>NC_136059.1:180951861-182284361 GCF_964261635.1 Lissotriton helveticus | reverse complement strand
CGCGGGACACCTGAAGCAGGATATTGCCATCCAGCACCACGGCTCGGTCTGCATCCAGCCCCTTGCAGGGTCGGGAGCGGGTTTCAAACAAAGAGGAGGGAGATCGCATGGTGCCACGTACCAGCATGCAGGATCGGGTGCAGCAATCAGAGCCACCGACACCCCCAGGTACACCTCTCCGAAAACGAAACACTCTCCTCCACAATTCGGGAGACTCCCGCAGTTGTCGGGAAAGGCAAAACTCCACGTCCGACCACCCCACCAGCCAGCAATCCGATTCCAAGGGCTGCAGTCGATACGGTGATGGTCCAGACCCTCTCAGCGGCACCACTAGCGGGAATGAGTCGCTACCGACGGAGCAAGGTAAGGTAGTCTCCCGCTCCGGGCGACCGATCTGGTTTCGCATCTGGTGGCCGCCATTGTTACATCGGCGGTCGGCGCAGCGCCTCACTCAAAACCCTGGCTCCGACGCCATCACAGGCCGTAATCAAAGACGGGCACATCTCCGGCATAACCGCTGGTAGAAAGCTCGGAGGCACACGGTCGGCTGCCACGACAATTCATCTTCCCAAAGCTGTAGTGCAGGCACAGGATATCGGTCAGGATAGCATCGCGGGGCGGAGAGATCTACGGAGCCGGGCGCCTAAGCGGCCATCGCGGTCGCCGGCCTGGCTCCTCCCCCAATTTTAGAATTATTAAATATAAATTTATTTTTCAGATTCTTTTTCCAAATTTAACAGAACTTGTAATATTTGACTGTCAGAAATGTCCTCATTTTGAATCAGCAAATCTACTGATTCTACACATTGAAGTAGTTCATAGTCCTGTGATTCATCCATGAATTCCAAGTTATCATTGGGTACAATAATTTCTTCATTGTTGCTCTCCAGAACAATTTCAAAGGAAATGTTTTGATCTCCGTCCTTTTGTCGTGCTGTAATTTGCATAAAAAATAAATATATCAGTAGAGATAGGGCACTGTTGGGTTTAAGTTCAGACAGGTAGTTTGGATTTTTTAACAGTGAATTTATCTTTGGGCAGTGTATGGTATTAGACTGGAAGTAGAAATATAAAAAAGTGTATGTAATGAAGCCTAAGTAAATTCATAATTATACAAGACAAGCCTAACTCCATCCATAACTATACCAGAGAAGTCTATCTCAATCTATAACTATTACAGAGGGATAGTATATAACTCTCAGAAAACGTTTTCCAAATTAACTTAAAGTGCACAACATACTTCAGTTTTCAAAATAATAACTTACCTTTGAGAAAGCAGTTGAAGTTGTCAGTGAAAATGCTCTTGAAATGTACTTCAGGAAGTAGTAGTCAAAATGGCTGTGTTTCTCTCTCTTTCTTTATCTATATTCACCCTCTTTCACCCCTCTTTATTTACACTAACTGGTCTTTTCTTAACCTCACTCACCGTTCTTCATTTATCCCGGTTACGCCACTACCCTTCATTCTCAATTTTTTACTGTCCTTTCTTTTTCTTTCAACACCCACTCACATTCTCCCACTATCTCTACTTTAGTCTTCTTCCTCTCTCTTTTCCCTTCTTTCGCTCCTTTAGTCATTTTACTTTTCTCACTTTCACCCTATTACACCTTCTCTGTTTTTTACTATGTAATAAACAATCCCTCTGTGTTCATCCCGTAGCTCTCTTTCTCTTAACATTACTCTCTTTGTGTTCTTCCCTCATGCTAACTCCTTCATTAAATTTTTTTCTATTTTTTGGGGGGTGCGCCCCGGTACGCGTACCCTTAAAAATAAAAATTTACAGAGATTCATTAAAAATATAGGTTTATTTTTATAAATGGAAGGTAGTTCTAAAAAGAACTTTTTTTTTCTTCTTTTTGTTGTTTTATATTTTTTTTAATGTTTTTATGAACATTTTGTACTTTTTTTGGCTTTTCTAAACAGTTTTATATATTTTTTAATTTTTTATAGGGAGAAACAAAAAAAAGGGAATTGAAACTGGCTCAACTGGAGCAAAAAACAAAAAACGGAAAAAATTACTTCTTTTTTTTGGGGCAATCGTGATTGTCACCAGCAAGGACGATGAGCTTTACACTCTTTTCCCCATAGGCCATAAGCTTGCCACATCCAGTACAAGTGACTTTAAAATCACCAAATCGTTCCTGGATACAAGGCATCACCTCTGATGTTTCTGGTCCCGATTGAGTGGATTGCTTTCTTTTGGAGCTGGTCCTTGAACACTGGGGAAGGTGACTGGCCAGTTCCCTGATCTCTGCACGAGAATAGTTAGCAGGATGCTTCCGGGTCATATGCCGAATCATGGCATTATTACCAAATGAATATTTTTTATCTGGATTGCCCCTTGAGAGTTCTGCACCACAGATTCGACATGTTACCTTGGCAGCATTCACTTTTTTCTTGCCCTCTGGAAGTGAAAAAAACTCCCATATAATGTGTTATTTTGGCTTGTATGGGGTATTTTGTTCAGGCAGCCATCTGCTCCCCTCCTCCTCTTCCTCTACCTCCTCCTCCTCTTCTTCACCAGCAATGTATTGTTGTGGTGGTCCTCTTGGTGGTTGTGGTGGTGCAGATGCTCCAGCTGTTGCTGCTACAGTAGCCATTTCAAAGTACAAAAGAATTGTCTCTGTAGATGAAACAGGTCTTCCTTAGTCAAAGGACAAAGTCAGAGTAAGGAAGAAAGGTAGGGTTTTTTATCATTTGGAAAAAAAAACTGTGCTGAACCAATGAGAAGTGTTATTTTCAGGTCACAAGACCCAGGCTTTACTCATTTGGAAACCAAAACTGTTCTGCACCAACAGAAAGTGTTATTTTCAGGTCACAAGACCCAGGCTGGTCACAAGACCCAGGCTTTACTCATTTAGAAACCAAAACTGTTCTGCACCAATAGAAAGTGTTATTTTCAGGTCACATGACCCGACACGCTTACGCTACGCGCCCCGGGGCGCGCCCGTAGTCGCGCTCCGGGGCGTGCACGTGGGTGCGTAGCGTATGCGCGTCAGGACGTTCCGCGATCGTATGCGATCGCGTGCTTTCGGTTGCGATTACGCTGTGCGCCATATGACGCATCACGGGTGTACGCGATACGTCACGATGTCGTTTTCGTTCTCGGGAATAGCGCTCCCGGGATGCTCCCCGGTACGCGCCCCGGGGCGCGCCGTAATATTGCGCTTACCCGTGCGTTCACCGGTACGCGCCCCGTGAGCGCCCCGGGGTTTAAAAAAAAAAATAATAAATAAATTACTATATTTATACAATATAAAATTCGTTTTAAAATTTTTAACTTTTTATACCTCTAAAGATTTGCTATTAAAAAACCATTGAAATTCACTGAAAAAAACATAGGTTTCACACCAGTTATAGTTAGGAATTAGCATTTAAAAAACCTATTAAATTCACTCAAAAAACTATAGGTTTCACACCAGTTATAGTCAGCTGGAAATTTTACTCACATAAAACCATTGAAATTCCCACGTTATAGTTAGTTGGACTCACTATAACTTGCGCGTGCAATGCACTGCTGATGACGTCACATATTACATCACTCATGACATGGTCAGTGACATCACTCATGACATCACTGATGACACCATCCTTGTGACAGAGTGACAGAGCTCATTTCACTGTAATGTAACCCTTGAAAAAAATATTCAAATATAGAAACTAAAATATTGAAAAAAATGGAGATACCCATACCACTTACAACAACCAATTCAATAATTCCACCATCTATATACACATCCTCTCATTCAACAACTGTTCTATAAAGTGACTCATACATATACTCACTCATCATATGTAGTGATACACCTATACATCCTGTTACACACCGACAGTCATCCAAAAGTTACTCACACACATACTCACACATGCAAATAAACTATTGAACATCCATTTATTTGCATATATAGCTATACACACACTACCACTTTACTTCTAAAGAAACTTTCACATACTTACTCTCTTAAACAATCACTTATAGAAACACATACTTATTTAAACAGGAACTCTTACAATCCCTCACTCTCACATATACTCACTTATATACATCAATATTCACATATACTAGATTAAAACATATGTAGTTACTGATAAAGACACTAGTGACACAGTCATTCACTCACTAACACACACATATACACACTCATCCACCCATACAGTCCTGCACATATGCTGTCTTCAAAACACATACAAACAGAGAGTCAGTCATTTATGCATCTATGTGCTAAGTAATACCATCACTAAACCATATAGACACTCATACTGATATTAAAAAAACATCTAATAACCCATATACATACACATATAGCTACACACCAACCCATGAAGCCACGTATACACAAAGTGAAACACTAATACATATATTTAAATATTTAAACATTACTCATTAATATTTATTTTTCAGAAAGACACACATTCACTGGATGGTGTCATCAGTGATGTCATGAGTGATGTCACTGAGCATGTCATGAGTGATGTAATATGTGACGTCATCAGCAGTGCATTGCACGCGCAAGTTATAGTGATTCCAACTAACTATAACGTGGGAATTGCAATGGTTTTATACGAGTAAAATTTCCAGCTGACTATAACTGGTGTGAAACCTATGGTTTTTTCAGTGAATATATATATATATTCACTGAAAAAACCATAGGTTATAGACCATATATAGTTAGGGATTAGCATTTAAAAAACCTTATTTTACTCACACAAAACCATTGAAATTCCATATATAGTTAGTTGTACTAACTATATATCACGCACCCGCAATCCACTGCTGATGATGTCACATATTACATCATTCATGACATGGTCAGTGACATCACTGATGACATCACTGATGACATCTCAAATGACATCACTGATGACATCACTGATGACATCATCCAGTGACTGTGTGTTTCTGTAAAGTTTAAATATGTTTTACATATTGAAGAATGAGTAGATGTAGAAGTGTCTGGATGAAGGATTTAGTAGGTGCGTGACTGACTGTATGAGTGAGTGATTAAATGTGTCTCACTGAGTGCATGGGTTAGTGACTAAACTGTCTTAATTTGTGCATCATTATGTCTGTTGTTCTGTAAACTGCTGCATGTGTTGATCAGTAGCTATATGAGTAACTATATAGGTTATTGATTGGTTGCCCAAGCATTTGTATGGGAGACTGAGTGTGTGTGTGAGTGGCTGGGAAGTGTATGACTCTGTGCATAGATGTATGGGTTCAAAAGTGCATGTTGGAAACAGCTGTATGGGCGGTTGACTGTGTGCATGACTGTATTGGTGAGTGAATAGATATCTCAGTGCTACATGTCAAATTAAGTACATATGTAAAATACAGTACATGTGAGAGTTGACATATATAAATAACTGTGCATAAGAGCCAGTGAATGTGTGAGTGGCTGTATGGATCATTGTGAACTTGTATCCAGGATTGTATAAGTGAGTAAATATGTTTTAGTATTTGTTTGAATAAGTAAGTAAGGTGTGTTTAACTGTATAGTTAAGGAAATGGAGGTGTGATTGATTGTTTGCATGACTGTCTAGGTGTGTGTGTAACTTCATGGATGAGTGACAATCTGTGAGTCTGTGTTTACACTGAGTGTATCTAAGGTTATATTAGAGTCTGAAGAGGTTCATCGTATTATCACAACAGTGATGTCATCAGTAATGTCATTTGAGATGTCATCAGTGATGTCATCAGTGATGTCATTTGAGATGTCATCAGTGATGTCATCAGTGATGTCATTTGAGATGTCATCAGTGATGTCATCAGTGATGTCACTGACCATGTCATGAATGATGTAATATGTGACATCATCAGCAGTGGATTGCGGGTGCGTGATATATAGTTAGTACAACTAACTATATATGGAATTTCAATGGTTTTGTGTGAGTAAAATAAGGTTTTTTAAATGCTAATCCCTAACTATATATGGTCTATAACCTATGGTTTTTTCAGTGAATTTTTAAGGTTTTGTAAATGCTAATTCCTAACTATATATGGTCTATAACCTATGGTTTTTTCAGTGAATTTCATTGGTTTTTTAATAGCTAATATCAAAACCTTTACAATGTATTATTCTTTAAAAAGAAAAATATTTTTTACATGTTTTTTATACAATTTTTTTTGTATTTTTTTTTGTTAATATGGCAAACTTTTTCTGTTAGTTATATACTATCCCTCTGTAGTACTTATAAATTTAGATACACTTTTTTATATTCCTACTTCCACTCTGATACTATACACTGCCCAAAGATAAATTCTCTGTTAAAAACTGCCTATCTAAAATTAATCCCAACAGTGCCCTACCTCTACTAATATATATTTTTTTTATGCAAATTTCAGGAAAAATGGAAAGTGAACAAAACATTTCATTTGAAATTGTCCTTCCAGAGTCCAACACAGAAATCATTGATCCAAATGAGATTGAGTTTATGGATGAAACATGGGACCAAGAACTACTGCAATGTGTGCAAGCAGTAGATAACCTCCTTGCAAATGAGGACATTTTACAACCTCAGAGACTACAATCTATATTCCATGATTATGAAATTTCTGACAATGAAATGTTAGAAAGTTTAATAAATTATGAAACACAATAAAAAAAGTTTAAAAAAAAAAAAAAATAATCAACAAAACCAACAATCAATTAACATACAGCATTTGAAAAGTCTATCATTCATTTTTTATTGTGATACGCTCCCCAGTACGCTTCCCGGTTCGCGTACCGGGCGCTAACCACGAAAAAAAACAAAAAAAAATTTTTTTTTTTTTGCTTAGCAGGGCCCCTTTAAAGCCTCCACATCAAACCTAGGGGGTCAGGGAGTATCTACTATGCCCCCTTATGGTCATTTGCCCCTTCGCTTTTGCCTCCTCTTGTCTCTCGATCCTACCGAGAGACAAGATGGCGGCCGCTCCGGACTGTTTAGAATGTTGACAGACACCGGAGAGCCAATCAACTTCGCTACGCGAAGTTCCGTTACGCGTCAAGTACGCGTACCGGGGCGCTGCCTGGTCCGCGCTTACAGATATATATCTTTTTTTGAACGTTATTTTCTCAAAATCCACTGCAGCACATATATTGAGACCTACAAAAGGCACATCGGGCTACCAGTCCCTACAATTTTGCCAAGTTTCGTGCAAATCCATTCAGCCGTTCGGGCTAAAAGTGAGGCTAACCGCCCTATGGAAAACTCAATGTTAAAAACACGTTTTGGGACCCCCCTTTTTTCTCGGCCCCCCCTGGACCAACTCCCCCCAAATTTCCAGTGGCTGCTCAGAAACAAAATGTTCCATTTTCCAGAAAATTTCAGCCAATTCCGTCCACAAACGCCAAAGTTATTAGACATAGAATTTTCAAAAATCCCATAGGGAAAAAATCCTAACTATATATACCTACTGGCGACCGCCAGTAGGTAATATATATATCTGTCTGTCTATCTGGCTATCCAGTAGGTTATAACAAATCTTGTTGCACGGAACAAAAAGTGTAGCTACTCTGAAGCTCTTGAACAAAAGACAACAAGATTAATGGAGTGGCAATAGGAAGGCATGGTGTAGCAATGCAGGCACCATAATGTATTTAAAGCTCCTGCAATTCTTACATCACTGATATAAAGTTGTTTAAAATCCCCTAATTTAGGGATTATTTTTGGCGTCACAGTCATGACTTTCACTAGAGTAAAAACTACCCCCCACGCCCTCCAAAACCCAGCCCCTCTTACACACCAGGTCATCTACCGATCCTTCTTGTTCCTGTGCTCGTCCATCCACACATCTGGACCACGCACTGCCTTCATCGCGATAATGCGTGGTTGAGGCATGCGTGGTTGAGCTTGTGGACAAATGGCATGTGCGGCTCTGCCCGCGTTGTAAAGGCCGTTTACCGCATGAGGGATATCGTAAAGTCATCAGGAAAACTAGTCCACATAAGGACTGAAAATCCATGGTATTCACAAACCTTTCCAATGTTTCTTCACATTCTGTCTGCAAACCTGCACTAATTGTCAAAACATCTGGAAGAACAGTGCACTTTGGGTGTGAAAAGTTTCCAAACCCCCCATCTTACATGAAGCTTTTGGGACAAATTATATCACAAGTGGTACAAATACTTGTGAATGGGTCACTTTGTGTACTTGAATGTGAGAGGTTTATTGATCCCAGAATTGAAAGTACTGTTATTGCCTCAGCAAGTCTGACATGGGGAAATCACCCAGTTGTGCCTCTCAGAAACCCAAGCTTGTGTTGGACTCTCCACACTACTGGTTTGAGGGATGTTACTGGTACTCATTTTCACAGTCTAAGAAAGTTGATTAAATGCATACTATAGGGGCATATTTACCATTCGTGCAGCAGGTGCAGTAGCACCAGGGCTCAGGGATGCGTGGGGCCCACTGCAAACAAACCTTTGTCTATATGGGGTGCAAGGGGAGCAGCTCAGTTTCCTTGCTTGCATTAGGGCCCTTGGAGCAGTAGCTACACCCCTGACATGGCACATGCTTAACCGGTGAATCATTCCCACAGGCCCACAGAAGAACTGTACAGTCATGAAATGGCAAATGTATTCACTCGAATGGTACGCATTTCATCAACTTCCAAAAAATGAAATGCTGAGCCCTCTACTTACAGGCCACGGGTTGGAGCAGATGAAGCTATCTTCCCCAAATTCATTAACACGTGTGGGAAATCTACTAAAAAATGCAAACGAAGGGAGCTGTAGGAAGAATTTCAAACTGTATTTTTGGGGGCAGTTTGCCAAAGGGACATGTGTGGCTCCAGTGTGCTGAAAATCAACTCTAAATGATGAGCGAAAAAGGAAAGGCATGAAAAACGCCGGTCAACAAAACCCAAGCTGCTGCTCAGCACAGAGAGAAACAAGTCCATACAAGGCTGCATCAGGCGGGTTGATGGAAAAGTGTGGCCTGCGAGGAGGATTGTCAGATTGCTTCATATCAACAGCAAACCTGTATTCCATGTCTCAGCTTTCACTACAGATGCCAGTGCATTCTAGGCTGTGTAGCCTTCAGCTGCATTCAATGGAATCAGCTCACTGAATGAGCATGACAAACAAAATGGTAGCTACGGTTTGGGAACATTGTGTCCTGCGAAATGGAGAAACCAAGCAACCCAACGGGACGTAAACACTGCACACTGTGGGGCAGATTTATGAGGCCCTTGCGCCACGTTTACGCCGCTGTTGCGTCACGCAAGGCGGCGTAAATGTGGCGCATCCCTACGAACGATTTACAACGTGACGCATCTAGGCAGATGCGTCACGTTGTAAAGCCCTGCGCCGCTTGTGGGCGTTCCGGCGCAGGGTGGCCGTTCCGGGGCATTTGCGCCTCGCAAAAGTGGCTGAGTGAAATCTATAAGATTTCACTCAGTCACTTTCAGGCCAATGCTGCGTCAAAAGCCTGCGCCTGCTTGAAGCAGGCGTAGGTCTTGATGCAGCATTGGTCAGATAGGGCACCCCCCGAGCCTTGCTGGAGCTGCGTCGCGCTTGCGACGCAACTCCAGCAATGCGCCGCCTTTACGGCACAGATGCGTCACGCATCTGTGCCGTTTTTGCCCCATGGTGCGCCGCATTGTAAATTCGGCGCACCATGGGTGGCGGAGCAGTGGCGCACTGTGGCGCACATTAACTGGCGCATCCCTGGGGATGCGCCAGTTAACATAAATCTGCCCCTGTATGTATAAATCAACTCCTGTTGAGTTGTAAGGCACATCAAAAAGAAGGAAATAGGTCTTCTGCAAAAAATATGTATATCATGCCTTTCTGCTAGCTGTGTGGAATTGTGTGTTAGCCAGGAAGTTCAATGTTCAATGTATTTGTATATATAAAGCGCAGCTGTCCCTCCAGAATGAGCGTCCTGGCGCTATCCGGAAGTAAACATAGCGGTCAAAGCAAGCAGGAGCTGAGTCGCATTTTTAAACAAGTGAATAGCACAGGCATTAGGACCTGCATTTCAATAATTTTTTAAAAAGAGTTTCTGATTCAGTCAATATTAGATTTGTAGGAAGAATGTTCCATTCTCCGGTCCCAAGGGCTGCCAGGGATATGCCCCTTTAGTCTTGCACTTGAAAACAGGGGGGCAGATTTACAAGAAACTGACGCATCTGTAGAGATGAGTCAGTTTCCCTGCACCAGCCTGCGATACCCTTGCGCCACTATGGATGCGCCATACAATACAGCGCACCATGGCGCAAGGATTGACAGATGCGTCAGAAATTCTGGCCCATCTGTTGGCCCAAAAGTCATGCCTTGCTGGAGTCGTGTCGCAAGCACCACGCAACTCCCGCAATACATGTTGAGGTTATACTTATTGTACTCCGTCACTCCTTACCCCTGGTTCAAGCAGACTTAAGGTTTTGACGCAGAGCTGTCCTAGAAGTGGCGCAGTGAATTCTTGTAGATTTCACTGCGTCACTTCTACATGTTTTTTTGCGTGGGAACGCCCACCCTGCATACATTATACCTGATGCAGATATAATGTGACTCAGGGCTTTACAACGTGACGCATCATGAGGCAGATTGGTCGCATTGTTTGCACCGCTGTTGCGTCAAAAAAGTGACACAATAGAGGCGTAAATCTGCTGCAGGAAGTTTAAGCAGGTTTGCTGAGGAGGATCTGAGCGGCCGGTCAGTGGCGTACGAGGTAAAACTAGTAGTTAGGTATTTTGGCCCGGATGCCTTGAAGGCTCTGAAAGTAATTCGGAGGCCCTTGAATAGTATTCTTTTTTGAAAGGGCTGCCAATGTAGGGTATTAAAAGCTACAGAGGCCGAGGAGCGGGCAATTTCGATACCAAAAGGGCGGCTGCGTGCTGTACTAGCGGCAGCTTTTGAATCACTTGTTTCTTGGCCCCTGCAAACAAGCTATGACAGTAGTCTAACCTGGATGATTAGGCTGAAGGCTACTAGATGATTTATGTTTTAGCTGAATCCTTTATATGTTTAAATTTTCACAAAGCTGCTAAAGTTTAATATATTTTTACATTTTTTATTGTAATATAAAAGGTCTTTTGTTATAATCTTTTTAAAAATGTATTGCTAATGAACTGTGATTTTATATTTTCATGTCTTTTATGATATTCTGTATATCGAAATAAAGCTTTGATGATGATGAGTAGTCTAACCTTGATAAGATAAGTGCTACCACTACTGTCTTCCTTGCAGGACAGGCAATGAGATCAAAAAGCTTTTTAAGAGATTAAATTAAGCTAAAACACTGATTACCTTTTGAAATAATACTTCCTGCAAGCAAGGTTCACAGGGCCTGGTTGCCAAAGATGAGTTCATGAGTAAGTGTGAGTTACCCTTATAATGCGCCTGTCGAAATCAGTAATGTATAGGAGTACTCCTGGAATACTCCTGGATTTCTGGAGCACTACAGAGTAAGTCAAGTCAAAATATTGCCCATATTGATGTTTTCAGTAAGTTACTCGCGATATAAAGCGCTTAGTAGGCCCACTGCAGACCTAGCGCTACACAAATACTAATATGAATGACATAAAGCTGCTCCCCTGAAAGGTAACATGTACACCGCTTCAATGCATACAGCGCGGTTCCGCCTCACCTCGCTCTCTTATGCTCACTGCGCCCGTGCCTGCTGTGAATGCAGAGGGGCCCGGGGGTGGCACGCGCTCTGATGGAAAGTTGATGCCATTAGCCTGATTGAGGGGAGGCCTCGGATGACTTACCTGGCAGATGAAGCAGACTGGACTGCTTCCCGGCACTCGGCCACAAATGAGGGCCTATAATGGGAAAGTTTATGACGCTAAACTCTGCCGGCCTTCTTACAAAAAGTATTTAGTACAAGCCAATACAACGCTGCTCGAAGAGACACATGCAATCCATTGTTAAAATCCACCGCTGGAGCGAGACCCATAAGTGCATACATTATATAAGTCCTCAACTACTCATATAACGTATGGAAAGTACACCATCCGCAGATGGGGGACATTTCCACCCCAGAAACGGGCTGTAAATGGTTTAAACCGAGATAAAACACCTTTAAAGTACGTGGAATCTACAGCGTTCAGGCAATATTTTCTTTAGTTCTCTCTTGTGCACGGGTTCAAAGTATGACTCCGAAAAACAACAGGACTGGTCCACAAGAAAGAATTGTGGTTGAAGTGGGGGAAAAACAGTAGGGGAGCTGTGGTTGGAGAATCAAGGGGCGGGAATAACCGAAGATTGAATCAGTGGGCGGAGTCAGGGTGTGGCTAGAAGTAGCAAAACATACCAATTTTTTGCACGTTTAGCATTTCACTGACCAGTTACAGCTTATAATGTTATTTAATTAGAACATGTTTATTTGAGGTTTAATTCAGGAAAAAGCAAACACTCATAGGGAATGCAGGTTTATGTAAAGCATGTGAAATAGAAGCAGGAACAACATGTTACCTTAATGATTTTACTCTCATTGCTCAGAAATCCATGATTATTTTTTGTGTCAAACAATGAGGCCATGAATACAGGGCTCCTCCTGTACACATGTGTTGAGCAGGGCTCAGAAGAGAAAGAGACTCTTAAGGAGAATCTAAACTCACGGAAACCCACAAAGGCGCCTTCATATTCCCGTCAGGCAGCTAGCTGCTCAATCATAATATAGCAAAAAGAACAACTGGTGGACAGAATGCAGAACAAGCACCCCGGTACAGAGATCTGGGCCTAAATCCATTGTTTCTTTGCTCACCATGCCATTCCAGTTTGGACCCAGCCATATGCAAATCAGTCTTGACCCTGCGCCCAATGGGAACAATCCAGCCCGAACTGCCAGGCCATATGTATTCAAGTGTCCTTTCATTTGGTAAGCGAACTGCCAAGCCAGGTTCTCCCTGGACTGGAAACAAGCATCATAGGACCGGTTTCGGGCTTTCAGCCCTCATCAGCCAGGATAGCTTGATTCCAGTGGCATGGAGAGCACGGGACCCATGTCTGAGCATACCTGTCCCACTCGGGTGACAAATGCAAAAAGAACAATTGATGGACAGAATGCAGAACAATGTCATACATTCACCCCAGTTCAGAGGTCTGGGCTTAAATCCTTAGTTTTTTGCTTACCATGCCATTCCAGTTTGGACCCAGCCGTATGCAAATGAGTCTAGATTCTGCGCCCAATGGGAACGGTCCAGCCCGAACTGCCAGGCCATATGTATTCAAGTGTCCTTTCATTTGGTAAGTGAACACAAAGCAGCACCCACTGAACTATGCACATAACATATTGCTCTTTGATATGCATGGTACATGTTCTTTGCAGCAGGCATATTACCCCTCTGCACTACCTTAGATGAGTGAAACAGCCATTAGACAAAACATGCTCCCATCTCTCTCCAGCAGGTACATTGATCACCAAAGTTATCTTGGCACTTGTATTGTTGACTGAAACCTGCTGAATATACAAAGAACTTTGCAGTGTTTTTAAAACTCCTGCACTTGTACAAAACCAGTCCCCCCCAAACTAAACTGGCCCCCTACCCTTCAAGTCGCCCTGGGAAACGCCTGCTCCTGCCCTTTCACTGCTCCTGTCCAGTCAGTACTCCTGCTCATGCTCGATCAACACTCCTGCTTCATCAATTCCCCTGCCCCCTCCCTTCTCCTGGCCCGTTACTTCTCCTGCCCTGTTCACTGCTCCTGCCCTGTTCACTGCTCCTGCCCTGTTCACTGCTCCTGCCCTGTTCACTGCTCCTGCCCTATTCACTGCTCCTGCCTTATTCACTGCTCCTGCCCTGTTAATTGCTCCTGGCCTGTTAACCGCTCCTGCCCTGTTAACCGCTCCTGCCCAGTTCACCGCTCCTGCCCCATTCACCGCTCCTGCCCCGTTCACCGCACCTGCTCCTTTCACCGCTCCTGTCCGTTCACTGCTCCTGCCAGGTCACTGCTCCTGCTCATGCCTAATCACTGCTTCTGCTCTGTCACCTCTCCTGCCCCATCACCTCTCCTGCCCCGTCACCTCTCCTGCCCTGTCACGTCACCTGCCCGTCACTTCTCCTGCCCGTTCACCTATCCTCTCCTGCCCTGTCATGTCACCTGCCAGTCACGTCACCTGCCCGTCACGTCACTTCTTCTGCCCGCCACTTCTTCTGCCTGGTCACTTCTCCGGTCTGGTCACTTCTCCTGCCCGGTCACTTCTCCTGCCCGGTTGCCTCTTCTGCCCTGTTGCCTTTCCTGCCCTGTGGCTTCTCCTTCCCCGTCACTTCTCCTGTCCCAGTCACTTATCCTGTCCCAGTCACTTCTCCTGTCCCAGTCACTTCTCCTGTCCCGTCACTTCTCCTGTCCCGTCACTTCTACTGTCCCGTCACTTCTCCTTCTCCTGTCCCGTCACTTCTCCTGTCCCGTCACTTCTCCTGTCCCGTCACTTTTCCTGCACCATCACTTCTGCCCCGTTCACTGCTCCTGCCCTATTCACTGCTCCTGCCCGGTTCACTGCTCCTGCCCCGTTCACTGTTCCTGCCCGGTTTCCACTCCTGTTCATGCCTAATCACCGCTCCTGCCCCATTACTTCTACTGCTTCGTCACTTCTCCTGCCCCGTCACCTCTCCTGCCCCGTCACCTCTCCTGCCCCGTCACCTCTTCTGCCCCGTCACTTCTCCTACCCCGTCCACATCTCCTGTCCAGTTACCTCTCCTGCCCAGTCACCTCTCCTTTCCTGTTGCCTCTCCTGACCCATCACTGCTCCTGACCCGTCCCTTTTCCTGCCTCGTAACTTTTCCTGCCCGTCACTTTTCCTGCCCCGTCACCGCTCCTGCCCGTTCACTGCTCCTGTCTGGTCAGCACTCCTGCCCGATCACCGCTCGTGTCCCATCGCTCCTCCTGCCCCGTTCCCTGCTCTTATCTGTTCACTGCCCCTATCCGTTCACTGCTCCTGCCAGTTACCGCTCCTGCCTATGTCTAATCACCGCTCCTGCCCCTTCACTTCTCATGCCCCATCACTTCTCCTTCTGCTGTCCCGTCACTTCTCCTGTCCCCTCACTTCTCCTGTCCCGTCACTTCTCCTGCACCGTCACTTCTGCCCCGTTCACTGCTCCTGCCCCATTTACTGCTCCTGCCCCGTTCACTGCTCCTGCCCCGTTCACTGCTCCTGCCCGGTTACCGCTCCTGCTCATGCCTAATCACGGCTCCTGCCCCATTACTTCTACTGCTTCGTCACTTCTCCTGCTCCGTCACCTCTCCTGCCCCGTCACCTCTCCTGCCCCGTCACCTCCCCTACCCTGTCACCTTTCCTGCCCCGTCACCTCTCCTGCCCCGTCATCTCTCCTGCCCCATCACCTCTCCTGCCCCGTCACCTCTCCTGCCCCGTCTCCTCTCCTTCCGCGTCACTTCTCCTGCCCGTCACTTTTCCTGCCCGGTCACCTCTCCTGTCCAGTTACCTCTCCTGCCCAGTCACCTCTCCTTTCCTGTTGCCTCTCCTACCCCGTCACTGCTCATGCCTCGTCACTTTTCCTGCCTCGTCACATTTCCTACCTCGTCCCATCACTTTTCCTGCCCCGTCACTTTTACTGCCCCGTCACCGCTCCTGCCCGTTCACTGCCCCTGTCCGATCAGCACTCCTGCCCGATCACCGCTCCTGTCCCGTCACTTTTCCTGCCCCGTTCACTGCTCTTATCTGTTCACTGCCCCTATCCGTTCACTACTCCTGCCGGTTACCGCTCCTGCCTATGCCTAATCACCACTCCTGCCCCATCACTTCTCCTGCCCCGTCACTTCTCCTGCCCCGTCACCTCTTCTTTCCTGTCACCTCTCCTGTCCCGTCACTGCTCCTGACACGTCAACTCTCCTGCCCCGTCACTTCTCCTGCCCCCCCCAACCCCCTCACCTCTCCTGCCCTAGTACCTCTCCTTTTCTGTCTCGCCTCTTCTGTCGGTCACTGCTCCTGCCCAATTCACTCTGTGTACAACATTAACAAATTACACAAGGTGTCAAGTTCCCCATGTACTCTGTCTGGGGAAAGCTCTGTAATCACCAACTCCAATCTCACTGGCACTTGATATGCTAAAGGCAGAGGCCGGCGCATTGTCATTCGAAAGGGGGTAATCAGCCTCAATCGGAATGACAATGGGCCTGCCCTCGGTCTGTGCGAGCTCAGGGAGGGGCTGCTGCAGCCTCTGCAGTTCACAAAGAAGTGCGAGCAGCCCCTGGAATCTAATGAAAAAAGTTATCGTTTTTAAGACAGACTATTCTTGCCGTCCCGGGATGCTTTTTTGAAAGTAAGAAGTAGGGGAATGGACTGAAATAATTTTTAGAAGTAAGGGCACGCCGTGCCCTTCCGTTCCCGCCCACTTCTACCACTGGAATTCTGACTGTTTACAGATCATTGTGAACACTCTATGCAGTTCCCAAAGTGCCCCCCCCCCCGGGGCTCCCACATTGCTCTATCCATCCCTTTCAGTCCCAATTTTTCGAACACAAGTGGGCGGAGATAGTCAAGGCCAGATGCCGCACAACCAATCACAAGCTAGTTACAGGACTACACTGGCGCTAGGAAGGCAGTGAGTGACAGACGGCCAGCCCATTCTTATTGGCTGCTGACAAAGCAGCGTAGCACATGATTGGCTATTAGGTAAGAGTCAGTCTCACAATGTTTGGGCCTTGTTTTCACACTTTGATTGCCACCACACCCTGCTGCTTTATGAAAAGTAGTAGGAGATGGCAGAGTTGAAACCTGTGGGCGATAGTCGTGCAGGAATAGCAGTGACCTGTGTCCCAGATGGGCAGAGTTAGCAAGTATGTAACCGCCTGCGGGAACATTTCGTGCATTATTGTAGCATGGGCATGGGAAAGTATAAATGAGAATATATTTGCATTGATATGAGACATTATGAGCAATGATTATTATTAATAATCAGGGCTCGAGTCTGGGTACCACGCGGGTGGACGGCGTCACCCCACTTATTTTACCGGGAGCTCGATAACTGGAGCAAATGGAGCCACACATTCACTCTTTGGCCTCTCTGGGACGAGATCAGAGCTCATTAAGAACGCTGCTCACACGCTGGTTTCTCTGATGCAATCGCTCTAAGGGGTGAGCGAAGGGAGGCAATGAGTCTGATGGTGCAAGCCACCTTTCGTGACGTCACTTCCTGTCGTGAAGTCAGCGTCCCCCCACTTCTTTTTTTAGGACTTGTGCCCTGTTAATAATAATATAATTATGAGCACTAGCAGGTCCACCGTATATCTCCTTATAGCGGAAAGGAATAGTGGCAGCTCAGTCTGAACAGAGATGTAGAAAATGACTGATGCCAATATGGATGACAGAAGAAACTAGATAATTCACCAGCAGCATCAGGTCAGATCAATAACATCTCCAAGCAGCCGTTTCACAGGCGCAGGACTGGATATATGGCACATCCCCAAAGACTGGACTTGTGTGCAACCAGGTGCACGGCAGCGCTTTCTGTTAATGCTGTCGCGGCATCGACCGGTCATACCTTCCACCTCGCTGACCGCCTTCACGATGTCTGCATTGAATTTTACAAGCCCGCTTCATTTGTGATCCGGTTATTATTTGCATGTAGGTCTCATATTTATATGCCAGCATGAACAGCCACTATTGATCCACTGAAGAGAGGCATAAATGTTGTGCTGAGTAGGCATCTCATTGGCTCGTTGCCTTCTTGCGCTGCGGAGATTGGTTAATTGAGTTTATAGATGACAGTGCACTGCTGTTCTTTACAGTACAAGAAAGACTGATGGAGCTGACTGCCTTTGTGTTTCAATGCTGATGTGGATCAGTGGGTTAGGGCCAACAAGAAGTGTATTATTTCCTGACACTGTTGTCAAATTGCTGATAAAGGCACCATTTATAAATACCTATAACAAAGCCCACTGCGTTTTCTGCCATCGTAGATAAGAAAGGCTCCTCTTTAAATGTCTTTATCTAATTATAAATGTGCTGTCAGGAGGTCGCAGACACACATGGCCTCAAATCTATGCCAGAAAATATTAGATCTTTTGAAATACATTGTTGTAAGAAAAATACAGATTGAACAATATATTTTAGAGAGAGTCAATTAGAGATAACCAGAAGCCTAAAAATATATCATTGTTGTTTGTATTTCAAACATATCAATGTTAAATATTTAGTATACTGAAATATTGTGGTATTATAATAAAGCTTAAATGAATGTACTTTGCTATGTGTTTTTATTATAAATATGCTTAAATATTTTTTACATTCTTAAATTATTGTTTTATAATATTTTACATTTTACACATGTTATTGTTTCAAATTGTGATGTTTATTCATTGTTGTGTGGGTCGTTTTTTATTTTAAAGATATTTTGATTAATGCCAACGTCTTTTTTTGGTTAGTTATATTATTAATTACAATTGTTATTGTTTTTTCTTGAAACGAAAAACGTTGGGAAATATTAAATAAAATATTGGCTTTCAATAAGTTGCATTATTTATAATTTTTTAAAATAAAAAAAGTTGTTTAATTTCTGTGAGATTGGTTTGTATTATATTAAAATTAGTAGGATTAATTGACACCAATTTGGAGCATTGTAGTGATATGAATGTTTGTTTTTATTACACACACACAAGCGCATGCACACACACACTCACACACACACACATACACATGCTAAAAAATTGTGGAAATAGCAGGTGTCGCAAACAACAGCTGTGTGTGTTCGGTTTGTTTGCATTATTCCTGTATTCCCACAATAGGATTTGTACCGGAATGAAATCTCAGTTATGTGATCTAGCACAATGACTTAATGTTGAGCATATCACATAACAAGCATGGTGTAAAATGGAAAAAAGTATGCGAGATTACACGAGTGCAAAAACTAAATTTCGCTTGGGTCAATGAACACGGAGCGCCTAATTTATTAAGTTTCATTTAATGGCACTTGCGTAATTCAAGGAAAATTAATTTAGACATTGTATAATATGTAGAAACTAATGGGGTTGGTCTGCAGAATGAATTTGCGGCTCATTAACAGAGGTGTTCAAACATCATAGCTCAGGAAAGGTATTTTAATTCCTACATGCTAAGTGCTAATTCACTGAACAACCTAAAGCACTGTACATGTAGTCACCACAAGAGAGAAACATGTCTGTCAGTGTTTGGGTGATTGCATATTAGGTGGAACATGCCTAAGGGTGTCTGTAGTTATGTGTGCAGGTCACTGCATTTGCCTGCAGGTATGTGTGCATGGGAGCAGTAAACGTTGTGCATGCAGTGTGGTTGGGCATACACATCTTCTGCAAATATATTCACCTCACTGTTTAGAACGGCAGCTCAGCTAAACACTTCATCTTGGAAGAAACTAGATGCAGATAAAAACATTTTTGCCCTTTGAGACTCACATACTCTGTACTTTGTTCTTTCACCAATCCCTTTGACCCTTGTTCTGGCTAATCCACAGATAACACATTGATGATCCTCTGCTTTCTGATCAGTTGTTGGACATGGACGAGGGATACCTATTAATCTTCTAAGTGGATGGGCATTGGGTTTCGTTGTCTTCACTTTCTTAGAAGAATTGCATTCTTGTTGGGATTCATTAGTTCCTGCTATTTTTGTATGCGTTTTTTCCAGGCTTTTTTCCATTGCATGCCACTTGTAGCACTTGTTGTTACAATGATAAAATATTTAGTCCTGTTCACCCATCAGTTTCAGTCCTTTAAGAAACTTCTTCCTGCTGTATTTCTGCAGCATCTCGAACTCTCTTCTGTCCAGCCGCAGCTGATGTTAGCTTTTCTTTCGGATTAGTTTGGCACATGACACATTTTTCTTTGTTGAAGGAGTCCCCAGATATTGTAGATAGCAATACTCTGTCAGGGGGTAAAGATCCTCTGCTACCAATTGCTTAGCTCATGTATACAAATTTGAATCAACGGAAAACTAGAAGCAAAAATAATATTAAAATAAATTGCCAATCTGATGTCTAAAACACATCATTATAAAGCAGATATTTTGGAAAATGGCAGACGTGTTGCTCTGAGAAGTTATTTTCTGTCTTTGTAAGACTACTTTACCCCCACCACCTATGATTTGCCACCAAAATGCAGTATATTATTGTCATGATTCCTGAAATATTACATCATCACTGCAACACATCCCCCATTTTTAAAACTGTCTTCCCCTAACATTTGGCCCAGATTAGCAATGTTTACCCAAGTTAAATTACTTAATTAATGATACAAGAAAACAAATCAAAAAGGAAAATCTCTGGACAACATTTTTTTTTACAGAGGTGTATCAAGGGGCCATGACTAATCCCTTTCAGTTTCCATTTTTCAAACATAGGTGGGGAGAGACAGGCAAGGCCAGAGGCCACACAACCAATCACAAGCTAGTCATAGGACTGCACTGGTGATAGGTGGTAATGAGTGACAGATGGGCAGCCCATTTTTATTGGCTGCTGACCAAGACACCTAGCAGCTGATTGGTTACTAGATCAGAGTCAGTCTCAGTATTTGGGTCTTGCTTTCATACTTTGTGATGAATGTCATTCCAACCATGCCCTGTCGCTTCCTGGAAAGTTATAGGATGGTAGGGTTGAACCTGTAGGTCAGAGTTCTTCAATCTGTGGGGCGCGCCCCCCCCTAGGAGGGCGTAACACCATCCTAGGGGGGTGCGCACTCCACCATAAAACCTTAACTCTGTTGCTCTTTAACTGTCCCGCGTCACAAGTCTACAAACCATTTCAAATGAAAATGTTTCTTGGGAGAACTTCAGTAACAGAGGGTTGGAGGGGGAGGGAGGGGGAGATAGCTGGGGCACGACGTGCCCTGTCTTTGTCATGTTAAGAGCTCACAATTATTTCTAATCGGCGCGGGAGGGGGTTAATTCTAGAGCTGAAATACTTCAGCAGCAGTGGAAGGCAGGAAGTCTGCAAAACATGGAAAGCAAATGAACAGACAGTCCTTTTCCTTTGGTTAGATTTCATAGCAGAAGATAACCCTTGCCTTCCACTGCAGCTGAAAGTGGCTGTTACTTTCTTTCAGTTTCAGCATTGGAGACATCTGCCTCCCACTGCAGCTGAAGCATTTCAGCTCTATGAAGTTAACCCCGTCTTGGGAGGGTTAGCTCTTAGCAGAAAGGAGACAACGTTTCTTTTAAAATTACACAGGCAGGCGCCTCAACACCCACAGGGCTAAAAGGGCTTCAAGTTGCCAAAAGCAACATGCCAGCCAGCCATGTGGTGTTGAAGCAGCCTGCAAATACTTGTCTTGACATTAAATATGCTTATAAATAAAGAAATAAATATGTATTAGTTTTGTAATGTGACTTTTCTGTCTTTGTTCCCTTTTATCATCAGTCATGGATCATTCAGGCAGCCCTAGAACACAATCTATTTATGTTTTGTTCCAAGTATACACAGACAAGTGCTGACAATACAGCTTATGGTGACTGCTTATTTTGGTATCGCCTGGGACATCAAAATAATGACCTGGCAACCCAAATTATAAAACTGGACGGGGCATATTATCAAGCGGCAGCGATAATTATCACTGGCCGCGCTTAGCGTGAGATTTGCTTTCGCCGGCTATCGTTTTGCCATGCTAGCACTGTATTAACAATGTATTAACAACGCATAGAGCAATGGCGATAATTATTCCAGCGATAGCGGTGTTTTCCATGGAACATCGCTGGTTTTCCAGCGATGTTCCATGGAAAACTGCGATAACTTTGCTGATACGATCCACAAGGTCTAATCAGCATAATCCACCCGCCAATGTAAAGTATAGGTAAGTCTGCATTTTAGCTGGCGAAAACCGTGGTTTTCGGCAAAAACTAACATCTGCTAAAACGCGTGGGCCTCCTTGTAAATATCACGATGTGCACATCAGCAATATTTTACAAGCAGTACTGCCCAGTGACTCCCACTTTGCATCTCATTAGAGATACAAAGCGAGGCGTCGGGAAAACGGACGCTAACATGCGCTAATGCATGTTAGAACCCACTTGTAAATAGGGTGATAGTTTTATCTGTGCATTTTCGGCTTTTAAAGCCAAAAAAGCAGAGCTAAGGCCTTTCTTGATATGCCCCCAAGTTTGTACAAGATAAGCACATTTATTTTCTCCACCCTGATTAATGCCATAATAGCAATAGTTTTAGCTTATATCTGAAACCCTACGCTGCAGTCAATCACATGCTGAGTTACTTCAAGTGTCAGGGAATGCACCCTGCATTCAGACAAATCACTCCTCATTGTCGCCCTTCACTTTCACGCTCACCCTGCACTCACAGCGATCACAATGTACTCAAACTGATCACTATGCACTCACCCCATTCAGCCGCTCACCCTGCACTCACACCGATCACCATGCACTCACATCATTCACCCGCTCACCCTGGACTCACAGTGATCACAATGCACTCACACTGGTCACAATGCACTCACATCATTCACCCGCTCACCCTGCACTCACACTGATCACAATGCACTCACATCATTCACCCGCTCACTCTGTACTCACAGTGATAACAATGCACTCACACTGATCACAATGCACTCACAACATTCACCCATTTCACCCTGCACTCCCAGTGATCACAGTGCACTCACACTGATCACAATGCACTCACATCATTTACCCGCTCACTCTGCACTCACAGTGATAACAATGCACTCACACTGATCACAATGCACTCACAACATTAACCCACTCACCCTGCACTCACACTGATCACCATGCACTCACACTGATCACAATGCACTCACAACATTCACCCACTCACCCTGCACTCACACTGATCACCATGCACTCACACTGATAACCATGTACTCACACCATTCACCCGCTCACTCTGCACTCAGTGATCACAATGCACTCACACTGATCACAATGCACCCACACTGATCACAATGCACTCATACCGGTCACAATGCACTCACACCGATCACCATGCACTCACGCCATTCACCCGCTCACCATGCACTCACAGTGATCACTCTGCACTCACAATGCACTTGCGCTGTTCACCCTGTACCTTGCCCTGCAGTCCCACAAGCACACTACTCACCCTGCACTCATGTGATACTTCACTCACCTGTCCCTCCCACTGCCCAATCTGCAATCTCACTCAAATAAGACCATCACTAACCATGTATTCATTCGTCTAACTCTGCACTTACATCTGCTCCCAAATTCATATGGTCACCTCACTCACCCTGCAGTCACTCCTCTTACCCAACTCTTACACTGTTGAATGGGTCACCGTGTCCTCACGTGGGTACTCTTGCCACCTACACAGTGCAGAGGGTTAATGTGCCTGCTACAAAGAACATATAGGGCCCGATTCACAGAACGAACTTAAGACAAAATCCTAAACTTACTACTTTTGGTATTCACAGAAGTTAGGATTTTGCCTTAAGTTTGTCTTAAGACAGACTTAAGACAAACTCCTAACTTAAGTCTGTCTTAAGTCTGTCTTAAGTCTGTCTTAAGACAGACTTAAGACAAAATCCTAGCTTCTGTGAATACCGAAAGTAGTAAGTTTAGGATTTTGTCTTAAGTTCGTTCTGTGAATCGGGCCCAAACTATGCAGATCAAAGAACTGAATGTGAGTAAACAATGAGAAGTGCGATAAAAACATGAAATGTTTGCCAGAAAGGTGCTATAGAGAGATGAGGTGCATTGTTGGTGAGTGGCAGTGAGGGAATTCATGGAGAAGGAGGAAATGGAGAAGGGGGCTGGCAAAACAGAAAGTTGCACTGTGTGCGCCCAGTGCTAGGGCCAGCCATGGCTGGAAGTGTTAGCCCCCACCTGAAGTTCGGGTCTAGTTGCCCCAGTGTACACAAGTATGGCCTGTCGTCACCCATCAAGGTTTTCGTCCTAAATTACAAAAGGACACAGTTTCATGCACTGCAATCCAGCCTTTCAGGGGGCCCCTTGATAGAGGCGGCTCTGTTTTTGCCCTGATGGCCTGGAATAATTCCTAAACAGATTCTTGAAAATACCGTTTTGTTTAATTTCTTTTTAATATGATTGATGTAAGAGAGAATATTACTATTTGCAGGGAAATGTGTTTGTTTCATGTAACAACCATAGATCACAAACCTGCAGTTTACTAAACACTCTTATTGTGTTGAACATTACTTGCCAGATATGGCCCATGATATGAGCGTGGTGGATGATTGTATAGTGTACCAACCTACAAAAGTTTGAAGATCTCTGCTGTAGGTGATACTCATGCAGGAATAGGACTAACCGGTGCCCTAGATTGGCAGGGTTAGCAAGTATGGAACCACCAAAGGGAACATTGTGTGCATTATTATATCCTGAGCATGAGAACGTTTACATTAGATTTAATTTCCATTGATATGAGACATTCCCATTCTTAGATATGTTGAACAATTGCTAGTCCTAGAACAGAATTTCTACTGAGTGTGGAAAGGGACTGTGGCAGCTCAATCTGAACAGAGCTGTAGAACATGATTGATGCCAATATGGATGACAGAGGAAACAAGATAATTCACCAGCAGCATCAACTCAGATCAATAACATCTCCAATCAGCTGTTTCACAGGCGCAGGGCTGGATGTACAGCACATCCCCAAAGGCTGGACTTGTGTGGAAGCAGGTGCACGGTAGTGCTTTCTGTTAATGCTGTCACGGCATCGACTGCTCATACCTTCTACCTCACTGACCGCCTTCACAATGTCAGCATTGCATTTTACAAGCCCGCTTCATTTGTGTATGCAGTTATTATTTGCATGTAGGTTTCATATTTATATGCCAACATGACCAGTCGCTATCGATACACTGAAGAGAGTCATAAAATGTTGTGCTGAGTAGGCATCTCATTGGCTCGTTGCCTTCTTGCGCTGTGGTTATTGGTTAATTCAGTTTATAGATGACAGTGCACTGCTGTTCTTTACAGTTCAAGAAAGACTGATGGACCTGAGTGACTTTGTGTTTCGATGCTGATGTGGATCAGTGAGCTAGGGCCAACAGTAAGTGTATTATTTCCTGACACTGTTGTAAAATGGCTGCAAAAGGCTACATTTATAAATACTGCTTTTAAAAAGTAAATTGTGCCCAAACTCGATTTTGGTGTTTGGGGCACATAAAAATCAGATAACCTACAATGTTTGGGCATATCAGGGACCCCCAGGGTCTCCCCTAGGTATCACAGGGGTGGGGTGAGTTATTTATAAGGTACACCCTTATAACATTTGGTATTGTATGCCTGGATAAAGTGATATTTCACATTTCACTCCCCACATTGTGGTAAAGTGCTACTCAAATTCGACGTTGATGCTAGGAGCATTGTGGAGGGAGAATCTCCAATATTTTTACAGATTCAGAACCCCGAAAGTCTCCCGTGGTTGCACACAGGGTGGGGCTCCTGTATAAGGCAAGTACTTATAAAATATGTTTTTGTAAGTCTTGGTGCTGGAAAAGTGGCCTAAGTCATTTTTACCATTGCAAATACCCTGTTACATAGGTTAACATTGTAGGAAGTTATTGATTAATAACTCTTGATAGAAGCGGGATATAAATGCTATTCAAAGACTTCCCAGAATGGTATTATTAAATCCAACAATATCATATTGTTGAATTTCTCCTAGAGTGTACACACAAGAAGTTATAAGACTTTCTTGTTTGTAAGTCCAACTTCAGCCTTCCAGTGATCTGCCCTGATTGGTCAGAGTTAAGTGGATTAGCCAGACTGCCTTGAAGAGATGATAAAGAGCCCCTGGGGTCAACCAGCCCTGCGGGAGGGCAGTGTGCTGTTCCATAGGAATTCCAGGCCAGGGGGAGGAGTCATAAACTATGCTTTTCAAAGGGGAGAGTAGAGACCATTGTCATTTACAGCTCTGAACTTCCCACCTTAGGCAGATGGTAGGATTACGGAAGGTATGAGCAGATGCAGAGGGGAGAGTCTAAGTAAATTAGCCATCCTAGGGGTGTGTTTAGCCAGCTCTTACCTCCTTGCTAGAAAATCTGCCATTATGGATTTTCAAGATTTGATGCACTCAGGGACAAAATAATGCCACACTCTGCAGGATGAAGTCATATCTTGGAGGAGTTACCCTGCTCCCATTGGTCAGAAGTGATCTCTTGCTTGACCCAGAGAACTAGGAATAAGTATCTGAGAGGGGCAGAGCCCTTGGATCTGCTGCCTGAAACTTACTGAAGCAAGAAGTGCCCTGTTGAGAAGTTTTGCTGTGCAAAGGATTCTAAGGCCTGTCCTCAAAAACTGCACCCTCTGAAACTACTGCCCTGTGGATTATCTTGCTGGAGAAGAACTAAAGAGTCGACTCCCTGAAAGCTACAGGTTAAAAGAGCTCATCTGGAAAATCACCGACTAAATCTACACTTTGGAGAACCATCAGTGGATTTGTAAAGGTTTTGTACCATTGGATTGTGGAAACTGAAGTCCTCAACTTTCAAGGACCATCTTGGAGCTTTCAGACCTTTGGAGTGAGTTTGAGCCACTTTGGGACCCCTTGAGGAACTCCAGGAAGAAGTTCAAGAAGTTTGGAGAACTTTGGACCAACTTTGAAAAAAAGCTCCATGGAGGGACTGGCCAGCCAGGCTGCCTGCCTTCAACTGCGAGCCGGCCAAGCCAACCAGGTTCATCTTGCTAAATGCTCCATCGCTCCAATTTCCAGAGATTGGCTGGGACTAGAGAAAATCTGAAGCCTGCAAACCGTTACTGGATCAGGCTACATGAGGAGCATCAAGAGACCCTGCGAGAAAAAGGTCTAGAAAAGTTTCTACGTCTGCTTGTAGAAAAGGTGACCTGGAGCAACCTTGAGAGCCAAGCCTGCCTTCTATCGTGTGCCGGCCTGGATTCCTGGGTTGCCCTGCTGAAGCGATCTTGAGAAATTTTCTAAGTCCGCTCCAGGGAAGTCAAGCCGGCGAACCCTCACCGAATCCGTACTGGTTGGGAGCTTTGAGAGGCTTGAGGGGAGAAAAGCTCCAGAAAAGTTTCTAAGTGTGAAGGTAGAAATGGAAACCGGGACCTGCGGCAAGCTGTAGTCACTCAGGGCTCCGTCGTGCCCGCCCTAAATCTTTGACTTTGGTCCAGTCTATCGCGAGCAGGTATCACAATATTGTGCTATAATCTTCTAAGTGCTATATTTTATTAAATCTTTGAAAATTCATATCTCCGGTTCCCTACATTGGATTTCTGTCGTTTCAGTGTCATTTTAAAGATAAAAATGTTTCCTATTTTAATAAATTGGTATCAGATTTTCATGTGTGGTGTCTTAATTATTTACTGAAATGGTGTTTTTAAATGCTTTACATACCTGTCTTTGAGGTTAAGCCTGTCTGCTCGCCGCCACGTTACCAAGGGTTGAACATAGGAATATAGGAATAATTTTCTGAGACCTGTGCTGAGTCCTATCATGTGGTTCGTGGCCTTATTGCCATTGGCAGACCTACATTTGCCCCTACCAATAACACACTGTTCCACATTTGGTGATCAGCGCTGTGGATGAGGACTTGTGGTTAAAAAGTACACCTTTCAGTGAATGATTTAAGATAATAAAAATCCTCTAAATTGCCTTAGAGCGAAACCTTTGAGTTGGATTTTTGGAATTTGTACTAAACTGTTTTTAATCCATTGTTTTGATTTTTCCAAATTGTTCTAAGTCTGGTGTGCCTAGTTTTTGTGACCCAAAACTAGGGAACCATGATGCTGGACCTGGCTAAACTGTCCCAGTTTAAGATAGCTGATCTTAGGGCACAGTGTAGGCTTAGGAGACTGCCTGCTGCCAAGAAGATGAGGAAGGCAGGGTTGCTTGAGTTCCTAAAGCCCTGAGCTGGGGCAGCTGAGGAGAATCCAGGGGGGTGGGATGAGACCTCTTCCATTGTGACTAGTGTTAAGCCAGGTGAATCGAGGTGGAGTGGGGAAGGGTACCTTACTCAGGTGTCCCTTGCAGAGAGACAGTTTCAGGCTCAATTAGAGTTGATTGCCTTGGAGAAGGAGAAACTCGATTTGGCCAAGAGAAAATGGGAGAGGGAGGAGGAGAAGAGGAATGGTGGCAGCGAAAGTGAAGAAGATGTTGTGATGTCCAGGGGTGGTAGATTTGAACCTAAACCTCTCAACGGCATAGTGCCCAAGTACACAGAGGGGGATGACATTGACAGGTGGCTAGCAGCTTTTTAGAGGGCCCTTAAAATGAATAGGGTCCACTCTAGGTATTGAGATGCACTCCTCTGGGAGTTGATTGCAGTATCTGGGCGGGATAGGCTCCTGACCCTGAAGGGAGAGGATGCAGAATCATACCAGCAGATGAAGGCATGCTCAGTCAAGAGATTTGGTCTGACTCCAAAGCAGTACAGGGTAAAGTTTAGAGGCACCCAGAAATTGAGTTCAAAGTCTTGGCTAGACTTTGTGGACTTTTCAGTGAAGACACTGGAGGGCTGGATTGGTGGTAACAAAGTTGACACATATGAGGGATTGTATAATTTGTTTTTTGAAGGAACATATTTTGACTCATTGTGCAGAAGAGAAGTTACACCAGTATCTAGTGGACTCTAACCTGACAGACCCCAGAGAGTTGGGAGAATCAGCTGATGAGTGGGTGAGAACCCGGGTTTCCGTTCAGCATCAGGGGGGTGACCAGAAGACAGGAGGACAGGTCCCTTTCCAAGGTAAAGCCCAGGCAAATGAAGGTCAAAAGCTGTAGGAGTCCTCCAAAGACCCATAAACACCTGCACAAGGAGGGAGGCCCAAGCCAACCCAAATTCAAAGGGAGGGTGTTCAGGGAAAGCCTGGTAGGTTCTTTGATCCCTCAAAGGTGGGTAAGTGCTATGACTGTAACCAGCCAGTGCATAAGCAGGGAGATTCTATCTGCTCCAAGAAGCTCCCCCCTAAGGGGCCATCCACAGGGATTGCCAGTGTCAGTGTAGGGGTGGAGAGTGGTGCCCCAGAGAAGGATAGTCAGGTGGTGGAAGCAACCTTAGTGTCCCTGGGTGGGGTGAATATTGCCACTCTTGCTGTCTTACCTCCAAACATGGACAAGTACAGGCAGAGGCCTAAAGTGAATGGGACTGAGGTTGAGGCTATCAGAGACACTGGGGCTAGAGTAACAATGGTCCTGGATGAACTGGTACCTCCAGAGAAGTTGTTACCTGGTGAGTTTCACCAGGTGACTTATGCAGAGAAAACAACCTTTACAACACAGTCATTATATCGCACTACCTTTACATAGCAGTCATTACATCGTAACATCCTTTACATCACATGTCATTACAACGCAGCCATTACATTGCATGTCACTACAACACATGTCATTACAATGCATGTCACTACAACGCAGGCATTACATCACAAGTCATTACAACGCATACCATTACAACGCATAGTACCCTTACACCATCCAACACTTGCCCTACTGTTGCACTCATCAGAGTTAGAATAGTAATTTTTGCCCCTACACTATCCAACACTTACCCTACTGTTGCACTCATTGGAGTTAGAATAGTAATTATTACCCCTATACTATTCAACACTTACCTTAAATACAATGTAATGGTATGCAATGGTATGCATTGTAATGGTATGTGTTGTAAAGGTATAATGCGATGTAATGGAATGAGTTGTAAAGGTAGTATCTGAAAATGCGATGTATTGGCATGCTATGTAAAAGAATACGTTGTAAAGGATGTTGCAATATATAAACTGTGTTGTAAAGGCATGCATTGTAAATGTATGTGTTGTAACGTCATGCATTCCTTATGTAGATAATACTACCAAACTCCATCCTGTGGCTGTGGTGGATTTGGAAGGGGGAGATGTGACAGGCCCTCGAAGGTAGCTCTGTCAAATGTGCTCCCGGTCCAGTGTTTACTGGGCAATGATCTTGAAGCCTCTGTATGGTCAGAGGTTGATAGAGGACTCCATATGAAAATATTGTAGCTCCCTGAGTGGGTATGTTCTGTGACTATGTCACAGACTAGCCAGATGGGAGGGGCAGGACACTTGGACCCTGGAACAAAAGGCCAAGCATCCAATGAAAAGGGCACTGGGCCTGGTGAAGTTGAAGTTGAAGTTGAAGTTAAAGCATTTATAAAGAGCTTGTATACCGAACGGTTTCTTGGCGCTGAGGACGGACATACCGGAAAGCAGGAAGGGGGGCCGCCTATTTGAGAAAGCACGTGAAAAGAGCTGGGTCTTGAGAGCCCTGCGAAAGATCGAGTAGGAGGCAGCTGTCCTAATACTAAAGGGAAGAGCATTCCAAAAGGCTGGGGTCACGGTAGAGAACCTCATGCCGCCATGTTTTTTTCTCCTAAATCGGGGGACGCACAAGAGGAGCTTGGAGGAGGACCGCAGGTCCCTGTTAGGAACATAAGCTGTGATTTTAGAAGCTAGAAATGCTGGCCTGCTGCCTGCTAAGGCCTGAAAGATCAAGCATCCCATTTTCAACAAAGAGCGTTCAGATAGAGGAAGCCAATGTAAGGATTTTAGCAGACGAGTGACATGATGAAGCTTGGGCAGTTTAAAAATTAGACGAGCGGCTTGATTCTGAATCAATTGGAGACGTCGCAGCTCGTATGCTGGAGCCCCGGCATATAGTGCATTGCCGTAGTCCAGGCGCGATACAATCATAGCTAGTAGAATGATTTTCAGAGCTGCAGTGGAGTAGAAGCGAGAGATCTTGCGTATGACGCGGAGCTTGAGGAAACAGGATGATACCACAGCGCTAATTTAAGAGTGCATAGAGAGATCAGAGCTGACTCTTATCCCAAGAGTTTTAACGGAGGTAGAGGGAGGGGGAGAGGGGCCCAAAGAGGAGGGCCAGAATGCAGCGGACCAGGGGCTGGAGATGCCACCCGTGAATACTAGCTCGGTCTTATCGGGGTTCAGTTTAAGATGATTAGAATTCATCCAGTCACTGATAAAGAGCATTGTGGATTGAACGTTAAGAGCAGAAGCAGAGGAGGAGGAGAGATTAAAGATGAGTCGGAGGTCATCGGCGTAATTAAACACCGTGACGTCCAGTGTCTGAAGAGCAGAGATAAGAGGAAGGATGTAAAGATTAAAGAGTAAAGGAGAAAGAGACGATCCTTGGGGAACACCACAGGAGACCGGACGAGGAGGAGCAGAGAAACCAGCCAACTTGACCGCCTGATGGCGGTTTTCTAGAAATGAGGTGACCCATGCCAAGGCGGTTCCCCGAATGCCCGCGCCCCTGACACGATTGAGCAAGATGGTATGGTCGACCGTGTCAAAGGCAGCGAACAAATCCAGGAGAACCAGGGCCTGAGGAGAATTGATGTCAGCGCCACCTCTAAGCTCATCCAGTACAGAGAGAACAACAGACTCTGTAGAATGAGCTGGACAAAAGCCCGCCTGGTGAGGATCTAAGAAATGGGTTTCCTCAATAAAGGAACTAAGACAGGTGGTGACGTGGGTCTCCAAGATCTTTCCCAAAAAAGGGAGTAGGGAGATGGGGCGGAAGTTAGAAAGAGAAGAGGGGTCTGCTCCAACCTTCTTCAGGATGGGAATCATTTTTGCAGACTTGAAGAAGTTGGGGACCGTCCCCTGTGTGAGAGAGTCGTTGAGGAGGGTTAACGGGGGTTTAGGGCAAGCTGAGAAGATCTCTCTGAGTATGTGGGCAGGGCAACTGTCAGAGGGAGAGCCAGTTTTAACCTTGGTAAGTAGGGAGGAGAAAGTTTCACGAGCAATCAAGGGGAGTCAGCCCAGGGAACTACAGAGTTGCAGGAAGAATCTAACCCTGATGGGGAGGATCTGGCCTCTGAGGGAGAGTTGACAGAACTGACAGGAGCAGGTGGACCCTCCAGAGAGGAGTTCAGTCAGGGACAGCGTGACTGTCCCAACCTAGAGAGCTTGAGGCGGATTGCTTCTAAGCAGGAGGAGGGGGATGACAGTAGGTTTCATAAACTCTACTGGGAAGATGGAATGGTTTATACTGAGGCCTGAAACCTCAAGGAGGTGGCCACCAGGAGGTTGGTGGCGCCCCATAAGTACAGAGAGTTAATCCTGAATTTGGGTCATGATATCCCCTTGGTAGGACATTTGGTACAGACAAAAACATGGAGCCGGTTGGTGAACCATTTCTACTGGCCCCATATGTCTGAAAAGGTAAAGGAGTTTTGCAACTCCTGTGTCACCTGTCAGGCTAGTGGCAAGGTAGGGGGCAAGACAAATGCTCCCCTAATACCACTGCCAGTGGTTTGGGTTCCTTTTGAAAGGGTGGGGATGAACATTGTTGGTCCCCTGGACCCACCTACTGCATCAGGGAATAGGTATATCTTGGTGGTAGTTGACCATGCCACTAGGTACCCTGACGCTATACCGATTAGAACAATTGATGCTCTTGCGGTGGCTAGGGCACTGCTTGGTGTGTTCACCAGAGTGGGTTTTCCAAAAGAGGTGGTGTCAGATAGGGCCACACACTTCCTGTCCAGCTATCTGACTGCTATGTGGGATGAGTGTGGTGTCAACTACAAGCTCACCACCCACTATCACCCAAAAGCAAATGGTATTGTTGATTCAACAAAACCCTGAAGAGCATGATAAATGGGCTCTCAGAGGAACTAAGGAGAAGTTGAGATGTTCTCCTCCCATGCTTAGAGTTTGCCTGCAGGGAGGTGCCACAGAAAGGTGTTGATTTCAGTCTCTTTGAGTTGGTGTTTGGACACCCTGTGAGGGGGCCATTAAGCCTGCTGAGAGAGTCTTTAGAGAAGCCTCTTAAAGAAGCTAAGGACAATGTGCTTGACTATGTGCTAGGCCTGAGATCTAGAATGGCAGAGTACAAGTACAAGGCAAACAGGAAACTGGAATCCAGCCAGGAGCTCATGAAGCATTGGTATGGTAAAAAGGCAACTATGCCTGAGTATACTCCAGGACAATTGGTGTGGGTGTTGGAGCCAGTGGCTCCCAGGGCCCTCCATGGCAAGTGGTGTGGGCCCTATCCAATCTTAGAAAAGAAGTGTGAGGTTACCTATTTGGTTGACCTTGGCACCCCCAGGAACACTCACAGGGTTCTGCATGTGAATAGATTGAAACCCCACCGTGACAGGGCAGACATGACCAATTTACTGGTCACTGATGAGGGTGTGGAAGAGGAAACTAAGCCTGTGCCCGATCTCCTTTCCACTGATGTGCAAGATAGGTCAGTGGAGGGAGTTGTGCTCTCTCTCAAATTGACAGACCAGCAGCACAAAGACTGTAAGCTGGTGCTGGAGCAGTTTGCTGGCCTGCTCTCTCTGACCCGAGGCATCACAGAGTGGTGTGTGCACCACATTGACACTGGTGACAGCGTACCTGTCAACTATAAACTGTACAAGTTGTTTGACCATGTCAGAGCCAGCATTAAAGCTGAGGTTGCCAAGATGCTGGAATTGGGGGTCATTGAACCGTCTGAGAGTCTATGGGCCAGACCAGTGGTGCTGGTACTTAAACCTAATCCTCAAGGGGGCCCAAGGAGTTAAGGTTCTGTGTGGACTACAGAGGATTGAATGCAATCACCAAGACTGACGCTCACCCTATGCCTAGAGGTGATGAGCTCATTCATAGGTGAGGGGATTCTAAGTACCTGAGTACATTTGATTTGACTTCAAGTTACTGGCAGATTCCCCTCATTGGTGGAGCAAAGGAGAGGTGAGCATTCTCCACACCAGAGGGACATTATCAGTTCATGGTAATGCCCTTTTGCTTAAAGAATGCACCTGCCACCTTCTATAGGTTGGTGAACAGGGTCCTGTCTGGGTTGGAACAGTTCAGTGCAGCTTACCTGGATGATATAGCTGTATACAGTTCTACCTGGGGGAATCACTTAAGCCAGCTAAGGGAAGTGCTTCAGGCCATGCAGCAGGCAGGCCTGAATATTAAGGCAAGCAAGTGCAAAATAGGGCAGAGTTCTGTGGTGTACCTGAGCCACCTGGTAGGTGGGGGCCATGTACAGCCTCTCCAAGCTAAAATCCAAACTATTTTGGATTGGATAGATCCTGTTACCCAGACTCAGGTCAGGGCATTCCTTGGACTGACAGGGTACTATAGAAGGTTTGTTATAATCAAAGATGGCTTTATTCGATTTCTTTAAAAAAATCATATAAGCACAGTATAAAAACATACCAGTTTAAAAATGCAGTTATAGTTAAGTATAAAACAGATTATATATAAAGAGTACAGACAGATGTTATAAAAATGTGCAAATGGAAGCAATGCATACTAGGGCTTCCTCTATAGTGCATATAAATACATCAGTCCAGATTCATTTACATCAGTACATTACTAATCAATTACACCAAAGTGCTGTTTACAGTGCGAAAATTCATTCAACCCATAGTAGATCTACATCTAATAATGAATTTTAAGAACTTAGATACAGCACATATGGTCATTTCATTCTGAAGTAAAAGAATCTTAAAAAGGGCCGGTCTACACTGTCTTAAGCCCCAAAGCTTTAACAGAGGAATTAAATATATTTTTCTTCCCCACCCAAAACATTTACAAAAAAGAATGCAATGAATTGTAGACTGCGCAGAATGATTATCACATGGGCAGTTAATTAAGTTTTTGGACCAGTCATTTATTGCTGGAAAGGTAACCATCCTAAAATAGATACCCATTCTCAACCGTGCCAAAAGCATTCAGTCGTAGCTGGCCAACTCGGGGGACAGATAAAGCTGCAAGCCAGAATCCTGCAATAGAGAATGATGGTGCAGAACAGAGGCCTTCTTCCCCTCAGTGGACCCACGTTGGTCAACCAAATAAGCAGAACATCGTTCCTTGAGCATTTTTTTGGATATGGAAGATAGAGATACGGGCGTATTGTAAAATTCCGGATGCCCTATGTTTATTAGAAATTCCTTGACATAAGAAAGCCACTGTATATTTTTTGACCCCTCGTGACACATGCAGTCTATAATAATCGCCCTATCAAGATCAGTTTCAGTAGAGGTCCAGATCTTATGCCAAAGCAACACAGGGCTAATCCTGATTATATCAGAAATATAAGCCGTGGCGAGTTCCATGTGACAGGCATAAGTTGAAGTGGATCTGGGGACAGCTAACAAGTATCTAAGGAAGCTGTTTTCCTTCAACTGGATTTCCTGGCAATCTGAGGTACCCCAGATGCCAGCCCCGTAAGTGGCAGTCGACACGCATTTAGCTCTATAGATATCGAGCAAAATGCGTGCAGGCCTACCTCCCAGCTTGTTAGCGAACTGTATAAGAGCCCCAATAGCACGTGAGAAAGCTAAACATCTAGTAGTGTTCGCTGTAGTCCATGTGCCTTTTTTAATAAAAACAAACCCCAAGTAAGAAAAGGTACTAGTTTTTTTCTATCTTTGACTGTTCTAAAAAAGTGTTATAAGCGACCTTATCTATTGATGTGCAGCACATAGTGCAAGTTTTCCCAGTATTAATTTTCAGGCCCCTAGATCCCATATATGCTGAAAAACTAGCTAACGCCTTCTGGAGGCCTAATTAGGTTCTTGCCATAATGACCGCATCATCTGCGTATAGTAGAATAGGGGCTGCGGCACCATCGATTTGAGGGTAATCCACGGCCAATTTTATTAAATGGTCTGCTACACTATTAATATAAAGATTAAAAAGAAAGGGTGCAAGGATACATCCCTGACGTACACCCTTCATTATTAAAAAAAAATCAGTGCATTCACCTTTCTTACCATGGCGCACCTTTGCCCCTGCCCCTCTATATAGTTCCATGAGGAAATTTATAATATTTACATCAACGCCCAGACTTGCCAAAGTGTCCCAAAACGCTGAACTGAGATCAACGAATGTCATGAATAAATTTCCCTTTTTGGCCGTCTTATGTTTTCCTATCAGCATTGCCAGATTAAGTCCTTGTTCGATAGTACCTAGACCAGACTTGAACCCATATTGAAATTTAGATAAAATACCTTCGTCCTTAGCCCATACCTGTAATCTGTTTAAAACGACTCGTCCTGCTATTTTCATTAGGGAGTCATGCAAAGAAATGGGGCGGTAACATTTTGGATCGTTTCGATCGCCCTTTTTAAATATTGGCACTACTATCGCATCCTCCCAAGTGGAAGGGAATCCACTTTTGTTATAACTGTTTAACACATTTGTCAGGAGCGGTACCCATAGAGCGATATTAGCCTTATAGATGTCAATAGGAATACCGTCTGGACCTGGGGCTTTGCAGTTAGAACTTTCTATCAGGGCCAGTTCCACCTCTGATAAGGAAAAAACTATTTCCAGCGGGGAAGAATCTTGGGAGACAGACTCTGGGGTTACAAGCTGAACAGTACTAATGCTGGCCAAACTGACCAAATCATCTTTCTTGTAGAGCTCAGTAAAGTGATTAACGCAGACAGTCTCCTCAATGGCAATCTCCATCACATCACATTTCCTTTCCACAAAAAAGGGAGCATTTACTGCACTCCAGAAGGCAGTGTTATCTCTTAATGAACACACCTTAATCAAGGCTCCCCAAGCGGCCTCTTTCAATTCATTTTTTCGTTTCCGCAGAGCAAATTTATAAGTTGCTCTTGCAGACTTTATATCTAAGGAGTTTCTGGGCACTATCTTCAGAGTTTTCTTTAAATGAGAGTGCGCCTTACTGCATTCGGAGTTAAACTAGCCCTCGACCTTAAGGTTATCCCCCCCCCCGTGAAGTCCCCATTAGTTTACTACTGATCTGTAGGGTAATTTTTTGGAATGCTGCAGTAACCTCAAGTGGATTTAGGTTTTCCCCAAGACAAATCATGAAGTCAGAGAAATGGTCTGCTACCAGACTTTGAAGAAACCCTATAGGATCACCTGTAAACTGCTTTCTGCTGTGTTCCGTGTCGCTGGCTGAGGGTGCGCCTCTCCGAGGGATCCTGCTCTCATTGTTTGACTCCTAACCTCTGGGGGCTTTCCTGACCTCGCCGGACCCGCTTCGCGGGTCCCGCAGCGCTTGGACATCTGGGGCTGCTGACTGTGGAGAGTTTGCGGCGGAGGAGCGGGCAGGCAGAGGAGCCGGCGGGGCTGCGAGCACAGGCAGGGACTCCAGTATCCAGGAGCCCCTGCGCGCCCATTGCTCACACCTGGGCTGCTCTCCCCGCTGGCCACGCCCCCCGCTTCGGTGCTAGAAAACTGGGTTGTGTCCATTGTCCCGTGGATCACCTGTAAACTGCTTTCTGCTGTGTTCCGTGTCGCTGGCTGAGGGTGCGCCTCTCCGAGGGATCCTGCTCTCATTGTTTGACTCCTAACCTCTGGGGGCTTTCCTGACCTCGCCGGACCCGCTTCGCGGGTCCCGCAGCGCTTGGACATCTGGGGCTGCTGACTGTGGAGAGTTTGCGGCGGAGGAGCGGGCAGGCAGAGGAGCCGGCGGGGCTGCGAGCACAGGCAGGGACTCCAGTATCCAGGAGCCCCTGCGCGCCCATTGCTCACACCTGGGCTGCTCTCCCCGCTGGCCACGCCCCCCGCTTCGGTGCTAGAAAACTGGGTTGTGTCCATTGTCCCGTGGATCACCTGTAAACTGCTTTCTGCTGTGTTCCGTGTCGCTGGCTGAGGGTGCGCCTCTCCGAGGGATCCTGCTCTCATTGTTTGACTCCTAACCTCTGGGGGCTTTCCTGACCTCGCCGGACCCGCTTCGCGGGTCCCGCAGCGCTTGGACATCTGGGGCTGCTGACTGTGGAGAGTTTGCGGCGGAGGAGCGGGCAGGCAGAGGACCCGGCGGGGCTGCGAGCACAGGCAGGGACTCCAGTATCCAGGAGCCCCTGCGCGCCCATTGCTCACACCTGGGCTGCTCTCCCCGCTGGCCACACCCCCTGTCCACCAACCAACGATAGTCACTACTAGTGTATAAAACAGACCATAGTTCCCGCTGCGCGGGAGCGCGCGGGAGGGCGCCGGGAGAAGCCCGGGACAAGGGCGGGACCGTTTGAGGCCGTTCGAGGCGTAAGAGGACTGGCCTGGCCCACCCCCCTTGGTTCGTGTCATTGTGCCTCCACATCGATACTAGTGAGTACACTTCTGGAACTGTAACTACCACACATCATGTGCTCTCGGGGTAGTCGCAGCAAGACTGCACTGGGATTGAGCAAGCCAAATGGGACCTTGGATGATTTTCTTGTGAAAACAAATTTGGCAATTGACGCCGAAATTACCAAAATCCAGAAGAGGGTTTCAATTGAGCTAGATGCTGCGCGCAGGCTTTCTCAAACTTTTGCAAACTCCAAAAAATCTTCCTTGGGAAAAATTGCGTCTGCTGCATCCCCCCAACACGCCTCACGCCCTCTTCCTTTGATAATTCACGCCGATATCCATCATCCTTCCCCTTCTTCTCCACTCCCACCAGAGCCCACTTTTATCTTTACCTCCATGCCCTCTAAACCTTCTGAGGGACATGTGCCCACTGGACCTGGAATCACTATCACTCGGTCGGACATCCCTGCCCCCGCCCCCCCCTCCTCTGTAATAAAAAGCAAAAGTCTACATGGCCTAGCCCTGAAAAAGAAATATAATGCAAGATCTGCTTATGCCCGCAAAAAAGCAAAAATTGCAAGGCAGCAGTTTTTCAATCACAGAAGAACACTGCCCAATACAGGGGAGCTCACACAAACATCAAATTCGGTCATCCAGCTAACAGGGGGTGATAGTGAACACAACCATTCTAACATCACTCTCGCCCCTGCTTTAGAGCACCTCCCTGTTTGTGGCAAGAACTTAATAGGGGGAGGGCAAAACGAGCTAGGGAGGGACATGGACAAGGCAGGTGACAATGTAGACTTTCTCAAAACAGTCTGGGTTACTTTAAAACAACTACTGTCACCTTTTGAACTCAGACTGTCACGCATTGAGAATCATCTGCTTGAGATGGATAAGACCTTAGTATCCTTGGCCACTCTTAGCCTAAAACAGCTGGAGGCCACATATCCCCGTATCGCTGAGGGTGTCCCCCAGGAAAGCAATGATGGCATCCAATCAGCTCCAGACCCTAACGCTGGCATCCAACCGGCTCCAGATCCTAACGCTGCCTCCCCTGTTCTTCAAACTCTGCTCCCACCACTACCAAAACCTACTCCAATTCCCAAACCTCGGACAATTCCAAACGTCTCTGTTCCCCCCACATCAAACCCATTAAAACCAGACATAAAACCCCCCAATAAACAGATTCAGCCCAAAACTATTTCTAGGGCAGCCCATAAGCTGAGTAAGATTACCAGCCCTCTTCCCCAGCGTATAGTCAACCAACATCAAAGTCACCAGAATTTTCGTGGGGGCTACATTGATCTCCCCCCTGATGCCGGGCCCTATGTTGTCATCCTGGCTGGGGTACCCCCACTTGATCCCCATTCTGTGGAGACCCAGTGGACTCTAAAGAATAAGGTGATCTACTGGCTAAACGTCAATAGGCAGCTCCCTAACATCTCCAGGAGCGGGGTCCTAATGGTCAGGCGAGTCCCATGGGTGGGTCGCACTCATAAATCCATACCTGGAGACTGTATTGTGGTCTCATTTGCAGACCCCCATACAGCTCAACTTATCACCACATGGGATCCATATGTTACTGACCAATCTATCGTCACCAGACCCCTTACCTTCTTTTACCCTCCTAAACAGATTGCAGAGTTATCTGGGGCCTGGTCTATAGCCCACAATCACAGATGGAAAGGTCAGGGGCACGGATGGCAACCCACTAACAACTGGTGGGAAGGAGCACCCACTAGGAATAGGTTTGAATGCCTAGACCAGGTGGATTGACTGGGAACTACTGTTCCTTCATCCCTTTCTAGTACCCATAACCACCCAATGGTTGCCATTAAGAACGATAAATTATTGCCCATTAACAAAAACTCAACCCTAATGGGGGTAGATCAGTCCCGCCCTGAACAGCATGCCCCTCCTGTACAGGTCACACAACTGACAGAGATGGCACACTCCCTAGATCCGAAAGATATAATGGGGAACGAGGGTCAATTCTATCAAAAAAACAGAAACTCAACGCACTCTCTCCTATCTTGGAATGTAGCAGGCTTGGGTAGTAAGATCACCCACAAACCTTGGTTGGAGATTGTTAAGAAGCATGCCATTCTTTGTCTCCAAGAAACCTGGCTTATGGAGGAAACTCACATCCAGGGCTACCGAACATTTCACTCACCCGCTGTTCCATCACCCCAGGGTCGCAATAAAGGGGGCTTGTGCATATACATCTCGAATGTAGGGGATGTAAAAGTATATAATTTTCATTCTGATCAGTATTTCCAAATTATTTTATTTAAATGGGGCACCACACAAAAGGTGATACTAGTACATTTTTATAATAACATGCCAGCTAAGGAAGTGGAATTGATCTTGAATAAAATGATTCACCATATTCACAAACTGAGAGATCAAAGTACGGGGGACCACGTAGTACTGTGGGTGGGAGATTTCAATTGTGCCATCTGTCCATCTTCTGAGTTAGGTTTGTGCGGCCTTTCAGACCCCGGGGAGGATGGTCCTTTTCATTTCTCCCACACCAATCTGGGGACTCTCCTTAACAACATCATATTCTCTTTTGATCTTACTTTCATCAACCAGGCATGTTCCCCCCCGGTTCCCTTTGCCCCAATATATATTGGAAGAGGCTGTGAAACTACAATCGATTTTGCACTAATATCGCCCACTAATCCCAATTTTATAACTTTTTGGGAGATTGGGGATGACCCAATAAGCGATCATTATCCTATCACCTTTGGGGTAAGGTTGACAGAGGGGATAGCAAAGGAATCTAGCGGGGCTCTTTATCCACTTGAGGTAACCCTAACAAAGATCAATGGGTATGTAATAAAATGGGAGAAAATGAATCCTACAACTTTCTTCCAGAATTTCATTTCGTCTTGCTCTACAGACATATTTGTCTGTTTAGAAGAAGACACTGACCCAAAGGCCATCATGGCTGCTTTCTCTAATATCCAGCAATTCATAAAAGACGCACTAACTAGGAGTCATAAAGAGAATGGGAAGCACAAACGCGGGTGGTTTGACTCCAGGTGTACAGCTGCTCGGAAAAAACTAAAGAAAGCTCTATCTGCTATCCCAAAAGACAGGGTTCAAATTTGCCATGCGAGACGAGAGTATAAGCAGGCAATTAACCAGCGCAGGGCGAAAATGAAAATGGAGGCCTGGGAAGCTTTGGGTGAAGCCGCTAGGAACAAGGACACCAATCTTTTCTGGAAAGTCATAAGATCTGTATATAGTTCAAAAGATAGTGACAATTCCATAGACGTAGCAATTACGGCAGAGCTCTGGGTAGAACATTATGGCAACCTTTATACCAACAGCCAAGGTGACACCCAGAATCAACAAAAGGCGACCTCATCCTTGGATGAAATAACGGAGGATTACCCGTTAAGTGCCCTCCCAGCATCCCCCTATCCAATTGAACTGGTTTTTACCACTCTAGAAGTGGAAGATGCCCTGAGGGAAAGCCCGTCAGGGAAAGCCCCCGGCCCTGATCAGACACCAGTGGATGTCTATAAATCAAATCTGGTTTTCTGGGTTCCATTGTTAACCAACATTTTAAATATGGGAAACAAATGTGGCTTTATTAATACCTGGTCAGATGCAATCGTAGTGCCCGTTTTTAAAAAGGGGAACAGGGACGATCCTGCTTGCTACCGTCCAATATCGCTATTGGACGGACTAATGAAAATTGCAGGAAGGATCGTCCTTAAGAGGATTCAGTACTGGGAAGCAGAGAAAAAGGTCATCTCGGAGCTCCAATATGGGTTCCGAAAGGGACTGGGGACACAGGAACAATGCTTAAACCTGTCTTTATTCGTCTCTAAATACACTGAGGCCAAGAAAGGGGATCTGTTCGTTACCTTTGTTGACCTTAGCTCCGCATTTGATTGTGTGGACCATGCGCAGCTCTGGTCAACATTGGAACACATTGGGGTGGATCCAATTATTATCATATTCATAAAAGAATTATACAGAGATGCCGGGGCAAGAGTGAGGTTCGGGCCCCAGGGGCAATGCACTCAAAAATTTGCCATAAACAGAGGGGTTAGGCAAGGCTGCATACTTGCGCCCCTGCTGTTTAGTTTTTATATAAATTCCATCGCAGAGAATCTAATAAACTTGGCAAGTGATTACCCAGCTGTCAATGGTAGGCCTGTACCCATCCTTTTATATGCCGATGACGCGGCAATTATGTCTAGGACAAAGTTGGGCTTGCAAAGAGCTGTCACTGAATTTTCATCCTACATGGGTAAAAGAAACCTGAGGGTGAATATCTCTAAGACTTTCTCCATGTCCTGCTCCCAAAAATATAAGACACCACAATGCTCAATATACTTGGAGCAGCAAAAAATTGCGATCACGGACACCTTCTGCTACCTGGGTGTTGTTTTCAATAGGAGAGGAAGGTGGAAACATGCAGTATCTGCTAGGAAACTTGCCTTTACCCGCGCTATAGGGGCCCTACGAACCTTTGCAGCCAAAATTGGGGGTAAACCTATCGCTGAGATGTTACAGATCTATCGGGCAAAGTGTATAGCGACGGCCACCTATGGAGCGGGTCTATGGGGCTTCGAGAATGTGTCCTCACTACAAACTTGCGAGAACATTTTTATCTGCTACTTACTAGGCGTGCACAATACCACTTCGACTTTTAAGATCCACATTGAGGCTGGCCTCAAATACCTCAGTGACATTATAAAGTTATCACCCTGCTTGCTTTGGCATAAAATTTGGACTACTGTGGAATGCCAATTGAACAGAGAGCTCATCAAAGACTGTTTGACTTTGGATGGTGTATCAAAGTTTAAGTGGTTACGATACGTTCAGACGATGTTCTCTAACATTGGACACCCCGAATTTTATGATGATCCAGAGTCCTTAGAAACCCTGCCTAGGCCGGCTCTCAAAAAACTTTTAATTACACACCTAGAAAGTGCCAGATGGAACACTGAGAAACTTAAAAGTACCACCCTGAGCTACCAGCAAATTTCTCCCACTGAAGGCCTCCAACTTTATCTCAGGACTGAAACTGCACCCTACCCTCGCATGCTCCTTACTAGGTTGCGCTTAGGGATTTTCTTTCGCATGGTCACTTTTCCAAAACAGAACGATTGGGCCTCTTTGAACTTAATTTGCCCATGCGATGATCATTCAGCACAGAGTAACATCCATATCATGTTCTTTTGTAACCTGTACACCACCCCGAGGAAACTGTTCCTTTTACCACTACTCAAACGCTGGGGGATAAGAACATGTAAATCTGCATATTTGAAATTAATCTTGCTGGATGAGGAGTACGTCATTTTTGTTGTTTCTCGCTTTCTAATGTCAGTGATGAAATACAGAAACTCAATGACTTAAGCTTTACACGTTTACATTAATTGAACACTGCAAAATGAGGCCTTCCGTTCAAATGCCTACTATAGACTTTTAATTTTTGGATTTTTTTTTTATATATTTCCTGCTTACGTGAAAACTGTTTTTAGATTTATGGTATAAACTGTAATTGTACGCTTTTATGATTTTCTGATAAATCGAATAAAGCTTATTTTACTTACTTACTTACTTCCTATAGGATCAACCTTACATCATTTTATTGAATAGCCATTAGTTCTATTCAAATAAATCCCATCACTATATAGGTTTTCTACTACATTGGGTGCTTGACTACAGCTCAACCCCCTACTAAAAGTTGAACTGATAGGAAAATGATGACTAAGAGCGATGTCCTCTGTTTTAAACGATAGGACATTGCGATGATAACTAGTAGTGAACAGGGTATAGTCAATCACTGACTTTGATCCCCTCCCATTGAAAGTCGGTTGAAACTTAACCTCGGTGATAAAAAGCTCGTTAACAAAGCCTAAGTCTTGCTCGAATAATAGAGTATTCAGTAGATTGCCCAGCGTAGAATGCTCAAAAGGAGAGCAGGGATCTCCCTTAAGGTTGACCATACCACATATGTCCAAGTTACCATGGGGGCAGAGATGACAATTAAAGTCTCCTGTCACTATGGCACACCTTCCCTCTTGCTCTAGACCAGTTTCCCTACATGGATCTTCTTTTAATTCTTCTAAAACCCTTTTTCGATCATCCCTTGGAATGTTATTATAAAAGTTAATCAATGTGATATGCTGGTTACCTCCCACCTTAAGTGTAAGTGCCTGATAATAATGGTTATTCCCCTTACTAGGTAACCACTTAACTGACAGGTTGGCAGTATTAGATATAAAAGTACATAGCCCACCTGAACATCTACCCCTACTAGACTGCTGTGCTGGGGAAAAGAAGGTACGATAACCGTTTAGATGGATCTCAAACTGTTCCCAGCATTCCTGAAGGCAAATTACATCAAATTTATCTATGAATGCTAGGAAATTAGGGTCCTTTATTTTACTAGACAGGCCCGCTATATTCCAAGATGACAGAGTCAGACTACCCCTACGCTCAGCTAGTGAAAGGTCTACTGTTACTGATGAATTTACATCTATCAGAGCTATAGTTTCTATACTGTCTCCTACTGTGTCTCCAGCACCCCCTTCTAGTACACCTTGGTAATTGGGACTGGTCAAAATATTCCCATCAGTATCGCTAGTGGAATTGGTCACTAAATCAGCAATGCTATCTAACCCTGTTGCTATTGGGCTAGGGGTGGTAGGGGCTACAGATTTATCTTTATTCATTTTAGCGATTGAAACATGTGGGCAGGCGTGAATAGACCCGCTAGCTCTTCTATAAAGCTTAGTAGTAAGCACTCTTTTTCTTTTAAAAGGACTAGCAGTTAATAACCGTCAGTCAACCATATCCAGGCAGCTGAAACGGTTAGTAGTCGGAAATCCACCCCAATTATCCCCAAAAACTGGATCCCTGATGGGCTGCCCCCCCCCACACCCCACGATCTCCCCCCCCTCTCGGTGCCCTACTCTATACCAGTTCCCATCATAGTTACAGTCACGGTAGGGCGACTCCTCTGGGGATAGAAGAAGGAGAGTCGTTTAGTTCCAATTCCCTCATACCTATCTTGCGTATTCCATGAGTATATGTGTTCGGCCACGTGAGGATCCTCGAAATTAACCAGGATGCAGTCGCCCTGGACGGTTTTCCTCTCGTGACCCACCCACGGTACCCTGCGCACCATCAGGATCTTACTCGACCAGTGGGGAGGTAATGGCCGATTTGAATTAAGCCAATGTTGGACCTTATTTTTTAGAGACCAGCTAGCTTCCTCTGCGGCATCAGCCAATTCTGGAACCCCAGTCATGACCACCACATAGGGCTTGCCTCGGGGGGCAGATTCACAGCTCATTTTCCTATCTAGTGGGCCCTTGTTCCTAATCTCTTTGGGTTGCTAGGTTGAATGGTCCCCTCTAGCAAGGGGGTTTCACAGACTTTAGATTTGCCTACAACTATCTTCTCTGGGGCAGGTGCAGTCTTTAGTTTAGTGCTAACCACTGAGGCTAGTGAATTTTTAACTACTGGGTCTGGGGGTTTAGTATTACTTAATGTATTACCCCCTACTTTTGTAGCCACCTGGGGTTTTGTATTTTTAGGCAAAGCACACAAATCGGCTATCTGGTTTTCAATATGAGATAGTCTTGACTCAATCGGGGAGAGGTAAATTTTAAAGAGCTCCCCTATTTTTAATAGGAGTATACTATCAGCCTCATCACCATTAACACTTTTCTCAGCCGGACTGGTTGAAGCCTCTGCATTTACAGAGCTAATGCCCTCCTTTGGGGCAGCAGTGCGTAATTGATCATGTTTCGCCTGTAAGGTTTGGACAGAATCCCCCCTATTCTTTTTGAGTGGGTCACCCCTACCCCTAGTTTTTTTCAACTTACGTATTTTAGGGATGGCCCCCTCCCTCCTTTGCCTCAGCTGACTAGAGGTTCTGTCGTCCTGAGTGGTGTTAACAAATAAGTCCAGGGTTTTTTCTAGTTCCAAACTAATTTGGGAATCAGATAATAAGTGAGACGCTGACAGATCCACCGTATTGGGCAGGCTGTATCGTTTGGCGTGAGTGTCTATTTGACCCACATCCCTAGACTGTTCAGGGGTTTTAGCTGAGGCAAAGTGGCCCAAAGACGACCTTTTTGCCAAAGCTAAATCTTGGGACACTCTGCGCTCCATTAGGGTAATCCCTTGGTCTATAAATGTGTTTGCCCTGATAATAAAATTTTCAAGTTTGCCCGTTAGAGAAGCTCCCCCTGCAGATGTTTTACTTCTACTCACACGTGTACGCATAATGAAAACAAGCAAATAAACAAGAAGTCCACTGTTGAAGTCCACTGTCGCTAATGCAGAATTTAAATTACATTAATATCAGAAATACACATACGTGCAGTTCATTCGTGCTGGGATGTTAGAAGGGGGGCCCAGCCCAGCCTCACACGGTCTCTAAACGGGCTTAAAACGGGCCCGCCCTTGGCCCGGGCTTCGCCCGGCACCCGCCCGCGCGTGTCCCGCGTGCGCGTGTAAATCTAAGTCTAAATAGGAAGAGAGCTGGATGGAGGCGGGAAGAGGACCAGCTGCGGCAGATCAAGCCGCACTGCCCGCTGGTCCTCGCAGTCCCGCTGTTAGCCTGGATGTCGGTGTTGTAGTCCGAGGTTCGGCGCTGGTCCGTGAATAGCAGGTGAGGACAGCACTCCCTCACTGGGATGGACGCAAGCGGCTCCCGCGAAGCGGGGGCCGCGAGGAGTGGGCTGAAGACCAAAAAACAATCAAAGGTTCCTTCCGTAGTAAAAGGGGCAGGGCTGCAACAACTCTCCCTCGCCCCAAACAGCAAGGTTTGTTCAAAATGGTGGGACTATTGTGGGGCCCCTAACAGAACTCACTACTAAAAAGAGACCCAAGAAGGTGATTTGGACCCCAGAGTTTTAGAACGCTTTTGACACTCTGAAAGCAGTTATGTGTTCAGCATCAGTGATACTAGCCCCTGACTACACAAAGGAACTAGTGGTTCAGACAGATGCTTCAGATCAAGGGATTGGGGCAGTGTTGCACAGCTAAATTAAGGGGGCCTTCATCAGCCAGTTTATTTTTATTTAGACAGTTTTGTATAGCGCGAACGTGACCTTTGGGTATCAGAGCGCTTCACAGATGCAAATACAATACAATAGGTGGGTTAGGGATACATCTTGCATATCATAACCATTCAGAGAATGAGGTAGGTAGGTATAAAGTTATGTAGTGAACCGTTTCATACTGATATGTGGTAGGTTAGGTATACGATTATAAAGCATTTTATCATAACAATGTACAATGGCGCAGTATATTAAACTACTACTTGACATCGGCATGTGCATATTCCAATATAATTTCAGCCGGTGTCTGTCTTCAAGGTTATCATATATGATATTCTATTTGCCTACATTACTGTAAATTGTAGTACAATAACAATAGGTCCAATAGTCTTTATCTGTGCATTTTTCCTTCAGATTCTGGGTAAGTATAGCGCCTCTAGGTTATTCCCAGTACAATTAGTGACTTTCTATTTACTTCCCTTTGTTGTACTGCTTTGGCACAACTATATCGCGGTGGCGGTGATGTCTCTTCTTGCCTAAGTGAGGAACTTACTCATTAGGAAAATCTTAGCTTCCCTCTTGAATGTTGCTGTGTTAGTAATTGTCCTAACATTTGGAGGGAGTGAGATCCAGATTCGAGGAGCTGCCCTGAAAAAGCTCTGTCGTATGTTTTCTTCTTCCGGAAGATGGGTGCTCTCAGCAGCAGCTCCTTGGCACTCCTGGCCGGTCTGTCTCCTCCAGATAGCTCTATTTTCTGAGCCAGGTATCTTGGTGTTTTGTGGTGAAGCGCTCTGTGGGTGCTACATGCCATTTTAAGTTGGATTCTCGCTTTGTATGGTAGCCAGTTTAAAGATTTCAGGTGTGGCGTGATATGATCGAATTTCCTCGATCCGGTGATGAGCCTTGCAGCTGTATTGAGACATGCTTTTAGTGGTGCCGTGGAAATTTTTGGTAGACCTGCTAAGGTAGTACATCCATATTCAATCCTTGAGATAACTAAGGAATGTACTGCCATTTTGAGATCTGCCGCAGAGATGAATGGTTTCACTTTCCTAATATAGTTCAAGTGAAAGCGTGCATTTTTTGCCATAGATTTGATATGGGTTCTCATGTCAAGGTACTTGTCTAATGTGATTCCTAATGATTTCACTGAGTCCACTAGAGTAGGAGTGCAGTTTAATGCTGTGATCAATTTAGCCCATTCTTTCACTTCCGTGTGGTTCTTAGGTGAAGAGATTAAAAGGAACTCAGTTTTTTGTGCATTTAGCTTCAGATGATTGCTGGTCAACCAGTTTAATGACATTTTTAAGGCCTCGTTCATTAACAAGATATCTTCCAGAGAAGCGATATTGATGTATATCTGTGTGTCGTCTGCGTACATATGATGAGATATGTTTGCGTCTTTGAGAATTTCTGTCAGAGGTTCGACATAAAGGTTGAAGAGTGAAGGAGATAGTGTAGATCCTTGAGGGACTCCAATCAAATTAGGACATGATGGGGATAGTGTCTGGCTGACCAAAAATCTTTGAGTTCTATTCTGAAGGAAGGATTCAAACCATTTCAGCACATTTCCCGATATTCCCATCCTGTTATGCAGACTGCTTAGTAATTTTTCATGATCTACCGTGTCGAATGCAGAGGACAGGTCCAGAAGTACTAGTAGACATGTCCTATTCTGATCTAGGGCCTGTAATGCATCGTAGACAATATGCAGGATTGCTGTTTCTGTGATGTGGCCTGTTCTAAATCCAGATTGGCAGTCGTCTAGCAGTGTGAAATTCGATATGTGGTGGCTCAGTTGGTTTTGTACACATTTCTCGATTAATTTGGCCAGTACTGGAATATTGGTAACTGGGCGAAAGTCATTAGGGTCTGCTGGGTCCACTGTTGGTTTTTTGATGATAGGAACCACTTGGCCTGTTTTTAAGTAATCAGGAAGTATCCCTTGTGATAGCGAGGCATTTATTATTCTGGTCCATATAGGGATGACAATGTGGTTGATTTTTTGTAGACATTTGGCAGGTAGAGGGTCATTATAGTGGTTATTGGGTTTGATATCCGATAATGTTTTGGCGATAGTATTCTGATAGTAAAGCTTGAAGGTATCCCAATGCCCCTTGTTTTTTGCCTTATCGTGGTTGATTGTCAGGATGGGGTTGTTCAGTCTGTGTGGTTTGTAGGGCATATTGTCCGCTGCCATCTTAAGGTCTATTTCCAAAGTGTTGGCTTTGTTGGTGAAGAAGGTTGAAAATTATTCGCAGTTCAGATGAGTTTTAATGGTTTCTGGGGCCGTTTTGGCTAATTTGTTGGATTGTTGCTTTAAAATCTCGAAAAGCTTCCTTGGCCGGTTTTTGGCGTTATCTAGTTCTGATCTAATATATTCTTTTCTGGAATTGAGGATCTTTTTGTTGTATTCATTTCTAATTTTTCGGAGTGATTTCAGTTCGGGTGTTGTAGGGTGTTGTCTCCACTTTCTTTCAGCAAGTCTTAGTCTCCACCTATCATCATTCAGTGCCCCATTGAACCAAGGGTTTTTGTCCTTTTCTGTGATCCTTTTCAGTTTTGGTGTCAGGGTAGTGTTGACTATGTTTGTTATTGTTGTTGTGTAGTGATCCGTTAGTCATTCACATTCTGCACGTTGTCGGGCAGATTAAGACCTTTCTCACAGCTTTCTACTAGCCGTTCAATATTCGCATCCTTGTTGTCCCGGGTCCACTTTTTTAGTTTAATAGGCTGCGTGGTCTTATTCCTTTTCAAGGTGGGTATTAGGAAGGTTAATGCATGGTGATTGGACCAGTCACACTGCATAACTGAGTGGATCATTATGCTCTTGTTTTTTTATATTATCCAGTCCAGTGTTGCTCCTTTGGCGTGTGTCAGCTGTGTGCAAGCTTGGGCAAGATTTAGCTCAGTTAAAAAGTCTTTAAGAACACTGATCTGTTTGTCTTTCTTGTTGTCCCAGTGTAAGTTAAAATCGCCAAGGAATATGTCGTTAGAGTGGGTGTCAGAATTTTCCTATGAAAGTGGCATTATTTCCAGGAGGATGGTATAGGGCATGTAAGTTACTTCTTTGATATTCTGTGGATCGTATATTTAGACCTAGGTATTCACAGGATTCGAGAGAGTCTCATTGATTTTGGTTGATTTCTATGTCTGATCGGTGTATGCAGGCTATACCACCTCCTATCCTATTTGGTCTGTCTAGTCTCACTATTTTGTATTGAGGGGGCACTAGCAGATCCATGACTGTAGACAAGGATTCCGACAGCCATGTCTCTGTTAGGATTGCAAGGTCAATTTCCTGCCTAATAATGAGGACCGGGATGTCTGACGCATGTTTTACTGCGGACCTACAGTTGAGCAGTAGGCATTTCAGAGGTTTTCTTGTGTTACTGGAGTCCTGCTCAGACAAGTTGGTGGATAATTGGACTTATTGTAAGTTGTTAAGGTTAGGTTGCCTTTCTTTATGTCTGGATGTTCTATTAGCATCAATCGGAACTATTCTTATTTCTTCCCCTCTACTATGTTCTGGAGACTCATATGTACGAAGTAGGGATAGGGTTTCATCTTCTGTTAAATAACTAGGACTCCTATGTGGACGGTTCTGCCTATTTAGTGATGGCATGGCTATCTCCCTCCTTTTTTCTTGAGAATTATGCAAAACTTCTTGGATGTGTTCGACTTTGGAGTGCGTGCTTATCGTGAGTTCCAGAATCACTTCTATTGTTTTCTGTGTGCTAAGGATGTCCTGTGATATATTGTCAATTTGTGCCTGTAACCCTTTGATATCTTTCAGGGTCTGAGGCGACGTATACGGGGTGTCCATCCTCTCAATTCTGTATTCACTGTTTGTGGTTTCTGTATTCATTGTTTGTGATATGTTGTCTATTTGTGCCTGTAGTCCTATGGAATCTCTCCGGGTCTGTTGCAATGTATTACTGTGTTCAACCTCTCATTTCTGTATTCACTGATTGTGCTCCAGTGTTTCTGGTCTATTCCTTTTCCTGAGTTCCTTTCCTTTGTGACCCTAGTTCTGTTGGTGGTGCCTTCTTTATGTTCGGCGTGTGATGCGCCATCTGTGTTGTGTGGTCTTTCTGCCCCTCTTGAGTAAATGTAAATGTAAATGTAAATGTACAGGAATTTATATAGCGCAAATCACCGAGCGGTTTCTAAGCGCTTGCTTAGGGAACCCGTCCTGGTATTCCCCTGTGAGATAACCCCAGAAGGGTATCCACAAGGTGAAAGCCAGGCATCCCACCACGAGGGGCCGTTGTGGAGATTAAGCAAGCTATTGCCCAGAGTCGCAGAGTGTGAACCCGTGAATCGAGTAGGCACTGGAGCGAGAATTGTCGAGTCCATGGACATTTTAGGACTCAAGACCCCGCCGAGCCGGGAATTGAACCCTGGTCCCGGGCTGACCTCTGCTTCCAGGTCTGCCTCCTCTAACCAGTGAGCCACACTTCTCGTGTTTCGTGACTTCCTATCTGACCTTTGTGATGTACAATGGGAAGTTGTCAGAGAGGTGTCATCTTCCAAATCTTGGGATGTTAAACATGGGGTGGTATCTTCCATGTCAATTAATCCTAGATTCATACTGGGTGGTCTACTAGTAGGATAAGTCACCTCATGTGAGAGCAGCGTTGATTCTTCCCTCTGTGCTTGCTCTGTGGTGGTATTACCAGACAATATGGGTGTTTCTGTTTTCTCTGTAGCCTCTTCATCCAGAATGTCCTCACTCTCTGTAATGTCTTCCAGTATTGATGATCTTTGTGGCAATATGGGTGTTTCTGTTTTCTCTGTAGTTTCTTCGTCCAGACTGTCCTCATTCTTTGTAATGTCTTCTAGTATCGATGATCTTTGTGGATCCGTCTCCTGGTCTAGCACTGATGATTCTTCCCTCTGTATTTGTGCCGGGGCAGTACACTCACATATTATAGCTGTTTCTATGCTCTCTGAGTCCTCTCCCTCCAGGCTGTCTTCCGTCCCCGTTATGTCTCCTCGTATCGTAGATTGTTGATGATGCTGAGGTTCTCTTGTTAGTAGGATTTCTGTCTCTCCTAGTGGTGTTTCCTACTGTTGATCCTGTGGTTCTCCTAGTGGTGTTTCCTACTGTTGATCCTGTGGTTCTCTAGGATCCTGTGGTTCTCTAGGTGACATGAAGCATGCTGTGGTAGGGTGAGTGATGTCTAGGTTGTTCACTTGTGCATTCCGCTGTAGTTGATCATTTGGGTTCTCTACACATTCTTTTAATGTTAAAATCATGTTGTCAAATTTTTCTAAATCTTTATTGGCGGCTTGTATAAGCACTATTCCATTCTTGTACACAGTTATGCAAAGGTCTGCTCTGAGTCTTGATGATGGTATGATCAAGAGTTTTGTGCCATGTGGGATTTTGCTAACAGCTTTTATGTTGAGCATCTCTGTAATGACAGTGCGTCATTTAGCCGTTTTTCTGGTGAAAATGATCAGGTCGTTTATAATCATGCCTTTGACTGGGTTAAATGAGGGGTCTGAGATCAATGTGTTCGAGGTTTTCCTCATTAGATTGTGTTTGTATTTCTTAACAGCGGTCTTGGATAGGCAGGATGGATATATATATATATATATATATATATATATATATATATATATATATTAAGTTATCGGCCATCCTTGGTAGTTGATTCACTTACAATGGTGTTAAGGTCTCTTATGGGTGGAGTGCGCTCTCTTAAATGTTGTTCCATTGATTTTCTTTTCTTCTTGTGTATTTATGGTTCACGTGGGGTGGGATCTATTTTCCACTTTTGTTGTGCTTAATTGTAGTTTTCTTCTTGTGTCTTTATGGTTCACGTGGGGTGGGATCTATTTTCCACTTTTGTTGTGCTTAATTATGGTTATTTCCCATTCAGGACGTCTGTGGTGGCTTCCATTTTAGGGTCAGGCGGGGCGGTCCTACTATCAGCTTGCTGTGTTCTGTTCCAGTGTTGATCTTTACTTAAGCTCCAAGGTGTGGAGCTGTGGAGGCGAGAGGTCAGTACCGACCTCGATAGGAAGCTTGTTATTATTTAAAGATCATTTGTTTGTTTGTTCGGGGTGGCCGCCATTTTAGAGTTAGGCGGTGTGGGTCCTGCTTCCCCATTTTGCTGCTTTTATCAATTCTATTTTGGCCCACTTTTTAGTTAACACTATGCCCAGTCCCGCTGTAGTCATTGCCTCAGCTTCATGGGAGGGGAGAAGGATGGCAACAGCCCTTCGATTAAGAATATTTTATTGTTCCGGCCTCATTTGTCCTCGCCGGCCGCCATTTTAAGGTCATGCCTTCTCAGTTTGCTTCTTCATAACATTATCCCCACTATGTTCCTTCGCCCATCGTCTTATCATTTATTCACTCACCAGCAGGGCCTTGGGTTAGCAGGTCGAGGCAGCGTGTGGGTGATTACATTCCCGTGAGACTTCCACCGCGATCCGCGTGCTTCAGCAGCGTCTTCCCCAGAGCTTCGGCTTGCTGCCCGTGATCAAAAGCGTTCTCAGAAGCAGCGGTCCAAGACAGCCCCGTTCATGCGTTGAATCCAGCCCGAGATGCCGGGAAGGCTGAGGGCAGGCGGGGAGATCCTGAGGGTCGAAGGAGGGGGCCCAACCCCTCGCCGCCTTGGACTCGGCACCGGGTGAGCCCAGCCCGGAGTGTGAAGCTCACAGGGCAGTCGACCCCATGGTGCACGGTTGGGTGGCGGAAGGTGCAGTTTTGCAGCAGCCTCAAAAATGAGGAGATTGCAGGAGGAGCCCCAACGAGCGATGGAAGCAACCCGAATTCAGAGCCATCCATGGACATCGGTGGCCATGTCGATTCCGGCTGTGCAGCAGTCCACAGGTAGGCTTAAACCAGAGCACTGTATTTGTTGATGTTTGCTTAAATTCGAGGTCGCTGCACGGTTTAGAACTTCCGCAAAGTGTAGGGGTAGAGTAAGAGGCTGTGTGGGGGGCATAAGCAGGGATTTACACACAAACTGTGATCTCAAGCCCCAGAGCTTCTTAGGCGATCTCTTGTTCCCAGAGAGCAGAGGTGGAGTGCCACTGAGAGAGAGGCTTTTGCTGTGGTGTGGTCCCTGAAAAAGTTGAGAATATATTTGGTTTGGACTCACTTTTGTGTTCAAACTCACCACAGACCTCTCAAATGGCTCATGCAGATGAGGGGGGAGAATTTCAAGCTGTTAAGGGGGTCCATTTCCCTACAGGGAATAGAGTTTACAGTGGAACACAGACCTGGGGTTGCTCATGCAAATGCAGTTGGACTTTCCAGGTTTTTCCACTTAGCTGATGAGGACTACCAGGGTGTAGGTTAGTAACCTATCACCTTTCATTCGGGGGGGCTTTGTTGCAAAGTCATCCTGTGCCTTGGCACCCCCCAACATTTTGCTGACTGATACTGGTGGTAGCTGATTTCGACTGACCCTGGGCTCTGCCTAACCAGGTTCAGGGCCAGTGCTATGCTGAAAGAAAGAGAGACATTAGAGTACAGTTAAAACACCTACATACACTAGGGTACACAATGGTATGGTGGGGTACCCCTGTGATTGGCATGACCTCCCATATAGGCCCCTAGTATATAATAGGGCAGGAGGATTGAAACTACCTAGAAGTCCCCAGTACCCTGGGGCATGGCAGTTTAGAGACCAGCAGCATTTTTCTGCACTGCTGAAGCCTGAGCTAAGTTTAAAAACAGCCCCGGGTGCCAGAACTGCTTTTAACAAGTAAATTGTGCCCAAACTTGACTTTGGCGTTTGGGGCACTTAAAAATGGATAACCTACAATGTTTGGGTATATTAGGGACCCCCAGGGGCGGGGGGTCAAGTATTTATAAGGTACTCCCTTATAAAATGCGTTTTTATGTGCCTGGGTAAAGCGAAATTTCACATTTCACTCCCCACATTGTGGTAAAGTGCTGCTCAGATTCGACATTGATGCTAGGAGCACTGTGGAGGGAGAATCTGCAGTATTTCTACAGATTCAGAAACCCTAAAGTCTGCACATGATGTGGGGTTCCTGTAGATATAAGGCAAGTACTTATGAAATATGTTTTTGTAATTCCGGGTGCTGGAAAAATGGCCCAAGTCAGTTTTACAATTGCAAATCCCCGGTTACATAGGCTAACATGGTAGGAAGTTATTGCTTAATAACTCTTGTGGGACAGACATGCCATTCAAAGACTTCCCAGAATGGCATTAATAAATCCAACAATATCATACTGTTGAATTTCTCCTAAAGTGTACATACAAGAAGTTATAAGACTTTCTTATTTATAAGTCCAAATTCAGCCTTCCAGTGGTCTGCCCTGATTGGTCAGAGTTAAGTGGATTAGCCAAGCTGCCTTGAAGAGGTGATAAAGAGCCCCTGGGGTTAACCAGCCCTGTGGGAGGGCAGTGTACTGTTCCAAAGGAATGCCAGGCCAGGGGGAGGAGTCGTAAACTATGCTCTTCAAAGCGGAGAGTAGAGACCATTGCCATTTACAGCTCTGTACTTCCCACCTTAGGCAGAGGGTAGGATTAAGGAAGGTATGAGGAGATGCATGGGGGAGAGTCTAAGTAAATTAGCCATCCTAGGGGTGTGTTTAGCCTGCTCTTACCTCTTTGCTGGATAATCAGCCATTATGGATTTGGAAGATTTGATGCATTCTGGGACAAAATAATGCCACACTCTGCAGGATGTGGTCATATCTTGGAGGAGTTACCCTGCTCCCATTGGTCAGAAGTGACCTCCTGCTTGACTCAAAGAACTAGGAATAAGAATCTGAGATGGGCAGAGCCCTCCAGATCTGCTGCTTGAAACTTACTGAAGCAAAAAGTGCCCTGTTGAGAAGTTTTGCTGTTCAAAGATTTCTAAGGTCTGTGCTCTGAAGACTGCACCGTCTGAAACCACAGCACTGTGGATTATCTTGCTGGAGAAGAACTAAAGAGTGGACTTCCTGAAAGCTACAGGTTAAAAGAGCTCATCTGGAACATCACCAACTAAATCTACACCTTGGAGAACCATCAGTTGATTTGTAAGGGTTTCTTACCAGTGGATTGTGGGAACTGAAGTCCTCAACTTTCAAGGACCATCTTGAAACTTCCAGACCCTTGGAGTGAGTTTGAGACCCTTTAGGACCCCTTGAGGAACTTCAGTTCAAGAAGTTTGGAGAACTTTGGACCAACTTTGAAAAAAAGCTCCATAGAGAGACCTACTCAATCTGGCCAGCTAGGCCTCCTGCCTTCAACCGCGAGCCAGCCAAGCCAACCAAGTTCGTCCTGCTAAAAGCTCAATCGCTCCAACTTCCAGAGATTGACCAGGACTAGAGAAAATCTGAAGCTGGTGAACCCTCACCGGATCTGGATACATGAGGAGCATCGAGAGACCCCTCAAGAAAAAGGTACAGAAAGTTCCTAAGTCCGATCATAGAAAAGGTGATCGGGAGCCGCCACGAGAGCCAAGCTGCCTGCCTTCCATCACGTGCTGTCCTAGATTCCTGGGTTGCCCCGCTGAAGCAATTTTGAGAAATTGAGAAAGTCCGCTCCAGGGAAGTTGACTGGGAACTCGTCACCAGTCAAGCGGGCGAACTCTCACTGAATCCGGACTGGCTGGGAGCTTCGTGGGGCCTTGAGGAGAAAAGCGCCAGAAAAGTTTCCAAGTGTGAAGGTAGAAATTGAGACTAGGACCTGCTGCGAGCTGTAGCCGCTCAGGGCTCCATCGCGCCCGGCCTGAAACTTGGACTTTGGTCCGGTCTATCATGAGCAGATATCACAATATGGTGCTATAATTTTTAAGTGCTATATTTTAATAAATCTTTGAAAATTCATACCTCCTGTTCCCTACATTGGATTTTTGCCATTTTGGTGTCATTTTAAAGATACACTTTTTTCCTATTGTTATAAATTGGTGTTAATTGGATTTTTATTATGTGTTGTGTTTTAATTATTTATGAAATGCTTTTTTTAAATGCTTAACATACCTCTCCTTGAAGTTAAGCCTGTCTGCTCGCAGCCACGTAAACAAGGGTTGAGCATAGGAATAATTTTCTAAGACCTATGCTGAGTCCTATCATGTGTTAGTGGCCTTATTGCCAGTGGCAGACCTACATTTGCCCCTACCAATAACTCACTTTCCAACACACACTCTCTCACACACACACACAGACACACACATACTAAATAATTGTGGAAAATAGCATGTGTTACAAACAACAGCTGTGTTTGTTCGGTTTGTTTGCATTATTCCCGTATTCCCACAATAGGATTTTTACCTGAATGAAATCTCAGTTATGTGGTGTAGCACAATGACTTAATGTTGAGCATATCACAAAATAATCATGATGTAGAAACACAAAAATTATGTGAGATTACACTGGTGCAAAAACAAAATTTCACCTGGGTCAATGCACTCTAAGCGCCTAATTTATTAGGTCTCATTTAATGGCACTTGGGTAATTCAAGGCAAACGAATGCAGATATGTACGTAATATGTAGAAACGAATGGGGTTGTTCTCCAGAATGAATTTGCGGCTCTTTAACTCTGAGTGTGTTCAAACTCATTTACTTGCTATTTTGCACTTTACGGGGTTTGTTTGTCCCCAGGTGGCCATTTTGTTTTGCCACGCGCTCCCTCCGGTTAGCCCTTAGTCGCTGCATGCCGTCATTCCTCCAACCCTTCTTAACGGGCAGAGAATGTACGTGCAGCACCTGAAAGGTTCACCCAAAAAAAGCCTATTTGTAACCTGCATTGTGTTTTTATTAATTGATCACTTTTAATTGTTGTTGGCTGCTATTTTATAACTTTTTATGCTCTAAATGTGTTCAAATTCAGTTACTTGCTATTTTGCACTTTACGGGGCTTGTTCGTCCCCGGGTGGCCATTTTGTTTTGCCATGGGCTCCCTCCGGTTAGTGCTTTAGTCGCTGCACGCCATCCTGCATCCAACCCTTCCTAAAGGGCAGCAAACAGACGTGCAGCACCTGAAAAGTTCGCCAAAACTCTTGCTGTACTGTCTTAGCCTATTTGTGACCTGCATTGTATTTTTATTAATTGATCACTTTTAATTGTTGTTGGCTGCTAATTTATAACTTTTTATGCTCGGAGTGTGTTCAAACTCAGTTAGTTGCTATTTTGCACTTTACAGGGCTTGTTCTACCTGGGTGGCCATTTTGTTTTGCCGCACGCTGCCTCCGATTAGCGCTCTGGTCGCTGCATGACGTCCTGCCTCCAACCCTTCTTAATGGCCCCAGAACGGATGCAGGCAACGGGTGTGCAGATGGTGCCCCAAAGGCAAACTCGTCTGTGCCCATCAGCAACTGTCCCCGTCCTACAGGGACCTGGGCCATGACCCTTAGTCCTAGTAGGAACAGCTGCTATGTAGATAGCTGCCCCCTGAATGCACCTTGCTCAATCCTGAGGAAACTAGTACTAATTGCCCACACTGCAATTTTACAGTAATAGTAAGGACATATAAGGAACAAAGCAACTTGAAGACAACTACTTTTAACTATTCATGGGATAATCCCCAACTAAAATACAGCACCTTATTTAGTAAGGAATTCACCTTTTTTAATATCAATTGCCGTGCACTTCCCAAGCATAAGGCGGACATCTTTGATCTTTTGATCATTGAGCAGCCAGATGCTATTTTTCTTACTGAAACATGGCTACACAAGAGCTCTGGCCCTAATGTAGCTACAGCTTTGCCGTCTAAATATGCCATCGTTAGGAAAGACAGGGAACCCAAATCTGGGGGAGGCATTGCTGTAATTTATAATAAGTGCTATTTCTGATCTGGCAGCAATGAATGTTTTGCTTTGCAACTCGGGTTCTACTCATGAGGCTGGCCATTTACTGGATCCTTTTTTTCTACTTTACCTAATATCCATTACACCCCTGCCCTTCCACTGGGCGGTCTGATCACTTTGCAGTCAGCTTTTGTTTTAAAACTATTCTAGGCTCATCTGTAGCCGAAGTTGGCACCAAGTCCAAAACTAGAAATTGTGGAAAACTGGACATTGGAGGTTTAAATAAACTTCTATCTAATGATGCTCCTATCATCAAACATATGACTACTGATGACTTGGTTGCTATCCAAAAATGGTTTTTAAAATAAATTGACATCTGTCTCCCGCCTTCAACTAAGAGGGTGAACAACCACTGCCCCCCTGCCCCTTTGTTTACCGAGAGGTAGATATTTGAGAATCTAAATGTAAAGTCTTAGAAAGACGATGGAGGAAGAATTATTCATCAGACACCAAACTCGTATATAAAAGGGACAAAAGAGATTACCACTCCCTCTGTAAAACAGCTTGTGTCGACTTTGTTTCCTCTACTATTGCTAATGCACAGAACTGCTCTAGGACTTTGTTCAAGGTGGTCAAAGAACTGTCGGTCTCTGAAAGTCAGCCCACCCCCCCTATTCTCAATGAATTGCAATGCGAAAACCTAGCCAATTTTTTTCTTAGTAAAGTTTAAAAAATACACTCTACGCTGAATGGTGATAAGTCAGTTAACACCATACAGCAAGCAAACAGCCTTGGATATGGAGACTGCAAAATTATTGAATCCACCAATAAATTGGAAACATGGTCTCTCTTAGACATAAATTCCTTTAAGCAGCTCCTAGGCAGTCTAAAATCTGGTTCTCCCTGTGATCTCATCCCCATCTCTGTGCCGCAGCAGCTTGAACTGCCCTCACTCACATTAATCAGCTTTTGAATGCCTCCTTACAGGAAGCTATAGTGGAAACACGCTATGGATATCCCACTGTTAAAGAACACTAATGCTGATTCAGCCCAGCTTTCTAACTTTCAGCCAATCTCGCTACTTCCGGCCTCTTCTAGAATTTTGGAAAAACACATTAATTCACACCTGTCCCACTTTGTTAAAACTCATAACTTCCTATACTCCTCACAATCTGGCTTCAGACAGAGCAGGATTCTGTACCGAAACTACTCTTCTTAGAGTCACTGAAATGCTGTGGCACCGCCTGGATACTGGGGACACGGTGGCCCTCATACTACTTGACTTGTGTGCCACTTTCAAAAGGGTGTCTCACACCATGTTATTGAAAGCCTTGCAATCTCTGGGCGTTGATAGTCCGGCACTCAACTGGCTCGTCACCTTCTTGGCAGACCGTATGTTCCAGGTTTTTTCCTCTATGGCCAGCTCTAAAATTTACTCATATCCTTATGGGTTAGCCCCCTACTGTTCAATGTTTATTTTAGACTTCTGGTGACGATTGCTGTAGAGAATGGGTTGCCTCTACACCCAGATAATCTTCTCTCTTTCGGCTGTGTGTTTGCTAAGTCATCTGCTCTCCAGTCTGGGATGAGGACAATTGCATCTAGGATGCAAGTAAATTTACTCAAACTTAATGGAGAAAAAACTGAGGTTTTGATTCCTGGGAAAAATAAGATCTTTGGAGTCCCCAACACTGACCCTCTGAAATGGGTGCTCTACCCCCGCCCTCCCATCACGTCCGCAATCTTGGCTTCATCCTTGATGATCAATTACCAAGGAAACAACAAGTCATAAAGGTGGCCTCGACCCTCTTTACCATCCTCAAATGGCTAAAATAAAATCACCTGGATCTTGCCCTGTTCCACCCAGGGAACCGCTGTCTAGGCTCTTGTTACTTCTAGACTGGAGTTGGGTAACACTCTATATCTGGGGGTAAATAAGGATGTGACACACATATTGCAGGTGGTGCGGTGCAGAATGCAGCCGCTAGGCTGCTCTGACTGGTTCCCAGAACTGCCTCTGTCTTGGGCTCTCTCCACGATCTTCATTCGCTCTGGGTAGAGAATCATATCAAATTCAAAGCCTTGAGCTTTATGCTCAAGATCAAATTCGGCACTACCCCTCAATAACTGCAAACTTTAGTTCAACCGTACCTACCTTCACACCTTCTTTGTTTCTCTAATCAGGCTAAATGTTTGGTCCCTAGAATTAGACTGTCTCTAATGGGCGGCCCTTCCTTTGCTTACTTGGGCCCCTCCCTGTGGAATTCTCTTCCCACGTTGCTTCGTAATGAAACTGTATATGGGAACTTACGCAAGGGACTGAAAACCTGGCTGTTCAATCAATAATTCTCTGTTCCTCTCAGGCTGGCACAGGGAAACCCTTAGGGGTAGCTGTTGCACCTTATAAAATTAATTAACATAACATAACATAACGTAACACATTAACAGAGGTGTTCAAACGTTATTGCTCAAGAATGGTGTTTTAATTCCTACATGCTAAGTGCTCATTCACTGAACAACCTAAAGCACTGTACTTGCAGCCACCACAAGAGAGAAACATGTCTCTCAGTGTATGGGTGATTGCATATCAGGTGGAACATGCCTAAGGGTGTCTGTAGTTATGTGTGCAGGTCACTGCATTTGCCTGCAGGTATGTGTGCACGGGAGCAGTAAATGAGGTGCATGCAGTGTAAATGGGCATACAAATCTTCTGCAAATACATTCACCTCACTGTTTAGATCAGCAGCTCGGATAAAAACTTTATCTTGTATGAAACTAGATGCAGATAAAAACATTTTTGCCCTTTGAGAATCACATACTCCATACTTTTTTCTTTCACCAGTCCCTTTGGCCCTTGTTCTGGCTAAACCACAGATAAAACATTGATGATCCTCTGCTTTCTGATCAGTTTTGGCGGTGGACGAGGGATATCCATCAATCTTCTAAGTGGATGGGCATTGGTTTAGTTGACTACACTTTCTCAGAAGACCTGGATTCTTGTTGGGATTCACTGGTTTTTGCTATTTTTTGATGATTAATTTCCAGGCTTTTTTCCATTGTATGCCACTTGTAGCACTTGTTGTTACAATGATAAATGGCTAATATCCAATTTTAAACTACTGCTACAATAAAGGATATTTTTTTGGATATATTTGAAACTCACTGACTTCATTCTGGTGCACCTTCCTTCTCTTTACAAACGTACTTATCTGGTCTCCAGTGGAGTGGAAGTGCGGCGAACTCTGGAAGCGGTTGCACAGGCTCTCTAATTGTTTTTTCCAATCTAGGAATTGAGGTGCTGAAACGTGGTCAGCCACATTTTGCTTTTTATTCTCAAATATTTAATCCTATTCACTCATAAGTTTCAGTCTTTTAAGAAACTTCAACTTGCTGTATTTCTGCAGCATCTCAAACTCTCTTCTGTCCAGCGGGAGCTGATGTTAGCTTCTCTTTCGGATTAGTTTGGCACATGACACATTTTTCTTTGTTGAAGGAGTCCCCAGATTTTGTAGTTAGCAAAACTCTGTCAGGGAGTAAAGATCCTCTGCTACCACTTGCTTTGCTCATGTTTACAAATTTGAATAAACGGATAACTTGAAACAAAAACAATATTAAAATAAATTATCAATATGATGTCTGAAACACATCATTATAAAGCTGACATTTTGGAAAATGGAAGAAGTGTTGCTCTGAGGAGTTATTTTCTGTCTCTGTAAGACTACTTCACCCCCACAACCTATGTTTTGACTCCAAAACAAAGTATATAGTTCTCAAGATTCCTGAAATATTACATCATAACTGCAACACATCCGCCATTTTTAAAAATGTCGTCCCCAAAAATCTGGCCCAGATTATAAATGTCTACCCAAATTAAATTACTTCCTTAATGATACAAAAACACAAATCAAAAATGAAAATCTCTGGACAACAATTTTTTACAGAGGTGTATCAAGGGGCCAGAACTAATCCCTTTCAGTCTCCATTTTTCAAATATAGGTGGGGATTGACAGTCAAGGCCAGAGGCCGCACGACCAATCACAAGCTAGTCACAGGTCTGCGCTTGCGATAGGAATCCAGTGAATGACAGATGGGCAGCCCATTTTTATTGGCTGCTGACAAAGACACGTAGCAGCTGATCAGCTACTAGATCAGAGTCAGTCTCAGACTTTGGGTCTTGCTTTCATACTTTGTGATGAATGTCTTTCCAAACACGCCCTGTTGCTTTCTGAAAAGTTATAGGATGGCAGGGTTAAACCTGTAGGCGATACTCGTGCAGGAATAGGAGACCCTGTGCTCTAGATTGGCAGGGTTAGCAAGTATGTAACCACCCAAGGGCATGAGAAAATTTACATTAGATTTTATTTCCATTGATATGAGACATTCCCATTATTAGATATGTTGAACAATTGCAGGTCATAGAACAGAGTTTCTACTGAGTGTGGAAAGGGACTGTGGCAGCTCAATCTGAGCAGAGCTGTAGAACATGATTGATGCCAATATGGATGACAGAGGAAACAAGATAATTTACCAGCAGCACATCAACTCAGATCAATAACATCTCCAAGCAGCCGTTTCACAGGCGCCGGGCTAGATGTATAGCACATCCCCAAAGACTAGACTTGTGTGGATCCAGGTGCACGGCAGCTCTCTGTTAATGCTGTCGCGGCATCGACCGGTCATACCTTCCACCTCGCTGACCGCCTTCACGATGTCTGCATTGAATTTTACAAGCCCGCTTCATTTGTGATCCGGTTATTATTTGCATGTAGGTCTCATATTTATATGCCAGCATGAACAGCCACTATTGATCCACTGAAGAGAGTCATAAATGTTCTGCTGAGTAGGCATCTCATTGGCTCGTTGCCTTCTTGCGTTGCGGAGATTGGTTAATTGAGTTTATAGATGACAGTGCACTGCTGTTCTTTACAGTACAAGAAAGACTGATGGAGCTGACTGCCTTTGTGTTTCAATGCTGATGTGGATTAGTGAACTAGGGCCAACAGGAAGTGTATTGTTTTCTGACACTGTTGTAAAATGGCTACTAAAGGCACCATTTATAAATACTTATAGCAAAGCCCACGGTGTGTTCCACCATCACAGATAAGAAAATGTGATGTTTTTACATTGTAATACTTATTGAGAGTTGGGTGGGTCATTTTTTTATTTTGAAGATATTTTAATTAATGTCAAAGTCTTATTTGGTTAATTATATGTTAATGTATATAAATACAAATACTAAAAATGTGTGGAAAATAACAGATGACACAAACAACACATTTAATGCCACTTGCACCATTCAAGGCAAATTAATGCAGATATTGTCTAATGTGTAGAAACAAATAGGGTTGGTCTGCAGTATGGCTTTGCGCTCATTAACATAGGCGTTCAAACATTATAGCTCAGTAATAGTGTTTTACGGCCACATGCATCATTGTTGCTTTTGCGATTTCTTAATTGCGAAAATTACGCAATTACGAAATCGCAAAAGGCTATGCATTAAGAAATCGCAATTTTTTTTGCGATTTCTTAAATTTCCTTAATTGCGATTCACAATTTGCGAATCGCAATTAAGGAATCCCTTCCCATTGATTCCTATGGGCCTAGAGGCCCATAGGAATCAATGGGAAGTCATTCTCAATTTGCGATTAGCAATTTGCGAATCACAAATTGAGAATGCAATTTCAAGAGTGCAGGAGGGTCTAAAGGACCCCCCCTGCACCCTGAAATATAACTTTAAGTGCATTTTTCACACACACATGCCCCAAGGGCATGTGTGTGTGTAAAATGAAACTTTCAAAAATGCACTTTTGAAAGTTTTTGCAAATTACCATGAAGGTCATCTTCATGGTAATTTACCTCTCCCTATTTGCGAATTCGCAAATTGAAAATGTTCATGCATTGCATTTAAGAAATCTAAAATTGCGATTTCTTAAATGCAATCGCAATTTTAGAAATCGCAACATGATTGCGATTTCTAAAATTGCGAAAAACATGATGCATCCCAATTTTGTCAATTGCATTCGCAAACGGCCGAAAATTGCGATTCGCACCGTTTGCGAATGCAATTGATAATGATGCATGTGGGCTAAAATTCCTTTATGTTAAGTACTTATTCACTGAACAACCTAAAGCACTGTATATGTAGCCACCACAAGAAAGGAACATGTCTCTCAGTGTATGGGTGATTACATCTGAGGTGGAACATGCCTAAGGGTGTCTGTGGTTATGTGTACAGGTGACTGCATTTGCCTCCTGATATGTGTACATGGGAGCAGTAAATGAGGTGCATGCAGTGAGCACATAGATGCATGTGGTTGTGTTGTGCTGTTTGCATGTTTACAATGTCTACCTGGATGTTTTGTTTCTCTTTTAGGGTGGCAACCTCTCTTCCTTTCCATGGGCACTGTTTGCATGCCTGGGCTTTTAATCTGCAAATCATATTTCCAAATACATTAGTCTAATTGATTCAAATGAAGCAATACAGCATTACAAAATGCCCAGAATGCATTAGAATGTCATAGGAAATCTCGAGACTGGAAACCGTGTACGTGATTATGTGAAGTGCATGCACTATACAAAAGTCAGCCTGATTGGCTTTGTTAATGCTCTTTAAATGAATGAGAATCCAAGTGGTGACTTTTTAGTGATAACCGTCATCAATCACAATAAAGCTCCAACTAGGGCCGCCGGTTCAGTCAGCAGATAGCGCTTCTTCCCAACTCATTATATGCTGTCAGATACCCACCATCACTCCACCCCTTGTGTGCCTTGGAGACATCCCAATAACACCATTCACACAAACCCCACCTATTGATTATTCTGATGCAATCTTGTTGCTGATGTTGCTTTCGGTTCCCTTTTAGGTTGCATCAAGGAATAATGCATTGCTCTCAACTTAAAACAGTTGAATGAGATGCATTGCCTGCTGAAAGTTACAGCGAAAAGAGGGTAATCAGGTCTGGGCCCTGAGATATGTGCTTCAGAAACTAAAGAGATTACCAGTAGAAGGAAAGCCTGGCAGTGAGTTGTGACCCTTGACCCGGTCACTCCACTCACCACATGGCCCCGTGTGCCCTGTTCACAGCTGCTGCCTTCTGCCGCCTCTCCTGCTGCCTTTCCCTCCTGTGGGCTGCAGGTGCTGCTTGGGCCTCTGCCCTCAGGATTGCCCCCTCGCCGCTTCCCCCTTGTCTGGTTTTCCTGCCCTTGTCTCCCCCCCACTCCCCGCCGCTTCTCCCCTGCGTCCCGCCCCCTTCCCACTTCACCATATATGGCGGGGACCGCGCGTACGCGCAGTGAGTGTGCCGAATGCGCGCCTAAGGCGCTCCAAAGGCAAGCCCGTCTATGCCTGTCCGCACCTGGACCGCGCCCAGTGCCAGAACCCCTGGACCTCGCCGGAGCCAGCCAACCCGACCGAAATACGACGCCGCCACCCTCCACGCACTCAACACCGGCCGACAGTCAGTCTGCTACCAAGCCACCCTGAAACGCACTCACGGAGCCTTCACCTGCCATGCCTGCAACTTCACCTACACTCTATCCTGCACCGCGCTAGCCAGAACAACCTCCAGCAACAAACACCTCAAATGCATCCTGCTCAACACCCGCTCCGTCCACAAACATGCCGTTGAACTCTGGGACCTCCTGGACAAAACAGCACCGGACGTCGCCTTCCTCACGGAAACCTGGATGAACGCCACCTTAGCCCCCGACATCGCCATAGCCATCCCGGATGGCTACAAGATCACCCGGAGGGACCGCGTCAACCACACCGGAGGCGGCATCGCCATTGTCCACAGAAACACCATCCGCATCACGACCAACACCAACGACACCCTCACAGCCGCAGAGCACCTTCACTTCCAGATACACACCGACCCCAAGACCACCCTCAGAGGGACCCTCATCTACAGACTTCTGGGACCACGCCCACATTTGAGCGAAGCCATCGCAGACTTCATCAGCCCCCTCGCCCTCGCCTCCCCTGACTACATCCTCCTAGGAGACCTCCACTTCCACCTGGAGAACGACAAGGACAACAACACCACCACCTTACTAGACAACCTCGCCAACCTCGGACTCAAGCAGCTGGTGAACACCCCCACCCACTATGCCGGCCACACACTCGACCCCATCTTCTCCTCCAGCAACCACATCTCCTTCAGCCACACCACCGAGCTCCACTGGACCGATCACAGCTGCGTACATTTCAACTTCAGAAAAACAACGACCCACCACCGCCCGCAACAAACCCCCCAAAGATACTGGAGCAAGATCACCACCGACCAACTCACCACCTCCTTGAGCCAAAACCCGCCCTCCAACACCACGGACCCCAACGAAGCAGCCCGCAACCTCACACAATGGATCACCGACTGCGCGGATGCCCTTGCTCCACTGAAGAACCCTCCAAGCAATCCCGACAGCAAGAAAGTCGCATGGTTCACCAACGATCTCAAAGACTCCAAGAAATCCTGCCGTGCCCTCGAGAAAGTCTGGCGCCACAACCAGTCATCGGAAAACATGAAAGCCCTCAAGATCGCCACCCGCAAACACCACCAGCTAATCCGCACCACCAAAAGGACAGCATTCAGAGATCGACTAGACAACAACACCCACAACAGCAAGGAACTCTTCAATATCGTGAAAGAGCTCTCCAACCCCAACGCCAGCAACAACGACATCACGCCATCACAAGACCTCTGCAACTCTCTCGCCACGTTTTCCCACCGTAAGATCATCGACATACACGACAGCTTCTGCGCCCAGAACCCTCACCCTGCCACCGAACCTACGCCCCCCACCACTACCCTTTGCGCCTGGACCCAGGTCAGCACGGAAGACACCACCCACACAATGAACTCCATCCACTCGGGCTCCCCTACCGACCCCTGCCCACACAACATCTTCAACAAGGCCGACTCCATCATCGCACCCAAACTTCGGGACATCATCAACAACTCCTTCGCATCCGCCACCTTCCCGGAGAGCTGGAAGTATGCAGAGATCAGCGCCCTCCTGAAGAAACCCACCGCAGACCCCACAGACCTCAAGAACTTCCGCCCCATCTCGCTTCTCCCCTTCCCCGCTAAAGTCATCGAGAAAACCATCAACACACAGCTGACATCCTTCCTCGAGACGACCGGCTCCCTCCACCCATCGCAATCCGGATTCCGATCGAACCACAGCACCGAGACCGCCCTCATCGCAGCCACCGATGACATCAGGACCCTGCTTGACAACGGAGAAAGTGCCGCCCTCATCCTCCTCGACCTCTCGGCTGCTTTCAACATGGTCCGCCACCGCACCCTAGCTACCCGCCTCCACCACGCCGGGATCCAAGGAAAGGCCCTGGAATAGATCACCTTCTTCCTCGCCGACAGAACCCAAGGAGTCCGTCTCCCGCCCTACCTCGCAGAAGCCACCAAGATCATCTGTGGCGTACCACAAGGCTCCTCGCTCAGCCCCACCCTCTTCAATATCCACATGAGCTCCCTCGCAGCCATCGCACGCAAGCCCAACCTCAACATCATCTCCTACGCAGATGATACCCAGCTGATCCTCTCCCTCACCAATGACCCCGCCTCTGCCAAAGCCAGCATTCAGGACGGCATGAAAGACATCGCGGACTGGATGAAGCTCAACCATCTGAAATTGAACTCAGACAAGATGGAAGTCCTCATCCTCGGCCCGTCCACCTCTGCCTGGGATGACTCCTGGTAGTCCCCTGCCCTGGGCTCCCCACCCAAGCCCACGGACCACGCACGCAACCTGGGCTTCCTCCTTGACTCCTCCCTCACGATGGCCAGACAAGTCAACGCTGTTACCTCCTCCTGCTTCAACACCCTCCGCATGCTCCGTAAGATCTTTCGGTGGATCCCCACTGGAACCGGGAAAACGGTCACCCAGGCCCTCGTCACCAGCCATCTGGAATACGGGAACGCCCTCTATGCAGGAACCACGGCCAAACTACAGAAAAGACTCCAGCGCATCCAGAACGCTTCAGCTCGACTCGTCCTGGACATCCCCCGACATCCCCCGACACAGCCACATCTCCACCCACCTGAGGGACCTGCACTGGCTCCCAGTCAGCAAGAGGATCACATTCAGACTCCTCACCCACGCACACAAGGCTCTCCACGACTTAGGCCCCGAGTACCTCAACAAACCCCTCATGTTCTACACGCCAACCCGCCAGCTCCGCTCCGCCAGCCTCGCCCTAGTCACTGTCCCACGGATCCGCAGAGCCACCACCGGAGGAAGATCCTTCTCCTACCTGGCGGCAAAGACTTGGAACACCCTCCCCACCCACCTGCGACTCACCTAGGACCATCTCTCCTTCAGGAAGCTCCTCAAGATCTGGCTTTTCGAGCAGTAGCGGTCCCCCCCTTCCCAGCGCCTTGAGACCCTAGCGGGTGAGAAGCACACTTTATAAATGTGATTGATTGATTGATTGATTGGCTGAACTAATGGACTCAAGGAATGCCACTAGGGTCAGTGCATGATCCTAAGACATGCCGAACATCTGACCACCACTAGAACATTAAGAAAAGGTTTCTATTTCCCATACATGAAAGCAAATACTTCTGAGTAAAACAAGCATTGTCATTTGTGGTTGTGGAGATGGGCGAGTGAGTGTTTGTGAGAATGAACCAATGGTGGAACGAATAGGCGAGTATAAGATGAATGAACAAGTGAGTGACTGAGTGCATTTGTAATTGATGGGTGAGTGAGAGCCTGACCAAGTGGATGATAGTTTTAGTGCATGGAAGAACAACTACATCAGCGCATGGATGGGTGAGTGAGGTCATGGATGGAAGCAAAGATGTTATGACAATCTTACTGGCTGGCATCTTGTTGTGTGTCGATTTAGATACCGTATATAGGTTTCCCGATATACACCCTTATATAGGCACAATTCGCATTGCCCAGATATAGGCATAGAAATCCAGCCCTTATTTAGGCATTATCCACGCTAACCAAATTCCGGCATGGCCACCTACATCCATCCATCCACATCACAACGAGTTCTTGGAAAACCAGACTCTTAAGCCTTTAGGACTTCCCCTTGCTTCAATTATTGATTTCTCTAAGAACTCATTTATTATGCATGAACATCTATTCCTTAGGGGTTCATTCATGACATCCATCTGCCCAACTTTTACATCAATACTGGCATTCCTAAACACCTCCGAGGTATAAATATACCTTTACTTCCCATGGTACGGCATGGCTACCTACCGACTGTATTACTGCATACTTGCACGGCTCGGCTGCGGATCACCAAGGCAAGTTCTGAAGCAATTTGAGTCCTGCCTGACGCACTGACCAGACACTTTCATCCTCCCTGCAGAGAATCCAGCTCCAGTGTTTCTGACTCCCCTTGCGGGTTGTTAGAGATCAAGACCCGGAAAGAGATTCTAACCTCTCTCATTCTAAGGTATGGAGCAGACTAGAACCTAGAGGGACTCTTGGCAACTCTAGCAAAACTAAACTATAGCTAGCAATACTTTAGAAAACAGCACCTACTTCTTACCTCGTACTACACTCAGATAGTAGTAGGGATGTTGTCATACAAATTAGGGGTGGGTGGAAGTCGCGTAATGGACTTTCGCGGAGAGGCACTGAGATTGAACCAATCTCCGTGCCTCTCTGCATATTTCCGTTACGCGCCGCCCGCCCACCGCCCGCCTGCCATTCCTCGCCAGGACTGCGCAGGCTCCCGCGCATGCGCAGTTTCCAGATGAAGCCGCAATGGGGAAGGATGCAGCCGCAATAAGGTAAGTTTTATTTAAGTTTCATTTTAGGGTTTTAAATATAATTTAATAGGGTGGGCGGGAGGCAGGAGGGAGGCGGGCGGGAGGCGGGCGGCAGGCGGGCGGCCAACTTCCGTTCCGCCCCCGAATGTGCAGAGATTTGCCCTTTGCCCTTTTGCAAGGGCGAAAGGGCAAATCTCCGCACATTCCTTGGGCGGAACGGAGATGTCCGCCCACCCCTAATAAAAATGCTAATATTTACTAATATTGAGTCAGTAGCATGTATAGCAGAATCGTGCCAAGAGGACTACAATGTACAGAGGATTACCTTTATCATGCTAGCGCTATACATTTGTGAGGCACAGTCCCTTGAACATGGCTTGGATGCTGATAGACAGTGAGTGTAGCAACGCAAATTCTATGGGGAACAGCGTTTACAATGCAACTTTTACAACGCAGTACCTTTAAGACGCAACCATTACAACGCAAGTCATTACAACGACTTGCGCTGGGGGGGGCGCTCTAGGATAGGGAATAGTTTTTATTTACGATCCAACACCTTCCCTACTATCCACGGGGACTGGAGTTGGAATAGTAAATTAAACTATTCACTATCCAGCGCCCCCCAACGCAAGTCGTTGTAATGACTTGCGTTGAAAAGTTGCGTCGTAAAAGCATGCGTTGTAAAAGCATGCGTTGTAACGACGTACATCCAAATTCTATACAGATCGATTCATGTGGCTCATTTCCAATAACCAATGATGCTGCAGTGTTCTGAACCACTCGGAACCGTTAAAGAGAACGTTTTGGGAGGTCTGGTTCTATCTTCTGAAGCCTGCAACCAATTGTCCTCCCACATGAGATCATGCAAAGGCCCTTTATAGAGCAGTTTTCAAAAACATTGGAAGGGAAAGGTCAAAAGTTTGGGTCCTAAGCTCACAGAGATAATGCCTCAGAGCTCAGGGGCCTAGTGTTAAGGTATTGGCAAAGTGGGCCATTGCAGAGGGCTTCCACCTGCCACGGCCCCTCCTGGAAAAATGAACTTTGTCTCTAGCTCACTTTTGTGTAGTTTTGTATCTTAATCTTGAACATATAGTTCACTATTGTTAGGCAAAATATGGCTTGAATTAGCAAAAAATGGATACTAAAACAAGACCCCCAAAAATATTTCTTGTCTGGAGCTTCCCAAATCCTTAAGATGACACTGTAGGGACCTTTAATAGACATATCTTCCCCTTAGCTGAGATTTTGACATTAGGGACCATTGCCTTTCCGTGCATGGGTTTTTCTGAGCTGAAAGCCTCCGTCATATACACATATACCCACAGGGGCATATTTACAAGCCCCTATCGCCACAGGCACGTCACTTTTAACAACGCTCTTGTAGCGATAGGAGAGTTACTTTATTTACTAGGCGGTGGTAAGCCATTTAATGTGGCTTAAAGCCACCTAGTAAATGAGGCACCCTTTCCTGCCATACTTATCGTGAAGGGGGTGAACAATGGGTGTTGTGGTTGGCGTTCTGCCATAACACCCATTGATTTAGATGCTGGCCCCTATTTACAAGGGTGCATAAATAGGAGGCAGTACCACAATTAAGATGAGGAAAAACCTGGCTTTAATATGGCGAAACGAGGAGAAATGTTTTATTTCTCCGCGTTTTTGCTGTTTCTTTGTGTCCTGCATTGTGCAGCACAGGTAGAAACAGCAAAATGCCATGATTGATTGTTTATGCACCAGACAAGCTTTCTATGCAAGCAATAAGTATGCACATTTATGTGCACTGAACAAGCACGTGCACATGGTGCTTTTCATCCTCATAATTCCAAAAATTGGCAGTTAAAGGAAGTTTACACAAACCAATCAAAAACGTCTAAAATAATAAAAATTCTAAAGTAATAGTTATGCCTTAAATTGATCATTTAAGTACAACCTTCAAATTACTATAACTTTATTTATTCATTATTATTCAACCCAAACAAAGTACACAAACATTTTAAATTCGAAAGTTATAATTATACCTTACATTTATAAATTATGCACCACCTTAAAATTATTATAAATTGTGCCCCTCAATACACAGTGTAATGAACTCGGTAGCCACACTGCATTAATTATAACTCGCACTTTCTCTGTGCACTGCTTACACCCTTTCTTATTACATCACTTATAGCATCTGATATTATAGCATTCATATTAACACTTCTGACATTACAAATGACATCAGTCAAAACACAGTGCATTGTAGAGTGCTGAGTTGCACTTAATGAAATGTGGCTACTGAGTTCATTACACTGTGTATGGAGGTGTGCACGTTAAAATTGTCTTGTTTCAGGAAGCAATTGGAGAACGCATTTTATTTGTAGATTTCGGGATCTGCAGAGAGCAATGGATTCTATTTGATTTTCAAGCAAAATTCCATCCAGGATGCTGGTGGATGACGGTGGTGTCAGACGCTTTTCGATTTATCAGCCAATTAGGTGCTAGATTGCAAGAAGCAGGTTGCTCAGCTTTAATCTTGCCTTGGTTATAGGGGTGTTTGCTTCTGTATGTAGGCCAAAAAACACCCTCTTATCTTGTGGCCTGTACTGCCCCAATTCCGATCATAGAGGTTGGGACCCTCTTCTGTTGACGAAATGCCACACCCTTATGTTATGTTATGTTACGTGAATTTGTACTGCGCACAGCTGCCCCAGCCAAGGGGCGTCCCGGCGCATGTCAAGGTAGCACGCAACAACCACAGGAAACACAACTGCTAAAAGAAAAAGACAAGGTTTAAAACAGGAAAGTTTTTATCGCCTTGCGGAAGGAAAAAAGTTCTTCCAGCAACCGAATCTCCACCGGGAGAGAGTTCCAGAGTTCGTCCGCTTTGACCCGGAAGGAACGACCACCGATACGGCACAGCTTGTATCGCGGAGTGATGGTAAGAGCTTGGCCCAAGGATCTCAGATGTCGAGTGGGGACATACCAGGACAGAAGACCCGTAAGAGTTTGAGGGGCCGTGCCCTTTAGGATTTTAAAGGCCAAGCACAGCACTTTGAACTGGATTCTTGCTCTGACCGGCAGCCAGTGCAGCGCTTTCAGAGTGCCGGAAACAGGGCAGAATCTGGGAAGACCAACAATGGCTCTGGCGGCCGCGTTCTGCACTCGTTGGAGGCGAGTGATTTCGGCCAAGTTAGCGCCGACCAGAAGAGAGCTGGCATAGTCCAGGCGCGATATAACAGTCGGGGAGGTGATGTTGGGGATGTATAAAAGAGACAGTGATTTGAAGGATGTATGTCGTTACAACGCATGCTTTTACCACGCATGCCTTTACCACGCAAGTTTTACAACGCAAGTCGTTACGAGGACTTGCGTTGGAGGGGTGCTGGATAGTGGAATAGTTTAATTTATTATTCCAACTCCAGTCCCCGTGGGTAGAAGGGAAGGTTTTGGATAGTAAATTAAACTATTCCCTATCCTACAGCGCCCCCCAGCGCAAGTCGTTGTAACGACTTGCGTTGTAATACCTGCGTGGTAAAGGTACTGCGTTGTAAAAGTTGCATGTTAAAGGATGTTCCCCGATTTGAAGGATACCCGTAGTGAGATGATGTGCTTAGGGGTAGGTGTACGGGGAGACATTGATATGCTGTCAGCTGTAAAATATTGTGGCCCTCATTTACGAGGCCCCTAGCGGCACTTTTGTGCCGCAGGAGCACCATTTTCTTGACGCTCTGGTGGCGCAATGTGCTGCAGTATATTTGCAAGGCCACGCAGAGCCACTTTACGTGGCTTTTCATGGCCTTGTAAATATGTGCACCTTTCATGCAGAACACTGTTCCATGGATGTTACTGTGGGCGTTCCCACACAACACCCATGGAATCTGAACTATTCCCAGATTCATGAGGAATTGGGAAAGTGTCAGATTCTAACTCTGACCTTGGGGTGGCGTTAAGGAGGCACAATAAGGAGAAATGCTTTAATTTCTCTCTGTTGTTTCCTCTTTCTATGTGTGTTGCAATTACCTCAATTGATTGATTTTGTGCAGAAAGGTGTCGCTTCCTGCACAAAATCAATAAGCCCCGCAACGCAGGCCACCTTGCACCATGAAACAAGGGTGCTTGCATTGACGCACGGCAGCACATTGTGCACCAGCTCAGGGGAAAAGGGCAGCAATACTCCATATCTCATAGAAACGGTGCATTCCTGCTCTTTTTCTTTTGATGCAGAGCAGTGCAGTAAGATTCCTTGCAGTGCTGCCCTATGCCACAACCTTGGAAATGAGGCCTTGTGTGTGTATCGCACAGAGGGACTTCTGGTCATTATTGTATATAACATGCACGGTCATGTCAGGTGACCTGTAACTGCACTGTAGCCCAACACAAACACACAAAAGAAAAGTGTGCTTGCAATAACTTTGGTCAAACAAAGGGACAACTCTGTGACCTGGTTGCTTTCAGCTCCATGCTCTCTAATACACACTCTATGTGTTTTTTCAAAATTGCCCTGCTATCCTTTTTGCTTGCAATCTTTCTTTACTTGATCGTTCATAGCTGACATGTTTTGTCTGTATTGCATACTTTTTCAAAGATGCATTAATTGCTATCAATAAATGGCTATATTTCCTAGCCTCTAGTCTAAATGCTTTATTTACTAAATGTTATTCCGTCGCTTTATATCTGGTAAACTGTGTTACAAGGAGTTAGGTATTTGCTCTGATGGTACATCATCACCTCCTAACATTAACTGAAGTCCAGAAGATTGCCATATAATCTTTCCCATGAAATCAGTGTTTGCTGTGTTGGGTAATAAGGGGTTTGTATCTGCTTTGCTATGAGCCAGCAATGAACATATTTTTAATTGGCTGTTGCAACTCAATAAATTGACAATTTATTTATTTATTTATTTTGGCAACTTATAAAGTGCATGGTTACTCCAGTTCTGAATGTCCCCGCGCTGGAAAACCGACTGAGCGAAAGAAGGAGAGGCTGGGCAGGAGGTACTGTTGATTACTTTTTTCTTAAATTGTCAAGTTTTGAGTGGTTTACAGAATGTAAATTCAGATGGCTCCAGTCTGAGAGGCAATTACCCGGGGTATCCCACGTTGCTGTCAGTACTGAATTTTAGCGTTGAATCATATGGTCCCTATTTTGGTTGTAAAGTAATTTATCTGCTGATAACTACTGATGCACACATGCATTTCATGCAACGTGATAAATTAGCAGATATTGAAAGCAGGATGGTGTAAGAAACATGCAGCTTTATCTGCCATTCCCATACACCATGTAAGTGACTTGAATATGTACACAGGAGATGATCGACTAATATGACTTTCTACATTTGTCAACATAGCTTTTTAACTGATGGAAAAGGCTAGTGGTCTCAAACAGAAACAAGCATTGGCATAGCCAATATGTCTCGCCTTTTGGGACCTTGTTGTAATTCAAACAACATAAACCAAGGTATAATTAATCAAGTAGGATTTATTATTGTAAATAAGTTCATGAATAAATAGCCCACAGAAATCAAGAGGATCCAGATGCGATGCTGTCAAGTCAAGGAACATAGACCAACTGCAACGCATCTGGAACAGAACTTAGAATGTGGATGACATGACAGAATACAATACACAAGCTACTTAAAGAAACATAAGCACAGATACAACATCTCCCTACCGTAAACAAAACAAAAACTAATACAAATAATAATCCTTGTATTTGACAGGCATCACAATGTTTCTCTTATCACCAGAATGAGAAGGATCAGAATTAAAATTATCAATTAAAATTTCATCAGAACTATTTACAGAACAATCTGAAACATCCTGTTGTACATGACTGTTTACATCATTCCCTTCACTTTCATTTAGATCATTTTGACTATATAAATCAGAATTATTTTCCCTTGAAACTAAACCTTCTCTTGCATCTTATTTTAAATTACCTTCAAAACATAAAAATGGTGTTGCATCTAATTTTTCTTTATTATGTACCTTCTTTAAAATGATGTCCTTTTGATGAGGTTCAATTTTAATAACAGCACTTGTATTCCACCATCCTCTGTTCTTGATCTGAACAGATGGTTTAGTGACCCAAACTACTTGTTGTGGAAGACTAAATTTCGAAACTCCTTTCATAACTTTCTTAGGTTTTCTGATAATCATCCAATCACCAATTTTAAATATTTTCATATTCTTGTCAGGTGTTTTATTTTTTTATTTGTATCTCTTCTCAAAATTGTCACGAACACAGTCATCAATAGAATTTTTATTTTTAAAATCTTCATCCTTCTTCAAAGAGAACATAGTATCACTAAATACAGGTTTTAAAATGTTTTTTGCATCTCTACCTTTTAATAAAAAGAAAGGTGTAAACCCAGTAATAGAGTGCGGAGTATTAAGATAACTCCACACTTTTTCCTGAATAAGTCTTCTAACATCTAAACCAGAAGTTAAAGCCAAATTTGTTTGCCCTTTCTACTAAACCATTTGCTGACGGAAAGTACAAAGGAGTTCTTTCATGCTTCTCGAAACAAAATGTGTACCATTATCAGACACTATTTGTTTTGCATAACCTTCTATACAAAATGTGTTTTCCAAAAATTTTATTACAACTTCCGTTGTAGGATAACTTACAAAATCATATACTATCCACTTTGAATAATAATCTGTAAGTACAATTAAATATTTCATGTCACTACTTAAAATGTTATATGGCCCTGAAAAATCTATAGCCAATTTTTCCCAGGCTTGCTCTGGAAGTGTGTTAGTAGAAGTCGAATTCTTAGTACTTTTCCAATGCTTATCCGACAACAAACACTCCGGACATTTGTTTACGAATTTATCAACATAAGCATCCATACTTGGCCACCAATAATACTTCCTTAACAATTTCTTTGTACCTGACATTCCAGGATGACCCAAATGTGCTCTCTCAACTAGACCATCAATAAGTATCTTTGGAGGTACAAAAATCCACCTCTTGTCACGATATTATTCTCAATTGTCAATTCAGAAGACACTTGTTGAGAAGGTACTAAGTTCTTATCTAAATTTCTTAAAGGTGGCCTCCCATTAATGATGTATCTTTTAACTTTATTCAAAACAACATCATTATTGTACTCATCAATCCAGTCTTTTTCATCAAAAACACCTTTTGCATTTTCTGAAGCATCAATAGCTGAGACAACAACATACTCATCTTCCTTATTTTCACTTACACTAACTGAATCATCAACAGGTAGTCTTGATAAACAATCAGCTCTAAAATTGGCACCACCTGAAATGTGCTTCAATTCAAAATCATACTCTTGCAAATTTGAGATAATTCTAACCAATCTAGAAGAAGCTAGACCAGTACCATTTCCATTCATCAAAAATATTAAAGGCTTGTGATCAGTTAAAAGATCAAAATGACTTCCCCATAAATAGCTCCTAAACTTTTCAATAGCCCACGAACAGGATAATGCCTCTAATTCAATTGCACTATAGTTACTCTCAGCCTTATTTAAACTCCTTGAAATAAAAGCAATGGTTTTCTCCTTCCCATTTACATTTTGAGTAAGTACACCTCCTAGTCCAATCGAGCTAGCATCAACAGTAACAGTACATTTAATGCCACAAGAATAAGGTTGCAAAGCTGGAGCATTTTTGATCATATCCTTAATATTTTTAAAAGAAACTTCATGTTCCTGATTCCATACAAATTTTTCATTCTTCCTTGTTAAAATTCTGAGTGGCTCCACAGCAAAAGCCTATCCATGCACAAACGAGCATTGTATTCACTGAGTCCTAGAAAAGACCTCACTGAATCTTTATCTTTTGGTGCCGGAGCATTAGTAATTGAGTTATTGAGACTCAATTTTGGTTTGATTCCTTCTTTAGTAATGGAATGCCCCAAGTAATCTAATTCATTTACTAAAAACTTACATTTATCTCTTGAGACTGTCATACCTCTCATTTTTAAAACACTAGGGGGCCGATTAGGATGGCGTTTTTTCCGCATCCTCCGGGCCGGCGGAAGTGTCCGCCGGCCTGGAGGATGCGGAAAAACCGCGGCGGAGACTCCAAAGACCCACCGCCAAATTAGGATGGCTGGTGGGTCTGGAATTCCGTCCGCCGCTTTTCCGCCGCGGTCGGCTTCCGACCGCGGCGGAAAAGCTATAACATGGCAGGCGGTGTCTATGAGACACCGTCCGCCATATTATGATGTGTGTGTAAATATGCTTTTCCACGGCGGCATTGCCGCCATGGAAAAGCATACGGACCTTCACTTCGGGGGCCCGTTGCGGGCCCCCTGGGTGAAGGGGTGGTGGTGGGTGCACATGGGGGGTACCTATGGTACCCCCCTGCATTTGCGTGCACAATGCAGCAGGCACCGCGCGGTGCCTGCCGCTTTGTGCACGCAAATGCTGTGCCTGCATTTTTTACATTGGGGCGGGTGCAGCTTGAAGCTGCACCCGCCGCAATGTTAGAGATAGAGGATGTGACCGCCACCCTGGCGGTCACATCCTAATCAGATCGGAGGGAACGCCGCAGCCCATGCGGACGTTCCCTCCTCCTCAGGGGTCGCGGACGGACTCAAGTCCGTCCGCGATCCTAATCGACCCCTAAGTACTTTTCCAAGAATCTTATTATGTTCCGCGATACCCTTACCAAAGATGAGAATATCATCTTGAAAAGCCTGTACCCCTTTGATGTCTCCAAATAATGAGTCCATTAGCTTCTGAAATACACTTGCTGCAGAAGCTAAACCAAATGGAAGCCTCATGTATTTGAAGGCACCAAAGGGGGTTACAAATGTGGTTAGAACTTGTGATTTTTCAGAAAGACAAACTTGATGATAAGCTGATTTTAAATCAATCAGCGAAAAATGTGTGGATTCCCCAATGGCCATCAGCATATCCTGGATTAAAGGTAATGGATAGCAATCCACAAGTATGTTTTTGTTTAAAGACCGTAAATCCGCACACATTCGCAACTTACTATTTTTACGCTTGGCTAAGACTACTGCTGAAACCCATTCTGCAGAATCAGTAGGTTTTATCACTCCTTCTTTACATAATTCATCCAGATGTTCTTTCAACTCCTTCCTAATACTAAGCGGTACACTCCTAACCTTGTGTTTCACTGGTAACACATCATCCTTTGATTTTATCTCATGTTCAACACCCTTCACACATCCAATTCTATCTTCAAAAACTTCTTTGTGCTTATCCAGGATCACACTTATGTCACTTGAAACATTGTTGCTTGAGCAAAGTTCAACATTTGAAACAGGAATCTCTCCTAAAATTATTGGAGTATTACTGCCAGATTTAAGCATTATTCCCATTCTTCCTAAATCGCGCCAACCTATAATATCTCTCCCTCTTTTTGCTACATAAACTTTAGTTAAAATCGATCTTCCTAAGAGTTCTACCTTGCCATTGAAATATCCTACCATGTCAATTGCCTGTCCACCAAATGCTTTTGGATTTACATCTGTTTTGAAAAGATCAATATCTTTAAACTTTTTATAATAACTAACATCATCCAAAATGGTACAAACAATTACTGTGCACACGTCAGATAAACAATTAAAAACCGGAAGAGTACAAAATAAAAAACATTAGAAAAACAGCGGAAAACAACATTTCATGTGCACATTGGAATCATGTGCAACACAAGTAGGACGTGAGTGCTCGGTGAATGATCACATAAGGTGATATCTATACATAGTGAGTGAGGGTGAACAGCGAGAAACAGAGAGCAGCCTTCTGGGGCAAGAAAAGGTGAATGTCACCTCCAAATGGGTGGTGCAAGGAATACGAACATGAAGAGTCAAGGACGGATGCCCGTTTAACCTGGGACAGTCCGGATGATCGTGTAAATATTGGGATGTGGTAACCAAGCTTTTGTGATTATACAGTGCCTAAGAAGCAGACACATGCCCTTACCTACGTGCAACTCCACTTCCACCTGCACGCACGGAGTATTATTTCTATTTCAAACCGCACTTGGCGCCACCTGCCTTTTTCTGCTTCTTAGGCACTGTATAATCACAAAAGCTTGGTTACCACATCCCATTCACCGAGCACTCACGTCCTACTTGTGTTGCACATGATTCCAATGTGCACATGAAATGTTGTTTTCCGCAGTTTTTCTAATGTTTTTAATTTTGTACTCTTCCGGTTTTTAATTTACAAATGCCAAATATATGTTTTACAGCCCTGATGATTCACAGGCTTCGTCCTGCTTGATGAAACACGTGTCGGCTGGCGTCTGTATATTCCACAAAAAGAATCACATAAAGCTTTCACCAAACCAACAGCTTCATCTTTGTTTGTCCTGCAATACATTTATACCGAATTGTTTATCTGACGTGTGCACAGTAATTGTTTGTATGTTTTATAATGTTCAGGCACCTCATGCCTAAATATTAGTTAGAGGTTACAGGGTTTTCCTCTATACTGCCTGCACCATTGTATCTCACCAACCTCCATCACCAAACCCCAGCTGCACTGTTTGAGCGCCCTTCACCTGTACATACCAAACCCACAGCAGATCATACATCATCCAAAATGGTAATCGGTGAACCAGAATCTGCCATCACTTCCAATTGCACATTTTCAATAGATGCTAAACCAAGCGGTGCTTTGAAAGAAATTTCATAGTCAATAACATTCACATTTACTATTAAATTACTAATGTCATCTTGCAAATCTCCTATTGCATTAACACTTGTACGTGAAACATTTCTTGTCTTAAAATTAGTTTTACATGAGTTTTCAAAATGACCTATTTTCCTACATTTTGTACATCTTTTTCCATGTGCTGGACAAATTGGATTGTTACCAATATGGTTCTTTGAACCACAGCGATAACATATTAAGTCTTTCTTTGCATTTAAATTTATATTCCCCTTAGATTTGTAGTTCTCCTGTGTTGTTGACTTGTTAGTGACACTACATATTTCTTCTGGTATATTCTCCGTTCCTTTTATGGCTTTACTTGACATTGATGACCTCTCAATTCCAATGGTAATGTCAATTACCTCGGTTAATGTGGGATTTCTACATGCTAAAAGACGTTCTTGGACCTTTTTTGAAAAACAGTGAAAAACTAACTGATCTCGCAAATATATGTCAAGCATGTCCCCAAAATCACATTTAGATGCCAAGATACGTAAATTAGAGACATAGTCTTCGATGCTTTCATCCTCTAACTGCTTTCTCTTGTTAAACCTATGTCTCTCAACCATAATGTTAGGTTGTTCTATGAATCTTTTTTCTAATCTTTTTACAGCTTCTGTATAGTCATCCCACGGTATAAATTGTCCCGGAGGAGGTTCAGATTCTGGCATATTATCAAAGATTCCTCTTCCAGCATCACCCAATAAACCATAAAGTACTGCTTTTTCCCTTTCTTTAGAGTAATCTTTTCCATCTATAGCAATGATATAGTTTTCGAACGATTTAAACCATTGTTGCCATTTTACTGGTGGTTTTCCTGCATCTTGTAAAAACTGATTAATTTGGTATGGTTGAATTTGACATGCCATTTTTCTCCTTTTTATAAATTTTAATTAATGTATGTCTCATCATAACGTTTTGAAAATCCTCAAAATTGTTTCTTTTGAATCCAAAACGTTTTATTATTTAATATTTTGTTGAATTGCTACATAAATAACGTTTTAAATAAACTTTAAATGTTATATCCTTAGTCTCGATGTGGTAACTATGCTTCTCCGAAGTTGCTAGGCAAAAAAACGTAACTCAAAATGGCCGCCACGTTGCATCATGTTAACGTGATGATGTATTACGCTTCCAAGCGTGCACACGCAATCTTCCTGTTTGACGAGTGACATTCCTTAATCCACTTTGTTCACGCGGCTTCAAACACGCTGCTCCTGACGCGATGCTGATGCGAAGCTTCACACGCGCAGCACTCGAATCCAAACAACTTCCCAACGCTCAACGCTAATCCAGAAACTTGATATAGGTAAATCAATCTTACCCTAAGTTTCTTTTCCTTCCGCGTTGCTGTAATGTTTGAAGTTGAAGTTTCTTCTTTTCTTTTAAACATCAATCGCTCTATTTATCTCCTCGGTGGGTTTACTTTAAAAATCCAAACCTTCCGATGTTAAAATTGATCCCAGTCCATCGTCGCCATATTTATGTTGTAATTCAAACAACATAAACCAAGGTATAATTAATCAAGAAGGATTTATTATTGTAAATAATTTCATGAATAAATAACCCACAGAAATCAATAGGATCCAGATGCGATGCTGTCAGGTCAAGGAACTTAGACCAACTGCAACGCATCTGGAACAGAACTTAGAATGTGGATGACATGACAGAATACAATACACGAGCTACTTAAAGGGACATAAGCACAGATACAACAGACCTTTTAAGCAATTAACCATGTAGCACAATATCCTGGGTGTTACAGCATGCACCGTTACTTCATATGCCACTGGTGAATGGCCAAACACAAGGATAGGGTTCAGTGCTATTTAATGAAAATATGAGGAAGTCTGTTCAGAATTCAAAAAAGTGTATTTATTTCTAAGTTACAATGTCAGCAAGTTCACAGTCTAGGCTGCAAATAGGCCAATCACCTTCTGGTATCTTTGCAGCATGGAGTGCGTCCTGTGTTGTTGAACAATTGACAGGCTTTAAGAAAATGGGGGTAATAATCGGAATGTCTTTGCTAGGCCGCTAGCGAGGGCGGGAGTCATACAAAGTGTCTCATGCAGCAGGGAGGGAGCGAGCTATGCACAGGGCATGGCAGGGATACTCACCCTCTTCCCAGGAAGTGGAGGCCGGAGCAGGTAGCAGAAGGAGCGCGATTAAGCACCCTTCCAGATACTGTGCCTCGCCGTGAACTCTGGTGCCGGAAAGGGAGAAGCGCGTGCATGATGTCACCGGAGCACTGATAGCGCAGGACAGCTGTGAAAAATGTTACTTCACGCTGTCAGCTTTCATATCAGCCAATGTTCAGAAGGGAAACAAGAGGGAGATGGGTAAAGAGAAAGACAAGCGCGCGCTGAAAGTTAAAAAAGAGAGAGAGGCGGAGGGGTGCACCTGCAAGTGGTGCGCACGCGCTGGGGAGAGCAGTCTGTGCTTTTTCAAAGCACATACTCATGCCTGTGGCGCTCTGCTGCACACTCCCGCAAGGCGTATACCGCCACAAGCATGGGTATGTGCTTTGAAAATAAAGCTGCACGACGGCTACCGGCTATGCGTGCTTCGTAGGTGAGACCTAAAAATATAAAATGAGCCCCATGCTCTGAGAGAAAACTCCCAGGGTGACAGGGCCGTTAGCTATTTGCTTTACGAAAGGAAACTCCTGGTATAGGAGTTTGTTTTGAGTAAAACCTAAAAAGTTTATTGCATAGCTGCATGAAACATGGCGGCGGCTAAGCAAACCTCTATTACCTTCAGGGGATCCACCAAGGCGTATAGCTCCTCTTAAGGGATAATATCTCCAGACAGTATATAGTATATATTATTACCTCTGAACCATGAACAACAGTACTCCAACCACTAAATTCTTCTTAAAATCCTGGATAATTGGGAACTGAACTTCTAAATTGGCACTTTGTGCTTTCTTGATACTTTTTGCCTTAGAACTTGAAATATCACATCTATGATTCCTATTATCCAAGTCTGATCATTCGTTCTGCTGCTTAGTATTTTCTCTGTTTTTTGAAAATGGTTTGGAATTTTATTGTGCTGGAGTTGACAATTTAAATTTGTTGCTACAGCTTGTACTTAAACATGCATTTCACTGTGTAATTGCCTTCTGCTGTGCCACGGGTAACAAGGGTTGAGCAGAGTTTCTCTTAGACCTATGCTGTGACATAACCAGGGTGTATTTTGTAAGTTGATCAGAATACCCTCTTCTCAAATTATTAATTAATTTTTGGTGACTGTGTACCCCTGCACCCCACTCAATGCCACTGATTTGTAACCAGGTCCACTGTCAGCAGTTTTTTACTTGTCTGCTTCAAGCTAATCAATGAAAGTAGATCCATCGTTTTGATTGGCGATAATGTGCTGCCATGCACAGTAGAATTTTAATAAGGAATTAAACGGATCCACACTGCTGACATTACAGATTGTTTAAGCATTGTCAATATTGCAGATAAAGGACCAAGACACGGGCACAAGTGAGATGTGCCAAAGACCAATAAGGATGGCTCACTTGGGGGGACTCCGCATAGGGGTTACTGATCCATAATGGTAATGGCGGTCAGATAGTCTTTATTTCATTAGTCAAACATTTCATGGAATGAATCTATGAATAAATGATGAAAGCACCAGACATGTACTTCTTGCCTTCATAGTTATCGCATGTAAGGTCCCCTCAGTTTGTTCATCAATGTACAGCATTTTCCAATATATGTACAATCATGTGATGTATACCCCAATGGAGTACCCCAATGCTAGAGAGGAAGCAGCTTTTATCAAACTAATGGTGCCACTCTGTGATCCAGTTGCTCTCGGCTCCATGTCTCAGGCACCATATTAACTGCTGTTGTCCTCCAATACCTGATGTCTTTATGGTTTGAATCTTTCCTTGTTAATAATTTCATTCTGCCGACCCGTGTTTCACTTGAATGCCGGTATTTCGGACCATCACCTCCAATCCATAATCGATGTTCAGAATGTACAGTATGTATGATTTGCTTTTCAACCTATCCTGTAAAATCAGTGTTTGCAGCAATACATTACAACACTTTTGTATTATTTGTCTTGCTGTGAGAAACTGATGAAAATGTCAATGGTTGCTATGACTTAATGAAGTGGCAATTATCCGGGGCAGCCCACACTGATATAAGTTCTGGAATTTGCAGCTGATTCATATGTTACCTATCTGAGTTAAGAATTATCTTTTTTATTGATAGCTACCGATGTACTCTTGCGTTTTTTGCACCGTGATTCATTCGTAGTAATTATAGGTAGGATTGTGTAAGCAAATTGCATCTCCATCAGTCACACCAGGATGGCAGGCCACTAACTTGACTATTTGCACAGGAGAGGCACATCTAATTGCACTCTATGTCTTTGTCATGGTAGTTATTTAAATAGGTTTTCAGTGGTGCGTGCATTACAGATTGTTTACAATTCCTAGCAGGAGAAACAGCTTTTGTGAATACCACTGCAGCCATGTTAATGGTATGCACACAATGTTTGTTAATAAAGCATAGCAGATTGAAAATGTGGTATGGTAAATGAATGGATCTCTGGAGCCATATATAAAGTGACATTTTACCCTCACCTGCCCTAGCAGTGGTGACATGTTGAATGATTTTAAGGGCAACTTGGTGTTTTTTTTCTGACAGCTCATTTGTATTGCTTAACATTTGCTGGTAGTTGCATGTGGTGGACCCACCAGGACTCATTTTTGGGGCTGAGACTTATTTTTTATCACCAGACATGGGGGCACATTATGATTGCGGACGGACCTGAGTCCGTCCGCCACCATAGAGTAGGAGGGACCGTCCGCAGGGGCTGCGGTGGTCCCTCCGTGCAGATTAGGATGTGACCGCCAGGGTGCTGGTCACATCCTCAATCTTTAACATTGCGGCGGGTGCAGCTTCATGTTAAAAACGCATACATTGCATTTGTATGCAGCAAGCGGCAGGCACCGCGCGGTGCCTGCCGATTACTGCATACAAATGCAGGGGGGTACCATAGGTACCCCCCATGTGCACCCCCCACCCCCTTCACCCAGGGAGCCCGCAACGGGCCCCCACAGTGAAGCTCCGTATGCTTTTCCACGGCGGAAAACCCGCCGTGAAAAAGCATTTCTTTTTGGGCATCCTAATATGGCTGACGGTGTCTGAGAGACACCGTCACCATATTAGTGCTTTTCCGCCGCGGTTGTAAGCCAACCGCGGCGGAAAAGCTGCGGACGGAAACCAGGACCCACCAGCCATCCTAATGTGGCGGTGGGTCTTTGGTGGGTCCGCAGAGCATTTCCCGCATTCTCCGGGCCGGCAGTGGCTTCCGCCGGCCCGGAGGATGCGGAAAATCCTCCATCATAATCGGCCCCTAAGTTCCAGCGCAAGAGAGAGTAAGGTAGAAATGGGAGACAGAAGGAAGAAAAGAATGATATAAAAGTAAAGGGAGAAAGAAGTGATGAAAAAAAGGTGCAAGAGTGATATATAGAGACATAACGTTTTGTGAGCCTGTGCTGGATCAGTGGTCAGAGTGCGCGTGTTTGCCAGTGACATCAGCTCACTAAAGTTGAAGAGTTGTGAAAAATCCAAGAGCTGCTAAAAGAGGAAATGTACCATAAGAGTCAACACTGTTCACTGGGAGAGCAGGATTAAATGGTGAGGGTGTTAGATTTGCATTTTAACAATAAGTTTCACAAATATTTGGCTAAAACATGTTAGAGTAATATCTTAATGCGCTTCATCACACTTCAGAGAAATCTCCTCTCTTGTATGCCAATTGCAGAAGTTAATTGATTGTGACTGATAACATAGAGTATAGAGTATGAAATATTGGTGTAGTTTTTGTAAGGAATTCTTTCCATTCCACAGCCCATGAAGCAAAGAAGGCAAAAGATAGAGTTGGGGAGTGACTTGTCCTTGCCACTGAGACTATGAAAAAGATTTCCATACGTATGTTGGTGCATATACAATAATCCTCAAACCTCACTACCCTGTCCCTCTCCATCTAATACCAACTTCAAGAAATTGTTTAACATTTCACAATTTTAAAAGATGCACTCCTTGCATTCCCAAAACTTGAATAAATTTATGAATGAATGAATGAATTGTCTTGTTAAGCGCAACAGAGGCCCTCATATTGTCCATTACTGTTGCCATACAGTAACATACGGCCTCTCAAATTGTACCATGAACAATCATACTGTGCTTCTTGAAATATTCGTCAAATACTGAGGGCCTGATTTTGGGTTTAGCAGAAGTTATGGGAAATGTGGAAGGTGAAAACACGGTGCAACAGCAAACATCAGTAGAACGCGTCACACAGCTATCTGTGGTGAAAGATGAGTGCAGGCCAAAACACTTGTGCAGATGAGGAAGAGCTAAAGTGTTTGCTTCAGAACAGAGTGCATGGCCTCTACGGTCATAGTTAAAGGAAAACTCATGTTTAGCTAGCATAAAGGTATGTGTGGCCTTCGCACACATGCACACCGGCATGCATTCTGTTGTCCTTGTTAAGCAAGAATGCAATTGAAGATTATTGAACAGTATGTGAAGAAGATTGAATTAGCCAAGAACACAAGGATCCGAAAAGTGATCTTAGAGGCTCAATGATAAAGCACACACATCCAAATACACATGCACTCAAATGTAGAAGAATACTACTTTGTTTGTTAAGCATTGTTAGAACTTCAATAAATAATGCGTAGTGAATTAGGTTAAAGTCTATGTTCACAGGTGACCTGATGTTTTTTATAATTAATGTTTACCAATGTGCAACTGTCTAGTAATCTATTTTCTGAACTTTTGAAACTCTGATTGTTTAACTCAGTATAAAGAAGCTGCCTGTGAAGCAGTAGTTAGAGACCCGCTATTTACTGGTCTGTACTTTCCACTCTCCATGTCGCGACAGTAAAGCAATGTTTTTACATTGCCAAGAGGAGTCTGTCTTTTTTTTATTCTTGTGTTACCCTTTAACACAGACAGGGTTCTCCAGCTCAAATGTGATGGAGTACCCTGTCCCAGTTTGAACTCCCTATTTAGAGTAGAGTGGACGGTCACCTTTTCATTGGTGGAGCCCTCGTCAGCTCCATCGACAGAAAGCTTACTCCAATGGCTTGATAGAGTACTGGAGTAAGCTCTTTACACCACCTGCCCTATTTAGGGCTGGCCATCTGATGTCCTTTTGTTCTGCTTTGAACAGAAAAATGTAAATAATGACACCCTGCATGCAGGAAAAAAACTCATTGATTGTGAGGGTCATTATCAATAAAATCCGAAGTGTCGGATAGAAGAACCTAGCTCTTACGGTGAGTCACTGTCTACACTGGACGTTACTCATACAGAAAAAGGATGGAAAGAGAAGGGGGAGGATACCCTTTTTCTTGAGTCCCCTCACTCACCGGAGTTGCCTCACAGTGACATGCTTCATCATAGGGGCCCTCCCAACCCGCTGCGGGTTGAGGCGTGCTACGACTTGCGAGATACGTAGGAGCACTGTCAGTGGGGACTATGTGTGGTGCAGTGTGAGTGGAGTGGTGTGGGTTAAAAATATCTTTCTAGTGGGCAGAGATAACTTTATTATTGCCCCTAGTGGATATATTAAAAAGGTGGTGGTTCTCTAGGTGCCCTGGCTGTATAATGTGACCAAGACCCCAGTAGAATGTCAACTAGTTTCGAGCTGTACCCCTCAGCTCTTCTTCAGGACATCACAGGGTCCAGCCCTGTGAGTGCCACTCCAAAACAGTGAAAGTGTTATATGCCTAACAATGAGCAATAGAAATATAATGATATATACATACGACACTTCTGTAATTCAGAGGTGGATGTTTCTTATGGGCTCTACTAAGCCTCTGGGTCCTGTAAAGGATCTAAGGAAGTCCGCTGTTTTCATTGAATACGGGCTGTTCCATGCTTGTTCACCTACTCGGCATCCCTCAGGACCGGTGGATTCAGGAGGGTCATTAGCCATTTCTTTTTCAACAACAAAAGTTGGGTGGGTCACCAGCAACAAAGATGGCAGCTACCCATCAAATTTTAGTACCTTCAGAGGAATTCACGTAGAGAGGTCACCACTGGGCCACTGATGATCTATATGGTGGTCTTCTGTTCATCAGCCACCCTAATGGACAGTGTGAATACCACCATACAATAAATCAGGACATATGCATTCAACATATTACAGACACCAGACCAAACCAAAGAGAGTTTTATAGCCTGTGTCATTTCATCCTCCCTGAGTAGAATTTTCAGATCAAAAGAACACCCATGGCCTCATTCACAAAGGTAACTGACACTTTTGAGTATATTTACAGTTTAAGTGTACTACTTACCTGTTGGTAGTCACAAACTGCACTTTTGTGGTTAACTTACATGTTTGCTGTACGTCAAGCACTACACATGACCAATTATTGGTAGTGCAACACCCGCCCTTAGAAAATAATTTAGGTAGGCACTTATACAAAGGTCTCAGTTACATAAAAGTGCAGTTTGCGAATAGCACTCTATGATAAGCTTTGTAGTACTGCTGTAGTACTGCAAATTGTACTACAAAGTGCAGTTTGTGAATCAGATCCAATATATAGGAACTAATGGCCCCATCTGCAACGCTTCAAAAAGCAGGCAAAGTACCATAGTCTAATTACCTTAACTGGACAGGAGCCAAGGTTCGGGGTGAATGTATTAGCCAGTACAGGACCAAGTGAACTTTCCCATCACCCAAGTGAATTGTTCAAAATATATATTAATTTGGTAATGTACTTTGTGTAAAGTTTTATTAGCATTATCTTGATGTTGTACTTTCAGTTATTCATTTACCCATGATAAAACTGGGTATTATTGGTCAACTAAGGTTTGTTGTGTGAATATTTGATTTTAAAAATACATTTCTTTCTTTACTGTCCTGAATTATCAAAAAAAGAGGCACACTTTTCTTTCACTGTGTATACGACCCAACATTGTGCAGGGATTGTGAAATCCTGTATTTCTGACACCTTACTTATAACAAGCACTTCAAGGCATCTAGCAAAATCAAGAAGGAGCCAACGCCAACTCTGAACGAATGAACTGTGCATTAGTTTAGTAGGTCAATGCGCCTGATGCACAGACCATACAATATATCATTGTGAAAAGAGTAATACTGTAGATTAAGACAATTATACACAATGAAATAATGTGGAACATAAAAAATCCCAAAGTTAAAAAAATATACAGTGATGCTCATTTTGAGCACACTCTAAATTAGGATTTAATGGCCAAAAGTTGCAATAATGTTTTTTCTGAGCGTTGTCTCCTCTTTGCAGACTGTGCTATGGGTTAACCACTAACCACTAACCAGACAATGCACTCAAAAAGAGGTATGTATGTAAGTTAATCTTCTGCACATTGCTGCTATTTGCAACAGCCATGATCTCAAGGAGTGCGAACATATATCAAAGAAGCTCATTAGAACTGGAGGCCAACATACTTTGGAGTTGCCTGAAAGTAAATGCATAATGTCTTTCAGTTTTACATCGAAATAGAATATATTTCAAATAGTAAGGGGCATATTATCAAGACAGGCGATAACATTATCGCCGCTTTAGCGGCAGAAAACTGCCGCTAAAACGGCGATAATGGGCATGATAATATGCTCTATGTAATTCCAATTAAAGCCCATATTAGATGTCCTTCACATCTAACATGGGCTTCAATTGGAATTCCATAGAGCATATTATCAAGCCCATTATCGCCATTTTAGCGGCAGTTTTCTGCCGCTAAAACAGCGATAATTTTATCGCCTGTCTTGATAATATGCCCCTAAATGAATAATTCAGAGTGATACTACCCCAGGGTACATATTGCACACATTTAAAAATATATCTTGATTTGTTTTGATGCTTTTAGCTTTCTTCTGACAACAATTTAGTAAAGGATATAAGGTGTGTTCGGATTTCTGTGGCTGGTGTTATATTATGAATGACTTGTATTATTTAGTTTGTATTTTTGAAGGACTGTTCTGACATTCCGCAATGTTCTTCTTTCACACCGGCTGAAGGCACTAGAGAACAACACAATAGAAACTGCCAGAGAAATCTAAACTCCATGCTGGATGTGCAGGCATATTTCGCTTCGGCAACAAATATTTCGAGAATGAATATATGACTAGATAGAGGAGATGCATGGATGGACGGAGGGACGGAGGTCAAAATAATGTTATAGTTAGGTTTGCTAATATCTTACTTTGCCCAAAAAAACCTTTGCAATATACTGAGACAAACACAAGGTTAAAGTGACCTTATAGTTAGGTGAAAATGTCAGTTAAAATGCAATTTTTTTTTAAATTTTCTTTTTAAATTCCTAAGTATTTTATTATTTTTTTATAAACAAGCACATTAGCATTCTGTCACGAGGTTGGCCAAATATGGTTTGTATAGCAGTGATTCAGTGATTACAGGTACTTTGACATATATGTTTAGCTAATCCCCTCTACATTGACTTGCCAGGAAATTAGGTAAAGGGAGCTAAAAAGAAAGAACCAGGAAAGAAAGGGGTGAAAGGAGGATACAAGAGAGGTTCTGTAGCAATGAGCCTCATTGGGTTTATAGTCATGTGACAAAGCCGACACCCACTAGTTAGCCTGTGGCGGGATTGCCTCTTCGGCCCATGGTGGTAACATTCTGACTCGTTCACCCCCCGCCCCCGAGGGGAGGAGGGGATTGGACTGGCCTCAAGGGGCTTCGTTGGAGTCTAGGTATGTGTCAAGTGACTTCCACATACCCCTGGCAGCTGGCCTCCTGTGTGAGTTTTGTAGAGCAATGTTATCCGAGCCTCTGATGCGTCATCCAGTTGATCAAGCCTTTGAAAGAGGTCTTAGCTGTATTCTTCCAGTTGGTCAGGACCATTTTTACCGCCCCGGTCAGAAGGAGGTCTAGTAGGTCTTTGTCATGCTCTGCTCTTAGTCCTGTGGTCATGAATGCGGTGGCTAGGGAGGAGAATTCAGCTGTTAGTGTGCAACCCAGTGCTTTATTTATGAAACCAAAGATTTTCTCTCAGAACATTTTGAGTGACAGGCAATAGTAGATAAGATGTGCTAGGTCCCCCTTTTCCTTGCTACAGTTCCTGCATAGATCATCCTCCCTGAGGCCTAATGAGAATAATTGAGCAGGGGTCCAGAAAGCCTTGTGGAGTAGACAAAATGGTGTTTGTGATAGTACTGGGGAGATTTTATTAGGTGAGGCAGAGGTCAAAAATATAGCCAGTTCTTGCTCATTAAGTGGGATATTGCCTTGTTTTACCCAATAGTTAGTTGTCTTATCGTTAAGTTTGGTGGAGTTTGGGCGTAGAAGTTTGTAGAGGTGTGATACCTGATGACCTAGTCTGTTGATCTTTGCCATATACTGTGTGATTGACGGGTTGGCAAGCGATAGTTTGGCTTTAGATAGGCTTACGTTATATCTAGATTTCAGAACGGCAAACGTGGTGGGGTATCCCCCTTCCTCTAGTTGGGCTGGGTGGGAGATGCCTTTCTCTATCCATGTGTCAAGGGCTAGACATTTTCCCTTGTATCTGATCTTGCTATTGGCCCAGAGTGACTCCAGCTTCGAGTCCTTTATGCTGTTCTCCATTTTCTTATCTATCCTTAGTAGGGCAATTTTTTAGTTTTTAAAAATGGAGCTGGAGGCGTGAGTATGCTTATTAGCTGTTACTGTGGGTGTCCCCACTCAATACCCATGGAATCTGAATCATTCCCAGATTTACGAGGAATTGGGAAAGTGTTAGATTCTAACTCCGACCTTGGGGTGGCATTAAGGAGGCACAATAAGGAGAAATGCTTTCATTTCTCTTTGTTATTTCCTCTCTCTATGTATGCTGCAATTACCTCAATTGATTGATTTTGTGCAGAAAGGTGTCCCTTCCTGTGCAAAATCAATAAACCCGCAACGCAGGCCACCTTGCACCATGGAACAAGGGTGCTTGCATTGAAGCACGGCAGCCCATTGTGCACCAGCTCTGGGGAAAAGGCCTCCATATATCATAGAAACGGTGCATTCCTGCTCTTTTCTTTTGATGCATAGCAGAGCAGTAAGATTCCTTGCAGGGCTGCCTTATGCCATAACCTTGGAAATGAGGCCCTGTGTGTGTATCGCACAGAGGGACTTCTGCTCATTATTGTATATAACATGCACGGTCATGTCAGGTGACCTGTAACTGCACTGTAGCCCAACACTAACACAAAAGAAAAGTGTGCTTGCAATAACTTTAGTCAAACAAAGGGACAACTCTGTGACCTGGTTGCTTTCAGCTCCGTGCTCTCTAATAAATATGTGTGTTTTCCAAATTGCCCTGCTATCCTTTTTGCTTGCAATCTATCTTTACTTGATCGTTCAAAGCTGACATGTTTTTTTTCTGTATTACATACTTTTTTAAAGAGGCATTAATTTCAATCCATAATTGGCAATGTTATGTTATTTAGGCATTTAAAGCGCACTGTTACCCAATGGTGTCCTAGCGCTGAACACTGTCCCACTGGGGTCCCTATACAGCTGTTCGTATTCTGTAAACAACCACGTTTTCAGCCCCTTCCTAAAGGACAGGAGATCCGTGGAGTTCCTAAGATGAAATGGAATCTTGTTTCAGGCATTTTTGGCACCTACAATAAAACTCCTACCCTCCCCCTATTTTTCCGAGCCTCTAGTCTAAATTCTTTATTTACCCAATTTTATTCTGTTGCTTTATATCTGGTAAACTGTCCTTCAATGAGTTAGGTATTTGCCCTGATGGTACATCATCACCTCCTAACTCTAACTGAAGTTTAAAAGATTTCCATATAATCTTTCCATGAAATCAGTGTTTGCTGTGTTGGGTAATAAGGTTTTTGTAATATCTGCTTTGCTATGAGCCAGCAATAAACACATTTTTAATTGGCTTTCGCAACTCAATAAAGTGACAATTTATGTATTTATTTATTTTTGCAGCTTATGAAGTGCATGGTTACTCCAATTCTGAGTGTCCCCTCGCAGGAAAACCAACTGAGCCAAAGAGAGAGCGATTGGGCAGGAGCTACTGTTGATTACGTTTTTTCTTAAACAACCAAGTTTTGAGTGGTTTACGGAAAGCCAATTCAGAAGGCTCCAGTCTGAGAGGCAATTACCTAGGATAGTCCACATTGCTGTCAGTTGTGAATTTTAGCGTTGAATCATATTCAGCCAGATGCATCAAACCAAAAAGTGCTCGCAAAAATAGCGATTAGCTATTTGCGAGCGCTTTTTAGCATTTTCCAATGCATCAACCAAAAATGACAATCTCGCAAAATACTCAATCGCTAAAATAGGGAAAAGAGATATTGCGCTTCCATATTAGCGAGAAATCAAAAATGCGATAGCAAATACGGAATTGCAAAAACAAATCGCAATACTATGCATGAAAAATCGCAAATAACGATTTAATCGAAAATCGCTATTTAGCAAGTGCAGATTAAGGGGAATCACAATCAGGTGTTAAAAATAAAAAAATCCTACTCAGCTGCAAATAATCAGAAGGCTATTTAAAATGACCCATGAGCCCAGAGTGGCCTTTCATAATGCCAGCACTCTACGTGTTTGCGAGGAGGAGGAAGATCCTTGCAGCAGGCCAGGCCAGAAGGAGAATCCAGGAGAGAATCTTCCGCCTGCGCATCACTTTGTTGGGACAAACTGCTGATCAAATATATGATAAGTACAGGCTGAATGCTGCAATGATTCACTACTTAATAGATGAATTGGAACCACTAATGCAGCGCCAGACACTTAGGACCCATGCCACCCCAACTCATGTCCAGGTGCTATGTTGCCTGCACCTGCTTGCGTCAGGCAGTTTCCAGGATGTAGTGGCAGAAGCTGGAGGGGTATCACAAAGCTCCCTTTCGCGGTTCTTTAAATCCTTCCTGGCCGCCATGATGGCTATGATCCACAACCACATCACCTTCCCCACAACCCACCAGGAATTGACCCAAACTAAACTCGCCTTATACCAAGTTGCCCAGTTTCCACATGTGATCAGATGCATAGATTGCACCCATGTAGCCATATGTCCCCCAGCAGTAAATGAGTATATCTTCCGTAACCGCAAATCGTATCACTCCATAAATGTTCGAGCAGTGTGCAATGCGAAAAACATCATAACCAACATTGTAGCTCAATACCCTGGAAGCACCCATGATTTATGCATCTTTCGACATAGTGGCAGTCACACACGTCTGCTCAGGGGCGAATTTGGCGAAGGACACCTGCTAGGTAAATTAAATACATATACTCATCACTGAAGTATGAAATGGCAATGCATACCTGACACTAACACTTTGCTTAATACCCTGTAGGTGACAGTGCATACGCCGTGAGGGATTTCATCATGACTCCATACTTGAACCCAACCAGCCCACAACAACAGAGATACAACCCAGCCCACATCAGGACACGTAATGTCATTGAACGGACATTTGGATTGCTCAAAAGTCGCTTCCGCATCCTGCATAAAACTGGAGGAGGAATGCTGTACCAGCCGGAAACATGCTGTAGGATAGTGGCTGCATGTGCAATGTTGCACAATGTAGCAACAAGGAGAGTTATCCCCATAGAGGAATCCGACACTGAAGACAACCAGCCCGAGCACACCCACGACGGGCCCATTTGGCAGGTTCAGCGGAGGGGCAAAGGAAACGTACAGACATCACCCAGCATTATTTCTGAGGTATGTAATGATGAGATACAACACTTCATTTCAGGAAATGAAATGTATTTATTAGCACGTGAAGCGGTAGGGGTGTTTATTTAAACATAGCTGGTGGCCAATAGCACATCAATTGCATGCACTAAAGGACAAATGAGACACACAAAGGACTTGATACTCAGTAACAAAGAATATCTTGGGCATGGTTACGTCACCACGTTTCCTCCCTCTCACACCCAAATGCCTTTCACCTGCATCTGCATCATCACTCCTGGATGCAGCAGGAGGTGTTGGTCTACGGGTACTGCACCTCCTGCCAGTGCTGACTTGCGCAGAGAGGCTGCTAAAGCTGGATGCCTCCCTACCCTCTTCCCCTGTAACATTGCCGTGCTCACCAGTACTAGACTGCATCAGTTCAACGTCCGTGGTCATTTGGCCAAGTGCTTTGGACACATCCCCACAACAATGGCCCATATCTATTTGTATTTCCACCGACCTATGTGACAGCAGTGCAATGCTGTTGCATATCTTGTTGTTAGACCTGGTATAGCCAGCCATGCATGTCAAAAACTGGTGATGCCTCCTCCTCTGTGTGTTGTTTGACTGTCTGTTTGCTTCCACAACTGCTGTAGTCAGTTCCCTCACACTCTCTGCCATGACTGATATGTTCTTATTCAATTTTGTCATCTGCAGGTTAATGGCTCCCATATGCCTCGCTTGCAGGCGCTGCACCCACAACATCTGTGACTCCACGCCACTCCACACATTGGGAGTTCCTGCCTCCTGTGCCCCGATAAGGGTCCTTGGCCTGCGTCTTATACTCATCCGGACATGTGCCTGAGGTGTAGTTGTGGGGCTCACACTTGGACGGCTTGTCTCAGTAGCAGTTACATGTTCCTGATCTGTCTCCATTGACTGCAGTGGTGTGACTGTGGCCCTGCGTTTTGGCTGTGCCTTGGGTTTGGTTGGTGGTGTCACAGGTTTCGACACGGTAGCCTCTTCAATGACCTGTGTGCTGTCTCCACATTCACTGTCATTAGTGTCTACTTCTGCTGCATCTGTGATGTGAAACAGTGCAAAATTATTTTGTGTTGGTGCTAATGTTGTGCGACATTAAATTACTTTACATTTAAGCTCTCACTGTTTCTCATCACTGACTGTGCTGCATTTTTGTAGCATGTGGGCTTACAATGTTGTATTATGACTAGCAATTTAGTTCTGCAGCCTACAGGTCCCATAATACATTTGGGTCCCTATGTGAAATGTGGACTGGATTTTTTTTCTGTGATTTTGGTGGTTAAGTACAGATTGGGCACAATTAGTATGTACATTGATATGTTGATTGTCATGCATCTTACCTTGTGTGCTACTGGCCGCCCCAGATGTATCCAGCTGCGTTACTCCCACCACTGCTTCAGGCTGGATAGTGCCCTCAACCAGGTCCTCCAGGGCTGTGTTGTCTGGGACTGTTGAGGTTCCTCTTCCGGTCACATTAGCCTCCTTTAGCCTTTGCGCTAGCCGCTCCTTGGCACGGCTACGCAGGTCGTACCATCTTTTCTTTAAATCATCTATGCTGCGGTGTGTCACCCCCACAGCATTAACTTTGTTCTTGATCCTATTCCAAATCCTCCTTTTTTCTGCTTCAGGTACTTTCAGTGAGAGCTTCCCAAAAAGCTTATCATGGCTGTTTGTCACCTCCTCAATGAGGTTCTCCAGTTCTCTCTCACTGAACTTTAACTTTCTCTTCCTGGCCACTGCACCCTCTTCTGCTGGTGTTTGGGACATTTTGGCGGTCTTCACCTGTCAGCAAACAACAATTTGTATTTTCTGCTCTCTCCCCAGCACTCTGCTTCTGCCTCTCAGTTCCTCTGTGCACAGGAAGCAGCATGGGCTGATTGACTTCCTGGTTGTGAGGTCATCAGCCTACTCCCAAAGCGACTCTGTAGTTTTCCCGATCTCGCAAATAGCGATCTCGCAATTTGCGATCTCGCAAATTGCTAGAACACAGGTTTTACACATTTGCAATTCTTTAACATGGAATCGCTAATGTATTTAGCAATTTTTAGCGATTCTTTATTTTTTCGCAATCGCCATCATGCATAGGTAATAGCGAATCCTTATTTGCGATTCCTTAAAAATCGCAAAGAAGGATTCTCTATTTCTTTGCTTGATGCATCTGGCTGATGGCCCCTATTTTGGTTGCAAATTAATTTATCTATTGATAACTACTGATGCACACATGCATTTCATGCAACTTGATCAATTAGCTTCATGCAACTTGATCAATTAGCAGAAATTGAAAGCAGGATTGTGTAAGAAATTTGCAGCAGCATCTGCCATTACTATACACCATGTAATTGACTTGAATATGTACACAGGAGATGATCATCTAATATCACGTTCTACCTTTTTCATCCTAGCTATTTAAATGATGGAAAAGCCAAGTGCTCTCAAACAGACAAAAAACAAATTGAGCCCCATGCGCTGATAGAAAACTCCCAGGGTGACAGGGTTGTTAGCTAGTTGCTTTACAAAAGGAAACTCCTGGTTTGGGAGTTTGCTTTGAGTAAAAACAAAAAAGTTTACTGCGCAGCTGCATGAAACATGGCGGCTGCTCGGCAAACCTATATTACCTTCAGGGGATCCACCAAGGCGTATAGCTTCTCTTAAGGGATAATGGGCCCGATGTAGGTAATTCAGATTTACCGACTCTTAAATACCGAATCATAACAATTCGGTATTTAAGAGTCGGTAAATCTGAAGCAGGCAGATGTAGGTAAAAAATTACCGAATCTGTACGAGTCGGTATTTACCGAATCGGTAAATACCGAATCGCTATTTCCCATTGATTCCTACAGACCTTGAAGCCCATAGGAATCAATGGGAAATACCGAATCGGTAAATACCGATTCGGTAAATACCGAATCCTGCAAGGATGCAGGGGGTGTCACTTTGACACCCTCTAGCACCCCCAGTAAAGGCATGTGTGCAATGTGGCACACAGACATGCCCAAAGGGCATGTCTGTGTGTCACATGGCACAGGTGTACATGCACAGATGTGCATGCACACCTGTATTCGGTATTTTATCACCCAATAGGATTGGGAGGTAAAATACCGAATTCTGAAGGCCTCTAGCACTGTAAACAGTGCTACCTACATCTGGAATTTACCAAATCGGTAAGATTATTGATTCGGTATTTTACAGAATCGGTAAATTTACCGATTCGGTATATTTACCGATTGTGCAAAATATTGGCCCCTACATCTCAATCACCAAATACCGGTCGGTAATGGCCGAATTCGGCCGTTACCGACCGGTATTTGGTGACCTACATTGGGCCCAATATCTCCAGACAGTACGTATTATTACCACTGCCCCATGAACACCAGCAGTCCAACTACTGAATTCTCCTTAAAATCCTGGATAATTGGTAACTGAACTTCTAAATTGGCACTTAGTGCTTTCTTGATACTTTTTGCCTTAAAACTTGAAAAAATCATATCTATGATTCCTATTATCCATTTCTGATAATTCTTTCTGCTGATTAGTGTTTCTCTGTTTTTTTAAAATGGTTTGGGGATTTTATTGTGCTGGAGTTGACAATTTAAATTTGTCGGTACAGTTTGTACTTAAACATGCTTTTCTCTGTGTAATTGCCTTCTGATGTGCCACAGTTAACAAGGGTTGAGCAGAGTTTCTCTTAGACCTATGCTGTGACATAACCAGGGTGTATTTTGTAAGTTGATCAGAACACCCTTTTCTCAAATTAATCATTAATTTTTGGTGACTGTGTATCCCTGCACCCCACTCAATGCCACTGATTTGTGACCAGGTCCGCTGTCAGCAGTTTTTTACTTGTCTGCTTCAAGCTAATCAATAAATGTAGATCCAACCTTTTGATTGGCGATAATGTGCTGCCATGCACAGTAGAATTTTAATAAGGTATTAAACGGATCCACACTGCTGACATTACAGATTGTTTAAGCATTGTCAATATTGCAGATAAATGACCAAGACACGGGCACAAGTGAGATGTGCCAAGGACCAATAAGGATGGCTCACTTGGGGGGACTCCGCATAGGGGCTTTTGATCCATAATGGTAATGGTGGTCAGATAGTCTTTTATTCATTAGTCAAACATTTCATGGAATGAATCTATGAATAAAATGATGAAAGCACCAGACATGTACTTTTTGTCTTCATAGTGATCGCCTATAAGGTCCCCTCAGTTGTACAGCATTGCCCAATATGTGTACACTCATGTGATGTATACCCCAACGGAGTACCCCAATGCTAGAGAGGAAGCAGCTTTTATCAAACTAATGGTGCCACTCTGTGCCATGTCTCAGTCACCATATTAACTACTGTTGTCCTCCAATACCTGATGTCCTTTTGGTTTGAATCTTTCCTTCTTAATAATTTCATTCTGCCGACACGTGTTTCACTTGAATGCCGGTATTGCGGACCATCACCTCCAATCCCTAATCAATGTTTGGAATATCCAGTATGTATGATTTGCTTTTCAACCTATCCTGTAAAAGCACTGTTTGCAGCAATAAATTACAACACTTTTGTATTATTTGTCTTACTGTGAGAAACTGATGAAATTGTCTAGAAGTGTTTGCTATGACTTAATGAAGTGGCAATTCTCCGGGACAGCTCACACGGATATAAGTTCTGGAATTTGCAGCTTATTCATATGTTACCTATCTGAGTTACAAATTATCTTTTCTATCGATAGCTACCGATTCACTCTTGCGTTTCTTGCACCATGATTCATTTGTAGTAATTATAGGTAGGATTCTGTAAGCAAATTGCATCTCTATCAGTCACACCAGGAGGGCAGGCCACTGACTTGACTCTTTGCACAGAAGATGCACATCTAATTGCACTCTATGTCTTTGTCATGGTAGTTATTTAACAAGTTTTCCATGGTGCGTGCATTACAGATTATTTACAATTCCTAGCAGGAGAAACAGTTTTTGTGAATACCACTGCAGCCATTTAATGGCGTGCACACAATGTTAATTTATAAAGCATACAAGATTGCAAATGTGGCATGGTAAATGAATGGATCTCTGGAGCCATATATAAAGTGACATTCTACCCTCACCTGCCCTAGCTGTGGGGACATGTTGAATGATTTTAAGGGCATCTTGGTGTTTTTTTGTGATAGCTCATTTGTATTGCTTAACATTTGCTGGTAGTTGCATGTGGTGGACCCACCAGGACTCATTTTTGGGGCTGAGACTTGTTTGTTATCACCAGACTTAGTTCCAGCGCAAAAGAGAGTAAGGCAGGAATGGGTGACAGAAGGAGGAAAAGAAAGATATAAAAGCAAAGGGAGAAAGAAGTGATGAAAAAAAGTGCAAGAGTGATATATAGAGACATGACGTTTAGCGAGTCTGTGCTGGATCAGTGGTCAGAGTGCGCATGCTTGCCAGTGACATCAGCTCACTAAAGTTGAAGAATTGTGAAAAATCCAAGAGCTGCTAAAAGAGGAAATGTGAATGAAATGAATTGAAAAGTGCATTTATAAAGCACGATAGCTACCCTCGGGCGTCTTAGCGCTGCGGACAACACGCCTAAGTGCACAACAATTCCAGCTACTCTGGTTTGTTAAAAAGCAGGGTTTTTAGGAGTTTACGGAATGTAAGTAATTTGGGTTCTGATCTGAGTTGGATGGGGAGGGAATTCCAGAGTCTACCGGAGTTGAGAGAGAACGAGCGGCCTCCACATCTTGCTCTTTTGAACCTCGGTGTTACTACCAGAAAGCCGAATTCGGATCTCAGCTGTCTGTTTGGATGGTAGGCCGTTATCAGCGAGTGGTTAATGGTGGCGCCTTTTCTCCAGAATGCTCGGTGGACAATACACATTTTTTTAAATTCGACCCTTTTCCTCACTGGAAGCCAGTGGAGGTCCTTCAGTCTGGGTTTGACTGGGAGTCGACGGGGGACCTGGAGAAGGGTTCTGGCTGCACAGTTTTGGATAGTCTGCAGCTTGTTTAGGGTTGTCTGTGGTGCACCGAGGTAGAGGGCGTTCCTGAAGTCTAGACTGGATAGGATCAGACCCTGGACCATTATCTGTCTAGCATGAAAAGGCAGCAGAGGGAGAATTTTTCGCAGAAGCCTTAGCAGCTCGAAGCAGATGGCTGAGAGTTTGGTTGCGTGGAAGTTGAAATTGAGGGATTTGTCAAGCCAGATGCCTAGGCTTTTGATTGTGTCTTTACGCACGGGGCCGGTCCGAGGCAAGGGGGCCAAAAAAGGTCGATGGTGTTGTAAATGGGACTACCGAGAAGCATAAGCTCCATTTTGTCCCCATTCAATTTGAGACAGGAGGATGCCATCCACTCCGAGACTGCTTCCAGGCAGTCTTTCAGACCGATGGATGTGGCTTGCAGGGGGTTGAGAGCCACCACTAGCTGAGTATGTACCATAAGAGTCATCACTGTTCACTAGGAGAGTGGGAGAGAATGGTGAGTGTGTTAGAGTTGCATTTTAACCATAAGTTTAATAAATATTTGGCTAAAACATGTTAGAGTAATATATTAATGCGCGCCATCACACTTCAGAGAAATCTTCTCTCTTGTATGCCAATTGCAAAAAGTTAATTGATTGTGACTGAAAGCATAGAGTATAGAGTATGATATATTGGTGTAGCTTTTGTAAGGAATTCTTTCCATTCCACAGCCCATGAATCAAAGAAGGCAAAAGATAGAGTTGGGGAGTGACTTTTCCTTGCAACTGGGACTATGAAAAAGATTTCCATACGTCTGTTGGTGCATATATAATAATCCTCACACCTTACTACCCTGTCCCTCTCCATTTAATACCAACTCCAAGAAATTGTTTATCATTTCACAATTTCAAAAGATGCACGCCTTGCAGTCCCAAAACTTGAATAAATTAATTAATAAATGAATGAATGAATGACATGTCTTGTTAAGCGCAACAGAGGCCCTCATATTGTCCATTACTGTTGCCATACAGTAGCATAAGGCCTCTCAAATTGCACCTTGAGTAATCATACTGTGCTTCTTGGAATATTCGTCAAATACTAATGGCCTGATTTGGGGTTTAGCAGATGTTATGGGAAATGTGGAAGGTGAAAACACGGTGCAACAGCAAACATCAGTAGAAAGCGTCACACAGCTATATGTGGTGAAAGATGAGTGCAGGCCAAAACACTTGTGCAGATGAGGAAGAGGTGAAGTGTTTGCTTCAGAACAGAGTGCATGGCCTGTACGGTCATAGTTAAAGGAAAACTCATGTTTAGCTAGCATAAAGGAATTTATGGCCTTAGCACACCTGCATGCATTCTGTTGTCCTTGTTAAGCAAGAATGCAATTGAAGATGACTGAACACTAGGGGACAAAGATTGAATTAGCCAAGAACACAGTGAATCCGATAAGTGATCTTAGAGGCTCAATGATAAAGCATACACATCCAAATACAAAAGTAGAAGAATACTACTACGTTTGTTAAGCATTGTTAGAACTGCGATAAATAATGCATAGTGAATTAGGTTAAAGTCTATGTTCACAGGTGACCTAATGTTTTTTATAATTAATGTTTACCAATGTGTAACTGTCTAGTAATCTATTTTCTGAACTTTTGAAACTCCGATTGTTTAACTCAGTATAAAGAAGCTGCCTGTGAAGCAGTAGTTAGAGACCCGCTATTTACTGGTGTGGACTTTCCACTCTCTCCATGTTGCAACAGTAAAGCAATGTTTTTACATTGCCAAGAGCAGTCTGTCTTTTCTTTATTCTTGTGTTACCCTATAAGAACGACAGGGTTCTCCAGTTAAAATGTGATGGAGTACCCTGTCCCAGTTTGACCTCCCTATTTAGAGTATGGTAGACTTTCACCTTTTCATTGGTGGAGTCCTCGTCAGCTCTGTCGACAGAAAGTTTACTCCAATGGCCTGATAGAGTACCAGGTATTGGAGCAAGCCGGCAAGCCTATTACACCACCTTCCCTATTTAGGGCTGGCCATCTGATGTCCTTTTGTTCTGTTCTGAACAGAAAATGTAAATAATGACACCCTGCATGCAGGGAAAAAACTCCTTGATTTTGAGGGTTATTAGCCATTTCTTTTTCAAAAACAAAAGTTGGGTGGGCCACCAGCAAAAACAATGGCAGCCACCCATCACATTTTTAGTACCTTCAGAGGAATAGTCATAGAGAGGTCACCACTGGGCCACTGATGATCTGTATGGTGGTCTTCTGTTCATCAGCCACCCTAATGGACAGAGTAAATACCACCATACAATAAATCAGGACATATGCATTCAACAAATTACAGAAACCAGAGCAAACCAAAGAGAGTTTTATAGCCTGCGTCATTTCATTCTCCATGTGTAGGATTTCCAGATCATAAGAACACCATAGGCCTGATTCACAAAGGTAACTGACACTTTTGAGTACATTTACAGTTTAAGTGTACTACTTACTTATTGGTAGTCACAAACTGCACTTTTGAGGTTAACTTACATGTTTGCTGTATGTCAAGCACTACACATGACCAAGTATTGGTAATGCAACATCCACCCACAGAAAATAATTTAGGTAGGCACTTACTACAAAGTTCATGGGGGCATATTAGCAAGGGCGTCTTTGCCACTTTAGCTGCACTTTTTGCCGCTAAAGCGGCGATATTTTAATCACCCTATCAGTAAGGTGTCGCTAACAGCTGTTAGCGACAGCTTTCTGGCAAAAGCGACTTTTTTGTGGGGCGCTTTGCATGTCAGCAATATTTACCGCTAATGACATGCAAAGTAGGTGTTCCAGACCCAAAGACCATGGAAACAGCCGCTAACAGGCCTAACGCCTATTAGCAACGAGGACCCGGCCCCGGATAGCTAAGGAAAAATTCGCGCTAACCAGGGTTATCGCAGGAATTTTTACACCTGCTAAATTCCTGACTTATTTCAACAAGGGGTGGTGATGGACAGAGTCTCTGAATTAAGCAGAGTACTCTCACCCAGTCAAGAGATCAGGGCTAGATCCAACACCGTTTTTTAGCTCATTGCACCATCCCAGTTTCAGAACCTGGCTGTATGCAAATTAGTCTGTCCCTGGCCCAGTGCATCATGGGAACAGGGCAGACCAGACTACAAAAGCCAATTCTTACACTGGGAAGGAAACAAGCTTCCGGGGGCCGGTTTCTGGCATTCCAGCCGACTTAGCCATTATCCTCAATGGGAGTTGGGTTCTAAGGCTGACTCCCCCCTGCCTATTAGCAAGCTTTACGTTAACAATAAAAGTTTTATCGCTGTTTCACTTGTGTTTTTGGTGGATTTCGCCCCTATCGCTGGATTTTCTATGGCATTGGAGATACACTTTGGTAATAACACGCTATCTCTGTGACAGAATCCAGCGATAGACGGCGATAAAAAAATATGCGCTAAGCACGATTTGCGATATTTATTGCACGCCCTTGCTATTATGCCACTAAGTTACATAAAAGTGTAGTTTGTGAATAGCACTCTGTGATAAGCTTTGCAGTACTGGTGTAGTACTGCAAATTGTACTACAGAGTGCAGTTTGTGAATCAGATCCAATATATGGAAACTAATGGCCCCATCCGCAACACTACAAAAAGCAGGCAAAGTACCATAGTCTAATTACCTTAACTGGACAGAAGCCAATGTTCGAGCTGAATGTATCGGCTGGAACAGGACACAAGTGAACTTTCCCATCTCAAAAGTTAATTGTTCAAAATATATATTAATTTGGTAATATACGTTTTGTAAAGTAGTATAGGTGTTATCTTGATGTTGTACTTTCAGTTATTCATTTACCCATAAGAAAATGGGGTGTTATTGGTCACCTAAGATTTTCTGTGTGACTATTTGATTTTAAAAAGATATTCCTTTGTTTACTGTCCTGAATTATCAAAAAGAGGCACACTTTTCTTTCAGTGTGTATATGACCCAACATTGTGCAGGTTTGTGAAATCCTGTATTTCTGACACCTTACTTATAACAAGCACTTCAAGGCATCTAGCAAAAGGAATGAAGGAGAAATGCCAACTCTGAACGAATGAACTGTGCAGTAGTTCAGTAGGTCAATGTGCCTGATGCACAGACCAATCAATATATCATTGTGAAAAGAGAAATACTTTAGATTAAGAAAAGTACACACACTGAAATAATGTAGAACATAAAAAATCCCAAAGTTAAAAAAAATACAGTGATGCTCATTTCGAGCACACTCTAAATTAGGATTTAATGTCCAAAAGTTGAAATAATGTGTTTTCTGAGCGTTGTCTCCTCTTTGCAGACTGTGGTATGGGTTTACCACTAACCAGACAATGCACTCAAAAGGAGGTATGTATGTAAATTAATCTTCTGCACATTGCTGCCATTTGCAACAGCCATGATCTCAAGGAGTGCAAACATATATCAAAAAAGCTTGTTAGAACTGCAGGCCAACATACTTTGGAGTTGCCTGAAAGTAAATGCATAACGTCTTTCAGTTTTACATCGAAATAAAATATATTTCAAATAGTAAATGACTAATTCAAAGTGATATTACCCTAGGGTACATATTGCACACATTAAAACATGTATCTTGATTTGTTTTGATGCTTTAATTTTTCTTCTGACAACAATTTAGTAGAGGATATAAGGTGTGTTTGGATTTCTGTGTCTGGTGTTATATTATGAATGACTTGTATTATTTAGTTTGTATTTTTGAAGGATTTTTCTGACAGTCTACAGTGTTCTTCTTTCACACCGGCGGAAAGCACTACAGAACAACATAATAAAAACTGCCAGATAAATCTAAACTCCATGCTGGATGTGCAGGCATATTTCGCTTGGGCAACAAATATTTTTGCAGAATGGATATATGACTAGATAGAGGAGATGCATGGATGGACGGAGGGACGGAGGTCAAAGTAATGTAATAGTTAGGTTTGCTAATATCTTACTTGACACAAAAAAAACTTTGCAATTCACTGAGACAGACACAAGGTTAAAGTGACCCTATATTTAGGTGAAAATGTCAGTTAAAATGCAACATTTCATAATTTTTTTTACTTCAAAGTATTTTTATATTTTTATAAACAAGTACATTAGCATTTCTTTTACGAGGTTAGCCAAACGTGGTTTGTATACCAGTGATTACAGATACTTTGACATATATGTTTAGCTAATCCCCTCTACATTGACTTGCTGGGAGATTAGGCAAAAGGAGATAGAAAAAAAGAAGCAGGAAAGAAGAAGGGTGAAAGGAGGATACCAGAGAGGTTCTGTAGCAATGAGCCTCATTGGGTTTATAGTCATGTGACAAAGCCAACACCCCACTAGTTAGCCTCTGGCGGGATTGATAGTCCTGGATGGGTCCCCAATACCTCTTCGGCCCATGGTGGTAACATTCTGACTCGCTCGCCCCCTCCCCAAGGGGGAGGGGAGGAGGGGATCGGACTGGCCGCAAGGGGGTATGTAGGAGTCTAGGTACGTATTGAGTGACTTCCACATCCCCCTGGCAGCTGGCCTCCAGGTTTAGTTTTGTATAGCAATGTTATCCGCGCCTCTGAGGTGCGTCACCCAGTTGATCCAGCCTTCATATGAAGTCTTAGCTGTGTCCTTCCAGTTGGTCAAGACCATTTTTACCACTGCGGTCAGAAGGAGGTCTAGTAGGTCTTTGTCATGCTCTGATCTTAGTCCTTTGGTCATGAATGCGGTGGCTAGGGAGGAGAATTCAGCTGTTAGTGTCAACCCAGAGCTTTATTTATGAAACCAAAGATTTTCTCCCAGAACATTTTGAGTGACGGACAATAGTAGATAAGGTGTGCTAGGTCCCACTTTTCCTTGCTACAGTTCCAGCATAGATCATCTTCCCTTAGGCCTAGTGAGAATAATCGAGCAGGGGTCCAGAAAGCCTTGTGGAGTAGACAAAATTTTGTTAGTGATAGTACAGGGGAGATTGTATTATGTGAGGCAGAGCTCGAAAATATAGCCAGTTCTTGCTCATTAAGTGGGATATTGCCTTGTTTTACCCAATAGTTAGTTGTCTTATTGTTAAGTTTGGTGGAGTTTGGGTGTAGAAGTTTGTAGAGGTGTGATACCTGATGACCTAGTCTGTTGATCTTCGCCATATACTGTTCAATTGACGGGTTGGCAGGTGATAGTTTGGCTTTGGATAGGCTTAGGTTAGGTTTAGATTTTACTATAGCAAACATGGTGGGGTATCCCCCTTCCTCTAGTTGGTATGGGTGGTAGATGCCTTTCTCTATCCATGTGTCAAGGGCTAGATATTTTCCCTTGTATCTGATCTTGTTATTGGCCCAGAGTAACTCTTTGAGTCCTTTATGCTGTTCTCCATTTTCTTATCTATTCTTAGTAGGGCAATTTTTGTGTTTTTAAAAATGGAGATGGAGGCGTGAGTATGCTTATTAGCTATTAACAGGGCCATTGGGTTTAAATTGTTCAGTATGGCTCTCTCGACTTGTAGCCATACCGGTGTGTATCCGTGAGGAGGTGATATCCAGTAAGCCCCTTGTTTTGCCAGCAATGCTATTTTGGAAGGCTCTAAAGTCTGCTAGATTTAACCCTCCCAGTTTTTTCTCCAGTCTTAGTTTTTTTATGCTTATCCGTGCCTTCTTCCCACGCCAAAGGAATTTAGTAACCAAGTTATCTACTTTACGGTGGAAGTCGTCTGTGAGTAGAAGTGGGAGCATGCTGATCAGGTAGTTTATCATTGGGGTGATCATCATTTTGATAATTTAAATTTTGCCCCACCAGGTTCTGAATTTCGGGGACCAGGCCCCCAAGAGTTTCTTTATTTTTTCTTGCAGTAGTTTCTCATTGTGGCCTAGTGTGCTCATGAGATCATTACCAAAGTGTATACCTATATGTTTGATAAACCCTGTTTGCCAGGCCAGACCCATTCCCCCGAGGTTGTCCCTAGTGCAATAGATGTTCAGGGGTTTGCATTCTGATTTGACCTTGGGTTTACGTCCTGAGTGTCCTGAATATATCCCTATGGTATCTATAAGTGCCTCAATTGAGGCCTTTGGTTGCTCCGTTACAATAAGAACGTCATCCGCGTATGCGGCCAGTTTTATTTCTACGCCATTAATATTTACCCTTTTTATATTCACGTTTACCTTGATGTCTCTGATCAGGGGATCCAATGCCAGCAGCAAAAGTGAGGGGGACAGTGGACAGCCCTGTCTAGTGCCGCATTGTAGCGTAAGTGGATCGGAGAGTGACCTATTAATGACAATACGTGCTCTTGGGTCCCCATACAGCGCCATAACCTTCCGTATATAATCTTCCCCTAAGTTGAAGGATTGCATGCATTGCTCCAGGAAGGTCCATGATACTGTATCGAAGGCCTTCTCAGCAACAAGGGTAATAGCTACAGCTGGCTCTGTTTTTTTTTTTGCTGTATGTTCTAATATGTGGCAGAGGAGTCTGGTGTTGTCGTTAGACATTCAGGTCCTTAGGAAACCTGCTTGGGAGTTGCTTATTAAGTTGATTTAGGGTTATGGGCCTGTAGTTCTTCTGTAACAACTGATCCTTACCCTCCTTTGTGATGACTATTATGCTGGCTTTGGACATGGATTGTGATACCGACCCATTCTCCGCACAGTGGTTGAACACTGTTAGAAGGTGGTTCTGACACAAAGGGCCACCCACATTTTTTGCTTTTTGAGCACCTAATTGTTGAGCTTTTACTGTGGGGGAGCCTTATAATCTGGGACTCACCCACAGGGAACTCATAATGTAGGAGATTGCACGGAGATTTTACTTGTGTCCCCCTGGCTTGACTAGGCCGCTGGTTACATGCAGACATGGGTGTACATGCGTGTGCACACGTGTAGGGGCTGCGCAGGGTAGATTCCTAGCGTGCGCAGTCCAGGAGCAGCTACAGAGTAAATGATGGGGCAGGTCTTATGCAGAAGTGGGTGGTGGCATGGAATAGGCTTTTTACCCTGGGAAGGACCATGCCAGAGAAAGTCAGTGTGTTTTACTGTGTTTTCACTTCATTATTCCCCTGAGGGGATGTGGGGCCCATGGCTAAAATGACTTCCACAAGTCCTACAGATTCCAGACACGCACTAAAGTCCAGTGTAGCGGATGTGAAAATTACTATTCTGCAGAGTCCAAAGTCATATTTGTACTGCTTTTGGGTCATCCAGAAATGTCATATATCCTCTGAGTCCCTGGCTGGGGTCTGGCTCTGGCAGGTTAGATTAATGACCTTTCTTCCCAGAGCGAAGATCTTCCCTCCAAGGAGAAAAGATAGGTGGAACTGCATGCCAATCCATCAACTGCTGTTGCTGGGGGCCAGGCACCCGGCTGCACCAAGGATGGAAGGCAGTGAGGGGGGAAGGAGTTGGGTTTCAGAGGCCATGTGGCCAGAGCCACTCGACGACGCCATTTTGAACAAACCCAGAGGCTGGACAAGAAGGAGGGAGCAGCGGCAAGGAAATGATGTGTCGCTGTTTGATTGGACACACAGAGACTTCCTGCCAGCCCCCTACTCAACTTTTAAAAGTACTTGCACAGGAAGAGAAGCTCTCTCTGGGGTGTGGTCTGCTGAGGCGAAAGGTGCTGGAGCCTGATGCAATGGGCAGTTGGAAGGAGGACACCCCTGACTGCCCCGAGGCCCCTAACACCACCAGAAGAAGAGCCCAGGACCGGTGCACAGAATATGATGCTTCTGCGAGGGGAGAAGAGAGACACAGGGAGCCAGTGTAGATCACTCCCTGCAGAATGCACCCTCTTGGAGACCCGAAGGGTGAAGAAGAGTGCTCCCAGTGGCTGGGGGACACCACCAGGAGCGAGAAGATGCGAAAATGGGGCAGATAGGATCCCCTGTGGCAGAGATATGGCCCCCAGAAGGTAGGCGACCTTTGACCCCTAAGAAGACCAACGACGAAACGCGTGGGGCTTCGCCGGTCTCAGAGATGCCCCTGGGGTGGGTCAGGTCCCGGGAGCTTTCCCCCAAAGAAGTAAAGGTGGGGTGTGCCATCGCGCACCCCGTGAAGCTGCCCCCGCAGGGTGCCAGAAGCCCACCCTGGCCCCCGCTGAAACCTGCGCTGGGGAGCGCCGTCGCGCTTCCCATGCAGAAGTGCCGGAGGGGGGGCCCTGGAGCCCAACTCCAGGCCCCGTGTGAGGAGGCAGGAGGTGGGAGGCGCCGTCGCGCACCCCCACGAAGAAGACTGGAGCCGGGGCCCGGGACCCCATCCCCGGGCCCCGAAGTGACCAGGATGGGGGGAGCACCGTTGCGCCCCCTCCCGAAGATGTCCGGGGGCCCGGGACCCCATCCCTGGGTCCCGAAGTGACCAGGATGGGGGGGAGCGCCGTTGCGCCCCCCCCGAAAAGATGTCCGGGGGCCCGGGACCCCATCCCCGGGCACCGAAGTGCCAGGATGGGGGGGAGTGCCGTCATACCCACCGAAGATGTCCGGGGGTCTGGGGCCCCATCCCTAGGTCCCAGCGAAGAGGAGGAGGCTGGGGGACTGCCGCCATACTCCCCCGAGGTCCCGATGGGACTGCAGGAGTCCTCGTGTCTCAGCACGGAGGAGTGCTGGCCGCGCGTGGAGCCGGCGGGGGCAACTGGGGGTGGGCTCCCCAGACTGCCCTCCAACAAAGGAGGACAGCGGGGGTCCCGGGTGGGACGGAGCCCCCAAGGGAAGACCTTCGGTGATGCGAGGGGCCCGGGTGGGACCGGGCCCCAGAAAAGAGGAGGAGCCACCAGGGTTGGGCTCCTCTTGCTGTCTGTGCTCATCTGGGGGTCTGGGTGGGAGCGGGCCCCCCACCGAGGCCCCAGAAAACGGCAAAGCACCAGCGCGGCTCTCCCTGTCACAGCGGGAGAGCCGCTCATCTATTATTCAGCAGCCGGAGCTTGAAGCGCCCCATAATGTTTTAGGCGTTTTGGTGGCCCCCAGAGGAGAGGGTCACCCTTGAGTGTGAATAGGTGTTGGGGGGAGCTGCTGGAGAAGCACAGTCTCGCCCCCAGCACAAAGCTAAGTCCCACCATAAGTTTCTTGAGGCTTTAAAAAGAATAGCCCCTCAACGCTCGGCGAAGATTGCATCACCTCCAAGCCTGGGATTTTTGTTCTACAGCTGGGGGTTAATTGAGAAGTGCATTAAAGATTGAAGGGCTGAGTTGGAGATGTCTCGAGAAGGGCATCCCCTGGAGGTGAAATGGTGTAATGACATTGAAATGCATTCACTAATGGTTATTTCTTTTGGAGGGACTGAATTTCACAGTTTGTAAGGTGATGTCATAAGCAAAGGGGATTTAAGTGGCTAGACACTCCTGCTAGGGTGTCTCACTGTATTTAGTTAATCTGTGATGCCTTTAGGGGCTGTAATTGCAATGCATCGCTAATGATATCCAAATGTTATGAGTATGGTCATTCTAAAGGGTGCGTAAATATGTATTCTTGCTGCTGCGCTTAGGTTAAGACCCCAGACTGTTAGCCCGTAAGATGTAGAGGTGCATACTGTATGGTCAGTAGGAGATGCTCAGTCAAGGTCAATGGTCACCAAGGCAGGTGTATCCGGTTTAATGCTTGTTGAGGTAATGGGGGGCCGCTACTGGGATGGTGCCAGTGTGCAGGGCCCTCACTCCAGGTTATGTTCAACTAATTGCATTGGGGGGCAAGATGATATGCATACATGGGAGTGGTGGTACTAGACCCCACCCCCTGCTGGAGGGGTGCAGATGTTATGCAATGTCACAAAGTAATGCCAACAGCTTATGTATATTTGTAAATTGGTGCATAGTATTGAGTAGTGTGTGTGTTTAATAAATGTACTCTTACTTTTATAAAGCAAAGTACAGACTGGACAATCAATTAATGAGTGTAATTTTTGCGCACCTGTAAATGGCGATTACTAGCCTACACCACCTCCCTTGAGTAATCCTCAGACTGCTCTGCATAGCTACCCTCTGAGAGTCAGGTGCTACAATTGGGTGTTTGGTTCCCAGTGAAGGACAAATGTAGTCATGTTATTTGTGCAGGCCTCACAGATGCTGCCTCGTTTTCCAACAAACACCCTCTTCATGGTAGGTTTCAGCTGCTCTAGAAAGGGCTTGTAAAAGGTGGCTTTGTACCCATCCAGGCCTGGGGCTTTGTTCTCCTTTATAGACTTGACCACCATTTCAATCTTAGCGATGCTAATTTCTTGCCCTAATCTCTGTGCTTCTACACTGGTTAACTGTGGGAGGCCAAGTCTGTTAGGGTATTTTGTGCTCACCTCCAGAGCCAAGATATGGTAGTTTTCACAGAGTTCCTAATAAAACTCTTGAAAGGTCTTGATATGTCCTTGTGTCTTGTGTGGGTTTTGTTGTGTGGGTCTGTGATGGATGAGATGGTAAATTGGTTACGATTGTGCTTCAAGTAGGAGGCTAGTAGCTTCCCTGCTTTATTTGCTATGCAGAGGTTAATGGTCTTGTATTTGTTAAACCACAGACTGGCCCTCTCACTTAGGAGCTTGTTGTATTCATACTTTTTTCTATTTAGGTCTGTTAGGAGTTTGGTATCGTGAGTGGACCTGGCATGGGCCGTTTCTAGGTTTTTGATGTCCTGTTCGAGCTGGGTGAGCTGCAAGTTTGTGTTTTTGTTTATTGGGTACTTTATTTTGATAATTGTGCTTCTGAAGGTAGCCTTCAGTGCACCCCATAGGGTAGTGTGACTAATCCCCAGTGTATCATTGTGTCTAAGGTATTCCCTTATGGCCTCCTCGATCTTTTTTTTCTCTCGGGGATAGCTAGGACGTTGCTGTTAAACCGCCACCTCCGGGGGAAGTCTATGCTGTGCCATCCGTTCAGGTTTAGGCTGATACATGAATGGTCTGACTCTAACCTAGGCGCTATGTCAGAATGTTCTATTAGGTGTGTGTGTGGGCCTGTGATTAATATGTAGTCAATCCTGCTTTACGAGTTGTGCGGGTTAGAGTAGAATGTGAAGTTCCTAGTGTCCAGGTGTTGGAGCCACCAAGGGTCCTTGAGATTGAATTTGGAGCAGATATTCTTTAGTATAGTCTGTGCACTTGTGGGCTGGTATTGACAGGGTGACTGTCTATCTAGTATGTGGTCCAGAGGCATATTAAAGTCCCCCGCTACCACCGTGAAGTCGTTCTGTGGGAGGCTATCGAGCTTGTGTGACACCCCTTCCCAGAAGGTGGGGTAGCCTGTGTTTGGGCTGTATATGTTAGCTACGTGGATAAGCTCCTCCCCCCTTCTCAGGTGTGTTATCAAGAGTCTACCTACTTTGTCATGGCATTGTGATTCCAAAGTTCGGTTGGAGCTTTTAGATACCAGTGTAATTACCCCCCGCTTCTTCCCATCTGCCGGTGAGCACGCCACCTGTAAGATCCAGTTACCTTTCACTACCCTGACATCTCCCAGCGACAGTTTAGTTTCTTGTATCAGGACCACATCTCCTTTAGTTTTAGCTAGGTTGTCTAGTATCCTCTTTGCGTTTAATGGAGTGATTGATCCCTTTGACATTGAGGGATACTATCTTTAGGTCAGAAACCAGATTGAGATTGTTGGTGGGGGCCATTATCTAGGGTGCGTGATATCTGGTACACCTAATCTAAGTCCCCAGCTCTCGCTTGTTGTAACTCCTCCCCTCCCGCATGACCCGGCCTCCAGATGTAGGGCATGTGTATGCCTTGTGCAAGCCAAAGTGTTAGGTCTCTCTCTTCTAACAGTTACTAGTGTCTGTTTGAACCTTCTTGTCGAGAAACATGAGAGTAAAGGGGTGAAAATAGAAAGGATGACAGAGAAAAAAGAAAGCAAAGTGTTTAGTGAAACCCCTTCACCCCTCTTCCCTCCCTCCCCCCTCACAGAAACATCGTATGATGAACGTGCAACAACAGGGTCGCCGTCCTGTCTTACTGGGATTTGTTGGGTAGTAGTTCTGTGTTTCTCTGATCCCAGGAGAATGTCCCTTTACAGTTTCAATGCCGTGTAAAGTCTGTATTAATGTCCTCCCTCCCGCCGTTACTCACTGCTCTTGCGTCTTTGTAGATACAAAGGATATGGTAATTGTCCTGGTTACCGTGCATGGGAACAAGTATGTCGGTTGTGCTGCCTGCCCTCCTACAGATTCCAGTGTCAGTTGTCAAGGTTGCGGTGAGGTGGTTTGTCGAGGTCTTTAATGAGGTAGATGATGTTGATGCAGTAGGTTCTGGGTGTAGGCACTTGCGCTGGGTTGAGTCATTGCCCGCCCGCACGACGCACAGGACGTACTCTCCTTTTTGTAAACTCAAGGGTCGGGAGTTGGGAGCCTACAACAGCTGTCAGATGTTGATTGTCGAGGCCGGGATGTCGGTCCGGTTGTGCCCGGTTATGCATGGTCTGCAGGGCCTTTGTTGAGACTACATGAGTGCTATGTGGTACTTGTGATACCTTGCGGTATCTTTGAGGTAGTTAGAAAGTGTTTGTTGAAGTTGAGGTAGCTAATGAGGTAGATCGAGTTGTTTCAGTAGATCATTATGAGTCTTTGTGCAGGCTTTGTTTCATTCCCCCCACAAAGCTCTGGTGAGGCTCTCCTTTTACTGGTACCTGCTTGAGAGATCTCCATTTCTTGGGCTGTTGGACCATTCAGATATCTGGCTAGCTCTTTCGGGTTGTCGAAGAGATGGGAGCGTCCGCTGTCATTTATCCTGAATTTTGCGGGGCCGATAAACAAGAACTGTATGTTTTTCTTCCTCGTTTTCAGTAAGCCTTTTCTGGTATCCACCGTGGGCTTGGAGTAGTCCTGCTTGAAGATAATCTTCTGCCCATTCCATGGTTTTTCCGTGCGAAAATAAAGATGTCTTCTATGTGTTGTGTTCTCAGAGGCTTGCAGATTATTGCGCGAGCCATGCTACTTTGTGTGGATCTGAAGGTGGGGACTCTATAAGCTCTATCCAGGTTGAACTGATGGTCAAATTTTATGTTTGTGATTTTGGGAACCATCAGGCACATGCATCAATATTGCATTTTGCGATTCCTTAATTGCGAAAAATAAGGAATCGCAATTGAGGAATTGCAAAATGCAATGCATCAAGAAATTGCTAAAAAAATTGCGATTTCTTAATATTCCTTAATTGCGACTCGCAATTTGAGAGTCGCAATTAAGGAATACCTCCCCATTCATTCCTATGGGCCTACAGGCCCATAGGAATGAATGGGAAGACACTCGCAATTAGCGAATCGCAAATTGAGAATGCGATTTAAAGGGTGCAGGGGTGTCCAAAGGACACCCTGTTGCACCCCTGAAATCAATCTGTGCACATATGTTGTGCACACACATGCCCTTAGGACATGTGTCTGCACAACATGAAACTTTGAAAAATGCACAAAAGTGCATTTTTCAAAGTTTTCGCAAATTACCATGAGGTTCAACCTCATGGTAACTTGCTCCCCCTAATTGCGAAATCGCAATTTTTTAAAGTTTCATGCATTGCATTTAAGGAATCGCAAAATGCGATTCCTTAAATGCAATCGCAATTTAAGAATTCGCAAATATTTGCGAATTCTAAAATTGCGAAGGCCTTCACCCTTCATGCATTCCAAAAGCAGATTTTGTGATCGCAAACGGCCGATTTTTGCGATTCGCACCGTTTGCGATCGCAAAATCCTTTGATGCATGTGCCTGCATATCTTTGAGGAAGGCCAAGCATAAGCCCGCTTTATCTTCCACCCCCTCCAGGACTCCTAGGATTCTTATGTTCCCCCGCCTGTTGCGGTCTTCCAATTCCACTGTTTGCTTCTGGAGTGTTGCTGTGATTTTTGTTAGGGTGTTCAGCTCTTTGCTTATGTTTAGGTCCGCATCTTCGATATCGCTTATTCTTTGTTCCGCTGCGGTTAGTCTGTTCCTAACTGTGTGCATATCCGCCCTGACCACTGCTAACTCCAGTTATATCGCATCTGTGGTCTGCTTTGTGGTCTTGGCCAGATCATGAACATCAGCCAGTTTTTGTAGGATCATCTCTAGGGTGCCATTGATGTCTGGTTTATGCTTGATTGGTGAGTCAGTTATTGCGGGTTCGCACTTGTTTTTTTTTGTGCTGTAGCTGAAGTATTGCCTCACTCCCCGCCATGTTCGCTAGTCCTCTCTTCTCCTGGTGTAGTTCAGATCTTCCCTGTTAGACTTGGCCCTTTTGGCAGGTTCACCCCTAAACTTTTTGCTTTTAAATGTGACCTGGTGTTAGTTGTTTTAGGCTTCTGTGCACTTTAACACTGTGTCCCAGGGTAACGTGCGTTCGCAGCCTGAGTGCGTGTGGTGAGATTGGCCTGCCCTCCCACAGGAATGCATGGGGAGATGAGTGTCCATGGTATTTCCTGATGTGAGAGGAGTGCAGGGGCGAGTTTGGTATGTGTGAACTCGTGAGATTAAATGCTGCACGGCGGTGTGCGCAGATTCAATGTGTCTAGTGGAGAAGTGCCACTTTTAGAAGTTGGCATGTCTGTCTGCAGTGAATGTGAATTGACTGTCTGGCTTGTGAGTGACAGGGGCTGACTGATGTGCCTTGCTCCAGGAGTCAGGATGGATCTGCCCGGTGGTGAATAGGGAGATCTGCATGTAGATGGGGGGGAGGAGTTGCACCTGGGACCTGAATAGGGCTGTGCCTTCCCTACACAATACTGGTTTTGCCCTCTGTGGTGCGTCTGATGTCCCTAGCCTGTCCTGTGAATAGGGAGAGGGGCTGAGCACAACAAATTGCTCCAGAACCAGTTGCATCTGGTTTTCCCCTTGCCCTGCATCGCTGAGACAAAGGAAATGTTTATATAAAAAGGGGCTGTGACACCATGAAGACTTTCTCTCTGATCCTAACTTGAGGGGGGCCTGCTGCTGCTGTTGGGAGCAAGGAGGAACTGCCACTGGGGACTGCCTCCCTGCTGGAGGGCCCTGTGAGCTGGCCCCTGGGCCCAGCCTTGGCCCCCACGGCTTTCAGAAAGACTTCCCTAGACTGTGGACGATTGCTTTTATTCCTTCCATCGAGCAACTGCAAACTATGACAGTCGGTGCTCGGCTCTTCTGGAAAAAGCATTCCTTCTACTTTGGATCGACTTACTGGCCTTCCCTACAGTGTGTGACATTTGCCTCCTGTGAATCCAGACCCCCCTGCCCCCGCCCCCCCCCCTGTCTTGATAAAGATCCGCCGTGACCACCAATCGGGGCACACAAGGATCGAAACGTCGACGCACAATACTGGTCAAAAACCTCCGGGAACGGGCACAGTAACCATCTGTCTCCTTGGAGCATTAACTTAGAACTCTGACCGCCAAAAATCTTTCCCCTCCCCCTTTTTCCCGTGTATAAATACTGTATATATTTGTAAATAAGTGTCACTGAATTTGTTGCACTATTCACTTTGCTCACCAATAGTCACTTTGCACATGTGTTTGAAATTGAAATGGAATGAAGTAATTCCGGTGTTTAAATGTGACTTTGTTTCTTATATAAAAGTTTTGAACTATATCTGTTGTCAGAGAGGTTTAATCAATTCTATTGGTTATATTGTGTTATGAGCTAATTTAGCCTTCACTCAAAAGCAATCTATTCCTTCACCCGACAGAACCATTTTTGTCTTTAATCATTTATTCCTTAAGAAGCACGTTTCTGTATTTTCCATAGCGCTGTACTTTGTGAGCACTATGGCTGTTTTCCAGCTCCAAGGACCTTTTATTTTAGCCTTCCTGAACTCAGCACTACAGCTTTGTACAGGCACAGGAAGAGCCTTTATCTTTGTTGCCCAGGAGAAGAAAGGAGTGTGGATCCTGCTGCGCTGGACTGCTAACGCGCTTTGAGGGAATCCGAGCGTGTGGGATTTCCCCCCCTGCACTGCCCGAGAAGAGCAGGAGCACACCCCGCACTTCTGCTACATCCTTTCTACTCATTTGGGCATATTAAATTGTGCGGGTGCCCACCCCACTTGCGTGCCGTGGTGGAGGGTGTTCACCCAACCTATATATTTAATTTACACGAAGGCGGGAGCTCACCCCGCACTTCGGTGACGAAAAGCCGCCGCATTGCCGAGACCGGCCTGGAGGAAGTCAAGTGGCCGTGCCTGGTTTGGGGCGTGGCCTGCTTCCCTTGAGCCGGAAGTTGAGGGTGGCAGAGAGGTGCGTTGGTTGCTAGCGGAGCTCCCGGTGTGTAATGGCCGACCTGCAGTGAGGAGGCGTCAAGGGAGTCCGGTGAGTAGGGGCTGTCGGGGAGTCTCGGCAGTCCCAGCAGGAGAGCGGGCTGCTTCACCATTGCAGACATAAGTGTTTAAAGGGCCAGAGGGGTCCGTGTGCATTTCCAGGCCCCACGGGGTGCCGGGGCCTTCGTGGACACTCCAGCTGCCCCGATGGCTAGAGGGCAGCTTCACCGTGGCCATGACTGATTAAAGGGCCAGAGGGACCCGTGTTCTTTCCCCCTGAGATGCCTCAGTGTTGGGAGCAAGTTCTTTCTTTATTGGGCCATAAGTATTTCAGGAGCCAGTGTGCTCCAAAGGGCATGACTATTTTAAGAGCCTAGATGGCTCCAACGTGTGGCTGATTGTTTCCCCGAGACCCGTGGCTCCAACGGAGGGGGCCCATTTGGTTGAGGGGCCTCTGAGAGCCCATACCTCCTGGTTCTATGTTCCGGCTGCCCAGCAAGTAGGTGGCAGTAGGGGGCAGCTGCACCGTGTAGGCATACCGTTCTTTGGGGAGGGCAAGATGGAAGGTAGGAGTGAGACGCACCCCTTCACCCCTCTCCATTCCCAGCTGCCCAGCAAGTAGTTGGCAGCTGCCACGTTTGGGAGGCAAAGGAGGGCGGTGGCAGTGTCCCCCTGACCTGTTGTGGTACTGCTGCAATAGTTCTCATGCTGCAAGTATAATTGATTTTAAATTGTTTTATTTCACTCTGCACTCGGCTTGGGCACGCAAGTTCTGTGCACAATAATCCTTTTAAATTGAAGGCAGGATCGGAACAGTACTTTTGTGGCTGACTGTACTTACCTGGAGGACTGAGCTCGGTGTTCTGTCCTTCACGCCCTGGTCCGACGCGGTAGCCAGTACCGTCGCACGGAGGGCGGGGTAGGTAGAGCAAGGCACTTCCGCTTACGGCGGTTAGCGCTCTAGTTGGAGGGAGAGACCGGGGATAAAAGACGCGCGGCTCGGTGGCCGCATTACGGCGAAGGAGGTCGGTGGCAGTGTCCCCCTGACCTGTTGTGGTACTGCTGCAATAGTTCTCATGCTGCAAGTATAATTGATTTTAAATTGTTTTATTTCACTCTGCACTCGGCTTGGGCCCGCGAGTTCTGTGTACAAGAATCCTTTTAAATTGAAGGCAGGATGGGAACAGTACTTTTGTGGCTGACTGTACTTACCTGGAGGCCTGAGCTCGGTGTTCTGTCCTTCCCGCCCTGGTCCGACGCGGTAGCCAGTACCGTTGCGCCGAGGGCGGGGTAGGTAGAGTCAGGCACTTCTGCTTACGGCGGTTAGCGCTCTAGTTGGAGGGAGAGACCGGGGATAAAAGACCCATGCCTCAGCGGCCGCGCAGCGGACGCACACAGCGGCCACGCCATAGGCACACCAAAGGCCCGCCAAAGGCAAGCCCGTCTGCGCCCGTCCACGGCCGACCGGGGCAAGGGGCCAGAACACCTGCCGGCTCTCATTCTATCATGCACTTATCAGGAAAAATCGTGCATCTTATTATAGGGACTGAATCGAGGGAGCTGATAATTCAGTTAAGGAGCTGTTCTCCGTTTTTAAAGGAATCTCCTCCCTGTCCAGCATTGCCGCACCAGTGAAGGGGTCAGTGGAATCCTGCAATCGTGTAGCGGAGTTCTTTGCGGACAAGGTGGAGAAGATCTACTCCTCTTTTCCGACTGAGGCCAGAGTTGGGCGCGTGACAGAGGAGGCCCCTATAAAGCATAAAGGGACTGAGAGTCTTATATCCTTTAGCGTTCCCCCTCAGGAACCCCTAAGCATAATAGCGGCTAAAATTAAATCAGGCTCCCCATATGACCCTGCGCCTGCTAAAGTATTGAGGAAGAGCGTGGAGATCTTGGAACCCTACATCCGCCACATATTAGAGCTTTCCTTTAGTTCAGGAAAGGTACCGAAAACTTGAAAAGAGGCTGTGGTGCTCCCCCTTAAAAAAAAAAACTAACGTTAGCGCAGAGCAATTAGATAACTTGCGCCCCATCTCACTTCTTCCCTACTTTGCTAAGATCACGGAGAAAGTTGTCAATATACAACTGACAACCCATATCGAGACTCATAAACTGCTCCACCCTACCCAATCAGGCTTCCGGGCGTCCTACTCCACTGAATCTGCTCTGCTTCTGTCTACTGAGATCCTACGGAAGTTGGTGGATAAAGGTCAGACAGCAGCACTAATCCTTTTGGATCTAAGTGCCGCCTTCGACACTGTAGCGCATCATACATTGCTGCAGTGTCTTAAAAGGGGAGGTGTGGCAGGTAAAGCATGGGAATGGCTGGAGTCATTCTTGCATAATCGCAGTTTTCAAGTGGCACAGGGACCATACCGGTCCAAAGACATCAGCCTGAAACAGGGGGTGCCACAAGGGTCCAGCCTGAGCCCTACTCTTTTTAATCTATATGTGGCACCAGTAGCAGAGATCACTGAAAGATTTGGGGTGCAAGTTGTGTCTTACTCTGACGATACTCAACTTGTCGTGGCTCTCGCACAATCAGATGAGACAGCAGCTAGCAACTTTTCTATCTGTCTGCAGGAAGTAGCTGCCTGGATGGCTAATAATTGCCTGAAATTAAATAGAAACAAGACTGAGGTGTTGATTGTGGAGAAAGCACCATCGGTATGGACATCGGCGCGGTGGCCTCAAGTGCTGGGACCTCAACCTTCTCCCAGCGATCAAGTTAGAGATTTGGGGATATGGCTGGACAGTAAAATCTTGTTTGAGTACCAAACAAGGCGAGTGGCAGTCCTGTGTTTTGGCTTCTTGAGAGGTCTGAGGAAGACTCTTGATCTCCTTCCTACTACAGCCAGGAAAACCCTTGTCCATGCTCCTATCACATCTACGCTGGACTATGGGAATGCCCTGTATTTGGGAGCTAATGTCAAATGCATTACGAGATTGCAGCGTATACAGAACGCAGCGGCCCGCTTGGTTTTGATGCTGCCAAAGAGAGCCTCGTCTAAGAAGGCACTAGAAACATTGCACTGGCTACCGATTAGGGATCGGGTGCTGTTTAAAGCTCTATCTATAAGTCATTGCATTACTCAGGGGAAAGGACCCACCTACCTCCTTGATTTGCTGACCTCCTATACTCCATCGCGTCAACTGAGATCTAGCGGTATGGGGCAGGTCAAGGTTCCAAAGATCAGAAGAGCTAGGATGGGAGGGTGCTCTTTCCGTGTTCTGGCAGCCCAACACTGGAACAGACTCCCATCGAGCCTCCGGCTGGAGACCTCAGAACTGGTGTTCCGTAAGCAACTGAAAACGCACCTCTTTCCCTTAGGGTAGAGCGGGGGTGACTCTACTGTGGGGATAGAGTTACTTGGACCTCATAACTATTGCTAGCTCTACCATAGATCGGGGACACACTGGCCTTAGTGTAACCAGGCGCTTTATAAATTTCAACAAAAAAAAGAAAAGAAAGAAGACGTTTAGGCCCCAAACTCTTGCGCACCTTTGCGTTTGCTGCGTGCGCAGCCATCCCTGACTGTGTTGGGACAACAGGCGTCTGAGCCCCATGGAAGGCCAGTTGGCCTGGGGTCAGTAACGTCTGTGATTCTTGAGCAAGGTGATTGCCTACTGTGTTTGTGATGATAATTGCCTAATATGATTTATGCGTAATGTGCAATGCCTTTATGCCTGTGATACCTCTAACTGTGTTTTTATGGTTAGGAGGTTGTTTTGCCTAGTATAGTTTATGCTAGTCAGTTTATGTTTCACTGCGTGACCTATGCCTAAGGTGATTAGTGCTGCCTAGTGTGTACCTACCTTTTACCAGTGGCTACTGGTTGTGTTCTACAATTGTTATTTTGTGCTACAATTATGCTATGTTCTACATCTACTATTTCTACTAAGGGCTGATTCTGACACTGGCCCACGTGGCCTTGTCATGTGTAAATAATCCCCTGTAAATACTGCCCAGTGCCAGTTGGCACAGTATATCTGTGTGATTATGATCTAATGTGTTTATGGTAATACAAAGGCTATTTTATATATAACCTTGTGTAGAGTTTCTTTTGTGGTGTACCTAGTTTGTTGCTGCTGTTTGTGTGTTGCGCAAATGCTTTACACATTGCCTCCGGGATAAGCCTGACTGCTCGTGCCAAGCTACCAAGGGGGTGAGCAGGGATTATCTTGGCGTGTAACTCCCTTGCCCTGACTAGAGTGGTGATCTCTGCCTGGCTTTGACACAAGCCTTAGCCAACCAGAGATCCCATTTTTAACAGCCAGGAATGCATGGAAGGGACACCTTTCTACACATAAACAAATATTGGCATTTTGCTTTTGCCATGTATGCTGCACAAGGCATTTCGCCATCTTAAGACCACTTTTTACCTGGTCTTTATTTTGGCACTGCCTCCTATGTACGCCACCCTTGTACATAGGAGGTAGCATCAAAATGAATGGGTGTTGCGGTGGAACGCACACTGCAACATCCCCTGCCCACCCCTGTCACGCTAAGTATAGAGTGAAAGGGGGCCTTATGTACAAGGCAGCAGTAAGTCACGTTAGGTGGCTTAACGCTGCCTTGTACATAATGTGCAGCCCCTAACACCATCACAACACCAATATAGGTGACGTTGTGGTAGCGAGAGGGGCTTGTACATATGCCCCTTTGACTCCCATCCCTGCCATGCTCAGTGTTGTCATCAATGAAGTTATTTAAGATGTCATCAGAGATATTAATAATAATGTCACAGAAGATGTCATGAGTGATGTCATTTGTGAGACCTTAAGCGGTGCATTGCAAGGACGGGAGCTTAATAGGCAATTGAGGGCCTCGGGGGAGCCCAAAGACCTCTGCAGCTCCAGCCAGCTCCACGCTGCGGAGAAGGCATTTTTTCTGCTGTTTAACATAAGTTTAATTTGCTTTTTATATTTTATAGATAGCAGAAATTTAGTTTGCTCTCTCTTTTTTGTTAAATGAGTTTTTCGGTATTTGAGAATTTGTTTGTTAAGATGTCTGTGAATCACTTAGCAAGATGTCTACCCGTTACATATGCAGCATATGGTTTCACAATCTGTTTTCTCTACATTTTCAGTAGCACACAATATTTTCTACATCAGGTTGGGTTGCCAAACACGCAGCCAATCAGTTCTGACTCATACACATTTTTTATCTCCTAGAGCCCTGCATCGAAAGGGAGAGTCCGGGATTAATTCCTAAATCACAAGTCTATCAATGAAATCCTACACTGCACTCAGAGGGTGCGGATTTTGGACCTAGGTCTTCCTTTAACATGAGGTCCTTCACCAGTGGGCAATACAGCATGTGACTGCACCTCTCAGATCTCACCACATATGTGTGCTGCTTCACGGGTGGTGGAAATAAACCATGTGCCCCTCTTCTTTTCGCATGACCGACATTTTACATTGCTCCCAATGATTTGTTTGTGCTAGTGCTTTGTAAAGTGCACAGTTAGTGTTACAGAATGCAAAAGTGTAGGCCCAGATTTACTAACATTTTGCGCCGTGATTCTGGCACTTTTGTGGAGCAGCTGATGGAGCGAGATAGAAAACAAAATTTTGTTTAAACTCGTGAAGTCACATTTCCATAACATGAATAATAATATTAATGATTTGTGATTTGTCGTGCTAATACAACTTAGATTAAACTTTACACATGGGGGGACTAACATGTGTGCTCATAAACGTGCATAATTGTTGCATCTTTTTGTTCGTGCAAAATAATAGAATAATTTATTGTTTTCGTTTTTGTCATTACTAACTGCTGCAAACTTAAAAGAAGCATGTGCTTGTTTTGCTTTTCCTTGTCTGTGTGATGTCATTTCTACTATTCTAGGTGCATATAAGTCTCATGGATTAACGGAGACTGGTAGATATAAACGCTGCTTTATTTGTTTGCATTGGCTAGGTAACATTTGATTAATCAGGTGGGTTAATTAATTAGTAAATCTTGGGGTGGATACAGAATCTACATTATTTCTTACATTAATACTTTTCTTGTGTTTGTTTTATACTAGAAAGCATAAGTTGCCTGCTTTTGGGCCTAGTCTGCCCGAGCTACAAAATGCTGAATTTTACTTCTGCAAAAGTCACGAGACGCCTATTCTGAAATAAAATGTTCGTCAAAAGCTGCGTTCACTAAGCAAAAACTGACGTGCTATCATCATTCTGTCGGACATGGCCAAGGTCGAAAAAGAACATTTTGTCAGCCCTTAACTTGGCATCCGCGGAAGTCAATTGGAAGCAATGAGACATTTGTAGCAAACCTAGGAAGCTCCTGGTTGCAAGCAGAAAAGACAATGGTCCTTAAGAAAAGTGACCTAATGAAACTTTTGAAATGTGGGTGACATGTCACTTGTCACTCTCAGCCAATGGGACGTCGAAGATTTCTGAAAACTTTCCTTTGCGTAGTTTAGTTAGCGTAGAAAGGTATAAAAAGTCATGCCCCTAGGGATGGGCTGGCTGCTGCTTTCTGACTTTCCGATGAGGGTGAAGTGCTGTCGGACTTTGCGTGGAGCACGTAAGAATCCTCAAAGAACTTTACTTTAATTTCTATCTATTTAGTTTAGTTAGGGACTTAGGTTTTAGAAATGCTAAACTTTAAATATTCACTTTAATTTGATTCACTTGCTTAAATTGTATTTTTCTTACGTTTCTTTACAATCATGCTTGCTTCAATGCTAATAAAATTCATTTATAAAACTATCAATTTATATACCATAATTTAGTAAATAAAATCTTACTTTTGACAAACAAGCTGGTCTTGGTTATTCAGGAGTGTAGGTTACTATTAGCTAGATCACGTCGCCAATGGTGGTCGTTTAAATGATTAGGTTTTATTCTAATGACAATATTCTTTCCGCAGATGTATAAATTTGTATATAGTTTGTAGATAATATGTATATAGATTTAATCTGACCACCTGATTCAGTAGGCCCAAAATATGTCAGGTTTATAAATGGGTCCATTTTTTAGTATAGAATTTTGTTTATAGGTTATGAAGTTGGGTAGCGTTGTTTATGATATATTTTCTATAGGCCGCTGGATCACAGCCAAGGGGCAAAATGCCTTTTAGGATGTTCTAAGCCATGTAAATCAAGATTTCCCTGACTTAGAATGTGATTGTTACAAAAAAGTAATACAATGGATAGAGCACAGGCGTTCCTGTGCAGCCACCCATGTATTTTGACAAAAACCCAGATTTACTATAGTCTGTGAACCTGGGTTTGCACCAACATTGTATGCCTACCTAAGGCTAGCGTAAGAGAGAGAAATATTTATATTGCTCCTCTTTTCTTTTTCTTTGCATGTGTGCCCCATTCTGAAACACACATACAAAGAGGAATATGCCTCAAAGGATAGTGTTTGTGCTGGGAGGTGTCTCTTTCTCCAGAAGAGCAATCCTGTCCAAAATGCAGTCCTCATTCGCACCATGACTCAAGGGTGCCTTCTTTAGTGCTAGGCTGCCACGAGTGTACTAGAACCAGTGCTTAATTTTTTAAAAATTAAGTGCCAGGGCCCTTCTCTGAGGATGTATGACATCACAACGCATGCTTTTACCACGCATGCCATTACAACGCAATTTTTACAACGCAAGTCATTACAACGACTTGCGTTGTGGGGCGCTGGATAGTGGAATAGTTTAATTTTCTATTCCAACTCCATTCCCCGTGGATAGTAGGGAAGGTGTTGGAAAGAAAATTAAACTATTCCCTATCCTACAGCGCCCTCCAGCGCAAGTCGTTGTAATCTCTTGCGTTGTAATGGTTGCGTTGTAATGGTAGTGCGTGGTAAAAGTTGCGTTGTAAAGGATGTTCCCCTTCTCTGAAGGCCACTGCAGCCTGCACCACCCATACCCTGCCAGGGCTGCCAATGGCATTAGCAATACAACACCTAATCATAGCACTTCTACAAGTAAAAATAATAATAATAATAATAAATAATAATATGATTTGTAAAGCGCATAGCTACGTCAACTGCCGTGTCCCAGCGCTGTGGTTTCAGTCCTGACACAGAAGCAAAAAACAGGTTTGAGATTCTTATGGAAGGAGACTTCAGAAGTTTCCTGCCTGAACTGAAAAGGGAGCGAATTCCAAATTTTTGTTGCCAAGTACACAAAGTACAGGCTCTTTTAAATCTGGGTATGCATGCCAGAAAGACTTCAGCTGATCTTAGATTCTTTTTGGGTACATATGATGTAATCAGGGAATGAAGATATTTAGGGCCTTCCTTGACTGCTGTCCGCACCTAACACGAGCTCCGCCGGCCCTCTCCTTCTCCCCCCCCTCCCCCCTGCCTTCCCCCCCCCCTTTCCTCTCCCCCCCACCTCCCCCATGTCTTTCCCCCCGCACCACGTGACCCCCCCCTCCCCTCCCCCCCCCGGTGACCGAGACTGTGTGTGACGGAGACGTCCCCTGCCGCATTTGCCCTCCTGCCGCCTGTGACACCCGCCCCCCCCTTGCCCCGCGGCTGCGACGACGCTGCCTCCTCACATGTCCCCGCCCCTGCATGACCCATATCGGATGCACCACACACAGTTAGGATCCTGGGTACACTACCACACACACGAATACTAGTCCAACAGTTTTTTGGTATGTTTTTCCCTCCCCCCTGTACTAGACTTCCCAGTTCACTCTTTGGTTGACACGGAGGCCGATAATACAGTACCCCTAATCATGCCCGACCACACTTCCTCATCTGTATCTCGCATGGAGCTGCTTAGATACGTCCGGGACTAGGAAGCGGGCGCCCAGCAATTCATGAGCCACGAGAAGGTATGCTGTTGCCTATATTTTCTGCTACTTGTACAGGGAACTCAATTTCATGTACTGACTGTTGACTTTTCTTTTTGAACGCTCTGGACCCTATCTGCAGTGCTGCACACTGCGGGCACTACATCATGAGTCACTCCCTGGCACGGTCACTTATGTACCAATGCATTTCTACCAGCGACTGTTTATTTTCACTCATGTATAACTGCTGTGTACACATGTGCAATCTGCTAGGTACTGTTGTGGCGATAATCAGTTGTTATGACACTGTATGTACGCTTACTGGCTTATCTGAATTTGAATTTGAATTTAAAAGGCTTGTATAGCGCAACGTACACCATTACGGTTTCTTGGCGCTTTAGCGGCATGCAATAAAACAGGGATGGGAACAATTAGAGTGGGAAAGCCTGAGTAAACAGAAAAGTTTTCAGTCCCTTACGAAAAAGGGAATATTGTTTTAAATTTCTGTGAATTTAAATAAAGTTTGGGACCATTGGTCTTAAAAAAAAAAAAAAAAATGAAGATATTTAGGGCCTTAATTGTTAAGAATTTTGTAACAGTAACACAAGGCTCTAAAAGAGACCTGATTCTCCAGTGTGACAATTCAGAATATTTCAGGCCACATAAAGCTATAATAATGGCATTAGATGCTGGTATTATTCATTTTCAATGTATATTGACTTAACACCATTGATGCGGTGCATTTTCCCGCTTTGCGCTGGAAAATTTAAAAAAACGCGGTTCATGACGAGCTCAGCTGTCATGAGTGTACAAGAGGTGTACCTCAAGACGAGCTGAGCTCGTCATGAGCGTCGAAGGGGTTAATAAACAAGGTTGCTGTGCACATCCCAAAATTAAAAAGACAGCACCACCATATGGTGGGCTGTCACTAAAGCCGGTGCTGATAATTAAGTGCTGGTGCCAAGCACCGGGAGCCACCGGCACAAATTAAGCACAAACTAGCACAAGGAGAGAGCAGAAGTGTGCTACATCTTAGTAAATACAGCACATGATTGCTCTCTCTGTTTCACACAATGCAGCACAGCAAGTTTCCTTGGTCCATTGTGTTGTGTGAAAGTTTAATAAATCTGGGCAACATTCTCTGCCATGTAAACAATATCATCTGCCTTTTGCACAGGAGCGGCACTTTGAGTAATGCAGCCACAGGTAGGTAACTGCCACATTACAGCAGTTTGAAGACCCTGGGGTGGAATGGAAACTCACAACTGTAACAATGTTCCCAGCAATGTAAACCTTTTGTGTGTGTTGATGTCATTGTTAAATTTCACTTTGTGTGTTGGTGTGTGTGGGGGCACGCACATGTGCAGGCACATGTATGGGCGGGTCTGTGTGTGATTGTATTTATGGATCTGCATGTCCCTAAGTGGGTGTATGTATGTCTTCAGTGGTTTTGTGCATTGACCCATCGGTTAGGTCAATGCAAATCCTATATATTGAGCAATATATTTTTCTGTTGTGCAAGTTGTAGGACTCAATCAAATATATGTGTTTTGTACAAAAATATGTACTGTTTTTTTTCCTTCTTTCTTCTCATAATTTCTTGTAGTCAACTATTATTTCTACTTTTAACCGTTATGTCTTTTCCCCTAAACCTTAATTCTCTCCCCTTATAAATTCTTCAATTCCATGCTATCTAACGGTGAACAACCTTTACAACGCAACTTTTACATCGCAGAGCCTTTACAACGCAACCATTACAACGCAACCTATTACAACGCATTGCTCTGGGGGGCGCTATAGGATAGGGAATAGGTTAATTTACTATCCAATAACCTTCCCTAGTGTCCAAGGGGACTGGAGTTGGAATAGTAAATTAAACTATTCACTATCCAGCACCCCAAAGCACTATGCGTTGTAATGGACTGCGTTGTAATACTTGCGTTGTAAAGGCATGCGATGTAAAAGCATGCGTTGTAATGTCATACATCCCTTCCTAACCTTCATGTCATAGTTCTCCGCAGTGGTGAAATATCCTATAATTTCTCCTTCGTAGCTGCCAGATGCTGAGTTCCTCGGATATTTTCTTGTGACGACGAGGCAACAACATGCACGAAAGTGCCGCCACCTGCTGGCAATGCCATCTGCTATTCCTGTTGTGCTATATACTACTGTGCCATACATTAGTGCCTCTGGTTTTGCCTCCATGCAAGATTCCATAGTCCCAATGCCAGCTAACCATCTCCATGGCCAATCTTCAGTCCAGAACATGACTGTTCTGTATCTGACAACCTCCAGTGTTTTCGATGAAAAAACTATTTAAAATAATTTTCAGCGATTTTCATGCCCTATAAAAATCATTTTGGTAGTTTGATAATTATAAGTAAATTATGATGCAAATAACAATAATACTGAGAATAAGAGCTTTTGGGCAACAATTAGTCCTTCTCAGTTATCGATACGTCTTTATCTGTTTAAGTATTCAGAACCTTGAACCGTGTTTAGAGTTTGTCGGATGGGATACTCTGTCACTAACTTGGTGGATGTCCTGTCTACAATGTTACAAGTGGCTTATAGACTGTGGCACTTGTAATAACTATGATTAAGAATTTTCTGCACTGACCGATTAGTACATAGGTCGGGTCGCACAATTACTTTCCATTCACAAAATGTACATCTGGCCCTTTGTTCTTTGTAATAATGAATCTTTTTATTTATGTCTTTCTGTAACAAGCAATATATGTTTCTCTTTTAAGTAAACTACCTATTACATAGGGTAATAAAAGCGCTATAAAAAAGACAAAAATATAATAAAATAAGGAAATAGGGCCTCTTTATGGTTTATGTGTTAGGACACTTTATCGTTCCTCGTTTCCACACCTGGATGTCAGCATACTGCTTCTACAGTCTTGATTATAGCATAAAGTGTCTTCTACAGTATTAAAACTTCATAGCTACTGGATTAATCATCATATTAGGAGAGTTTCAGAATAGCCGCAGCTTCAAGTTCCTTTATGGGGAAAGAGATTTCTGAGCCTAGTGGCATGATTTCACAAAAACACATTTGAGTATCAGACCTAATTTCACCTGCTTTGACAACACAACTCTTTCTAGAGTCTCCTCCCATTTTAACTATGCATTTGCGAATCTATTTTCTGACATAGGCGCCTATTAGGATGGCGGGCGTACCTGCGTCCGTCCGCCACCCTCGAGGTGGAGGGACAGCAGCGGTCCCTCCAGTGGAATTAGGATGTGACTGCCAACCTGGCGGTCACATCCCGTATATTTCATATTGCGGCGGGTGCTGCTTTAACACCATGCGTGCGGCGCATGTTCCCGCTGGGCGCTGAAGGTCATGAGCGTACGAGAGGTGTACCTCATGACGAGCTGAGCTTGTCATGAGCGTCGAAGGGGTTAAGCAGCACCCGCCGCAAAGTTAAATATGCATGCTGTGCATTTGAATGTGCATGCAAATGCAGGGGGGTACCATAGGTACCCCCATGTGCACCCCCCACCCCCTTCACCCTGGGGGCCCGCAACGGGCCCCCAAAGAAAAGACCGTATGCCTTTCCGTGGCAGCATTGCCGCCACGGAAAGGCATGTCCTGAAGCTCATCCTAATATGGCTGGCGGTGTCTGATAGACACCGCAACCATATTAGAGCTTTTCCGCCACGGTCGGAAGGCGACCGCGGCGGAAAAGCGGCAGACGGTCTTCCCATCCGCCGATGACCCCCCAGCCATCCTAATGTGGCGGGGGGTCTTATCATTTACCGCAGCGGTGAATCCGCATACTCCGGGCCGGCGGTGGCTTCCGCCAGCCCAGAGGATGCGGATTCACCGCAATCCTAATCGACCCCCTAGTTCGACTTAAAGATGGGCCCTGTGCAGGTATCTTGTCCGAGTCATATCACATGAGCAAGATGTGCATTATTTTAAAGAAAGATATACTTATTGTCTCTATTATGTGCTGCCATGTTCTGCATCTATGACCAGCAATGAAATTGAAGATATACGATCGATTGTACAGTTTATGTTATACACCAATGACATGCATTTTTATGATATATCTCGTTAGTAGTTTAATCACTTCAAGTCCCTACCATCAGCAGTGCTGGCTGCTAGTAAAAAGTAGTATGTGGGGTTAGAAAAAAAGAAAAGACAACTTACCTGCCGGCCGCTGTCTCTCTTCCATTCTCTTCTGTTCCTTCTGGCAGGACATAGGCTGCCAGTACCCCCTAAGCCAATAACCACACAGTGGTCACCAGCATGACACCAGCGTTGTTATTGATCTTAGCGGCCTGGTTTGCCTCTCAGACAGTGCCCGGGACCCTGGGACTGTTCTCCACCCGACTGTGCAACACAGCCAGGTGGAGAAATGCTAAGTGCGCATGTCTGTTTGGCTGGCCCAAGACGGCCGGCCAAACCGTTATGTGCACTTATGGTGCACCAACCACTCCTCCTCCCTCTAACGACAGACAGGCCCCACCCTAACATGGCTCCGTACTAAAAATAAAATGATAATAATGTTGTTTTATAATTTTCTTTTCCTGTTTTTCACTGCTCAGAGAGGTGTGGCGCAGCGGCCAAGGCGACTGATGCTGGAATATGGGGCTCACGGTTTGATCCCTGGCACCTGCGGCAGGTCAGCCCAGCACCATGTGACTCTGGGCAATAGCTCACTTAATCTTCCAGAGGGCCCCCAGCGCCGGGACACCACTTCAGAGGTAGCTGTGCGCTTTACAAATGCTGGTATTTCATTTTTTCAATTCAGTGGGGCTACACTCCTCTGTCTTAGCGGAGAAGCCGTCGCTGCCCGTCAGTATGTGTGCACATCAACCGTACCTACATCAACTACTATTCTTGCAACATCACTTCTGCATGATTCCTGTTCTATCTCACAGCCAGGGCCGGTCCTAGCCATGGGCGGTATGGGCAGCTGCCCAGGGCCTCGCGCTCACGGGGGCCCCACCGCCGGCCCCGCAGTTGAATGGCTTTCAGACAGTCTTGTTCTTCCCATTAAATGTACTACTTCGTTTTTACACGAGTGCTGTGCTATTTCTTGGATGAATTGACTGGACAGTTAAAAGGTCCACAATGCTACTGCCTTAACTCCACTGTAAATTGGATAGGAATATGGGGAAAAGAAAGGAGAAAATGTATTTACTTAAAAAAGGTATATTGTATGCTTTTAATATATCACTTCTTGGTCCATACAAAGTGCTGTAAAAAAAAGACTGTGGCAGGCAGAAGAGGGAACATCTAGGCATAGTCCAACCAAATTGAGGATGTTGTACTCCCACCTGTGCGTAATCTGTGCTGGTGTGTGCAGGTGGTTGGTACCGACACTCAATTATGGAGACTGCAAATTATTTTTCATCTTCAGAATGTGATGAAAAATCACGAAAGAGAGAAAGGTGGAGAAGAGAGAAAGGAGGAAAAATAGAATGATGTGAGCAGTAACAAAGAGAACCCAAACATGTAAATGACCTGCAGGTGTGAAATCCAGCCGCGGCCGGTAGTGGGACTACCGGCCGGGAGGTGACGTGGGGAGAGGGAGGGGCAGGGTGATAGGGCCCCTCTTCCATAAGGCTGCATTAAAGTCAGGTCACCTGCTCCTCCTGGGCCCCCTCCTCCCTCCCTCCCCTCTGATCACTGCATCACATTGTGCAAACGAGGTGCCTTAACCTCAGCAGTCCTAAAGGCGTGGTGTAATTCCTGGGATTACGGGTGTTGGGGGGATGGAAAGAATGCCAGGGATCTTGGGGCAGCAGCAAAGATAATTGTGTTTGTATGAGCAGGTCAAGGGCGGGGCTGTGCTCTGTTGAAAAGGTGCCATTTGCGTTTCCACGCAACGAATGGCCCTTTTGTTTTCAGGATCGGCTGAATACTAATGGGTCAGGAGAGGCGGCTCAGAAGAAGAGAGAGAAGCCGTGGCTGGGCAATGTTTATAGGCAAAGCGCCGCACTTCTTTAAAGTCCAGGGGTGGTAGTACCCACTTCCCCGAGCTTCGAAACTCTGGACCAGAGCCCAAGTGTGGGGCCCCCTTCTCTTGGCCTTGCATCCATTATACAGTGCTGTGAGGCCCAGGGCAGGAGAGGCCCCCCTCCTGAGCCTTGCAGCACTGGATCAGGGCTCAAGGTCTAACCGTGGGCCCCCCTGCCCTTGGCCGTACTGTCATTATTCAGTACTGTGCGGCCCAGGGTCGGGTGCCTCCCATCTCCTGAACTTCGTAGCACTACAGTATGACTGTGAAGCCATGGGATGAAACACTTCCCCCAGGGACTTGCACGCATTGAGCAGCTTATACGAACTAAGGAACTAGGTTAGAGTCTCAGCGTCTGCTGAACATTCAGTGATTCTGGGCATAACACTATTTCTACATGCCCCTAAAAAATGAATATATCATTTTGTAATGTAACTGATGGTCACGTAAAGCTCTCTAATGACTTAGGGCTGAGTTCACATAATGTAAAACTGAAAATCCTCTCACGTTCTGGAACTGTGAGTCATGCCTGACTTTGGTTCCAGAGTCCATGAAAAGTGGCAGAGTTTTAAATGTGGGTGCATTTGCTGTGTGGGCAGTCCAGAGAATTTTCACATGCGCTGGAAGTAGGGGTGAGTGGGGTGCTACAGCCCTCCCCAAATAACCCTGCTGTTGTCCCACGGGTGAAGGAGCAATAAAGATGCTTTTAAATTATTGCTTTAATGTTGTCACATTTGTTGTGTGTGTTAACATCTGGGTCTGCAGTGCGCTTTACCCTGCCCTTTAAGGATATAAGTGGATGGGAGAGTGCAGAGCAAAAGTGAAGACAAAATATAGCAATGGAGGAGAAATGGTAAAACTTCAAACGTGAGACAGTATGGGTTAAGAGGAGAAAGGTGATCAAGAGACAAGATGGTGAAGGGAGGCTGAGAAAGGAGAGCAGGTGAATATGGGGAAACAGTATGCTTAGACCAGGAGGAGGCGAGGAAAAATGTAAAGAAATACGGTACATGCATAAGAGGACCGTATAGGAGACAAAGAAGGATAGAGGTGCTGGAAATAGGAGTGTGGGGGTGTTGGGGGGGGGGAAGGGGAGACTGCAGTACCCCTGAAATTAAAATGCTGGAGTTCGGAAGTTGAATGAGCAATAAAGTTGCCTGCAAATTTCAAAAACAGATGTTAAATGTCAGGCGATGTGTTCTGACAAATTGCTGCCTATTCTTTTAACATAGAGATTGTTTTCTTTTTTCTGAGTGCAAAGTGAGAGGACTTTACAAATTTGTCTATGTGCCAATGTAAAAGGAAAGGCTATAGGATGTCATTTTTTTTCTAACATACTATAAAAGTTAAATATAAAATGGTGTTGGGCGAGAACAGGCTGGCTTGGAGGTTGGTTGAATGTCACTAAGGGGCCACCTGCCAAATCTCCCAGGTCCATGCAAGATGTGCTGCTACAGCCCAAGTTTTTATTTTGATTTCTGGTACTTGTAGTTGTGTTTATGCCAATATAAAGCAAGACAAGAAGCCCCCGAAATCAAAGAAAAAACCTGGACTGGAGCAGCACATCATGCATGGCCCTGGAAAACATGGCAGCTGTGAGGGCCTGGAAAAGGTTTATGGGTGTTAGGAGAAAGCATCTTAAGAGATTTGATGGTTGTACAAAGTAATTGACGATCGACTACCAGCGAGTCCTCTGGGCCATATCCACATGAAGTTTAACCATTACCTCAGTCTCAGAAATGCTAGTTGGCTTCACTATATTTTTTGGGGCAGGTTTCTCGTGATCTAGGACAACTTCTTTGGAGGTGTTCTTATAATTTGTTCATATTTGCATTAGTGCTTTGGCCTGTAAAGGACATCAATACAGAGCGATAGGCCTTTTTTCAAAGTCAGATTTGATTTATTAAGGGGCCTGAAATCCAGGGGGACCTGACTCACTTAAAGGCCTGACTCTGAGTTTATGCTGTTGACTTTGGTTTTGTACAGCCCTTTTACTGAATGTTTATCCTTGGGCTGCCCAGTCATAATGTATTGCTAGGAAGCCCAGGCAAAGGGACCTTCCCCAGGGCCTGGCAGCCTTGGGTGATGGGTGCCAAGCCCAGGAGAGAGGGGGCCCCCAACATTAAGCGTCATTGCAGACATAATCTATCCCTGTGAGGCCCAGAAGGACCCTCTCCCTGGCCTCATACTTCTGCATTATAACTGCAAGGTCCAGGGCAGGTAAAAGCATTAATTAAAAGTCAGCGCCGAGCCGGAGCAAGGTGAGCGGCATAAACCCAGGGTCAGGGCTTTCAGTGAGGCTGTTGCTTGTGTTCAGGAGAACTCTCTTCTTAATCCGACTCAGACTGATTTTGGTCCACAGCATAGCATGGAACGGCATTATTAGCAATAAAAGGGGAGCTGAAAATATTGCTGGAGAAAGGAGGTTCCATGGCCATTATCTTTCTCTACCTGAGCGCAGCGTTCAATACCGTTGACTACGAGACTCCAGTGCTCAGGATAAGTGAAATAGGAATACAAAATTGTGCTCTGACCTGGCTTTTCTCGTTCCTAAAAGAAAAGTCCTTTCAAATTTGTGAACCTCCCTGTGATTCAGATGTCTTCCGTTTGAAGTGTGGGTTCCGCAGGGCTTTGCATTGAGGCCTACACTTTTCAACATTTATTTGAGTCTATTGGTAGACATCGTCAAGGAATTTTGGGTGTTGATGGTCTCCTATGCTGACGACACCCAACTGCTAGTCTCCCTCTACCCTGGAACAGGTTTACATCAACAACTTGCCCCTAGGCTAGAGACAGTTGCACGATGGATGGCTAACTGCCCACTTAAATTGAAGGGAAACAAAGCCAAGCTGATGATTTTAGGAAACAAGCCAACACCGCAAACAAACCTCGGAGGGCCAGAGTTCCTGGGGGCACATGCAATCCCTTCCTTCCCCATTACGAGCTTAGGTATGTGGTTGGATATCTCTCTATCTATGGAGGCCCAAGTAAAAATATTTACATCATCTTGCTGTGGCCTTATCAGAACCCTACAGAAAATCATAGACCTCCTACCTACACAATCTAGGAGAATAGAGGTCCAAGTGCTGATTCTTTCTTGCTTGGACGATAGGAACTCCATGAATATGGGCTCCACCCAAATATATTATCAAGGGACTCCAAATAGTCAAAAGTGTGGCAGCAAGGACTATCCTCAAGCTTCCCAAACATACCTCAGCAAAACTTGCAGTGGCTTCCTTGCACTGGCTTGAGTGGAGGAAAGGATACAATTCAAGGCATTTTACTTGGCGCATAGAGGAATCAACCATAATATTGGCTCTTCTGGTACCTTACACTCCTAGCAAGACCTTAAGATCTTCCAATGCGAGATTGCTAAAGGTCCAAAGGATCAGATTGGGGATGTGTATCCTTCTCGCATTGACCCTCAGCTTTGGAATGATATGCCCGCTGAGCGCAGAAACTATATGAACGAGACCAGATTCAGAAAAATGCTTAAAACATGGCTTTACCATCACTAGGCTTAGACATGTACTGCCTCAGAATCCCGCTAGACAACACGATGACTCACGCAGCACTGGGAAGCCCTCGGGCAGCTATGCGCTTTATAAATCTGATGAGCATCAATCCACATAGCATAACTTGAGGAGCGCTGTTAAAGGGTGGTAGTGAGGGAATTCATAGCAAAGGAGCTCATTGGCGAGGCGCCAACAAACATTGTCGCACCGAGGGTCACCATCCCTAACTCCGGCCTTTGATGTTGCAAATTCGAGGGGCCTCACATCTTCCATTTCGCCCGGGGCCCCAAAAGTCCTAGGACCGGCCCTGCTCACAGCCACGACCCGCGGTGGGAGTTACGGTGGGGCAGTAAGGCGGGGAGGGGCAGGGTGGGGGGTGTTAAAACCAGAATATGGATAATTGGAGGTAAGTAAACAATGTAATAAATAAAATGAATTTCGTAGCGCGCCCTGCATTGCAAAATGTGATGCAGCCCGCACTACGAAATTCGTAGCGCTCTTCCTCCTCTTCCTCTCTGTGAGAGGATACGAGTCATAGATTGGAAAACAGAGATGTTCTCCTTTCCCATTCCCGTGCACTACCTTCTTCCAGCTATCTAGAAATAGCATCTCCAGAACAAGACATTTCATTGAGGTCTCCCCTTTGTCAGTTATGCAAAGGTGTCAGTATATTTACACATATAGGGGAGAAGATGTGGCCTAAGGGCCATATCTGCTGACTTTGAAGCTGGGGAACCAGGTTCCAGCCTCGGCATCCGCTCACCAGCCTGTGATTTTGGGTAAATCACTTAACCTCCCCGTGCCTACCAAAAATGAATGTGTCCTTAACGGGTGCTCATGAAAAGCGCTCCAATACCTCTGGATCGAGTTTGCGCTATCTAAAACTGCACAACCAAATAATACAAAAAACATATACTTCACAAACAGAGAACATATGGGTAAGGGAATACATTTCTTTGCCATGTTGCTCATACTCTTAACATCTATCATTTGAGGTCGGTTGTGCGTACAACCTGTTATCAAGCTCAGCCAAATGTGCTCTGTTATAAAATATGTGTTTATATGTACAAAGTGATTTATCGGTCATTCTTGTAATGCAGCTGCCTGCCTTTAGATTCACTGCTATGTGCACTCAGTAAAGAGGGTAAAGTGTGAGGAAAATATATGTTTGAGACACCTATATCCAATGTATTATTCATGAATTTAGACAGAATGGCTTCCTACTAGACTCTACTGCAGGGTATATCTCTTAATATATAGCATATAATGTTAAATTAAATTAAATTGAAAAAATAGACATTATGTTATGTTATATATCTATTCCAAACCCCAGCAGGGCATGGCCTCTGTCCTGAGACCAGAAGCTGCACCCAACCCCTAGCCCCGCAGTGCACAGCCTTTGACTATGTGTGATATGTTTTAGCCACTGGGCCAACCAAACATATACGTGTATCCCACTTCAGACACTCAGACCCATTTTTAGGTTTCGTAACCTGGCGAGGGGCGAAGCCCCTCCCAGATCGAAATCTGTTGTTTTTAATAGTGAGGTTAGGACAGCCTCTGTTTCCAATTGGCTAGCTCCATAAATGGAGGCTAGCCATTGGGAGGCAGAGGCTGTCAATCGCGCTTTCTCACGAAAACGCGATTCGGGGGCGTTTCTGGTGCTTTTTTTAAGCCCCGCCCCTTTGTCCCGGGCCGCGCTGCGATTGGCTGCCGGCCCGGGACACCCCCGTGACGTCATTTCCTGGGCGGCGCTGTGATTGGCTGCCGGCCCGGGAGCTGACTTGTTGTTCTTCTCTCTCCCTTCTTTAAATGGTTTGCCGGTATTGCCCTTGGCAGCCTCCTCAGGATTTTACTTCACAGCCGGGCCACTCTCTGCCACTTATAGGCTGTCTACATTACAGCGCCGCTATGCGCACATGCCTGGCCTTCCTTCCTTCTCGATGTGGGAGAGGCTGTAGGGCGTGGTGGGCGTCTCCGTGAGGTCGTGCCGAGGTGCGCTCTGACGCGGGTGAGGCAGCTGCACTTCCTGCTTGCATCCGTTCTTCCTGCAGCGCCCTTCTTCTCAGTGTGTGTCACCGCAGGGCAGCCGACGTCACTCGAGGCGACAGAGGAAACACCGGCCACTAGGTAGAATCAAGGGCTGCTTCGAGGAGCATAGATCATGCCTCCCCTCGTCGCCAGTGTCATGTTCCAGCCTGCACCTTTGGACTGGTCAGAGGACGCCAGGGCCTAATGACAGTAACTGGTAATGAAGGTAGGAAAATAACGAGGCAGACACATGCACTAGTGGTCGGGAGATGAACTTCGTGTGGTTCCTCCCTTTTTATTTTTAACCCTGCGGGCCGCGCCTGGCCCACGGATGTCGTGCACATCATATTCGGCTTACAGGCCAGAACACAAGTCCACTACATGGAGCAGTATTGTTGAGGGATGTGAGTGTAGTATTTATGCTTTGAGTGACCGTGTAAGAGTATGTTGCAGGGAGACGTTTACACCGTGTGAAGGTGACGTGTAGCACTTAAGAGGCTGTCGTTGTCGTGGTCTCAGAAACAGGCGTTGTTGATGGAGGGAGTTGCTGCAGATTTGAAGAGAGTGTCTGTGTTGGAAAACCAGGTAGTTGGTGAGGCAGGACGCCGGGATGAGGCGAAAGTGGATCTCACCGAGATGGCGACCGCTGTCTTGGGACGTTGCCGATGGCCCAGGGGAGAAAGATTAACTCACTGCCAGTCTGGAAAATGAGTTTTTTGTCCTCTGTAGTTCTGTGCGTTGGAAGCGCTGTCAGGATGAGCGAGTTGGACACCTGATAGTAGTGGATGGAGTGCAGAGCTAGCAGTTCATTCGGCGAGCACTCTCGCGGCTAGCTACGCCCCACCTTGTGATGTACTCTTAAGACCAGCTGCCCTGTCCGTCTCCAATTGGTCTGTTCTTGTGAGTTACTTGCTGCTGAAACCCAAGTCTGCTCCAGTACATGTGTATGGGCAACTACGAAATTGGGCAACAGAAGGAATGCGTTCCACTGCTCCTTATGCATGATATTAAAATATTTAATAAGACACGAACAAATATGAATGTAAAATGCAGCGCACTATGCCTCATTCCTCTAAACATTTTTACAAACTTGGGTATAGCCCTCTGGCCCCTCTGCCTGCTCAGTCATCCGTGCTCTCTGCTGCCTGCTTCAGCCACCCTACTCATCCGTGTGGGCTCTCTGCCTGCTTAGTCCTCTGGGCTCTCCCAGCCTGCTCAGGCTTCTGTCCCGTTCCCGCTCCGCCCCCCCCCCCTGTCCGTGTCCCGTTCCCGCCTCCCCCCCCCCTGTCCGTGTGCCGTTCCCGCCTCCCCCTCCCGCTGTCCGTGTCTCCAAATGCTTGTTTAATGTTCCTTTGGGTAATGCCCGCGCTGTATAAAAATGCACTTTATAAAAATAAATAAATGTTTCACAGAGCGAAGGGGAACGGAACGCACCGTCCACATCTGGATTTCTGTTTCACAAAATACTTGACACGTAAAAAACATGTATTGATAGGACTTCGGGCTCGCCTATTGTTAACGAGGAGACATCCCTTTTAATCCCCAGTGAACAAGTAGCCCACCTGGGCTCTAAGTGGGTGTGAAGTGCCTCTCGCTGGAAGGGAATTTATCTCGCCGCAAAGTGCTTTTTACCAGACCTGAAAAAGTTGCCTTGGTTTTCATGGCAGCGGCACGCCGAACTTTGCGAGTTTCCTGCCTTCCTTCCTGGGCAGAAAATCAGTAATTTATGTTTTTTAAAATCCTGCTTTTTAGAGTCTGAGAAACCGCGCCCATTGACAGCTGGCAAACGGTCCCACGCCTCTTTGTCCTGTGGGGAGACATTGTTTATAGCAACCGGAAGTCATCAGGGCAATGGAAACAGCTCATAAAAAATACATAGAAAAATGTGCTGTTTTCTCTTTCCCGCTCCTTTACTTCCGTCAGTTCCCTTCACCTATGGTTTCTCACTCTTTGTTCGCGCGCCACACAAACTGCGTCTTCCCCACCTTGAACCAATGCCACCCATGCACTTTTGTATAACAATCTGCCCTGAATGCACCAAGATGTCTGCAATCAGGGGCGTAACAAACATTGGTGCAGCAGGAGCAGTGGTACCGGGGCCCAGAGCCCCCTTGAATACTGCTAATTGCTGTGTTTTACTACCCCAACGGCAGTGAAAGAGGCCTTCTTCCTTGCTTGCACCGGAGTTCATGACATCCAAGCTACGCTACTGTCTGCCATCTTGAATATGCGCTCACTCTGAAGATGCACGGTCCTTGGTGACAAGTGCAGGAGCTCCGCGTCTATCGCATCTGCAGTCCGGTGAGAAGTGCGAGAACGCATCGAGAGTGCTTGTGGTCTGGTGAACAGTGCAGGCACTCACTATCTGGCGGTGTCAGTGCTCCAGTGAGAAGTGCAGACATTGAGGGCGCTCGTTCTCTGGTGAGAACTGCTGTTCTATCTATCTGTAGCCTGGTGAGCAGTGCAAAGACTGTGAGAAGGGCCTGACACCACATATAATCAGAGGGTAAGTGCTGGTGCCTAGTAACAGTGCCTGTGGTCTGACGTGAAGCCACTTTGTCTGATGAGAAGTGCTGGTACACACTACCTGATGGTGCGTTTTCTCTGGTGAGAGCAGGTGCTCAATCAGGATCAGTAGCATGGTGAGAAGTGCAGGGACACACTACCTGACACTACACATAATCTGAGGGTAAGTGCTGGTGCCTACTGACAGTGCGTGTGGTCTGGTTAATAGTGCAGGGACTCACTGGCTGATGGTGCATGTTCTTTGGTGAGAACAGGTGCTCAATCTGTCAGGGTCTGTAGTATGGAGAGAAGTGCAAGGGACTTACTGCCTGATACCACATATAGTTTTTTGAGAAGTGCGAGTACACAGTGCCTGAAAGTGCCTGTAATCCAGAGTGAACTGTAGAATTAGATTGATGTAAACTGAAACGCAGGTGGTCTGGTGACCAATGCAAGTCTCTCTGTCTCACAGTGCCTGTTTTCTGGCGAGAACTGTGGCATGTGGTTTGTTGAGAAGTGCAGGTACTCGCTATCTGTTAGTGCCAGCATTCGTGTATAAAAGTGCTAATATACAGCCTGACAGCGCCTGTAGGCTTGTTATAGGTGCTATCTGCCAGCGCCTAGAACTGCAGAATCCAACTGAGGCAAAGTTCATGCAGGCTGGAGACCCCTGCAGGCACTCTGGCTCTCAGAGTGACAGCAGTGTGCTCACCAGTGACAGCTCCCGTAGTCACCACTAACAGCCCCTGTGGGCTCGTGAGAAGGGCCTGCGACTGTCAGCCAGTCACTGTACTTCATGCACTCGCTGTCTGATGAAATGAACAGATAACCGACACCAGGGAGTGCCTGTACTCGAACGAGAAGTGCTGGTGCCGACTGTCAAAAATTGCATGCAGTCTGATGTGAAGTGCAGGTACCCAATGGTATGTCGTGATTGTAGAGTGAAGTACAGTGTGATGTGCACGTGCTCGTTGTCTGAAAGTGGTATCACCAGGATGAGAAGACGTCCTAGCCCTCTGAAAGTGCCTGCAATAACGAGAAGTGCAGGTCCTGAATGTTATAATGTTTATAGACCAATGAGAACTCTAACCATGTGCTCCCTGAAAGTGTGTGTGTTCTGGTACTTTCCGATTGGGAGTTCCTGCAGTCTAATGAGAAGTGCAGGTACTGACTGTACGAAACTGTTTGACTCTGATGAGAAGTGCAGGCACTATGTGTTTAATCATGTTTAGTCTAATGAGGAGTGCAGGTCTCCATGCCCATTCAATACACGGCCTATTTGCTGAGAATGAAGAATACCCAGTGGAGTTAGTATGGTAATTGAGGCGTGTTTTGGAGAATTCTGAACCTGTGTCCTCACACTCACAAACCGGGGATTTAGATAGTTTGTAATACTAGAAAGTGTTCAATATACGTATTGTTCTTTTCCTGTTTGCACTGTTCTGTTCTTGTAAGTTGTTAGCACTGAGTGTTTCTCCTGCGGGTACCTTCAGACGCTATACAGCAGGCTATGCCTAGCCAGTCCCCTGCCTTCGCCCTCTTGGGTGCTGTGATAGCATTCTGCGTGGGCAAACCTGCATATCAGTCTGTTGGCGCAAGTTGTGTGTGCGCGTTAAAATACAAGGCTCTAGTTTTTATCTAGGTCTGCTTGCCGAGTCTAGGCGCTGTACAGTGGGCGGGCATGCCTTCTTTATATATGGTTGTCCAAGCGCACCGAGTGTTTGCTGCATGTTGTGTGGCCATGCTGTGTGTTTGCGTGCCCTGCTCCTCAAACACATCATATGCAGGGTTAGCTTTTAAAGCATGTTTTCCAGGGTAGATATTAAGGCAGTTCTAGTTGTGTTCCGAATAGTGTACGCATATGTTTACAGTACGCGGGCGCGCATGCGCACTCTTTGTGTACAGTATAGTTTGTGTGAGCTGTGTATAAGTAAAGTACGTGCATACTTTTCGAGTACACGTATATCCATGTAAACAAGATGTTTTTTCGTCGTCTCTTGCGTGCATGGTAATTGTGCAGAATAATGTGCTTACATTTTGTGCACCACACCATATAGTGTTTACAAGATGTGTGAGCATTCCATCGGGTTTGCGCCCCTCAACATGTGCACCATAGACATGTAATACAGATCAGTTTATAGTGTGCATCGCATTGCGTGAGTATGTATGCCTTCCATGCACGCAATATTGTGAATATTGCCACTTGGTGGACAGTAGGCTGTGCTCATTGTGTGTGCATTCTGTTGATTTACAAAAGGACGTGGGTGCACGCCGCCTATGCAAGGCACAGATTGTATGCATTCCTCGTCTGCCTGCTGCGTGTTTAGGGTATATTGCGTGTGCATGGCTTATGTGTTTAGCACGTGTCTGTAGGCTGTTTTTAAACAATATAGTCTGCTTGAATTTTATATATGCATGCTATAGGTGTACAGTACTGGGTGTAGATGACGTGTTTTACAGTGTACTGCTTGTGCATGTTTGTGTATGTGTGTGTGTGTGCAAATGCAATAGGTCTCACATTTGCGAGAGATTAAGCTATTGGCAATGTAAATGACAATGCCATTTATTTATCTGTTTTCAAAACCAACACATAAATAAAATTTTGTCATTTACAATGCCAATAGCTCTAACTTTTGCAAAGGCGAAACCGTTGCATTGTAAATGCTTGTTTTAAATGGTTTTCCAATGCTGTTGGATTCTCGGGAGAGCCAGCGTGGTCCCTGTGCTCCTATGGACTGACCCTCTCCGTTGAGCTTCCTACGTTTCCAAGGAAACCGCCTTCTCGGAGTCAACACTGTGGCCGAATCCATGTGAGGTACGGCTCAACTCTGTCTGCTGGAGAGCAGGGCTCTCATAAAGGTGTGTATGGGCCCAGGATATAATGTGCATGACTTAAGATTGTATCTGAGCTTGGTTCTAGAACAATATTTGCCATATATCATAACCACTAGACTTTCAGCCTAGGTCACCTCTACAAATTGCATTTGTAATAAATATTTTGAAAAGTCCAAGAAGGAACATTTTTTCTTGTTCGTAGCTTTAATAGCTGTAATAAAGTATCCCAATGCTTTCTTACGAAACAGCTGACCCTGCATAAGTGAAAATAGCTTCTAGGGTGTTGCCATTGTAAGGACATGTTTAACATTACATTTTGATATTTCCTACGTTTAAATATCATGCACCCTGCCTTATGGATATTTAAGACCTACTTAGGGGTGACTTTCTAATATTTAAATGTATATTTAAAAATCGGGTATCACACGGCCAAAATGGGTTATTTTGACAGGTCGAATTCACAGTTTAAACCTGTACAGTGGGGTTGCTGGTGGCAGGCTGGCAGTCATGTTTTGCATTGTCACTTTAGTAGTGGCACAATATGTGCTGCAGTCCACTAGTCAAGCTTAACCTATAAGCCCTGGATGCATTTTGGACCATACACTAGGGATTTTTAACTAGGTTAAATATGCCAGCATTGCCACTTTTGCTGTATTTCAGAGCACATAAAAACCCGGCAGCATCAGTCTAGACAATGGGAGTAATCATGCAAAACGAGGGTATTTTCCTTCGCTGGCGACATCTGGTAAAATACAACACAGCACATTTGGAAACCTAAATTCCAACGAATGTTTAATGCAAAAAATAGGAACAGCACAGCAAAAGATGAAAGACAATTGTGACTTCAACTGACGAGGTCTCTCACTAGAAATGATCGATACGAGCTAAGAGCTAACATTGATTTAAATCCACCTAGTACATGTACATTTTTTCTCAATACAAGCCAATAAAACTAGATTACACGACAAAAACGTGTTACTCTCACTGAAAACATACCTAATAAGCAGGTGTAAGGCTCTTCCTCCCCGAGAAAGCATGGAACATCTTTGAGGGGAAGATACAATTAATGTGCACAATACTAACTTCATTATCCTGAAAAAATCCTGCTTCCACTTGCCAAGTTTGAAAATGAGGTAACTCTATCAGGAAATGTGCAGGGAACAACCCTGATCCTTATGACTTATAGGCCTTCGAGAGCCATGAAATTTAGTAAGCATATTCAGTGTTACAGTAAGTCTCAACTAATCTAACATGACATTCATATTTCATTATAAGTGCTGATACATTCTGAGTTATGCATGCTATTGCTATCACTACATTAAACCTGAATATGTGAACATGATAAGACAAGATTTACATTTTCACACATCACTGAGGATATGATCCATATTACTACTATTCACATTTCTCCAGTAGACTCTTGCATCTTTTTTTAAAAAGAAAGTTGAAAGTAAAGAGCCTTAAGCCATATACAGCATAGTATTACTGTGTGCAGATACTTGGGTGCATAAAACAGAAATAGTGTAAGAAGTGGAGGCAACTATGGCTGTACACAGTGAACGTCATATGTTTTTCTCGACCAGTAAAGCTGCAGGTACAAGTCATCCTCCCTGTCAAAAAAAAGGTCAAGGTTGGGCGCACCGGATGTCTGTTTCAGAGACATGTTTCAAAGTAAAGCCAAAGCATGTAGCAAAAAAAAAAAATTGAGTAAAGGCAAAGATTCTCTTCCCAATAGATTGTCCACCGCTGGATGTCTGGACATATGCTCATGTTAAATAGTTGTTAGGTGCTTATCGAGACAACTTGAATGTAAGAAAGTTGTTTATAAGAGGTGGATGTTTGTTTGCATACCTTTGCTGACAATTTGGACACATTGCAGGTTGTCATAAAATCTACACTGTTAGGGTGACTCTCTTAGAGATAGTTTAACTCACACTCTGGTTGGAAGTATAGCCTTTTGGGGAGCGGCCAACACCGCGGAGCACGGTCTTTGGCACAGCACTTTTTTATTACTGCAGTGCATCATTAGTGTTGCTGGTTCTTGTAGTAGTACTGAGGAGCCAGCAAACAAAATCAGTTTTATTTCATTTTAATTATGGTGGTGGGTCCCTATGGATGTCCCCACATTGGCCTTGGGTCACTGTGCCCCCTTATTGGTAATGACGGCCCCAAAAATGTTTCCAATGTTGCAACCAGCCAATATGCATAACCAACATGGGCAACAGGATAATAACCTCTCTTGACCAATCAGAAGCTGCTATTTTATGGTACTGCAGGAGTTCCACTTGAGTACCTTGGGAATTCCAGGGGACCAACTGTTTAGATATCGATAACATTTTATGTGGTTTAATCCCGTCTTATACAACCTGACTCCCCTTTTATATGCTAATTTCTCAAAAACGGCTAAACAGATTTACACAAAAGCACACTTTCCGAGTAAAGTTTTAACTTTGTGGCAAATTTGGTGTAACTCCGTTCAGCTGTATTTTCGATATCAGAGAGCAAAGTTTTTTATGGGAATTGAAATAACAATAACACACTTTTGAGAAACCCTCTTACGCCACCTTTGCCTTCACCCCCATTTGATGGATCAGCACAAAATATTCCATGAAAGAGTAAAAGTGGATGAACTGTTATTTTTGAAGAGTTTACGCTGATTCTTAAATGGTGCCACCGTTGTAAAAAATGCCTTTCCTATGTACACTATGACCTAACTATATAGCTTTTTTAATATTTGTTTAGAAAAACCTCAAAAATTCACCTAAAGAAACACAGTTAAAGTGCATTTAAAGTTATGAATACAGAGAATTATTTATGAGAGCTCTGTGTCACTGTTGTACAGCGTAAAGTGGTACATGCCTAACGCAGGCCTCTCAGAAAGAGTTATGAAGAGACACAAAGCCACGCTGCGTGGCTTTGAGTAAGGCAACACAGGGCAAACTCTGTGCCTGGGAGGCGTTCCATTGGTGTTTTTCGCAGGTTGTCCCTGGCAACACCCATGGAATTTGAGGCTGCCTCAGATTTGCAAAATGATGTAAACCTGGGGGAGCGTCCAATCCGTACGCCTCCAAGGTGAGGCATAACGAGGAGAAATATGTTTATTTCTCCTTGTTTCTCTTTCCATTTCTGCTGTATTCTACAGCACAAATAGAAAGAAGAAAAAACCTCATAGGATTGTTTTTGTGTAAGAAGGTGGCCCTACCTGAGCAAAAACAATCCTGCCTGCAATGGAGGCACCCTTGCACTATGATGCAAGGGTGCATACATTAGTGCTAGGCTGCCGAAACTGTGCCAGCATTTATTGCTTAAATACGGTGCATTCCTGTCCTTTCACTTTGGCAGGGATGCCAGCACAGTAAGGTGGCTTGCAGCACTGCCCTACGCCAAAATGCCATAAATTTGCCCCACATTTTGAAAAACTACTGTGATTCGCAGGTTGTTATTAGGTCCACAATGCATAACTCACACAAAGCAAGCAACCCATAACTTACACACCAAATGTAATTCTCATAATCGCGCGCTTAAGAAAACAGTAAATATAAAATAGTTTAAATCTTCTTAGAGATGAGACCGCATATCATAATACCCTTATCACTTCAACAGAGACAACTGTGAATGTACCATCATTTACTAGGTTTAATTTTGTCCGATTTTTTTAATTACATTTTTCTCTTCAGTGAAGTTATTTATTGGAATAAATATTGTGAATTCATAACTGTACAAGTGGGAGTATGCATATACATATATTTATTTTTGATCAATTACATTTGGTGATGTATTTATTGAGTTATGTATACAACCTCTATGCAGAGTTGCAGTTCTGCCAGTAAGGCAAAGCTTGATAACTATTAATTTCTTTCAATATTTCTTTTTTTCTCTACATGGAAATACAAATTCTGTGCAAAACCTTGTCCCATATAGTTATCAAGTATAGGGTTGTTTCCACATGCTATTGGGCAGCAATTACTTCCTCTAGTGACCTACAGATGCTTACTTACTCCCCCACATGTAGCACTACTAACTTGCAACTCTGACAGAGCATGAAAGTGCTGGAGGGTGGACTGCCCAGAGCAGCTAACCGACTCCAATTGTTAACAAGCATTTGCAATGCAATAGGTCTCACATTTACGAGAGTTTGAGCTATTGGCATTGTAAATGACAGTAGCTTAAACTCTTGCAAATGTGAGACCTATTGCATTGCAAATATTTTTCTTGTAAAAGCGACCCATTCTGCGCGTTCATGTTAATAGAGGCCACTCCCCTTTGTAAACAAGCATTTGCAATGCAATAGGTCTCACATTTATGAGACTTTGAGCTATTGGCATTGTAAATGACAATAACTTAAACTCTCGCAAATGCGAGACCTATTGCATTGCAAATACTTTTCTAGTAAAAGCGCCCCCATGCTTTCACGTTAGTAGAGGCCACGCCCCTATCTTTAGACGAGCCGTGTCTAAAGAAAGGTCTGCGGCCGCCATTAAAGTGAAAGCGTGGTAGGGGTCCCTTTCACAAAAAAAGCATTTGTTTGTCAAGTTGACAAACACATGCTTTTTATTGTAAAAGAGCTGCATGCAGCAATTTCACTTTAATAGCTGCTGCGGACCTTTCTTTAGACACGGCTCTAAAGAGAGGGGCGTGGCCTCCATTAACGTTAAAACGTGGCATGGGGTGCTTCTTAGCAAAACCAAAAAAAGTGAATAAATAGTGAAAAAAACATGCAGATGTGTTCTGTGCTGCAAATAAATCAAAGGCGCTGCTGCCAATTTGGTGTGCTGTGCTATTAAAAAATATATATAAAGCATTAGGAAAGAGTGTCGCTAGCTTGCAACAGCAGGCAGGTGAAAACCATATAAAGAAAAGTGCTCAGAGGCTTTAATTAAAGCCTAACGAGTAACAACAAAAGTCAGAGGGCCAGGTCTTATGGGAGGTTACAAGATGAGACAAGACAGTATTAAGGAGGGACTACTAAACCTATAGACCAACAAAAAGCGGCAGTTGCAATTATGGGTGGAGAGTGGGTGGAGCTTCAAGTCCATTCATGAATACAGCCTTCCTCGCAGCGCATGCGCTGCCCTGGCTCGACCTAAAAAGCATGCAAACAATTTTGATAGGTGTCCTCTAACGCTAGGTTTAAATTGATACAATTTCAGTATTTACATAGAATTTAATTGACACAAGCTAAGTCAGCTAGAATACACCCAGCTAATCCAGCTGCGTCTGGAAGGTGGAAGCTTCCGGCAGCTGATTTTTTGCCCATGACATGGACTCGCCCTATTATAGCAGACTTTTGGGAGAAGGGCGATGCTAGGCTGGTTGGTGTGATGTTAGAGGTGTTAGTATGGTTGTGCATCCTTGGGGGGATTTCAGGCTGCAAATATCTGAAAATGCAAGCACGAATGTTAGCAAGGGATATGGTTTTGGCAAGAAGATGCTTTGCAATACACTGGAAGTTGCCCTAAGCCCCTGTGGAAATGGACGGAAAATGAGAAGCCCTTGGGTGGGCTCTAGCCGATGAGAGGTATATCTGGCTCACTAGGAGGGACGATAAGTGAGACGAATACCTGGCACAGTGGGGCAAGATGGTTGGTAAAATAATGAATTCACCAGAAGACGGACCACTGTGAGGCCCGGAAGCATAGTCCTAGGTCCCATACAGCTGGCGAGGGGTCTACCTCTCGGAGGATGGGGGGGCATGAACTGAGCTCTGAATGTTCCATTGAAATACTCCATTGTACTGGCAGATATGTATTCTATCTATTGATGCTGAACATGTGCAAAAGTGTAAAGAGTTACAGCCTGATTCATGTACGGGCCGTTTTGCGTGGCCCTAATAGCGAATCATAGCGACTCGCTATTGAGGACACGCAAAACGGCATTCATGTAGGAATTGCTAAATAAATAGCGATTCCTACATGATCTCTATTTGCGAGTAGAAAATTGCTACTCGCAAAAAAAGGAATAACTCCCCATTCATTCCTATGGGCCAAAAGGCCCATAGGAATGAATGGGGAGCATCCCTCATTTGCGAGTAGCAATTTGCTACTCGCAAATCAGATAGCGATTTTAAGGGTGCCAGGGGTGTCCAAAGGACACCCTGTAGCACCCCTAAAATGCACATTTGAACAGGTGTTGCGCACACACATGTCCAAAGGACATGTGTGTGTGCAACATGCAACTTAGAAAAATGCTTTTAAAAGCATTTGTCTGAGTTTTTGCTATTTACCGAGAGGTCTGACCTCTCGGTAAATAGCGGCCCAAAAGTGCAAAATCGCAATTTTTTTTGTGTCATGAATAGCATTTGAGGAATCTCTATTAGAGATTCCTTAAATGCCATTCCTCGCAAATATGCGAATTCTTACATAGCGATTTTTGCATTTGGGATTGTGAATACCAAATGCAAAAATCGCACTCGCAAAGGGCCAGATTCTCAGAATCTGGCCCTTTTGCCAGCGCTTTTGGCTACATGAATCAGGCTGTTAGTGTTTAACCTGAAAGAAAACCAAAAAATATATTTGTTTTTTAAAAGTATATTGTTGTTTCCATCCCTTTGCAAGCACAAAAGGGCACTTGTTTCTGTTTTTAATAGCAATAGTTTTATATGTGATTGCAGGGAGTTACACTATCGGAAAAATATTTGTGATTATCCACAAGTTACATTTATGTGTTTAAATCTTTTTGGAATCGGGCTTTTTGTGTGCAGCCTGTGGCTGCTCTCCCTTATAGGCTCCGGGGCCACACTCTCTATGTTTTCTGCAGTGCTTAATTTGTAAAATATGAAGTCTAGGTGCTATTTTTTTTAGGATGCCACACCCACTTCCCTTGGCTCCACCCACTTGCTCTAGTGGCTCCACCCGCATCCTCAACTGGCACCACAGAAAGCCCAATGACATGCCCAATCTGAATTTCAGCAAGCGAGGTTTCCTCAAGTAAGGTTTTCATAGGAAGTTCCAACCGCCCCTTGAGGAAAGTTTAAAAAAATAAAATCAAAAGTGCATTTAAAGCACAATTTCCGAATAGTTTGGCTAAAGTTATACATTTTTTGAAAAGGGAACAAGATCGAACATGTACGAAAGGGTGTATGTCTTTATCCCATATAAAAAATGGCCACACCACCACCTTTTGCACAAACCACTTAAAACATTGGTGCGTAGTGCTTTTATATTATAGAGTGAGCATGCTTGCAATCATGAAGGATACACATAAAATCTCTAGTGCTGCAAAATCAAACACACCAAAAACCTGCTGGATATGTACTGCATACAGATATTAGAAACACTTCAATACAAGTCAGTTAAAAAAAAAAAGCTGGAGTAGTTTGGAACGTGAAGAAAGTGGAAACATGCAGAAAGAGATTCTAGCGTTTCTCTATCTAGGGGGTGCAAAAAACAACATATTTTCTCTGCTTGTCCATGTAAACTATTAAACTAAAACAGAAGAAAGAGAGAGCAATAGCTGTAATCTGCTGGTGTAGATGGACCTGTTGCAGCTAAGCAACAATAAGTTCATGTCACAACTTCGTTTTTGTCTGGGAGAGGTGTGAATAGGTCTGAATAGAACACACAACCGAGACTATCTCAAGGAAATAGAAGTATTCAGCTTTAGCCTTGTCCTTGTTTACACCAATGAATAAAACGGAGTCAATGAAAGAAAATATCAACCTAGGATCACACAAATTGGCTAAGTAGGGAAGCCGGCAGTGATCGCAGGTTTTCAATTTTCACTGAAACTCAGACACCAGCAGGGCATGTTTTTCTGACATCAAAGGCTGATGTTTTGTCCTGTAAGATGATATTATAGCGAAGGATACAGGCAGAATACATTTTATATTTGACGGGCATACAAGCTCTTCATGAAGGGGAGAAACTGAATACTAGGTTACCATCTTGTAGCATACGGTACAGCTAGGTAGGTGGCCTGTCCTGAATAGCGGCCAATTGGCACCATAATGTGTGCCACTGCCACTTCTACCTTTCGCCAGTACAAGGGTTTCAAGAGTAGAGCACATTACCATGTGGGACTACTAGTTTCACTTAATAAGATTTCAAGAATGTGTGTTGAAGGCATAAAAACAAGACTACCTGAACGTGCCACTTAGAGGCGGCTCCTACTGTGTCCCCCTCCCAATGCCCCAACCTGGCCAGTACCCTCAGTGTAATCTATGCCCCCATGACCACCTCACACTGCAATCAGGCCCTTGCCACAAGTTTACCTCAGATTTGCATTTGCCTCCATTACTCTTCTGTTTTGCCTGCCACCCCCTTGCACAGCCGTCTGGCTTCTGCTCAGTCACGGCCAGTCTTGCTCGTACCACCCCTTTCAGTCCCAGTTTGCTTGTACCTCCTTGGGCCCCAGTCTAGTTTGTGGCCCCCATACGCTCCAGTCTGGCATGTGCCCCCTCTCCGTCTTTATGCACCAGTCTGGCTTGTAGGGTAACTGCTCATTGAAGCTTCCCTTTTTTTGTGAGCTTTCTAATAATGCTGGTTCCTAAACATCCGACTGACTGAAAACATGCAGTCTCTGCGACCTCAGGGACCTGGGTTGAGAAGGCTTAGTTACCCTCACCTGTTCCCATGCAGTAGCGGAAAAGAGGGGTCTTGCGCTGTGAAAAAAAGGCCTTGCCTTATACCGGAGGGAGAACTATTCAAAAGTGATAGGGTAATACAACTTTCTTTCTAAATAAACCATAATCTCATTATTGCACCAGACTAGTGCAGTCTCAGCAGAGGTAAAACATGTTTAAGATAGCTCTACTTGTTAGAGGCTCTTAGTTTCCCATGGCCTACTTCAGGTCCAGAAAGGCTGGAGGCAGCTGGTGATGCTGCCCGATGTCTCGCGCAGGCACGTGACAGCGTCTCACCAGCCATCAGAGAGTTTGTTCAGGGATGGGGAAATCCAAGCCTGGCCTCAGTGCCCTGCACATCTCAGTGTCCCCTACGCCCCCACATGTGACGCGCTAAAGCTTCAATGCTAAAGGTAGCCATGGGTGCTACAGGCCTAGCCCTGTCCTGTCACCTCCACCGTTTCCTACATTGTCAGAGAGTTAGGAAAGTGTGGGATGAAAGAGCAGAGACTGATACTTGGAACCTGCGACTGCACAGGTTTGAGCTTTCAGTGTCATGCTTCAGTGCCAGAATCAGTGTGGAGCGGCCAGGGTCGGCTTTAGGGCAGTGCGACCGGTGCGGTCACATTGGGCGCTGACGTGAAGGGGGCGCTGACCTCAGGAGGCGGGACACTGTTTTTAGCAATAACTTATGATTGGAGAGAAGAGGGAAACTTATGCCTGATGTTATTAAGAAAATCAGAGGAGGTGGTCATGGAGTGTGGGCGCGCCAAAAATGATTGTCGCACCTGGCGCCACCAGTACTAAAGCCAGCCGTGGGAGCGGTGGTGCAGCCCTAAGGGTCAAGGGAATAGCAAGATCGGCACAGGCAGCAAGGTAAGTAAAAAAAGCCTTTTAAATGGTGTGTGCCTATGGGTGAGAATGTGTGTCTGTGAGAGGAATTATGTGCAAATATAGATGTATGCATGCCTGTGTATCTATACATGTGTGTGAGTGAAAGTGAGAGAAAGTGAATGAGTGAGTCAGAGTGTGTGAGAAAGAGTATGAGGAATTAATGAGAGTGAGGGAGGAACAATGCCAGTGAGTGCAACTGAGTGTTACTGTGTGTAAGACTGAGTTAGAGTGAGACTGGGTGACTCATAAAAATGAGTGAAAGTAAGTAGGAGTCAAAATCAGTGAGACTGATTGAGTCAAACGGGGCCAGAGTACAATTGAGTGATTCAGAGGGAGTCGTATGAGTGAGTCAGAGTGAGAGTTAGAGAATCCGAGTGAGTCTGAGTGAGACTGAGCTAGTGAGCGTCGGCCATAATGAAACTGAGTGAGAATAGGTAAGTCACGGTGAGATTTTGTGAGTCAGAATGAGTGAGAATGAGTATGACTGCGTGAGAATGAGTAAAACAGAGTGAATCAGTGTGAGTCAAAGTTAGTCTGAGTTCATTAAAATGAGTGAGAATGTGTGGGACTAGGTGAGAATGAGTATGTCAGAGTGAGAATGAGTTAGACTGCAAGAGGCAGTGAGACCAAGTGGGACTGATTGAGTCAGTGGGAGTAAAAGTGAGTGCAAGTGCGAATGGGAGTAAGTGAATGTGAGTGCATGAGACTGGGTGAGATAGTCAGACTCTGTGCAGGTGAGTGTGAGACAACTCTTGAGCCCTCGAAGAAGAAGTGAGGCTTGCTCTCTAGATATCAAACCACAGATTGTGCTGCATCACTTTTAGAGGTCTTCAGTCACAACTGAAATATAATTGTCCAAACGGTCTATGAACATCCTGCAACAGGGGTCTTCTACCTTCTCTGTAATATGAGCTACTTTTAGTCTTTGAAAATCATTTAGAGCTAGGTATCAATCAATCAATCAATCAATCATATCATTGGTAAAGTGCACTACTCACCCGTGAGGGTCTCAAGGCGCTGGGGTGGGTAATGCTGCTACTGCTCGAACAGCCAGGTCTTGAGGCGTTTTCTGAAGGTCAGCAGGTCTTGGGTCTGCCGTAGGTGGATGGGGAGGGTGTTCCAGGTCTTGGCGGCGAGGTGGAAGAATGATCTGCCGCCTGAGGTCGCTCTTCGGAAGCGGGGACTGTAGCGAGGGCGAGGTCGGCGGAGCGGAGCTGGCGGGTGGGGGTGTAGAAGCTGAGTCGACTGTTGAGGTACGTTGGTCCTGTGTTGTGGAGTGCCTTGCGTGCATGGGTGAGGAGCTTGAAGGTTATCCTCTTGTTGACCGGGAGCCAGTGCAGGTCTCTCAGGGGGGGGTGTGATGTGGCTGCGGCGAGGGATGTCGAGGATCAGGCGTGGAAGACAGAGGCCCCACCTACCTTGTCAGCATGGAATAACGGTCTCGATTTTAACATGTGTCTGTAGACTCCTATCTTTAAAGCCCGAGGTGCCCGCAAAAGCATTTCAAGACTTGGAAGCATTGGGCGGATTATAGAGGCCTTTACTTGGAGCCTATGTTTGCTGAAGATGCTGCGATTCTGGGACAGGTGGGCAGGATTGTGGTGCAGGGGACCAATGGTTAAGCGGGAATTGTCATTGTTGCAGTAGGAGTGGAGGTGATGCATGAAATGTAGTGCAGAGACAGTGCATGGGGGCTAGTTTTGTTGGGTACATATTATTATTTCTTCTTGAATAATGTTTATATTAAATGTCAATGCAACTTTTTGTACTTTAAACTGTAGCAGACAGTCTCTGGGTTAGAGAGTTCTGCATTGCAGTTGACACTTGACACAATGAAAATTGTTTAAAATTAAAAAAAAAATCAGAGCTACTAAGGTTATTATAGATTTAATAGTGACCAGATTGGAGAAGATAAGGATAGTGGACACTATACGCAAGAACACCGGAATGCATCATTCATGGTTGCCAGCAGTGAAGTAAAAATTGCCTGTGGCATGCCTCTATGTAGGTAGTCCATATCAGCTGAAATACTCCTGGATCTAAATTGATAATATTAGTAATGTCTCCCCAACACTGCATGATTTATCACTTAATTATATTTTGAAATTCAACCATTTTGCCCCAAATATTCGTCTTGAATACACAGCTTCCAGTCCTGATATACATATATATATATGAATTCAACCAAGCAAAAACTTCTAATTAGTAGTATGGGCTGCATACAGGAGACCTACTTACAGGTCGCTCTTGAACTGCCAGTAGCTCATGAGCTGCTCTTTGGAGACGCCTGTCCTACAACTAAAGCGTATGGGGTTTGAATCAAGTATTTGCTGCACATGTTTCTCTGTACACCCATAGAACTGTGCTGCTTCCTGAAGACAAATGATCCCATTGATTCTGTTACCTTCGTCCTTATTCCAGAGCTGCACATACCTAAATATTATGTTGAGTTAATCTTTCATAGCCCCAATAAGTGACTTTTCAGAAACACCATGTATCTTGTTATGATTAATATATTCAAACAAGCATAAGATTCAGATATGACGAAAACAAGAGTTGTGAATTAAATAGAGCCTTGGAAGTCTCTCCTGGATTCCTGCATTGTTATTTTCAAGGATCCATCAGTTCTGTGGTTTTCCATCTGGTCTCTCTGACGTAGAGAAGTTAGCAGCTTCGACTCTAAAAGTATCTCCAGGGATAGTCATTGCTTTAATATGATGAGCTGGCGAGGCCTGATGGGGTCCAGGGAAGGCAAACCAAGGGAGTCCAAGAGACAAGTAATGAAGCTGCGAGAATGCGGTAGAGCCTGAACCCATGCAGATATCTCAGGAAAGAAGGCAAGACCTGCTTCGACCCGACATGCCAGGTAAAAGGCTGTGGGCATCGGGGGCGTAGCGACCAGTGCTGCAGTAAGTGAAGTGGCACCCGAGCCCAAAGGCCCCAGGGGCTTATAAAAGCTGGGTCTGGTGACTTAGTGGACTAATGCGTTCAATGTAGGAGCCTGTGTTTGACCTTGTGGTCACAGATTAAAATCCCAGCCTTTCATTCTTCTGAGGTAGATAAGTGTCAATGAGTTGGGTAACAACAAAGATCTGTTATTCAACACCAAGATGCCCTTCTGGGTGGACGTGTGCTTTAGAAATACACATTATGTTATGTTATTAACCCCTTATTAATGTTATATTTTACTACCTAATCAACATTTAGACAACTATTTTCCTTGCTTACACTGGTGGCAATAGCACACTTAGTATGCCATTGGTGAGCATTTTTTAACCCCTTCCATGCTTATGATGAACCCAGCTCATCATGAGGCACAGTGGAGCTGTGCTCATGAAGAGCCGGGCCCGTCTTAACGGCCGCGGCACTCCCACACGCAATTTATTCCTTGCCTGTGCGGGAGAATTAATCAGTGGGTGGAGTTGTGACGAGCTCAGCTCGTCATGAGTACAGCTCCACTGTGCCTCATGACAAGCTGGGCTCGTCACGAGCACCACAGCGCCTCCCCCCCCCACTCCCCTCCACGCTGTGGGGGAATTACCCCCACAGCGAATGGGTTAATGCATGCAACTTGCTTGAACACAAAAACACTTGACCGTTTCTGGATATTTATATTAAATCAGAAGGAACAGTACCTTCTGTACTCAAACAGAGCATCTGTCTACAAAGGATAAACTCAGATACAACCAAGCTTCTAAAGTATGAAACCAAGTGCTGGATCTTCGAGAAGAGGGTCTTAGTCCAAGCTGGTTATGGCCAGGTCAATGCACATGACTGGGTTACAATACATTTCCAGCACAGAGAATGGATACAAGAGATGTGCTAACTGAGTCCTTCAATCTCTTGTTCTCCCAGTCTCATCAAGTCTAGACAGTGGGGACTGGAATCTATGTGGTGGGAGGGGTGAGGTGGGGAAACATGCACAAAAAATGAATAAAAAATTAAAAGACGTACCAAACACGACATCCTACACTCGGGAGCTCTTCTTTCGCTGATGCCACCAGGTTGCTGCAACTCTCTTCACCAATCCTATCTCTGCTCTAACCAGCATGAGTTTAAACACAAAAGATTTGCCTACCCTTAATATATTTAGTTCTTGCAGTTACTGAAAGCAGAAATGATAAACACGTTTCTTCTGTTTACCATGGAAATTTAATTATCAATCCATTCATTATTTTCAGTTTTTTGAACGTATGTTCATATGTGAAAAAAGATTACCATTGGCATTTCAACTTCAACCCACATATCAAAATACTGTGATTAATTAAAACAAATTATATCAATAAAAGACATAAATCGAAATCATATACAATTTTCATACAAAAGTGAAGTGATATTTGTCAAAACACATATGCACGTTGATCAAAAGTAAATTCAACATTACATGAAAAAAAAATTTAAAGCATCATTTGTAACATCAATACATTTTAAACAATAATGTTTTTTCAAACAAAAAAGACCAGTTTATCGGTTTGATGTGAATGTAAATCAATGCGCTTCGGTGTACTACGAGGCTTGTGCCAACGGGTTTCGAGTCCAGGTATTAAATCACCAAACTCTCTTCAGGGCTTTACTATTCTGATCTAAAAATAAAACGTTTTGACAACATTATGATTATTACAAGGACCTCTCTCTATTTGAATTACTGCACTTTCTTCCCTCATGTCTCATAGTACCTGAATGAATGATTTGCCATGTCTCGTCTTTTTAAATGTTCCGCTGTTTTTCTAATGTATTTGGAAGCGCAGGGGCCATCCGCCAGATGCCTGCAGGGGAACATGTTTTACTTCTATCAGTGTGTCATCAACTGTGTTTCTTCAGTTGTTATTTGTAAAACCAAAGTCATATGAAACAATGCAAGACTCTCAATGAAAGAGGCCACATACCTAAGGAGGGGCGGAGTTCGTGTAGTGATGTTTGACTTTGTTTTATTAGCGCTGGGGAACGTGAACTTTCAGGGAGCTTTTTTTCTGAAAATAAAGCGTTTGACGTTTACCACAAGGTCTAATTACAATCGTGAAACGATAGTGTATGGGCTGGAAATTAGGTTAAAAACTACCTTGATGAGCTGTTAGTTGCTCGTAGTGTCCCACCAGCTTAACGGTGAAGTGCGGTTTGAACGCACAAACTGTCCCTCAATTACGTTCTGTAACAAAATAACAATGTGGCCATAAATATCCATTCGCTCAGACATTTCGCTTATTTAGACTGATGTCGAGCGTGTAACACTCACCGAAATTTTGATGATTGTGTTCCCAAAGATAGATCGCCTCTCGCAGACGCCATGTCTGCCTGACTCACTGTTTTCTCATTCCTCAGGTGTCATGTGATCAATCAGGTGGCCTATTCCCGCCCCTATGTATTATGGGTTGTGTAGTCCCTCATTATGCCAGTTGGCTAGCATAACTGTGTTTACTTGCACTGGTAGTTTAAAATAACAGGGTAGGACTGATTAATAAAGGTGGTTTTCAGCAATCGAACCGCATTATTTTGATTTACAACACTTTATGCTGGATGCACATCTCATCGATATTCAAATTCTATTTATTTCACTCATGGTATTTAACCCGCTGATTGTACTGTTAAATTTCATTATCAAATAAGCTTCTCTGCGCAATAAAGCCGTTTCTATATCTGTTGTGCAATTTGAGGCATTTATTACTGATAAAACAGTCCATTGAAAATCATTTTCCCCATGTTTCTCTTCCAAAAAGTGTTCGACCATAGGTGCTGTGGACACTTTGTTCTTTATGCGAGATCTATGCTGCGTTATTCTAGCATTGATCTGCTGACTCGTTTTGCCAATGTATATTCTACTGCAGGGGCAGCGGATGGTGTACACTACACTTTTGGTTCTGCAATTAGTGAACTGCTCATGTTTCCACTTAACTCCATTGTGGCTAAATTCTGAACCTTCAATGGTATGATTACATGCCACGCAATTGCCACATTTGCGATGGCCCTGTATAGGTTTTAAATTCCATTGAGAAATCAAGTCACTTTTCAATTTGGGAATAGAGGTATCTGCTCTAATAATTTGTTGTCCAACACTCGTTTTTTTTCATTGCGAATATTGGCTTCTGCAGGGGGACTTCAAGATTCTCCAGCAAGTGCCAATTTCTGAGCACAATTTGTTTAAATTGATTAGTTTGAGGACCAAAAGTGGTCACACATACCAGTCTTTCTAGTTCTTTCTTTTCTTTCACCTGTGCTAGTTCTTTCTTTTCTTTCACCTGTGCTACAGGTGAAAGAAAAGAAAGAACTAGAAAGACTGGTATGTGTGACCACTTTTGGTCCTCAAACTAATCAATTTAAACAAATTGTGCTCAGAAATTGGCACTTGCTGGATGTGAGAAGTTGGCCTGATGTGCAGTGTTCACTATTCTAGTGATCACTATATATCAGTCCAAACAACCCTTATTGATGATTGGTTGTAAGTCAACCTTATAGACCAGCTATCCTAGTAGCATGGATACGAGCAGTCTAAGGCTAAGACTCTAGAGGGCGTGTTAAGCCAGCTGTTTTACCATCACATTACCCCTTGAACACCCAGTGAAAGGACACCACACAAGTGTTATGAAAATAAACAGTGTATTTATTAGAATCACAACAGCCCTGTACTCTTTATGAGGACAGGGTGCTAGGCACACAACAAAACTCTTACGAAAATACTTAAGTTAGCACAGTATATACAAATGCCCGAGGGGCACGAAAAACCATATACTCTAAAAGTGGAATGCGAAATTACTAGCAGGTAAGTACAGTACTAATAGGCTTTGGAATCGCTAGGACTTGACTATAGAATCGTTAGATTACTTCTAGGAGGCCCAGGGGACTCGGGTGCAGAGTGTGCACTCTCACGCGGGATGCGGGACAAAGTCTATGATAGCTAGTAAAGTTAAAGTTAGTGTTCACGGGCGAACCCGACCTGGTAGGGAGAAAACGACAGTGGATCCTGACCCTTGGATAGTGAAGCTATGCTGGGGCACTGAAATGCCGAAGTTACCTAGCCCAGGGGCTGCAGCTGCATATGTCTCAAAAGACGTCGGGAATCCTCGTTGACGAACCAGGAGCCTGGAAGAAAGATGCTGGCAGGCGACCAGTGAAGAGAGTTCGAAGTGATCCAAGCCTGGATCTTGAAGATGGATGACACCTGAAAGCAGAGGGGACCAAGTTCGTGACTACTAGCCAGTAGTCAGTGGGCACCAGGAGGGCACCGGATGGTAGTCACCTCGACTAGGTGAGTGGGCGACGCTGTGCTCTGCAGATCTCACGGACCAGGAGGTGTTGTCGGCGGCCAGGATGGAGAGGCGAGCTGTCCCACGATGGATGAAGCTGTCGGCGTCGAAGTACCCAGGATTGGGCAACAAAGCCTTGGCTAATTCAAGCCCACGCGGTGGACGCAAAATGGCGTCTTGAGTGGACCAGGAGGGTCCGGGGTGCTCCTCTTCTGGAAGGGAGCAAGAGCCAGTCTGGAGCAACCAGACCAGCAGCAGTGATGTCGTCGAGCGTCGTTCAGAAGGCCACAAGCCAGCGGGCTAGTAGCCAAACAACGCGGTGAGCAGCAAAAAGCAGAAGGGCCCCACGCCGATCGTGGAGATGCTGGGGGGCTGCTCTTCGGTGCTGGAGCTGCTCAGGGTCGGGGCTTCTCGGACCCCAAAGCACTCGCCAGTAGATTACTCGGCGGGCTTGCTGTGAAGAAGTCGTGCAGTCTTGGCAATAGTCGGTCCCTTGAGGTCTCGTCGCACTCACGGTTCTCAGCTTGGCTGTAGAGGTGAGTAGAGGTCGGAGGTGCCAGGGAAGCCGGGTCTTGTCGAGCTGGGCAGTCGGATTCCGGAGGAAGGACGTGCAGCAGACCGCAGTGTTCTTAAGATGGTGCCTGCGGATGCAGGGTGACTACTCCTTAGCCACAAGGGAGAATCTTGAAGAAGAAATCTTGAAGTCCTTTCGCAGAAAGTCGTGTCTTGATTCCAAAGATGATCTAATTTGGAAGGGGGCCTGCTCCTACCTTTATCTGGGAAAAGGGGGCTGGCACGCGACTAAGTCCTGCCCTATGGGTGGGACCAGGAGGGGGGTGGTTACACCCCTCTCCTTTGGCGGGCTTTCCCCAGGCCAGGGGCTGGAGTGCCCCTGGAACTGGTTTCAGCCGGCCTATGCACAGTGAGCACCGGGGTGCCACTTGCAGTCACCTTCCTCTGAAGCCCTGCCTACCTAGGATACACAAAATCCTGTCTGGGACGGTGCTGGCACCGCCCCTGGCAGGAAACCCTTTGTCCTTATCTCCTGCTCTGGGAGGACTCCCAGCAGCAGGAGGGCAGACTTGTGTCTCGGTGGCAGCATCCATTTTGTGGAGCTGAGGCTCTGTTTGACTTTAACCGGGGTTATAGGTTACATACATGTCGTGTCCCTCTAGAAGGGTGGAATGCTAAACCCGTCGCCAGAATTGGCGAGGGGTTAGTATTCCAATTCGTATGACACCTTACTCGACATGTTTTGATAAAGCGATACCAGAGTTGGCATATAACCGCGAGGATTATAATGCACTTAAGAGTATATGGTATGCGATATCATGGAAACGGCTAAGGGATAGATCCCGAAAGCCGCAGACAGGCTCAGCTCATGCCAGAGCACCATCTCACACGATTCCAAGCACTCTGCCTTCAGGATTGTTAAGGCCTGCCATAGGAGTGACTGATAGGAGATCTGTGTGTCCATTTTAGGGTTAGATATAGGTATACTATATCTAAAGCAAGGGGTGATTACACCACCTTGCCCCAGCTGTCAAGCAGCCAGTTGTGTCAGTTTTGGATGGCCAGCCAGGGGTGGCATAATACATGCTGCAGCCCCTGGTAGGCCCTGGGCACACCTATGCCCTGGGTACCTAAGGTACACTGTACAGGGACTGATAAGGTGACTCAGTATCCAATTTAGATATGTACCTAAGGTACATGAAATCCATTTTACGGAGAGAGCAGTAGGCCTGGGGTCCTGAATAGCAGGGCCCCAGGTCAACTAAGTCAGAAAACCAGCAAAACACCAGGCAAAAAGTTGGGGGCAACCATAGTCAGGGATCTACCTTCCTACATAACCCCCCCCCCCAAACGAAAGGAGATAAGGCTATCCTTGCCAGGTAAGCCTATATTGCCTGAGTGGCCATATAAGGAAGTACCAGCACTGGCATGGTTACCCCCTATCTCATGGTCCACTAAGCAATCCCTCACCCTAAGGGTGTCTGAGGGTCTCCACCATAGGGAATCTCTACCTGTGGTGTGCTTTGGCAAAGTAAAAGGCTGGTGCTGAAATGGAGCACTGAAGTGAGGCTCCACTAATTTTGGGCTCAGCTTCCTCCAATCATTTTCCACCATAGAGGCCTTTCTTTCAAAGACTGAGTTGTTTTGGGCTCTCAGGGTCAACCTCTGGCTACCTACAGCTGGAGGTTGGGTCCCTCTGTTTGGCTTACTGGAGGGACAGGTCAGGTCTGGGGCCCTCAGGTCCCAAGTTTGGCTGTGCCCACCAGTGTCCATCTGTGGGAGGTCCCTAACTAATTTTAAGGGGGGTCCCTCAGGAGTCTGTTTTATTTTCACTTGGCTAGGATTACTAGCTTCAGTACCCTTAATCTGCTGATTGGGGAATTCTTTTGGACAGGGGGCCCTTTGGGGTCCAACACTGGCCTCCCTGACCTCTACAGCCCTGGGCTGACTGAGGCAGGGTAGAGAGGGGCAGGTTACCTGCTCCAGACTGGGTCCCACCTTGGAAGGGTCCACTGACATCAGGGGTTCTGCCAGGCTAGGCCTGACTACCTCTGTGGCAGTTTCCTCACAAGGGGTCAGATCAGTTCCCTGAGGAGGCTGATCCTTTCCTAAAGTCTGGTGGGAGGGAGATTTCTCTTCCTCCTCAATACTCTCTGTCTGAGTGGAGTGATCCATAGTTTCAGGCTTCACAACACTATCATCGGTCTGAGTTTGAGCTGTGGCCATCACAACTCTCCCAACCTTTTCAGGAGGGGGCTCAGTTTGGGTGTGGGCTGTGACCATCACAGCCTTTACAACCTGTTCTGGGAAGGAAGTAGTCTGAGATTGGGCTGTGACTGGCACAGCCCTCCTGACCTGTGCAGGGAGGACATCTTGGACTGGGGCTGTGGCTACCACTGCTCCACTAACCTTACCATGGGAGTTTACCATTTTAGAATGGGTTTCTTGCTCTACCTCAGCCCAGGCTGAGAGCTCTAAATCATTCCCCAGTAGGCAATCTACAGGCAAGTTTGGTGACACTGCCACTCTCTTGTGGCCAGTGACACCTCCCCAGCTGAGATTGACCACTGCCATGAGATGATCTCTCTGTACTCCATCAATATTGGTCACCTGGTATGTGGCACCAGGTAAAAGTTGCCTTGAGGGGACTAGACTCTCAGTCACCATGGTGATGCTAGCCCCTGTATCTCTATAGGCCTCAACTTTTATACCATTGATGAGGGGCTCCTGTCTGTACTTGCCCAAAGTGTTGGGACAAGTTGTGAAGTTGGCAAACCCCATGCCAGTCTCACAGACAAGAGTATCTAAGTCAGGGGACCTGGTTAGGCCAGAGTCCCCAGGAACTCCCAAAGTAAATGCACCCAAATTCTTGGGGGCACTCCCACCACCTGGGGGATTACTACTTGTAGTAACAGGAGGTTTGGGAATGTTACTTGGGGGTATGTTTTCCTTATTGTTATTCTTTGGGCAACTGCTGTCAGTTTTTAAATGACCCACCTGTTTACAGGGATAACAATAAGGTTTCTTCTGGTTATTGGAAGGATTCTGGGACCCACCCCCCTCAGAGGATTTTTGGGGCCCTGATGTGGTTTGATCTGGAGATTTATTCCCACCCTTCTCTTGAGGCTTGGTTGATTCCTTTTTCTGGTCACCACCTTGGTTCTTGGGCCTAATCCTGGTTCTGACCCATTTGTCTGCCCTCTTACCCAATTCTTGTGGAGAGGTCAGATCAGAGTCTACCAGGTGCTGGTGTAATAACTGGTTCTGACAATTATTTAAGACTTGCTCTCTCATAATTAGATTATACAATCCTTTGAAATCAGTAACCTTACTACCCAGTAGCCAGCCTTCCAAAGCCTTAGTGGCACAATCAACAAAGTCAGACCAGTCCTGAGACTGAGTTTTCTGGGTGTCTCTGAACAGCAACCTGTACTGCTCAGTGGTTAAGCCAAACCCATCAACCAGTGCATTTTTCAGGACCTGGTAATCATTAGCATCCTCCACTCTTGTAGTGAGGAGCTTACCTCTACCTTTACCATCAAAGGAGAGCCACAGTATAGCTGCCCACTGACTCTGGGGAATGCACTGCACAGTGCCGGCCCTCTCCAAAGCAGCCATCCATTTCTGGATGTCATCCCCTGGTTTAAAGGGGGGCACTATCTTAGTCAGGTGTTTAGTATCTAAACCCTTCTCTCTATCTCTTGGGAGATTGCTGCCACCAGTGGGAGCTAGCCCACTCATCTGCTGCTCTCTAGCAAAGGCGAGCTTTTCTTTGGCCAGGGCAAGTTCTTCCCTTTCAATCCTCAGAGCAGCCTGTCTCATCCTAGCTTCATGCTCTATTCTCTGAGGGGAAGTCACTCTCCTCTGTGGAGAGTTCCTCCTCCTCTGGGAAGAGGCATTAGAGTGCAGAGATCTATTGGAGTCCCTAGAAAGAGATCTATCTCTCCTAACTCCAAGGTTAGGCCCACTTCGGGTTAGTACTGGGGGTCTCCCAGATCCTAGCCCAAGTAAGTCTAAGTTGGCCCTAGTTAGCCTTCTGACTACCTCAAGACCTTTGTCTACCTCATCCCCAGAGAGTTCCTCTTGATCCTCCTCCTCAACTGCAGTAGCAGTGTTGGGGAGGTCTGGATCCCCAGAGGTTCCCTCTAAGGCTGGCATATTCTGATGTAAGTGAGAAATCTTTCTGGCATCATATGTCTCTAAGAGACCTATCAGAAAGGGAATGGTGGGGTTAGACCCCTGCTTCAGTTTCCTGGAGGTACAGACTTGTCTCATCTCCTGGAAACTGAGAGCTGCATATCTTGAAGTGACCTGTGGAGGGTCAACACTCACCAGGGGAGTCTCAGTGGACTCTCCATGGTTAGACATGCTTTTCTAGTGAGGTGTAAGTGGTGCACTTACCTACACTATATGTTTGCCTACTGATCCCTTGCTAGAGTTGTAGTTTAGGGTGTGCTAGGCCCTAGGAGCTACAACAGCTGGTTCAGTAGAACTCAGAGTATTCTAAGCTAAGTTATATGTACCTTTAGTACTTATGTGATCTTTCACAAGATATTCTTAGGATATGTGTGGTAAAACAACAGCAAGCTCAAATCCCAACCGCTGCTCACCAATGTGAGAAGTTGGCCTGATGTGCAGTGTTCACTATTCTAGTGATCACTATATATCAGTCCAAACAACCCTTATTGATGATTGGTTGTAAGTCAACCTTATAGACCAGCTATCCTAGTAGCATGGATACGAGCAGTCTAAGGCTAAGACTCTAGAGGGCGTGTTAAGCCAGCTGTTTTACCATCACATTACCCCTTGAACACCCAGTGAAAGGACACCACACAAGTGTTATGAAAATAAACAGTGTATTTATTAGAATCACAACAGCCCTGTACTCTTTATGAGGACAGGGTGCTAGGCTCACAACAAAACTCTTACGAAAATACTTAAGTTAGCACAGTATATACAAATGCCCGAGGGGCACGAAAAACCATATACTCTAAAAGTGGAATGCGAAATTACTAGCAGGTAAGTACAGTACTAATAGGCTTTGGAATCGCTAGGACTTGACTATAGAATAGTTAGATTACTTCTAGGAGGCCCAGGGGACTCGGGTGCAGAGTGTGCACTCTCACGCGGGATGCGGGACAAAGTCTATGATAGCTAGTAAAGTTAAAGTTAGTGTTCACGGGCGAACCCGACCTGGTAGGGAGAAAACGACAGTGGATCCTGACCCTTGGATAGTGAGGCTATGCTGGGGCACCGAAATGCCGAAGTTACCTAGCCCAGGGGCTGCAGCTGCATATGTCTCAAAAGACGTCGGGAATCCTCGTTGACGAACCAGGAGCCTGGAAGAAAGATGCTGGCAGGCGACCAGTGAAGAGAGTTCGAAGTGATCCAAGCCTGGATCTTGAAGATGGATGACACCTGAAAGCAGAGGGGACCAAGTTCGTGACTACTAGCCAGTAGTCAGTGGGCACCAGGAGGGCACCGGATGGTAGTCACCTCGACTAGGTGAGTGGGCGACGCTGTGCTCTGCAGATCTCACGGACCAGGAGGCGTTGTCGGCGACCAGGATGGAGAGGCGAGCTGTCCCACGATGGATGAAGCTGTCGGCGTCGAAGTACCCAGGATTGGGCAACAAAGCCTTGGCTAATTCAAGCCCACGCGGTGGACTCAAAATGGCGTCTTGAGTGGACCAGGAGGGTCCGGGGTGCTCCTCTTCTGGAAGGGAGCAAGAGCCAGTCTGGAGCAACCAGACCAGCAGCAGTGATGTCGTCGAGCGTCGTTCAGAAGGCCACAAGCCAGCGGGCTAGTAGCCAAACAACGCGGTGAGCAGCAAAAAGCAGAAGGGCCCCACGCCGATCGTGGTGATGCTGGGGGGCTGCTCTTCGGTGCTGGAGCTGCTCAGGGTCGGGGCTTCTCGGACCCCAAAGCACTCGCCAGTAGATTACTCGGCGGGCTTGCTGTGAAGAAGTCGTGCAGTCTTGGCAATAGTCGGTCCCTTGAGGTCTCGTCGCACTCACGGTTCTCAGCTTGGCTGTAGAGGTGAGTAGAGGTCGGAGGTGCCAGGGAAGCCGGGTCTTGTCGAGCTGGGCAGTCGGATTCCGGAGGAAGGACGTGCAGCAGACCGCAGTGTTCTTAAGATGGTGCCTGCGGATGCAGGGTGACTACTCCTTAGCCACAAGGGAGAATCTTGAAGAAGAAATCTTGAAGTCCTTTCGCAGAAAGTCGTGTCTTGATTCCAAAGATGATCTAATTTGGAAGGGGGCCTGCTCCTACCTTTATCTGGGAAAAGGGGGCTGGCACGCGACTAAGTCCTGCCCTATGGGTGGGACCAGGAGGGGGGTGGTTACACCCCTCTCCTTTGGCGGGCTTTCCCCAGGCCAGGGGCTGGAGTGCCCCTGGAACTGGTTTCAGCCGGCCTATGCACAGTGAGCACCGGGGTGCCACTTGCAGTCACCTTCCTCTGAAGCCCTGCCTACCTAGGATACACAAAATCCTGTCTGGGACGGTGCTGGCACCGCCCCTGGCAGGAAACCCTTTGTCCTTATCTCCTGCTCTGGGAGGACTCCCAGCAGGAGGAGGGCAGACTTATGTCTCGGTGGCAGCATCCATTTTGTGGAGCTGAGGCTCTGTTTGACTTTAACCGGGGTTATAGGTTACATACATGTCGTGTCCCTCTAGAAGGGTGGAATGCTAACCCCGTCGCCAGAATTGGCGAGGGGTTGAATTGAATTGAAAAATAATTTATATTGCGCAGAACAATGACCCGCAGGTATCAAGGCGCCTAACAGAAGATCAGAGGAAGATCAAGAAAACTTAGGACCTTAGACATAGGCTTGCCTGAAGAGAAGGGTTTTTAAGGCAGTGCGGAAGTTCTGAAGGGATGGGAGAGATCTCAGGTCCAAAGGGTTAGTATTCCAATTCGTATGACACCTTACTCGAAATGTTTTGATAAAGCGATACCAGAGTTGGCATATAACCGCGAGGATTATAATGCACTTAAGAGTATATGGTATGCGATATCATGGAAACGGCTAAGGGATAGATCCCGAAAGCCGCAGACAGGCTCAGCTCATGCCAGAGCACCATCTCACACGATTCCAAGCACTCTGCCTTCAGGATTGTTAAGGCCTGCCATAGGAGTGACTGATAGGAGATCTGTGTGTCCATTTTAGGGTTAGATATAGGTATACTATATCTAAAGCAAGGGGTGATTACACCACCTTGCCCCAGCTGTCAAGCAGCCAGTTGTGTCAGTTTTGGATGGCCAGCCAGGGGTGGCATAATACATGCTGCAGCCCCTGGTAGGCCCTGGGTACACCTATGCCCTGGGTACCTAAGGTACACTGTACAGGGACTGATAAGGTGACTCAGTTTCCAATTTAGATATGTACCTAAGGTACATGGAATCCATTTTACAGAGAGAGCAGTAGGCCTGGGGTCCTGAATAGAAGGGCCCCAGGTCAACTAAGTCAGAAAACCAGCAAAACACCAGGCAAAAAGTTGGGGGCAACCATAGTCAGGGATCTACCTTCCTACACTGGAGAACCTTGAAGTCCCCCTGCAGAAGCCTATATTCGCAATGAAAAAAAAAAAAAAAACACGAGTGTTGGTCAACAAATTATTAGAGCAGATACCTCTATTCCCAAATTGAAAAGTGACTTGATTTTTCAATGGAATTTAAAACCTATACAGGGCCATCGCAAATGTGGCAATTGCGTGGCATGTAATCATACCATTGAAGGTTCAGAATTTAGCCACAATGGAGTTAAGTGGAAACATGAGCAGTTCACTAATTGCAGAACCAAAAGTGTAGTGTACACCATCCGCTGCCCCGGCAGTAGAATATACATTGGTAAAACGAGTCAGCAGATCAATGCTAGAATAACGCAGCATAGATCTCGCATAAAGAACAAAGTGTCCACAGCACCTATGGTCGAACACTTTTTGGAAGAGAAACATGGGGAAAATGATTTTCAATGGACTGTTTTATCAGTAATAAATGCCTCAAATTGCACAACAGATATAGAAACGGCTTTATTGCGCAGAGAAGCTTATTTGATAATGAAATTTAACAGTACAATCAGCGGGTTAAATACCATGAGTGAAATAAATAGAATTTGAATATCGATGAGATGTGCATCCAGCATAAAGTGTTGTAAATCAAAATAATGCGGTTCGATTGCTGAAAACCACCTTTATTAATCAGTCCTACCCTGTTATTTTAAACTACCAGTGCAAGTAAACACAGTTATGCTAGCCAACTGGCATAATGAGGGACTACACAACCCATAATACATAGGGGCGGGAATAGACCACCTGATTGCTCACATGACACCTGAGGAATGAGAAAACAGTGAGTGAGGGAGACATGGCGTCTGCGAGAGGCGATCTATCTTTGGGAACACAATCATCAAAATTTTGGTGAGTGTTACACGCTCGACATCAGTCTAAATAAGCGAAATGTCTGAGCGAGTGGATACTTATGACCACATTGTTATTTTGTTACAGAACGTAATTGAGGGACAGTTTGTGCGTTCAAACCGCACTTCACTAACTAACAGCTCATCAAGGTAGTTTTTAACCTAATTTCCAGCCCATACACTATCGTTTCACGATTGTAAATAGCCCTTGTGGTAAACGTCAAACGCTTTATTTTCAGAAAAAAAGCTCCCTGAAAGTTCACGTTCCCCAGCGCTAATAAAACGAAGTCAAACATCACTACACGAACTCCGCCCCTCCTTAGGTATGTGGCCTCTTTCATTGAGAGTCTTGCATTGTTTCATATGACTTTGGTTTTACAAATAACAACTGAAGAAACACAGTTGATGACACACTGATAGAAGTAAAACATGTTCCCCTGCAGGCATCTGGCGGATGGCCCCTGCGCTTCCAAATACATTAGAGAAACAGCGGAACATTTAAAAAGACGAGACATGGCAAATCATTCATTCAGGTACTATGAGACATGAGGGAAGAAAGTGCAGTAATTCAAATAGAGAGAGGTCCTTGTAATAATCATAATGTTGTCAAAACGTTTTATTTTTAGATCAGAATAGTAAAGCCCTGAAGAGAGTTTGGTGATTTAATACCTGGACTCGAAACGCGTCGGCACAAGCCTCGTAGTACACCGAGGCGCATTGATTTACATTCACATGAAACCGACAAACTGGTCTTTTTTGTTTGAAAATTTTTTATTGTTTAAAATGTATTGATGTTACAAATGATGCTTTAAAACATTTTTTCATGTAATGTTGAATTTACTTTTGATCAACTTGCATATGTGTTTTGACAAATATCACTTCACTTTTGTATGAAAATTGTATATGATTTCGATTTATGTCTTTTATTGATATAATTTGTTTTAATTAATCACAGTATTTTGATATGTGGGTTGAAGTTGAAATGCCAATGGTAATCTTTTTTCACATATGAACATACGTTCAAAAAACTGAAAATAATGAATGGATTGATAATTAAATTTCCATGGTAAACCGAAGAAACGTGTTTATCATTTCTGCTTTCAGTAACTGCAAGAACTGAATATATTAAGGGTAGGCAAATCTTTTGTGTTTAAACTATAATCGGCCCTGCTTACCCTTGGTCCCTTGGGCCTCACTCCCTTTTTTGCTAACCAGCATGAGAGCAGTGCTAGGATTGGTGGGAGTGGCCTCACTCGGCGCTACACAGTGATCTGGAGGTTTTGACTTTCTCTAACCCAGCTGTCTTAAGAGAGCTGGGTTAGAGATGTTTAAAGTACGCATGTGTGGTTGGCCGTAGGAAGACCACTGGCCATAGAGACATGCACACTTTAAACAGCGCATTAAACAGCCCACATTCCTCCCTGCTGCTGTCACTCAGCAGTGGCCCGTGCCTGTCCCGATGCTCGGCTCATGACAGAGGGATGAAATAGAGAGTGGTAATAAATTACCATTTTATTTTTATTCTCTGGGGCTTTGGGAGGAATTTAAGTGGGGCAACACTCCTCCACTCAAGCGGAGGAGCCACCCCTGAGTATAGAGTAGCGTGTTGTTATAAGTAAATCTCACAGCTTTGTTTACCAAATTTAATACAGACTGTCTGTCTATATTTACAAAAGAAGTGACAGAGCGCAGCGTTAGCCTTGTTGGCTTAACGCCAAACTCTGCCACTTCTGAAACACAGGGCTGCACTGTTTTTATAACAGTACGGTGCAGCACTCCATTTCTCCCTGCGGTGGTGCTATATTTAGCAGCCTAACACCAACTGCCTTGAGGGGTACAATTGTTTATGTGAAGAAAGGTGTCCCTTCTTGCACATAAACAATCTGAAATGGCGTTTTGTAATTTCGATGCGTGCTGCTTAATACAACACACTGTCGAAAAACATAATGTTTTTTAATGATTGTTTATGTGCAGGAAAGGCCACCTTTTTGCACAAAAATGATAAATGGCACTTTGCTGTTTCTATGTGTGCTACACAACACAGCACACATGGAAACAGCAAAAACAAGGAGAAATTAACATTTCTCCTTAAGGCTCCAGGGTAAGACCAGGGCCAGGAAAAGTACCTGGATCAGAAACAAGGATGCTCGTTTCTGGTCCAGGGAGGACCTGGCTTGGCAGTTTGGGTTGGACTGTTCAATTGAGGAACAGGGTCAAGACTGATTTGAATTTGGTTAGTTCTTAAGTGGGATGGAAGAGTGAGCTAAAGAACGATGATGGATTCAACTGAGATCTGTGACTGAGGGGTAAGTGTCTGAAAAGTTTCAGTGCTCCGTCCATCATCACTTTGTTTTTGCTTTGTTCGCCCTAAGTTGGCAGGGTATGCCAAGACATGGGTCCCTTGCTCACTTGTAAATGTAAATGTAAATGTAAATGTAAATGTAAATGTAGTTGAGCTTATATAGCGCACAGCTACCCGCAGTGGGTGTCCCGGCGCTTGCTTAGGGAACCCTTCCTGGTATTCCCCTGTGAGATAGCAGGGTATCCACAAGGTGAAAGTCAGGCATCCCGCCGCGAGAGGCAGTTGTGGAGATTAAGCAAGCTATTGCCCAGAGTCGCAGAGTGTGAACCCGTGAGTCGAGGAGGCACCGGGGCGAGAATTATCGAGTCCGTGGAATTTTTAGCCCAAGACCCGCCGAGGCGGGGAATTGAACCCTGGTCCAGGACCGATCTCAGCTTCCGGGTCTGCTGCCTCTAACCCCTGAGCCACACTTCTCCACTTTGCCACTGGATATCAAGCTAGCCTGGCTGATGAAGTGTGAAACCCCAAAACCGGTCCCAGGATGCTTGTTTACGGTCCAGGGAGGACCTGGCTTGGCAGTTTCGACTGGACTGTTCCCATGAGGAACAGGGTCAAGACTGATTTTCACATGGCTGGGTCTGAACTGGGGTGGTGAAGTGAGCTAAAGAATGGTGATGGATTAAACCTAGCTCTGTGACGGGGGGTGAGTGCCTGAAAAGTTTCAGCACTCTGTCCAACATCGCCTTGTATTTGCTATCACCACTCTAATTCATCATTATGCTGGGCACTGATATCTGCAGATCAAAGTGGCTATCTAAAGGAAAGTTGAGTTATCTTAATAACATCATTACGTTGTTGCATCTAACCGCAACAGTGAAGAGAATATGATTTTCCTCCTACAGCCCTAAAGCTCAGTCAGGTGACCAGAGTGCAGACAGAACACCAGTTAGCGCATCCAAGGTCATCAGGATGATGTACCAGTGACAGAGACAAATGCTGTAATACTTCTAATCAGTTCATAACCAGGTGGCCACTATCTTCGTTCTAAGAAAGCCAAGTCAACGGGGCATGGTCAGTGAGCACCCGAACATATTCACCCATCAGGTAGTACCTCAAAGCCTGAACAGACCAAGGGATAGCCAGATACTCCTACTCAATAGTAGCGTAAATTAACTGTTTGGGAGTAGCTTCAATGCTGAAAAGCAGTATCAAATGAGGAACGTCCTCAAAATCCTAAGGCACAACAGCATCTAAGCCTGAACCCCAGATATTGGCTTGCAATATAAAAGGAAGAGAAATGTTTGGACACCTTAGAACCAGATTGGAATAGAGTGAAAGTTTCTGAGAGAGTGAAAGTTTCAAGGGCAAAAGTGCCCTTTTCTATGTCTCAGCCCTAAGGTACCAGATGAGGAGTAGTTTTTTCAACAGAGCTATCAGACGAGCAGCTAAGGTAGAATAGTGAGGAATTATTGTCATATATCACTCAATAAACCCCAAGTGGTAGCTGTTCAGTCGTGACTTCAAACCATCTTCCCACACCTTAATTTACTAAAACTGAGGCTGAACATGGCACTTCCAAGGGTACATCTTAGAAATACCACAGCCACCTGTGTACATTTTACATGGTTCATGGTGATACCTTCTAGGTTAAATGAAGACAGTAGTGTCTCAAGGGGATGTAATTAAATGTCCCAAGTCAGGCAGTAAAATATATCTTCTATATATGCATCTGCATTGGCCTGATGGGGAACTCAAATGTGGCCCAATAACATTTGAAAATTGTAACCAAGATCAAAGTACTAAAACTGGAAAAAACAAATGGAGTCGAAATCTTTGGCTTTTCTCTACTAGTTCACTTAAGATGCACATTTCAAAACATTTTCATAAGATATAGGGTACTGACATATTTTGCAGGTCCTAGCTATTCTACGCCATTTTGTCAATAAATTGTTTTTAAAAATAGCAAGCAGAGTAAAGATTTTCCCACCCACATAGAAGGTTCGTAATCGGTACCCTGTATTTTTCTGTTTGTAGTATTTTACTTGATTTCTCTGTGAAGTGTGATGTTCTGCTGCTATATAATGAAGGGCATTGGGTGATGGTGTAAGGGCCACAGATAATCAACTAGTGGAATGTTGTGATATGCTTCTTCTACGCAACCATCCAAGAACATATCTTAGATTGAGCCTGCTTGCCTTCCAAAAACACTTCCAAGGATGAGAGCCCAGTAAAAAAATGGATAACACTGCAGATGGTGAGTGATATTAAGGGTAAAACTCTGTTCCAATCAAACTCTGTTCCAATCGCTCTCATCAGATCTCACTTCCTTTCATGACATCAACTTATGGGTCCTATATCTTTAGACAAAAACATCCATCTAGGGAGGATATGGAGGAGTTTTGATGTGATGCATACTGAGATATTTATCTACTTAGATTATACATTGAGACCTTACATTTGCTCCATAGGATGTCATTATGTTGTGAGGTAACCTGACCATTTAATATTATGGCATAAGGGCATCATATACTTGGGCAGCTGATGCTCCATGCACAAAATGGTTCAGGATAGCTGCAGATTCAGTGATTTGCATATGGTTGTTCCCAATCTAAAGCGGCAAAGTTGGTTAAAAATGATGGACTGGTGTGTGCCCTAGAGTATTTACCAAATTCATTCAGTCAATCCACCCATCACCTTTTGCTGCTTTCCTCAATGAAAAAGTTTGTGCCCTAGAGTAATTACCAGTGGCTCAAATTCATTCAGTCAATCCACCCATCCCCTTTTGCTGCTTTCCTCAATGAAAAAGTGTTTGATTTGAATTGTTATTGCTATTGTTAATTGGTATTTATATAGCGCTAAATCACTGTCAGGTCTCTAAGCGCTCAGGAGGATTGATCCTAGGAGATACTGCTGGAGGAGTAGTTGTTTCAGATCTAATTTAAAGCCCTCGAGTGGCTGGTTGTGCTTATTGTAGGATAAATCAGATGTAATATTTTACGGGCATTACCAGGAGAATATATTCTGTGCTTCGTATGAGACTACTGCACCCAGAAGGGATGACATTTTGTGGCAGGTATGCCGTGGGAGTCATGATGCATATCTTTGTGTTTTGCATACAATATAAAAAATAAGTCTAGCATCTATAGGAAACCAGATAAGACTCATAAAGACTGGTGTTATTATGATAGGTTCAAAATGTTTCACTCCTGAAATGAGTTTCAGTTATACATGATAAGTTGCATTCTGAGGTACCATGGCAACTCTGTTCAAAGCAGTGAAGTTTGCCACATGGGTGCCATGTTGTTTAAAGTGAGGGTTCAGTAAACTCTTGTTCTGAGTAAACAAACTCCTAAAGCTGGAGTTTCTTTTTTCTGAACAAGAATGAATGACAATTTTTTCCATCGCGAAGAGATCATTTAACATATTTTCTTCCTGTTTCTATTATTCAATGCATGGCAGACATGGGAAAGGAAAATGAATGGTGCTTGTCCTGCCATCAGTAGGGTGGGACGACCCTCACTGTGATCCAGCATTGGGACTCAGCAATCCTGCGGCGATGGATCCCTGGGTCAGAGGTTCCTATTGCTGGAGGCAGCGAAGGATCAGTCAATGGTAACTCAATTCTTTCCACAACGTTAAATAGAACAGGGAAACTACAAGTTTTGCGGATGGGAAGACTGACAGTTTATAGCATTCATTCTACTTCTCTAAACCCTTAAAAAGGCTCTCACTATTAAGGGGGTTTCGCATTAGGTGGTGAAAAGCAAACTAGAACTGGTTATCATGTAGTGCTTGAGCTAGGGGATATTGCCCTCTAGGCTGTCCGTTTTAGGTAAAGTTGTAAATCATCAACATAAAGACAATAGGAAATCTTTAAGTATTCCAGCAGCATAGAGAGAGGTTCCTTACGTAGATTAAAGAGAGTTAGGGGGATTACTGCGCTTTGAGATGCGCCTTGTCCTAGAAAAGCAGGATCGGAGAGCTTTTCACCATGTTTCTTTTTTGGGTGTACTTTTCTAGGAAATGGAGAACCATCTTATGATGGTTCCTTTTATTTCCATTCTTACTTTGAGAATGCTTAGGAGTGTGATGTGGTTGATTATAGTGAATGCTGCTGATAAGTCAAGGAGAAGACAAGAGTCCCCATTGTCTAAAAGGGACAGTGTGTCATAAATATTTCGAGAAAAGGCAGGTTCTATGCTAAAGCCCAACCTAAATTTGGACTCAAGATAGTCTAACAAGCCATTTTCAACAATAAATTGAAGTTTTTTTAATAGAAAAGTAACATTAGAACGTGGACAGTAGTTGTTAAGGTAAATTGGACCTGCTTCCAGTTTTTGCCTTGTAATAAAAATCCCTGGTTTACGTTTTTCCAGCATGGGGTGATTTATTTGCTCAGTTCTTCTAGTACTGATGCAGGGATTTGATCAATGAATTTAGACAATGCCTTAGTATTTGAAACCATATGGGTAGAAACGTTTTCTTGGATTTCTTTGAGATTGTCTTAACTCACGTTGTTTTTTAATTTTGGGGTGTAGGTTGAGGGGTCCCTTGATTGAGAGGATAGGAATAGCTCAGTCTTATATTTTTTTCTAAGATGACTTGAGAGAATTCTACATATCCTTCCTTTGAGTTATTGGCAGCAGTGACTCAGGACATTGTTGTGATATTTTATCAGGAGAAAGGGTTTTTGGGCTGATCTCTTGCTTGGTTCAATTTTGATCATATGAAGGCTGCCTTGGCTACAAGAGGTTGTTCTTATATTTTTCATTCTATTGAGCAGCATATTCAGATTTATCGTTGATGGGTTTTCACACCATATTATTTTTATTGGTCTTATCTCATTTATAGGAATAATCAGATCTTTAGAGAGCCATTTTCCTGAATTCATGACTTTTGTTCTCTTTAATTTTAGTTGGACTGCCTTATCCATAATATTCTTCAAGGTTTCCATGTAGTTATCTGATATTTAGTTCACTTTAGTCTTTACATTGGTTGGTTGTAGTTTGATCAACATATTAGCCATTAGTGAAAATGTTTCCATATGTTTAGGGTCTTTGATCTGTTTCTTCAGGGTTTTTTTGTTGTCCACTCATTATATTTTTATAGGAAGGTTGCAAATACAAGCTTTGTATCTCCTCAAGATGGACATATGTGCCAATTCCCAAACATTTCTGTGCAGATCAAGTGCAGGATGCTCAGTTTAATCAAGAAAAGTGTTTTCGAATGATACAAAAGCTTCTTATAATGTTGCACCACCCACAACTAAATATAGGAGGTAGGCACCATTGTTTTAATGTTATGCAATAGCACCAGCCACTGTTTAATTTCTCTAAATGTATATCCGAAATGTTTGACTATTAGAAAAGATATTTCTGGTACGTCATTTGTTTTTAGTAGCTGTGCTAACATGTGATGTATTGCAACTAAATTCAACCTCTAGAGAACCTCATCTGAGTAAGTGCTGACATGTCAGCAAAAGCTACCGCTGCTGAGTCATGGAAACCAGAGGAGTGTCAAGTAATCTTTGTTAAGTGTTGATTTCCATAATCCAGGATATCTGGCAATAACCAGTATATCTTGTAAACAGCAGGTTCAGGAAAATAAAACTCATGAAATTCTTTGGGCTCAACACAAAAAACCCTTTGATCTTGCAAATTAGAATTAATCTCAGATGGGGGCGTGGCTTTCGCCCAGGAGAAATGGCGGAGGCTCGGGCAGAGCAAAACCAGCAAATTCTTGCACGCACCCATCTCAAAATGTAGGAGGTGCAGTGCGAGTATACACGAAGTCGGAGGACCCATTATCTGCTGTTCTTTACAGCCGGAAGACGGAGTTGTGGCACAAATTCCTTGGGACGCAGCTCCGACGAGCTCCCGTCTGCCATTTTATTTCTTCTATCGCCGCTGACGGAGTTTTTCCCCATGCGGCGCCTCATTGTCATGATTCGCTCCTCATTTTAATGCCGATTTCGGAGATCCTTACAATGTGACAGGTACTTTTTGAAATACCTTATACTATACTGGTCATTTTTCTTTTCTTTTTTTCTTCATGATTGCAATACAGCGCAACCAGGTTGAAGTGTGAGCCGGCCATTTTGTGAGCCTCCTGAATACAGCTTCCTGTTGCTGTGCTGCCTTCTACTTCATCAATGTGGCCACTATATATTGACTCTCTCTGGATCTACTTTCGCCCTGCTCTTCCCTTGTTGCTCTTCTGGAAATCTATGCTTTGCTTCAAGACAGGCGCTGGAACCATATCCTTATTGAAAGTCTGACTGAACTTTTTCCATATTACATTTCACTGATGTGACTATACTCGGCTTAATGAATGTCTATTTATTTTCTGACCTGTGCTGATTGTATTATTTGCATTTGTCTCTCTTAACCAAATGTATATAATGGTCATGTTACATTTTTGCAGGCGCTTATTGTTATTGCTGCTCTAATAGTCTTACGCTTACGATAACAGAGCAACCTATCTCATTATTTGAGTTCACTGTTTTACTTGACTGTATTACAGAATTATTCTTTCTACGTACTACAATTTGGCATGTATTTACTGCTATTCTATGTTTTTGGATCGTTTTCTTCAGGTTTATGGGCAGGGTATCTAGAACTTTAACACTATCTACTCCTATACCCCGGAGATTTTTGATTCATATTAGCTCACGCTAAAACTGCTTATCCATGGAGGACTCAGCCGTTTCCTCACCTAAAGGTGCACTGTCTTCCCACACTACTTTGGACTCCAATGTCGCCAAAGCATCAACAAAAAGATTGAAAAAAGATCCTCATTCTCCACCTAAGCAATCTACTTCTGTCATAATGGATCTCCTACTAGAAGAGATCAGAGCCCTGCGCCCGTTCATGGAAGAGACTAACTCCACGCTTCAGATGTTTCTGAGAAATGGTCAACAATGGATCAATGAGTTACCACGTTAGAGCAGAATTTTGACTCCTTATCTTCCTCTACTTCTAAGGTGGACTCTCTGCTCACAGGTTTCCATATTTCACAAAAACACACGGAAGGTACAGAAGGTCTCAGAAATACAGAGGGAGAGAAAAGAAAATAGCAAATCTCTCTATTGGGACCTAATAGTGTCCTCTTTACATGCCCAGAATACACAGTTAATCTGGAAACAACCAAGAAAACAAAAACAAGAGAAGATGCACAAGGAGAGGAAAAAGATACCCATCAGCCCACTCATAAGTGGAATCTCGTCATCTGGGTATATGTTGGTAAATGGTGTCCTCTAGGGTCTGCCTTGGAAACAATCCATAGGACTGCCTAGTGATGGACCCAGAACATTTCACCAACAGATGACAGTATATGAGTGGGAGGGGTTGAGGTTGCAGTGCTCAAAGAAAAAGAAGAAGAAAAGGAAAATAATCCAAGTGATTCTAAAAATACCTACGATGATGTCATGAAATACTTTATTAGGGCTGACCATCAAAGTGGTATGGTTAAAAACAGTATGCTGATAGCATGTAAGGAATTGCTACCCACCAATGTTGTTATTCGGTCAACATGTTTCAGCCTCAAGGGCTTTCGTCAGGACCTATGGTGCTACTGCAACACTTACTTAAGTGATGTGAAAGTGGGATCTACATCTGCTTTCCAAACTGAAAAGAGTGTATCTTCTCCCTTATTGTGGGGAGAGAAAACCTCACCTCACATGGCCACTGCTCAGGAAGAAAGGGAGGCCACGCACTCTCCGTCGTTGCCTCGGAGTGAAAACTGAGCCGAGGGGGAGGCCTCCCCCTCGGCTCAGTTTTCACTCCGATACACTCCGATACACTCTTTTCAGTTTGGAAAGCAGATGTAGATCCCACTTTCACATCACTTAAGTAAGTGTTGCAGTAGCACCATAGGTCCTGACGAAAGCCCTTGAGGCTGAAACATGTTGACCGAATAACAACATTGGTGGGTAGCAATTCCTTACATGCTATCAGCATACTGTTTTTAACCATACCACTTTGATGGTCAGCCCTAATAAAGTATTTCATGACATCATCGTAGGTATTTTTAGAATCACTTGGATTATTTTCCTTTTCTTCTTCTTTTTCTTTGAGCACTGCAACCTCAACCCCTCCCGCTCATATACTGTCATCTGTTGGTGAAATGTTCTGGGTCCATCACTAGGCAGTCCTATGGATTGTTTCCAAGGCAGACCCTAGAGGACACCATTTACCAACATATACCCAGATGACGAGATTCCACTTATGAGTGGGCTGATGGGTATCTTTTTCCTCTCCTTGTGCATCTTCTCTTGTTTTTGTTTTCTTGGTTGTTTCCAGATTAACTGTGTATTCTGGGCATGTAAAGAGGACACTATTAGGTCCCAATAGAGAGATTTGCTATTTTCTTTTCTCTCCCTCTGTATTTCTGAGACCTTCTGTACCTTCCGTGTGTTTTAGTGTCTAGTTGGGGGACTAGGTACCAGTAGGTCTATAATAATTTTTTCCCCTCAGACCCCCCCTTAACCGTTTATCTCTCTGTTCCATATTTCACAAACAAATTGAGAATTTGGAAACAGGAATAGAAGGAATAATCTTCGAACTGATGGTCTTCCTGAAGGAACGGAAGGTCCGGATCCGACCATCTTCTTTAAATCCTTTCTTTCAAAACTTCTTAAGCTACCTGAGGGCACTATGTTGAATATCCAGAGAGCTCATAGGTTAGGACCACCAATGCACCTAACATCTTCCTTGTCACCACACAAGCCGAGAGGAGTGGACTTGTATTTTCTTGAATACACTGACCTCTTAAAGATTCTGTCAGTCTGTCAGCAGCTAGGGCAATTAACCGTATAACTTGGTCAGGAAGTTCTTTGTTCGTCTCTCAGGATTACGCCAAACCGACTGCGGATCGACGCAAAGAGTATTTAGCACTACGGCCGCAATTACGCTCAATAGGTGCAAGATATGGTCTTTTTCACCCTTGCTTGTTTAAAGTGACCATCAATAATAAAACCACCACCTACGACGATCCAATGAAGCTGAATTGTTTCCTGTACTCTCATCACGTCGACACAATGGAGACTAATTCATCATTTGGTTCTAGCTAGATTGTGTACAGACTTTGATCTGGTTACAGTATTTTCATGTTTTTTACACTGGATTTTGTTCCACTCATTATGTCTTAATATGTAAACAGCAGTTAACTTATGTTGTTATTGTTCTCATTATATTTATTCCTTCTTCCTCTCCTCACAGGATGTAGCTGAGTGTATTTTCTTCCCCATGTTCGAAGTATGTTCATTCTGCCCTTCCTCCCGCCTTCCCTTGTGGGTCCTGGACACGTCCTGGACACGTCATTGTTCGGTGTTGTCTTCCATCGCTCCACCTCTCGTATGTCTTGGATTGTATGTAAGTTTTTTTTCTCAATTATTTTTTATCTTTTTCAGGCTATCTTTCCTTTTACTCTTCTCTTTCTTTCTTTGAGCACTTTCTTCTCTCTCTTGCCAACCTCATCTCCTTTTTCTACCCTGCAATTTTATCTCTCTTTCAGAGGTTGTCTTTTCGCTTTGCTTATTTTCCTTCTTGTTTTTCTACCCTAATTCAACTCTCTCGCCTTTTGGGCAGTTGGTTTGATATTAGTCATACCCCAATTAATTTTGAATGTTTTTCTTATTGGAATTTTCCGTATTTTCACAGTTTTAATTTATGCCTTTAAAACGTATTTCTTGGAATGTCAGAGGTTTACATTCACCTATTAAGAGTCAGAGGGTTTTGACCCATTTGACTAAACTGGGGGCAGATGTTGCTTGCTTACAAGAATCTCACTTAACTAGTGATGAGTCTGTGAAACTCAAAAGAGCATGGGTGGGTGATTTTCTTTTTTCTCCGGGTGATGGCAAACGTAATGGAGTTATTCTTCTTTTCCGTAAATCCCTTTCCATTAAGATCCTATCTCACTGTACAGACCAAGCAGGTAGATGGGTACTTGTCAAATTTATGCTTGATAGTGTTCCGGTCTCTTTATTGAACAAATATGCGCCCACAATTGGTGACCCTTCTTTTTGGACTTCTTTAGCCCAACAAATTACACAATGGTATGACGATAATTTTATCCTTGCAGGCGACTGTAATGAAATCTTGGACCCATTTTTAGATCGAAGCTCCTCAGTCCCCTTTACACCTCATAGATCTCACAAATCATTCACACACACCATTAAACAACACAAGCTCATAGAAGCTTGGAGACTTTGTAATCCTACCTTAAGAGAATACTCCTTTTATTCACCAGTACATCATACTCAATCACATTTAGATTATATCTTTGTTTCTCATAACATCTCTCAATCTTTAATGAAGGCAGATATTGGGTCTGTATTGATTTCTGATCATGCCCCTGTTACCATACACCTTATGCATAAACCCAACCTACCTCGCAAATCGCGTTTCAATAATGCCCTTCTTCTAGACCCAGTCTTTACATCATCCTTCATTTCTTTTTTTCATGAATATTTCGCCATTAATCAAATGGATGGTATATCCTTTCAGGTAATCTGGGATGCTTTCAAAGCTTCAGCTAGAGACTTTATCATTCGCTTTGTCTCCAATAAACGTAAAAAAGCACAACAGATCACAAATGCTTTACTAGCTAAAATTAAGAAATTGGAATAATCCTATTACTCCTCCAAATCTAAGAATTGCTTATCTGAACTCCTAAAAATCAAATTTCCGTTTCTGGTTACAAATTGAAAAAAGACAAGTGTGAAATTTTACCCTTGACAAAATATACTTTCAGTGCTGATTTTGTTATTTCAGGCTTCTCATGGAGTCCCCAATTTATTAAATACTTAGGTTTGCACTTTACTTCATCCATAGAGGGGACAGTATCACAATGCATGGACAATTGCGTACAAAATGGCATCCCCAATACTTGTCCTGGTGGGGTCGTTTGGACACCATAAAAATGATGCTCTCTCATATAGACCTATATACAATTTCTAATATTCCACTGTTGATTCCGCTCAAGTATTTAAAAAAAATCAACTCCATCTTATTTTCTTTTTTATGGGGACACAAGAAAACACGCATGTCTATTCACAAACTAATTCGTCCAAAATCGGAAGGTAGGACGAACTTTCCTGATTTTCCTCTTTACCATAAATCCTTCATATTAACTCAATCGTCACAGTGGCTCTCTGATCCTTCCTTGCCTTGTCCTGTTTGGACTGCATTAGAACGATCTTTCATTTCTCCTTTTTCCTTCCAGGAATACTTATCCTTTACGCGCAAACCACAATCTGTGTCCACTCCTATTCTTAAACATATTTCTGAAATTATACCAACAGATCCTCTGCCATCTTTTCTTAACTCTCCTATATGGCACAATTTACACATTTTAATTAATAAACCCTTATTCTGGAAAACCTGGAGACAACGAGGGTTGATTTGGGTAAATCAATTATATAATCGGGATTTGATTATATCCTTTACACAAGCTCACACCATATTTGATTTCCCTTCATTTTTTTATTCTAGATACTCTCTCTTAACACAAGCTATTCAATCTGCTTACCTAAAATACTGGCCATCTCCTCTAAGTAGCTCTCTTGAATCTGTTCGTGCAGATAAATTGCGCTCCCTACTGCTTAATAATTCTAAGGCCTCCGCTATATATAATTATTTACACATTTCACCTGTACCAAGAGACAAAACTCAGACAGAATTATTATGAGAAAAGGAATTTGATACCTCCTGGACTGTAGACTTCTGAAATAAATGTGGCTTAAACTTAGGAAATCTTCCAGGGCCGCAAACACGACGCAAACACTCTTTTTTTATATATAACAGATTCCTATTGTCCCCCGTGGTTCTCAATTCATTTCACTCTGATGTTTCACATAAATGTTGGTCTTGCTCGCTACTACATGCTGATTTATTTCATTTACTTTTCACCTGCAAGTTTGTTCGAACTTTTTGGGAAAGGGTGTGGACACAACTACATTTGATTTTTCATTCAAATCATCCTTTTTCTATTTTGCATATCTTTTTAGGCAGTTTATCTTCAATTTGGGAACATTCTGATATTAAAGTCAACATAATTGACCTATTATCAGCAGTAGCTTTCCAACAAATAACAAGAAATTGGAAGGATTTCACTAAACTCTCATATCAAGCATGGTGATATGCGGTCTGTTATAATCATAGGCTAGACACTACACTACATTTGTATACCCATCACATTTGGCATCCAAACGTTTAGATTTGTGGGCACCAGTTATTTTATTCATTAATGCTAGTGCTAAATGCTCTGCTACCCCTAATCCTCTGGAGCAAGAAGTTACTAAACCTCCATGACTTCCTTTATGTTAATCTATAGTTCTATTTGTATTTCCTTATATACACAGTATAGTTTATGATATGATTATTTTGACTGTATATGCAATCTCTGATTGTTTTGTTTTATACCCTGGTTATTTTCTCAACCCAACTGGTACATTGTGTATGTTCCTATTGCTTTTATTGTTTTTACATTCTGCACAATATTGTAATCCTTTATCCTAATAAACTTCTTTCTGAACTTAAAAAAGAATTAATCTCAGATGGGATGAATTATGAGTAAAAGGAATTTACAAAAGGGGACATTGAACTCATGAATAATTTTAATCCTGTGTCATCTTATACCATGATCACATAATTGAATACAGGTGGAACTCTCATGGAAATGATGGAGAGTGTGCATAATTAGCCTTTACAGGTTGTAAACATGTAGAGACACAAGAATTTTCAGTTAGGCACAAAGTACGCTTCAACTTTTTCTCACCCTCGAAATGGTTAAAGATTTAGTTCTTTTAAGGGCCGAAGTAAATGCCTTTAATAGGTCGATACAAGGAATAGAACATCTGTAAACTTTATGGGGGTTTATGGTCACGAAAAATATATTCCTCCAGTTAAAAAACAAAATCATTGCCTACCTGCTTTAGGGCCTATTCACAAACAGACCTATTCACAAACTACATTTTGTTGTATGCTTTGTAGTAATACGATAGTACTCCAAACGTTGCATAAAATGTTGTTTACAAACTTATGCGTTGAGGTTACCCCTCCGCCCCTCCTATCTTTTTCTGTGCTGCGATCTCCAGCCTGACTGGTACAGCAACACCCTCCTATAGAATATAATTGAAGTAGGAACTGAAATTATAACCCCATTGGAAATAATGTCAAATTAAATTATTAAAGTAATTGAAAATATGAATACATTTAATTTAGTGTAATAAAAATAAATAAAACATATGTACTATTTAATATTAAAACATCTTTATTTAATTTAAAAATATCAGTTTCCCTAAGAGGGGGGAAATAGCTTTCCTTTCCATCACCTATGCCCCTATCCTCACCCCGCCCTTAATCCCCAGCCAAAGACCTGTGCATACACTTATCATTTACTTAAAGTACTTGTGATTTACTACTGCAAAAATCAATCCCAAATGGTAATATCCCGTTATATGGGGTTTTACCCGTAAGTGAACAGTAATGGTGCAAAATAACTGCACAATATTGGTAAAGTGGAATGCAATTTTACTGTTATTCTAATACAGGTCAACTTGTAATAAGGGCCATAAAACAAGAAGTAGTCCACTTGGTCAGTGAAATTGGATTTTAGTAGCAAAGTGAATGAAATCTGAATTATATTCCTGCTACATATGTTTCTTTGCTCACCAATGGGACTGTGCTGCATCTGGAAAAAATGGTTGCTGCGGGCTTTTCAGAGCGGGAGAATCCCTGAGCTGCACATATAAATTATTATGTTTTGTTAATGTTTCATGTCTTCCGAAAATGGCAGCATATCCTCAGAGAAACAGCAATGCCTTTTTCAGCTTCAACAATATATGACAATATGTATAGATTGTAAGTGTGAAAGAAACATTAGTTGTCAAGAACAGGCCTTGGAATTCCCTCCTGAATCCATACATTGTTACACTTAATGAGTCAGTCGCTCCATCGTGTATATGATGTGAACCGAGGAAATCCAGGGGTATACAATGTTATAATATAATGAACTTAGAGGCCCAGGCGTGGACTGGGAAACAGAGGGGCCTGGGGTGGCAAAATAGCAATATTCTTCTTCGTCTTCTTATTATTATTAGTAGTAGTAGTAAAGTTTGCTTATTAATATTGTTTTTGAATGCAGGCATTAATCAACAGATGGCACGCACTCCCTTCCTAGTGCGGCCGTCGCCCATTGGCTGTTGCTGTTCAGCGCTTTAAAGGGCCCTCTGATGCTTGCACCAGTGGGTTTCCTTGTTTATTTTTCAGGTTGGGCAGCTGAGGAAACGCTCCCCCAGCAGCCTGAGTTATATGTTTTTGTTCTGAAATGACGATCAGCGTGCATCGAGCGCTGACATCATTTCACTGAAAGTGAATGTGAAATGAGTCGATCGGGTCATTTCACTTTCATTGACCCGGTACTGGGGGTCATATCTCATGAATGTGGGAAGGATTGTTAGGAAGGGGTTGAATCTCCCCTTTCTGATCATATCTTTCTCCAGTGGATCCACTGCAGGAGGGGGATTCCAAGCAGGGATTCACCCAATAGACAGAATGGAGTATTTTTTAGGGTAAGCACTCCGCTCCCTTGCAATGGGCTAGTACTCCCGCCTCCCCTTGTCCATGACAGTCTTTCTGGCCTCCCAAGGGGGCAACAGGGGGTCTTTACCTCCAATATCTGCTCTCCAGGGATTGATCAGAAAGCTGACAGGACACCAGTGGGTATTTTTTTTATCCCTGAAGGGGTGGGGTAGCATGTGGCAGAGCTCTCTCTGATAAATAACCAAATAGACTTTCTGCCCCCAGGGGCAGAAGGGAGGTATTTACCTACAATCTACACCTTCAGGAGTTGACACAAAGCCCACTAGTTACCACTAATTACTTTTTGGAGAAATGAGTACCCCCTTGGCTATGAACAAATGCTCCCCTTCTTTCTCAGTAAAAAATGACTTCCTGTCTCACCCCTGTGGGGCAATAATTCTTCATTTAGGTTTTTACACAGGTAAAATAACAATGACATGCACATATCTATTCCAATGCTCGTAGGACTGTACCGTGATAAAAGTCCTATCCTGGACCTTAAGGGGCACATTAACCACACTCTCCATAGTAATAAGGGACTACTAATCCTGCCATTGGTTCAAGGATTAGTGCAGTGGCTGAACTGTCATGTGTTTTTTGGTAATTATAGTGTTACTGAACCTTTTTTTTGCTGAGTCATGGGAGTCCTGGCTTACTGACTCACTTGTGCAAACAGCTATTGCCACAGGTGAGCATGGATCCTTGCACTAATATCCGGACGCCATGCTTGTATGTATTTGTTTGGTTTGCATGAGATACACACTGTGTATGTGAAAGTGTAGGACTGTGAGTTCCATTTTGAAAGCCCCTGGTCTGTGCATATGCACAAGATGAATGTGAATTTATCTTCCAAGAGTTTGGAAGTGTATTGCTGACATTCCTGAGACTAGAGGGAGGAGACGTAGACACTGAAATGAGGAAAAGGCAGTCAAGCTCTCCTGAGAATGCAAAGATGTCCTGTTGCTGCAGATAGTATTGAATAGTCTTCCTGAGACATGTTGAATAGCCTTCCTGAATACTGCCATCTAGTAGATAGTAGGATTGAAGAGTGGGACTTTAGTTACTATTGTTAGAGTGTGAGGAGTACTTAAGAAAGGGGTCACCCTTTTGTCTCTCTTCCTGATTACAGATAGGTGTGCCTGTGACAGACAAATGCAGAATGCTCACACCTCCTTGTGTCTCTGTTGTGGGTGCTTCAGCCTGATGATGACTCTGCTGTGAGGAACATCACTATAGACAAAGGCTGAGTCTGTAAAAACACCTGAGAAGGACACATGTAAGAAGAACTGACTCAAACTGTTTCTTTAAGAGACACACAGAATACACTTACGCTGTCTGTTGTACCCGGATAATAGTAGGAGATGTTGTCCCACTCATTGTTCTATTCCAAGTTCTCTTCAGCCTGGAAGGAGGTGCTCCACAGAGTACCTAGTGGACTACTGCACAAGCAGGGATGGTGTGTGTCTGAAAGCCTGCTACCCAGAGGTGAGAGGTCATCACCTTGAGCTTGAACAGAAGGAAGAGCTATTCATTGTCATGGAATGCCTGGAGGATCCTGCCTGGAAGCAGAAGGAAGGACCAAACCAACCTTCTAGGAAGAATGGACTACTAGCACGGGCAAGAGCAGCTGACCCCCAGAGTGTAAATCTGTCTGACGGAGACTTGTGGAAGTGTGACTGCGTGCTCCATGATTGCAGTCAGTCACCTTTACCCTAGCAGAAAGACTATGAGTTAATCATGACACTCACAAAGTATGCCTGAACTGTCTTTGCTGTTGCAGCGTTGGCATTTGCCTGAATTATGACTGAGTAGTCTGCGCGACTAAAGAAGAAACCCATGTAAGCCCATGGCACTTACCCCAAAGGACTTGTATTGTGGCTAGCTGTATGGCACACATACAAACATGCTCCTTTGCAGACTATGCCTTTGGAAGTGAGCTGTTACCTCAAAGCACTTGACACTGTGTTACCAAGTGACTGTGATGCTGTTGAGTTTCAAGCCTGACTGGAAGTGCGCAGGGGAGGCTGGTGACATTTGAAAATGGTGAGACGTAAAAGTGCTGGAGGAGTGTCCCGTCGGTGTCGAGCGAGCGATCAAAGTCGAAAAGAAAGAATAAAGTTTTAAAATATATGAACACGCATGAGACACCTTCGCTAGATGAGCACCGAGCTGCTGTTCCACCTTCGGCCTTCTGTGGTGCAAATGCAGCACAGCTGGCACACATTACTTCAGCGTGCATTGTGTACCAGTTTTTGAAGGGATTCGGATTAGCAATTACATCGCTTTGTTTTGTCATCAGCCTGTGGCTGGTAGTAGTCTGGAGTGCTAAATCCAACAAGGTGCTTGAATTTAGCGCTCGAGTCCAAAATAGCGCCAGTGTTAAAACCGGGGCTATCATTGGCGCTCATTTTACCACCATCTCCAACCTATGTACAGCTCTCATAGAATTACAGTATCATGAACTACACATTGACTCCCCCTGGAGAGTTATATTACCGCCCTGAAATACAAATTTTGCTGTAGAATTTCATGCAATTTTCCCCCAAAAAAAATCGTAATTGCATAAAAATAAATTAAGCACATTTTGTATTCCCCTACATCCAGAATGCACAGTTTCCATTCTCCATTCTAAAAATACTTCATAAACTAAACCAGCCTGCCACACAAAACACTCCCTGCATGCTGGAATAAATAGAGATTAGTAAATAAAGAGCGACGACAAAGGGGTTTCGCTTACAAATCCCCACAGCATCGGGACTCCCGAAAGTTCCCATAGTAACAAGAGACTCGCCCTTAGCCCTCCTGGGTTGCCAACAGAGCTCGGCGGAACGCTGACGCTCTCAGTCAGCACGAGCATTTACAGTGAATTATCTCGAACTGACTTTAATAAGGTGAAAATTACTTCATTAAAGGCCGGGCGGTGGAAAAGCCACTGGCACCCCCTGGTAATAACCTCTCTCTACCACTACTGCGTGTGCCTTTCTAGAGAAGTTACACTTTAGGCGAGGACTTCCAGAAAAGAAGATGTCTTCTCAACACCAGCATCCGCATTCCTAGACAAATGATTCCTGTACTAAAAATGTTTTCCATAATAGCATCTCTCCACAGTCTCAGCATGACCCACCGTAGCAGCGTCTCCTACTGCTTGCAATAAAGTGCTCCATATAATCATTCCGCTCACGCACTGAACATGTCGCACTATAAAGTGCTCTGTGCCAGCAGGAGTAAAGTTATTATCTATTTCCGTCACGAGGGTGGGCGCGCACTTGCAGCAAGACATCACATTATGCTGCGTTACTTATGTGCATTTGTATAGTGCATTTCCGACATTTGTATAGTGGTGCGCACTTGTGGAATCTGGGTGGCTTTTACATGTGACATTTGGGTACTCGTTCACTGGAGTTTGCTAATTATAGAAAACTTACCTCAGAGCCGAGCCGTCCGAGCCACCTCTGCTTCTGTTAGCGCCTTCACGTCGGCCCTGGAATGGACCGGCAACCCCTCTCAGCCAATCCTGGCGCTGCCAGCAGCACCAGGATTGGCTATGGGAACGGTTACTACTCGCCCACCTGCCTATTAGGAGACCGAGGTTTGAGCCTTTGCTCAACCCTCGCACTCCTAATGGGCATGCGCCCGCAGAGCAGACACTAGTGCGCATGAGTGGGCACGGTGCGAAAATTTGCCCTCCGCCCCCACTCATGCGCACTTGTGTTGTGCTGCTTCCCGTTGCCCCTAATCTGACAATCATGTCAGTCAACATGACGTCGGACCGCCCACCCCCTTCAGACTCTGAAAGGGGTCGGAGGTCCAACGTCATGCTGACTGACATGATTGTCAGTTCTCCATCAGCGACTTTAAACTTAAGTAAACTAATTCAGTTTACTTCAGTTCAAAGATGCTGAGGGAGCTGCGGACGGGGGCGGGGGGGTACGCCCCCATGCCCCAATTGACGCATCGCGCCTGGAAGTGCGCCTGATCAGATGCAACCACAGCTGCTGCCATGAAGTGCATTGAAATTAATCAGATACATCCCCTAACCAGCGACCAAAAGAGAACTGCATTGCTGCTTTGACCAGAAGGACCAAGCTGCTGAATCAGTGACTCACCCAGTCCCAGTGGAAGGAGCTCCTGCCACAATCTGCCATCCTTGATGCTCCCGATGCGAAGTGCTCCAAAGACGGCCACTGACTGAAAACAGTTGCACGCTTGCAGCTGCCTCACACGTTGCTGCATAGCCTACGTCGGCTCAAAAGGTGTGGAGCAGCTCACAAAGCACAAGTGGCATGTGTACCTTCCTTGACTTCAGGTGCAGGAGGCTACAGTGAGTTCTACTATTAACTCGGATTAAGACAAACACTGAGAGACCGAGTAATTGCTAGTGCCTACTAGACCAAAGGGGGAGTGCTGCACCTATGGTGAACCCTACATCAAGGTACTATAGTCTAATGGAAGTAAAAGAAGGTAGATGGGATATCCTCACTGGGAGGCAGTACTCCTGCACCAGTGACTCTGAGTACCTGATAAGTATTTATATTAAGTGCTTATTAAAGTACTTCTCTTATTTCAAAGATAAGCTCTAGGATGGACAATGACATCATTATTAACCTGTTGGGTGTCTGTTGAGTGCAGAACCTATTATACCAGGGGCGGCTCCTCCCCTAGGGCGGAGGAGCGTTGCCCCACTGCTTTCTCCAGTGTGAGAAGAAGAAACATAAAATGGTAATAACTTTATGTTTGACCATTTTATATTAGGTTGCGGGCGGGGCAGCCGTGCGAGCAGCCAGGACAGGGGAGGAGTAGTGTGCCCACTCCTGAGGGCACAATGACTGTTTGGCCAGCCCTCTGGGGTCGGCCAAACCAGTCATGCACACTCTGCCCTTTCTCCATGCAGACTGCAGTGCAGCCCGCATGGAGAACATGGCCTCTGCGTAAGCCCCTGGCTGGGCGGCGTCCCCACCAATCACAACGCTGCCATTGCAGCATTGTTATTGGCTATGGGGAGGGAACCTGGCTGTCTGTCTCCTGTTACTGCCGGAGGCAGGAGAGCAGGAGCAGGAGCAGAGAAGACGAGCGACCCGTCTGGCGGAAAGGTGCATTTGATAACATTTTTAAATGATTAAATTAACCCTCCCCCTACCAGCGCAACTCTCAACTACTTTGATGACTTACAGTGACACAAAATATATATTTTTAAAATTGAATAAATCACATATGCTGGTGTATATGCTTTTACAGCTAGTATTAACATCAAACATTTAAGGACTACAGCACAACTTGAATCTTGGAGCTTTGTAACATATGACAATGTACTGATAGCCCACTTTTTCAGTACAACAAATGAATGCTCGTCTTAGTATTGAGATTGTCATATGTTACACAGCTCCAAGATTCAAGTTGTGCAGTAGACAACCCATTGTCAATGTACTATGTGCTATCATTTATTTTGAACCCTCTAGTCCTTATGTGTTTGATTCTAATACAGTCCGTAAAAGCATGTACAGCTGCCTATGTGATTTATTTATTTAGGCAAAATATATATTTTCTTTCGTATAAAGTGTAACCAATTAAGTTGAGATGTCACTCTCGGACATTACTGAATATTCAAAGTATTATCATTATTCTAAATTCCAAATGAATCCCTTGTTGGCCTTTCTATTTACCTTGGCATTGTATCATATGCGTTCGGGGTCAAGGTCATTTGAGATTGGAATGTGCCCCTCTACCACCATGAACTCCCTCAAATGCAAAACACACTGGGGCATTTTCATCTCTGGTAGAATCGGGAAACATCCTTTACATCGCAGTGATTACATCGCGATGCATTTAGAACGCTGCCATTACAAAGCTAGCGTTACATCAACTTGCACTGGAGGGCGCTATAACCTAGGGAAGAGTAAGATTTCCTATTCCAACTCCTTCCTTGCTGTACGTAGACTGGTGTTGGAATAGTAAATCTTACTACTCCTAAGTCCAACGCCCTCCAGCGCAAGTCATTGTAAAGACTTGCGTTGTAAAAACTGCGATGTTACCTACCGCGATCATTTTGATCGCGTTCTAACATCACATATTCGGTAGAACCACACCCAGCCCCCTCCAGCGTTATGGTCCTCCTCGTAGTATGTTGCGCCAGTCTAGCTACGATGAAGTTGCTTAACATGTTTCCAGCACTCCTGTATTTATCAGCTGTAAGTGAGGCTACAAACCACCACAACAGGGATTACACAGCAGCAAGTTGACAGAGTGGAGGGGCAGAGAGTAGGTAAGGGAACAGGGAAGGAGACGGGCGAAGACAAATAAAAAAGAAAAACACATACCTGCTCACCCCATCACGCTCCTCGCTTCTCCAGTCACAGGCTCCCAGAGTGCACTGCAGCCACTCCTGATGCTGCTTTCATGCTGCTGAGAGCAGCGTCAGGATTGGCCTCAGTGCCGATGATTTGTGCTCCCACACAGACTGGGAACCTGTCCCTGCTGTCTTTAACCCAGCGATGCAGCTGGGGATGCAGAGAGTTTCAATGAGCATGTGGGTTTGGCCGGCTTGGGACAGACGTCCAAACCCACATGCCCAGTGAAGGTAGTGCCCAACACTTCCCCTCCAGCCTGTCACCACCCTGGCCCAACCCCATGACTCGACTCCAAGAGAAAAATAAAACGGTGGAGCCATAGTGGAGGAGCCGCTGCTCTGATCACAATCGCTTCTCTCAGTGGGTACCACTTGGTGGAATATTCTGATATGCTCAGGCCCGGTGTGGCAGTATCTCCCAGGCACTGTTAGACTAATGATCTAAAGAGGAAGCAACCCCTGTAAGGGGAGATGCAACCCCTACGTTGGTGCAGGGATTATACTGCTGGACTGCTGTTATCCATGGCAGCACCACCAGCATTCGTTTCATTAGGTATCACCTCCAGTGTCCAGCAACGTTATGAGGATCTGTCCTTGTCGGCACAAGATCCCTATTTTGTGCCAACAACAGAAAAAACTCAAGGTGTGGCTTCCTTCCTCACAGCCCGGCTCCTCTTAATCATTGTTGGTTTTGTTTGGAACTTTAGAGTGCACTCCTGAGGTTTCTAAGTACTGTATATAATGTGTATTACTGTTACTCCCTCTAATGGTGGCCATTGCAAACCAAGGCATTGCATGGGCCAATTGATGCAGAGAAATAATGGCCACAAGCTCTGTGATAGAATATAGTTTAAAATGCATGATTTGGCACAGGTGTCAGAATAGGAGGCCTCAAAATAAAAACAAACAGGGGTTATGACTCTGGCACATTTAATGTGGATCAAAACTTGCCTAGCCAGAAAAAAACACTTTTTAACTCAGTCTTAGTTGGGGTTATAAGTTTGAAAGGGCAGCGCCTTCAACAAGCCTTCACAAGTGGACAAGCAAAGCAGCGGCATCCAAAGGCTAACATATAGAGAGCCTCCCAGTGATCAACCTGGAACCGAAATAACTCACAAATGTAACCACATTAAAGCCCACAATGAATAAAGTGAGTAGCAGTGAATTGGAATAGCCAATTGTTATTTCAGCACCGGGAGACTCAAGTGTGAACATGCACTTACAAATCACGTTAGCTATTCTTGCTCTCCCTTCAACTGCTTTCCCTTCCAACTTCCCCTCACTTCCACACCCCAGCCTCTGTGTTACCTCCCCATCCATCCCCATCCCACTGTATTTTCAATACCATCCCATCCCCTCTTTTTGCATACTCTGTTACTTCCTCACACCATCACTGCCCCTGTCTGATTTTTAAAGTAATTTAAAGAGGAATAAACAGCAGAGCTAAAAATGAGTGATAGAATAGTTAAGTGTATAATTAAGAAGGATACACAAGAGCACTGAAAGCACACTAGAAAGCCAAACAAGCAGGACATACAGACTAAATTGGTTTACAAATTTAACAACATACAAATGCACTGAAAGCACACCAGAAAGCCATAAAAGCAGGACATACAGATGAAATTGGTTTACAAATTTAGCAACGTACAAATGCGCTGAAAGCACACCAGAAAGCCATACAAGCAGGACATACAGACTAAATTGGTTTACACATATAACTTTAGTCCTAAATGAAAATTCATATCAGCATGTCATACAGGGTTGCAGTTATAATTGCACTTCTTCTGTGCCTACTAAAAAAAATTACTACTTTGTGGGAGCAGTTTCCAATGGACACAATTTGGTAGTCTGTGAAATAGCAGCAATCAGATAAACAAAGGTCACTCCAAAAGGAATTTATATCTCCTTTGGCAGGAGATATGAACTGATAAAGCTGGAATGAATGTGTCCTATGCTTAACAGGAAGAGCTGATAGAAAGCAACATGCTATCACTTCAGACTCTAAACACAAAGGCAACATCAAAGTAGCAAAGTAAAAACCAAAACACTCTCATTGTAGAGAACTATCTTGTGTGTGGATGTATTCCTTGTGAAAAGACCAAAATGCTGTCACTCAAAGTGAAGTTAATCAGTGGTTGAAGTTTGCTGACCCATGTCCCATGCTGCATGTTGTAGTGGGCAGACGCAAAATGTGACTGACACAACAACAGACTAATGTATGAAGTCAGCTGGCTGAAAGCCCCTGTAAATAAGCATAATATAGATATGTATTTTTAAAAACAAAAGGTCTTGGCTGATACCAGACCTACAACTGTTCGATTGTCAACAAAGAGAAATACTTTAATGCTTTCTGTCCGTAGTTTTAACCTACCACAAGGGCAATACAAGTCTTTGCAACACATTTGCACCATCAGCAAGTACAGCTTTAAGCACCTATGAACAGCATGATTAAAAAGGATTGGAAAACGAGCACTGTAAGGAGTTGAGTTTCTAGTTGGCAGAGATATGCATCTTGTCCAAGTAGGAACCACAATCCTAGTCAGGGAAAGCTAGATACACACTAAAAGATAACCTGTGCTCGATCTTTGGTAGCTTGGTACAGAGCAGTCAGGCTTATTTAAAGAGGCAATATGTAAAGTATTTGTACAACACGCACACATGCAGTAACACAATGAAAACACTACAAAAATAATTCACACAGGTTAGGAAAAATAGAGACTGTTTTAATGAGGAACATCAGCACCAAAACGACAAAAATCTAATAACTAGACCTAGAGTTATGAATTTTTAAAGAATAAACCAAAAGTAGTGCTTAGAAATCAATAGCACTGAGGGTGTTACTTGAAGTTGTTATAGACCTGGACAAATCCTAAGTTGAGGTCAACAGCGATGTAGGACAGGACGGCTACAGGACTCATGCAGGCCCCCCTGACAAAATCCCTTGGATGGAGCAAGCGTTGATGTCGAAGACTTGATGCAAGGAGCAAGGGAGGTGATGTATTCGTCGTCGATTTAGGCGATGCGTTAGTTTCAATCCACTCTGTCAGGGAAGGCATTGGTTTCACAAAATTCCATATTTTCATACAAATGTTGCACATTTTACTTATAGCTATGTAAAGGTTTGCACTCGCTTTGAGAGGTCATAGGTGGTAAATCACAAACATTTCTATGTAAATTAAATCTAAGGGGCTGTGTGGAATCAGGGCTAAAGTAGGTTCAACTCAGTCGAAATCTTCTCATAGAGTAGGACTACTCCAATCTAAGCATATGCAGTAGCCACTATTTTGTTGCACATGCGCTAGAGCGCTGCACTGTTTATGTACACATATGTATTTCATACATCTAACTATACATCTAATGCTGTGTGTGCCAGTGCATGTGTTATGATGTATCTGGGTGGATTCTCTACACCATCACCTCTGAGTTAGCATTGACGTCTTGACCGCAGCTAGCACCAGTGAACCAACGAGACAATGAGAGACTTTTAACTCATTTTTGCAAGGGATATTGGGGCATATTATCAAGCCTGTGCGATAAAATTATCGCCGCTTTATCGGCCGAAAATGGCCGATAAAGCGGCGATAATGGGCTTGATAATATGCTCCATGGAGTTCCAATCGAAGCCCATGTTAGATGTGAAGACATGGAGTTCCAATCGAAGCCCATGTTAGATGTGAAGACATCTAACATGGGCTTCGATTGGAATTCCATGGAGCATATTATCAAGCCCATTATCGCCGCTTTATCGGCCATTTTCGGCCGATAAAGCGGCGATAATTTTATCGCACAGGCTTGATAATTTGCCCCATTGTCCAGCATCCTGGGCTAGTGAAGAGAACAAACAGTTCAAGTTCTGATACTACCTAATGCTTCCTGCCAACACCAATACCTGGAGAGCAACCCTCACACTGAGGCTGGAAAAATCACAATTCTTTGTATTTCCTGATTGTAGACACAGGGGCATCTAGTGGGCAATTTAGAGCACTGTGTAAAGGATCTGAAGTGTTAATGTTAATGTTACAGTAATTTGTAGAGCTCGAACAAATACCCAAAGATGTCAAGGCAATAGCATTGTGGGGGGAAAACATGAGCCCTCAAAGAATTACTTAGTAAAAAGCCAGGCTTTCAATGCCTTCCTGAACTGGAGCAAGTTAGGGATAGACCGAATGTGAGGGGGATTGCATCCGAGAAAGAACATACCACTCCCAGAGCTGAGCACAGGCAATTATTAAGATGTGCTAATCTTTCATGTATTTGTTATATGGCAAAATATCCTGGGTCTAAATAGCACTGTCGTTTCAGAAGGGTAATGATCAATGAATGCAACAAGTAAAAGTAGTAACACAAAAATAGTTATAAGGTAAACACACGCCCAGGAAATCCCTCTTGAAATACTACATTTCAAAGTATCCGAGTTCCTGCAAATTTGAACCAGGTCTGTCTGGCCTATAAGTGTTGGGAGCTTTGGCTATGGTAGTCAGTTCTACTGGAAGACATTGAGTGGATGTTGTGATCTAAATGCAAAATTATGGGTTAAAATGTTTTGGATATAGTTAATAGGTAGCCAGAGAAGGACCAACATATGCCTATTAATTTGCATTGATTTGGAAACAACAATGCTTTCCACAGACCATTGTAGGACCTTGAACAGAGCAGCTGCCTACCCAGATTAACACACAGGGAGAGGTTCTGTCGTCTTGGACCAGAACAAACTCTCAGAGGACAAGGTTGGGGCAGGTGGCAGAGTCAGGAGGAGAAGACTAGAAAGTCATCTGTGCCAGACCCACCCACACCCTCGGGTATCATGGCTGTTCCATTTCAGGTAAAAGCGACTGTAAGTATGAAAAATCATATAAATGTGAACGCTAGAAGTTACCGAGCCATAAAACAAATGAAAAGGGCAACCTAACCAAGAAGCTGGTGCAAAGCCAAACTAAAAGTAGGTGCTTTACAATATTTACACAATTACATAAATGAGTAGTTGGTATTTATGGCCTGATGAGGACGGCGATGAGACCGCCACCGACAGCCCATTGGTGGCGGCTCATCACCATCCTAAGCAAGTTTCTCGCCTGCCACATTAGGATGGTGGGTGGTTTGTTGGTGGTCGGAAAGACTACGTCGTAATGCCTCCTACAGGACAGCCGAAAGCCTGTTGGGTGGTCCCCTCTTTGATAGGGTGCGCCATCCTAATCAGGCCTTTAATATCCTAGGCTCCTCAACTAGTGTATGAGACTCCAATTTCAATGCCTCTTCGAATTCGATTGAGAAAGTAGGAAAAAGTTTTGTTTAAAGTGGAGTAGAGTGGGATGAGCACATAGAGGGCTTGTACGAACTCCATTCCTGCTTCATGCCCCAGGGATCATTGTTACCGTGTTTTCTAAGTCCACCGGGGAAAAGACATATAGATTTATAGATGGCTAACAGTGAATTATGGGGATATTTTTCACTGGCGGGTTCAGAGTGACAACAAATAGACAGGAGAGCAAAGGTTGAGTTGTCTAAGATGTCACTCAGAAAACAGAGGTGAAAAAGATACCCATAATTCACTTTTTACCCATCTATGATTTTATATTATGTATGCCTCCTCAAATCATCTGCCTGCGTAATATGTCAAACATAACATTGCCTGTCTTTTGTTTCCAAAATGTTTTTAAAAAAAATAAGTTTCTGGCCTCCTGCCACCTCCCCATCCCTCTTTGTGGCCTCTTCTCCAGAAGCTGTGTTCTGCGGTTTCCTGCAAGGCCTGACACGCACTCAGGAAGCCATGCCGGAGGACTCTGGAATTCCTTTGTTAGCCTCAATGGGTCGCATCCTTTATTAACAACTGTTGCTACATCAAAGCAGTAAGTTACTGGATTTGAATCCAGTTATTCATGCTAGTGGCTCTGTACCATCGCGTACATAAGAAATCCTTTGAATGGTAGTATATTCCACCCTAGTGCCCACTTATAATATAACATAACATGTGTATTTGTAAAGCGCACTTTCACCCGGAGGTATCTTGGCGCTTAATAACAGATGTTTATTGTTACCCAACTCAATGGTACTCATTTTATCGACCTCAGAAGGATGACAGGCTGAGTGGACCCGCCAGGATTTGAACCTGTGATCATGAGGTCGCACGCAGGCCCCTGAAGTGGATGCATTAGTCCACTGAGACACCAGACCCGGCTGCTGCCTCGGGGTTTGGGCGGACCGCCTCCTCGCACACCCTATGAAGATGCCCACTGACCTTGTGCCCTGCAACATGGGGCAGATTTCCCAGCTCTCATCAGAGCTGCTTTTGGTTCCCAGTCCGGAAAACACATCTCATCCCACTACAATGCCCTGACGGCTACACAAAAGTTAGGGCGGAGTGAGGTGGTCCTCAGCTCCGGACCACCGCCTCCTCCCAGGCCTTCAAAAGGGACCTCAAAGTTCTCCTCCTCCGAAGACACCTCCAAAAGTAATTCACTTCCTCTCTATTATCTGAAGGAAGACCTCCCATTACTGAAAATTCTACTCTCCATGAATATGGAAGTGCCTCCCCAGTGTGTTCTTGTGGTTGGAGTGTTTGCCATTTAATGCAGTATTATCCTTGAACATGTGTTTGGTACTCTTTTGTAACACCCCTTTTCCCTGGTAGCACACGGTTTGCTACCTCTCACATGTTTTTACCTTTGATACTTGCACAAGTGCCACCATTGCCTACGTAACGTTTGTTCTTGTGCCTGGGTGTCTAGCAAATATATTGCAGTATTATACCTCTAATTGTACTTTGTTTTCTCTTGTAACCTGCACACTTGTCACTTTTCCTCCTGTGCACTTTTTGCTACCTCATGTATTTGTTTGCTCACAATTGTCACTTTCCCTTATGTAGCTTAACGTCTGATTTTGTAGTCTGTTCACGTGTAATGCTCTCCTCATGTATCAGTTCTGTTCCTATTGTGAAGCGCTCTGACGCCTTCGGGTAAAGTCCGCGCTATATAAAAATGCATAAATAACTAAATAAATAAATTAATTAATAAATAAAAATACAAGGGCATGAGGGAACATATTAGCATTTTAAAAAATGTCCAATACAATTACCCCATTGCTCACTGACATGGTGAATGTGTTAAGCAGGGAAGTATGAGGCAGACAGTACTGAAGAATTCTTTCAGTTGATATCCTCAGCCCTATTACAAAGCACCTGCAAAAGCCTATTAAATCAAATTGTTATTTGTTAAGGCTGCGCTTTGTATCAGCGACCTTGTACTAAATGAATATACGATTGGCGCTGGGAAGGGAGTTGGAATTATGTTCATGTCAGCATCGCAGGCTCATTGGAATGACGCTGGCCTTGAGAGCTGTGGCTCCACACTTCGATTCTGAGCTGTGCTGGCGGCTACTGCAGTGCGCTGAATGGACATGAGGCACAACTTTGTTTAGACATCTTTTATTGCAGAAAATGTGAAATTTACTGCTTCAAGGGGTCAAACCGTGGTTACATCTATGACCTTTACTGGATGGTGAAACAGGAGGAATGTTTTTGATTCATGTTAGGTTCTGATTATGAGTGCCCTGGGGGGGGGGCAGGCGTTATTTACGCACCCCATGAAATCTGACACCCCGGATAGCACCTATTCCTAGTTTTTCTCAGGAATGGTTATTATAGCCAAATCCTCTCGGCCCATTTCCCCTGTTAAAATCCAGGCATGTTTAACCAGCACAAATGTTACGGGGATTGCAAAGTTTATTGCACCTGGTAATGTATTAGATGAGATAAACATTTCACCGGTTCTATTTGAGGTCCCATCTCAGGGTGATGGGAAGGGGGATATAATTACATAAAGAGTGCATGAGCAGGCATTATGCCAAAAACAAATACGAAAAAGCAATTATTAATGGTAATGTGTGTGAATTACTTTATTAAGTAGTACACAGACAAGTACTCGTCAGGGATGATGCTAATGCTTATTGACATCCCAGGTAGCCAATGACTAAAGCTGTTGACACAGTGTAGCAAATAGCTGTAAGGTGTTGTCCAAAAGTCCCTTCCTGTATCTTTAATCACATATGTGTATGTGAGTGTTGTGTGTACTGTGTTGTATGGCCTGTGATGACGGTTCAATTACAAAAGATCCCCTCTGGAAATATCGAGATAAAACAATATCATGACAGAAATATCGATGTCAAAAATATCGTCACCCTATACCTATAATGGTAAGTCTAAAAATATCAATAAAAAAATATTGATGTCACTAATATAGTTGTTTAGAATATCGTTTTTCTAAATATATATGAATGTAAGTAAGAAATAATAAATATATTAAATAACCTTAATATAGTAAAAATATATTATATTTAGGTGCTCATTATTATGTTGGGTTGAAACCCATCCAACAGCTCGTCTGCGGCTTTACGCCTGACATCTTAGGTTTCCCTTCGATGATACTGGCGGTTGAAGGGAAACCTGCGGGGGAATTCTGCTTCGCTTCTGATGGACTCACTGAGCCAGTCGGGGAGGCGGACTAAATTTTAATCCTAAAATGGCAGAGGAGGCAACCTCTGCTCCGCCGGAAGGATTACAATGTCGCTTTCTGCCTGCCCTTTCATGGCGGTATGCCGCCATGAAAAGGTTGGCAGAGCATGATAAATTGCGACTCTCTATTTAGGGTTTGTACATGGCCCATAGGTATTTTTGCATGCGCAGACGGGTGGCAAACCCGTTTGCGCATGCAAAAATACATCGTACATCTGGCCCTTAATATATTTAATAATTTACATAATTAATTATCATTTAAATAATTGATATAATTTAAAGTATAATAATTAATAAAAATACAATTATTAAATACATCTAATTTAATTACTTCCAACCATATATCCCTTCAAAACACACTACTCACACCTAAAACTTATTTTTGGTGAATTATGATACAATTAAATAGTTTACTTCCCACTCTATATCTCAACAAAACAAACAAGCCAATACATTAAAAAAATAACTATACAATTAACATAATTAATTATCAAGTAAATAATAATTATGAACTAACCATTAATAATTAATTAATTATAATTAATTTACTTCACAACCTATACCCCTACAAAACACACAACTCCTCCCTAAAACTTTATTAAGATCAACAAATAATTATAAAATTAACATATTTAATTGTCTTTTTAATAATTAAATTTGATTCAATGTGATTACAAATATTTATACTTAACTTACCTCCCACCCTATACCCCTACAAAATACATTACCCGCAGCTGAAATTTAAAATTAGAAAAAGATAAAATAACAAAATTAAAATAATTACTTACCTATTAAATTATGAATACTAATTAAGAATGTATTATTAATTCATTTAAATTAACTTCCCTCTCTACACCCCTACAAAACACACAACTCACACATGAAATCGAATTAAAAAAATATACACAATTAACATAACTAATAATCTATTAACTTCAAAATATTATTTAAAAATAAAATATTAGCTAATTATAATTACATTAATTCCCACCCTGTACCCCTATAAACCCCATAGTCTGCTACTGTACAAAAAAAATGTATACAATTACATTTCTAAACTGCAAACAATTAAATAACAATATTTAAATAAACATAAACATTATTTATATATACACTTTAAAACATATACAATTAAAATACATACCAAAATACATTAAAATATTTGAAAAACACTATTATTAACAACTAAGGGGTCTGTTATGATGTCAGGCAGACTTTTGTCTGCCCGACACCGTCATGGTGTGAGAACCGACCGACCATAGGTCGGCGGTTCTGCATACCTTATCACGATGCAACCGCACATGGTGCAGTCATAAACTCCCATTTCTCAATGGGAGCTTGTGCTGCGGGCGGGAACAACCAACAGCACAAGCTCCCATTGAGAAATGGGAGTTTTTACACATCCCTGCACCATGTGGCAGGTACTGTGACGGTGCAGGGATGTGAAGGGGGGCAGGGCCTCACCCGGAGGGCCAGGGGAGAAGGGGACACTTTCCAAAAGCAGTTCCATTTCAGAAAGGCCGACATGGAAGTGCTATCAGAAGGTGGTGATAGAGCGCGCAAGGACCAACTAGCTCAAATTTACCATACTCACCTTGGGCCCATATAACATTCACATTTTTAACTAGCAGTCCTGCCTAACCAGTTTAATAATTTAATCACTCTATCAGTTTGCCCAGAGGTCCGTTTAGGACTTATACCTGTACACCATGATTTACCAATCCTCGTCACCTACTATAAGTCCTGTGAATCAGAGGGAGTTGGAATTAACAGGCAATATTTAAACATATTTACTTTTCTTATAATAACCACAGACTCGGGGGAAAGTTTTAAAACCTTTATCTATGATAGATTCAAATGAAAAGGGCCACAATCTTGTGACCATAAATTTTACAAGCAGGAATATAAACGGTAGGACATAAAGTTTGTAAGAAATTACAGCAACACCTTTAGACATTGGTACGTGGGAAGGGTGAGAAAGGGAATTTTTCACAAGGACATACCACATAGATTATATTTACCTAGAATGGTGCAATGACCAATCCTGGCCACGGGCTGGGGCAAAATATGAACCAGAACCAGGCTCCCGACTAATCAGATGCCCACAGGACAAGACAGGTGCAGATCAGGACAGGTGACCTCAGCTAAGTGCAACACCAACATCACACCCCTCTCTGTGGGAAAGCCAATTAGTACCCTGATTGGGTCATCGATTCTTCTGACAGAGTGCTCCGCCTACACCTCTGCTCTCGATAGCCAATTGAGTGCGTTGGGTCAGTGACAGGTCAGCTATTCGGACAAGTCGGACAATTTCTCTATCTAAACCTACCTTAGTTATACCATTTCGAGGGCAATGTACCACCCCTAAAAGTTGCAAATCTTTGTGTTCCCCTTCAGTGATTGGTTGGAAAGACGAGGAGAGGTCATCTCACCATACTAAGATGATGTAATTTCAATTTGAATCATGATGATTGAATCCCCACCCACAATTTACTTTCCCATGACTTTATTCCGCCCAACAATATTGGTACACATTTTGAATTCAATGTATTTGGTAGCTTCCTTTCTAGAGGGCAGATGATCAGGTTCCCAGGCACATCATGGGCAAGAAGTGGGCTGGCCGGAGTTCAATGCCAATGCTTCAGCAAATTATGGGGCCGATTATGATAGTGGACGGACCTGAGTTTGTCCGCCACCATAGAGTAGGAGGGACCGTCCGCAGGGGCAGCGGCGGTCCCTCCGTGCAGATTAGGATGTGACCGCCAGGGTGGCGGTCACATCCTCAATCTTTAACATTGCGGCGGGTGCAGCTTCAAGCTGCACCCGCAGCAATGTTAAAAATGCATACATTGCATTTGTATGCAGAAAGCGGCAGGCACTGCGCTGCCTGCGGTGCCTGCCGATTACTGCATACAAAGGTACCCCCCATGTGCACCCCCCACCCCCCTTCACCCAGGGGGCCTGCAACGGGCCCCCGCAGTGAAGCTCCATATGCTTTTCCACGGCGGAAAACCCGCCGTGGAAAAGCATTTCTTTTTGGGCATCCTAATATGGCTGACGATGTCTGAGAGACACAGTCACCATATTAGTGCTTTTCCGCCGCGGTTGTAAGCCAACTGCGGCGGAAAAGCTGCGGATGGAAACCAGGACCCACCATCCATCCTAATGTGGCGGTGGGTCTTTGGTGGGTCCACTGCGGTTTTTCCGCATCCTCCGAGCAGGCGGTGGCTTCCGCCGGCCCGGAGGATGCGGAAAAAAAGCTATCCTAATCTACCCCTTAGAGTCATAGTGCACGTGTGCAGAATCGTCCAAGATGGAAGATGTGTCAGTGGTCAGGCCCAAAGTACGAGCAAGTAGCAAAGTCAAAAAGAAACATATTAGAATACAGAAATAAATGAATTCACTGTATACCACTTATCTCTACTCTATTCCCATTACTTTATTTTACCTTGTGTGTTAATAGTTAAGCAGAACGAACAAACTTAGTACAAGCTACAGCATAAGCATTAGCATGTGAGATTTAAAGCAGCCATTTCTGGCACTAGTGCGCAAAAGCAAAGATTTCCCACCAAGCAGAGAGGTACGTCATGTCACATAGATATGACAGACGCATGCGCAGAAGGTTTCCAGTGTTTTCAGCAGCCATTTTAATGCATTAGAGTTACTGTTAGTAAAAGCGCATCGGCAAGCTTCCCCTAGATGCTAGAAATGTCGTGCAATGCAAATATTAGTAAACAAAACATGTTAGTTAATATATTACAAGTTATTTAGAGAGGGCTGAATAGAAGCAAGTTTCGGAATATGTGAAACCTTGCTCCATGAATCATTATATCATCACAAATTGAGGAACCAGATGCCAACTTCAACACTCTCCCAATTCAATTTTTTCAATTACTTGGGGAGTTTTCTTTTTACCATTATTCTGATCAACTTTCATTCTATTATATATGTCTCCCTTTAACTCTTCCATTTGAATTTCATCAAGTTTGCGTTTCTTCGCTTTCTCATTAATAGTGTACCTTTTGCTATTTCTGCAGCATTTGCACCAACTCATTATCACCAATATTATTAGTGATATTCCCATTATTGCCATCAGTACCTTACCTACAATACTTCTACCTACATTAGATATCCAAGTACCAATAGAAGAGAGACCATCAGTAAGTCTCTTCCATGCACTATCAAATTCCAGTGGTTTCAGTTCTTCTTCCAAATGAGTAATGTTCCTTACATACTGATCCAGCGCCCCTAAGGAAAAACTGTCTCACCAACGCTACCCAACTCCACAATACTCACCATTAATCATAAATCACTCATAAGGCCCATATACCAACGAGACAATTTTTGGGCGACTGAATCATGTGACTTAATTAAAAAGAACAATTCACTAACTATTTACAATTTAATATACATTTGCAGTTTATCATTTCTTACCATGGTTTTAAACATATATCATTTTAATTAAGTCACTAAGGTAAATGGATCAGCTGATGGTAACTAGACCATGAATAAACAAGACCAGCTTGTCGTTTCAAAAATCTAATTTTATTAACTTTATTATTCAAAGAAAGAGCATTTTCAATTAGAAATCTTTATTTTATTTGCAATAATGAAAACAGTGTTTATTAAGGGGAAATCATATTAGACGGACACTTCCCTGTCTAAAACTCGCTTCACCTAAAAAGAATAATCATTAAAGACTGCTATCCTTACTTGCGCCAAAGAGTCCAACAGCACGTCACGCCCTTCAGGAATCGGAAAGCGAGAAGCGTCCTCCTGCCCATGAGGCCAAGTCTTATACCTTTATGACTAGCTAATCTTCTCTAAAATGAACACATTTCTTTGTCATCCAGTGTCCTCATTGGCTGACTTTTGTCAGCTCATATGGTGTCATCACCTTTCTCCAAGCCTAGATCGGGCTTTTCTTAGAGTCCTTTGTCCCTTATTTTCAAGTCATGCAGCTTCCTTAAAAATGTTACTTTCATTTGAGCTACAGTACATGACTTCCTTGGCTTGGCAAACTTTGCCGCTTCGTGTCCTTGAATCTTTCGCTTCCAAGAGCACGTTTAGCACAGTTTATTTAAATTTGCAAAAACTTGTCAACGTGGTAAAAGTTTCCACTTCCATGCAAGTCTCTTTCTGGACAGGACTCGAAAACGCCATCTTTTCAATGTGACTTTAGGCCTCACTCGAAAACTATTATTTAAACAAACACAAGACATCAATTAATTAGAGAATTGAGACCCATTCTGTTACCCACCCCCTTTGCTAATTATTAACCCATTAATATATGTTACCTAGCTGTGCACACAAAGCTGCATTTTATATCAACCTTCTTCTTTTAGGCCACAGGATGATCCTCCATGAGCTTTTGCCACAGAAAAGACGTAAAGACATAACATAAGCACACAAAATAAGCACATGCCATTAGTTAAACAGCCGCATTTAATACTGACAAAGACAGTAGACAAGGTTAGTTTATTATTTTCTACGCACTTGCATTTGCAACATAGAGCACATGAGTTAGTCCCTCATGTTTCTGATGTATATGCATTTTTAAACTAAGTTGGTTAATAAATCACCACACACTGATTAATACTGTTACAGTTTTATTGGAAGTTTAACTTTGCGAGTCAGAACAAAATATCATTCTGAACCTCGCTCCATCAACTCCCTCATCTGGTGATTTCAAAATCACCAAACTACACCCACAATTTTCAGCAACATTTTTTAAAACCCTTGAACATGTTTTGGACATTCACAGTATTAGTATTTCTAAACTTTTGATTCAGCTGTTTGTTTGTAACTCTCATATTGTGACCTACGAAACTCTTCTAATTCTATTTCTTTTTCTTGTTCTTTTCTGAGTTTGTAAATTCTTTTCTTTTCCCTTAGATATTTCTTTCTCTTGTGTAACATGCAACTAATTTTTAACAAAAGTATCACAAAAACTATAACAAATAAAGGACACAATATTTTGCCTAAAATTGATCTACCATTGATCTACCAATCTCTTGAAACCAGTTTTTTACTCAAATGTTCTGTAAAGTCTTCATTTTCTAAAGGTACTATTTCTGAATGTAATTCTGTAATATTCTTGATATACATCTCTATGTTTTGACTCTTGTCTGGAATATATGTGCAGCAATGCCACAAACTCCTCCCTCTTTAGCTAATATAATGTCTAGAGCAAGACGGTTCTGCATAACCATCGATCTCATAGAAATAAGTTCAGTATTGACTAATTGAAATCCACTAGCAGTATCAGTAGACAATCTGTCAACAATTGTAGACATTTTTCTGATTTTAACTGCATTCAGGGTTATACCCACCAAAGGTATTACTGCACCAAAAATATCTCCCAAAATTTCAGAAAAACTTTCCCTTCTGAATCTACTCAGATGATTGCTAATTTCAAATGAACCCTTTACATTTCTATCTACATTAAAAAAAATTGGAAAAACTAAACCAATATAGCAAGTGCCATACCAGTGATCGGGAAGATTATAATAGGCTTTGTTTCCACAAACAAAATAAATTCCAGGAAAAATTGGATCTTTGCCACCTTTAAATCCCCATCCACCTAAGATTTGATAAGTGTCTTCACATTGACTAGCACCAACAAAATAATTATCGAATAGAGTATTGTCTCTTCTAATACAAAGCTTTCCCCTAACAGGTTTATCTATATGAATTGCTACATTTTCAGTTCTACCCTTGAGCTTTTCATCTTCAATCTGCCAAAACTTAGATTTGGTTTGTTTCATTATTTCGTTTCGCTTATAGATTGCCCTTCTCTCTTCAACCAAGTTTAAGAAAGATTTCTCTTCAGTTCTCAATTTACAAGTTAAATTATTTCTAAAAGCATACTCACAAGTAAGTTCATTAGTTACAATGAAAAATTCCCTCATCTGTTTAGCATGTTTATGTTTATTAAAGCTCTTATCAACCTTTAAGTTTGCAAAAATGTCATCATAGTTGAAATAATAATACTCTAAACGACCTGTCTGATAAAATAAACTAGCTATTACACTGTAAGTGATGCCATAAGTAAGGGGAAGCATATTATAAGTAACCCCCTCAGAAACAGAAGTGGGTAGTTTCACACAAATATAACAATCTTTAACATCCATAACCTTAACATATTCAGTTAAAAGTCTTGAAAAAGTATTACTAGAAAAATCACCAACAGATCTATCTTGGTGGATCTCTGGTTTGTGCTCAATAACTCCTATTACATTATAGTTATCTTGTTTAGCCACAACTTTACTAGTCATATTAGTCTTATACTCTTCTTTGTCAATACCAAAAGGAAAAATGATGGCTAAAATTAACCAAACCAGAATTATTAGAATCACACATATAGAAGACATTTTGCAACATCTTCTCAAGATAGAACATCTAGAATTAGTATTAGTAGACGGCATCTTTACTCTAAAACAAGAGCCTTTCAAAAAAATCAAAAATCAAAAATTTTAAATGAATATACACCCCCCTGTTTTTACTTTTTTCTTTTAAAGAAAACCCTACTTTCTAACAGCTTTTCTTCGAGCTTGCATCTTACATCAATGTTTTTTTCCAGCTAACACAATTTCTTCGACCTTGTGTCACCTAACACAATTTCTTCAGCCTTATGCCAAATATAAATTTCAACTTTAAATGGGAACAAAATCAATCATTGTCACTCGTGTCATCTAAATCCTCCTGACTACTGCTATTCACTTCCACTACTGGTGGGATAATGATGTACGTCCACTCAGGGGACTTGTACTTTTGATTAGGCCTTACTACCCTCTTTGCTCTACTGCTAATCACTTCTATTTTCTTTCCTGCTTGGTTTTTCTTATCTGAGTCTCCTTCTTGACTTGAGACTTCATTAACCTGCTCTTTTGATCTGTTTACTAATTTGAATTTTAGGCACTCATTTTCAATTGGCCAATTATCTCTGTTTCTTGATCATTTCTTCTTTGGTTCAGTCAGGTTACACTCTGCTCACCAAGCTCTTTTTCTTGAACTTCTCACTTTGGATTCATCGTCACTTTCATCTGTTTCGCTTTCTGTGATGTCAGCTCTATATTCAGGTACTTCTTTACTCGGCAGTTTCACTCTGTTAGGAACATCATCCTTATAGCTGGTACTCAGAATTTCGTCTTCTTCTTCTTCAATTACTACCAACTTCCCAGTTTCAGAACTTCCGTTTCTGCCTTCGGAGCTTCCAATCTGCTTTTCAATACTCTCCTGATCTTCAATTTCCACTTGATCAGACTCTTTTTCTGCTTCTTTTTCTACAAGATCTTCATCATTTTCAGAGTCTTGTATCACAATTTCCTCAATATCTTCATTCAATGCCTCATTCGCAATTGAATTTTCCAGATGTTGACCTTCTTGTCGTTCTTCAGGATCTGGATCTCTTTCAGGTTCTTCTTAAGAACCTGAATCAGCTGTAGTATCACCCTTGTAAGGATTATCAGGTGGTGCTACACAAATAGTATGACTAGCATGAATCCATCTCTTCAAACCTCTGCACTTTACTGCATTTGTTGTGACAAGTATCACCTGTCTTGCCTTTTGCCAACTGGGTACTAGGCAGTTTCTTCTTCGGTGAACTTTTGTCCTCACCCAGTCTTCTGGTAACAGATCATGAGCTTGTTCCTTCTCTTTGGTAATCACATCAGTTCCCACCTGATGAAACACAGAAGTCACCACGTCAGAAAGGTTCTTGCAGTAATCCATAATGACGCTATCATTAATGCTCATAACTTTGTCAGCCTTGAACAAAGTGAAGGAATAATAATGGGATTTCCTGTAAAAGTATATGTACCCCATTCAGTTGAAATTCTTCTTACCAGAAGCAAAACACAGCATTTGACAAGTAACATGTTAACTAAATATGAAAAAGTTATTCTGGGATCAGATAACGTTTCGTTTGCAAGATGTGTGAATTTAAATCCTTCCACATTGTTGCCTGATGGTACTGTAACAGAAATCAGAAATGAAAATGATATTGATCATGAATGCTTGGATGTTTTAGAATATTGCACTAAACCTAGACAGGACATTAAAGATGTCCCATTAGCTGAATCAGATTTTGTTAATTTTGTTGATGGTTCATGTTTAAGAACAGATGAAGGTGTTCTGAGTGCAGCATATTCTGTCTGTACCGTTGCAGATGTAGTTGAAGCCTTCTGTCTCAAAGGAATTCGTTCAGCTCAAGTAGCAGAATTGATTGCTTTGATTTGTGCATGTGAAAGAGCAAAAGAATTAAAGGTTACCATATTGACTGATAGTCAGTATGGATATGGCGTAGTCCATGACTATGGCCAGCTCTGGTCTCAAAGAGGTTATTTAACTTCTGCGGGAACTCCTATCAGGAAAGCAAAATTGATCCAAAGGTTGATCGATGGCATTCAGTTACCAGAGAAAATTGCTGTCGTGAAATGTACAGCGCACAAAAAGGGTGACGATTACATGACAAAAGGAAATGCATATGCTGATGAAATTGCGAAATTCTGCGCAAAGAATAATATGTCAATCAATCGGGAAAAAGACAATGAACATGTTTTGAACTCACTTATGCTAACATCTGTAGTTGAGACATGGCAAGGAATAAAAGATTTACAAGATGAGGCAGATGATGAGGAAAAAGATACATGGTTAAAAGCAGGTTGCAGAGAGCGAGAGGAAGATGAGATTTCGGTTTACAAAGATGACAGACCAGTTATGCCAGATAGCATGATTGCTGACAGGTTGGAGAACCGTAGCCTTAAGGCTCGGCGGCGCAGGGTATGCCTGAAATCCCCTGGATTCACCTGCCTTGTCAAAAACAGAGACACGGACTCTTCATCGAAGATAGTATTTATTAGCTGCAGCTAGTACAGTGGTCTTAGAAGTCGTTGATAAAAACGAGGTTCAAAAGAGACTGCCACTTAACTCCGTGGCGCACAGGTTTATATATGGTACAATACAATGCAAAATGCAATCACACAAGAGAATGAGACATGGGCAAATGTTAAAGACAATACTTTAAGTCTAATACAACTCAAGTTTCCCCGTTATGTTTGTCACTCGACCCCTTGAGTAAATTACAAGTGAATCCACACAATCCACTTTACGAGTAGAGAAAACACAGCTGCATGTTGTGGAAGGACAATCGTGAAACGGGAGAATGCAAGAGACATGTTGCGAAGGATAGCAGATAAGATAACTTAGAGGAAAGAATGGTGTGAACCAACAAATAGTCCGGATGGGGATTAATCAGCTCAGACAGGAATTAGTGTACTCGGCCAGACCCTGACACTAGTTTGTAAACACAGGCAAAGAAGCCACCCGACACGTAAATGCAGAAACGACAAAAACATCGCGTTCGCCGCGCTGCCTGAGTGAGGGCAACGAAAATGGCGGCGACTACAAAATGGAGGCTGAGCACGAACGAATTCGTAATTTACAGAACCTCAGCCCCTCCTTTTGCCATTACTCAGGCAAAAAAAACAAATCAACTCATGTTAATCTGAGTCGGAATCAGAATCGATGTTCATAAAATCCTCAAGCTGCTGCTGTACCATCATCCTAATATTCTCTGTCCTCTGAGTTACAGCATGTGGAACGCATAAAGTAGCCAGAAGGCCACATACTGCAGGACCACACTGAACACACAGACAACAATTGAATATGACGGCCAAAATTGCTCCAAGGAATGTTAGGATCTTCCATCCCCAAGTTGACAATAGTCCCCAAAACCATCCCATAAAGGACCAATCCCCTTTGTCTTGATGAATCGACTCGGAGATGGTATGCAATTTGGAAATGGCTTGGTATACTGCCGGAGCATCGTCTGGAATATAAATGCAGCAACTAGATCCGATCAATTTACATACGCCTCCTCGGTCTGCTAGGATCACATCTAGAGCAATTCGATTTTGTAAGGTCATAAGATGGTCAGCCTGAAGCTCTGCTGTAATGTTACCTATTGCACTTGCAGTAACATTAATAGTGGTCTCAACCACTCGCACCAATTGCCTGATGTTTCTGCTGTTGGCCATTGAGCCCCAAAAGGGAAGGAATCCTTTAAGGAAATCTCCTCCCTCTTGTTCTGCCTTGTCCTTGACTTCAAATATACCTCGGCTGTATCTAACTCTATGGTGGTCTGACGGAGCCGTATAGGTAGGGGGCAGAAGGAAGGCTACATAACAAGTTCCAGAAAAGTTGGAAGGGAGCCATGTGTAAGCTCTGTCTTTACAGACAAAATATGTTCCTTGAGACGGAACCAACGAAGGGAAATCAAGGGACGAGAAAATATAGGTGTGTAATCAATTCTGCTTAACGTCAGTTTTTTTACTGTTGATTTGGAGACAAATATTACCTTGATGGGGGTACAGTCCATATAGGAGAAGACTCGCCCGTTCTAGTTTTGTCACCAAGAATAGAAACATAGTGGGTAACATTCCATCCTTCATAAGCTTCCTTCTCATCTAACAGAATCTAACTCTTCTCTACAATCTTAGCCATCGTCACTATTCCTTTTATCAGAGAGCTATGGCTGAAATCCAATCCATTTCCAGAAGTTTTTACAGGGATTTGAAGTCTGTTGTGGTATGCGGCCGAAAACATAGTCAGGTAAGCCCAAGCTGAACCTTCATATGAGAAGGGAAGAACCAAATATGGCATCCCCTTTCGTGCATTGTGTGGCATAAGACCGCACACCCAGCAATCAGTCATATTAATAGCCAACTGGTGTTGGTGTAACAATTGAATAAACGTATTATTCATATATTCAGCTCTCCGTATCTGTTCATGAGGGGGTAGAGTATGCATTTTATGTGAAAAGACAGAAAGACGAGAGGGCAAAGAAGTTGTAGAGTTAGCCACATTTCTCGGGTGTAAAACATGTACTAACCAACCTATGCAAGCTATTAGAATACACAAAAACATGAAAATACACAAAGTTATGCCAAATCGATAATTTACAATATTTCAATCTCATTTCCTGCTTCCTATTTTCCCTACCCATTGTTGTAGTACCATCCATCTTTATTAATAAAAAAAAATTCGCTCACTGCAATTTTCCTCAATCACTCAGCTACACACTTCTGTATATCCTGAGGCACTAGCCACCTACTAAAGAGAACAAAAACCAGGTTACAGTCTGAGAATCCTACCGTGACCCTGCGACGGAGACAGATGGCACATCTAATACTAAATATCCTACAAAAAAAAAAATCTGATCAATAAGAAAAAAAGTGTTCAAAATGTTCAGTTCCTTTGGCCAGCTCCCGACCTCAGGTTGTAGTGAGTTTTTCTTGGCACTGTCTGGTCCTTGAACAGTGTTTTTGGATTTGTAGTGTCTATTCGAAGATGCGCAGGCACAGCGGCTTGAAGAATATCGTCATCTGCTTTCTCAGACTGAGTCCCATAAATTTGAGCATCACTGACAGGCACAAAACAAGGAACCGCTGCAGTATCCGATTCCCTTACACCACTGCGAATCCACTGATCGAAGGGTAATGGTAATGGCACTTTCTTGCAGTGCACATCATGCACCCAGTTTCGTTTGCCGACCACCTTCACAGCTGTGCGGGTGACAAGCAGGACTTGCGTAGGTGTGGACCAACGGGGCTCCAGATTCTTGGTACGTTGAAAGTTCCTGACGCAGACCCAGTCACCGGGCAAGATGGTGTGACCCGGGTCTGTGGAGGCCTCTGGCAAAGCACTTTGTACCTGTTGACAAATAATACTTAATTTAGTAGTCAAGTCATGCAAATAATCAATTAACAAAGGATATGGTATGTCAGAGTATTTCTTAGGACGAGGGACACCCCAAATATTGGCTGGGCGTCCAAATACCACTTCATATGGGCTAAGTCCCATTCGAGAGTGTACAGTAGTTCTGGTTGACAAGAGAGCTAAGGGCAAGGCGTCTGGCCAAGCAAGACCAGTGCTGGCTTGAATCTTAGCTAGTTTAAGTTTGAGTGTACCATTATAACACTCAACCAAACCCGCTGACTGTGGATGGTTTGCCGCATGGAACTTCTGTCTAATACCAAGACCGGAACAGACTTTCTGCATGATTTGACCCACAAATTCACTTCCATTGTCACTCCAGACAATTCGCGGCAAACCAAACCTGGGGAAGAACTCCTTAAGCAACACTTTAGCAGTTGACATAGCAGTGTTATCTTTCAAGGGGTAGGCCTCTATCCAGCGGGAAAAGGCACATACCACCACCAGAACATACTTAAGGTTGTTACACCGATCCATATGAATGTAATCGACTTGCAACACCTCAAAAGGATATGACGGGGAGCAAAATGACCTGCCGGGGTTGGGGTACCCTTTCCTGGGTTATGCATCAAACAAACGATACAATGCTTAACCACATTCTCTGCACATTTCGGACTTCCTTCATTCTGCCAGACAGGGGCCAACAGTTTACAAATCCCTTTCGCACTAATGTGAGCTGGGCCATGTGCCATAGTAACAACCGGCAGCACATAAGCATCCGGTAATAACCATCGCTGATGTTCCGACAATTCCGTCCAACAACCCGACGAGTCTAACATTCCCGTACTTTCCTTCCACGTTTTCAATTCCTTCTCAGTAGCCTCTCCTTGAATCGTTTTCACACTCTCAATCGTATCTTCACACATTCCAATTTCCCTAACCCAGTTTGCAGGACCTGCCACATACATTCGACTAGCAGTATCTGTGGCTGTAGTTCTTGCTACCTTATCTGCAAATGCATTTCCACGACCCACATCGTCTGTGACTTTCTTATGTGCACTGCACTTTATGATCGCTATCTGTGCAGGTAAGGTAAGTGACTCAAGAAGATCAGTCACTAACTCACCATGCTGAATCTTTGTTCCATGAGAGGTAAAAAATCCTCTCTCCCTCCATAACCTACCAAAACTGTGTGCACCGCCAAAAGCATACTGGCTATCTGTATACACATTCACTCTCTTTCCCTTTGACAACACGCAAGCTCTAGTCAAAGCTATCAATTCGGCTGCTTGGGCTGAATTATGTCCAATATGTGCTGTCTCAACAGTTGTGCATAAGGTGGTAACAGCATAAGCGGAAGTAATCTCCCCATTTGGAAGCTTGAAACAAGAACCGTCCACCCACAGGGTCCCATCCGGGTCCTTGAGCGGAGTGTCATTTAAATCAATCCTACCCTTCGTTTCTTCTTCCGTTCGGAGAAAACAATCATGCTTTTCCTGAGCGTCTTTTTCTTCTGGGAGTGGCAATAATGTGGCTGGATTTAACATATTACATCTTTTAATATGTACATGACTCGCTAGAAGTGTCAGCTCATATCCAGACAAACGAGCACTTGTAAAGTGCTGTGTTCTTGTCCTATTCAACAGGGTATCCACGGCATGTGGAACCATAACAACGAGCGTGTTATCCAAAACTAATCCGGCAGACTGTCTAATAGAGATCGCCGCAGCTGCCGTGGCTCTGAGACAACTGGGCAAAGCTTTAGCTACTGGGTCTAGTGTAGCGGAGAACTAGGCACATGGCCTCTGCTTATCTCCAAATTTCTGTGTCAAAACTGACAATGCGCAACCCTCTCTTTCGTGAACATGTAAAGGACTTGCTATAATCTGGGGTACCCAACACTGGAGCAGAACATAGAGCAGTACGTAGGTCATCAAAGCTTTTCTCACATTCATCCATCCAAGGGAGTGGATGTGGCGTATCTTTCAGCGTTAACACCAACAGTGGTTTAGCTAAAAGTGAAAAATTAGGAATCCACTGTCTACAGTAGGAAGTGATACCCAAGAAGGCACGCACTTTTCTCTGCGGTACAGACATCTGTGAAATAGCATGAATACGTTCTGGGGTCAATCGCCTTCCCTCCTTCGACAAGAGATGACCTAAATAGGTCACTTCTTGGCGGGCATATTGCAGCTTAGAGGGAGACACCTTATGATGTAAAGCAGACAAATGATGCAACAACGCAACAGGCACATTCTTACATACATCTTCTGTATCAGCAGCCACCAGCAAATCATCCACATACTGAATGAGCGTGGCACCTGGGGGCAAAGAGAAAGCATCAAGTTGTGACTTAAGAGCCTTGCTATAGATAGAGGGACTTTCGCACTAGCCTTGGGGTGCTCTCTTAAATCTAAAACTTCGGCCACCTAAAGAGAAACCAAAGATGTCCCTACTTTTTTCGGCAATAGGAATGCTGAAGAAAGCATTCTTAAGATCAATGACCGAAAACCAAGCTGCCGAAGCAGGAATCATCGTCAACAAAGCTGTAATGTCTGGTACAACAGGAAACTGTGGTACAACTATTTTGTTAACCTCTCTAAGGTCAATAACAAATCGATACACAGGAGGTTGTGAAGGGTGAGTCCTTTTGAGGATCGGAAGAACAGGGCTGTTACACACATTTCCTCTCGTTTCTTCAACCACACCCTTCTGAATAAAATCATCAACAATAGCCAAAAGTCCTCTCTCCCCATCAGCAGAGATACGGTATTGGGGAATGCGCGGCATTCTCACATTCTCTTTAATAGTGACAACATATGGTGGAATTGCAAGACAACCCACGTCATTTGGGCCTGCGGCCCAAAGACTTTCAGGAAGAGAAAGCAACTCAGGTGGGAACTGGTCTCGGGATAGATACATGGAAGACGTCAATTTCTTCCCCAACGTTAGATGTACACCAGATGGGGAACAATACAATGTTGCATGTAGTCTTTTCAATAAATCCAGACCCAGCAAGTTCTCGCCACAACCAGTTGTCAGAATAAGTGGAGCATTCAAGTCATATGGGCCAATCGAAACGGGGAAAGGACAAGAAACCGGATTAAGAACTGGGGCGCCAGAAAATCCTACTGAAGTATTTATTAAGCCAGACAAAGGTGCCCCAGGGAGTTTAGTATGCATAATAGAACTTCTCATCGCACCAGTATCCAAAAGAAACGGTTCTGAAACACCCATCGTATTGACAGTGACATATGGCCCATTTTGATCTACTGGAATCGACACAACTCCCTCACTTCGTCCATGGCTGTCCTATTCGATCTGAAAATCATCAGCCCTTTCTTCACAATAATCATCATTATAATACTGCGTGGACTGAACTCTCTGCTGATCAAAGTAATTTATAGAAGATGTAGGAAAAGAACGCTGCTACTGAGAGGACACACCTCGCCCTCTACCTCTAGATCCAGTCTGGGCAATACCACGACCCAGTGGAGCAGATATCCCATTATTACGCTGTAATAAAACAGGACAACTATTCTTATAATGTCCCTCTTCCCTACCATACGCACATTGATTAGGACCCAACAAAGGACGTGGTGTGAAGTACTCAGGTTTCTGGAGCACTTTCTGAAACTGTGCGGGTTGAGAAAACTGAGGCTGTGCAGAACGCGGAGGATAAGCTTGCTGTAACAGAACCTTCGTTTTCAAATCTTTATATTTCTTCTCCTGTTTCTCTTTCTCCTCCTTATCCCTATTCTCATAATACTGTGCGGTAGCCAGTATTTTAGCAGGGGACGAGACAGCCCATGCACTTTCAGAGCTCTTCAATTTATTTGACAATTCAGGAAGCAAATTGTACACAAACGTATCTACAAACAATCGCTGACCCCCCCTCTACACTCAGATCCTGACCACTATGATCAATGAACGTCTCTTCAAAACGAGTGAAGAAATCCGAGACGCTTTTGTCTTCTTTTGCTTGCATGCAGCCAGCTTATCCCAATTAACTCGAACCGCGGGCATCATAGTTTTCATCAATTCAATTATTCTGCCTGGTAGGGCCGTAATCAGATCCTCAGGCTTCGCGCCACCCACTTGATTAGCGTCAGTGGCTCTAATAGCAGCCCAATCCAACCTAATTCACCAACATGATTCTCCCTACGAATCCGTGCCCATAATGCTTGCGGGACAACATTTCCAAATAACATATCAATATCGGCTAAATTCATAATACAAGCTTCAACTGTTTGAGACAACTCCTTGTAATATCCAGCTGGATTTTTACGAGGATCCGGAAGAGTTTGTTTAAGCGCCAATACTTCAGACCTTTTCCAGGATTCGTGAATCCATATACGTTGAAAGTGAGCAGGGACAGCAGGCGGACCAATCACCGCGTCCCTCCATACTGGGGGAACTTCATGCATCGGATAATTCTTAATGCCTTTGTTGTTAGAAACATCAATCTCGGAAATGGACAATGACAAACACATTGTTCAGAACGCAACGAGTTTATTCACCGCCTCTTCAACTTGTGGCCCTACAATAAAACCTTTATCAAAATCAGCTTGTAATTTCAATAAATCCAAAGGAACAGTATCCAACTCCATATCTTCCCAACCACTGATAGGAGTCTGACACATAACATTAAAAACATATCTTTGTGTGGGCTCTGCCCATTGATGAAAGGAGCTCATAATGTCTCCTGTACTTTATTTTAGTCCATTTTTATTCCATTTACGAGCTAGGGAACCCAAAACTACTTTCTCATCCGTAAGAGGAAGTTGACAACGAGATTGTCATCTAGAGAAAGCTGGAGACAAGTTCAAAGACCCAAGAAGAGGAGAAAAGACATTCGAAACAGCGTCTGCTAGTCTCCTGTGTGAGGTAGGGGAATCCCTTGAGAGAACAGGAGTCCTTACAGACATAGAAGGCAACGGGGACTGGAACGTAGACGACTGAGTAACAAGAGCAGGGAATTGGAGAGGGGGCTGAATTACAGGCGGCAAAGACGGAGCAGAGGCAGGCAGGGAAGCATTAAAAGGCTGAGCCGGTTGCTGAACAATTGGTAATGGAGCAACCATTGGTTGAGCAATAGGAGGGGGTAAGAAAAGTGCATTAGGATTTTGGGCATAGGGCGGAGGTGAATTCAATAAACAAGACATTAGGGAATCTTCTTCCAATTCCTTACTTTTATTTGACGATGAAGTAGGTAACAAACGGATAGCATTTATCTATTGCCATGCGATGTTGTCTCGCTTGTATCTCATTCGCACCATCTACTTCATCATTTTTGAACTGCTGAGCAGCCTCTATAATTGACAAATTTTGCGCTTTCTTATCCTTTTTTGCTTGTTTAATTTCCTTCTGTTTGGCTTCCTTACGCCAAAGGCGAAAAGAGTCAAACATTGCTGGCCGGGCTTTTCTTTTAAACAGAATCGTTTCCAAATTATCCAGTATGGCGGGATCAAAACTACCATTTTGGGGCCATTTCAAAACTCCACTATTTTTCATGTATCGGACCCATGTCTCGTTAAAGGTAATGGGACCAATACCATGTTTCGAATAGAGCTCATAAGTGGGAGTTCCAACTGGAGGAATCGGACACTATTCCTCCAACTGGGAATCCCTCGTACAACCTAAACAACACATTCTTTTGAACTTACTCAGTCCAGGGATCGTTACTTCTCTAGACTGTTCACAAATAACAAGGGGTGTAAATCAATAAAACAGTACAAACCTACTTACCCCTTGGCTTCGGATAGTGCAATACCTGAATAAAAACCCCAAAAACCAAAACAAAACAAAGTTTGTGGGAGCGACCCACCAAATACTTAACTAAGAATCGTCCTACACCAGTGAAGGTCCGTCTATCGTCTCGCTATACCAAACATCATCCGAAAGGTCCAAGACAGGGCGACAGTCAGGGCAGCAGTCGTCAGCAGCCGTCGGAGAGGAGTAGCCGCGCTGTCAAAGACCTTCGGTCAACTTTCAACATACAGGGGTCGATCAAGTGGTGCGCTTCCTCCGGAATTTTCTTGCGGGGCTCCTCACGACCCTTGGGATCAACTGCTACTGTTGAAGTCGCCCAACGTTGGGCGCCAGTTGGAGAACCGTAGCCTTAAGGCTCAGCGGCGCAGGGTACGCCTGAAATCCCCTGGATTCACCTGCCTTGTCAGAAACAGAGACACGAACTCTTCGTCTGGCGTAGAAGATAGTATTTATTAGCTGCAGCTAGTACAGTGGTCTTAGAAGTCGTTGATAAAAACGAGGTTGAAAAGAGACTGCCACTTAACTCCGTGGTGCACAGGTTTATATATGGTACAATACAATGCAAAATGCAATCACACAAGAGAATGAGACATGGGCAAATTTTATAGACAATACTTTAAGTCTAATACAACTCAAGTTTCCCGGTTATGGTTGTCACTCGACCCCTTGAGTAAATTACAAGTGAATCCACACAATCCACTTTACGAGTAGAGAAGACACAGCTGCATGTTGTGGAAGGACAATCGTGAAACGGGAGAATGCAAGAGACATTTTGCGAAGGATAGCAGATAAGATAACTCAGAAGAAAGAATGGTGTGAACCAACAAATAGTCCGGACGGGGATTAATCAGCTCAGACAGGAATTAGTGTAGGCCAGACCCTGACACTAGTTAGTAAACACAGGCAAAGAAGCCACCCGACACGTAAATGCAGAAACGACAAAAACATCGCGTTCACCACGCTGCCTGAGTGAGGGCAACGAAAATGGCGGCGACTACAAAATGGAGGCTGAGCAGGAACGAATTCGTAATTTACAGAACCTCAATGGCTCGAATGTATCATGGTCCAGGACATATTGGAAGAGATTCAATGATTAGATTATTTAGGCAAACATGGTACAATCCAAAGTTCAGACTAATTGCAGAATCTTTTTGTCAGAGATGCCTGATCTGCCAGCAGATCAACCCAAACAGGGAAACAGTTGTGAGTTTGGGAACCATAGGACAGGAGGGTGGTCCTTTTAACAGATTGCAGATGGATTTCATTGACATGCCACCCATAACAAATTGAGATACGTCCTGGTGATAATTTGTCTGTTTTCAAGATGGGTGGAAGCGTTCCCAACACGTCACAATGATTCAGTTACTGTGGCAAAATTGCTTTTGAGAGAAATCATACCTAGGTATGGATTTCCGGTGACGGTCGAGACTGATTGTGGAACACATTTTGAAAACAAATTGCTAAAATTGATTTGTGAAGCACTGAACATAAAGCAAAAGCTGCACTGTGCTTACAGGCCAGAAGCATCAGGTGTTGTTGAGCAAGTGAATGGCACAATCAAAAATAGAATAGCAAAAATGTGTTTAGCTACAGGAATGAAATGGACTGATGCACTTCCACTTGTTTTGATGTCTTTGAGAAGTACTCCAGATAAAAAGACAGGTTTAAGCCCCCACAAGATACTCATGGGTAGACTCATGAGAAAAGCATTTGTACCAGTTGGTAAAGTTATGAGCATTAATGATAGCGTCATTATGGATTACTGCAAGAACCTTTCTGACGTTGTGACTTCTGTGTTCCATCAGGTAGGAACTGAAGTGTTAACGAAAGAGAAGGAACAAGCTCATGATCTGTTACCCGGAGACTGGGTGAGAACAAAAGTACAACGGAGAAGAAACTGCCTAGTACCCAGGTGGCAAAAGGCAAGACAGGTGATACTTGTAACAACAAACGCAGTAAAGTGTTGAGGATTGAAAAGATGGATTCATGCTAGTCATACCATTCGTGTACCACCACCTGAAAATCTTGACAAAGGTGATAATACAGCTGATTCAGATTCTGAAGAAGAACCTGAAAGAGATCCAGATCCTGAAGATCGACAAGAAGGTCGACATCTGGAAAATTCAATTGCAAATGAGGCGTTGAATGAAGATACTGAAGAAATTGTGATACAAGACTCTGAAAATGATGAAGATCTTCTAGAAAAAAAAGCAGAAGAAGAGTCTGATCAAGTGGTAATTCAAGATCAGGAGAGTACTGAAAAGCAGATTGGAAGCTCTGAAGGCAGGAACGGAAGTTCTGAAACTGGGATGTTGGAAGTAATTGAAGAAGAAGAAGAAGACGAAATTCCGAGCACCAGCTATAAGGATGATGTTCCTAACAGAGTAAAACTGCAGAGTAAAGAAGTACCTGAATCTAGAGCTGACATCAGAGAAAGCGAAACAGATGAAAGTGACGATGAATCCAAAGTGAGAAGTTCAAGAAAAAGAGGTTGGAGAGCAGAGTGTAACCTGACTGAACCAAAGAAGAAATTATCAAGAAAATGAGATAATTTGCCAAATGAAAATGAGTGCCTAAAATTCAAATTAGTAAACAGATCAAAAGAGCAGGTTAATGAAGTCTCAATTTATCAACAGGAGGACAAAGTTCCTAGATCAGGGTGCAAAAGTCACCCATGGATCATGGTGCAGACAGTCACCAACAAGGGTGCAAAAGTCACCCATGTGTCAAGGTGCAAAAAGTCACCAACAAGGGTGCAAAGGTCACCCATGTATCAGGGTGCTAACAGTCACCCATATTTTAAAACAAAGAAAAATTAAGAAAGAAGGTAGACTAAAGTAAACCTAGGTGTAAAAATGTCCTAATATGAGAGGGAAAATAGTTCTACATCCTCTGTTGCCCATCATCGGGCGTTTGCTCCTCGTAGGGCCGGCGCTGCAATTCCCTACGGGTCCCCCGAAGGGTCACTTTATCGGAGATCTTTTTTTAGGATTGCCGGATGTTGCATGCAGGTGTGTGGGGATTGGGTAAAAGGAGGGTAAATCAATGTATGTGCACGTGATAGTGTAAAAAATGACTGACCCTAAAAGGGCCCATTCGGCCTAGGTATCAAAAGTGGATCACTGACATAATATCGACGACACAAATATCGAGATACACAAATATCGAGTCAAAAATACCGATTGACAAAATATCGACTCCCTATCTTCAAACAGGTAAGTACCAAAATATCGACTCCAAAATATCGACTTACAAAAATATAGACTGTCAAAATATCGATTTTTTAAAATGTCTTAAAAGTAAGTTAAAACTAATATAGTAATAAATATATTTAATATAAACTTAGAAATAATTATTAAAAAAATATAATTTTAATAAATAATGTATCTAATTAAAAAAATTATATCACCAAAAATTACACACATATATATATATATATATATATATATATATATATATATATATATATATATATATATATATTTAAACATATTATTAAATAAACATATATAACATTTTAGAAAATGTTTAAAATTTATTGTTACAACTATAGTGAGTTCAACATTAGCAAAAGTGTTGGATAGCGTAGAGGTAAAATTTACTACTCCCACTCCAGTGGGTGCAACAGTAGGGAAAGCGCTGGATAGCGTAGAGGTTAAAATTACTATTCCCACTCCAGGGATGTATGACGTTACAACGCATACTTTTACAACGCCTACCATTACAACAAAACTTTTACAACGCAAAAACTTTTACAACGCATACATTTACAACGCAAGATTTTACAACGCATATACCTTTACAACGCATACCATTACAACATAAGTATTGGTAAGTATATAATAATTTTTTGAATATAAATTAATAAAAAATATTATAATATAATTTAATATAATTTAATTTTATTAAATAAATGTAATTTAAATGTAATTTTACTTTATTTTTACAAAGTACCCCTGTACCCCAAAAACCCAAAACTGACCCTGAACCCTAAAAATACCCCTTTACCCATAAACTGAAAACTGACCCTGAACCCTAAAAATACCCCTTTACCCGAAAACTGAAAACTGACCCTGAACCCTAAAAATACCCCTTTACCCAAAAACTGAAAACTGACCCTGAACCCTAAAAATACCCCTTTACCTACAAACTGAAAACTGACCCTGAACCCTAAAAAAAACCCTTTACCCCAAAAACTGAAAACTGACCCTGAACCCTAAAAATACCCCTTTACCCAAAAACTGAAAACTGACCCTGAACCCTAAAAATACCGCTTTACCTACAAACTGAAAACTGACCCTGAACCCTAAAAATACCCCTTTACCCCAAAAACTGAAAACTGACCCTGAACCCTAAAAATAGCCCTTTACCCAAAAACTGAAAACTGACCCTGAACCCTAAAAATACCCCTTTACCCAAAAACTGAAAACTGACCCTGAACCCTAAAAATACCCCTTTACCTACAAACTGAAAACTGACCCTGAACCCTAAAAATACCCCTTTACCCCAAAAACTGAAAACTGACCCTGAACCCTAAAAATACCCCTTTACCCAAAAACTGAAAACTGACCCTGAACCCTAAAAATACCCCTTTACCCAAAAACTGAAAACTGACCCTGAACCCTAAAATTAAAATATTTATCAATTAATCAATTATAATTAATTACCAATTATATTTTAATTAATTACCAATTAATAATTAATTAACAATTAATTTTTAAAAAATATCAATAAATAAATTAACATATTTAATTAATTATAATTAAATTACTTCCCACCCTATTCCCCTATAAACCCACAACCCGCTACAGAAAATAAATTACTAAAATTAAAATATTTATCAATTAATCAATTATAATTAATTACCAATTATATTTTAATTAATTACCAATTAATAATTAATTAACAATTAATTCTAAATTATTATCAATAAATAAATTAACATATTTAATTAATTATAATTAAATTACTTCCCACCCTATTCCCCTATAAACCCACAACCCGCTACAGAAAATAAATTACTAAAATTAAAATATTTATCAATTAATCAATTATAATTAATTACCAATTATATTTTAATTAATTACCAATTAATAATTAATTAACAATTAATTCTAAATATATATCAATAAATAAATTAACATATTTAATTAATTAGAATTAAATTACTTCCCACCCTATTCCCCTATAAACCCACAACCCGCTACAGACTTATATTACACAAAAAATAAAAATTATTATTAACTTACCTTAAATTCGATATTTTTGTTGTCTATATTATGTCTAGTCGATATTATGTCCATTCTATATTTTTGATTCGATATTATGTCCATTCTATTCGATATTAATTTTCTCTAGTCGATATTTTTGTTGTCTATATTATGTCTAGTCGATATTATGTCCATTCTATATTTTTTACTCGATATTCTGTCCAGTCGAAATAATTGACTCGATATTATGACTGTACACCATCAAAAGTCAAGGCCAACATGTTTCGCACCTCTATTGCCCGTAAGTCATTGGCGCTTCTTCAGGACCACAATAATAAACAGTGTAGTGCACGTGCTATAATAGGTAAAGATTAAAATGAGAACCCTCTTAACTCAGCCAGGGCGGGTCTGTATACCCTCAAAGTGGTTACAGCTGCTACATGGAAGCCGCTCCTGGGTAACACTTTTTCAGTCTTTTCAGACAGTCCTGTCTGAGCGTGGGCGGGCCTAGCTTTGTTTTCTCTCTTCCTCTTCTTGATTATGGCTTGGCTATGCGATTTCTTAATTTTTCTTTGTTTTAAAATATGGGTGACTGTTAGCACCCCGATACATGGGTGACCTTTGCACCCTTGTTGGTGACTTTTTGCACCTTGACACATGGGTGACTTTTGCACCCTTGTTGGTGACTGTCTGCACCTTGATCCATGGGTGAATTTTGCACCCTGATCTAGGAACTTTGTCCTCCTGTTGATAAATAGATTTATATTAGGAGCATGGACACTGTACCTTTATAGCTCCTTGGTCCCCCCCTCTTTGTTTAATATAATGAAGTCTCAAGTCAAAAAGGAGACTCAGATAAGAAAAACCAAGCAGGAAAGAAAATAGAAGTGATTAGCAGTAGAGAAAAGAGGGTAGTAAGGCCTAATCAAAAGTACAAGTCCCCTGAGTGGACGTACATCATTATCCCACCAGTAGTGGAAGTGAATAGCAGTAGTCAGGAAGATTTAGATGACACGGATGACAATGATTGATTTGGTTCCCATTTAAAGTTGAAATTTATATTTGGCATAAGGCTGAAGAAATTGTGTTAGGTGACACAAGGTCGAAGAAATTGTGTTAGCTGGAAAAACACATTAATGTAGGACGCAAGGTCGAAGAAAAGCTGTTAGAAAGTAGGGGTTTCTTAAAAAAAAAGTAAAAACAGGGGGGTGTATATTAATTTTTGATTTTTGATTTTTTTTGTAAGGCTCTTGTTTCAGAGTAAAGATGCCTTCAACTAATAATAATTCTAGATGTTCTATCTTAAGAAGATGTTGCAAAATGTCTTCTATATGTGTGATTCTAATAATTTTGGTTTGGTTAATTTTAGCTGTCATTTTTCCTTTTGGTATTGACAAAGAAGAGTTCAAGACTAATATGACTAGTAAAGTTGTGGCTAAACAAGATAATCATGATGTAGTAGGCAGGTCTAACAGAGTTATTGAGCAAAAACCACAGATCCACCAAGATAGATCTGTTGGTGATTTTTCTAGTAATACTTTTTCAAGACTTTTATCTGAATATGTTAAGGTTATGGATGTTAAAGATTGTTATATTTGTGTGAAACTACCAGCTTCTGTTTCTGAGGGGGTTAATTATAATATGCTTCCCCTTACTTATGGCATCACTTGCAGTGTAATAGCTAGTTTATTTTATCAGACAGGTCATTTAGAGTATTAATATTCCAACTACGATGACATTTTTGCAAACTTAAAGGTTGATAAGAGTTTGAATAAACATAAACATGCTAAACAGATGAGGGAATTTTTCATTGTAACTATTGAACTTACTTATGAGTATGCTTTTAGAAATAATTTAACTTTTAAATTTGAGAACTGAAGAGAAATCTTTCTTAAACTTGGTTGAAGAGAGAAGGGCAATCTATAAGCGAAACGAAATGCTGAAACAAACCAAATCTAAGTTTTGGCAGATTTAATATGAAAATCTCAATGGTAGAACTGAAAATGTAGCAATTCATATAGATAAACCTGTTAGTGGAAAGCTTTGTATTAGAAGAGACAATACTCTATTCGATAATTATTTTGTTGGTGCTAGTCAATGTGAAGACACTTATCAAATCTTAGGTGGATGGGGATTTAAAGGTGGCAAAGATCCAATTTATCCTGGAATTTATTTTGTTTGTGGAAGCAAAGCCTATTATAATCTTCCCGATCACTGGTATGGCACTTGCTATATTGGTTTAGTTTTTCCCAAAATTTTTCATGTAGATAGAAATGTAAAGGGTTCATTTGAAATTAGCAATCATCTGAGTAGATTCAGAAGGGAAAGTTTTTCAAAAATTTTGGGAGATATTTTTGGTGCAGTAATACCTTTGGTGGGTATAACCCTGAATGCAGTTAAAATCAGAAAAATGTCTACAATTGTTGACAGATTGTCTACTGATACTGCTAGTGGATTCCAATTAGTTGATACTGAACTTATTGCCATGAGATCGATGGTTATGCAGAACCGTCTTGCTTTAGACATTCTATTAGCTAAAGAGGGAGGAGTCTGTGGAATTTTGCATGTCCAGCATTGCTGCACATATATTCCTGACAAGAGTCAAAATATCTAGATGTATATTAAAAATATTACCGAATTACATACAGAAATTGTACCTTTAGAAGATGATGACTTTACAGAATGTTTGAGCAAAAGATTTGCAGCAATCAAAAACTGGTTTCAAGAGATTGGTAGTTCAATTTTAGGCAAAATATTGTGTCCTTTATTTGTTATAGTTTTTGTGATACTTTTGTTAAAAATTAGTTGCATGTTACACAAGAGAAAGAAATATCTAAGGGAAAAGAAAAGAATTTACAAACTCAGAAAAGAACAAGAAAAAGAAATAGAATTAGAAGAGTTTCATAGGTCACAATATGAGAGTTACAAAAAAACAGCTGAATCGAAAGTTTAGAAACACTAATACTGCGAATGTCCAAAACATGTTCAAGGGTTTTAAAATTTTACTGAAAATTTTGGTGTAGTTTGGTGATTTTGAAATCACCAGATGAGGGAGTTGATGGAGCGAGGTTCAGAATGATATTTTGTTCTGACTCGCAAAGTTAAACTTCCAATAAAACTGTAACAGTATTAATCAGTGTGTGGTGATTTATTAACCAACTTAGTTTAAAAATTCATATACATCAGGAACACGAGGGACTAACTCATGTGCTCTATGTTGCAAATGCAAGTGCGTAGCAAATAATAAACTAACCTTGTCTATTGTCTTTGTCAGTATTAAATGCGGCTGTTTAACTAATGGCATGTGCTTATTTTGTGTGCTTATGTTATGTCTTTACGTCTTTTCTGTGACAAAAGCTCATGGAGGATCCTCCTGTGGCCTAAAAGAAGAAGGTTGATATAAAATGCAGCTTTGTGTGCACAGCTAGGTAACATATATTAATGGGTTAATAATTAGCAAAGGGTGTGGGTAACAGAATGGGTCTCAATTCTCTAATTAATTGATGTCTTGTGTTTGTTTAAATAATAGTTTTCGAGTGAGGCCTAAAGGCACATTGAAAAGATGGCGTTTTCGAGTCCTGTCCAGAAAGAGCCTTGCATGGAAGTGGAAACTTTTACCACGTTGACAAGTTTTTGCAAATTTAAATAAACTATGCTAAACGCGCTCTTGGAAGAGAAAGATTCAAGGACAGGAAGCGGCAAAGTTTGCCAAGCCAAGGAAGTCATGTACTGTAGCTCAAATGAAAGTAACATTTTTAGGAAGCTGCGTGACTTGAAAATAACGGACAATGGACTCTAAGAAAAGCCTGATCTAGGCTTAGAGAAAGGTGATGACACCATATGAGCTGACAAAAGTCAGCCAATGAGGACACTGGATGGCAAAGAAAAATGTGTTCATTGTAGAGAAGATTAGCTAGTCAGAAAGGTATAAAACTTGGCCTCATGGGCAGGAGGGCGCTTCTCGCTTTCCGATTCCTGAAGGGCGTGACGTGCTGTTGGAGTCTTTGGCGCACATAAGGATAGCAGTCTTTAATGATTATTCTTTTTAGGTGAAGCGAGTTTTAGACAGGGAAATAGAATTTAGGGAATGAAAACTGTTATTTTCTTTAGTTCATGCCGATTGATTTGCCTTTGAAGTGTCAGTCTAATATGATTTCCCCTTAATAAACACTGCTTTCAATATTGCAAATAAAATAAAGATTTCTAATTGAAAATGCTCTTTTTTGAATAATAAAGTTAATACAATTAGATTTTTGAAACGACAAGCTGGTCTTGTTTATTCATGGTCTAGTTACCATCAGCTGATCTATTTACCTAAGTGACTTAATTAAAATGATAAATGATTAAAACCATGGTGAGAAATGATAATCTGCAGTTGTATATAAATGTGTAAATAGTTGTTTGAATAGTTCTGTTTAAGTAGGTCACATGATTCAGTCGCTCAAAAATTGTCTCGTTGTTATATGGGCCTCATGAGTGATTTATGATTAATGGTGAGTATTGTGGTGTTGGGTTGCGTTGGTGAGACAGTTTTTCCTTAGGGGCGCTGGATCAATTCCTTGGTAGCAAGTTACGGTTGCTATGGTAACTGTCATGCTACATGGTACATGGTAATTACATAGGATCAATGTTTAACATATGTTAAGTCTGTTCAGTTGTTATTTGTAGTCGAAAGGTTTTTTCCAGCAGTGTGAAAATTCCAAGTTGTGCCGGCAAGAGTAGTGTAACAGGTGAAGTTGCACAGTGCATTTGTTCTGTTTCAAAATAGTGGTATTGTCATATATCACTAGTGTTGTGGTCGTACAGCACAAGTTTAGGGATTTTAGGTGTGTAAGGTAAAATGTATAGTGAGGATTGTCTATGAAATTGTAGCTTTGAGTATAGGGACTTGGAGCCTGTTTTAAAACTCATTGTGAAAAGAGTAGTAGATTTTATCTTAGCTTGAGTGAAGGGTAAGGAAGCGTCGTCTATCTTACTGGTGTATGAGGTTTTCTGGTGTGGGTTAAAGTCCTACCAAGATTCATGTATGTATGGTTAGGGATTTTTCTGTTTGAATGTGCATAAATGATTTTGTAATATACAATCGAGTGAAACTTTGACTTGTTACTCTATGTACATTCAGAGAGAAACGAGTTTGTTATTACCTGCTAGAAGGGTAGAGTAGCCTTACTTTATCAACAAATTTAAATATTCTGTGAGAATAGCGTTGTCTATTCCACGCAAAGAATACCTGAATGATTGAAAAAGCTATCACTTTATTTTAGTGAAACAGACAAATGGTTTGTTTTTCTGGAGTTACTAACTGAATTCTATCGAAGAGTTTTGTTAAAAATGGCGCTGTGAAAATATTTTGTAAAGGAGGGGTCAGTGTCACAGCCGAGCGAGGGCAGATAAGCTGCAGCGGCAGTATACGTCACTAGTGTCGCGCTGTGATTGGCTAGCATACGTCACAGTATTCGCGAATTGATTGGCTCATGTGACTAGGCAGGCTTGCAGCTGATTGGCTTATCCTGAAAAGCAGTAATTCTATTGGTTGAGCAAAGCAGTGACGTAGCTTAACCTGATTGGCTTGTTGGTGAGTTTCGCACACGGATTGGTTGATTACGGAATAACAAGGAAATAATTACGATCCATTCCGAAGTAAGCGGAATTGTTTAAAACATGGATTATTATTACATAAAAGAGAAAAAAAAGCTTTCTTGGTTTCAGAAATTGAAAAATAAATTGAAACCTGACAAGAAAATTGAAACGCGAGAAGACCTATAATAATAACATAACAAAAAATTATGACTCTTTAACCAAAGCCTAGACCTACACAATTTGAGGCTTTAGCTGAATGGGAGGATGAGATGTTTGAATTGGAACGAGAGAATAGAGGTATAACAAGAGGTACTAGATTGGACATAAATAGGGAAACTCATGAAGATAGAATGCGTCGATGGAGACGTAGCGCATGTGATGGTCTGTATCCAGCGAGATTTGGTGAGGCAACTGATCAAAAGAATGCCCAAAAGAAAAATAATAATGCTGAAGAAAGTGAAATAGAAGATGCAGTTTTAGAAGAGATTTATATTACAAAACTGAAACGGCCTCCTCCTTATCAACCAGCTTGTACATGGTCTACCCCGAGAGTTCCTCCAGGAACTTCTCCAAGTGCTCCTCCTAGAGAAATTATTGATGAGACATCTCCCAGACCAAATCCAAATAATGAAAAACTCCTGAAAGAATAGAAACAGGATCTAATTCTAGTGTATCTGGTGAAAACAGAAATTATGCTGAAACTCCAGTTCAGAGAAATGAAACCCCAAGAAATGAAATGAGAACAGAAAGATGTGAGAAAATGCCAAATACTTCAGAATATTTCCGATCAAAAGATGAATTAATACAGCAGTTAACTAAAAGTATGGAAGCAGTAACAGTACCAGTAACGATTGGACCTGTTCTTCCAGTATTTGATCAAAGAGAAATTAGACATTCAGCTTTAACTATTCCATTAAATGCAGAAATTCAGAAAGTGGCTGAAAAATTGTAGTCAGATTTATCAGAAATTCACCAAGAGAAAACAATGATGCCTGACTTAACTTTTAATCAAAGTTTCTCGAATAAAACTCCATCTGGTGCAGAAACTGATTCTGGAACTCCGGAAAAGAGCATTATTAAAATAGATTTAACGCACACCCCACAAAGTTCAGAATTTAAATTACTTGATGTTGCAAAACTGAAAGCAGATTTGGAAGAATTGATTATTGGCACAATTGGACCTGACATTTTAAAGCTATATCAGGATGATGAATTATTGTTCATTTGCAAAAGCATACAATGGAAAACGAAAACCAAATATGATCAATTAGAAGAAATGGCTGCTGAATTAGAAATAGATTTAAGCAGGCAGAAAAATTTGCAGAAACATTACAGAGTGGATTTCTCAGAAAAAGACATTCAGAACATGAATACCACAGGAAGAATTATTCATGTAAAATAATTAATTGTGTTTCTGAAAGGATTAGGTGAATTAAGTAAGTGGAGAGTAAAATGGACAAAGAAAAGAGAGGAAGACAGACGAGAAAGAGGAAAAGTAGCAAATGAATTTCCAATGAGAGAAATAGCTGGAGGTGGATATGTGCATGTTCCTTGGTCAAGACAGGACATTTTACTGTTTACAAATGATTTTCCTCAGCTGAGAGAAAAACCTGTGGAATGGTATCGACAGGTAGACAGATTTGTTAAGGTTTCAAAAGTTCTGTGGATTGATCTTGATGGATTCTTTGACATTGTTGTCCCATCGGATCTTTAGACAGAATGTAAAATTTTTATAGATTGGCCCAAATATGAACCTACTAGAGATAGAGTAACAGGTGCTCCTTCGGCAGATGTTAGGTAATTGTGTGGTTGAAAAATAAATAAACAAGACCAGCTTGTCGTTTCAAAAATCAAATTTTATTAACTTTATTATTCAAAGAAAGAGCTCTTTCAATTAGAAATCTTTATTTTATTTGCAATAACGAAAGCAGTGTTTATTAAGGGGAAATCATATTAGACTGACACTTCAAAGGCAAATCAATCAGCATGAACTAAAGAAAATAACAGTTTTCATTCCCTAAATGCTATTTCCCTGTCTAAAACTCGCTTCACCTAAAAAGAATAATCATTAAAGACTGCTATCCTTACTTGCGCCAAAGAGTCCAACAGCACGTCACGCCCTTCAGGAATCGGAAAGCGAGAAGCGCCCTCCTGCCCATGAGGCCAAGTTTTATACCTTTCTGACTAGCTAATCTTCTCTAAAATGAACACATTTTTCTTTGCCATCCAGTGTCCTCATTGGCTGACTTTTGTCAGCTCATATGGTGTCATCACCTTTCTCCAAGCCTAGATCGGGCTTTTCTTAGAGTCCATTGTCCCTTATCTTCAAGTCACGCAGCTTCCTTAAAAATTTTACTTTCATTTGAGCTACAGTACATGACTTCCTTGGCTTGGCAAACTTTGCCGCTTCCTGTCCTTGAATCTTTCTCTTCCAAGAGCACGTTTAGCACAGTTTATTTAAATTTGCAAAAACTTGTCAACGTGGTAAAAGTCTCCACTTCCATGCAAGGCTCTTTCTGGACAAGACTCGAAAACGCCATCTTTTCAATGTGCCTTTAGGCCTCACTCGAAAACTATTATTTAAACAAACACAAGACATCAATTAATTAGAGAATTGAGACCCATTCTGTTACCCACCCCCTTTTCTAATTATTAACCCATTAATATATGTTACCTAGCTGTGCACACAAAGCTGCATTTTATATCAACCTTCTTCTTTTAGGCCACAGGATGATCCTCCACGAGCTTTTGCCACAGAAAAGACGGAAAGACAGAACATAAGCACACAAAATAAGCACATGCCATTAGTTAAACAGCCGCATTTAATACTGACAAAGACAATAGACAAGGTTAGTTTATTATTTTCTACGCACTTGCATTTACAACATAAAGCACATGAGTTAGTCCCTCGTGTTTCTGATGTATATGCATTTTTAAACTAAGTTGGTTAATAAATCACCACACACTGATTAATACTGTTCAGTTTTATTGGAAGTTTAACTTTGCGAGTCAGAACAAAATATCATTCTGAACCTCGCTCCATCAATACCTTCCAATTTCTACACTTTTATCTGGTATGTAAGTGCACCAATGTTGCACTTTCAACATTCTACAGACTCCGCCCTCTTTTGACAATAATATGTCAAGAGCAAGTCAATTTTGTAAAACCATTGATCTGATCGCAACCAATTCGGTATTGATCAATAAAAATCCTCCAGAAGTGTCAGTCGGTAAGCGATCCACTACTGTAGACAATTTACAAATTCTTTGAGTATTCAGAACCACTTTCACTGAAGGTATCAATGCACTAAATATATCACCTACAATTTCTGCAAAACTAGCTCTTTTATAACGTGTTAGTTCATTTTCGTGTTTATTTCTTCAAGTGATTCTTTTTACATGGTATACTTTTGGGAATACTATTCCGAATTAGCAACTCCCATATCAATGATCAGGCAGCTTAAGTAAGCTTTATTCCCACAAATGTAAAAGACTCCAGGAAATACTGGATCAGTTCCCCCTTTTAGTCCCCAACCCCCAATTATGAGGTGTTCACATTCACTGGAACCGATGAATACATTGTTATACTCAGTTTTCTTTTTATGGAGACAGATTTTTCACATCTTTTCAAAGTCCAAATACATAGCAGCATGAGGTTTGCCAGTTGCCATATATTCCTCATTTTCAGCCCATTTGGGTTTCTGGGGTTTTGTTTCATTGGCTTTTCTATAGAAATCCTGTCTCCTTTTCTCTACTAAGTTTAAAAATATGTTTTCTTCTTAGTGTTCACTATATGTTAGATTGTCTTTATGTGCATTAGCTATATCTATTTCTTTCATTGTTAGGAAAAATTCACCAAAGAATTGGGCATCTTTAGCACTAAGGACAGGATTTATTCTCCTACGTATAGGAATTTCAGGAAAAATAACATCTATGTTAGAATAAAAATACTGCAACCTTCCAGTTTTATAAAACAGAGTTATAAATATACTACAGGAAATACCAAAGGTCAAGGGTAAATGATGGTAGGTAACACCTTCAGCTACAGAAGTAGGTAATTTCATACAAACATAACAATCACTAATTTGCATAGTCTCTACATAATGTACTAATAGACTAGCAAAAACATTAATTTCAGTTTTGTTTCTATTTCTAATGTAATGTAATTCTATCTCATCTGGTGCTTCTAAATCTACTCTATCTTGTTTGTGGTGCGCTATCTTTCCGTGTATACTAGTGTCATTTTGCTTAGCAGCCATCAAGTACGTTATTGCTATTGTCAGTACTAGCCATACTATAAGTACTATCAATACACTACAAATGCATATCCTCGAGTATGTCTTTATACAACTTATTTTCGGGTTTCCAGTAACTCTTTTATCAGCCATTTTTGACTAAGGAGGCTTAACCCCTCTTTGTGAATTTTCACAGAAATACCAGTGTTTTATCTCAAGTTGGCCTCACTTCTTCAATATCCTGATCACCAATCAATTCTTCATCTCTGTCATCACTGATTTCTAGATTTTCGAAATCTTCAAGGATGATGTATTACCATTCAGGGCCTTTGAATTTATTGTTCAGCTTTTTCAGACGTGGACCTCTCCTTCTTTAATTGCTGGTGGATGGTTCAGTTTGACTTGTCACTTCGTTCACCTGTTCAGGTTCTTCATCTATTGTCACTAGGCGATATTTCAGTCTTTTAACAAAAACAGGCCATTTATCACCTTTTCTGAGTCTTTTGGCTGGCACTGTGCTTTCTGATTCTTCAAGTGTTCTTTTGTTTTCTTTAAGTTGTGGCACAACATGATTTTCGTCAACTTCAGGTTTTCTCTAACTCACCTACCCCAGGGCTTAATACAGTTGACCCTTCTGCCTGTATTGATCCTTCTATCCTAATCTGACCTGATTCAGGATATGACTGTGTTGCGCCTGGAGTTTTTTCTTCGTCCTGAACCCGTTTTACTAATCCTATCTGGTCCTGCACAGGTCTTGCTGATTCTTGATTGCTTTCCGCCTGTGTGTTTTTACTAGTACCTATCTATCCCTCCTCAGACAATGGAGCTCTGGTAGGGGTTTTGTTGGTCTGAGTATATTGCTCTTTCCTTATCTGGTCCTCCTCATGATTACCATTAGCTTGTATTTCGGTAATCTGAGTATGTTCTTCTATACCTATCTCGTCCTCACTATCAGTCTGACTATCTAAATATGTTTGACTTCTTGTCCTCACTCTGATTTCAGGTATGTCAACCACTGGTATTCATTCATCCTGACTGGTGCTCGGTTGTTCTTTGTCAACTACTTCAGGATCAACTTCTTGAGACCCTAAAGCTGCACAACCTTCAGCCTCAACTTCGTCAGGTTCTGCTATCCGTTTGGCATGTCTGGCATGGATCCAGTTTGGGATTCCCTTGCAATTTACAGCTGTGGTGGTAACCAATATCACTTGCTGTGGTTCTTCCCACCTTGGTTCCAGGCAAGATTCTCGAGTGTGATTCTTTATCACTACCCAATCTCCAGGGTTCATGTCATGTGCTGGAGTTGAATGTCTGGCTTCTGCGTCTCCCCCAACCAGCTGAGAGATAGAACGCACTTGGTCAGCCAACTCTTTGCAGTACTCCAACACCAAATCATCAGATATAGTTAACAGCTGATGTCCTGGCACACATGCTTGCCTGATTGCCCTTCCCATGAGTATCTCATGGGGACTCAAGCCTGTTTTCTTGTCTGGAATGCTTCTGAGTCCCATCAGGATAAGAGGTAAAGCATCAGGCCATTCCAATTGGTTAGATTCACACATCTTTCCCAATCTTGCTTCAATCGTGACATTCAATTGTTCTACCACTCCAGAAGCCTCTGGGCGATATGCACAGTACAGTTTTTGCTCAATTTTGAATGCTTCACAGATTAGACTGATTATTTCATTATTAAAGTGCCTTCCTCGGTCTGACTCAATCGTTACTGGAAAAACGAACCTTGGGATAAGTTCCCTTAAGAAAAGACCAGAGTAAAAGGGGAAGGGGTTCCCAAGGGGCGTGGGGGGCGATCGGAGGGAGGGGGGCACAGAGGGGTTAAGGTAAAAAATTCCATATTCACCAAGACACTGCTAGTACTACTTATGTTAAAGGTCAGGAGTGATCTGGGAGATGGAGTCCATACGGCCGCTTGTGCTCAGCAATGGTTAGGGCTAGGCTGTGGCGGTTGGAAAGTTAGTGGGACACCTGTCGAGGCAAAGGAAGAAATATCATGACTTCTCTGCAGATTTTGTCCTGGAATGTCAATGGCCTGCACACAAAGGGTAAACGAGATAGAATTCTACAATATTTAGGAGACTCTCCAGCGCAGGTCATTGTCATCCAGAAAACCCATCTTCTTAAGACCGAGACAAAAGAAATCTTAAAAAGTCAGAAATGGGTGGATTTTTCTATCTGCGCCGATCAGACGGAAAATATCAGAGGGGTGCTGTTTTTATTTAAAACAACAAGCCAAGGCCCATATATTAGAATATAGGGAAGACCATGGTGGTAGATGGCTTATTTTGAGGATTTCTTTAGGGGGTATACTTTTCTCCTTAGTGGGATATTACGGTCCCAACCAGGACGATGTCTCATATCTCAATGCCATTCGTTGCCATCTTATCGATTTCCCAGATCCTGTAATCTGGGTGGGTGATTTTAACATAATATTGAATCCTAAGTTGGATAAATCACCAAATTCCAGGGCAGCAGCCCCCTCTAAATCTCGGCAGCTGCTCTTGACAATCATGGACCAGTTGGGTTTATCTGATATATGGAGGGAACGGGTGGGTGATCAACTGGGAGTCTCGTTTAAAAACTTGAAATATAAACATAAGTCCTGAATCGACTATGCTTTGATTAGTTATAATCTTAAAGATCGAGTTAAAGATATCAAATACCTGCCGTCGCATCTCTCTGATCATTCTGCAATTCTTTTAAGCTTAGATTTTACACAACAACAGCAGGCTAGATCTTGGTCCTTCGATCAAACCATTCTGCTTGCGGAAGATGAAATCACTTTTTTCCTATCGGAAACTAAACATTTCCTTGACATTAATTTAGATGCAGCTAATATTTCAGTGGTCTGGGATACTTTGAAAGCTTTTTGGAGAGGCTGCATCACCAATAGAGCAAGTTTCAGAAAACGAATATTTAGGGAAGCCACCATAGGCTTAGAAGCAGAAATGAAGGAAATTGAGTATAAACTGAGCAGCCAAACAGGAATGGATTCGAAGGAGGATCTGGACAAATTAGACTTGCTTAAAAAACAGTTGAAGTATATTCTCCAAGAGAGAATAACTCGTAGATGGGAAGCAAGCAAAATCTCCCATTTTGAATTTGGAGAAGGGGCAGGGAAACTACTTGCCTGGAAAGCTAAAACAGATCAGATGCGTAATCATATAAAAGAGATAAAAGTAGAAGGTGAGCTACCATCTCGCTCCTCAAACCAAGACATCGGTTTGGCCTTCCGTGACTTTTTTCATGATATATACAATGAGTCTATCATCAAGGACAGCGATAAAGGAAAAAGGTGGTTGGAAAAGGTCATCCTACCTACTATCACGGATGATCAAAAATCAGATTTAGAACAGGAAATAACAGAAGAGGAAGTAAGAAAGGCCACAGATCAGTCTAAAAGAGGGAAGGCGGCTGGCCCAGATGGGCTTCCAGGGGAACTATATCGATCTTTAAAAGAGATTATCATCCCAGTACTAGTTAAAGTCTACAACATACTTTTGAAGGGAGAAAACCCCCCTAGGTCGTAGAGTGAGGCTACAGTTGTATTGATTTTGAAACCCGGTAAAGACCCAACTAACTGTGGGTCTTATCGACCAATCTTACTCCTGAACAATGACTATAAATTCTTCGCTTCCCTCTTGTCAAATAGGTTGGGGGATGGCTGATAGTATCCTCCACCCAGATCAAAAGGGCTTCGTTAAAGGGCGCCAATTAGCGGATCTCACCTATGATCTGGTTGGCGCAATTGATATTGCCTCTACTTTTACACTCCCCCTGGCAGTTTTAACCTTAGATGCAACCAAGGCCTTTGACAGGGTAAACTGGGGATTCCTGACTGAGGTAATGAGGAAATTTAACCTGGGAGAAGAATTTTGCCGTACCATAAAACTGATATATCAAGCCCCGACAGCTAGACTACTAGTGAATGGAACCCTGACTGACATTTTTAAGATCACTAGGATACAAGACAGGGCTGCCCCCTCTCCCCGTTGCTCTTCAACTTGTACATTGAACCATTTGCACAGGTACTTAGGAGAGTGGGAGAGGAGGGTGGCCCTGTACGCAGATGATATCCTCATTCTAACAGCTGACTTGGATACAGCTTTTCCTACAGTCATTAAACGAGCGGAGGAATTTGACCAAGTTTTGGGACACAAAATCAATGCCAGCAAAACTGAAATAATGACATGGAATATAAGAGACACACAACACCAAGTTGGGTCTACTATGTGATATCTGGGGATTAGAATCATACAGGAGGTAGGGAAAATTCCAGAATATAACCTTGAGCGAGTCTTTAAAGAATGTCAAAGGCAGATGAAATCATGGGCTCACCTCCCCTTATCCATCTTGGGGAGGAATAATTTTGTAAAAATGTCAATCTTGCCTAAGCTCACATTTCTTTTTAATACCATCCCGCTGTTTTTTGACAAGCATCAGATAGAAAAATGTCAACGAGAATTAAATTCCTTTATCTGGAAGGATAGAGCTACCATGTTGGCAGGGAAGAAGCTTAGGCGGAAGAGGGATAAGGGAGGATTGGCGCTGCCTGACTTGCAATATTATGCCTAGGCATTTCAGCTCTCACATTCAAGAATGCTGTTGAAAATTCCCACTAGTACAGGGGGGGAGAGATGTTTCGGGCTATGTTAAGAGGGGCAGGGTTACCGGAGAAAGGTTTTATGTTTAAGTTCGGAGAATACAATTTTTTCTTAAAGTTAAACTAAAACTTATCTGATGGTAAAAAACTGGACCATAATAAGAAACAAAGTGGGGCTCAACTACTTCTCAAATTTAGCGCCACTGTGGGACTCCCCAGGTACACCCATATGCTTCCAGGATAGTTTGACTAAACCAGTGGGATCACAGTGTGGGGACTGCAGTTGAACGATGGTTTTTTACTCTCCTGGAAAGATCTATGCGAGAGAGTAGGGACTGGCCTTTCCAGATTCAAGTATATCCAGATGAAAAGCTGGACCCAAGCCCAGGCTAGTCATAACGCATCATTTGGGAAGGTTAGTAAACTGGAAGGACAGTTAATGGCGAGACCGGCGGGTAAAAGGGAGGTTTCAGTGTGGTATTGGGCAATTGAGGAGGAAGTGGATGGTGTTTTTAAACTTGCAGATGAGCTATGGGGAGAGCAGATGGATAGTCAGTGTGATCTCGTATGGCTGGACTCATTTAAAATCCTACATAGAATAGTTAAACCTGCTTGGTCGAGGCGGAATCATTTGTTTACGGTCCATAGAGCGTATTTTTCCCCTCTTAAGCTATCGAAATTTTTGAAAGGGAAAGTTTGCAACAAATGTGGGATGCCTGAAGCATCAGACGTTCATATGTTTAAGGATTGTCCCTCTATCCGGCCCTTTTGGGAAAATGTGAAGAATGCTCTTGAGACCATCTTGAAAGTATCATTAGACATCAATCTGCCCCTAATTATCTTCGGCCTTAATGACTACATCACCGGTACTGCTAGATCTTTACTATTCTATGCAATCCGTGGAGAAGTGTGGCTCACTGGTTAGAGGAGGCAGACCCTGATGCAGAGGTCAGACCCGGGACCAGGGTTCAATTCCTGACGCGGCCGGGTCTTGAGCCCAAATGTCCACGGACTCGATAATTCTCGTCTTGGTGCCTACTCGAATCACGGGTTCACACTCTGCATCTCTGGGCAATAGCTTGCTTAATCTCCACTACGGCCCCCCTGCGGCGGGATGCCTGGTCTTCACCTTGGGGATGCCCAGTAGGGGTAATCTCGCAGGGAAAGCCAGGACGGGTTCCCAAAGCAAGCGCTAAGAGACCTGTCGGTGATTTGGCGCTATATAAATCGAAATTAACATAACATAACATAACATATCATAATGGCTAGGAGACAAATCTGCAAGTATTGGGTGGATCCAGTTGCTCCAACCCACTCAGAATGGCTGTCCTCACTATATGTAGTATCCAAGATGGACATGGCTAAATCCTGTAGCAAGAAAAAGATCGCGTTTTGGGACTTACTGATTCAGTGGAGATAGAGAGCCCGTTTAAAAAAAAAAAAAAAATCCCGGGTCCTATGATTATGCCTCTTCTTGGTTACTCCTTGGACTATTGTATCCTCCCAGTCCATTCATATGGTCCATCAGGTCTATAAAGACCTAGTTGGAGTAAAAAACCTAACCTCACCCCTTGACATTCCTCCTGCCTACTAAACGTACCCTTGTTGGAGCTAACAAAATGACAAAGACTCCTGAGCTCAACCAGTAAGGCTGCGAATGTTGGCTGGTTTCTTTTTTTTCTCAATAGGGTTAAAGGCGAATAAGGACAAAAAAAAAACCATGTTTTTGCTACAGTTTTGCTATCGTTCCTGCGAGTAGGGTATGCTTCCACCCATTTTGAAAACAGACAGACAATAACCAGGACATATTTTTATCCTCGACAAGCAGGTAACTGAATGAAATCAATTTGTAGTCTAATAAAAGGGCCTTCTGCTTTCCCAATTTTCCCAGGACACATTACAGTTTTCTTACCAGGATTTAATATAGCCTTATAGCCCGCCGTAGCGGGCTATACCGGCTATTAAAGGCCCGCTGAATCGTTAAAGGCCTGAGCCGAAGGCGAGGGACTTTAACGAAACAGCGTGACTTTAATAGCCGTATAGCCCTGCTACGAAGGGCTATAAGGCTATTAGAACATTCTGCCACTAGAGGGCAGAATGTTCTAACAAATTAAACAAAGGGTTCTCGAAGCTCGAGGGGATATAAATCCCCTCGAACTTCGGGAAGCCTTTGTAGAACATTGGAATGTTGCTCTGCGGGCCTTAACCGGCCCGTAGAAGCAGGGAGCACTCTTGCCCTGCTGGGCCTTCATCTCCGTAATAATGGCCCCACCCATACAGGTGGCCATACTTTGGATTTAATTTTTACCACCCTTCCCAATATCTACTGCCATCCCCCTAAATACATCTACTGGTCGGATCACAAAATGTTAGACTTTTCCTTCCTCCATCTACCCGAACCCACCAATCACTCCATCACGCAAGCCATTAAACGCAGACCATGGCACAAAGTGACTCCTGATAGGTTCACTCAAGTTTGGAAACAGCCAGTCCTTACAAGCTCGGATGATATTGAGACAGCCCTCTCAAAATTTGACTCCTCACTGATGGTAGCCATTATCATTCTGGCTCCTCAAAAAGTAGTCAAGCAACCTACCATAGCTAAAAGGGAAGCATGGTATACTGAGGCCCTCAAAACAGAAAAACAGGGGTGCAGGAAATTGGAGAAACTTTGGAGACGGTCACATAAGGGGGAAGACAAAGATCGATATTTAACAGCTATGACCACCTATTATAAAAATATAAAAAGAGCAAGGAAATTCAGTCTTACCTCCCAAATAACAGAGGCAGGTAACTCTACCCGAGAGCTATTTAAAATCATACAGACTTTTACCAACCCTGTAATATGTGAGAGCCCGGATGTTTTTACTCAAGATCTTTGCAACAACATTTCCCAGTTCTTCGAAGAAAAAATCGAGGGGATATATAAGAAAATTACGAAAGTCACAGGTCCTTTAGAGACTACGGCCCCTGAGACTCTCCCAATAATGACCCGTGATAAAACGCTCCATGCAATTCCACAAGTTACCTTAAAAGACCTGACTACCCTTATTGGCAATATGAAGACTGGTTCCCCTACTGATTTGATCCCTGCAAAATTGATCTCCCCCCTGATGGAATCATTAGGCCCCACTATTCAGAAGCTTATGAATCTTTCCTTTTCCGAGGGACAACTTCCACAACCCTGGAAAGAAGCGGTAGTGAACCCCATACAGAAAAACACCACTCTTCCCTGGTCCGAACTCTCCAACCTCCGCCCTATCTCCCTTCTCCCTTTCATTAGCAAACTGGCTGAGAAACATGTTAACTCCATTTTTTCCAACTATATCGAGGCGACAGGGGGCCTGGACCAATCACAATCTGGGTTCAGGCCCAACCACAGCACTGAATCGGCCCTCCTCTCAGTGACTGATAAGATCAAAATGTCACAGGATAGAGGAGGTTCCATGATACTAGTGTTGTTGTACCTGTCTGCGGCCTTTGATACCGTGTCCCACAACATCCTCCTCAGCCGCTTGCAGGGAGTAGGGATCGGAGGCTCAGCACTATCTTGGCTGGAGAGTTTCCTTTCCGGGAGATCGCAATATGTCCGCCTGGGCCCCTATCGCTCCACCTCGAAGGCGCTCACAAAGGGGGTGCCACAAGGCTCATGTCTCAGCCCTACATTGTTCAATGTATATGTGGCCCCCCTTGCTGAGATTGTGCAGAAGTATGGGTTCATACCGGTTTCTTACGCTGATGACACCCAGCTCCTCTACCCTTTCAGCTCCCTTGGCCCTATTGTCAAGGAAAATTTTGCTGAGGGTATGAGGGCAGTGTCACATTGGATGGCCGCAAATTGCCTCCAATGTAACGTTGCAAAAACAGAGGTTATGCTCTTCGGCAAGGCAAGCCTCCTCTGGTCTCCTGAATGGTGGCCGTTGGATTTGGGCCCAGTTCCAACATCTAAGCCTCATGTTAAAAATCTAGGGGTTAAGATTGACCAAAAATTGACCCTTAAGGAGCACACCAATCACATTGCAGGACTATGCTTTTACACTATTGGCCTCCTAAGACGAGTATTTCCTTATCTTCCTGACACCTACAGGAAGACACTCGTGCAGGCTTTGGTTACTAGCCGCCTGGACTACTGCAACGGCCTGCTGACGCTAGCAAACGCTGATGCAGTAGGACGTTTGCAGGTGGTCCAGAATACAGCAGCTAGGCTGGTCATGGGTGTGCCGGCCAGGACTTCCTCTAAGCCTTTGTTGGTAGAGCTACATTGGCTCCCTATACGGCAGCGCATCAGTTTCAAAATATGCTGTACGGTCCACAAATGCTTATATGGGGACAGTCCTAAATATCTCTCTCAAGCTCTTGAACTGTACCAACCTAGCCGGTCACTCCGTTCAAGTATCCAAGCACTCTTGAAACCCCCTGTAACAAAAAGATCCAGGCAGGGAGACCGAGCTTTTTCAGTGGTTGGTCCTGCCCTGTGGAATAAACTTCCCACAGAAATAAGGATGAACAGCAACCACCTATCCTTTAGAAAGGCCATGAAAACACTCCTCTTCCAGGAAGCATTTCAGTCCCTCTAATGCACTTTAAAGACTGCGATAACACTCTGGCTAGCAAAGCGCGGAGATACCCTTATGGGATTGAGTCCAGCGCGATATAAGAAATTAAAATAAAATAAAAAATAAAAATTGTCTGCAATGGAGTGCTCAACATTCCAATGTTCTAATCTTTGACATGTAAGGCATCTCTGGCAAAGACTCTCTGCTATGTTCCTGAGCTTCGCATTGAACCAGTCCCTTCTAAAGAGTCTCAGCATAGCATCTCTCCATATGTGTGTATCCCCATGGTACATTCTAGCCATTGGTACAAGCATACAGTCAGGTAACACTGGTCTTCCATCTAGGTAGACTATTATGCCATCTTCAGGTCTCACTCGACACCCTATTTTCTGCCAGTCTTTCTTTTCTTTGGGCTCTGCCTCACCTTGTAAATTTCTCACTTCCTCCCATGTATTTACACCACACATTAGCATAATTTGGCAGCTGTTTCCACATGCTTCAATTTTCTTGTTTATTGCCATTTTATATTTGGTACAATGTTGAGCCACTTGGTCAGCATATCGGTTACCGGCTGCCACTTTGTCAGTTCCAGATTGGTTACCAACACATTTGACCACAGCCAATTCTTTAGGTAAATGAATTGCTTCAAGTAATTCCTTCACATATTGTCCATTTTTGACAGGAATTCCTGAAGAAATCATGAACTCCCTTTGCATCCATAGCTGGCCAAAGTCGTGCACAACCCCATAACCATACCGGCTATCGGTGTAAATGGTTACTCTCCAATTTTTCCCAATTTTGCACGCTTTTATTAACGCAATCAATTCGGCTATGTGTGCAGACTTGACTCCTGGTAAATAGGATGCTTCAACTATGTTTGATAAGGTGCATACAGCAAACGCAGCGCTTAGTCCTCTTTCCTCATGGCGCATACATGAGCCATCTACAAATAACTCATGGTCTGGGTCTTTTAAAGGGTCTTCCTGTATGTCTGCGTGAGGTTTAGTACTGAATTCAGTTAAGTCGATGTTCGACTTCCTCTTTGCCTGCTTCAAAGTGAGAATTTGGCAACAAGGTTGCTGGATTTAGAATAGTGCATCTCACTATTGTCACATTTTCTGAACCAAGAATAATTCTTTCATACTTAGTCATTCGACTAGGTGTTAGGTGCTGAGTACGTGTTCTGGTTAACAGAATCACGACTGAATGAGGAACATACACTGTTACAGGATGTCCGATGACAATGGATTCACTTTACTCAAGACACATGCATGTAGTGGCTACTGCTTTCAGACAACCTGGCAGTGCAGATGCCACTGGGTCCAATGTTGCAGAAAAATATGCCAGAGGTCGTCGCATTAAACCATAGGTCTGGATTGCACAATTGTCTCTCGTGTCACAAAATAGTGCAACTTCTTAGGAATAATCTGGCATCCCTAATGCTGGAGCTTCACACAGGCAGTTACGCAGTTTTAGGAAAGCTGTCATGCTTTTATCGTCCCAATCAACTGGATCTTTTGCTCCTTTCTTTGTCATTTAAATCAGTGGCTTTGCAAGCACTGCAAATCCCACAATCCACTGCCTGCAGTAACCCACAATTCCGAGAAACATTCTGATTTCTTTCTGAGTTTGGGGTAATTTCATGTTCTGAATTGTTTTGATTCATTCAGATGTCACTCTCCTGACCCCTCTTTCTATCTGGTGTCCCAGATATTTTCCGGAGGTTGTACAGTTGTAACGGGGTAGGGGCATGCACGAGAGAATGGTGGAACCCATGCCTTGCTGAATGTGCATCTCCCCCTTTTTCTCAGAACACCGAATGGGAGGACGAGTACAGCAGACAGACCGACGAGGGAGAAGAGAGCGGCGCCTTTAATTGGGCGTTTACAACGGAGAAAGGAGAGACAGCCCAGAGTGACGTCAGCCGCGCTAGATTGGGTAAAGAGCAGGAAGTGATGTACGCGGGGTGTGTTATCACCCCGGAGGAGAAGGCGGAAGGCGGCGGAGCGGAGAGGAGCGAAAGAGGAGGAGAAGAGGAAAACGACTACCTGGAGGAAGAAAGCGGCAGGAACGGAGGGACCGAGACCAGAGGAGAGCCAGGAGGCCAACGACCCCACGAACCGCCGTGCCACACTCCCGAGGGAGGAGCGTGGCTAACACAGGTACGGCGGCGTTGGGCGGCCTGGGTCGGGAAACTAAGCGCTAGAGAGTAGCGTTGTACATACCCCTGTGTGTTCCTACCCCCTGTCGTTTCCCTACCATACTGTGTTCCCAATCCTCTGTCTCTTCCCTACCCTGGATGTTTCACAGAGCACTGTATATAGCTGAAGACAGACCTCACTGGGTTCACCCTCACTTCCCCCCTGGGTCCCCCTGGTGCACCTCATAAAGAGGACTGTGTACTAACGGCTTCCCTCTCTTGTTGGTCTCTTCCATGGCCCTGAGTCTACGGTATCCGGAGTGTCAGGTATCAGGGCGTGCGGATGGCCAGAAGAGAAATGGCCCTTCTTCCTAGCCCCCCTGCTCACCGGAAGGGCACAGACAGCCTACCAGCCATCCCCGACATCAGTGGAGAAGAAGAAGACCCTCGCCACGGACCCCAACACCTTTGCCCGAGAGAGACTGACATTTAGGAACAGAAAGACGCTTATGTCCTACCCTAAAAGAACTCTCAAAATAAAACCTTCCTTATATCCAAATCTTGGTGTCACGGTCGTACCTGCTCCCACGCCCACACTGGTGTCAGAAGTGGGATCCACCCCTTCCAAAGCGACCGTGGCAATGGAACAAGTTATACAGACCCTGATAGAGGGTCAACAGAAGCTGGAATGGGCGATAAGCCAGCAGATCAGCACAGCAGACGCGGACAGGGACATGTTCCGTACATCGATGTCACAGCAATTGGACACGATACACAAGGTGGTGCAAGCTCCCAGCTCTTCTTCCGCGCTGGACAGAAGACCGGCCGGACCACACCCATCGGGAGTATCGTTACAGAAGTACGTAGTAGGAGAAGACCCAGACGCTTTCCTGGTGAACTTCGAACGCGCGGCCAGGGCGTGCGGATGGCCAGAAGAGAAATGGCCCTTCTTCCTAGCCCCCCTGCTCACCGGAAGGGCACAGACAGCCTACCAGGTGGCAAACCACTCCGGAACTTCCTCCTATGCTGACATTAAAGCTGTGATACTGGATCACCTAGGAATGGACGCAGAAGCGTACAGGCTCCGCTTCAGACGAGAGAAGGGGATAGCGGGCGAGAACCCGAAAACCATGTATCTAAGGGTCAAGATGGCCGCCGAGAAATGGCTACGGCCCGACAGTAGAAGCAAAGAGGAGGTCATGTCCAGCATTATCCTCGAACAGTTCATGGAGGTCCTGCCCTACGGGACCCAGAGATGGCTAAGACAACACCCGGGGCTGACAGCAGCCCAAGCCATAGAAATGGCAGCCAACTATACTAGGGCAGCACCACGTTCATTTCCTTGGGAAACAGAGAAAGGGGGCAAAACCACGCCGACGCCACCAAAACCAGAGAAAAAGAAGATTACACCCGAACCTCTGAAGCCGCGCCCCTACAAACCTGATACCCCCATGATGAAAGGACCCCAGTGCTTCGAGTGCGGTGAATGGGGCCACATAGCCCGGATGTGCCCACAGCAAAGAACCACGGACGAACCCATGGAGGTCGGATACATACCGAAAGCTGTGATGTATACCGCGGAAATGGGTCCTTCATTCTATGTAAGGGTACGTGTAAACAAGACCCTGGTGAAGGCCTTGCTGGATTCAGGATGCAGGCAGTCAGTAGTCCAGGAACGTCTCTTACACCCCAGCCAGATAGGCCTCGAGGGCATTGTACACATTAGGTGTGTCCATGGAGATGTCAGACCTTATCCCATGGCCCGCATAACCCTGCACCCGATAGGTAGGGACCCATGTTCAGTAAAGGTAGGAGTGGTCAAGTCCTTACCGGAAGAATTGATCATAGGGGTGGATAACCCGGATTTCTTGGCGATGTTTAAAAGGGAACTGAAAGAACACCCCGTAGGGACTTATCTGTCTATAGAACCCTGGGTGTTAGACAAGGGGTTCAAATTCGGGCAGTCCAACGATCCCTCCCTCTTAAACGCATGGGAGGCGGCCCATGTCTCCCAGACCACCCCGTCCCAAGGATATCCCAGATTCAGCATTTCTAATGACCTCCTGTACCGTGAAAGCAAAACAGGTGAACCCACCCAGCTCGTGGTACCTAAGGACTTTAGAGAGCAGATCCTCTTCTACGCCCACACACACCTCACTGCTGGGCATAGCGGGGCTGAGAAAACGACACAAAACATATTGAGACTCTTTTATTGGCCAGGCATATACAAAGAGGCAGAGACATATTGTAAGCAATGTGAAATATGCCAGAAAAGGAACCTAACCCGACCACCAGCAGTCCCACTACAACCCCTGCCCATAATTGGTAACCCATGGGAGAGGGTAGGGATGGACCTGATTGGTCCCTTATCCCGCACCTCCAGAGGACATACATACGCCCTAGTGGTGGTGGATTACAAAACAAGGTTCCCGGAGGCCTTCGCCCTGAGTGCCCCAACCACAAAGAATGTAGCAGACAAACTAGTAGAGCTGTTCTCAAGGGTGGGGTTTCCCCGCGAGATCCTAACAGATCAGGGGACTCCTTTTGTGTCTCGGATGATGGGTGAGGTGTGTAAGATGCTTGACCTCCACCACATACGGACGTCCGCCTATCATCTGCAAACGGATGGCCTCATAGAGAGGTACAACCGGACCTTAAAGACGACCCTAAAGAAGTTGTTAACCACAGAAACCAAGGACTGGGATAGGGTATTGCCTCTTGCCCTTTACGTGGTGAGAGCACAAGTACAGAGCAGTTTGGGGTTCTCACCGTTCGAGCTCTTGTAGGGTCGACAACCTCGGTCTCTTCTGGAGATAACCAGGGAAGCCTGGGAGAGGGAGGAGGCTGCAGAACAGAGAACCCTGCTGGACTACACTCAACAGTTGAGATCCAGACTAGGGAAACTGAGGGATCTGGCGTACTCGAACCTGGAAAAATCCCAAAACGCCCAAAAACGGTATTATGACAAGGGAAAGAAACGGAGAACCCTGTCGATTGGGGATTGGGCCCTGGTGTTACAACCAACTTCCTCCCACAAATTCAGGAGCGAATGGAAGGGGCCGTATAAAGTGACAGAGACCATTGGGCACACAACATATCGGTTACAAATGACACCCACGAGGAGACAAACCTTCCATATCAATCTCCTCAAGAAATGGATAGGGCCTCTCCCTCAACAGGCCAATCTTGTCCTACCTTCCGGGAGCTCTGGGTCGACCTTGGTGCATCTACCGGTGAATCCAGAGTTGACCGACACAGAAAAAAAGGAGTTGCATGACGCCTTAGACCCTTTCACCACGATATTTTCAGACACCCCAGGACGTACTCATTTGTCGGAACACCACATTCACACAAAAGAAGGACAGGTAGTGAAGCAGCGGGCCTATCGCATCCCAGCAGCGAAAAGGGCGGACGTGAGAAAAGAGGTGCAGGAAATGCTAAGGTTGGGAGTCATAAGGCCTTCCAACAGCAACTGGGCATCCCCTATAGTTCTAGTCCCGAAACCCGACGCGTCTACCCGTTTTTGCATGGACTTCCGAGCCCTGAATGCGGTGTCGTCGTTTGACGCCTTTCCTATACCCAGGGTAGACGAACTCATAGAACGGATAGGGGAGGCGCGATACATCACCACCCTAGACCTGACGAAGGGGTATTGGCAGGTGCCCTTGAGGGAGGGAGACAGACACAAGACGGCCTTCGCTACAGAAGACGGCCTGTATGAGTTTAACGTTCTCCCTTTCGGGCTACACGGAGCCCCGGCCACTTTCCAACGTTTAATGAACAAGGTACTGGCTCCTCTTGGCCAATACAGCTCCGTGTATCTTGACGATATAGTCATATTCAGCTCATCATGGAGCGAACACCTACGGCACCTGGTCAACGTACTGACCGCCCTACAGGCAGCTGGACTCCATGTAAACGCGAGAAAATCAAGAGCTGCGTTCCCAAAAGTTAAATACCTGGGGTTCATGCTAGGAGAAGGAGTGATAGCCCCACAGGAGGAGAAAGTCAAGGCTATAACCCAGTCACCCTTTCCGTCCACAAAGAAAGAACTGAGGGCATTTCTGGGCCTCATAGGGTATTACAGACGTTTTATCAGGAACTATGCAGACCTTTCCAGTCCCCTCACCGATCTCCTGAAGAAAAGCATCAGAAATACCCTCCCTACACCCCCGTCCGAGGTGGTCCATACTGCTTTCCAAACACTGAAAAGCACTCTTACCACGAGTCCGGTCCTCATACCTCCGAACTTTGATAAACCCTTTTTCCTAGCGACAGATGCTTCCGACTGTGGCATAGGGGCGGTATTGTCACAGGAAGGAGACGACGGGGACGAACACCCCTTGCTTTATGTAAGCAGGAAACTCCATCCAAGGGAACAGAAATATCCTACGGTGGAGAAAGAATGCCTAGCCATTCGATGGGCAATAGAAAAACTGAGGTACTACCTGGAGGGCAAGGCCTTTACCCTTTATTCAGATCACGCACCCCTGCAGTGGATGCAACGAAACCGTACCCACAACGCCAGAATACTGCGTTGGTTTCTTTTCTTGCAACCATTTGCCTTCACGGTCGTACACCGGCAAGGAGTGGACAACGGGAATGCTGATTTCCTCTCCAGGATGCCCGTTCTCCCCGATCGGGAGAATCCTGGGGGGGAGGAATGTAACGGGGTAGGGGCATGCACGAGAGAATGGTGGAACCCATGCCTTGCTGAATGTGCATCTCCCCCTTTTTCTCAGAACACCGAATGGGAGGACGAGTACAGCAGACAGACCGACGAAGGAGAAGAGAGCGGCGCCTTTAATTGGGCGTTTACAACGGAGAAAGGAGAGACAGCCCAGAGTGACGTCAGCCGCGCTAGATTGGGTAAAGAGCAGGAAGTGATGTACGCGGGGTGTGTTATCACCCCGGAGGAGAAGGCGGAAGGCGGCGGAGCGGAGAGGAGCGAAAGAGGAGGAGAAGAGGAAAACGACTACCTGGAGGAAGAAAGCGGCAGGAACGGAGGGACCGAGACCAGAGGAGAGCCAGGAGGCCAACGACCCCGCGAACCGCTGTGCCACAGTCCCGAGGGAGGAGCGTGGCTAACACAGGTACGGCGGCGTTGGGCGGCCTGGGTCGGGAAACTAAGCGCTAGAGAGTAGCGTTGTACATACCCCTGTGTGTTCCTACCCCCTGTCGTTTCCCTACCATACTGTGTTCCCAATCCTCTGTCTCTTCCCTACCCTGGATGTTTCACAGAGCACTGTATATAGCTGAAGACAGACCTCACTGGGTTCACCCTCACTTCCCCCCTCGGTCCCCCTGGTGCACCTCTTAAAGAGGACTGTGTACTAACGGCTTCCCTCTCTTGTTGGTCTCTTCCATGGCCCTGAGTCTACGGTATCCGGAGTAAAGGAGCCATCCCCGACATCAGTGGAGAAGAAGAAGACCCTCGCCACGGACCCCAACACCTTTGCCCGAGAGAGACTGACATTTAGGAACAGAAAGACGCTTATGTCCTACCCTAAAAGAACTCTCAAAATAAAACCTTCCTTAAATCCAAATCCTGGTACCACGGTCGTACCTGCTCCCACGCCCACAACAGTGTTGCAATTTCTCTGGAGATACCTTATGGCCATCTTTTGCTAAATGGTTCAGCAGTGCAATAGAATTGATCACACAGTCATTCCTTGTTCTCGATTCCAACAATAGATCATTGATATACTGCACCAGGACAGATTTTCCGGGCAGCACCAGTGATTCAAGGCACTTTTTCAGAATCTGATTAAAGATGGATGGACTTTCCGTATACCCCTGAGGGACACGATTCCAAACGTAAACATGGTCGTCAAATTTGAACAAAAATTAAAATTTGCTATCTGGATGCAGCGGGATGGAAAAGAAAGCATGGCATAAATCAATTACAGTGAACTATCCTGCTCCCCATGGTATTTGGTACAGAATCACAGCTGGATTTGGTACTACTGGACAACATGGGACAACAATTTTATTAATTTTTCAGAGGTCTTGGACCACCCTGTACTTCTCGTTTGGTTTCTTTATTCCAATTATAGGTGAATTACATGGACTGCTCATTATTTCTTCCAGAATGCCATGTTCAACCAAAGCCCTATTTCCTGTGCAACTCCTGCTTTTATTTCGGGACTCATTTTGTACTGTTGAATGTTTGGGTAAACTGCACCTTCTTTCACTGTTACTTTTATGGGATCGACATCTGCCATTAGGCCTACCTCTTTCCCAGTAAAATCCCACACATAAGGATTTACAAGTCTTTAGTTCTCCAGGTAAATCTTCTAGAGACATCTTTTTAACTTATTTTTCTTGTCTGACCAGCATAATTTTATACACTCCGTCTTCATCTGGAGTTTGAATTTCAACACCATTTGGTGTACAAAAGATTGTTCAGTTCATTTTGCACAGTCGATCTCTTCCTAGCAAGTTTACAGGGTTAGAATCGCACACTACAAATGTGTGCATTTCTAGGAAGTTGCGAATACAAACTTCCATAGGTTCTGTGACAGGGGTCCTAATTTGTTTATTAGAAATGCCCACTACTTGGATCGGTTCTCCCGAAAGGGGTAGGTTTGGGATGTCTGCTGTTCTCACTGTAGAACGGGTAGCACCAGTGTCCAACAAAAAGATAACATAATTTCCCTCCACTTTCCCTTCAATGTAAGGATCTGACTGATCTACCGGTATGGATGCGCCAAGTACTGTAGTGTAGTTCCTATATTCCCAATAGGCTCTGCGCATTGGAATAATATAAACAGCAGTGTAGACGTAGGACTGAGGTCGACTAGGTCTCTACTGTCTATATTAGACTTAATTAGTTTTGCCAGCTAGCTCAGAGGTCACTAGAAACTTTCTCGAATAAACGAGGAGTTTAACTTCCCTGGATAGACAAGAAGGGATTCGCTTCTGACATCCATAAAACATGACAACTTTGCTCCCTCAGAATAAGAGTGTATCTCTAGAGTCGTGTGAAAACAATAGACAACTATTTTACTTAGTCAATCATGCATACTTAGTTTCACCAGAGTGCAGAGAATAGAGAGACGGGCGTTTTCAATAAAAGGTGTTATTTATTGAGCAGTCTTCTTTCTCATGCAAGAGAAATGGCTTGCCACAATTGCAATACTTAGCATAAACTAAAGTGCGTACAGTAAAAGGAGTATTATAAAATAATACTGTAAAAGCATTGATATGGTTTCTTAGCCATATGATACTTTAAAATGGATAAAATATACATACATATATACATTGACTAACGTACTCAACTGGTGCTTCTAAATACGCCTACAGCGGTGTACCTGACCTAAGCCTAATAGGTGGGAAGGAGTAAGTAAGTAGCAGTTTAAGTTAAGTTGGTTTTGCCAAGAATCTGAATCAAGAATTCTCTTTAAGGGTTTAGTCAGCTCCGTACCTGGGTAATAGGAAGAAGGAGGTCTGGTATCTCTCTCTCTCAGGACTCGATATCCCAGCAAGCCGCAAGGGCGGCTGCAAAAACCGGAGCTAGATTTCTCGGCAGGAGAAAAGACAGCGTCTCTCTCAGTGCGTCAAAAGGGAGGGCGGCGTCCGTGGGCTCTCGCATCAGCTGGGCTCTCGGGCAAGTAGATAGCCGCTCTGCTCCAAACCACCATGTGTTTGCTTAAGGCAACGTTGGTATATTTATACCTGAAAGGTGCCGGGTTTGACATAAGGTTGGACATAAGACGTCACCAAGAACTAACAGTTCTTTCTGACTCTAGGAGTTCTTGTGCAAATCAAAACAAGAGCAGGGGGATTTTCCGGGCTGCTGGAGGCTTGGTTTCTTTAAAGAACGCGTTGTACGTTCTAGGAGTCTAGAGGGGTAGCCATGCTGTATTTGGACTGCATGGGTTGTTACTAAATATAAATATGATTCTTATGCCTTCATAAGGATATTATTTATTACAACCACATAAGGGCATGAATCAGGAATATCGAATTAGGGTCCAGATTGAATTACAACACCCACTCCACGATCTAATGTCCCTCATTTCTTAAAACTAAGCAATAGTAAACATATAATGGTGCATGTGTTTTCCAACCCACCCCAAAATACATAATTCACATTTGAAATGGTATATGGTAAATACACGAAAATGGGTATTGGTACTATACGCTTTTCAAGCAGTGGTATCATTCAGTAAAAATTGCATATATATATCAGCTGAATGAATTGCGAAAATTTACACATGAAATGGCTCTTAATACAGAAGAGAAGGTCGAGACCATTCCATCACATAATAATACAAATGCAGTACATGCGCTAGAGGCTGAGGTAAAATATTGTCTCTAGAGTTCCTAAAATAGAAGCTCTGTTCTCTAAGAATAGTTTTACTTTAAGCAGAGTAAATGTGCCAGAAAAAGGTAAATATTTTGGAATTGAGAAAAAAATAAATTCGCTCTCAACGGGAAAAATAGTTCCAATTGTTTTCAGTAGCTTTTGTTTTTCAAAGCTGAAGGGCCGAATTCAGAGTTCAGGGAACGCTGTGTGCTTGTTGCTTAAAAAGTTATTCTTTCTGTTCAGGGGAGAACATCATTTCAGACAGACTCGCAAAAAATTGGTCTACGACATCAGGTGAAAGTTCGACCAAGTTTGAAAATTCCGAAACAGTGCAGTCGTGAGAATAATTGCTATCATCGATGTCAGGATCAGCAATGCTCACTGAAGGTTGTACCTGTGTGATGCTGCTCTCATCTCGTACTCCACTGCCACATACTCGTAGTGGTGAAGTCTCAACGAATGGCGTCATCAGAATAGGTAGCCGCTGGGGACAACACGATGCATGAGCCGTTACAGGACTTAGCAAGGTATCTGTATCCATTGGTACTGCTGATGGTAGTGTAAGACAGACTTCCAACACGCATTCTTCTCCGCATAGCATACATCGAAGCACAGGTAAGATGCAATTTTGCCAGATAGGTCTGAATGAAAGAAACCAGGTCATATTCAGATCTCTTAGCCGGGCTAATCCAAGGACTTTAGTTATGCGGTCCCGATAGCGTATAGCTAGAATCGTTTCTTCCATTGTTGCTGGAGTCTTGTCTGCGACTTGGCTTGCCATATCGGAGCAGAAGAATCAAAAATAAAATTCCTGCCACTAGTCCCAAAAGTAGCGGTAGGCCGCCGAAGACAGAATGGACAAAATTGGGGAAGATGCCCAGAACTGTTTCAAAGGGTGTTAACAGTCCCGAAAAAATTGTCTTAAATACATGTGCAATGCCACTGGCATCTGACATGTTTAGGATTTGGCTTAGCATTTCTACGAAATGCGCGGGGCAATTTGTTGATAAAAGGGTATGTATCTCTGCCGTTGTCCTTGCAAATTGCAGATCATACGTTTCTTTGGACGAGGTCAAAGGCACAGTTGTCTGTAAAAGAATAGACTTCATTCTGCTTAAAGTATCAATTCGAATAGAAGAGATATTCAAATGAGGCCATATTGCTGCCTCCATATCTGGAGTGCTGCTTGGATACAATACTTGCATACAGCAAGTGACCATGGAACTTACGCTTACGAGATAGGCTTTCCCTGGCACCATGCCACAACAGCTGTGGTCATTTATTAGAATATAGCTCCCGTTAGAAAGTTGTCTAAAGAATGGCTCTATCTGTGTTGCAGGAGTGCCGTGCAGGTGACATGAAAGGTTATTCGAAGACCCTTCGCAGGCTCCATGCAGGTTAATGCCTTGACACAGGAGTGTACCGCTTAGTGATCTTTTACAATTTTTACCACTAAGAAATACATCCTTTTTCTTTTCACTGTAACATTTGTGTGTATAAGGTAATTTCCATGTTGACTTGATGTACCCTTTACCCAACCTTTCATACTGGCCCGCTTGTATATATTCTTGGCAATATTTAAACTGGAAAGTAGTTATCGGAACTGTGATTATTCCGTGTATTATCCATTCAATGACAGGTCTTTCTGACATTGTCAGAGGTAATCTCTCAAGTTTTTCAATGCTCAGAATCGTATAGTCTGCTCCTTTTTTGTGCCAAACTGATTTGTTTATCAGTAAGGTTAAAGATAGAGAATAATGACGTTGTGTTGATTAAACGCCATGGTACGTAGCCTGAACGCAGATTTTGCAACGTCCAGCCAAGCTGTACAATAGAACGTAATTGGGACTGACCATGTTGTAACATTAGTAAGTCCTGCTCTATTATATCAATAGCAGATGATACAATACTGCCCAGTGAATATATTCTGGAGGACAGAGTCGTTAGCCCATTGTCCACAACAGAAAGTGATTTTTCCAAATTAATACGATCAATTTCTCGTATTTTTTCTGCTGTTTGAATTTGCATTACTTTCCAAACTTCGTTGTACGCAGCGTATATACCGGCCGCTATGAAACGTTTTTGACGCTGTTTGCGTGGTCCCAGAATGAAATCACGCAAGTCAGCACCGTCTTTAAGTAAAGTTAAGTGTTGCTTAATTTCTGCCAGTGTGGATTTTTGTAGCCATTCGAGGCATAGTTTCCCTACACTGTATGTTGTAACGATCCCTGGATGTTGTCTCTGGGAGTATCTTGGGTCTGGCCTGGTCATTTTGAACTCCTGTATTTTGTTCAGGAATCTATCTTGACAGTTATTTGTGTATGTGGGCCAGATCAACCATTTTTTCCAATCAGGATGTGTTCTGTTTTGGTGTAAATTATGGGATACGTCTATCTCCATATCAGTAGTGCTATTACTATCAGGTATGGGCTTTGGAATAGACGGTTTGTTTAAGTCTTTAAATTTGGCTAGGCCAAGACAGGATGTCTGTTGAATGGTGTCATTCAAGAATATTATTTGTTCTGGGATCATGCAGGCTCTAAACAATGCTTGTAACCCTTGGACCTGCCATTCTTTTGTACCCCAGATGGTTTTTGTTTCAATGTTGTTTTTCCAGAATTCAAAACTAAATGTAATCATTTTTTCATAAAATGTTTCAGAATAGATCAATTTAGTATTTGTCAGCATTGTTTTCATTCCTGTCTTATTTAACATTTTAAAATAAAACGTTTCTGCATCACTTGTGTTAAACCCTGAGAAGTATGGGAATTTTTCATAAAATGTTTTTGAGCTGCTTTTAGGTGGTGTTGCACAATGTTCCCATTGATTATAACTAAAAACATTTCTAGGCTGTGCAGATCTATGCAAATAGTGATGACCAAAATGATTATAGCAGTACATTTCTTCATAATTTGATGAACCTTGTAAATAATCATGTTCTGTGAATTTTGCTGACATTACTAAATCTGACATCATATTATTAATATTTTCAAAGTCCCAATCATTAGAAAAAGTACTTGGTTTTACAAAGTCACTTAATGAAATCTTGAACTGATGTGGATATTTCATGAGCTCAATCGGGCCAAAAATGTCAAAATCAGTTCTGTCCCATGCTACCCCACCGGGTATTGGAATGGCTGTGACGTTCACTGATGACAGTTCTCTTTTCTCGATGTGAGATGACTTTTGAGGCTTTAGGACCAAGTTCTGACTTGTTGTGTCCATTGCACTGTATTTTCCTTCAATGAATTTTCCCAAACAAAGAACCACGATGAGCCAAAGCAGGAGGAAAACTACACCTAACACAATCCAAAATTCAATCCATGGAGAAATCAGATAGGTTTCTTTGAGTTGATGAAAGAGTTCAGTTACTTTATCTTTGAAAGTTTTTGTTGCTGGCGTTTCTTCATGTTCACTTGGATCATCAGAAAAGTCATCGAAATTGATGAAGTAGCCAGATGCAGTTCTGTCAATTGTTGGAATTGCTTCCGGATTTTCATTTGCTTTTGGATTTTTCTTTGTTTCACTAGCATAGTCTGAGGCTACATCGTTGTAGACTGGTGTTTCTTGATGAACTGTTGCAATTTGGGTTTCAAGAGGCACAAGTTCCATGGCTTTGTTGCATAGTCCTTTTTTATTAACTGCAGGTTTATCAAAAGTGATTAGTCTCTCAGTTTGAACCTCTTGTTGTGTAGCAAATTTTGGTGTTCTGCTATTTCTTGGGAGTCCACTGGGCCTACTACTTATTATTGGCCACATGATTGTGGTTTTACCAGGTCGATGGATACAACTCGGTTCTCCTTTTTACCAGCAAGGGGCGGTAGTACAACTGATCTCGTTCCGCTGACAGCTAAGACAGGTACTGCTTTTCTGTAAGAAGGCCCAAATTCCTTCTTTACCGCGATCTTTTCTCTGACCAGATCCCCAATCTTTGGAATCCAGACAGGTCTTGCTGGGACAGGTGTTTTTTCTTTAGTGGCTGTTGGCTGTTGCTTTAACTTTATGTTGCTCAGGTTTCGTCTTATTTCGTTTAAGTCCTGTAAAACAGCCAAACGGTCTTTGATATCAAAGCATTTTTCTTCTACCACTGAAGTTTGACTATCAAGGTCCTGGATATGCTTCTTAGTACCGAACAATAGTTCGTACGGACTGAGACCTTTTAGAGAATTTCTTGGCAGATTATTAAGACTACGTTGGACACTTGTTAAATGTTGGACCCACCCATCACCCGAACCTAATACCCTCGCCGTTATAGATTGCTTTATGTCCCGGTTTTTTCTTTCCACTACCGCATTTCCCTCAGGATGGAATGGACAAGAGTACCTCAATGCAATGCCCATGCTGGTCATGGCCTCCTTATAAGCTTGAGAGCTAAAAGCAGGACCCTGGTCAGAATGTAGCATGCCAATTGCGTATGTGCCGATAAAGACTCACAAATCTTTTATAACAGTTCTGGCGTCAGCCGAGCGCTGGTGTCTACATTTTAAGTGAATCTAGTCTTAAACATAAATGGGACGCATTTCTCCTACTGGATTTCTGCGTATATATAGCCTTATGCTTTCTAAAAGAAAGGTCCTGGCATCACTCCGGTCGGTTCGCGACTGCGATCTCTTTTGCAGTTTAGACACCCCATTGCAAATTTGTGAAATTGCAGGCTCATCCCCGGCCACCAGTATTCTGATTGTAATTCTTTCAGAGATTCCTTGATCTCTTGATGCCTTAGACCTAATCCCATATGTGCGTCTGCTATTAAAAAGACTCTCCTGTTCGTGTTTGGAATTACTCTATCCCCCACTCCAGGGACTCGAGCAAAAGGAACGGAGTTTGCATCAATTATGTATGTATAAGTGAGTGGATAGTTCAGAGGTAATGCTGCATAGTCGCCTTTTAAAGACGCCTTTACCGCCAGCATAGTTTCTCCGTCTATGTATTTATCTGAACGCTTTTTTGTGGCTACGGAAGCCGGTTGAGCCGCTTCCGCTGTGGCTCTGTGAGCCAATGAATTCCCTGCAACGTGAACGCCATCACGTTGATGACTCAGTGTATGTATCATGTGAGTCTTTTGTAGTTCTTTCTATAAAAGAACTACCTGTTCCCAAAGCTTTTTATGCTTTATTGTGGCACCTGTGTCATCTTTGTAATCGTTTTGAACCCAGTTCTGCAAGTCATTATTGTAAGATTTGACGCAGTAATGCGAATCGCACACTATTAGTGTGTGGAATTCGCGATCGGCATTTTCAAGCGCCATCTTTAAAGATCTTATTTCAGCTCGCTGAGTTGAGCAGTTTCTGAGTGATTTAGTTTTGGTAATTAATGGTCTGAATTTACCCAAGCGCCAGCGACCTTTAACAATCGTGCACGCTGCGTTGTAGGATTTTTTCTCTACATCGTAGTGTTGTGCAAATCTGTCCATGTAGATTACACATGTGTATTGTTCGAGAGGCAGAATTTCGATTGCCAGAGGATATTCCTCTTCATATTCTAGATTTTCTAGTTTTTTCATTTTCGGGTCAAAATAGTATTTCACAGCTTCTGTAGCAAGAGAATTTTCCCATTGTATCCATTTTGGATCTAATGCCACGGTAGTCAAATTGCGTGGGCTTGTTAATGCCTCAAGGGCTGATTCTGCTGTTAAAACAGTTATTCTTCTGCCTTGGGCTTGGGCTCTTTCTTTTGCTACAGCAGTTTGAACCGCTATTAGAATTTTTTCAGTACGACTGAATTTCATTTCAGCTTCTGTGTACAAGTGTGATTTGTAAGCTATTGGTACCGTTTCTCCCTCATTAGAGGTCAGGTACGTGAATCCGCATCTTCCTGGGATGACTCGGATTAAAAGGTTGCGTATGTTTTCGCATGTTTGTAATTTTGTTTTAGCTAACATGTCTGTTTGGAATGATCTTAAAATTTCTGTGTGTTTCTGAGTCCAATTGAGTCGGGTTTTATTAATTCATAGAGAGGTTTAACCCTCTCTGCATAATTTAGAATGTATGTTCTTCCGAAATTCAGGAAACCTAGTATTGATTGTAAGTTCTTCAGCGTTTTCGGTGCTTGGAGTACAGCGCACTTCTCTAAGAAGTTGTCTGCTAGGCTTTTGCATTCACTTGATCATTCATATCCTAAAAATAGGACAGTTAGATAGGCAATTCGTGACTTTTTAAAGTTGAATTTGTAACCCTCAGCTGTGAACCCAAGTATTATGGTGTTCACTCTTTTCAAGTGAGTATCCAGGTCATCATCTGTTAGATAGATGTCGTCGATATAGGATAATGCCTCGTCGTCATATATTTGTAGTAACTCTGTTACACTTGCTGAGAATAATCCTGGGCTATTCTTGAACCCCTGTGGGAGTCGACAGAAGTGTTTTTGCGACCCCATTATTGAGAAAGGAGTCAAATACCTGCTTTCAGGTGCAATGTTTTGACAAAAGAATCCATTAGAGATGTCTAATGTCGTTTTGTATTTTTTGCGCACAATGTTATTCATTAGTGCTGCACTGTGTGAGTTTTGTACTGCAAAGGTTTTGCAACATGAGTTAAGGTGTCTGTAGTCCAAAACTAGACGATATGAATTGTCTGGCTTGGAGACAGGAAACATAGGATTGTTCATTTGTGAGGTGCATGTTCCAATCACCCCTTGGTATTCAAGTTGATCTAAGATCTCCCTGACTTGCTTTTTAGCTTCTTGTTTAATTGGGTACTGCCTTTGTGCAGTAGGTTGACATTTTAACTGGATTTTGTGAGGAGGAGAGTCCTCATCCCATCCTACATGATTTTTATATAATGCAGGGGCTTGGGCAACTGCCCATTTTCTTGCATATGTATATTTTTTTATGAATTGAAATATGATTTGAGAAGGCAGGCATAATCATTTCTTCGCCATGAGGGCACTCCCTGACAAACTCTGGTGGCCAGTCTTTCTCAGCTAAAAGGATGTCATAGCCTTTTGAAAGGTTATCCCAAAAGAGACCCCTTACTTTCCTAGTCTTGTCCCCCTCTATACGCAATGTTATTTCATATATTTTATGAGGTTTGCTAACTCTGGTATCTGCAGTTTCTACTTGAATGTATTCATTCGTGTCCACTGTCTCCAGAAGATTCATCTTGCGAGCTATGGTCACTTCTGCTGTGCTGTCTAGCATTGTCTGGGCCCACTCTCCATTTTTCAGTTGTGTCCTCAGTATCCTCAGCATGTTTAATTATTTTAATACTGGCTACCTTCTTTCTTGGAAATTGGAATTTTTTCTTTGATGAGCAGGTTCCTTGTCTTTGGACTTGACGTGCTCCTCTTTGTGTTCTGACCGTCCTCATCTTTCCGATTTCTGTGAGGAAGTCTGAAAAGATCGAGAGGGACGTGTATCAATATCTTGATATCTGTCAGGTTTCTTTAATTTATCCCTATCTCTAAGGTTGTATCTTTTCTCAGAGGGCTCCCTTTGGGGAGACTTGTCACCTCGTTCTGGAGATCTATCTCTTCGTTGAGGAGAACTTCCTCTGGACTGGCATCGTTTCTCTCTGGGAGTGGATTGTTTATTTCCATCCCAAATCTTTTTTGGAGTGTTTAGATTATTTTTAATAAATGTGTTTTCAGGATTTTCAAGTAGTTGGGGTTTTACTGGTTTCCCACCCAAACTATCTCTACCTAGTTCTTCATAGGATTTTTCTATGATTCTGGCAAGTTCAAATGGTTGTTCTGCTATATCTGTTTCTTTCAATTTCTGGCGGATCGCCACAGATGCTGCTTCTCCTTTTTTGTTGGCTAACAATAGAGCCGAGACCTGCTTAAAGTCTTTCAGTAATTTCATACCCAGAGTTAAAGCAGGTTCTGGACCGTATTCATTTTGAATCTGTCTTAGCACATCTGGTATTACCGCCATGGATGGAACACCATGTGTTTTTGTGTAAATGGAAGAAAAGACTGTGCCCCAAGTGTCACAGTCCTCCACATGTGGTGCGATCCCCATTGAAAGACAGATAGTCAGGATTCTGTGTTTTTCAGTAGGCGTAGTATCAGGAAATACTGCCTCTATTTGAGTGATTTTCTGAGCTAACCAGAATGGAATTTGTTCCCGCTTTGTAGGTACTTTACCAAGACATGATTGTATGTTCTCTGGTGTAATTTTGTTTGTGTTCCCCTGATGAGGGGTCAGCTGTGGAATGTTAATTACTGGTTGGACTGTTGAAGTCCGCATTACATATTGGACTAATTGTCTATGTATGTTAATTAGCTGTTTTAGCTGAGCTAAAAGTTCCCGGTCTGTCATTGTTTCAATGTCGGGGTGTGGTGTGTAGCTGGCTAGAACCGGCCACGTTGCTCCTGGTCTACCTAGTGGACCGAGCCTGGTGATGTGATTTTTATGTTTTAGGGCGCCTTTAAACCAGAGCAGGTGCTCTTGGTAATTTAGTGGGATTTCAACCTCCTCGAAAGGAGTGTATCCATCCGGAGGTTCCTCTATTTTATAATAGTGGAATTCGTGTGTTACAGTGTTTGCTAATGGAAAGTTTATCCATGAGTAGAATACCTCTGTCTGCCGATATTCATGGGCCTCTACCACAAATATGACTGTACCACCTCGTGATGTCAGTCCATTTTCTATAAGTTTAATAGTTATAGTTTTCCTTACATTTACCGGAATGATTATAACATTCGGGTCGTTTTATCTGAGACTTGTGTCATCCGCTAGGAGTTGAGCTGCTATTCTAGCTGTCTCCCTTTCGTCTTCACTTTCCGTCATTTTTACTAACAGAAAGTTTTTTTGTTGCAGATCAAGTTTCAAGGGAAACAGAGATTAGGTGCACAATATTTTGGAACACTGTATCCTTCAACGTTGACTAAACCAAAAACTATACATAGGAGTCTCATCCTACTAAGTTCCGGCGGATTTTAACCTTTTACCCATTCCAGACGTCTTTTGGAGTATTTACGGGAAAAAAGGGTCTGTGTGAAAAAGCACGACTGAGTTACTCTAGTGTCTTGCGTTAGATTATCACCTTACCAAACGTTGGGCGCCATGTAGTGTAGTTCCTATAGTCCCAATAGGCTCTGCACATTGGTATAATATAAACAGCAGTGTAGACGTAGGACTGAGGTCGACTAGGTCTCTACTGACTATATTAGACTTAATTAGTTTTGCCAGCTAGCTCAGAGGTCACTAGAAACTTTCTCGAATAAACAAGGAGGAGTTTAACTTCCCTGGATAGACAAGATGGGATTAGCTTCTGACAACCATAAAACATGACAACTTTGCTCCCTCAGAATAAGAGTGTATATCTAGAGTTGTGTGAAAACAATAGACAACTATTTTACTCAGTCAATCGTGCATACTTTGTTTCACCAGAGTGCAGAGAATAGAGAGATGGGCGTTTTCAATAAAAGGTGTTATTTATTGAGCAGTCTTCTTTCTCATGCAAGAGAAATGAATTGCCACAATTGCAATACTTAGCATAAAGTAAAGTGCGTACAGTAAAAGGAGTATTATAAAATAATACTGTAAAAGCATTGATATGGTTTCTTAGCCATATGATACGGATACAATATATACATACATATATACATTGACTAACGCACTCAACTGGTGCTTCTAAATACGCATACCCTGTTGTACCTGACCTAAGCCTAATACGTGGGAAGGAGTAAGTAAGTAGCAGTTTAAGTTAAGTTGGTTTTGGCAAGAATCTGAATCAAGAATTCTCTTTAAGGGTTTAGTCAGCTCCGTACCTGGGTAATAGGAAGCAGGGGGTCTGGTATCTCTCTCTCTCAGGACTCGATATCCCAGCAACCCGCAAGGGCGGCTGAAAACACCGGAGCTGGATTTCTCGGCAGGAGAAAAGACAGCGTCTCTCTCAGTGCATCAAAAGGGAGGGGCGGCATCCGTGGGCTCTCACATCAGCTGGGCTCTCGGCCGCTCTGCTCCAAACCACCGTGTGCTTGCTTAAGGCAACGTTGGTATATTTAACCTGAAAGGTGCCGGGTTTGACGTAAGGTTGGACATAAGACGTCACCAAGAACTAACAGTTCTTTCTGACTCTAGGAGTTCTTGTGCAAATCAAAACAAGAGCTGGGGGATTTTCTGGGCTGCTGAAGGCTTGGTTTGCGTTGTACTTTCTAGGAGTCTAGAGGGGTAGCCATGCTGTATTTGGACTGCATGGGTTGTTACTAAATATGGATATGATTCTTATGCCTTCATAAGGATATTATTTGTTATAACCACATAAGGGCATGAATCAGGAATATCGAATTAGGGTCCTAGATAGAATTACAACAGTACGCAATCCTCTTCCCCCCCTCTCAGGCACCGTCAATATGTATCATCCTCCGTCCCAAAAAATGTGGCCTGTAAAAGAAACTGTGGTGTTACTGTATTTTTCTTACCACTTCCCTCCCGAAATCCGGTGTCCACACTGTATTTCTGGCATAGGGGCTTGAGGCAATTGATTCGGTATTACCTGTTGTGGCTGTCTCATTGACACCTCATTCTGCATCTGCGGATTTAAATTTTGAGTTTGGACATTATTATTCTGTATTAATTTACACTTGTTTCTCCAATGCCCTAATTTTTCGTACCCATGACAAGGAAACTTTTTCTTCACCTCTTCTTTACTCATTTTCCCTCTGGGTTTGCCCACACTTCCTTCACTTTGGCCTTTCCCTTTTTTCTGATTATTTGCTTGCTGACTTAACTGAAGTTCCTATTGTTCTGCCATTTTAACTTGAGCCCACATTACCTTTTCTTCTAATTTCTATCTATTTATTGTCAATTTCATCCTCACAGTATTTTGCATACTTGAGAATTTCATCGACAGGCTTCGCTTGCCAACACAATTTATGTTCTCTAATCGTTTGGGAAATTTCAGGTTTTAGTTCAGACACAAAACGATAAATAAACTGTGTCATGTCCTTATTATCAATGTTTTCTAAACCATTGTACTGTTTAAATACCTGCAAGAGGCGTTCATAAGATGCATGCACAGACTCATCTTTATTTTGGGTAGTTCTGTCTATTTTAGGCCAATCAGTTTCTTTAGGGGGAATTTACCTTTTAACTAAGTTATCACCTGATTATATTTCTTCATCACCTCCCCTGAAGGTGCTCCTGTCTTTTGGTCTCTAGGGTATTCCTCACTGGGCCAATCTACAGTGATCTTGCACTCTGACCACAAATCAGCTGGAACAACAATGTCAAATAAACCATCTAAATATTTTAACAATACTTTCGACACCTTCACAAACCTTTGGACTTGTCGGTACCATTCCACAGGTTTTTCTCTGAGCTTTGGGAAATCATTAGTAAATGATATAATATCCTGTCTGGACCATGGGACATGTACATAACCTCCTCCTGGCACTTTTCTCATTGAACAAAACCTTTCCACTTTTTCTGCTTCTTTTAATAAGTATTCAGAAGACGTTTTATTTGCCTGTGCCTCTTCCTTTTTCTTTGTCCATCTAACTCTCCATTTGTCTAGATCTCCCCATTTTTGCAACAACAATAACAATTATTTTATCTGCAATTTACAAACTGACACATTCATGTTTTCCAAATCTTTGTCAGAAAATTCAGCTCTATATGGTTTCTGCAATAACTTTGATTTGCCAAAGTCAATTCCCATTTCCAAAGCCAAATTCATTAGTTTTTCATGAAATATTTTTGTATTGCGAGTAATACTTTTGTTATAAATAATAATTCATCTTCATCAAATGAGTTCAGTCTGTCTAGTCCCACATTTCCCGCTACCATTTCCTCTCATTCCACCCTCAATTTGAATATTTCCAATACCTTTGACTGTGATTTAGGCTTTTCCATGTTTCGAGTCCATCTGTCTAATTCTTCTGGATTTACTACAGTTCCATGCCTCGTTCCCGAGGATGTTTCAATCTGTACCTCTTTTGAACATGGGGGTGTAACTTTCCTAATCAAGTCACTTACTGGTTCTCGTATAGGTAAATCCATTAAGGAAATTACCGACTCGCACTCACTTGCTTGATCATCAACTAGCAGAGTTTCTTTCCTTGGCTGTACTATGGGTGTAGTCAGGATGGGAGCTTTAGGATTAGCTTGCTTATCTCCATATAAAGGAACTACAGGACCTATTGTCACGGGTATTATCAGAGCTTCAGGACTTTTTGAGAAATGTTCTGAATTAATTCACTACGCTGTTTATTTAACGCTTCTTTTTCTCTCTCTTGAAGTACCTTTTCTAATGAGGTTTCATGTATAACCTGCGGAACTAAAGGTGGAGGTAAGAACGGAGCACTAGGAGTAACTCTCTGAGTTTCTCCTTGATAAGGTGGTTGATTTTTCGTTAACAAGTCATCTAATAAATCGTCATCCTAATCACCACTAGTCATTAAATTGTTCCCTGTACCTTTGTTTCCTGATGGTTCTCCTGTGGTAAAAACAGGGTATAATCCTTCCACTAGCATGGACTGTCTCCACCTTTTCATTTGCTTATCTCGTGTCTCTTTTGGGAATCTGGGATAAAACTTACTGTCACTTCTAGACCAGTACTGCTCAAACGCCTCTGTCTCCCATTCTTCTAGAGCCTCATATTGCGTTAATCTTGGTCAGGGATCTAATTTATTCATACGATTTCTCAAGTTGTACAAAATTCTTCTATTTAAGGTACCTTATTCTGAAAATGCCAAAACCCCATCTTCCTTAGTATATTCTATCCAGTTTTCTAACCACACACAGGTGTGGTAGCCCCTTTCTACCATCATGTATGATGCGAGCGGATTAGGTGGTGGAATAATAATCCCTTCTCTAGTTTTAATAACTTTGTCTTCTTTGAAATAATTCCTTATTCTTTCGAAAAGCGACATCTTTCTTTTTTCTCCGTACAGGATATAAGGTCTTCCTCTAATTTGTTGTTCTCTTGCAAATCCTAAATATTTTCTATGAGGATTGTTTCCTATAACTGCTGGATCTAAATTCCACATATACCGCTATTTAATTTTGTATAAATGTCAATGAATTCAATTAACTCAGGTTGTTTATTTTGCAGAAATAATTCTCCAATACCAGTGCATCTCTTATTTTAAATGACCAATACAGTTTAGACTTACAAGCAGCATTAACCAATAATTGCGCTGCTTTTCTGTGACGTGAATCTCACTCTCATAATTCAGAAAACAATGGTCCTGAGCAGACAATACATTTAAAAAAGAATTCAACATAGACCATGTTGGGTACTATATAGATCCAATGTCCAGCCAGACAAGGAGTTTTATTCACATAATATTTGAAAATAGAGTAAAGGATGAACGAAACAGACATTAATAGTGAGGCACAGTCCTGCACCCTAAATCGAGAGGGAAGGGCGGGGGAATGAAATGACAATTAAACAATTTAGACAGACAACAAATACAGGCAAAGACTTAGAGCTGTGGCAACTTGCATTCAAAGGAACAATACAGCAAGTTTAGCCAAATAGTGACCAAAACAATTAGGCACAATGGACATTTGTGGCACTATTTTGAAATGTCGAAGTTTCGATCCCAAGCTCATTAATTAACGGGATCATCATCAGGACTAGAACAAAACATTTGCCGATACCACTCAACTCCTGCTCTATGTGGTATCTTAACGACCAATCCATTGGCGTTAATTGTATAAACCAGGCATGTTTCGTTCATCCTTTACTCTATTTTCAAATACTTTGTGAATAAAACTCCTTGTCCGGCTGGACATTGGATCTATATAGTACCCAACATGGTCTATATTCAATTCTTTTTTTAATTTATTGTCAGCTCAGGACCATTGTTTTCTGAATTATAATTGATACCCGTGGTCCTTAGCCATTTTTCGGGTTCCCTTGTTTGTAAAAAAATTAACGTGAATCTCACTCTCTGCACTCACTCCTCCTTTACTGTTTTCTCATGACTACACACCCGCAGTTTCTACCAATCCCAGTGCGGCTCTCTGTGACGTCAGTGCAGCACCCGCGACTGACTCCCTTCTTTTCAAGGTAATACGACAATTCAATTTCTTTCAAAATTCAATTATACATTTCATTATTTGACAACATAAAACATACACTACTGTGCCTGATTGACTGAAAAGAAAAGATAATTTGATTCACAACGAGTAAACCTAATTCTGCCTACTCTTCATACACTGCGAGTAAAACAACCTTCCGTTTACTCTTCACTTAAGTAAAAAGAACCTGCTGCTCCTTCAGAATTACCCTTTCTTGGAGAGATAAAACCAAAGTTTCACCAGCAAACTTCTTTGCTACCAATCACTCTCACAATTATACTCAGGAAAAATAAACCCTAACTAGTGCTTCAAGTTTTACCTAACTTAACGCACCTATTCCTCAAGGCAATTAACCTCACAACAGTATGGCTTCTATTTACCAACTGTTTTCTTTATCCCAGGGTATTCCAGACAACATTTAACAACACAAACAGGTTTTGAGTTAGTACATAAAATCAATAAACAATCGATAATAAGTAATTAATAATCAATACCCAACAAACTACGTATTATTAACTAATCCCTATCCATACTACTGCTACCAAGAAAAGTATACTGATAGAGCGCGCAGGGACCAACTAGCTCAAATTTACTATACTCACCGTTGGGCCCATATAACATTCACACTATGAACTAGCAGTCCTGCCTAACCAATTTACTGATTTAATCACTCTATCAGTTTGCCCAGAGGTCCGTTTAGGACTTATACCTGTAAACCATGACTTACGAATCCTCGTCACCTACTATAAGTCCTGTGAATCAGAGGGAGTTAGAATAAACAAGCAATATTTAAACACATGTACTTTTCTTATAATAACCACAGACTCGGGGAAAGTTTTAAAACCTTTATCTATGATAGATTTTCTGAGTCAAATGAAAAGGGCCACAATCTCGTGACCATATATTTTACAATAACGACTATAACCAGTGGGACATAAAGTTTGTAAGAAATCACAGCAACACCTTTAGTCATTGGTGACTGGGAAGGGTGAAATTTGCAAAAGGACATACCACATAGATTATATTTACCTAGAATGGTGCAATGACCAATCCTGGCCACGGGCTGGGGCAAAATACAAACCAGGACCAGGCTCCCGACTAATGAGGTGCCCACGGGACAAGGCAGGTGCAGATCAGGACAGGTGACCTCAGCTAAGTGCAACACCAACATCACACCCCTCTCTGTAGGAAAGCCAATTAGTACCCTGATTGGGTAATCGATTCTTCTGACAGAGTGCTCCGCCTGCACCTCTGCTCTCGATAGCCAATTGAGTGCGTTGGGTCAGTGACAGGTCAGGTATACGGACAAGTCAGACAATTTCTCCATCTAAACCTACCTTAATTATACCATTTTGAGGGCAATGTACCACCCCTAAATGTTGCAAATCTATGTGTTCCCCTTCAGTGATTGGTTGGAAAGACAAGGAGAGGTCATCACACCATACTAGGATGATGTAATTTCAATTTGAATCAAATTAATTGAATCCCCACCCACACTTTACTTTCCCATGACTTTATTCCACCCAACAATATTGGTACACATTTTGAATACATTGTATTTGGTAGCTTCCCTTCTAGAGGTCAGATGATTCGGTTCCCAGGCACATTGTGGGCAAGAAGTGGGCTGGCAGGAGTTCAATGCCAATGCTTCAGCAAATTTAGAGTCAGAGTGCCCGTGTGCAGAATTGTCCAAGATGGAAGATGTGTCAGTGGTCAGGCCCAAAGTAAGAGCTAGTAGCAAAGTCAAAAAGAAACATATTGGAATACAGAAATAAATGAATGCACTGTATACCACTTATCTCTACTCTATTCCCATTACTTTATTTTAACTTGTGCGTTAATAGTTAAGCAGAACGAACAAACCTTCTACAAGCTGCAGCATAAGCATTAGCATATGAGATTTAAAACAGCCATTTCTGGCACTAGTGCGCAGAAGCAAAGATTTCCCACCAAGCAGAGAGGTACGTCATGCCACGTAGATGTGACAGATGCATGCGCAGAAGGTTTCTTGTGTTTTCGGAGGCCATTTTAATGCATTAGAGTTAATGTTAGTAAAAGCACATAGGCAAGCTTCCCCTGGATGCTAGACATGTCGTATAATGCAAATATTAGTAAACAACACATTTTGGTTAATATATTACAAGTTATTCAGAGAGAGCTAAATACAAGCAAGTTTTGGAATGTGTGAAACCTTGCTCCATCAGTGGCATCACAATCCCCATCACAAATGAAGATTGACATTGAAGGTTGTGGTCCACAAGGCACCTGCCTTGAAGTAACAAGCATGATACTGTCACATAGGCCCTAATTACAATGCCGGTTGGACGAGCGTCTGACCGGCATTGCTGCATTAAAGGGACTGTCCAACAGGTAGTCGGCAGTCCTGACCACCTAATTAGGATCCGACTACCGTCGAGGCAGTCGGAAATATGCCTTTTGGCACTGAGAGTTGTTCTGCAGCCAGAAAAGGGCTGCAGCACAAGCCCCAATGCCCAAAGGCATGTTTCTAAACATCCCTGCACCCTGTGGCAGGTACGTTAAGATGCCTGCCACATGGGGCATGTATGTTTTGCCGCAGATGTACAGGGGCCCTGCTAGGTGCCCCAAAGTCCATTTCCGACAGCCTTTCAAAGGCGCTCAGACCACCATTGAAAGGCCGTCTGAAAGGCCCATTGTAATCCCTACAGCGGTGCCTGAGCAGGCACTGCCCTCACTGTAGAGATTACATTCCAACCGCAGGCCCGACGTGTTCCTTGAGCCCATTGGAACTGCAGCGGTCAGTTCCTCATACATGCGGTCGGACCAATCACATTGTAATGCGGTGGTCTGACCGCTGCTTCAGATGTCGGTGGGACCGACACCAAAGTGCTGTTGGTGTCAGTCCCACCATCATTATAACGAGCCCCATAAATCCTCTCAATTTGACAGATAGACCTGGTACTGAACCTGCACTAACCAGTTCACAACTAAGTCATCTGGACCACAGCTAGAAAGCTCTAAAATGAGACCAACAATATCCTGTTGTAGGTGTAAGGCAGGTGAGGGTCGAGGATCAGCCCCTCAGACAAGGATCACAGAAATGGGTATGTTATATTTTGTAGATGTACACCCTTGCTATTTGAACTCAATAGGATTTGCATTCCAGCTGTTTGTATTGACCATTGTATTCGGTATGGCTTGAATAAAGTCTTTACTTTCAGTTTACCTTCCAGAACTGAGAACTAGATCTGACTGAGTCAACAGCAAAAGAAAGCAACATTTACTGGGGCGTTGTTAACAGTCCCTCCCAGCTTGACAGAGTCCCCTAACACTACTCTGTTTCTCATGGGAAAGGTGACCGCATGAGGACAATCAGGGAGTAGGCTGTGATCGAGCAGCTGGATGACTCCTTGTGCAATCTAGAGAATTAAGATGAAAAGGCATAGGTAACTTGCCATTTTCAGCTGCCTATTTGACTAATTCCCCAGTTTTGTACAATTCTTTCTTCCGGAAAGGGAAGAATGAATCCCTTTCCATGACATATCCAATACTGATGTAACATAGCCACAATGGAAGCTACCAAGAATGGTGTTCCCTTCTAGTCAATAGAAGCCATGGGTGATAATTTTAAATTCCGCTCACCATCTTCAGCTGATCATCCAAATCTTGTCTTTAATCCAATGCCAAATGGACTGACAGCCTCATAGAAATGACCTGATAATCTAGGTAGCATCTCAGAGCTCTGAGCTTAGCGAAAAACAGTTGTAGAATGTATCTCCTTAGGAGACATCTTCATAGGCTTGTCCCCAGGTTTCACAGGAAATTGATCTTCTAAATCCATATTAATGCATACCCCAAGGCCACTAACTATAGAATGAGCTGAGAAAGATGCAGGAAAGTTTGTCTCAAAGTCCCATGTAGAGTATATCTTCCTCCAATAATGGGATATCACTATCCTGCCATACTCAGTCCATTCCTTAAAGATTAACAAATGTATTAGTAGGTCATGTACACGAGCGGGGGATACCTGATAAACCCAACCTTCATAGAGCACTATGGAGGTGCAGAGGTGGACGGATGGAAATTTCCTGCAGGATCTGATCCTTCTTAAGTAGGGACGAGACCTCCATCAGAACCTCCCCACATAGGCACTACCTAGTAACTCCATCATAGATAGATTCTGCCAATCCCTCCTCAAGGAGGAGAGGTTTACCTTCTCCCACCATCAAGCAAGGAGCAAGGCACCTGGAGCATGGGTCACTGGAATCCCTCCTGCCAGAGCCAACGTTAACAACACTGTTGGTGATCTGCCTAAAATAGTCGAGAGACATCTAGGTGACCTCTTAAAGATTTTCCTAGTGAACTTACGCCTGCCCTCAATGGAGGATTTTAGTAACTCATGAGACACGTATGAAATCTGGACGGTGATTTCTGCCTTGCAAGGCTGCATACCTGCACAGACACATTCATGGTGTAGGCATGAAATAAATTTAGTAAGCACATACAATTCTCACACCTTAGGCCAGTTAATTCCGCATATATATGTTTCTATTGTCCTCCATTAGAAAGAGACACATTGGGTACAGATATAAACATTTTTTTATTCAAAACATCAAAAAAGGAAACATGTGAGCCCCCACATGGGTCTTGCTTGACATGTTTCAGCACACACACCTTCTACTGGATCATATGTGTGATTGCTAATTATATATATCCTTTCTACTTTTTTTTATCTATTTATCCTTAAATGGCCATTTACCATTCTACAATACTCATAATATAGCCTTATAGCCCGCCGTGGAGGGCTATACCGGCTATTAAAGGCCCTCTCCAGCGTTAAAGGCCCCGAGCCGAAGGCGAGGGCCTTTATCAAGGGAGAGGGACTTTAATAGCGGTATAGGCCATCTACGAAGGGCTATAAGGCTATTAGAACATTCTGTCACTAGAGGACAGAATGTTCTAACAAAAAAAACAAAGCCTTTTGGAAGCGTGGGGGGGATTGGAATCCCCTCAGGCTCCCTGAAGCCTTTGTTCACAGCCAGAGTTGTGAACAAAGAAACATTGGAATGTTGGAGCTCCAGGCTTATACCAGCCATTATAAGCCCAGAGCACTCCATTGTTTTCAATGGAGCTCCCAACATTCCAATGTTCTAATATAGCCTTATAGCCCGCCGTAGCGGGCTATACCGGCTATTAAAGGCCCGCTGAATCGTTAAAGGCCCGAGCCGAAGGCGAGGGACTTTAACGAAACAGCGGGACTTTAATAGCCGTATAGCCCTGCTACGAAGGGCTATAAGGCTATTAGAACATTCTGCCACTAGAGGGCAGAATGTTCTAACAAATTAAACAAAGGGTTCTCGAAGCTCGAGGGGATATAAATCCCCTCGAACTTCGAGAAGCCTTTGTAGAACATTGGAATGTTGCTCTGCGGGCCTTTACTGGCCCGTAGACGCAGGGAGCACTCCATTGTCTGCAATGGAGCTCCCAACATTCCAATGTTCTAATATGTTTTAAGTTACTTACAAAATATTCTTTTGTTAAAGTTAACATTTGAAAAAAGTGAAAGTGTTGAAAATATGTTTCTGAATGGGAAATTCATATTTTCAGGTAATGTTATTTTTATGTGCAATATAATGAAATGCTTAATTGGGCCTAAGATTTTATGGCAAACATTTTTTATTGTATAAGATGTCTTCAAAAGTACACTTTGAAAAAGATGTTTTGGAAAACGAATTTATCATCCTATCCTAATTTACACCATTGCATATGTAGAAAGTCACACATGATAGGCTTGTCCCGCAATGTAGGACCCGGCTGCTAGATACGATGTGAAACTGCAGCAAAAGAAACAAACATGAGAAGACCTAACCTTACCTGGTAAACCCTATGGTGGCGGGAGCTGCAACGTCACATACCGATCAGAGGTGACAGGCAAGCAAAACAGGTTGCCCCAGGCATAGGCAGTTTCTTTGCAGGGGAGAAGCTTAAATAGGGGAGGGCTATATATTAAATTATTTGAAATTTCTACTTGCTAGATGCCTGTCTTTGGGAGGGTTAACATTCATTTGTGCAGTGGGAGACAAGGGCGAGAAGGCAATGAACACAAATGCATTTCTGAGTTGAAAGAAAAATCAAACAATGATTCTTTTCTGTAGGGATCTCGTGAACAGGTAATGTTTAATGTTCTAATCTGAAGGTGTTACATTGTGAAAAAAGAGCACACACTATGAGCAAAAAAGATCAGTTTTAAGAAGAAAAAAAGAATATTCATAGTGAGAGACAGGAGGTTTTCAAAATGTAAACATATGAACTGCATATTCAGACAGGGTTGCGGGTATTGTGTGACCAAGAAAAAGCAAGTACAATCATTTATTTAAAAGGAAGGAGAAAGAGCCTCTTTTAGGATCTGCAGATGTGGAATGGCTTGCAAAATTGGCAGATTCTCCAACTGACAGCTCCAGAATACTTCTCCCTGATGTAGAGGCAGCATAGGCAGAGGCGCCACCGCGGGAAATGCTTCGTCATCAGCCCATCTGCCACAAGACCACACTTCTTTCACACCATTATTATTGTGTTGCAAGCGAACGTTTTTAGCATATATTATGCTGCCTTCTATGCTCAAAATGGTAATCAATTATTCTCAAACTATTCTGAAAACAGTGCTGGAGACTAAGGAAAGACACAAAACTTGTTATTAATGGTGATAGATTTCTCATCATTTTCCTTGTAAGGAGATGAAACAACCAGTACAGGCGAAATGAAGAAAACATTTATAGAACTCCAACAGCCACTCTCTTTCCAACCTAAAAAGAAAGACTCAGTCCATCCCCACAATCCCAGAGAAGGAAAGAGGACAATAGGTAGGGAGACAAAGCACCAGGCAGAAAGAAGGAAGAGAGGGAAGAACAACGAGGGTGAGTCAGAGACAAGCAGCAGAGTGAGAGGGAAAAAGAAGTAGACAGAGGTAGAAAGAGTGGGAGCGGCAGATGCTTGAGCAATACGAAGCACACCGAATTAGAAAGAGAGCGAGCAGCAGAGAAAATCTAGATAAAGACGGGCGAGAGAGAGAGAGGGGACAGAAAGAGACTGAAGGAATGAGGAAAAGGAGTCAGAGAAAGAGAGAGAGAGAGACTTACAGGCACATGCATCATTGTTGGCTTTTGCAATTCCTTAATTGCGATTTTTAAGGAATCGTAATTAAGGAATCGCAAAACCCTGTGCATGTAGAAATCGCTTAAAAAATTGCGATTTCTAAACATTCCTTAATTGTGACTCGCAATTTGCGAATCGCAATTAAGGAATACCTCCCCATTCATTCCTATGGGCCCTGAGGCCTATAGGAATGAACGGGAAGACATTCTCAATTTGCGAATCTCAATTAGAGAATCGCAAATTGAGAATGCAATTTCAAGGGTGCCAGGATGTCAAAATGACACCCTGTTGCACCCCTGAAATTGATCTGTGCACATATGTTGCGTACACACATGCCCTAAGGGCATGTGTGTGCGCAACATGAAACTTTGAAAAATGCACAAAAGTGCATTTTTCAAAGTTTTTGCAAATTACCATGAAGTTCAACTTCATGGCAATTTGCTACTTCTATTAGCAAAATCGCAAATTTTTTTACTTTGATGCATTGATTTTTAAAGAATCGCAATTAAGGAATCGCAAAACCCTATGCATGTAGAAATCGCTTAAAAAATAGCGATTTCTAAACATTCCCTAATTGCGACTCGCAATTTGCGAATCGCAATTAAGGAATACCTTCCCATTCATTCCTATGGGCCCTGAGGCCGATAGGAATGAATGGGAAGACATTCTCAATTTGCGAATCTCAATTAGAGAATCGCAAATTGAGAATGAAATTTCAAGGGTGCCAGGGTGTCAAAATGACTCCCTGTTGCACCCCTGAAATTGATCTGTACACATATGTTGCGTACACACATGCCCTGTGCGCAACATGAAACTTTGAAAAATGCACAAAAGTGCATTTTTCAAAGTTTTTGCAAATTACCATGAAGTTCAACTTCATGGTAATTTGCTACTTCTATTAGCGAAATCGCTAATTTTTTTACTTTGATGCATTGCATTTAAGGAATCTCAATTTGGGATTCCTTAAATGCAATCGCAATTTAAGGAATCTCAATTTAGAGATTCCTTAAATTGCGATTTTTGCATTTGGGATGATGCATCTCAAATGCAAAAATACTGGTCGCATAGGGGCATATTCTGAGAATCTGCCCGTTTGTGACCGGTTTTTAGCTTGATGCATGTGGCTGTTAGAAACAGACGAGTATCAGAAAGAGTGGCCGAGAGATCGAAACTGAAAGAAAGATGGCAAAAACAGAGATGGGAAACATGTTAGCGTGAGAGAAACACGCAATGTAAGAGGGAAAGAGAAGCAGACAGAGATAGAAAGAATGAGAGAGGCAGATGCTGAGAAATAGGAAGGCACACTGAGTTAGAAAGAGAGCGAGCAGCAGAGAAAATCTAGATGAAGATGGGAGAGAAACAGTTGGCAAAAAGAATAAAAGAAAGGTGTCAGAGAAAGAGAGAGAGACTTAGGCTGTCACAGATAGCATAGAGTATCAGAGAGAGTGGCTGAGAGATCGATACTGAAAAAAAGATAGGGTAGAGGATGTCGCCTTACGGCTAAATCGGTCTACCTCGAAGCGGGGGAACTGGGTTCGAGTCTCGGAAACTACACTCAATATCCTGTGATTCTGGGCAAATCACTTAATCTCCCCGTGCCCAACAAAAATGAATGTGTCCTTCAGTAAGACAATTGGTGCTCATGTAAAGCGCTCTGATACCCAATGTCTCGGGTCTGGTTTGCGCTACATAAAACAAAAACAAAAAAAGAAGAAAAAAAAACAAGATGGCAAGAAACAGAGAGATGGGAAACATGCTAGAAAGAGAGAGAGAGGAAAAAAAATGTTATAGCATAAATGACAAAAATGTGTGTTGCGGTGCAAGAACAAGACAACAAGAAAAGGTAAGCTGAAGTAGATGTATTCCTCATACAAGTAGCCCACGATAAGAAGCAACTTTCAGGTCTTGGATCCCAACCATAAATACCGCAACTGCAGTTGGAATCCAAGCCTGTCATTTCACTCCTAAGCGTGAGTGACATTCAAAGCGATACACGCTAAGCTTTTTCAGGAGCAAAACACAACACAATCCATTAGCAGGAACTTACATTGAAAAGTTAAATGAATCAACACTATACACTGCAAGTATATACAATGAGCAAAAACACAACACAACCTACGAAAATTAACGTGAGCTAAAAACCAACAAGGGTATCATATACTAACATCAATACATTAAATAGTCGTTACATTTGAGTGGTGCTGTACACTACGAGCACCAGGCTGCCTCCTTACCTCACTGCACCCTGCAGCATCACTATGCTGCGTTACATCAGAAATTAACTGTGGGGCAAGATGGCCGCCGGAAGGTTGTGGTGAGAAGTCGCTCCTGACCTCTCTCCCCACGCTACCCAGATCGTAATGGAATAAAAGACATTATTACCCCCTGCTCAACCCCCACCTATGGATTTGGCTGCATGGCTACAAACGAGGTGGGACAGCATCTGGAAAGCGTACCCGATAACCAAAGTTGGAGTTAGCTGGCTACGGGTAAAAATATACAGCTTGACAGCGGAGGTTCGGATGCACATTTCGAGAATGACGGCACGCCAGGCTAAGATGGACAAAGACAAGGATAAGGAGAAGGCAGCCGGCACTGTGAGACAACAAGCTGTCAATGCTGGAAGCGTAGCAAATGCGAAAAAGAATAATGATATTGGGACTCCTGGTCTAAAGCAGCGAGGACTCGGCGCCGTTCGAAAGACTGTGGCCCCAGCTCAGAAAGGGAAGAAAGCAGAGAGCCGCTCGAAATCAGCGACCGCAGTGAACTTGGCAAACTCAGCAAGGGGTGAGCAGTTCGAGCAGGACTTGGTTAGGCTCAACGCAGCGGACCCATAGAGCACAGAGAGGCAGAAAAACGGGCTGAGTAAAGGAAAAGAATCAGCCCTGAGGCAGCCTACCTTGTTGGAGTCCTTTACTCCCAGGGCAAACATGCAGCCGGGCAAAGCGCGGGCAGGATACAGAAACGTCCTCGAGGACGCAGCGATAGATGCTCCCGGCGCGGAGGGAATGGTCGCTAGGCAACCCCAGGATGCAGCCGCGGCAGCTAACAGCGGCGATAATGGAGCGGGCAGCACAACTATGGGAGTTCTGCTGTTAGACTCCAACAGCAGTATAGCGAAGAGTCTTGGAGATCCCGAAAAAGGCTCACAGAGAAACGAGATTTTTACCCCCATAACCAGCGGGACTGCGGGAAGTGCAGATGTGTTGGAGGCACTAATGCAGGTAGAGGCTGAGATGGGGAAGATGCAAAAGGTTGGAAACAGCTGGGGCAGTAATACCAGTTTGGCAGCTAAAGGTAGGCGCCTGGATGGCAGCAATCAGTCTGTGGTGCCTGAGAGGAAGGAGGGTGGATCAATGGAAGGTGATCTCTTTTACTCGGTTGACGAGGATACTGACACCACCCAGACAAGCAAAGTTGATTTAGAGGGGGGAGAGGAGGTGGTTGACGACTCGGACTCTGGATTAAGTACCTCTAGGAAAGAGAGCACGCAGAAAAAGAAGCGCCGTAAGGGGAAAAGGCGAGGTATGGATATAGGTATGGATATAGGATTGCCCACAGCGGGGTGAGAGAAACTAGCATGGGATTATTCCGCTACCTCGCAGATTTACCTGGAGGACATCAAATCCCCCTCTGATGCAAATACTCCTACCCCCTTGCAGAATCAGGCCCCTTTTGATATGATCTTTAACACTCTCAAACAAATGCAAGGGGAAGCTAGAACAGAAAGCCGCAGGGCAAGACAAACATAAAAAAAAATCCAGAACTCCCTCAGGAAAATTAATAAACTATACGATGGGATTGCAGAGAGGGTCACCGAGGTGGAGGAGAGAACTGGGAAACTCGAAGATGAGGTTGGGGCATGGCAAGACTTTAAGGTGGAGCAGGAGAAGCTGGCAAGTGACCTTCAGTGGAAGATCGAGGACTTTGAAAATCGCCAGAGGAGGAATAACATTCGCATTTTGGGGGTGGCAGAAGGGGCAGAAGGGGAGGACATTATGCGCTTTGTGACTAATCTGTTAAGAGGAGCCTTCCCGGAATCAGAGTGGGAGTGGGAAAAAGAGATCCAACGGGCCCATAGATTCCCTTTTTCTATCAGGAAAGATTGGGGCAGAGGGGGACAGACAGGTCAACCTGCGCTACCCAGGGCTATCTTGATATACGTAGGAAATTACCTACTTAGAGAGGAAATAATGGATAAGGCCAGACCGGACAAAAAAGATCATTCGAGGGGACCACCTTCTTTGCTAGGCCCGACTTTTGCCACATAACCGTGGAGAGAAGATGGCGGATCAGGCAACTTATTAAACCTTTCCAGTCCTCAGGCGCAGAGGCATTTTTGCTATTCCCCGCTAGGCTGAAGATAGTCATAAGGGGGAGAACAAGAATCTTCATGTCCGAGATTAAAGCTCAACAATTCTTGGAGGAGATTAAGAGTCAGAAAGGTGGCTGAGATATCTAGAGCGCCCTATATACTCTGCGAGGTCCTGTAGATGCTATAAATGCGGGGCACTATAAGGAGTAGGCTGTATAATCGGTTTGTGTTTAAAGCAGCAAGCTTAGTAAGATAGGTAAGGTATGTAATTTGATGGCGGGGGATAAAGGGGGTACACGAGACATAGGTAAAAGTTGGGTGGAGGGGGAGAGGGGAGCGATAACCGCAAGCCGGAGCGGCTACACATAGGTCTCATGGACCTATTTGCCAGTAAGTGGGGGGGGGAGATTGCGACAGGATGGGTGGGATGGGTGGTTTTAGGGGATAAAAGGGGGGGAAAAAGGCAAAAAAAGGTAAAGGTACAGGGTATATGAGGCAGCACAGGGTGGCTCATGACAGCGCACAAGGAGTACAATCAACACAGTATGCAGAGATATGTTGGGGGACACTTAACCAACCCCAGATCCATAACCAGTACAATAGTATGGGCAAACCCTTTCAGGTATTTTAATGAGCTGTAGAATAGCTACTATTAATGTATGTGGCCTTAACGATGCTGGAAAGAGGCTAAGAGTGGCGGCTTTACTTAGGACGCTGCGATTAGATATGGTTTGCCTCCAGGAAACACATGTAGAAGATTCCAAGGGGTATCTCCTGGATCAATTAGGGTTTGCTGTTTTGGCAAAACACAAACAAGCTACTAAGCATAGGGGAGTGGCAGTACTAGGGAGACTAAGTGAGATAGAGGTGATAAAAAAAGGAGGATCAATGGGGTAGGTGGGTAATTTTGGTCAGAGGACGACCCGGAGATATTTCAATATTTAGATACAGAACTGGCGTTGTGGTCCGAACCAATTATTTGTTGTGGGGATTTTAATATTCATGACCCCAGCAGTTCGTTCTTACAGAGAGGAGGGCAATATCTAGGTAGGAAGAGGAGAGTACATAGGGCACTGGCCGATATGGCCTTACACAACTCTTTAGTGGATCCGTGGGTTAAGTTGAAGCCAGGTACGGACGGTAGCACATTTTATTCAGCGCCTCATAAGGTATTGGTTAAGCTGGATTATTTTCTGATATCTACCCCCCTGATGGCAGGGGCACAAATTGAAAAACAGCCTAGAGTTGTATCAGATCATAGTCCATTGATTTTAACCATCAGAATAGGTCAGATACAGCGGAAGGATATACAATGGACATTCGATAGAGCTCTGTTGAAGGATGAGTCATACCGGGATCATATGGCAGATTGGATTAAGATGTATTGGGATATTAATAGAGGCACAGCCCCCTCGGGAGTAGTCTGGGATGCTTTTAAGGCCGGGGTGAGGGGGGAGACAATGAGTTACGTAATCTATAACCAGAAAAAGATAAGAGATAAAATTAGTGAAGTATATCATAGTTTGATGAATGAAGAGGAAGAATTGGCGAGGAATTTGCGATTGAATGCGCCAATTGAAGAGCACCTCCTTAAAATCATTGCTCTTAGAGCAGAAGCTGTAGAAAATATCTCTAAAAAAGCAGCAGAGAATTATTTAACCAAGAGGGAAGCTGCATACGAACTAAGCGAGAAGGTGGGACACTTATTAGCGGTACGCACTAGACAAAGATTAGCAGCTTCGGATATCTCGGAGATTAGGGATGGGAGTGGGACCTTAGTCTCTGAAACAGCTAAAATAAGAGAGGTTTTTAGACAATTTTATGTAGAGTTGTATGCTGGGGGCAGGACAGGGACTCTAAGAGAGGTAGAAAGTTACCTTAGAGATATTACCCCTTCAATTACAACTATGGAGGAAAGGGAGATGTTGGACTCGCCTTTCAGCTCAGAGGAACTCCTCATGGCGTTGAAGCTATTACCCTCAGGCAAAGCAGCTGGCCCTGATCAACTGCTGATTGAGTTTTACAAAGTGTTCCATCAAGTGATCGGTCAAGATATGTTTAACGTCATGCTGAAAGCACAGAAAGGGGAAATTATACCCGAATCTTGGGGGGAAGCGGACATTATTGTTATTATAAAAAAAGGCAAAATACCATCACTGCCAGGGTCATATAGACCCATTACATTGATGAACGCGGACACAAAACTGTACTCCAAGATACTGGCGAGAAGATTAGCGGTAGTAATAGAGGGGTTAGTAAGCCACACCCAGCATGGGTTTATCCCAGGCAAAAGCACCACACAACACATTGGGCAGGTAGTTACAATGTTTGATGTGGCAGGAATCCTGGGGGACCCTATGGCGGCGCTTTTTTTGGATGCTGAGAAGGCGTTCGATAGGGTCTCCTGGGAATATCTCTGGCATACGCTAAAGTGGAGTGGGTTCGGGAAAGGCTTTATAACAGCAATGCAGACTCTTTATAAAAACCCGTCAGGAAGGATTAAAGTTAATAGGGGCTATTCAACATCAGTTAGCATTAGGAGTGGGACCAGACAGGGATGTCCGTCATCCCCACTCATGTTTGCACTTTACTTAGATCCACTGATACGCAAGCTGGAGGGTAACTACAAGATCCCGGCAATCAGGTTGAACGGCTACGAGGTAAAGATGCTAGCCTACGCAGATGATGTGGCCATTTTGACATCCAATCCTACCGAGGCAATAAGGGAAATTGAGACTGAGGCACATAATTTCTATAACCAGAAAAAGATAAGAGATAAAATTAGTGAAGTATATCATAGTTTGATGAATGAAGAGGAAGAATTGGCGAGGAATTTGCGATTGAATGCGCCAATTGAAGAGCACCTCCTTAAAATCATTGCTCTTAGAGCAGAAGCTGTAGAAAATATCTCTAAAAAAGCAGCATAGAATTATTTAACCAAGAGGGCAGCTGCATACGAACTAAGCGAGAAGGTGGGACACTTATTAGCGGTACGCACTAGACAAAGATTAGCAGCTTCGGATATCTCGGAGATTAGGGATGGGAGTGGGACCTTAGTCTCTGAAACAGCTAAAATAAGGGAGGTTTTTAGACAATTTTATGTAGAGTTGTATGCTGGGGGCAGGACAGGGACTCTAAGAGAGGTAGAAAGTTACCTTAGAGATATTACCCCTTCAATTACAACTATGGAGGAAAGGGAGATGCTGGACTCGCCTTTCAGCTCAGAGGAACTCCTCATGGCGTTGAAGCTATTACCCTCAGGCAAAGCAGCTGGCCCTGATCAACTGCCGATTGAGTTTTACAAAGTGTTCCATCAAGTGATCGGTCAAGATATGTTTAACGTCATGCTGAAAGCACAGAAAGGGGAAATTATACCCGAATCTTGGGGGGAAGCGGACATTATTGTTATTATAAAAAAAGGCAAAATACCATCACTGCCAGGGTCTTATAGACCCATTACATTGATGAACGCGGACACAAAACTGTACTCCAAGATACTGGCGAGAAGATTAGCGGTAGTAATAGAGGGGTTAGTAAGCCACACCCAGCATGGGTTTATCCCAGGCAAAAGCACCACACAACACATTGGGCAGGTAGTTACAATGTTTGATGTGGCAGGAATCCTGGGGGACCCTATGGCGGCGCTTTTTTTGGATGCTGAGAAGGCGTTCGATAGGGTCTCCTGGGAATATCTCTGGCATACGCTAAAGTGGAGTGGGTTCGGGAAAGGCTTTATAACAGCAATGCAGACTCTTTATAAAAACCCGTCAGGGAGGATTAAAGTTAATAGGGGCTATTCAACATCAGTTAGCATTAGGAGTGGGACCAGACAGGGATGTCCGTCATCCCCACTCATGTTTGCACTTTACTTAGATCCACTGATACGCAAGCTGGAGGGTAACTACAAGATCCCGGCAATCAGGTTGAACGGCTACGAGGTAAAGATGCTAGCCTACGCAGATGATGTGGCCATTTTGACATCCAATCCTACCGAGGCAATAAGGGAAATTGAGACTGAGGCACATAAATTTGGGCAGGTTGCGGGATATAGCCTAAATAGCTCTAAAACTCAAATTGTGTGTAATCAGTATGTCATGTGTAATGACCATAGGGTGGTGGATTCTGCTGTATACCTAGGGGTGGCAATTACAGCTGATTTAGATACAGTTGTCCAGAATAACCTCGCGCCCCTGATGATTAGGGTAAAAACAGACTTAGAACGGATGAACAATCTACACCTTTCACTAGTTGGATGTACTAATGTTATAAAGATGCTGGTATTGCCCGAATTTTTATATTTTTTCAGGGCAATACCTTTATTCTTTGAGGCAAAGTGGTTTAAAGAATTGGAGAATATTCTGAATAGGTTCATCTGGGCTCATGGCAAGACACGCAGGGCCTACAGATTCATGTCACTACTGAGAGAAAGAGGAGGGTGGGGGCGCCCGATTTTAAGTTATACTACTGGGCAGCTGTATTGCAGTACATGAGGGGATTAATTGGAGCGGGCCGTTTAGATCAGATAACCACCAATGATTCATCTAGGATATACTCTGTGGTCTTGGGGTCAGAGGTGGAGAATTGCTTCCTTAACTGTACTGACTTTGGATATTATAAAAGGACAAGGTTCAAAACAGTCCAAGCCGCGGTTAAGACCTGGAATGCTGTCATGAAGAGAGTTGGCATTGGCCGATATAATTAATATACTAGGATGCACAAAAATGTTTCATTTCCATCACAGATTTTTGGGGATACGATAATGGCGGGGTGGGCAGATAAGGGGATAATTCAAATCGGGGATGTGAGGAATATGGAGGGAGTGATACAATTTTCAGATTTAATGAGCAAATATGGTTTGGATAGGAGGGACTTTTTTAAATTTCTGCAAATAAGAAGTTTTCTGGGGTGTAAGCAGGGGGGACGGTGGGTTTTAGTAAGGTAGAAATTATGGAGAAAATAAGATTAGGGGGAGATTGCTCTATTCGAAGCTTTTATGCAAGCCTTACAGCAGCGAAATCAGACGATATGGACAAGCATAGCTCCAAGTGGGCAGAGAAATTGAGTGGGGAAGCTGGCTGGTTTCAAGAGTCATTGGATCTAGGCCGCACTCTATTATGCTCAGCACCACTGCAGTCTCAACAATATAAAACCCTGTACTGGTTGTATTTTACACCAGCGAAGATAGCAAAGTGGGGGGGGGGTAGTACAGGTACTACATGTCCAAGGTGCAGTTCGTCCGATGCTGATTTGATACACATATTTGCTGCATGTCCGCAGTTGCACACATTATTGAAAGAGATTGAGAACTTTTTGGATTCCTCTTTAGGCATTCAAATTACTTTAAACCCTCCCCAAATACTATTAGGAATAGCCACAGATAGTAACATTATCCATAGAGAATTCATTTTTGTAGCTATGGCAGTTTATAGACTCTGTATTGCCAGGGCTTGGTTAGATAAGTACCCTCCAGCAATGCATGTATGGTTGGCTAAACTATTGGCAACTTATAATCTGGAAAAGAACATATACGCTGGAAAAGGCAGGAAAGGGAAGCGTTTAGGTTTAAGTATATGGGACCCTGTTAGAAGATGGAGAGAGGGCTTGGGGTTAATGTGAATAGGGTGAAGTAGGTTTTGACGAATCCAATATAGGAGTTGAAATGAAATGTATTGCATTACTTGAATGAAATTCAGATTATGAAGTAATTTATCATGAGTTTATTATATGGGTTGGCTTGAGTCGAAAGGAAATGTACTGTTATAATGTATGGAAATGAATATATTTGACGAAGTGCGCTGTAATGTGTTAACTGTGCAAAAGTAAGAATTAAAAAAAGTTTTTTGTGTTTGAGAAGGATTGCAACCATTAAACTGTTCAAGAGGAACATCATTAGGCTGTAACCAATGTGACCAATCAGAGTCAGTGTTTTCCCAAATTTAGTTTCCAATAATAGCCTGTTGCTGAGTGTGTTTTACCAACTGTCTTCTATTGCCCCATCCTGTGCCCTCAAATAGTAAAATAACCTTTGTCAACTCTAACACTTGCACCAGTGATGTACACTTGGACTCACCCACCTTTCCTGACTCTGAACGGTCTTTTGATTAACAGCAAAACACCAACACAAAAAGTCTTATCAAGAAAATTATGTCATTTATCATAGTTACTTTTCATTTTGGCTTGACTGACAACCATATTTGAAAACATCTCACTTTTTGGTATCATGTTTAACAACAATATTCACACATCCGGTTTCCTAGAGGCACCCAGGGAGCAAACCTGTGTCAACTTCCCTTCCCCTAAGTAAAGAACATGGGGTCCCTCCGGTTATACAATGTGGCTAAGTATTATAGCTCCACATTTTCTTCTTAAGAAAATTAACTACATCATGATCAGTTTGCATACCTGGACTATGGAAATGCTCTCTACGCTGGCATCAACAAGTCCCTACTCTACAAACTCCAGACAATACAGAACACTGTGGCCAGACTCGTCCTCGGCATCCCCGGCACGCACACATCAGCCAACACCTGCGGAGACTCCACTTCCTCCCGGTGGAGAAGAGAGTCACCTTCATGATCCTCACTTATGCCTACAAATGCCTACACAACAACGTATCCAAATACCTCAGGGACAGAATAAACTTCCACGTACCCAAAAGAAACCTCCGAACTGCCAAACTCCCACTACCTGAAACCCTGCGCATCCACAGAGCCAGAGCAGGCGGATGATCTTTCCCTCACATTGCAGCCAAGACCTGGAACAAGTTACCAACAGACATCAGACGCGCACCCTCCCTGGACACCTTTAGGAAGACTCTCAAGACCTGCCTCTTCGGCTGAACGGATCTGCTTATCTCCCCCTCCACCCTCAGCGCCTTGAGACCCTTACGGGTGAGTAGAGCGTTTACAATTCCCTGATTGATTGATTGATTGAACTAAGCCATTTGAAGTCGGTGAACGTAAAGCAACTTCCAAATGTTTTACATCATGGTGCACTGGAAACTCACACATAAAGTCAGAAATTAAATGTGCACCATTGTCCATGATTATTTCATTTGGGGAGCCTTCTAACAAAAAAATATATGTCCAAGACAATGAATGACAGATTCGGTACTTGGAGATTCCACAAAGGAAAAATACACACAGTTGAAGTAATAATAATGTCAACGAATCAGGTGCCTCATATTGTTTGGCAGTGTGGAATACAGACCTGAGAAATCCAAACCCATTTCTTGACAAAAAAAGTCTCAAATCATAACCAGGAATGGCATTATAAGAAGAACCATTTTCCTTGGATAAAGCCATTGTGGATAAACTCCACCACTTCCTATCATCCAACATTACAGATGATCTGGTTCTTCTCACAGCATTTTATGAAGGCATACATTTAGAACTCCCTTTGTTCCTAAACAAGTGATATTTCACTCCAACAAAATCACCAACAATCACTAAAAAGATATTAGCACCAAATATCTTGTCATGCTGAACTTTCATCTTATTTTGTTTCATCAAAATATTTGCCTTATCTTCTTCATGCATATCTTTTTCAATTAAAAGAGTTTCATATTTGGATATCCATTACAGATTAATATCAGAAAAAGGAATTCTATTCCTAAGCAATGCAAATGGTGAAAAAACAGTAGTACTGTGGGATGTCCAATGATAACTCAAAATTGTTCCTCCCAGAAACTTTCTAACATTCATCTTGCACGAACACAGTGCTTGTATTCTTTCACTAATTAAGCTGCGAAATCAAAACCCAATTTGTTCCATGAAAAGGAACAGGGTTCACAGGTCTCTCAGTGGTCTTCTAGTGTGTGTCTGAAAGTAAACATTCAGAACATTTATCAATAACAAATGTGACCTGACTGCCCAAGGAAGGCCGCCAATTGTGGTGTTTAACTCTTTTGCAAGTCTTTGTCCTACCCAAATGTCCTTGATGGGCCATTTAAATTATATAATTTCTCATTTTCTCATCCTTGCAGATGGCATAATAAAGTGTCCCTCAACGTCATTCCATTTACTATAGAAACTTGTCTTATACTTGAATAAATATGTTTAATTCACCCAACAAACACCTACTTCAGGCCAGCCATTCACAATAAACTCCTTCATCTTCTGTAAATTCTCATCACATTGATACGCACCATCCAATCTTTCTCGGGTATCATGATATTGCACTCACTGATGGTATCCAGAACAGCCAAAACACACTCAGTATCACCAGCAATCATCTTCTTCAACTTCTTCCAGAGGCATATGTGACAAACAATCTGCAAGGACATTTCATCCCCCCCCCAGACAGATGTTTGACCACAAAATTGTATTCTTGAAGTTTGGAGACCAATTTGATCAATCTTGCTGACAGATTACCCAACCAACCTCCATCCAGAATGTCCACCAAGGGTTTATGGTCAGTAAACAACAAAAATGTGCAACTCTAGACACACATCTTGAACGTTTGTACAGTCCATATGCATGCAAGTGCCTCACTTTGTTTCAATGTCCTGGAGGCAAAAGCTACTATTTCTTCTTTTCCAGCTACCCACCCATTCAAACTGACATCAACAGTAATTACAGAGATACCCCTTTCATGAAATGCTCTCAAAGCCATTCTATTATCGGACCGCTACAAAGGGTGCCTGTTATATGCAAATGGATTGAACGTCCTGAAGATGGTCTGACGGACAAACGACAAGACAGACCGAAACGTCGACTCCCTCATCTATTTCCCAAATATTTATTGTATATCAGTAACTGTACCTTGTATTTCTAGATATGTTACTCTAATTATTTTGGAATAGATGTATACATTCATGACCTGTGTGTTGATTTGTACATCCTCTTTCATGGTGTTTTGCTATGTCAATTTTCTTTGATTGTACCCTCTTGAATTTTATTTATATAAAAGAATTTGTAGTTTTTGAAACAAGATATTCCCGTGTTCATGATATTATTTTCTCATTTATTCAGTGTTAACATTCTTTTATCTGACATATGCTCTGATTGTTCAAATGTTCAGGATCAATTTGGATTGAACCACTAAGTATTTATGTGTATAGCACACTAAAGAAAGAATTTTGAAACAAAATCACTTGCAGGCACCTCTTACTTATTATTGACTTGACTGGCCAAGTCTCCACGGTATATTGGCTTTTCCCACGTCCTTATCCTTTATTTACCAGGCAGCGTTATGTCACGTTAAGTGGCTTAATGCTGCCTTGTGAATAAGGCGAAGCCCATGCGCCACAGGAATGTCCCTAAAAGTGAAGCTTCTGTGGCGATAGGGGCTTGTGAGTATGCCCCTTAATGTCTGACTTTTTGTGCATAGCCTTGTACAAACCTAAGATAGTACTTTGCTAGCCCCAGAAATAACCAAAGAGCATCTCTGTACTTGGGCAGCTTGGCATCTCTGATAGTTTTGATGAGACAAAACTTTGGTTTTATCCTTGATGAGGAAATAGAGTGACCTAAATATTCTTATTCTTCAGTCACAAATTTACATTTGTCACGCCTAATGGTCAGCCTCTCTGTGACAGACTTGACAATACTTTTCTTAGAATTTGGCTGATCCCCTCAACACTTTTTACAAAAACCCAGTTATTGTCATGTTATGCCTATATCCCCTTTACTTCTCAAAACAGGTTATCCATTATTTTCTGGAACACATTAGCTACTGATGCCAACCAAAATGGTAGTCTGAGATATTTGTTGCACTGAATGGTGTTACAAAGGTTGTAAGATCCTGCAACTTTAGTGTCAAATCATTCTGATGATAGGCTGATCATGAGTTAATAACCGAAAACCACTTTGCAACACCCAGGTTGACTATCAACTCATGTATTTTAGGATGAGGATGGCAATCTACCAATACGTTCTTATTAATGGTGCACAAGTCGGCACATAACTGAATCTCACCAAATTTCTTTAGAGCCACAACCGCTGGTGCAACCCACTGAGAAGAGTCACAAGATTCAATAATAACCTTGGAGCATAAATCATTTAAAACCAGCTTGAGCTTATCTTTAATTCTGAGTGGGACGGGTGAAACTTGTGAATTACTGGTTGTGCATGAGGCTTGAGTTTAACGTGGTGTTCAAAACCCTTCACCACACCCACTCGTTCTTGGAATACCTGGTCAAAATCATGTAAAATGGTTTCAATTGTTTCTCTAGTATTACTAATATATCTCCGACAACTATGGGATTCTCTGACCCTGGTTGTAGATATAAATTCATCTTGACCGACTCTTGCCCCCAATTATATCTTTCCCCTTAATCACAGCATACATTTTTGTAAAGGTTTCCCTGGCTAAACATTCTAACTTGGATTTCAAGTATCCTAACATATCAATGTCCTTTTCTTCAAAAGCTTTAGGATTCACATCGGTAGGAAATAAAAATACTTTGTCCTTCCAATAAATATATAAATGTGGTATCTACGAGAATAATGATCGGAGATCCTGAATCAGCCATCACCTGTAAAGAAACGTTATCTGATTACTGATTTTCGAACGAGTCTTGTTACTTTTTTTTACACCTGACCTGAAAATTACCTGTCTTTTTACACAACAAGCATTGTTTCCCAATTGATGGAAACCCTGGATGAGTACTACGATAGCTTTTAGATCAGCATAGGTAGCAGCAATAAATGGATTTGTTATCTGTGATTCTCAAACTTTTCCCACATGTGTTAAATGACATGCCAGATCCACATGCTTTTATTAGTCAGATGTAGCGACAAGGTTTACAACATTTTCTGCATTTCAAATCTTTGAAGACACCATGGACCTCTCAATACCTTTGGCTAAATCAATGACCTCTAAAAGCGTTGGATTACTACAACTTAACAATATCTACTGAATTGTTGTTGAATATTAGTTGAAAACAATTTGACCATGAATATAAATATGACCCACATTCACATGTTGGAGCCAAATCTCTCAAAGTTGACACATATTCTTCAACATGCTCCGCTGCAAACTTTTCCATTTAAAGAAATTGTGTCTCTCAAGCATAATGATCCGCTCTTCTGAATATTGTTTACATATCCTTTCATTTTTTTTTTTCTTTTTTGCTGTGGCAACAAAGTGTCGAGAAGTATCAACCTCCGCTCAAAACGGTGAGAAGCTGAGCTGAACTGAGCCGTGACGGAGCACTGGAGTGCTGCTTTGTATTATTCGAACACACCTGCGCAAGCTTTCATCTCTGGACTCGGAGACGGCGGGCTGCAGGCGGCAGCAGGAAGACCGAGTAGCCTCAAGCGGCTCCTATCGAGTGCGAGACGGGCCGATGCTGGGCGGCTTGTCTATCAGCCACCGCCGAGTCTTTCTTTGGCGGTTCCCAGCGCTGTTGCTGGGATTTCAATCCCATGTTGTTCGCGGCCAAGGAGGTGCCGTGCGCGTAAGAAAATGCCGCCCAAAACACTTACGAAGATCTCCACACGCAGCGACAAAGCCGGGAATCAACTTATTGTAGCGGAGGGGGTGTAGAACGCCAGCGGGGTGCCGAAAGTAATGCAGCCGGTGGAGGTGAGAGTACTCAATCCACTTCCCTTATTAGTGTACAGAAAGGTGCTGTCTCTTCAGTTGAAAGCGTTGCAGCCCCGCGTTTGTCTCTGCAAGGTACACAAAATTAGTTGGTTATGTTTGAGCGCCAGAATTTGAGAAATTTGGGAGTTCAACCGCTTTATTAAAAGCAGCAACATCAATTACATCAATTATAACAGATTGGGATAATATTGTGCCGGATATCAATTGTGTACAGGTAGCTGCACCCAGCCAACTTGTTCTTCCTAGTCCATTAGGCACCCCCACAGTCATGAACTTTCAGGCTATGTCTAACCAGGATAATGTTGTGCCTATGGAAGTAATGGAAAATCAGCGTAGCCTGAATTTAAACTTGAGGGGTGATGAGAACTGTATTACGGGGAATGGAGTCTGCCACTGAACTGCTGGTGCAACTAAACAGAGCCTGATTGGCAGTAAGGACAATTTGACAATTGAGACAGAGACCGATCTGACCGTTTTTTCTGAAGGTACGCAGATTATAAGGGCAACACGTGAGACTGGTGAAAAATGTCACTCTATGTCAGATCCTTCCTCTGATGAGAGTACAAATGTTAGTCGAGGTTGGGTGGATTACAGCGAGGGCAGTACCTCAACGGAGGATTTAAGGTCAAGTGTAATTTCACCAAGTCCCAGTGTTACAACGGTCAAGAAACGCAAGAAGAGAGCGCTGCAGGTACAGGGTATCAAAGCTGATGGGGTTACGGAACTGGACAAGGATAGGGTCATAGCAGGCACGGATATAGTGGCTTTGGATAAGGAAAAACCTGCTCCCCAGGAGATCACCCTGGCCACTATCTATGATACAATGATGAATCATAGAGCAGAGAGTAAAGCAGAGGATTTACGTACTCAGGCTACATGTTGTAAAGTCAAGAATGCTGTCCGACGGGCAATTAAAACATGTGCTGAGACAGCTGACAGAGTCACGGAAACTGAGGCCAGAATCTCTGTATTGGAAGATGAGGCTGTTGCTCAGAAGTCAGAGTTAGAGCTTGTCAAAGCCCATCGGGATGATCTCAGTTACAAACTAACGGAGTTGGAAAATCATAGCCGAAGAAATAATCTACATTTTCTGGGGGTACCTGAACACAAGGAGGGTTCAGACACACGGAAGTTTGTAGCTGAATTATTGCAAGAAGCCTTTCCTGAGCTGACAACATGGGACTGGTCAAGGGAAATTCAAAGGGCGCACCGATTCCCTTTTACAAAGAAACAGCCACATATAGGAGAAGAGGACCTCCCAAGAGCAATTCTAGTCTGCTTTAATAATTTCCTAGCCCGGGAAGACATTTTTTTGTGAGTACGACCTGATAAGAAAGCACTCGCTAAGGACAGCAGCTTCTTTGTTAGACCAGACTTTTGCTAGGCCACGGTGTCTAAACGATGGCATCTGCGCCAATTGATACCTGAATTTCAACAAAAAGGGGCAGTGGTGTATCTGCAGAACCCGGCAAATTTTAAAGTCATGTTTAAGCAGCAAACAAAATTCTTTTTGTCTGAAGTTAAGGCCAAAGAATACCTGGATGCAATAAAGTGGAGCAAGGGGGCGGGGAAATTGTGAAATAGTTTATTTCTGGGTGTGCATTTTCTTTTTTGGTTTCCTTCCGCCCTCTGTGGTATTTAAAACTTATTTTCATGTAGCTCTTTTTGGATAGACCCGGAGGGAGGGGGACACGGTATTCCATATTCTGCAGGGACTGATGGTCCCTGGGCCTCATGTGCTGGGTAGGGTGCTTGGGGGGGGAGGTTGGTTGCGAAGGGTGGGAGTGGGGGAGCAGGGGTTGGGTTTGGGGGTAGGTGGTGGGTGGGTGAAAAATCAGCAGCAGAACAGAAGCAGGTGGTCGTAAATGATGTAAGGAGGAGCAATATCCGCCCTGAGAGTTCTGTTGCCTTGTCGGCGGATATAGTCGTATGTAAGTTGGTTAAGTTGGTTGTTGATGATAATGGATAGGTAAATAAAAATCTGTCCGTTGAACATATGTGGTCTTAACGACTTAAAGAAATGGCAGGTATTGGCTAAAATTGTGCAAATATTACATATTGACATATTATGTTTACAAGAGACCCATGTTGCTTGGGTTAATAGGGGATACTTGAAAGATTTGGGTATGGATTTGGCAGTATGTTCTAAACAAACTGGGGTGAAAAGAGGGGTTGCTATACTGATAAAACGAGGAGTAGGTAACTGTATTAAGTCAGCAGCAGATAGATGGGGTCGCTGGGCTATTGGAGAGTTTAAGATCGGGCATCATACATTTACCTTATGCAATCTCTATGGTCCTAATTTGGATGATGCCGAGCTATTGGATTTTATTAATGTTGAAATAGCCCAATGGCCGCAACCTGTGGTAGTGTGCGGTGACTTTAATATAAATATTGCTGCTGGTTTCAATGTCAGATCAACTTGTGTGTATACAGGAAGAAAGAAGTTAATGTACTCTGCATTACGGGGCCTAATGATAGAACATGGTCTCCATGATGTCTGGAACATATTGCACCCTGATAATCCCGGTTTTACCTTTTTTTCTGCTCCACATTCCAAATGTGTTCGACTAGACTATTTTTTTTATCGCTGCAGCTTTGTTATCCAAAGTCAACATTTTGATTCAGCCCGAATTGGTCTCTGACCATAATCCAGTGGTTTTAGAGCTGGCTCTGGATTCTGGATTTCAAGTAGGCCCACAACCTTGGTCTTTTGATAGGAAATTACTAGTTGATGAGGAGTACTGTCAATTCATGTGTAAGATTATTCAGGAATTCTTTATTATCAATACGGGTACGGCTTCACAGGAGATAGTCTGGGACACGTTTAAATCAGTTGTTAGAGGAGAAACTCTTAGTTTCTCCAAATTTAAATGTAGGAAGGTCTTGATTAAGGATCAACAAGATTTTGCACGGGTCATTATTGCTGAGGGCAAATTAGCTGATTCAATACGCCTAGGTTTGGAGCCAGTTTTAGTTCAAAAGGCTCAACAAGATCTCACTATCCCTAGAACGTCCACGTATGCCAATATTGCTGATCAAATTGCCGAAAAATGTATACAGCATAAAGAAGAGGCGTATGAATTTAGTGAAAATACCGGCAGATTATTGGCGAAGAGGCTAAGGGAGAGGGCAGTTTATAATGATATTCCAAAATTTAAGGATTTACAAGGGATTATGCAGGAAACTAAGGCGGGTGTTCTCGAGGCGTTTCAAGGATTTTATCAAGCATTATATAGCAATCCGGGGTTTGGAACGGGCGGTGGGGATGAGCAGGAGTACCTTCGTGAGCTGGTTTCTGAAATACTGCCAGATCATTGTAAAACAACACTATCTATCCCTCTGAACTGGACTGAGGTGAAATCAGCACTTTTAGGCCTGGCAAAGGGTAAGGCTATGGGCCCCGACAGCATCCCTTTAGAATTCTACCGTTCGTTCCGGAACATATTAAAGAATGAGCTGGTGGAAGTATTTCAACAGGCTTTTCTAGGCAAGGCACCAGATTCATTGTCTAAAGCAACAATCGTAGTTTTTAAAAAGAAAGGGAAAAAAGAAACATAAATGGGATCATATAGGTCAATCTTGTTACTGAATACAGACAGTAAGATTTATTCTAAAATCATGGCTAACAGGATGAACGATCTGATCCCTGGGTTAGTCTCAGTAAGGCAACATGGGTTCATTCAACGCAGAGACACTACTGACCATATTAAAAGGATTGTCTCCATGCTGGACTGGTCACAGAGCTGTAAATCCCCCATCGGCGTGGCCCTGTTGGATGCTGAAAAAGCATTCAACAGGGTCTCGTGGCGGTTCCTGTGGGCAGTCTTGGCTTGGAAGGGATTCCCGTCAGAGTTTATTACAGCTGTACAAACTCTGTACTCTCATCCATCAGCCGTAATTCGGGTAAGCGGGGATGTCTCTGGTGAGGTCGCGATAGCAAGGGGGACAGGACAAGGTTGTCCCTGTTCCCCCTTGCTGTTTGCCTTATATATTGATCCCTTTTTAGCTACTTTAGAGGAAGATAGTGTAATAAAACCCTTCCAGATAAACACCGGATGTTTTAAAGTATTTGCGTATGCAGATGACATCGCTGTGGTAATGTCGAATATTGCTGATGCTTTACCCCGAATTATTGAGGATGCAGGAGTTTTCGGGAGGTTTTCCGGCTATAAATTAAACGTTACTAAAACTCAACTGATTCACTCACAGGCCGGCTGCCCTGAAAATATGACCTTCGAGACCGAGGCAACTTATCTCGGTATTAAGATCACACCGAAGGTCGAGGATATCATCCCTATAAATCTTGATCCCATTATTGCCTCATCTAATAAAACATTAGAAAGGATCAACAATTTATACCTTTCACTTTTTGGCCGCAGTTTCGTCCTAAAAATGTTTATCTTTCCTAAATTTTTGTACGTATTTCGTGCCATTCCTTTCTTAATACCTGCTGTTTTCTTTTCTCGAATTGAGAGAATGTGCTCAAGGTTCCTCTGGGGCTATCGCCGTGCCAGACGAGCTTTGAAAAGGTGTATTTTACCTAGAGAGAGAGGAGGCTGGGGGGTCCCCGATTTTCAACTATACCACTGGATCGCTATATTGCAGCATTATGGGGGTGCTGATTCTGCCAGAAGATCCAACACCAGATTGTGCTGCCCCCTCAATCTATGAGATGCTTTTGAGCTCAGAAGCAAAACAGTGTTTAAATCGTATAATTGAGCCAAGCTATTATAAAAAAAATTAATTTAAGGCTGTTACTGCTGCGTATGTAATATGGAGGAAAACAAAGAAGAAATTAGGTATAGGCCCAAATCTGAGTGTATACACCCCGCTTCAAAATTTCTCTTTGCTACCTGAGATTTTTGGTGATCATGTAATGGCAAGATGGCACAATTTGGGAATTTTCCACCTTGGAGATTTATTTCAGGGGACTCATTTTGTATCATTTGAATTTTTACAGAAGAATCATAATTTAGCTCGAAGGGATTTATTTAAGTGTCTTCAGGTGCGCAGTTTTTGCGAGCAGAAATTAAATAAGAATGCGATTGCATTAAATAAAATTGAGATTATGGAAGCACTTAGATTAAGGGTTAAAATGGACCCCCTTTACCAGTTATTCATGGTTAAAACAGAGGATGACTTAGAAGTTTGCGAGCTAAAATGGGTTAATAAATCAGGGTTGGAGGGGGTCAACCTCATAAGAAGTATAGAGCTTGCAACTAACGTATTATTTAACGGACCCTTAAAAAGTCAGCATTTTCTGTCAATTTTCGGACTATATTATACGCCGCCTGGAAAATTGGCTAAATGGAATTCTGGCAGGGGGACTGGTTGTAATCGGTGTGGTTTGTATGCGGCTGATGCCCCCCACATGTTTTTCTTCTGTCTTAAGCTTTCTAAATTTATAAAGGATTTTGAGGTCTTTATTACGGTTAGCCTGGGCATACCAGTACAATTATCACCAACGTTGGTAATTTTCGGGTGCCAAGAAAATGTATCACATAACTGGTCGCCCGCCGAGGAGGGATTTGTATTTATCTGCATGGCCATGTTCCGTTTATGTATTACCTCTTAATGGCTGGACTGTGCACCCCCAACCTTTATTAATTGGCAAACCAGGCTGCTTTCTACATATCATCTTGAGATGGCGCTATACAGAACTAAGGGTATTAGAAGGAAAATACAGGGGAGTAAATTGTGGTCCCCCATTGTTAAGTGGATAGGTTTGTATTCTGAAGCAAACTATTAATATAAACTAATGTATTTTATGTTCTTCCTCCTTATTGGTGTATAATGCGATTTGTTAGTCCAATGGCGATGAATGTTTTTAAGTTGTATCTAATTTGCATAACTGTTTGTAACCCAAGTACATTCTGAAGTTCTTTTCTGTTTTTATGATTGATTTATTATGTGTCTGTCTGCTGACATAAACTTCAATAAAACATTTTTTTTAAATACATATACTTTCAACTGCAGCAAAATAAACATTCCAATGTATGTCAGCAGATTGTCCTTGTGGAGCAAATACTGTAGATAGATTATCTACAGTCTATTAGTTTTGTGCTGCCTGTCTAAGACTACCAAATAATAATGCAAATTTACATGCAAATTTACATGCAGGACTATACCTTGTGGTGTCAATAGCTACCGAAGAGTTTTCAAAAAAACTCTTTATTTGCAGCTTACCACCATGTGATATAAATGGAGGTGGTTGAGTGATTTGTTAAGAGCTCTTCATGCTCACAGGGACTTATCAAAGAAAGTTACAATACAAGGATTTTCCACACCGTAAACAAGATTTTACAAATTGCCAAGTATTTAATTTTTTTTATAGGAGAGCTTGTACCTGTTCTGCTAGATAAAGTATTCTCTTTGAAGTAGAGCAAACTGTGATGATTTATTTATTTTATTTTATTTAAAGAGTTTTATATAGCGCTGGTTAGACCCGAAGGTATCAGAGCGCTTTACATGAGAATCAACAATGTAACAGAACAAGTTCAACAAATTACACAATACATAAAAAAAATAGGCAATACAATTAGGAGTGGAGAGAAAGGAGAGAGAGAAGTAGTGGAGGGGGCAGGGGAGGTGAGAAAGGGAGGATAAGGGAAAAGACAATAAGGAGAGACGAAAAGAAGTCTGTCTAAAGACCGACTGGGTAGGTGACGACCAAGGAGGGAATCCACGGCCCATCTCCCCTATAGTTAAACCAGATAGTTCCATTGGGTATCAGACAAAATAGTTCAGTCTCAATACATTGAGAGAGGAGAGAAGGAGAGACAAAAATAGAGGGATGAATGTCGGAGGAGAGGACAGGAGAGATGAAAGGAAGTGGAACAATGTGGTTCAACAATATAACAGAAAAAGATCAACAATTACACATTACATCAAACAATCAGCAATACATTAGGAGAGGAGAGAAAGGAGAGAGAAAAGTAGTGGGGGGGGTAGGGGAGGTGAGAAAGTGAGGATAAGGGAAGAGACAATAAGGAGAGACGAAAAGAAGTCTGTCTAAAGACCGACTGGGTAGGTGACGACCAAGGAGGGAATCCATGGCCCATCTCCCCTATAGCTAAACCAGGTAGCTCCATCGGGCATCAGACAAAATAGTTCCGTCTCAATACATTGAGAGAGGAGAGAAGGAGAGACATATAACTAGAGGGAGGATGCGGGAGGAGACGATAGGAGAGACGAAGGGAAGTGCAACAAAGTGGTTCAACACTATAACAGAAAATGATTGACAATTACACATTACATCAGACAATCAGCAATACATTAGGAGAGGAGAGAAAGGAGAGAGAAAAGTAGTGGGGGGTAGGGGAGATGAGAAAGTGAGGAGAATGGAAGAGAGAACCGTAGAGACGAAAGGAAGTCTGTCTCAAGACCGACTGGGTAGGTGACGACCAAGGAGGGAATCCATGGCCCATCTCCCCTATAGCTAAACCAGGTAGCTCCATCGGGCATCAGACAAAATAGTTCGGTCTCAAATGTTGAGGAAAGATGTTCGCTGAGAAACAGGGTGGGGACAAGGGGTAGCGGCAGGTGATGGAAGAGGACAGAAGCTGGAAAGAGTAGGAGCGGAGAGGGGAGAGGGTTGGGGGAAGATAATGTCAGGAGAGACGCGGGAGCGTTTGCCTGAAGTCCGGCTAGGTAGGTAATAGTCAAAGGAGGGAGTCCAAAGTTAATCTCCCCTATGGTTCACGAGGTAGCTCCACCGGGCATCATACAAAGGTAGCTTTAGAGTTGAGGCCACAAAGTTGAGACAACAGAGTGTAGTGACGCAGGCTCCCGTCACCGCCCACTGGAGTGAACACTGCAAGGATCACAAACTGACCAAAATAAAATGGCCACCCACATGTTGGTTACAAGTACAACTCGTTACTCTTCCCAAGTTAATATGGCCACCACATCTCAGTATTGCATAACACACACATACAGACGTCCAGAGACACATGAGCTCACAAAGCGGATGTAAATAATGGTTGTGGTAAGCCACTCGCATGAAACAGGAACTCACCAGCAAACGTTGCTCTTGGAAAGCCAACGTGACCAAGACAAACCAGCAGAACAGGTAGAAGGGTATCCAACATAAGCGAGGACCAGCGAGAACTTGGAATTCCAGCAGCCAATTTAAAGGAGTCGCCATGAAAGTTCAAATAAGATCCGTGCAGTAGGTCTGAATACTATAGTACAGTCAGGTAGATTTCATCCAAGCCAGCTGCCCAGCCAAAAGCAATAAAACACCGGGTACAGCAGTTTAAAGCACTTCAGAGAGGTATGTTTACCCATGGCCTGTAATATATGGGTTTGGTAATGAGTACTTTAAGGAAGCTTGCTTCATTCCAGTGGTAAATAAAGGCTTCACAAAATGCACAGAAGAGATTGTCTGACTTCTGATTGACATGCTCCGGGGGGCGTAGCTCTCACTGGTGCAGATGGGGCAGTGACACTGGGGACCTGAGGCCATAGGGGCCCGCTGCACCCTGTTTAATGTTGTAGATGTATAGCCGACCAGCAGTCAGGGGGGCCATTTACCTTGCTTGCACCCGAGTCTGTGGAATTTTTGCTATGCCCAAGGTTGACATAAAAGATCAAATGTCCATTAACATTACAGCAGACATCCGCTTGCTTTAATGGACAGCATTCATGGGCACAAACAAGCACAAACAATGAAAAACCAAATGCAAAAACACATAATTGGAGTAGTAAACAAGCATTGCCAATGCCGATAGGTCTGGTGTTAAAATGCTGCCACTTGCTTGTAAGAGACATTGTTTTCTTGTGTACTATTGAAAAATACATCAAATACCTAAAAAGTCCCTCACCTTGATAAATCCATGGTAATACCGCCAATGTGGTAATTATCACACTGCCTCTAGAACGTACAGTATTACTGCAGGCTTCACATTTTGGGCATGCAAATTAGGTATAACTTGTGAAAGTAGCATTTGTTTAAGGTTTACTGTATTTATTTGTGAGGGTTTACCACCAGCAAAAGCCAAGGTTTATTATTATTATTATTATTATTATTATTATTATTATTATTCTGAGTTTTATATAGCGCCTGGTTACCGAGTAGGCATCCCAGCGCTCACCAGAGAATAACACTACCAGAAATAATACAGGGGTTTAAGCAGAAAACAGAAAAGTTTTTAAAAGTCTGCGGAACCGAAGAAGACTGGCTTCCGAACGTAGTTGTAGCGGAAGAGAGTTCCACAGAGTGACCACATTTATCGAAAACCTTCTACCACCCGTCCTGGCCTTCTTCACCCTCCCGACCTGAAGAAGATGTTGATGGTCAGAACGGAGAGAGCGGGGGGCCTTATAGGGCTGGACCATCTCCCCCAGAATAGGTGGACCTACCCCCTGCCGAACTTTATGGGCGATACAGAGTGACTTGAATTTCACCCTGTCCCTAACAGGGAGCCAGTGCAGTGCCCTCAGTGCCGGGCGAGCAGACTGGTTTAAATTGTGAAATTGAATAATACCAGTCTAATAGTCCATTGCAAATCATTCAAAACCAACTGAATGAAAAAAATGTGCATCAATCCGATTATTGCATTTTAATGCATTTTCCTAATACTCTACAGAGTTGATTTACTAAAGTTATTCACATGCTCAAAATTATCTTTATCCAGTGTTAAACCAAGAAACACAAGCATGCTTTCTGGTAGGCATTCCGCTTGTTTATGGAACCTTTACATCTTTTTAAGGCTAAAACAGTTTTTCTGTATCTTGACCCATAAAGGGCAGTCATGAGAATGTAAAAAACTGCACTCAATTGTAAAAAGTAACAAACAATGACAGCCTAACCTCCTAGCTGGCAGCACCTAACCCGATTTTTCTACTCTATTAATAAGTTGCCCACTAAATAAGGTGGGGGCTGCGTGCACACTGTTATAATACCCAACATCACAGTACTAGATCCCAACGGGATTTCAACAATTTATAAAAAGAAGCAAAGGTGCACCACCCAAAATCATTCTATCACCACAAATAAATCAATTGTCCATATCCAGGGAACAGAAAAAGCTTTGCTGTGTTTTTCTGAGAACTGAAAGAGCAAAGGAGGGGAGGAATGGTATTCATTCCCTAAGTGCGCATGAATGCTTGGCCGGTTGTCTCGGGTGGGCCAAACATTTATGCGCACATAGCATGCTCTCCACCCAAGCTGCATTACAGCCTGGATGGAGAAGATGCCCTGGCCCCCATTCCTCATGTGAGTGCGGACCCACAACGCCCAGATCAATCGCAGCGCTGCATTGCAGCGTTGTTATTGGCTCAGGGGAGCCTGGGTGTTTCCGGTGTCCTTCCTGTTTCGGCAGGAGGAAGGAGTGGAGAGACGCGATGAGGATGAAGCGGGCCACGGACAGGAGGTACGTTTTTAATTTTTATTTACTCCCTTCCTCATTCCCCCACCCCTGACTCTCCGCCTCACCATCCCTGATCAGTGCCGGCCGCAACTGACAAATAATGATGTATAATTGACTGTAGGGCAGGACCACTGAAATTATGCAATTCTGAGTCTGTTGTCATTTTCGCATAATTATGGATTGGCTGCATAATCCTTCATCTGCTGCACACTCAGAATGTTTTTTTTGTTTGTTTCTAGCTTAAACAGATCAAAAGTTGAAAAATATTTGGTGACTTGGGTACTTGCGCACAGGAAGGATTTTAGCACAGGTTGACTGGTCACATTTCAGTTGCTTATTGTTGTATTTGGGTATTAAATTGATACTAAAAAGGGGAGCTTTTTCCCAGACACTGTACCCAGGTGAGAGAAATGTCAAAATAATGCCATAATACTATCACAAAATATGCTGCATTATGTGGCATATTTTGCCTTTTATTACCAGATAATTTAGTCAACACTGCCACACAATTTGGTCCTCCCCTGCTGCATACTTCCGATGACCCTTCTGTTGGGTAATTCGGGGAATACCAGCCATAAACACTCATGTTTTTCTTTACAGCTTAGCTTTTGTCAGACCTACAGAGCATTGAAGTTTAACTTCAATTGTGTGGTTGGCAGATTTCAGACTCAATTTAATTTGCAATGTGGTTTACCTGCTCAAAGTCAAATACCTAAAGCTGGTGTTCATTTAACTTAAATATAAAAAAAAGCTCACTTTCAGTTCAGACGTGTTCGATTTACAAAATGAAAACAAACTGTTGCTTGCTGATAATGGTCCTGCTTAAATGCTTTAATTAAGCAAGCTGTGCTAAGGAAAATAAGAGGATTAAAAGGAACATGGATAGCAAACATTTCTGAGATTCGTTTTTTTTTTGCTTTAACAAAATGTTTATCTGCTTTGGGAGTGTACTTTTACAATAAAAAATCTCTTTAGACCTCTATCAACCATTGTTCCAATGCTTGGTGTTCACCCTTACAGTGAAGGATGCTAACCTGACAAGAGCACAAGACCTTTTAGAGTCATCTGACGGCGCCTCTCAGAAGAGTGATCTGTTAGGTACATTTGTATGATACACGAGATTCTAGCATCTCAGTAAAAACGGCGGTCGATAATTTTTTTTTATTCGGCGACTTGTGACGCACCAAGTCGTCGATTTTAAAGAAAAGACGTCAGAATGGGACTATTATAAGGTTATTAGAGTCGGCCAGCAGCCGAAGTAAAAGGCAGTACAGGTCACGGACCATGATTATAAGCAGCAGTTTAAAGCAACAAAGGGAATGCTGCTTTTCTTTCTTTTGCCCTATTTTAGTAGCTTACAATGACAAGCAGAGTACATGTTTATTTTTTCCACTCCCTAGATAGAGAAAGTTAGAATCTCTCTGCATGTAGCTACATGTTCTAAGCTACTGCAGTTTTTTTCATTTAAACCGACTTGTAATGAACTGCTTCTAATATCTGTTTGCAAAAAATATCTAACAGGTTTTTGATGTGTTTAATTTTGCACAAGATTTTTTAATTTTAATCTTCTTGTTTTCGAACATGCTCACTCTGTCATATGAAAGAGCTCGCAGTGGCGGTGCCTCCATTGGGGGCGTTGGGGCGTTGCCCCACTAGCCATGGACGACCGCCACGTCATTCGTGTGATTAACACAATTCAAAAATAAAGTACATTATTGAGCGCACTCACACAAACAGTCTTTACTGTAGTAGCTCTCAGAGAAAGCTGTATTGTTGGGACAAGCCCGACAGAATCATCCGACGTCATCGCTGAAGGGTGTGGGGGCGGGCCTGCAATAATGAGTGACAGTGTGACAGCAGAAGAAATAGCGCAGCAGGCAGGGCAGCAGCAGTGTGTGCGCATTTTGGACAAGTCATTTTTTTGACTTGCCCACGCATGCGCACACACGCAGTAGGCCCTTCCCTCCTCCTCCTCCCCTAGCACTGAGACAGGCAGGGACCCGGCTCCCCCGGGTCTCAATATGGGCAGTATTAGCCCTGCTCTTAGCCAATCCTGGCGCAGTGGCGCTGTTAATGCTGCGCCAGGATTGGCTGAGTAAGTTACCGCGGACTTCAGCAGGATGGACCCTTCTAGAAGTTAGTACGTGCAACAGAAAGGTCACAACTTAAAGAAATAAAACCCACCATTCGTATCTGCAATTTGGAGGAGGGAGGCTGCCTACATGCCAGGAACAGCAGGAGCTGAGGCGGCGGCGCAGCCGTGGAGGAAGGTAAGTGAAGTTATTTTATTTAGATTTATTTTCCACTTCTCTCCTCCCCCCTTTGCGAAACCACCTGCCCATTTTGCCGGCCACAACTTCCTTGGCACCCTCCCTGAGCCCAGGCACACGTCACGTCCTTGTTACTGGGGCAGTGTTTGTGAGGTGTCGATGTGGGTCCCGTCTTTCTCCCATGCCTGCTCTACCCTTATTATTGGGATAGGGGGTGTGAGGTGGCCTGTACAAGTCATTCTTTTTCGTGTGCCCGATCTATCCTTAATACAGGCACCGCCTCTTTAAGGTTGTAATGCCCAAGAGCAGTATATATTCAGTGCCCATTCTGCCCTTGTTAATGGAGTGGTATCCTGGGTTTTTGTTCCTTCACTGCCTGCTCTGCCCTTGTTATTGGCGCAGTGTGCAGTTGTGAAACTGCGATGCCCAGGCCCTTGTTCCTCCAGTGCCCGCTGTGCCCTTGTTAATGGGGCAGTGTTTGTGAGGTTGGGATCATCATGGGATGCCCAGACTTCGTGGTACTTTAGTGCCTTTGTTATTAGACAATAAATATGTGGGTGTGATTCTCAGGGATGGTGTTTCTCCAGTGCCCGCGGTGCCCTTGATATTGGGGCAGTGTTTGCAAAGTTGTGATGGTCCTTTAGAGCCCCCCATGTCCTTGTTATTGGGGCAGTGTGTATGAGGGTGTTATTGAACACATTTATTTTTGTCAACTATTATTTGACACCCTCTAACGTCCTTCACAGATTTTGGCTCTTTTACTTACAACATATTTTCAGTTTCACTTACGATATTTGTTGTGATTAAAAATAAGCTAGAACATTACTCTTGGATAATTTGTTTAATATGTCCCTGCACCCTGCAGGAATGTTTGTCTCGATTGGTATGTTTTTCACTGCACTGCATATAGTTAATATGCTTAATTTAACATCACCACTGCAAATACGTTATTTTTGTATTTTTGGGAGGAATTGCCTTTCAACCTGCTAAACTTGTTAGCTTGCTTATAGTATTTAACATGATAAGAATACTTTTGAGAATAAAGGCGTGTGCTTTAGGGGAATGCTGTGGACTATTGCCCTAAACTGTGATGCGCATTCTTCTGTGCCTGTAACGTGTGCAAGGGTTCCTCTCAATATCTAAATGTGTTTATTCTGTGGAGTTCAAGGCACGCGTGCGGCAGGGAATGCCGAGGTATGCATTTAAGGACCTGCCTTGACGTGGTAGCAGAGCTGGGATGCCATGGGCCTTGGTGCAAACAATGAAATGCCACTGCCCCTCATCCGCTAATTGGTTAGTGCCAAAACAGCCGTAATTATGGTTCAGTGGCCGGGTCCCTAAATCCCAGAGGCCCCGGTTCGCACATGCTAAAGGCATGCATTCCCTTCCATACAGTAGCACTAAAAGTCTCTGTTCGAATCTCTTATAACGTGCGCCAGCGCTGCTCACCCATTGCTCTGTTTACTTAATATAGATCTTTAATTGAGCCTGAGAGATTTGAGTGGAAATTATGGACAGCAGTGTAAATTTGCAACTCTAGTGCTCTTTTCACATCTTCACAAATAAGAGGTAGAGTGATAGTGTAACATATTTGTTATGATTACTGCACCTTACCTGAAATATTAATGCATAGTTAGGTTGTGATACTGGACCTTACTTGTAATGTCATTGCCACTGAATGTTATTTGGACACTCTGGAACTTCCATGTCACCTGCATCCTGTTTGTCCTGACCCCCTCTACTCATCACCAACATCCCCTGTATAAAGCATCTGTCTGCCTATCCTGACACCTTGACACGCGTTCTGTCCATCACTTACCACATGCCTGTTCGGTCAATCCCTCTATCTACAACCCACAGTCTACGTGCCTGATACACTGTCTATTCCGACAAACACTGTACCTCCATCACCCATCTGTCTCTTCCTGTTCTAATACATGGCACAAGACCTGTACATCACTTACCTACCTGCCTGGTCACACTGTTGGTCCATCACCCCTACGTCTGCCTGTGCCCATCACACTGTTTCTTCAGTCCCTATTTGTAGATCTCTGACGTGACATATTACCTGTCCATCGCTTGCAGGCCTCACCCTGATCCCTTCTCTTTATCTCATTTTTTGTTTCCGTTATTTTCATCACCAATTTCGTCTGTTCTTCTCATTATTGCTTGAAAAAGCACAATTTTCCCACTCTTTTTTCAAAATTTTCTCGGGGGAGAACACCCCCGAATCCCCCGTAGGTGGTTCAGGGTCGTTCGCTAGCCACATTGAACTACGACAATTGTTTTACGCCTCACCACTTTCAAATGTCACCAGCCGCCACTGCTCACACCAAGGATTTAGTTTGTGGGAAAGGTGATGGTGTGACCATGTAATATAAGGGATAAAGTACCCCTGGCATACATGATAAGGATATTGAAAGTCACCTCGGAGTAATTGGTGATAAGGTTGCTTCCACATGCCGTTGTGACATCTCTTTTCCAGCAGCTAAAGCCAGGTGGAAACCTTACCTGAAAGTGTGTGGCATTACAGTCACAGCTCTAGGAAATTTCTGTAAAGCTGATAACGCAGCACATCGGACAAAATGTTAATGCTCTGCATGGATAACAGCACCTTTCAGGGAATAGTTTATTGACCCTTTCCATCACCATCAGCACTCCCTGTTATCAGCACTATCGTCTCTTCCCCCTGCATAGACATCACAGGCAGCATGCCTCTGCCACAGTGGGGAGCAAGGGTCTCCTGCAGAAGGCAAAGAGGCGTGGAACAGCAGGGGTCTCTTAGAGCAGCCATCTTGTGGAAACTGTCACCACGTGTGTTTGATCCACCCATCGTGTTAAACTTTAGACGGTAACTTTTCAGGACTAACCTGGCCCCTGTATCTGGTCCATGCTCTATTGCAGTCACCCTGGACTTGTGACTTTCACCTGATCTCGCATGACCTGATAACCATGAGCTGCACTGTGTTCTTTTTAGGGCTATACTTACCCTAAATCTTTAAAACTGCATATCTCCGGTTCTACCAATTAGATTTTTTTCATTTTGGTGTCAAATGTTTATACATTTTTACTCTGTTTTTCTTAATTGGTGTGTGATTTTTTTCTTGCATGATGTTTTAACTACATTACTGGTTGACGTGCTGCATCAATACTTTACACGTTGCCTCTAAGTTAAGCTGATTGCTTTTGTCTTCAGTTACTAGAGGGTTAAACCAAGGTTAATTTGTGGTTTGCTTGTGTTTCACCCTGACAAGAAATGTTGTTGCTGCATGAGAAGGGTTTCACTCCCCTCTATCCGTAACCCAATTTTCTACACACGTTGTTCTACATTAGTTGTCTGGTCTCAGGCTCTTCTATTGCCTCTTCTCGTCTATTCATTTCCTATTTCATGATTCAACTTTCTTTTTTAAACTGTTTTTTTATTAACGAAAACAAGCATTGGTACAGTGATATGCAGTAGTATTGGCATGTCCTAAGAAGAAAACAAGACCGTTAGCAAAACAGTACATACATTGTGTAAAATAATCCATCCGTATGTGATCCCGGGTGGTCCTCAGCCCTCCTCACAACACTCATGGAAATCAGAGACGTTCGTACCATACTAGGTTGCTACTTCAGGGTCATACATTCAACCACATATCATATCGCTGGAGTAGGGGGTCCAGTATCAATCGGAAGGCGGGCCATTAGTGCTTGCCTCTCACATCGCATCTCCACTGTTAGGCAGATGCAGATGTCCCCTCGGAAATGGTCCATTTACCCCATTTCTGATCCCATTTCTTGGGGCATTCCCGTCCCTTGAAGGGCCAAGTGTCAGAAAATGCACGAAAGACAAGGCATAAGGCTTTAAATGTGATGCTCTTATCTATCGGTAGCCAATGCATTCATGTTAGATGGTAGGAGACTGAGGCATATTTTGGAATACTTTGTCTAAATCTAAGTTAAAAGTAGACAGAAATGGCTCCCATAGCATAATGACACAGGAGTGGAGGCACATACATGTGTATATGTCATCCTGCTAGGGTCAGACATTTTAGCTTTTTGTTTTGGTGATGTAAGACAGCATCAGGATAAAGCGAAAAGGTTGGCTAATATTTTTCAAAGACAAATCCTATTAGCTTTGCCAGTGCTTGTTTATTAAGCCACATTTAATTGGGTAAAATAACAAAACTTCAGACTGCTACGCAGTCTTCTTTTGTGTGTGTGTAATAAGAAATGGCTGCCACACTGTAACCAAAAGGATAACGCTACTCTTCGGCCGCTTGTGAAACCAGAATACCATGGGTAATACGTGATCTGCAGCAATCTAAGTACCCTCGTACATCAACAAGCACGGTTACAACCAAGCAGTGGTGCTGGAAAAATCTTCAGACAGGGGTGGGCCAGCAGTGTTACATCATTGAACTCATAGGGAATCTGATAAATCCATGCATCCACCAATAACAAGTGTCGCAAATGAGCCACGCCCATTTAGAAGGCCAATGGTAAGGATGTAGTATGTAACTGGTGTTGCTTCTAGAAGCGCACTGTCACAAATATATTACTAAAGCATGGTATGACGTCACACTGCAATTTACATTAAAATGACCACTAAATTTGAATAGACATACAGTTTTACTATTAAAACTATATAGCACACAAACGATAATGTGTGGAAATTAAGTTTCAGTTAACTTTTGTCAATTGCTCATCCCAAGTAGTGTCTAGATTTGTTTCAATCCTTTGTATCCATCACACTTCAGAATTAGTACAAAATAATTTGTGCGTTTCTCTTTATTTACTTTTTGTTTTAAACAACTTGTACAGTTCATGTATAAGCATTAACATTTTGTGATTTTTTAAGAATAAAAAGAAATCCTACAGCCTTACCTTTCATACCATCAAGATAGTCACATAGTTCACTTTACAAAACCGTGTACTTTGCAGTAAGCAAAAGAAATGTAAACACCAGTCTCAATGTTAAAAGAATAAGGAGCAATTTGTCAGAAGCCTGTACTGACAAAACACACACCAAATGTGACAAGATTAAAACAAAGGGCCTTATTTATAAGGAATTTATGCAGCGCAGTTCCGCGAGCCGTTTGGCTGCACAGCGCTGCGTTACTTCCGAAGCATAGGGATGCACCATATCTACAACGACATGACAGATCCCTTTGCTCTCCCCTGCCCTGGGGCACAATTAGCTGCCATGCTCCGACGCAGGTACCCATGCACCCTGTTGCAAGGGTGGCTGCGTCACAGGGATGATTGTTTTTGTGCAGGAAAGACACCTTGTTGCACAAAAACAACCACAAGAGTAATTTCCTCTTCCTTTGTATGAGAATGAAGCACATATAGAAACAAGAAAACAATGAGGTGAAATGAAAACATTATTCCTTGTTGCACCTCCCTATGCCTCACCTGGGGAGGTGTAACATTCTGACGCATTTCCAGTTTTACGATTTCCTTTAAATCTGGAAATGCGGCAGAAGCCATGAGTGTAGCATGGGAACACCCTCGGCAACACCCATGGCACTCCGGGTTAGTCGAAGAGCCAGGTCTTGAGGTCCTTCCTCAACGTGTGCAGGGTGGGAGAACGTCTGGTGTTCACTGGGAGCTGGTTACTAGTTTTCGCTGCAATGTAGGAGAAAGCTCTTCTGCCGGTTCTTTTTCTGTGGATGCAGGGGACCTCAGTCAAAGAGAAGTCGGCGGAGCGGAGGTTCCTCTTTGCCATGTGGAAGGATAGTCTCTCTTTGAGGTTATTGGGTCTGATGTTGTTGAAGGATTTGTAGGCGTGGGTGAGGAGTTTGAAAGTGACCCTCTTCACGACGGGGAGCCAGTGGAGGCCACGTAGGTGTTGGGTCATGTGCTCATGATTCAGAAAAGGGGGTGGTGATGAACAGAGTGCCTGAATTAAGCAGACCACTCTTACCCAGTCCAAAGATCAGGGCTTGATCCATCACCGTTTTTTAGCTCACTGCACCATCCCAGCTCAGAACTTGGCTATATGCAAATTAGTCTGTTCCTCTCCCAGTGCATGATGGGAACAGGGCAAACCAAACTACCAAGCCAATTCTTGTACTGGGAAGGAAACAAGCTTCCGGGGACCGGTTTCTGCCATTTCAGGCGTCGTCGGCCCGGCTTGCTTGAATCCTGATGGTGCAATGAGCAAGGGACTCACATCTGAGTATACCCTTCCACGCTTATGGTGGACAAAATGATTCAGAAAAGGGGGTGGTGATGAACAGAGTGCCTGAATTAAGCAGACCACTCTTACCCAGTCCAAAGATCAGGGCTTGATCCATCACCGTTTTTTAGCTCACTGCACCATCCCAGCTCAGAACTTGGCTATATGCAAATTAGTCTGTTCCTCTCCCAGTGCATGATGGGAACAGGGCAAACCAAACTACCAAGCCAATTCTTGTACTGGGAAGGAAACAAGCTTCCGGGGACCGGTTTCTGCCATTTCAGGCGTCGTCGGCCCGGCTTGCTTGAATCCTGATGGTGCAATGAGCAAGGGACTCACATCTGAGTATACCCTTCCACGCTTATGGTGGACAAAATGATTCAGAAAAGGGGGTGGTGATGAACAGAGTGCCTGAATTAAGCAGACCACTCTTACCCAGTCCAAAGATCAGGGCTTGATCCATCACCGTTTTTTAGCTCACTGCACCATCCCAGCTCAGAACTTGGCTATATGCAAATTAGTCTGTTCCTCTCCCAGTGCATGATGGGAACAGGGCAAACCAAACTACCAAGCCAATTCTTGTACTGGGAAGGAAACAAGCTTCCGGGGACCGGTTTCTGCCATTTCAGGCGTCGTCGGCCCGGCTTGCTTGAATCCTGATGGTGCAATGAGCAAGGGACTCACATCTGAGTATACCCTTCCACGCTTATGGTGGACAAAATGATTCAGAAAAGGGGGTGGTGATGAACAGAGTGCCTGAATTAAGCAGACCACTCTTACCCAGTCCAAAGATCAGGGCTTGATCCATCACCGTTTTTTAGCTCACTGCACCATCCCAGCTCAGAACTTGGCTATATGCAAATTAGTCTGTTCCTCTCCCAGTGCATGATGGGAACAGGGCAAACCAAACTACCAAGCCAATTCTTGTACTGGGAAGGAAACAAGCTTCCGGGGACCGGTTTCTGCCATTTCAGGCGTCGTCGGCCCGGCTTGCTTGAATCCTGATGGTGCAATGAGCAAGGGACTCACATCTGAGTATACCCTTCCACGCTTATGGTGGACAAAATGATTCAGAAAAGGGGGTGGTGATGAACAGAGTGCCTGAATTAAGCAGACCACTCTTACCCAGTCCAAAGATCAGGGCTTGATCCATCACCGTTTTTTAGCTCACTGCACCATCCCAGCTCAGAACTTGGCTATATGCAAATTAGTCTGTTCCTCTCCCAGTGCATGATGGGAACAGGGCAAACCAAACTACCAAGCCAATTCTTGTACTGGGAAGGAAACAAGCTTCCGGGGACCGGTTTCTGCCATTTCAGGCGTCGTCGGCCCGGCTTGCTTGAATCCTGATGGTGCAATGAGCAAGGGACTCACATCTGAGTATACCCTTCCACGCTTATGGTGGACAAAATGATTCAGAAAAGGGGGTGGTGATGAACAGAGTGCCTGAATTAAGCAGACCACTCTTACCCAGTCCAAAGATCAGGGCTTGATCCATCACCGTTTTTTAGCTCACTGCACCATCCCAGCTCAGAACTTGGCTATATGCAAATTAGTCTGTTCCTCTCCCAGTGCATGATGGGAACAGGGCAAACCAAACTACCAAGCCAATTCTTGTACTGGGAAGGAAACAAGCTTCCGGGGACCGGTTTCTGCCATTTCAGGCGTCGTCGGCCCGGCTTGCTTGAATCCTGATGGTGCAATGAGCAAGGGACTCACATCTGAGTATACCCTTCCACGCTTATGGTGGACAAAATGATTCAGAAAAGGGGGTGGTGATGAACAGAGTGCCTGAATTAAGCAGACCACTCTTACCCAGTCCAAAGATCAGGGCTTGATCCATCACCGTTTTTTAGCTCACTGCACCATCCCAGCTCAGAACTTGGCTATATGCAAATTAGTCTGTTCCTCTCCCAGTGCATGATGGGAACAGGGCAAACCAAACTACCAAGCCAATTCTTGTACTGGGAAGGAAACAAGCTTCCGGGGACCGGTTTCTGCCATTTCTGTATCGGGTCATGTGCTCATGGCATGGTGTGTTGAGGACGTGTCTGGCTGCGGCGTTCTGGATGGTTTGTAGTTTGAGTAGGAGAGTTTTGTTGATTCTGGCATAGAGGGCATTCCCGTAGTCCAGTCTGCTGGTTATTAGCGCGTGGGTGCTGGTCCTTCTGCAGTCGGGGGGATCCATTTGAAGGCTTTGTGGAGGATGCGAAGGCAGTTGAAGCTGGTGGAGGCAATAGCGTTGATCTGGTGGTTAAGGGAGAGGGAGGAGTCAAGGATGATGCTGAGGTTCCAAGCGTGGTCTGTAGGGGTGGGTGGGCTCCCGAGGGTGGGTAGGCTTCCGATGGCGGGTAGCCACCAGGTGTTGTCTGAGGCGGTCGTGCGGGGTCCGAGGATGAGGATCTCGGTTTTCTCTGAGTTTAGCTTCAGGCAGTTGTCCTTCATCCAGGCTGCCACATTCTTAATTTCTTCCTGGAATCAGAGTCTGGGGTCTTCAGAATTCTTCGTGAGCGAGAGGATGAGTTGGGTGTTGTCGGCGTAGGATACGATGTTGAGCCCATGCTGTCTGACAATGGCAGCGAGAGGGGCCATATGGATGTTGAAGAGCGTGGGACTGAGAGATGATCCCTGGGGTACTCCGCTGCTGATTTCCGTGGGTTTGGAGAGGAAGGGCGGGAGTCGGATCCCCTGGGTCCTGCCGAAGAGGAAGGATCGGATTCAGTCGAGAACGGCCCCCTGTATTCTCGTGCCGTGAGGTCTGGTAGCAAGTTTGCAATGTGAGACGGTGTTGAAAGCTGCAAAGAGGTCTAGAAGGATGAGGGCCGCGGTGTGTCCCTAATCCAGTAGCATGCAGATGTCATCGGTAGCTGCGAGGAGTGTGGTCCCGTTGCTGTGGTTGCTGCGAAATCCAGACTGAGAGGCATCCAGGATAGCGTTCTCTACAATGAAGGCAGTCAGCTGGGAGTTTACGATTCTCTCAGTGACTTTGGCCACGAAGGGGAAGAGCGATATGGGCCGGAAGTTTTTCAGGTCCGTAGAGGCGGCTGTAGGTTTTTTGAGGAGGGGTTTTACTTCTGCCCGTTTCCAGTCATCTGGGCAGTAGCCTGACCTGAGGGAGGCGTTGATGGTTCCTCCAAGTTTAGGTGCAATGACGGCGGCGGCCCTGTGGAATATGTGCGGTGGGCAAGAGTCCGTTGGGGCTCCTGAGTGGTTTTTTTCATGGTCGCGGTGATGAGTTCGATGGTTGGGGGCTACCAGGAATTGATGGTGGGTTTGTCAGCGGTGATGGGTATGGGGGTGGTGTTGGTCATTGGTTAATTAAATAAACCTTGTCAGTATGCGTGTAATTGTTTCCCTTTATTAGTGATTGTTAACATTTAACCTTTGAGGCTGTTGATAGGTTTCATTTCTCCATGCCCCACCCACTGCATATATTATGCTTATGAGTTAGCAGAATGTGTCTAACCAATATGCAGTCACAGTTTAAAATTCACGTGCTGAAACCCACCAAGCTATTTTTGTAATGTGCAAGCTTCAGTTGGATAGAATTGTTTCTGTAATGTGTAAGCTTTTGTCTTATTATTGCCTTCTAAGTTAGAAAACCTGATGTGGTACATTACTTTTTCCCTTGGTTAGGTTCCCATTATTGATATTTCTGTATACTTTCCTATAAGAGAGAGAGGCTTGTCTATGGCAGACAGACTTCTAATGCTGACATTTGCTCTGCAGTTCCAATGTCTCATGGTACAGTTTTCCCCCCTCCCTTATGAGCAGAAAATCCTTATTTCAGCATTTCTTGCCTTGAGTTAGTTTTGCAGAAAATGTTTCCATGCCCTGGCAGAGCAAAGCTTCGGCTCTGTGTCCTTGAGGGGAGATAACAGGGTTGCCTTCGCAGGCGCAGATGCCTCATTTATGAGTTCATTGTTCACCATTTCGCTAGTTCTGTAATTTTCCAGGCTGGGCGTGTCTTTACCCTGCCATGTTATGTTATAATGTATTATCATGATAGGATGAGTCAGTCCTCTCGATGCATTCTCTGGAGTGCAGACCTGACAGGGCCCATCTATAGATGACCATTTGTATCCTAATAAATATATTCCTAATCCTTCTCCACTGCCTGGCTGGCTTATTATATGAGAATGATAGATGAGTGACGTAAGTCGCTCAGGTGGATTTGAGCCACGCTTATCACTGTAAGCATTGATTTCTCTAATTTGTAGTGTATGGAGTTATGTGCCCCTGCGGACTCCTGTATATTGGCAAGACCAATCAGGAGGCCCGCCAAAGAATTTCCCAACATAAATCCAGACTCAGAAATCGGGTTGAGACAGCACCACTGGTCAACCATTGGAACAGAATGTCTCATCAAATCAAGGATTTAAAATGGACGATTATTTCCAAGGTTGAGCGTGATCCCCGAGGAGGAGACTGGGATGCCAGGCTCTCCAAAAGGGAAGCGCTCCTCATTGTGAAATTCAATACGGCCGTCACCGGCCTTAATGAACTGTCAGAAATGTATAAACTGTAATTCACAGGCCATCGGCCTCTTCCATCCCCCTGCTGTGTCCAAACTTTAGCAGTAGCCTCTGTCTGTCCCCTTTTGTGGTTGGTGGGGTGCCCACCGTTAATACTAATCGGGTCTTGGAGTCCGGAATTAATATATATAGCTTTTAATCACAATGCGCATGCGCGGGAGAGTAGTGTCTCCCGCGAGTTCGACATCTTAAGCGGTTCTGCGCATGCGCGAAAAATCAGCGCTGCGGAGACGCCGAGACGGGCGACCGGAGAACGACCCACACCAGGTAAGATGAATATACGGAGGTTCCAGGGCTTTGCCACCCCCGTTTTACCAGTACTCCGTTACTAACGCTGATGCTCCTTTTGCAGGAGTCATCTAACGGATGAAGCGCCTCCGACCAAGTATACGAGCTGCTGTTGCAGGTAACTACTTGGACCCAAGAGACCACCATTCGAGGTTAAATAGCGCTACCAGTCGTTGATACATCCCTAATTTTTTATAGGTGAAAAGCTGTTCAATACTATTCCAGCCACCATTGGGTCCACTTGAACTCTGACTCGCATTTCCGTCCGACCAAGCACATGTGCTGCTGTCGCAGGTAACTATTCGGACTCATGAGATCACCGTTCGAGTGTTAATAGCGCGACCAGTCTTTTAGACATTCCTCATCTTTTATAGGTGAATATCCTCGACTACATCCGTTGGTGAAGCTATAAAAATTATAAACCAGCCACCAGTGGGCCCAATTGGATCCCCGGAGCGAGCTAGGTAAGTCACCGTGCTAGGTGCCTTGTGCGCTTAGGTCATCTAGTATTGCCTACTATAGATAATGTTCAATCCGCTTACTTTTCAGTGTGTCTCCACCACCAGAAAGGTACCCTCGCCACGACAAACCGTGACCTGCCGCATTGCTACTATAGACTTTATACAACTCTACACCCTCCAAGTGGCCTTGTAGACCAGTGGGGTAAGCTGTTTGAGGGAATGGCTGTTCACTCCTGAGTGCCATATAGGCCACCATTTGAATTTTCTTTACTCAGAGATATTTTTCTCTTTTTCTAGATACTCTATTGGTCCTGATGAGAGTCCCCCTTCCAACTTCTGATTGGGACTCGAAACGCGTCGGCCCTTATACAGAGTGTTGCTCTCACTAAATCTAAAAGTCGAGAAACCCCGTGTCTCAATTGGTTTATACATATTGTGCTTTATCAATCAAGTTGATTGTGATTTAATTTCATGTGTATATATGTATAGTACATTGTACCGCACGCACTGATTTTTTGAGCAACCTTTGTCTTTTTCTTTATTTTTCTTCATTTTTCCTTCCCTCCACTCACAATCTTTGTTCTGGTATTTTCACAAAAACTTAATTTGCCAGAGTTGTGTATATATGGACGTTTGCTGTTGAATGACTGTGACATGACTGACTAGTATGAATGATTTTTGTTACATAGGATATTGGTGTAGTATTTGTATATAAAATGTGAAATTCAGTTTCAAATAATAACGTCAAATTGAATAAATAAATCGCTATTGATTGGCAACATTGCAGGTTGAAATGAGCTTTCTTCTCTGTTGAGTGAATTGTATTCTAAATTGGGATATCAGTTCAGGCACGTTCTTTTGTTATACGCTTATCAGATGGCGCCCGAACAGGGACTCCGTGATAAGGATCTTTCTCACCCGTAAGTGGGTAGCAGAAGGCCGGGGACCCTCTGGTCGGCACGGTGGGCCCGGGTACCCATTTTGATGCCGAGCTTGGTTCTCGCAGCGCTGCCCCACCCTGCTGATCGGGAGAGGTCCTGGTTCATGATCCTGCACCGGAGTCCAGAAGGCGGAACCTTGGAGCTGACCGTGTTGGTCCCAGCAGCCGGCGGTGGAGAACGGTGGATGTCGGTTCTGCGAGCAGAAGGTGAGTGGTCCGACTGTTGATTGAGGGAGCTGGGATGCTCCATGAGACCGGTGTGTCTCTGAGACCGGTGTGTCTCTGGTGATTGGAGGAGCCGGTGTGCTCCTGGGGCTAGTGTGCTCCGGGGAACTCAGAGTGCAAGTGGCGCTCTGACAGACTATTGGTGATGAGGGTATTGGGTGGATGTCTGTTTTAGAGCATCCGACCGGGTAGTACTGAGACTGGAGTGTGGCTCACCACGGTTAAATACTGGGAAAGTATCCAAACCCCTAGTGTGAGTGGTTTGATGGAAGAGTCCCAGATGTTCCGGGGTAAAGTGCGCAACGGTCTGCAGTGCCGCCCGGGTGGCGGATGTGTCCTCCAACCTCAGAACAGTTAGTGTACTGTTCGGTCTGCGGTAGGGTCCAGGTTCCCCAGGACTTGGTCGACGGGCCTTGTCCCATTATGGTAACACGTGTTTGGCAGGGATTCAATGCATAGGACGTGTGTGTGCGTGTGTGGTTGTGTGTGGAGATAGTTGTTTGGTTCTTTTGTGCCTGGGTATGTGTGGGTTCTTTGGCGGTATCTGATTGAGTGAGTTTGGTGGTGTTTGATTAAGTGTGCAAGATGTCGTGTTTCAGTAAGTTGCGATATTTTAGGTGTTGCTGCAGTACAACTGATGTCAGATTGGCCGAGAGCCAACCCGCTCCTGTAGAAGACTCTTGATTTTGTTTAATATTTCTGATGCAGTTAAGATAGATCACTTGCAAGAGAGATTGTTTGCTAGGCACTGCTGTCAGAGCATGTTTGATTCCCTAAGGTTGTGGCAGAAATAGGAAATTTTAGTTTTAAAAGAAGACAAAATGTGTACATTTAAAGTTGCTTTTAGTGGCTCAGTGAGCCAATGTGAGCAGTGATTAAGAGGATGGGGTATGTATTTCATGTAACATGTTTTATTTTGTTATAATAGGTTTGGGGTGAGAGCAGTCTGTGGCCTGCCTTTTGTTTGTGTAAATGTTTGTTTGCATGAAGTGAGTGCGTCTTGTTGCATAAGTTAGATTGTCTGGTCCTTGTGAGCTATCTGAGATGGGTGTGCCTGACTATCAGTGCGTTTTTCGTGTAGTTTAAAAGTGCATGCAGGGCTGTGCTCTATGGAAAAGAATTAGGTTTCTTCCATTCCCTCAATTTGTGAACAGTAGAAGATGGAGAAAAAGGGATTTGATTACCAGTAATCAGAATGTATATTAATAGAATGTAGGAAGAAGTGTAAAGTTAGAAAGAAGTGAAAAAAAAGAAAGAGAAATGTATTTGCCAAAATAGTGTTAATTATTGAATGTTAGAAAGAGTTAGGAAGGCTTATTGGCTTTGTCAGCGCCAGACCGAGCGCGAGGCAGATTTGACCTTGGTGGTGAATGCCAGGGGAGGCGGAAGGCTGGCTAGCAGCCCAGATTTCTTAGCTCTTGGAAGGAGAGTGAAATGCAGTTGTTTAGTTAGTTTTAAACATGACTTGTTGAATGAATGTGTTTCAGTCCACAATCAAATAAAAAAGGTTGTAGAACTCCGAGTTGATAAGGTTTAGAATAACAGTGTGTGCATTTTTATTCAGTTTTGGAAGATTATGTAGGATGGAAACATAGATGCTTGCAGCTGTAGAGCAGGACAGGTGTGACCTTGGTGTTATCAGCACCATTCCAATGGGTTCGCAGAGCACCGAGAGCGAGAGAAGAGTGCAGGCAGAAGATTATGGGGGGGCTAGGAGACTCTGCTCCTGGCACAGACAGCAGAGATACACAGTTGGAGCCAGCATCAGCGAGTCTGCATAATTATGAGGGTTTAGACTGAAGTATAATGCAGTTGTTCAGAACACATGTGATTTAGAATCAGGAACAAAATTATGAATAACTTTCAACAGGTTATTCCATTTGGACATAGAGAATTACACTTTAACATGGCCTAGGATGAGAAAAGAAGGATTGTTTTGAGAAAAATGTATTTACTAAATATGTTAGTGAGTGTTACTCCTATTGTTTGGATGGTATTCAGTAAGTGATTGATTTGTGTGCAGTTCAATGGCAAAAAGAAAAGAGAGATCTATTGGTTGTCTGTTGTGTCCATTTTTGTTGTTGATTTTTTTTGTTTCACTGTTGGACCATGTCCTAGTATAACATTGTTCTATTTCAATAATAATTGAGTTGGGGGGTCCCTGATTGGCATACTGATTAGTGTCTTTGCTAGTGGATACCAGTGGAGAGTACTGATGATGTGAGGGCAGGTAAAAATATTGATTGTGTTGCTCATAGGAGCGGCCTGGTGGGAATGTATATATGTGTGTAATGTCTATATGTGTATAACAGTATTTGTATGCAGTTTGCCCATGGTACACCATTGCAGTGGGGCCAGTGCCCCACCCGCTGAGTGTGCAAATGTCTGCTAGTGTGCACTGGAGTATTTAGTATGTTCTGGAGGTGAGAATATGGCGCCCTTTTGCTTAAAGTTAAGAAATGGCATTGGTTATAAGAGGGCTCATTTACACAGCGAAAGATGACTATGCAGAAATATTTGGTATTTTAATAACAAGAATAAAAATTTTACGCAAATATGGAAATTCCTGGCTCATGACAAGTGAATGATGTGAACGTAAATGTATATCTTTTTCCCTTTTTGATGCTGCATTAAAATGCCATTACCAGATTGTCATGTGATTTTCAATGCTGCTAAATGTTTTATATTCATGGCTGACGGTTAAAGAGGTTAGAACTGGTTCTTATCTAAGACAGCAGACAGGGTTTTCGGAACGGAAAGTGAACGATGAATTGGTATGAATGAGCTCCAAGCATAGGTTTTACGGTAAGTATTTGTGGAAGGTATTTTTACTAAGTGGTTGCTTTTTTGTCCAATATTTTCTGTGTTGTTGTTTCTTTTGTGTGTGTTTTGATTTGTTTCGTTTCAGTGGAATGGGAAATATTTTTTATCTGTGTGTTACGGTGAGTATTGATGCAGCTTTGTGCTAGACAGATTAAGTGTGCACTGACACCGCATGATGCATGAGAAAAATATAGTCCTTTGAGTAACTAATATTGTGTTTTCCTTTTGTGGCCTTTGTGCTATTGTGTGTTTTATGTTTTCTTTGGCTTCTTGTGCATTGCTTGCTCTGTTCTGCGTGGATGGTAAGCCTGACAAATTAAGTAGGCCAGCATGCTGGGTTTTGGGCCACAGGCTCACTGTGCATGAAATGCATGGCATCGTATTGTGTGTCACAGCTCATTTGCATGTGTTACTGCGATTTGTCTATGCTTTCTGTGCTTAGCACAGAAAGTATACCTGCTGTCTTGGTATGCTTGTTTTTATCTTATGTATGTTTCTGTATTGTATTGTTTTGACAATTCTATTATTGATACTAGAACAAGCTCCTCTATGGGGAATTTGTTCTGGTCCCTAAATTTCACAGACAACACTTCAGCAGTGTATGTCTATTTGGTTAAAAGGGGTATGGAGGGAAAATACGAGAGTTCCACGGTGTACTCATGGTGTTGTGTCACAAGTCTGACCATTACCTAAGTAATTTTTGTTCATTTATAGATTTTTCTTTTGCCGCCATTTCCCTAATGAATGTCGCATAGTGCCTAGTTATGGGGGACTTCAGCTGTGTCCCAGTTCCATTTTCTTTTCCTTACTACTTTTCCTTAGATACGTTGTATTAGATATTAATAGGCACACATATCATTTTATGGCAATGACATTTCTACATGTGCTAAAAGATGTTCTAGCCCTCTCAAAAGTGCTATGTATCCCCAAGAATTTTGTTTATGCTCAGGGCTACACCCAGTGGTTGATGGTATTGACCGAAGTGAAATATGTTTCAGATTTCCTTCTGTCAAAATGGGGTAGGAGGCTAGCTCCCCGCTAGCTCTCATATAAATTAAAACTAGGTAACATGTGTATTGCTCCCTCCTGTCCTGCTTTGATCTAAAAGGGGAATTAGATGTGGGTAGTTTTGTTCTACAAGTGTTGGGTAAACTGAGAGTTTTTATTAGAGAATTAGCTCGCTACTCACCCGGGAGGGTCCCAAGGCGCTTGGGGGAAGGGGTCCGCTACTGCTCGAACAGCCAGGTCTTGAGTTGTCTCCTGACTAGTGTTTCCTTATTTGACCTTTGAAGGGAACAATAGGTCGGTACTTTTGTGTCACATTCTTAGGTAACAACATCATTATTGTGCAGCACTAAGTAAAGGTGTACAAGTTTCTTATCAATTAGCCGGTAAAGTTCAGCTGATATTCCCTATTAGAGCTGGTGAACAGGTTTTCCCCTAAATAAAATGTTACATGGTCTAAATAGTGAGAAAGGTGAAAAGATGCTTGTGTGATCCTCAGCACAAATATTTTTAGAAATGAAAGATTTGTAGAAGTTAGTTTCCTGCTGCCTCTACAATATGTGAGCATGGTCATGAGCAAAAATATAGTTGTTTCGAGTAAAGAAAAAGAATATTAGAAGTGTTTGAAGTTTTGCACAACAGTGAAGGTTCATAAAGTAGACGCTGTGTGCTCGCTATAGGAAGAGCGGTTTGAACTTCCCTTTTTGCTGTTTCTCAAGTGCAAATGGGGGAATACAACATGTCTGTTTTGTTTTATTTTTTCTCTTCTCTTAGAATTCAATAAATGCATACGTCCATCTACAGGTAATACAGCGAAAAGTCAGATATGTAATGTATTACCTATTGTCAGTGCACAAATTTATTGATAGGTACGATGTGTTCACCTTCAAATTGACATGGGTAGAGAATATGAAAGCACAGAATAGACCTCATTTGGTTTCTTTGAATTTGAATTTTATTCATATGCCTTGTCTGAAGATCTTTGTTCCGTTCATCAATAGAAATGTGTCACACCGCCGGAGCCAGAGGGGACCCAAGCATCGGATCCAACTTCAAGTGCAAGTCAAGTCCCGTCGTCAGAAGATACCAATGGAAGTTTAGCTTGGAGCCAAGGTAGCACTGAAGCTGCTGTAGGTGTGTGATTCCTGGGTAAGAAAAGGGCAGGCCTGACCGAGATGGAGGACTCACTCTTCGCTTTTGCGCCAGTTCTACAGTGGTTGGTTTCTCAGAAATACTTGAGAGGGGCAGTTCTGTCTGTGCAAAAGGTTGCCGCCAGTTCTCCAGTGGTTATGCTTCAGGTTTCCCTGTTCCCCATCTGTTTTGGAATCTACAGTTTTGTCTGCTAAGGTACCTGGTCACAATGTATATAATCTATGGCCTCGACAGAAGAGCGGTGCACCAGGAGAAGAAAAGTAGGAGGTAGGGAGAGACTTTAGTCTTAGGGTACAGATACAGTGCTCTTAGTATCTGTTAGATTCATATCTGGTGTACTGAGCGAGACACTGGACAGAATTTGTAGAGGGGACTACCTGGATTGGTGGTTGCTAAAATTCTGCAAGAAAGACTTTGCATCATTGACCAAGATTGTTTTCCATTTGAGTTGCTAGCAAGTGCAGCTCCAACGCAGATGATTTTTGAATTTTTGATGGATAATACGAGCCTGCCTGTGAGGCTCAGACGGACACAGGGAGAAGACTCCCCCTCTGGCTGGCTGTGTTTCGACATTTTAGCTAGAAGGATTAGTGTTTTTGAATGTTCCTATTCCCAAGGAGGAGCAGCCTCTGCAGCTCCTTGTCCAGATGTCCCTGATCATTTGGTTCCCATGGTCTACAAATGTAATATTGTGTTTGTTTGTATCCTAACTGTTGCTTTCATATTTCTCTTTAGAGAATTAATTTCTTGTTGCTTGACACATACCTTCATGAGTATTATTTCAACGCCACCTGAGAATGTCATTGGTATTCTGGATCCTCACGAAGAGGAGCACTGGGAAGGTCATTAGGATGATGTAGTATTCAAATGTTGCACCTGACACATGTTATTTATAGAACAGCAAAATTATTTCTCCCTGATAGTGACAGTTTGATATTGTTTGCATTAATTCCTGCTCATGACTTAAATTGTGATGTAAGTAGTCCGATCATGACATAGTGTTATAGAGAAATGGCACCCTGAGAACATATGTTTAGATTAGTCAAAAGGGAGGGTGCCCCACACCCAGAGAATATTTATTGTCTTAGCAGGTATTGCAGGGGTTGTTCTTTTACTTGTTGCCTTTGCATTTCCTGCCCTATAGTATGCTGCACTACTTCTGTGACAACGTGAGGGAAAGTTTTCTACAGTTGAACTCTTCCTTGGCCTATAGACATCCTCCTGCGACAAATAGTAGTGGTCATTCTCTGGTACCCCTGGCAGTTGTTGGCCCTTCACCTTTTTCATGTATTATGGGGTGGGATTTGTTATTTGGATTATTTACTTCCCCCTGTTTATGTAGCACCCTCGGACTATCATAAGACTCATCGACGGTTTGCTATAATGCCTGGGCAGCGTAAAAGGAGGGCTCCCCAAGTTGAAGACGTAGATCAGACGGATACTGGTTGGAAAATTTTGATGGGGGTTGTAGGAAATGTAGCTGTATTACTGACTTGCTGCCTCTGTGTTTATTGCCTCCCCCCTTGTTGCTCCATGTGTGCCAGCAATATACGAGTTTCCAGAAGGCCAACAAGACAATATCCTGTTTCCAATGCTGTTGAACTTCATGATATTCACTGGTTAATACTTATTGATGATGATATTTTTGATTAGTATAGTGTCTTGGCCCTTAGAATTTGATGTAAAGGCTCTCCATTTAGTTAATAAAGTTAGCCACAGTCTGCTAAAAGGAGGGTCTGATAGGTTTCATTTCTCCATACCCCACCCACTGCATATATTATGCTTATGAGTTAGCAGAATGTGTCTAACCAATATGCAGTCACAGTTTAAAATTCACGTGCTGAAACCCACCGAGCTATTTTTGTATTGTGCAAGCTTCAGTTGGATAGAATTGTTTCTGTAATGTGTAAGCTTTTGTCTTATTATTGCCTTCTAAGTTAGAAAACCTGATGTGGTACATTACTTTTTCCCTTGGTTAGGTTCCCATTATTGATATTTCTGTATACTTTCCTATAAGAGAGAGAGGCTTGTCTATGGCAGACAGACTTCTAATGCTGACATTTGCTCTGCAGTTCCAATGTCTCATGGTACAGTTTTCCCCCCTCCCTTATGAGCAGAAAATCCTTATTTCAGCATTTCTTGCCTTGAGTTAGTTTTGCAGAAAATGTTTCCATGCCCTGGCAGAGCAAAGCTTCGGCTCTGTGTCCTTGAGGGGAGATAACAGGGTTGCCTTCGCAGGCGCAGATGCCTCATGTATGAGTTCATTGTTCACCATTTCGCTAGTTCTGTAATTTTCCAGGCTGGGCGTGTCTTTACCCTGCCATGTTATGTTATAATGTATTATCATGATAGGATGAGTCAGTCCTCTCGATGCATTCTCTGGAGTGCAGACCTGACAGGGCCCATCTATAGATGACCATTTGTATCCTAATAAATATATTCCTAATCCTTCTCCACTGCCTGGCTGGCTTATTATATGAGAATGATAGATGAGTGAGGTAAGTCGCTCAGGTGGATTTGAGCAACGCTTATCACTGTAAGCATTGATTTCTCTAATGTGTTAATCGTGACTATAATGATAACATATAATTTGACCTTTGCTATGTAGCAATACATTTTTATTTAATGCACGGTGTTTTATATAGTGCAAACTTGACCCTAAGGTATCGGGGAGCAGCGTGCTTTACACGAGCACCAGCTGCATTACATGAGGACACTTGTGGGCACATTATCAAGCCACTATTGCCACCACAACGTCACTTTTTGCGAGGTTGTGGGGGCGATAGGGTCAGCGCCCTATTATCAAGGCAGCATTAAGCCACTTAACGTGGCTTAAAGTCACTTTGTGGCTTAACGCTGCCTTGATAATGGGGCCCCTTTCAAGCTACACTTAGTGTGAAAGGGGGCGTGCAGTGGATGTTGCGCTGGGCATTCCAGCGCAGCCAAGTCGACGCTGCCACCTATTATCAAGTTTGGCGATAATAGGGGGCAGCGCCGAACTTAAGACCAGAAAAGTCCTGGTCTTCAAGTGGCGAAACGAGGAGAAATGCTTTGTTTCTCCTTGTTTTTGCTTTTTCCATGTGTGTTGCCTTGTGCAAAACACATGGAAAAAGCAAAATGCCATGGTTTGTTCATGTACAGGAAGGTGTCCCTTCCTGTACATGAACAAACCGTTTTTCAAAATGCCATTTTGTAACTTCCATGTGTGCTGCACGCACAAACCAGCACACATATGGTGCAGCCTGGTGTTTCCAAAGTTAAGCTAACGCCTCTCACCGCCACTTCCTTGGTAATATGCCCCATTAATTTTTGGTAGGCACAGGAAGATTTAGGGGCATATTAGCAACGGCCAGCGAATTAGATTATCGCAGGCTATCTCTGCTTTTTATCGCCCTGTTAGCGCGTAATTAACAACTCGTTACTTCAGGGCGATAAAAATTCCAGAGATAGCCCTGTAATAGGGCGATAACCTTGCTGATACGACCCACAGGGTCATATCAGCACAATCCACCCCCTATGTTAGGGGTGGCTAGGTCAAGAATTTACCAGACATTAGTTTTTGGAGAAAACAGCAGTTTTCTCCAAAAACTAACGTCTGCTAAAATGCTAGGGCATCCTTGCTGATAGCGCGAAGTCGCGCTATTGATGTCCTGACATGTAGTGTATGTCAGGAACGGCCACTTTGCATCTCATTAGAGATGCAAAGGTAGGCGTAGTGCAAAAGGGTGCTAACATGCGATTATGCATGTTAGCACCCTCTTGTAAATAGGGCGATATTTTTATCTCCGCTTTTTAGGCTTTTTAAGCCAAAAAAGTGGAGATAAAGCCCTTGTAAATATGCCCCTAAGTGATTTGCCCTGAATCACAGGATGTTTCGCGTCCTTGCCGAGTCTCGAGTCGATAGGCCAATTCCCAAAAATGTGAATGCACATGTTTCAGTATTTGATAACATGTTTTATTGGTTCACAATTATTTTGCACAGTATAAGCTTTCTTAGCTGTGCCATAGTTTCCCTCAACTAGCAGATTCGTGTATATTGTCAGCATTTATTTCTGAAATCTTTAAAAGAGTTACAGCTGCGTCTGCACAAAACAGCCGCTCGTCCCTCGCCACATATGCCCTTTCTTTCATTACTTGAAAGGGAATTTTAAATAACGCTGGCAGTGAATATGTATTTGTTTTCGTTTACTTAAATCTCTTTTTCAGCCTCTTCGGTTAAATTGCTTTTGACAGGGGCCCAGCAAGAAGCTGACGAGAAACACTTAGGGCCTCGTCATTTCTTCCGCTTCCAAAACGACTTTTAAGGGTGCGGAATGTGCCGGGAAGCTTCGAGCCCCTTCCAGTTTCTGACCAAATTAAAAGCAAATGGTAGCGGCTGGCAGCGACGGGACACTTACGACTACTTCTAAGCGTTGTCTGCAGTTGCTGCAGCTCCGCGCACCAGCAGGGGGCGCTATAGCATCCTCTCCCGCAGCTGGGGAAGACAGGCTAAACTCAGTACATTGCCCCCAGATGAGCGCCAGAGACGGGCGTCCTCAGCTGGGCGACAGATGTCTGAAGAGCGCCTTATAATTTAGTGGCAATCGGAAGACATTTGTCAACTTTTTAATGCTCTCGTGCGATTTCCTGCTCTGCGGGTCTAAGATGTTCTCGTTTCAGGGCAGACGAGGGATGCGCTGTTTTCCTGCTGTTTATTTCCATAATGTGTCGCTGCACATTTTCACCTCCTCGGCTACTATTTTTCTGGCTTTTTATTGGTTGTATGTGAATAACACTGAATTAAACATTTGTTTTTGCAAAATAGTGTAATAAGATGACATTGCAATTAAATACCTGCATGCCATACGGGTTACGTTCAGCAGGAGCGTAGCTTGATCAGTAAGATTGGTGGGTAAGGGGGGTGAGGGCGGGGGAGTCAGCCTCAGATTTCCCGACAAACACGCTGGCATATAATGTTAAAATATGTTATACAACAAGCAGGGCGCATGAGTGGGGTTTAAGAGGCGGTGGTGGGTGGAAAGGGAGAAGAATGCGATTGATAGGCGCCCTAAATGAGAGAAACAGGATATTTTGTAAAATAATCAACATATTTAGGGCCTTTCAAAAAAGAGATGAGGTGAGAAAGTGTGCGTGTTTTTGTCAGTGTGTGCATGCAAAAATCCTAGGTGAAATCCGACTGACACCTTGCCATACTCGACTAAAAGTACCTGTACCCATCTATTCATAAGAAAATACATGTTTTGGGGGGTGTAACACCCCAAACCAGCGGTGGCCAGCGCACGTAAACACAGTGGGGCAGATTTATGAAGGCCTTGCGCCGCCGGTGCGTCACTTTTTCCCATGTTAAAAATGACGCACCGGCGGCGCAAGGCCTTCATAAATCTGCCCCAGTGAGTCTAGGCAGGGTGGGCAGCCGACAGACGACGGAATAGGTAAAATAAATAAATAAATAAAACCTATTCCGTCGTCTGTTGACTCCTCCCCACCCAGCCCTGTTGCAATGCCTCACCGCGCTTGCCTGCACCGTCCATGACTGCCCCAAACACCCCCACTGAAGCTACGCCGCTGGCGTTCAGTCTTGTGTTCACCATCCAGTAGCGCTAAGCCTGCTAGGTGTTTAGGTCAGCCCACTTCACCCATTGGCTTTCTGGCTTTATTTTCAACAGTAGACATTGGTTGGAAGTGTTGTTAAAGAAGCCCATGGCTTTTCTGGGATGGCGCCAAGCACTGGATAACACCGCACAAATAATAATAATAATAAAAAATAATAATAAAAGGTTTTAAATATCGTGCAGCTACTTCAACCGTAGTGTTCCAGAGCTGAAGGTCAACAGCAGTAATCAAGCATAAAGCAACCCAGGGGTGTAGGAGAAAAAGTCTATCTAAATAACCATCTTTTCAGGTTTTGCAGAACACCACCTCGGTCTTTGCCTGTCTTAAGGAAAGGGGAAGTGAATTCCATAGCTTGGATCCAGATAAAGCGCTTTATAGTAGTTCTGTGTTGGCTCCTTTTTCTTACTCTGGGCCACTCCTGACCAATTCAAAGCAGCCGGTGGTCGCCGCTTGCTGTTTACTTTGCCATGTTATAGGGGCCCACTCTTACCACAACAGTATGTTCACTGTGCTCCAATCCCCACCACCAGTAACTGGCAGTGCGCATCTCCCATAGGATGAGCAGATTTTGAAAAGCAAAAACAGGGACAGGTTAGTCATAAAAGAAGGACGGAAAGTCTTTTGTGTCAAATATATATCTGGCCAATACCGGTTTCTACTCTGTATTTATAGTTATGTCTGCTTTTTCATAGAAAGAGCGTTTATTGGTTTGCTAATAACTTTTACCCACAGAGAGATGAGAGTGGACAGGTGTGTAAGAGTCTTGTACCCTATCACAAACATGTTTGATTATGTTTAGATTACCCCAATGGAGCCCCCCCCCCAGCGCCTTGAGACCCTATCGGGTGAGTAGTGCGCTTTACAAACCCTTGATTGATTGATGTTCAGTAATTGTATAGCACTTTACCCAACTGGTAGGTGGTTCCCGCTGAGCACTTAAACAGTTATTTCAATTGCTCCTCATAGTTCATTACTTACATGTCTCTTGAGTATTACACAGCTGCCCAATTCCGCAAATAAGGCTCCAATCGTAATACTTCCCCATCTCTGCACAACTGGCGTAAAATACATGCATTGTCAAATATTTTGGCGGAAACTCTCAAGAATTACAAACTACAAATACTTAGGTAATTTGACAACAAGCTAAGCTGGAAATTTTACGACAGTGAAGAAAAGCCATTAGAGACGGCTTTAAATAGGGGTAGGCAGAACTCGCTGAATTTCACTCTGTGGAATTCCAGGGAGTTACATAAAAACTCAGCGAAATTCTGCTGAGTGCCGCGAACGGCGTAATTTGGCATGTCGCACATTATTTTTTAGAGCCGGGAGCTTGTTCCACGCTGAAAAAATTCAGCACGAACTGCACCATGCGGTCCACCAGAGGGCGCTGCTTCTCGAGTTGATTTAGCTGCCGCACAAGGAGATTTTCTACTCGAGCGGCAGCATTTGGGACCGCAATCGGTAGCTACTGCCCGTGTTGAGGAAATCAGGACGGATGCCCTCTAAGTGACCGAAAATCACACTAGGAGACGTCAAATCTCGCTCACGCTTGTCAATTCACCAGTGGCGTGCTGCATGTGCCAAAGAAACTCTGCCACGCGGTGGTTGTCGGAAGTTGGCCAGAACTTTGCGTTACATGCATAATGCTGAGCGGCCAAAATTCCACCAACTCCGCAGGTGGAGCGGAATTTATCACCAGCCCCTAGTTTTAATGTGCCAATGCACATTATCGGGGGCATTCACAAATGCTGTTTACAAGCATCCCATGGACCAATTGTTTTTACCACTTTAAAGTCAGCAATACTGGCTTTGACAATGATGAAAAAAGTAGCAAAAAAGGATTGCGTTTGTAAAGAATCCATATAGGAGACAAATATTTCCATGTGACGTGTAATGAGTGAGTGTACATTTGAGCAGCCGCGGCCGGTAGTGGGAGTACCGGCCAGGCGTTGACGGAGGGAGGTGGAGGGGCAGGGTTGGGGTAGTAATGTATGGATTACGGACTTTACCAGGTAAGTAAACATAAAAATAAAAAAAACTAATTTTGTTGCGTGCACTGTATAACCAAATGCGATGCAGTGCGCGCAACGAAATTCGTTTTATTTATTTTTATGTTTACTTACCTGTTAAAGTCCGTAATCCATACATTACTACCCCCACCTTGCCCCTCCCCACGTCACCGCCCGGCCGGCACTCCCAATACCGGCTGCGGCTGCATTTGAGATGTAAAATGGTCCTTTATGCATTGCAATGGCTGCAATTCCAGAAAAGCAGAATCATACAACAGACGGCCAATTGCTTGAGGTAATACAGTAATATTCATCTAAACAGAGCCAAAGCACAGTCTATGTATTTTGCACATAGCTTTACTGTCAAAATTACACCTCAAAAGGTGAATGCCCAGGGTAGGTTTAATATATAGATGTGGGTCACATCCCCAGGCCACTATTAAAGGCATGTCCTACGAAGTACGCATCCATGCTCACTGTCAGTGCCACAGCTTGGCTTTCTGATGGTGACTCTGTCATCGATTATTGTGACACAGAGGTGATATGCAGACAGCACAGCAGACCCATCTTATTGTCACTCTGGCATTTCCCTACTAGGCTGCAGGCCAGGAGACTGCTTGCAGAGCGGGATGGACTACCCTGATCTAGGCTTTGTCCTAATGGCCCCTTTCTAGTCACTGCCTCCTACAAGGTGGGGCTGATTTGAACATTTTTGACAGAGCTGTCTTGTCTTGTCTTGTCTTGTCTTGTCGTGTCTTCTCTTCTCTCTTCTCCTCTCCTCTCCTCTCCTCTTCTCTTCTCTTCTCCGGTCGCCTTCTCTCTATCTTCCTCGTTCCTCATGTGCCTTTTCTCTCCATTGAATTCTCTCCATGCCTGCCTCAATTTGGGAGCCAGGAAAAGTGACAAAGGCACCAGTGGCTGTCAAACTCAGCCTCCAAGGGCCCGGTGGGATAAAAGGCCTGTCTGCCCCTTGTCACACCTCCCACACCTCCTGTTAAAAGTGTTAAACTGTGAGGCACCCTGTTCAAATGAGACAACACCTGTTTTACAATGCAGAAAACTCCAAGGTATTCATTTCATCTCTCTTTGTGAGTGAGGCAGACATGCTTGGAGCTGAAACGAAAACATTATCCTTTGTACTACGCAATCTGCTGGTTTATATGCAAATTTCCATGATCTCCTGTTTGAGATAACATTAGCAGATCCAATCGGGCGATTAATGCGTTCATATAAATATTAATGTGAGTTAGCGAACTAGCGCCTGCAGGGCAGTGCCATGTCCGTTAAGACTTGGTAAGTTTTGTATACCTGATAAACAACACTGCTTTAATGCTATGAATATTTTACAAAAAAATGCCCAATCAGCTTTGTCCTAATAAAGTATTACTTAACGGAGAGATGTCACTTTGGCGTTCATAGTATCTAAAAACAAGAATTAGGGCCTAATTTCGAGTTTGGTAGAGAAGGGACTTGGTCCAATGTAGTCAAAAACAAACCAATACATAAAAATAATAAATAAATAGGGTAGCGCTGTATGTTAAATTGCCACCTAGCACCGAGTGGGTGCAGTAAAGTACATTTTAGGCCTGAAATCCCAGCATTTAGAGCACGTGCTATAGTCTTGCACACAGAGTTCTGCTGCAGGCTCCTGCATCCGGGGGTTTGCAACACCCGCGTGCTGCGACAGGAGGTTCCCATCAGATTCCCCACACATCTGTGATGACCCGGGGAGGGGGTGACCTGCCGTATGGAGGACATCAATGCCCCATCCGCAGCACTCCTCTGCCTCTCTGGGGACATTTCATTTAGGAAACGACGGGCTGTGATGGTTTCTGCTGATAATCGCATAAACCCTGCTAACGCGGGAGGCGCTGCTGCGCGTGACTAAAACCAAATGCAAATTATATGCTTCGTGAAAAATGGGAACGGCGGCGACAGCAAACAGGAAGCATTTAAATTTGGCACGGAGCCCGGGGCCCCCTTTGAGATGAAGTGAAGCTGTACCAAGAACACATAAACGTAATGAATGAAAACGGTTTCGGGGGAGTGTGTACTATTGATTTCAGATATCCTGAGATTGCACACGAGTTCATCTTCCCACCTCTCTGTGTGCGGTTCTGCGGGCCCTGCAGTTTCTGAGGCGCCACTGAATCATGGGGTGAGGGTTTTGATGAGTGCATTGCACAGCATTAGTCAGTCGCTGTCACTGGCTCCCCGGAAGCAGCTCGGTCAGCCGGCCCCTGGCTTTTAGATATTTCACACGGCAGGAACCTGGGTGGATGTAGCAATGGACCACCTTCGGCACTAGTTTGGCAAGTGTGCACTGGGCCGAGGCGCAACTAGAGCCAAATTTCGTTGGGGGCTAAGAAAACATTTCAGGGGGGGGTGAACCTTTAATCAGTAGGCAGAGTGGAGCTGCAGGGCCTCCAACAAGGGGTGAAACAAAAGCAAGGCCTAATTAACATTCAAATGGTCCTTTAAAGATTTGGGTGTGGAACGTTTGGGTGTGGCTGTGTGTGTGCCCGGGATCTGTCTCATCCCGGGCTGCCACACAAGACGGGGGGGGGGGTGGGGGGGGGGGGGGGGTGCTGAAGCCCGGTGAGTCCAATGGGTGTTGCCAGGCGACTGGAATTATGAGATTGTGCGGCCACAGCGATTTTTGCACAATTGTAGATTTGCCGCATTTGCCATATAATGCATCTGCCGAATAGTCTACAGATTTTCATCAAAATATATTGTCTTTTAGCTCAAACGGTTCAAAAGTCAGTAAAAATGCAATGGTATGTGCTGCATCATAGTGATTGGGTTTTTACAAAGGTTGACTGGTAAACTTTCTGTAGCTTATTGCTATATTTGTGTGTTAAACTGGGGCTAATGAGGTGCATCCAAAGTCCAGACAGTGTTATATGCAAAAATTATAAAATAATGAAGTAATACCATCACAAAATGTGCTGCATAATGCCGCATAATTGGCCTCTTCTTGCTGCATAATTTACTCAACCCTGCCGCATAATTTGACCCTCTCCTGCCGCATAATTCCAGTGGCCCTGGACCTAATGCATTAAAGCAATAGTGAAAGACAGCCATAATAGTTGTGCAGTGGGCACCTCATACCTCTGGGCAGGGACATTAGGAGCCCCCCATTTTATCAGCTTTAGTGGGGGTGGGTTGCACTATTATATGTGTATGGCATAAAACCTTCCGAAAGTTGTTTATTTCTCAACTGACTTTAAGAACTCTTGTCGCCAAACAAAACTCACGAACACCACTGCATGATGGAGCTGTGCAGTAGGAGAATGCAGGCAACAAAAAGCGCAGAATGAAACTTGGAAGAGGAGGAAGTAGGGATGGATGGATGGGTGGGCGAATGGATGGACAGATGCATGCATGAATGGAAGCATGGATGGATGGATGGAGAGCAAGATGGAGAGACAAATGTGAAAAGGATGGACAGTGGGAAGGATAAATGAATGGAAAGATAGATCGATTGATTGATCAAAGGTGAAAATAAGTATGCATTGAAAGACAGTGGGAAGGAAAGAAAGAAGAATGGAGAGCAAAAGGAAGATAGATGTAGAAAAGAATGGATGGATGAAGAAAGGACGTACTGATGGAAAGAAGATAGGATGGGTCGGTGGACGGACGTGGAGGGAAGGTTAGCCACATCCATTGAGAACTGAAGTCTAAAAAGAACCATTTCAACAGATTGTTTTCAGAACTTGGGGAGGCAATAGCATGAGTGTTGGACTGACTCACCTAACGAGCTCACTCAATGCTATTTGTCACATGATTGAAAGTTAGGGGGGTATTTTATTTTTCTGGCTTCTCTGTTGCCTCTGGGCCCCTGGCCACTGCGCTTACAGCACTATTGATAGCAGATCTCCTAATTTTACCTGTGTGTTTACCCAGTTGTGGCTGCAACTGGTTCAAGTAAGAAATAACTCCAACTCCAACGCAATTACGATCGATCAAGAAAACAAGCATGTCAGGGAGAATAAAGAAACAAAAATTGTATAAAAAACATTCACTTTTAATAATTTGTTAAAAAACGTTTTGTTAAAAGTTGTGTATATAACACAATATGTAATACATTTCAGACATTATAATCATAACATATATTTAACCAGAAAATAAAAAATTGGTTAAAATAGTGGCAATATCTATACACTTTATCAACTTTATCAACTTGGCTGCAACTGGACCAGGGTGGTGAGGTGGACTGGTGGAGAGGGGGAAGAGACGACGTAAAGAGAAAGAAAACAAGCATTTGCAATGCAATAGGTCTCGCATTAGGAAAGTTTGAGCTATTGGTATTGTAAATGACAAATGTTTTATTTATGTTTTGTTTTTGAAAATAGCGAAATTAATAGCTTTGTCATTTACAATGCCAATAGTTATAACTTTCGCAAATGTGACACCTATAGCATTTGTAATGCAATATGTCTTGTATTTACATGACTTACATGTATTGATATTACAAATAACAATGGCTTTTAATTTTTTTCCAATAATTAATACGTATATAAACGTTATAGTAATTTATAATGGCAATAGCTTAAAGTTTTGTAAATAACTTTTGTGAAGATTATGTTCAGTGTATTTTATTGTGACGAAAATCCAAGAACAGAAGTGAAATATTAACATATTTTTGTTACATTTCTAATAAAGCTTGAAACATTGAAAGAACATATTTGAACCAGGTGTTGTTGAATGGTTGCACAAATTGATGCTGTGGTGGCGCTGAGTGATATGATGGCCAACGAGTGATACTGTGGCGTTCAATGATACTGTGGTAGCGAATAGTGATGTTGTGGTGCCCCTGAGTGATGCTGTGGTGGTACGGAGAGATGCTGCATGCTATGCTATGTTTTGTTTTGCTATCCTATGTTTTGTTTTGTTATGCTATGCTATGTTTTGCTATCCTATTCTTTGATTTGTTATGCTATGATATGCTGTTTTGTTAAGCTATGCTCTGCTATGTTTTGTTATGCTATGCTATGTTTTGCTTTGCTATGCTTTGTTATGCTATGTTATGTTTTGTTGTGCTATGCTATGTTTTGTTGTGTTTTATTATGCCATGCTTTGTTTTGCTATGCTATGTTTTGTTATGCTATGCTATGTTTTGTTGTGTTTTATTATGCTATGCTTTGTTTTGCTATGCTATGTTTTGTTATGCTATGCTGTTTTGTTGTGTTTTGGTATGCTATGCTTTGCTGTGTTTTGCTATGTTTTGTTTTGTTATGCTATGTTTAGTTTTGCTATCCTATGCTTTGTTTTGTTATTCTATGCTATCTTTTGTTATGCTATGCTGGTGAGGATGTGTGAGTGAGGGTGAGTGAGGGTGAGGGGGTGTGAGGGTGAGGGGGTGTGATGGTGAGTGAGGGCGAGGGTGTGTGAGGGTGAGAGGGTGTGAGGGGTGTGAGGGTGTGTGAGTGAGTGTGTGTGAGGCTGAGGGTGTGTGAGGGCAAGGGGCGTGAAGGGGGGGAGGGTGTGTGAGAGTAAGGGTGTGTGGGTGTGTGAGGGTGAGGGTGTGTGAGGGTGAGAGGGGGTGAGGGTGTGTGAGGGTGGGGGTGTGTGAGGGTGAGGGGGTGTGAGGATGAGTGAGGGTATGTGAGGGTGTGAGGGTGTGAGAGGGTGCGTGAGGGTGAGGGGGTGTGAGGGTGGGTGAGGGTGTGTGAGGGTGAGGGGGTGTGAGGGTGAGTGAGGGTGTGTGAGGGTGAGGGGGTGAGGGGGTGTGAGGGTGGGTGAGGGTGTGTGTGGGTGAGGGTGTGTAAGGGTGAGGGGGTGTGAGGGTGAGGGTGTGTGAGGGTGAAGGGGTGTGAGGGTGAGGGGGTGTGAGGGTGAGTGTATGGGGTTGTGAGGGTGAGGGTGTGGGGTTGTGATGGGGTGCAAGGGTTTGAGGGTGGGGGTGAGAGGGTGTGAGGGAGGGTGAGAAGTTGTGAGGGAGGGGCAGGGTGACGGGGTGAGGGGGACGTAGGTGAGGGTGTTTGAGGGTGAGGGGGTGTGAGGGTGAGGAGGTGTGAGAGTGAGCGGGTGTGTGAGGGGGTGGGTGAGGGTGTGAGGGTGAGGGGGTGTGAGGGGGTGTGAGGGTGAGGGACTGCGTGTCTGTGTGTGCGAGATGAAGAACTGTAATCTTCATTCTCAGGGAATACTTACTAATAAAAAAAAACTTGGCACAGAAGCTGAAAATATGAATAGACATCTTTATTAAATTTAATAAGTGAGGCCACGTCACACAGAAGCCGTAGCAACTGAATGAGGTAGTCTGAGGAATACAGAGAACAGAGGCCTTTTATATGCTAGGGTTACAAACTTCAGCATACAAGTAAGGGGCAGTCTTAGCTTTTGCAAGCATGCAAAATGCCTAACATTCCTTCTTACACAAGCCGGACAAACCAATAATAAAAGGACCACAACCCATATCATAAACAAACTATAAAAGAAGGAACAGAAAACAGATAAGGGGTGTGTGTGTGCATACCAAACTCTACAATGTCCTGTGCTTTGATCCTCAATCTTGATCAGCTAAAGGGCAGGAACTGGTTTAACAAGGTCAGCTTCAGGCAACAGGGTCAGTTCACTCAGGTCAAACAGGAGTCAGCATGAACTCAAGCTAAGGTCTACATGTCCTTAAAAGACTGGTTTCAGCCACAATCATGGCCTATGTGAGGGCAACCACAAAATGTCTGCCATACACAAAATGGAACCCACGGGTTCAGAATTCACAGAACCTCAGACCCTCCTTTGCCCTTACATAGGCAATCACTCAGTCTGTGTCTGAATCGATGTCAATATTATCCGTTATTCCCTTCACTAAGGCACTATTACTTGAGTTATCTTTCATGGAACACAAGGGATAGACTTCGTTGGCATAAATAAACATCGTCTGATATACCCATACAGACCCATTGTAACTAAATGGCAGAACCAAAATAGGGAATACCTCTATCTGTAGTATGTGGCATAAGACCACACACCCAACAATTAGTGGTGTTCACTACCAACTGGCGTTGATGCAGAAGCTGTACAAAAGAATTATTCAGAAATTCCGACCTTCTAATCTGCTCGTGTACAGGTAAGATATGAAAAGAATGCAAAGAAGTAGTAGTAGGAAAAGACATAGGTTGGGAGGTGGGTGCAGAAGTCAATTGGGTAGTGAAAACAATCCTACCCACAAAAGACAACGTCATGCTTAGAAATACTAGAAAACATGTTATTAAGAACATATGGACAACAGGAGAAAGTAATGACCACTATTACAAACAAGATTGTATCGTTTTTCACAACCCTAAGCAAAAGCAAATCCTAAAATTATCTAATAACATTTTAGGGCTCCTATGCATTTCAGAAACTTATTATATATTCAGGTGAAACAGTGGCGATCCTTATTAATGCTCTCAGATGAAAAGGGATACTCTTCCACAGAGAATGGACTTTATTCTGCTTTTACTAAACAGAATACTACTTTAAAACAATGCCAGCAAAACAGCAAAAATTAGTCTCCTAACACCTATTATATACAATCGCACGGAAACCACTCGTGAAACCAACAATGCCCAGAGTCCGTTCAAAAGCCTCTCTGGCAGGCTTCTATTGTCCATCAAATCTTCTTTTGTTGTTTTCTTCCGCATGGGCCTCTTCATTCAGGCCTTTCATGTAAATGGTGCTTCTCAGTATCTGTTGGAGTGCCCTCCTGGCAAACACTCATAGCTCATTCGAAAGTCTCAATGTCTCAAGGCAGTGCACCAATATCTCTTCTCTGCGGCAGACACAGCACAAATCATCTCGTGCAGACCCAGGACCATACTCAGACTCCAACACTCATCATTCAGTGTCAGAGGACGCTCAGGCTGCTCTTTCATGGGCACCAGAATGGAGTGCCTTTTGCCAATCTTGGATCCTCTGGTGCACTGCCTTTCCGTTGGAGCAAAGAAAGGGGGGGGGGGTGTGGCCAAAACTCAGGCCAAGGGGCTCAATGGACTGCCTACTGTCAGAGGTAACCAGCACATGACAGGTGAAAAACTAAAAACTTAAAATAACTGGAATCCTTCTCTTTCGCTCTTTTGCACTGAAACTCTGGTTCTGTGGCAAAACCAGCTCCTCCTTCTTTTCTGATGTTCAACGCCTTCTGATGAAGCAAGTACAAAACGTTGAAGATACCACTGATGACACGTTGGCGATCGCTGTCTGGGTGCTAGGACTGTCACTGATGGGAATTAGCTTTTCATCAAAGGTCCGCAGGTTATTATGGCTTAATCCCGCAGAACCTAGTGACGTAGGAAATGGGACACGTTTGGTATTTTCCTTCAATTTAGTACAAAAACAGTTTGTTTAACAAAGGGACTGCAAACAGGTGGCCTGCAATCTTCAAAGGAGTGGCTATATGCCATGGAACTATTGTGATCTAAAATACACTGTCATTCTCATAGAATACAAAGACAAAGGCAATACGCAAAACAGTGGCTCTAATTTCTTCAATTGGGTTTCCATGTGAGAGCATATCCTCTACCATCTAAGGGTAGATAACTATATGAGAATTTTATCTAAATGGATGTCCTCACACATAGTGACATCGTCTAATGGGGTAAACACATTTTTTCTCTCAATAATTACATATAGGTGTTCCTAGTACATTACTGCAATCTGGAAATGTGAACCTAATACAATAATAACAAAAAGAAGGCTAACTGGTGAAAGGAATATGGAAAAGGGAAAATGGGACGAGGACACAGCTAACATCCCCAATTACTAGGGACGATGCAACATCAATCAGGGGAGAAGTGACGAAAGAAAAATCTATAGGAAGAACAAGAAATTACTTGGGTGATAGTCAGGCATGTGACACAACACCAAGAGTGGGGGTGATACATAAAAAATCAAAATAGTTCATGATAGTCAGCTCTACCGCTGGCCTCTACACCATATACGGTAATCTTAGCTAATGTTCCAGTTCCTTTTTCAGGGAAATTTTTTTTTTCCTTTATGGTACAAGGCCATACACTATTCAGGAAGCAGAACAAAACTGACTAATGTAATATAAAAAATTAGGTCACCATGCTCAAAAGTCACAGATCTATAATTTATCCTTGCGTCCAATCAGGATACATAATTTTAGGGCTGCCTGTTCCTTAAGGGGAGGGGCAGTACGTGACTAACAGCATGTGACACACTTTGATTCTGTATATCTCTTTTTTATTTTCCTTCAAATACCATTAAAGCCAAATTTGACATACACTGATGAAGTGTTGTCTGTTTTTCTGTGAAATTTTGTGTCAAAGCAAATCTACCCAACTGTTTGCAGGATACACATCGTCATGTATATCCCTTCACAACGCAGGTAAACTTGTAATAGCAGTAAACATAAAACAAAAACATGCAAAAAAACGCACAAAACGGACATGTCAAGCCATCAGATATACTCGCTGTATATCAAGCACAAAAAGCATAGACAAAACAATAGCATATATAAATGAGCGGTGACGCACAACACCAGGTCATGTACTAACAATATTCGGGCCTGCTTAATTTGTCAGGTTTAAAATCCTCACCCTCCTTTTGACAGCAAATCACCAGGTAGTGGAGATTTGGCTGTCAAATGCAACTTACTGTGTGTCACTTCTGACACACAGGACCAGCAGGAACAATTCATAAAAGGATAAAATGCAAGAATATGTAAAATGCACAAACATTTCTTTTCAAAGAAATTAGGCAAAAACACATCTTTTCAACCAACCAAACTCACGTGTCTTGTCAGTCTTAAAATCACCCAGAACAATCCATGAATGATCTGTGAGCAGAAGCAAAAATAAAAAATACACAACACACAAAAGAGAGACATTTCTCATGACAAACAGACATCAATTATAACTTTTAATCAGAAGACAAAACATAATACACATTAACAGACACAAAAATACATTTCCATTACTTAACTGTTACCATCTTGTCAGGCAGCTTGCAACATGAAGCCCTTTTAACTTTCCAAAAGTAAAATTCTTTCACTGACAATCTGCGTGTCCCGTGCGCCAACACCCTTTGAGGCCCTGCTTTTCCAAGCAATCATTTCTCCATCTGTTTACACTTACTCCTAACTCCCACCTTACTGACCTTAAGGTCAAAATCTACCTTGCGGGCTCCTCAGCCCTCTATCTCTTCCTCACTCTTAAGGCTGAAAAAAAGACAAAAAACCTTCCCAACTCTTTCTAACCTGCAATAACCAACCCTATTTAAAACATATGATATATATATTACTCCTGTTAGGGGCTACAATTTATTTATATACTTAGATTATTAAAACAGTTACTGTGACTAATTCGCAAAACATAATAACATAACATACCATCTTTAGAACAGATGTTTGCTATGACCCTATGCAATGATACTCATTTCAGCAACATTAAATGAATCTCACTGGGCCATTTAAAAGCAAACCCCAAATGGGGACAGTCTGCAAATTTGTATTACACCTAAATGTATGCATTTACTGAAGCCTAAAGCACTTTAAAGCTATCATAAATGGCAAGAATGCTGTTTTAAATGGTCGATTTTACCCACATTCGACTTTGATGTTTGGGGCACATAAAAATAAATATCCTATACGTGCGATACATATTAATCATCCTCAGAATGTTCTTTACAAATTACAGAAATTGTTAATCAGACATATCCCATGTTAATCTTTAGAAAAATGAGTTTTGTACGCCTGCACTAAGTGAAATTCCATATGCTAATGTTCTCATTATGCGGTATAGCACAACTTAAATTAAATTTTAATGCTAGGAAGTCATAGTATGAGCATTAAGCTTCATGAATAGTAAAACACGAATTTTGTAGCACTTATTTTTAATAATTATTTTTCATAATTAATATTTTTTTTAATAAACCCAATTGTTTTTGATAATTCCACATATAAGAGCAAGCTGCATCCCTTGCCTATCATTTCTAGATGCATTCATTTATAAGCCCAAGCACAGATGCCAAACTTGAAACATGACAAAATGTTTGCGCCATTTTTTTCTTTCTAAAATGGACAATTTTATTTAGCAACAGACCCAAGAATATGCTTACAAAATGTTGCTTAATAGACTGAAAACATCAAGAAAAACCACGAACAGATATTGAGCTCATTTCAGACATAAACAGAGAGGGGTCAAAACACTCAGGACACACAATACAGCACGCTTTAGCCATGCATCTCGTGAATAGCGCCATCGCTATGTACTTACAGAAGTTGCACTAATGGGAAACCCACATAGACATTTAAACACACATTTAACCCACAAATAAAATACTCAGGACAGAAACCAAGGACAGCCCACAGACTGTACTTAAACCAAACCATTTGTAAATACTAGTTGTAAGTCATATTTACAAGAAACGCTTCTCAATTGTGTTTCAAAAGACTGCAAAAACAGCCCAACAGACTGATGTATGTCCAAGAAGCGAAAATATACTCAATTCACTAGCTTTGGCTAGCAGAACACCAAACAAAATAGTTCTGCATATCTTCATTCATAAAACTACGCTGAACAAAGGATCCTTGTTTTGTATTATGTCATATTTTAATTCCCTGGGGATACAAAATCACCAAGGAAGAAATATGTTTGTAAATCTAACCCTATTTAGATATTCCCTTTAGGGGGGCCGGCTAATTTACTTCACATCACACAATGGTACCTTCCAAAAAAGCAACACATTTTTCCATGTGAGCTTACAAACAGGCATGCCAAAAATTCTGTGGAATACGCAAGTATTATAATCAAAGTGGTGCTTAAGGTACTTTTCGTACGTGCACCGTTCAACTAAACCAAATGGAGAAATATCTCCTCATTACCTGCCTACACAAATTGCAATTCGCATATCCAAACCTATACAAATCCAAAGTTAGCCAACACATATTCCAAAGTTCCAAAGCTACAGTCCCAAATTTGATAAGATTAGGCATCTTATAGCTCACTAATCTAGCTTCAAACTTCAAGGGGTTATCTCTACCAATACACTCGCAAATATACGAGCCCCTCGGATTTGGTAATTTGCAATAACCAAATAAAAAACCAAGAAACCAAACCCCTCGGCTTTGGTAATTGCAATAACCAAATCAAAACCAAGAAACCAAACAAAGTCGTGGGAGCGACCCACTTGTACTTCTTATTTTTACTAATCAAAAGGTTATCCAAATTCTAACTGTCAAGTTCTACATGACCTAACGGTCTTTTTTAGAATACTCACGCCAAAAAGGTTCTCAGTCAGGAGTGACATCATGTGGAGGATCAAAATCAGGAAGATCAGAAATATACTGGGCTGCAGAATCAAAGAATCTCCAGAATCCCTGTGCACAGAGTACCTCCTTAGTAGAATCCTGTTCTGTCCTCCTCAGTAGATTTCAGTCCTCTGACCAGATCACTCCCACAGAAAGTCACTTCTCTGATGAAGCCCACGTTGGCCGCGCCATTTGAAGAACTGTAATCTTCATTCTCAGGGAATACTTACTAATAAAAAAAAAACTTGGCACAGAAGCTGAAAATATGAAAAGACATCTTTATTAAATGTATTAAGTGAGGCCACATCACACAGAAGCCGTATCAACTGAATGAGGTAGTCTGAAGAATACAGAGAACAGAGGCCTTTTATATGCTAGGGTTACAAACTTCAGCATACAAGTAAGGGGCAGTCCTAGCTTTTGCAAGCATGCAAAATGCCTAACATTCCTTCTTACACAAGCCGGACAAACCCATAATAAAAGGACCGCAACCCATATCATAAACAGACCATAAAAGAAGGAACAAAAAACAGATAAGGGGTGTGTGTGTGCATACCAAACTCTACAATGTCCTGTGCTTTGATCCTCAATCTTGATCAGCTAAAGGGCAGGAACTGGTTTAACAAGGTCAGCTTCAGGCAACAGGGTCAGTTCACTCAGGTCAAACAGGAGTCAGCATGAACTCAAGCTAAGGTATACATGTCCTTAAAAGACTGGTTTCAGCCACAATCATGGCCTATGTGAGGGCAACCACAAAATGGCTGCCATACACAAAATGGAACCCACGGGTTCAGAATTCACAGAACGTCAGAGAGCGTGTGCGGTGTCAGAGCAGTGTGTTTGTGTTTGTGTGGGAGAGTGCGCTTTTTGAGCTCCTCTTAACTTCCCTTTGCAATGCCTGAATTGATCAGCAGCTACTTTGAATTGTCTTCACTTCTAAATGAACATCTTTAGCCATTTCTCTTTGGCCACCTCTGATGTTAGTGCATCTTCCTGCACAGTGACGTTGCTTTGTGCTTATGTAGGTCTGCCTCCTTGGACAGAGCGGCGCCCCTACATCTGAAAGGGGCCCGTGTGGCTTCAGCTGCAGCTCCCTTTCCTTTACAGGGAAGCAGGCTGGACCAGGGGAAGAAGGGGGCAAGGGGGTGACATTCCCTCCACAGAGCTCAGCGAGGCATGCCGTTCAGTGCAGAGCACAGGCACGGGTGGCACCTGCATTTCTTGAAGAAAATGCTCTTTCTACAACACTTAGATGATCTGGGAGAGTCTCAGTTAGTGCGTGAGCTGCAGTCTGCACAGCTCGGACAACACAGAGCGGTGATTACCTCTCAGTATTCCAGCGTTGTCTGTCTTCAGTGAAAACAAATACACAGACACATGACGACGTAATCGCACCACCGGGTTAGAGTATTTAAAGCAGTGCTCTTAAATGACTTTGTGATTAGCCTGCAAAACACCTGAATGGGAATGAAACGGAATATTAAAGGATTATACATATGCAACTAGCACAAGTATAAAGGACCGTCACTGGGACCTCTTCTCACTTTTACTGATATCTAGGAGAGAGTTGGACGTTTCCGGGCACATACGCACACATACGCACACATAAATGCTTTTGTGGCTCGGCCCCAATGAGTTGGGATGGTCCGTCGCGAGGAGAGTATGTCTGCCGCGCGAGCCCTGCCCATTTCCTCTCAACACGCCCCCGCCATATTTCTCCTCAACACGCCCCCCCGCCATATTTCTCCAAGGTCGATTTATTGAGCATTGCATGCCAGCAAAAGTCTATGCTTTCACAGCACTCGTACATTTGGAGTACGACAGTGTTATTATGCGGCCGCGCTGGGATTCAGACATGTGACCCTCTGCAGCAGACACATTAACACAGTGCGCTTTCTCACCTCTGATACGTAGAATACGGCAGATAAAGTGTTGCACAATATCATATGGAAACAAACATTAGACTTTCCGTCTCGTGACCCGAAGCAGGTGAGTTCCTTGCTATACCTAGTGACCTGCGCATTACCTATACATCCTCCTAGTTCCCCAGTATGGCCTTTACAGCGCATCAGACATCTAACCAGCACTGAGGGGCGCTCAGCCAATGGGGCACTAGCAGGGCGGAGTCCCGGAGGCGGCCGAAGGGCAGGGGCTACGAATCCTGCGCAGCCGCCGTTCTGTCCCGCCCGTGCACAGCAGCAGCCGTTCCTGCAGCACATCGCAAGTCCCGCCGGAGCAGCAGAAAGTTAGCAGGCTGGAAGTTGTCAGCCTGTCCCTGGTCGGGAGCCCCTGGCCGCGTCGCCCCTGCCCGCCCATCTATCAGGAGCCGAAAACCCGGCGCTCCATGAATGATTGTCCCCAACAGCAGCGGTGAGGAGTGTGTGTGTGTGCCTGTGCGCGCGTGTGTGTGTGCATGCATGCGTGAGTGTGGCTGTTGCGTGCGTGTGTGTGTGTGCGCATGAGTGTGGCTTTGTGTGTGTGTTTGCGCACTTCAGGGAATGTGAGGCAGGAGATGGGCACGGCGCCGGCCTCGACGTGCGCGTCCACATATCCTAATCGCCGCGCGTGCCTGACCCCTGTCTCAGATTCCCAGAAAGCGGACAACATAAGATACTTCGCTGGACGCAATGCTATGCATTGCTTTCTCCAGCTCGACCTAAAAAGGACACTTACCTGTAACGGCGCTGCCTCTCCTCCGTCGTCCGTCATCTTCCTTCTCTTCCTTCAGTCTCGGCTGGCAGCAGGAAGCACCTGGGCTCCCAAGCTCCCCTAAGCCAATCACAATGCTGGAATATAGCGTTGTGATTGGTTTGAGCACTGGTTTGGCGCTCAGACGGGGAAAGGAAGGCTTTTCATGGTGCTCACCAGCTGTATAATGCAGCCAGGTGGGGAAGATGCAAAGTGCGCAAGGCTGTTTGACCGTTTGGCCCAAGACCAAGCAGTCGGACGCACTTAGGGAGTGTAAACCACTCCTCCCCCTGCTCTGGCCAGCCCGCCCGACCCGAGAGCCATTGATGGAATAGGAAAACTAAAATGATTATAACAATAGTTATTATCATTTTATTTTTCCTATTGTTCAGTGGGGCGACCCTCCTCCACCTTAGCAGAGGAGCTGCCACTGTGTTTACGAGAAGCATGCCGCACCCTGGGACTGGGTGCTGTGTGTAGGACTGCAAGGGAGTGCCGGATTAAACCCTGTGGAGGCCCCAAGGTAGCCAACATTTCGAAGGCCCCTTGCAAATTATCTCCTTATACATTTGTTAATTTTACCAACCAACAATTTTAATAAACCAATTTTATGACATAAAACTAAACATTAACAATTATCAATGTTATTAAACAAAACATATTTTTTTACATTTTAATAAACCAACAAAACCTTTCATTTTCAATAGATACATTAAATTAATTCAGTGTTTTTTCTATAGAGTCTTTCATTTAATGTAAAGTTTTTGATTCTTTTTTTCTATGTTTTGGAAACAATTTAGGAAATCTTGATTGTAATTTTCTTTCAAGATCAAATCAATATTATTTTGATCCATTGTCGCGGGGCCCGAAAAGGAGTAGGGCCCAAAAGCCAGTGCCTACTTTGCCTATTTGGTAATACTGAACTGCTGTAAGGTGTTCAGTGTCCACCTGAACCCTTAATATGATGAGAAAATGCAAATGGGACAGTATATTGGACATTGCTATTTACCTGTTTTTATTACACATCATTATAATGAGAGGTCCTGAGAGATAAACGAATTTGCACAGATTCAGACACTTTTTTCGATCAAAACCCAATATATTTGATGCCATCCAAGGTTCTAGGTTTTGCTACAGGCCCTGTACAGCATCCTCGGGTGCATTCCTGGGCAAGCAGAATGTATTGTGGTACCTCGGAATACTGCTGGACAGAAACGAGGCATGCAGGGTAATGCAGGTAAGAGGTCCATGGTTGACGGTCGGAAGTAGCACGGGAGACTGGTGTCGTGTCGTCTTGCCTGACTCCAGTGGGACAGAGCAGGCAAACAGGAAAGGGCGGGGACGGCAACAGGAACTAGACAGGGAAGTAGTCTGTAAGTCAGTGAGAAGCGGGCAGGGAATAAAGGAAGACGTATGACCTTTCCCTCCGACTCCGGTGTCGTTATTACAAAGGGGAATGTGACAATGGCGACGAGGATGGGATGAATGCAAACCCCACGAGTGCAGTCACAACCCAGCCATCCAAGTGGCCCGACAGGCGAGTCTGCAGTCAAAAACAAAACAAAAAAAGGAAAACGTCAGAAAAGAAAGACCCGCGAAAAGCAAGAACGGACGCCGCAACTGCCGAGACCAGTGCCAGCTCACCAGGGGACGTCCCGCTCACCTAGAAACGGTGGTGTGAAGAAGGAGATCCCTCCTCGCCGCGCTGACGGCCACGCGAACCTGCTCGGACCGAGAGCTGTGCCCCTGTGGACGCGAACGTCCCATCCGCCTGTGTTGAAGAGCAGTTCCTGGCGAGAGGCAGGGGTGAGTCGAGTGCCCCGCATTGAAGCAAAAGAGCGTGAGTGCAGCGCCATTGACGCGCCACCAAGAATATGTGCATGCACGTGGGCGGTAAACCAGACTACAGCGTCCCATACGGCGGCCATCTTTAGGTCAGGCGCCAACCACTACGCAACCCACGACCTGATAACGGCGACCATCTTAAAGTCAGGCGCCATCTACTAAGGGACTCAAACGCTATGCAAAGAACAGGAAAACTCTCTGTTAGACGCAAATAAATACCTTACCTCAATAAACGCCTCACAGACTCATGAAATACAGCCAATAATTGAAAAAAAAAAAGAACAAAACGGACAAAGGTGGTAACTTTCTCCAAAAATGTCCAATACTGGACCTGATAGTACGTCCGGAGGGACCGTCACAGCAGGACCAGCCCCACAGGCCACCGCAGCCATGGTGCCTCAAGTACCCATGGGAGCCCCCTTCATGCGTCAACCGCAGCCGCTAGTGTTGACAACAGGCAACAGCATGGGGCCGGCGTGAAAGAGCTGGAGTGAAGACTTCGAGGATTATATGACTGGATCTTTGGTACAAGACCCGAAGCAAAAGCTAGTGGCCTTAAGAAACTTAATAGGCCAGGATATAGCGCAAATTATCAAAGAATTGCCAAACGCAACGACTGCCACGTACGAGGAGGTAAAAGGTGCCCTCGTCGGACGATTCCTTCTCAAGCGCAATATAGATTATGAGCGCTACACGTTCAGTTTAGCCACTCAAGAAAAAGAAGAATGCATGAGTGATTTCATCATGCGCATCAAACGGATGGCATGATACTGTGATTTTGACAATTTCAAAACGGAGGACGTTCTGAGACTTCGCATTATCGATGGATGCCAATCGGAATCCCTCCGCCGGAGACTTCTAAAAAAGCAATACACCCTGGAACAGATTGAAGAACTAACAAGAATTAATGACCAAGCAGAAAGCCATGCCAAGCGAATGGAAACCCATAAGCCGGATAGGAAAGATCACGCCCTCCGGGTCCAGTCGCACAGAACTACCAGGTCTTCGACGCATTCTCACAAGTCAAGCAAGCAATTCTACACTCCTCGGAGATCATCCTCCAGGCGGAACACGCGACACGCTACGCATACCAAATCAGCGCCTACTTGCTACCGGTGTGGACAAGACTACCCGCACTCGGGGCAATGTCCCGCAATTGGTCAGCGATGCCATCGCTGTGGGAGAGACAATCACTTCGAAATCGTGTGTCAGGCCAAGCAGTCAACCCACAGGTCCTCCGACAAAGATCGCAACACGCGACATCACGCACGTGCCATAAAAGGGAGGGATGGACGCTCTTCCAGCTCCTCCAACTCCAGCCTCCGATCAGCACGCTCGTACAGTTCACGAGGGCGTTCCACAAGCTCTCACCGATCCAGACATCACACGACAGAGTCCTACCGGTCGTGCAGAACCTCGTCCAGTGATTCATCGTCACACACGTCCACACGTCCACATCACAGGTCAGTGATGAATATATCTGCATGGTAGCAGACCCGGACCGTCTGAAACGATACCCGAAACTGGACATCATGATAGGAGACCACCCAGCGAAGTTTGTCCTGGACTCGGGAGCGTCGTTAAATTACATCTGCGCTCTAGAATATCACAACATGAAACAACGACCTAAGTTGGAGCCCGCAGCTGTTCGCATATTCACATGGATGTCAAGCAAACCTCTACCGTGTTTAGGCCGCTTCCACACCACTCTCACATTCAAGGACCGGAAAATCTCGGCCTACATCCACGTGGTAGAAGGACCAGATGTGGCGGACTGTTTGCTCAGTTTACCCACAGCAGAAAGACTGAAACTGGTAGAACTCCTCCACATGACCGAAGATGCCCCCGACATCGTGGCGAAATTCCCGAACCTCTTCAAAGGCCTGGGGAAACTGAACCATTTCAAGGTGAAGCTACACATTGATGAAAGCGTGACGCCCATCGCTCAACACCACAGGAAAGTGCCTTTCCACTTACAACAAGATGTCGACGAAGAGCTCCAGGATCTTCTGCAGACAGACATTATTGAGCGCACGTCAGGCCCTACCCCGTGGGTGTCACCAGTCGTGGTGGTCCCTAAGAAGGGCCAGGACAACAAGGTCAGGCTGTGCGTAGATATGCGGGCACCCAACACTGCTATTGAGCGAGTGCGCCACCCCGGACCCCACATCAGTGATATGATCACGAAACTCAATGGCGCCACCGTGTTCTCCAAGCTCGACCTCAACAAAGGTTATCACCAGCTGGAGCTTCATGAAAAATCGAGGTACATCACGACGTTTACCACACATCAGGGCCTCTTCCGGTACAAATGGTTGAACTTTGGCATTTCATCAGCCGCCGAGATCTTCCAGGAATCCATCCGACGAGTCATTCAGGGCATTCCCAACGCCTTCAACTATAGTGATGACCTGCTCGTTTTTGGCAAAGATCAGACTGAGCACGACACCGCTCTGGACAGAGTATGCCACGCTCTGCTGACTGCAAACCTGACTCTCAATGCCGGCAAATGCGAGTTTCACAAGGACACCCTGAAGTTTTACGGACACGTCTTTTCCAAAGAGGGGATGAAGCCCGACCCAGAAAAAGTAACGGCCCTCGCTGACACCCCGACGCCCCGAGACGTGAGTGATCTTCGCTCTTTCCTCGGAATGGCGAGCTACTGCGCGCGCTACATCCGTGACTACGCCACGATCAGCTACCCCCTGCGAGAACTTACACGACAGGGTCAACCTTTCGAATGGACCGACGCATGTGAACAAGCATTCACAGTGATCAAACGAGCTGTCGGATCGGCCATAAACCTTGCTTACTTTGACACAAAAAAGAAAACCGAAATCACAGTCGATGCCAGCCCGGCGGGTCTGGGAGCCATACTGGCTCAATACCGTGAGAACTCTGACCAGCGTCACATCATCGCGTACGCAAGCCGCAGCCTCACGGACACTGAAAAAGCGTACTCCCAACCAGAAAAAGAAAGCCTGGCCGTGGTATGGGCATGCGAACATTTCCACTTGTTTGTCTACGGCAAACACTTTACGATCATCACAGACCACCAAGCCCTCATTACAATCTTTGGCAATCCCAACGTAAAAATGCCGCCGCGCATTGAACGATGGGGCCTACGCCTCCAAGACTACGTTTTCACCATCATCCATAAGCCAGGGAAAGCTGAAAACCCAGCCGACTTCATGTCGCGACATCCCCTAGTCGGTGCTCGAGCTGATCCATCTGCAGCTGACGACTACGTTCACTTTGTTGTTGACACAGCATGTCCACCCACAGTTCCCCTGGAAGCTTTTCGAGACGCTTCAACGAGTGACCCACTTGTGCAAGCAGTCATGGCCAGTGTTCGCAAAAACTCCTGGAGAGATGTGAGACGTTTGCCTCAGGACTCGGACCAGCTTCTTCATGACCTCATGCCTTTCCAGCGTGTACACGATGAACTTTCCATCAGTGACAATGGGCTCCTTTTGAGAGGGGGGAGGATCGTAATCCCACACAAGCTACGCCAGGGAGTCATCAATCTGGCACACGAAGGTCACAGAGGCATAAATGCAACAAAGAAATCTCTGAGAGAACGCGTATGGTTCCCCACATTGGACCAAATGGTTGAAGCGACCCTGAAAGATTGCATGACATGCCAGCTGGTCAGTCGAGAGGAACCACCTGCACCGCTCCAAATGTCGGAGCTACCAGAAGGGGTATGGCAACAAGTCGCAGTCGACTTCTTTGGACCACTGCAGTCAGGACAATACATCATAGTCGTCATGGACGAATACTCCCGATTCCCATTTGCACACCTAATAACATCCACCAGAGCAACGACGGTCATCCCAGTACTAGATGAAATCTTCGCAGCATGGGGCATTCCCCTACGGGTGAAATCTGACAACGGGCCCCCATTCAACGGCCATGAGTTCACAGAGTTTGCGACCCATCTCAATTTCAAGCATCAGAAAATCACTCCACTATGGCCCCAGGCCAATGGCATGGTGGAGCGATTTATGGGGACACTCAAAAAAGCAATTCAGCAAGCTGAGTTAACACACAGAGACATCCAACAGTCACTGAATGAAGTGCTAAGAGCATACCGGACCACTACAAATCAGTGCCCAGCCACCGTCATGTTGGGAAGAGCGCCCCGCACTCGCCTACCCATGGTAAACACTACACCCCTACTTCGAACCATCACAGTCAATCACAACTCATTGGTCGATATGGACCATGAGAAGAAACTCAAAATGAAAACATATGCCGACCGGCGCAGACACGCCAAAGAAGCTGACATCCAGGAAGGGGATTGGGTGATAGTTCGAGGCGACCGGCGAGCCAAGGCGAACAGTCGGTATCTGGATATTCCCCTACAAGTCACTAAACGGAAAGGAACTATGATCACGGCAAAGGCTGATCACAAGCAGATAACAAGGAACATATCGCACTTCAAGAAATGTGATCTACGCAGTAACCACGAGATGTCCTCAAGTCCAGGCTCAAGTGACTCGGCGAGCCAAAGTGACAGCAGTGACCACAACCACCACAGTCCCACGCGGATCGCCGGCGCCGGCAATCATCCTGTCCAAACATCAGAGCGAGAGAGATGCCCACAGGGCCAGATTAGAAAACCGCGGCGACTAGTCGAAGAAAAATGAAGAAAGATGAGACTTTGTACAAAAGGGGGAGATGTTGTGTCGTCTCGCCTGACTCCAGTGGGACAGAGCAGGCAAACAGGAAAGGGCGGGGACGGCAACAGGAACTAGACAGGGAAGTAGTCTGTAAGTCAGTGAGAAGCGGGCAGGGAATAAAGGAAGACATATGACCTTTCCCTCCGACTCCGGTGTCGTTATTACAAAGGGGAATGTGACAACTGGGGAGGCTGCAGTCCGGAAACAATGGAGGCTGTTCCCCAAGGCGCTTTGCATGACTTAAGTACTCACGTAGTACTCTTTTTACAAACAAACGGGAGACTGGGGAGGCTGCAGTCCGGAAACAATGGAGGCTGTTCCCCAAGGCGCTTTGCATGACTTAAGTACTCACGTAGTACTCTTTTTACAAACAAGCACTCGCCTGGCATGAAATCACCCCAAATTAGGACTGAAAGTGCATATTCACCGACTCGTCAAATACAATTAGTGCCCTCTTTGCACTTTCACTGAATGGAAGCTGGACGTTTTGGGGCAGATTCACAAAGGCACGTAAGAGTATGTAAAAGAGCATTGCTGTTGCCAGGTAGAGCAGTCGGAGGGTGGAGTGTGCTGCCGCATTTGTAAAAAGTGCTGGGACTAGAGGAATCGAGGAGTCTCTTCTGCAGGCAGTGTGAGGAAATAACCCTTGCGGAGCCAGGAATTAAGAGGCATATTACAAGTAAATAAGCCCCTAAATTCACTGAAAATGATGCTGCAACAATAAACACCCAACACACTATTCACATATAACTTCTTAGTTCTAAGTCAGCAAATGAATCTCTTTTCTGCAACTGTTTTCTGTCTAGGGGCAGGCAGTGTAACCTTCATCTTTTCAGGCAGGGTTCGTCACAAAAATAACATCGTTAAACAGATCAAAGAATTAGGAAATTATAAACAATTTCTTTGAAACATTCAGGCTAAAGGTAGTACCAGGTGAGGATATAGCACAGTGTTATAACTCGAGAGCTCTAATTGTATCTCCATATAATGAGGGACCAGACCTACATTTATCTACCTTAGATCACTTTTTTTTTAGAGTCTTATATAGATCGAACTAGACCCGAAGATATCGGGGATCAGAGCGCTTTACATAGCACCCGTTTTGTTATATGAGAACACATTAATTTTTGTTAGGCAAGGGAAAATTAAGGGGCATATTATCAAGGCGGGCGATATGAGATTATCGCCGCTTTTGCGGCCGTTTTCGGCCGCAAATCGGCGATAATTTTATCGCCCTATTAGCAAGCTGTCGCTAACAGCAGTTAGCGACAGCTTGTAGGCGATAGCGAGCGGTTTGGGGCCCGCTTTGCATGTCAGTGATATTTATTGCTAATGACATGCAAAGTGGGCGTACCCAACCTGTTAGCGACTGAAAGCAGTCGCTAACATTGCTATCACCTATTATCAATGCAGGCGTAGCAACAAGAAAATTTGCGCTAAGCGCGAATATCGCTGAAAACTAACGCCTGCTCATACCAGTTCTTAGCCTGTATATCCAATGGGAGGTGGATATTCAGGCTAAGTCCCTATTAGCGATAATGCCTGAATATCGCTGGATTTCCAACGATATTCACGCATTTCGCCGCTATCGCCGGATATTTTATCGCTTTGGAGATAAACGTTGCTAATACCACGTTATCTCTGTGATAAAATCCGGCGATGCGCGGTGATAAAAAAAATGTCGCTAAGCTTATTTAGCGATAAATATCGCTAGTTGTTGATAATATGCCCCTAAGTGATTTGCCCAGAATCACAGGATGTTGAACGTCGTTGCTGAGACTTGAACCCAGTTCCCCAGATTCAACGTGGACCGCTCTAGCCGTAAGGCTGCATCCTCTCCCCTGAACAAGAATTCCCAGCCTACCCAGAAGACTGACAGTGCTTAATTTGTAAAAAAAAAAAAAAAGGACTAATGCCCTTTTCAGGAGGTCACTGCAGCTTGTACCTCATATGGGGAATGCAATGCTGCCAATGACAGTACTTACACTAGTAAATATCACACTCCTACAAATGAGACAATTTGGACTATTTCAGGCCTCCTAAACTATAAGAAAGGCTTGAGCGGCAGGTAATCTTCATTTTTAATGTATACTGAATTAGTAATTATTTGTTGCTGTGGTCATCTCTAAATTAGCCAGACAGCGCCACCTTGTGGCAGACTGTCACAAGCGCCGGTGTTGACAATTAAGTGTTGGTGCCAAGCACCGGAAACCACTGGCTCAAATTATGCAATGTGATTTGGTCTCATTCAGCAAGCTTTTATATGTGTGTTAACCCCTTGCATGCTTATGACGAGCTCAGCTCGTCATGAGGCACAGTGGAGCTGTGCTCATGACGAGCTGAGCTCGTCATAACGGCCGCGGAAGGCCCACGTGGGGCTAATTCCCAGCCTGTGCGGGCGTTCCATGGGAGTGGGCGGAGTCATGACGAGCTCAGCTCGTCATGAGCATAGCTCCACTGTGCAGCATGATGAGCTGGGCTCGTTACGAGCACCGCAACGCTACGCGTGGCCCCTCCTCCCCCGCACCGCGTGGGAATTAGCCTCGCTTGGAAGGGGTTAAAGTTAGATAATGCAGAGTTGCCACAAGATCACCACAGATTGGAGATTACTACTGGAGAACAAGATGACTTGGTGGGGAGGGGAGAAATCGATGGCGATTTGTCACTCAGAAATAGACAGTTGTAACTCCTAGAAAATAATGAGCGATTGTGCATGTGGAGGGTACAGTACATGCCCCACTGACTTTGCTTGTTCGTGTGTGTTATCGAACCACTCAAATCATTTAGAGAAAAACACGGTTCCTAAAACAGTAAGCAGGAGGATGCCGAACAGAAGCAAGCACCGGCAATTCCAAGAGGTCTGGCTTACTTTTTCAGTCTTGTGTAAAATATAATCTAAAAAAATGCAGCAGTGAAAAACAAACAAAAAAATCTGCATACAATGCATCTATCAGCTGAATAATTGAATTTGTTAAGATTCGGTGTAGATTTAAGATGTACATTCTTCATGCATTGTAATTCAAGAAATCAATAGGCGGATTCATACTACCAGCTGCAAATAGCATAATGTGAGAGAAAAATACTGTTGGACAGGGCCAATGTCCACTCTATAGATATCGGAAAGTATTGGTAACTATAGGTCCACGGTAACCGCAGTGTCAACCCAGACCCAAAATTGCTTCAGCTTCATTCTTAACAAATGACATGATTACTGCAGCAGATTGTAACCACTGTTCCATAATCTTTATTGGATACTAGAGTGCATCTGCAAGTTGATGAAAGACCAATCCAGGAAGTGGTTTCTGCATAAACACCCACAAGCTGACGCCTGCAGTGGCTTTGTTGCTGGAGCCTGGGGCCTCATTTATGAGGCCTTGCGTGAGTTTTGCGCTTCACTGCATCACTTTTAGGATGCTGTTGCGTCAAAATCTTGCGCCTGCCTCACAGCAGGCGTAAGACTGACGCAAGCCCTTTCACATGGGGCTTTCCCCATGTGAAAGAAAGCATTGCTGGAGTTGCGTCACTTTTGTGACACACTCCACCAATGCGTCACTTTTGCGCCTACAGATACGTCAGAAATACTGACGTATCTGTAACTCCTTGCGACATGATGCGTCATATTATAAATATGACGCATCAATCATGTCGCAGGGAGAGCGCAGTGAAAAGTGACGCATCGCTGTTTTCACGCAGCGATGCGTCACTTTTCATAAATGAGGCCCCAGGTGTCCCTAAACGTCCCATAAAATCATTGTATTCGTAGCTATCTAATAGGGCCCATTTGTTAAGTCAATCGATCAATATAAACAATAACTGAATTCTTACCTAAGAAAAGTGACCTTTTTTTGCACTTTTGTATTTCAAAACGTACTTCATGCAAATAATAAAAAAAGATTAATATATTTTCACGATCACGCCCCTATGTGACGAGATGTGTGAAAGCATTGCAGTTTTAGAATACTTTATACTATCAACAACTCATGCATGCAGCGTCATCACATCACCACACTCTAATGTACGATACAAAACCAAAGTTCTGTAAAGGGCAAATTGATGCTCTGAAGCGATAGCATTGTCGATAGTAAGAGAACATATAAAAAACTAGCTTAACACTCAGTTGGTTAATTTATAAAAAAGTAAGTGCCACGGCCCTAGTTATTTCTCAGGAAGCCGTTCTGGTTAACAGTAGGTCTGCGAAATGTCAGTTCATGCACTAACACTGACCATCACACTGCTACAAGTGTGACATTTTTCACTATTCCAGGCCCCCTCAAGGTATAAAGATAGTCCAGACACACCAGTTTCAATATGTTTTTTAAAGCATTTGAAGCAGTGAAACACTTTGCTAGGCTTATGAAACACAGGCAGCACCACCGTGTGATGAACTCTCATACTTAAATGCCGTTGCTGAGAAATTAGTGCTGGCACACACTGGCACAAATTAAAGCACTGAATTCAGATCTTCTGGCACTCTCAAGCACACAACACATCATAAAAATATATTTCTGGAAAAATGAGGACTGCTAAATAAACAAATTGACTTCTGTTTTCTTTTTGCAAAGACCTAAATAGGAAGCAATGTGACAAATATAACAAAAAACACCTCAAAGACTTCATTCAAACCCATATCACGATTCTCATTTAAACAAATAAGTCTTGTAGGAAATCTAGATCCGAAGGTTCAGTGGCACTGGGAAGTTCATGGGTCCTAGGTGTGAACACTAGGGGGCTCCTGCCTCTGGTGTCCTGGTGACCAAGCACTTGACTTCCAGGACAGTGAGACAGCCAATCACCCCCAATAGGCCCACATGAACAAGGAACCAAGCATGTTGTTCTATGCAATGCAAAGAGCAACATAGCTTCACTCAGAGCCAGACTATTACCATGGCCCACTAACCACAGAAATGGAAACATGCCGACATGAAGCCGCTGCTGAAGATGCCATCCACAGACCCAGGAGAACCTAGGAACTACCGACCCCTCTCCCTGCTTCCTTTCCCAGCCAAAGTAATCGAGAAAGTCATCAACATCCAGCTCAGTAGACATCTGGAAAACCACAACCTTCTGGACCCCTCCCCACCAGGCTTCAGAGCAAACAACAGCACTGAGACAGCCCAAGTTGGAGATACGGATAACATCAGAATGTTGCTAGGCCACGGAGAAACAGCAGCCCTCATCCTTCTCAACCTTTCAGCAGCTTTCAACACGTATCCTACCTCACACTGATCAGCAGACTCCATCAGATCGGAATCCAAGCAGTGGAGTGGAGTGCAGTGGAGTGGTGTGGCTCACTGGTTAGAGGCGGCAGTCCCGGAAGCAGAGAACTGCCCGGGACCAGGGTTCAATTCCCGACACGGCAGGGTTGTGGACCAGGGTCAGCGGACTCGACAATTCTCGCCTCGGTGCCTACTCTATCCAGGGATCACACTCGGCAACTCTGGGCATTAAGCTTGCCTCATCTCTACAACGGCCCCCCACAGATGCTGGGGATGCCTGGTTTCACCTTCGAGATACCCAGAAGGGACCATCTCACAGGGAAAGTCAGGACGGGTTCCCCAGCGGTCTCCAGCGCCGGGACGCTTACGGGCAGCCGTGCACTTTACAAATCCAACACACAGTCCTCAAGTGGATCGCATCCTACTTTACAGGAAAAACGCAGAAGATCTTTCTCCTTCCCTACTCCTTGCTCCCTAAGAACATCAGCTGAGCCGAATCCTGTTCAATGTACACAACACCCCGAGCCAACATCATCAAGAGCCACGGACTCAACATCAAGTCCCACGCAGATGACACACCAACTCATCCTCTCCCTGACCAACAACCCAATGACCAGCAAGGACAATTTCCATAGATGCATGAAAGACATGGCCACCTGAATGAACGACTGTCTCAAACTCAACACCGACAAGACAGAAGTATTCATCTTCGGGAAAGGAAAAGATACCCTCTCAAACAATGAATTGTGTCCACCATAGCTGAGCCCAACCCCCAAAACCACAAACACATTGGCAACCTCTGCATCATCCTCGACAGCCAGCTATCAATGAAGAAGCAGGTCAGCCCCGTCTCCTTAGCTTGCTTCATCACCCTCTGAATGCTCAGGAAAGTCTTCAGATGGCTTCCACCCCACACCAGACGACAGTCAAGCAAGTTCTCCTCACCAGCAGATTAGACTACGACAACTCCCTCTATGTAGGAATCACCGCCCAACTCACAATGAAGCTCCAGACTATCCAGAACATAGCAGCCAGACTCATCCTCGACCTCCCCAGATGGGGGCACATCACCCCTCACCTCAGGAATCTCCACTGGCTATCAGTCGCGAAGAGATGCAGGTACAAGCTGCTCATCCACGCTTACAAGGCACTACACAATGAAGGACTGGCGTACCTCCACAATCTAATTAATTTTCTCCAGCTTACCAGGAAACTCTGCTCAAAATCCCTCTCCCTAGCAGCCATCCTACACATCCACTGGATGAACAGTGGCAGCTGCTCCTTCTCCCACCTGGCATCGATGGCCTGGAACAACCACCCCTACATCTCAGAGCCTCACCATCTATCCAGCCGTTTAGCAATGACCTCAAGACCTGGCTGTTCAACCAATAGGATTACAGGCAGCATGATCCCCCAGCACCTCAAGACCCTCACGGATGATGCAGTCATGCTTGACAAATTCTGATTGATTAATTGAGCTATTGGCTAACTTCACTGTGAGTGATGGCATTCTGCTCTTTCACAAAGAATACATTTAAACAAAGTAGTTCCCTTCAGTGTCAGGGACTGATATGGCAAATTGTGATTTGTAAGGTCAAAAAAGTATGTTTGCTTTTAGCGAATATTTTTATTTTATAAATGGGCAAGGGACTAGCATCTCCTCAAACATAGAGTCGTATTTTAAAAAAAAAAAGACAAAACAAAACAATCATTGACAAACCCAAAAGGTAGGCAGCCAACACCAGACCTATTGGCTTTGCGAATGCTAGTTTTTAGGTCATGCATTAGCCATTGGCTAACTTAACTGCCAGTGGCAGCATTCTGCCCTTTCATAAGGAGCACATTCAGACATAAAATAGGTCCCCTTAACTATGTTAATGCATGTTTTTTTGACACCAAAAAAGCATTGTTGATTTTAATCCAGGTATTTTATATAGGTGTATGAGGCGCAGCAGCTTCCCCCAAAATAAAGTTTTGCTGAATCCATGAATAAACAAAACATACATTGGCAAAGGAAATGTCTGTAGGCAAACACCAGACTATTGGCTTTTGAACGGGAAAAAACTGACCTTTCAGAGTGATATCCTCGTATTTGTTTTGGACTTGGAAGAAGATTAAACTAATATTTCTCCTACAGCAAATGAGTGGATCATCATTTCAAGGGTGTTGAAACATATTTTAGCTGAAGTGACCTTTAGAAAATGTCTGAAAATCTTTTTACTTTGAGTACAATGACTCGTTGTAACTGCCATGGTATGTTTACCCAGTTCTTGAGTGCCTTTTTCTAGCACCGAAAGACACTAAGAAACCTATTCATAAACTGTATTTTGTAGTGCCTAAGAATAGTACGAAACAATAACTTGACTAAAAAGGTTTCATGTGAACAAACGCGTTTACTAAGACTGCAGTAGAAGGGTAATTGCAGAACTTTCTTGTAAGAAATTGGGTTTTTGGTTGACCGGGGTGTAAGCCTGGTGAAGAAGCAACCACAATCCCTGTCAGTGTGAGGCAAAGCTTAACTTGTGCTTGTGTTCAATCCTGTGGTAGAGTGGCAGAGAAATGTCACGCTTAACTGAGAGGCAAAGTGTAAAGTATTTGTGCAACACTTCAAACAATATTCAAATGAAAACACCGTGCAAAAAAGATCCCACACCAAGTTAGAAAATAGAACTTTCTTTATAAATAAAACAAGACCAAAGTGACAAAAATCCAATCAGTAGAACCGTAAATATGCAATTTTAAATATTTGAGTGAAAATAAAGGCAAAAAGCATAAAAGTGCCAGCTGTGGACATCTGGGCATGCCGGACCGCCACAAAGTCATAAGTTCATTCTTACTACCATGGAGCGCGAGCCAGCTACAGGGGCTCAGTGAGGCCCGCAGAACAGAATATGTTAAGTTCTGGTTTACGGACTGTTGTGAGGACATGGGTTTGCACTTTTGTCCAAGTAGGGACCCTTCCTTCTAGTCAGGATACGGGAGTTATACTCATAAAATAACCCCTACTCACCCTCTTGGTAGCTTGGCATGACCAGTCAGGCTTATCTTAGAGGCAGTGTGTAAAGTATTTGCATATAACCCAAAGTAACACAGTGTAAGTACTACAAAAGGACACCACACCAGTTTAGAAAAATATCCAATATCTTTATATACTTAAGACAAGACTAAATGTGTTGGATTTGTAAATACAATAAAAATCCTCAATACAGTACTTAAAAATCTTCAGTTATCAAAATAAACTTGAAATAAAGTTCCTCGAAGTTGATAGCTCCGTCTTGCACTATCACGCAGTCGTGAACAACAAATTCCAAACAGTTCTGGCTGACCGTGGCTTTGCAGGCCTGCTACGGTGTCGGGTAGACCTGCAAAACAGTACCTTTAGGAATGCAGGGTGTCAGTAACCTCTCTTTGAGCTCCGAAAGCACGGCGTCCGCAGGCGTTGGTTCAAGAGGTTGGTGCAGAAGTCGTCGGGTCCCTGAACTCACATGCATTGCAGATCGAACTCCTCGTGGTTGAAGTCAGGAGCTCTGGCATCAGCAGACGTCGGATGCTGAGGGGCAAAGTGCACCGGTGCTCGTCGCGGTGCTGGCAGGTCACGGTGCAAGCAGTGTCGTTGACATTTCTGAAGCGCTGTTGTTGGCTGATGAACTAGAGTCGATGGCGCAGGCGCCGGTAGGGCAAGGTTACGATGTAGGATGAGTACGGTGCTTCATGCTACTTAAGATGTGAGCCCTCAAATCATGGTGCAAGCAGCGGCGTCGATGTCTGCATGAAGCGGCATCATCGGGGATACCAAAGCGGCGAAGTGAAGCGAGGCAGTGCGGTGCCCACAGGTCACGGTGCAAGCAGCTGCTCGGTGGTGTCGTCAGCAGGCGTCGTCGGTGAGACCAGGGTTGTGGGGCGGCATTGCGGCGGTACCCACTGAGGTGCCTTTAGGACACAGAGTCGGCAGCAGTGCCGTAGATGGCGTTGGGTTGCTTTTTCTTCTGTTGCAGCACAAAACACACAGTCCCCAGGGCTGAGGGCAGAAGAACTTGAAGTCTTTGCTGTTACAGAGACTTCTTGGACAGGGGGCAAGTTCTACCTCAAGCCCTTAGAGAAACTCACAGAGATCGCAGAAAATCCAAGTCAAGTCCTTTCACTGTCCAAGACAGAAGTAGCCACAACAGGCCAACACAGCAAAGCTCACAGCAAAGTGGTAGTTCCTCCTCACAGCTTCTCCAGCTCTTCTTTTTGGCAGTCTTCTTGGTCCAAAAAAGTTCTGACGTTCTGGGGTGTGTACCCATCCCAAACCAGTTCTGTCCTCAATGGTGCAGCTTCCTGACAGGGGATGGAGATGACATTGTGCAAGGCAGACCAGGCCCTTTCAGGTGCAAGGAAATCTCCTTCCACTACTCTAAATGCAGCCCAGGTCTATTCAGCCCAGCCTTGACTCACCAGGTTCTCTGGAGCCACTGGGGGCACACAGGATGGCTAAGCAAGAAAATACCTACTTTCTAAAAGTGGTATTTTCAAACACAGAATGTAAAAATCCTCTTCACTAAAAGATGCATTTTAACATTCTAAGTCCAGACATACTAAACTTTATTTTTCTACCTTGTTCCCAGGGATAGTTATGTTTATAAGATGGCATAAACAAACTCCCCATTCTGTCCTATGGGAACCGTTAGCCTTGCAATGGTGAAAAACTAAATACACCGTCATTCATAATTCACCACCAGGACATGTCACACACATCAGTGCATGTCCTACCTCCAACATACACAGCACCCTGCCCACATGGGTACCTTTGGCCTACCTTAGGGGTGAATAATATGTAGGCAAAGGAAGGTTGCGGCCTGGCAAGTGGGTGCACTTAATATATATAAAGAGTGGTCAGATGCACACCGGTGTACTCAATATGTAATCAAAATTGTAACGGCGTGCAAACTTGCTTTGCGCTCCGTCCAAATCGCGCTAAACGTCTGAACGAAAATGCAAAGGGACATCATCTGATCCCTATTCAAGCTGCACAGCCAAGTTTCTGAATGAATAAATCCAATAAATTGAAATGTATATGCTTAAGTCACTTATTTCACTGCTTACTCTTTCAACTCTATTAACAATTAAATCTATGGCATTCTCCTACGTGGACAAATCCTATTCCGCTTGCTGGCTAGTACCATCCTGTTCTTTCACGTATCCGATGTTCAAACCTATTTATGCAATTGTATCCCCCATTGAAGCACGTAACAAATAATCGTAATTTTTAACTAAACTAATCACCACTTGCTTACCGCGACATGTCAAGGTTCTCAAACAGTTGCATCATTCATTCAGAACTTTTCAAATATCACTCCACTTTCTAGATTTACATAGCGTGTCCCCACACTTCTCTCCTTGATAGGTAAAAAGCAACGTGAAGTGGTGAAATCTCTCTTATATAACACCCCTGCTATTCTGTCAGATGCTTAATCACGTGTCAACAGTGCCGGTGTTAAACTACGAACGGATTTCATGGATTACTAAGTAAAACTCCCACCCACTCATTCCTGAAAGGTACTGCATTAACCAGCATGCTTTAGAGAAAGATTGCATTCCTAATGTGCAACTACCCTGTTTACCCCCATGTTTAAATCAATGTTATACAGATTAACGTAAACTCGTGCAACAATTTTAAATGCCAAACTGTTTTAGAGCAACAAAGCCATGAAAGTCTCAAGTATCCTTAATGAGGATTTCGAACAGTCCATTTTTGTAAACATAATTGAAGCGTTACTGCAAGAACGTCGCCTCTTTCCTGTCACTGTAAATGGTGGTGATACATGTGGAAAAACGTAGTTCCTGTGCAATCATCTTTCTTCTTTTCTTGATATGTCTAAAAGTTTTATAAAAATCAGCAGGTTTATCGTTATTCTCGTTATTCTATCATCCTGGGTGCAATCCCGAAATGCATTGGGTTCTTTTCAATAAAAGACTTGACATGTGGAAACAGATTGTGTTCCTGTGTTTTATGAAGAATGAAGTACGGGAATAAGTAAAATAAATTGACTACAGTTACATGGAAAACAGTGAAAAAGTTGAAAGAGTAAGCAGTGAAATAAGTGACTTGAGCATATAAATTTCAGTTTATTAGATTTATTCATTGAGAAACTTGGCTGTATGAATAGGGATAAGATGATGTCCCTTTGCATTTTCGTTAAGTGGGTGCACTTGCCAGGCTGACATGGCAGTTACAAACTGCGCACAGACTTTGAGGTGGCAGGTCTGAGTTACCTTTTCAGGGCTACTTCTGTTGGTAGCAAAACTTATGCTTCAGGCCCACTAGCAGCATTTGATTTACCAGCCCTGGCACTCTCAGTGCACTTTACTAGGGCCTCATAAGTAAATCAAATATGCCAATCATGGAAACACCAATCCATAACATAATTTACAACAGGAGCACTTGCACTTTAACAGTGAACAGCAGTAAGAATGTGTGCATACACACTAAACCAGCAAAAACAGTCAAAACCGGTAAGTCAGAAAGCAAAAAGACTGGGGAAACACGCCAAAAGATGCCAAGTCTATCAGTTAAGTTCTGGTTTGCAGAGCGTTGTGAAGATTAGCTGCAAAGATGCATTGTACAGTTGAAGCAATGCGTTGGTTCCGAGATGTGGTTAGTCTGCGATGCGATGACCTGCATCATCATCGAGGAAGTTGTCAATGGGGATTGCGATGCGAAGTCTTGCATCGAGGATGAGGTGCGCAGTTGGGGCGATGTATCCATTCAGAGGAGCTGTGAGGCAGAGTCTGGTGGAGTCCAGGACTGGGTTTGCACTACTTGGTAGTGTAGGCTCATAAATGGTAGAGTCAAGGTGCAGGTGAAAAGTGGTTGGAAGCCTGTTGTGTCCCCGAGGCTCAGATTAGGAGGCCAGCCAACTAGCCCATGGAATCACTCTGGGTTCAAGAGATGCAGGTCCAGTCCTTCTCACCCAGCCAAGAGGGCTGCAGACAGCAGGTCCACACAGCTAGGCAGCAGTCCTTCAGAGCAGCAGTCCAGCAAGGTGACAGTTCTTTCCGCAGCTCAGCAGTCCCTCCTCCTGGCAGAGTTCCCATAGGTCCAGAAATGTACAGAAGAGTTGGTGTATGATATCCAGCATTTATACCCAGTTGTGCCTTTGAAGTGGGGCAAAGCTTCTAGAGGCATGTCTTTGAAGTGCACAGGTGCCCTACTTTCCTGGCCCTGGCTCCAGACTAACTACAGGGGGTATGCAGCCCTTTGTGTTGCAGAACACTGCCTATTCAAGTGTAAGTGGGGCTGGGCCCAGGTCCTCCTTCCCATTCTGCCAGCGATGGTCCATATAGGTATACTGAGTTGCCTGTTGCATGTTGCAGGCAAGGAGGAATTCACAAAGCCCATCCGTCAACTACATCCAGTCAAGTGACCTAGAGGCAGGCTTCAGGCACCAAATAGCTAAGACAGGAAAATGCTAACCTTCTAAAAGTGGCATTTTCAAAATTATAATACAAAATCCGACTTCACCATTAGTTGGGATTTTACATTACAACTCTAAAGACACCAAACATGAAGTGGTCACCTGCGCCCAATTCAAAATCTTTCCAAATACTTAAATACCCCAGGTCTTAATACTGGGGTTTCCCTTGTTTTTGAAACATACAATTCAAAATTACAGCTTATTATATGTAATAAGGTAACACCAATGCTATCCTGTGGGAGAGGTAGACCTTAAAGTAGTGGAAAAATAATTTGACTTTTTCACTACCAGGACTTGTAAAACCTAAAAGTACATATCCTCTTTTTTTAAACACATTGCCCACTGCCCACTGGGCTGTCCAGGGCCTACACTAGGGGTAACGTATGTGTAATAAAAAGGAAGGTTTGGGCCTGGCAAAAGGTTAATTCTGCAAGGTCGACATAGCAGTATAAAACTGCACATATACATACAGGGTGCAATGGCAGGCAGGAATTCTTCTTTTAAAGGGCCACTTAAGTGGGTGGCACAATCAGTGCCACAGGCCCAGTAGTAGAATTTAATTTACAGGAAGTGCCCCTTACTATGAACTTACAAGTAAATTAAATATGCCAATTAAGTGTGAACCAATTCTACCATGTATTAAGGAGAGAGCCCAAGCACTCTAACACTGACTAGCAGTAGAAAGTGTGCAGAGACCTCTAAGACAACAAAAAAGTAAAACATTTGGGGTTGACCCTGCCTTCCCTTACACATTATGTAATTACTTTACATCCTCCATAAAACAGTGCTATTCACGTACTACGAAACATTATTCACCAACTTACAACCTATACTGACTTCTCCAAATCAAGTGTGGAGATCTCTGCATATCCACACACGTAGGAATATATTTTAGTAGTAAATGCGAAGGGAGGGACACTTGAAAATGGGGAATACTTACACCTAAATGGGAGGAGTTTAAGAAGTGACTTGAGAAAACAAAACATGCATCCACCCACTCAAGAGTAAGCCACATCCTATTCACAAACTGCACTTCTGAAGTTACTACAACTGAAAGTTCCCAAAACAGAGTTAATCATACTTCTGTCCAGCATTGGAGTAAGTGCTGCCTCAACTGTGGCCACTCACAAGTACTGCAAAACACTATTGTAGAAAATAATGGAGGCAGAGACTAAAAATACGAACCCAGAACCCATAACAATGTTAAAATAAATACATGAAACTATTTTGACTTCTAAAATACGTCTATAGATTATATATTTTGTTTTATTTTGAAAAATAAATAATGTATATATATATATTTATATATATATATATACATACACACATATATATATATATATATATATATATATATATATATATATATATATATATATATATATATATATATATATATATATATATATGTATGAAATAATGAAGTGTTAAAATATTAATAATATTGTTTTTTAGTAATATTATAGAATAAACAATGAAACTCCGTTAAATAATTTGTTTGCATTCAAAATTATTTGTATACACAGCTTTTAATAGATTGTCACACAATAACTTCAAAATCAAATATTTTATGAAGGTTGGATATTTTTGCATTATTCATACATATTCTTTTTAAATTAAATACATTATTTATTACACATTTAAGTTAATGTTCTGCAACGATTTATTTTAATAATTCTAGATTTAATATATATATATGAGGCATGCACCGTTCCATTAATATATTACAAAATAAATAAAATCTGACACCGGCATAATTTGAGTCCGTGTTCCTGTTTTGTGCGACGAGGCACTTGGGAAGCGTGGAGTCGATATATATATATATATATATATATATATATATATATATATACCACGTGACTCCTCCTTGAATCTCTCGGCGTCTCAGGCCCAGCACGGCCTCGTACACACGCCAGCAAACAAAGGGAGACGGACCACAATATTTCAGCATCGGCAGATTTATTAGATGCACAGAGCAGCTATGCGTTTCTGGCAAGTTATGCCCTTGATCACGCCGCAACATGGATGCATGACCCAATGCTATTTTTAAATGCAGATCCACAAGGAAACACCCCTCACAGTGACGTAATGTGTCATGTGACATAATTTTTAGTGAAAAGAGAAAACATACTGCCGTTATTCATTCCTTGGATCACAATTTAACTTCAGAATATATTACTGGATAAATCCAGAATTAATGGTCACAAACTGTAATGCAGACACTTACAACTTAATTCAAAATATAAGTCTCATTTAAGACCTAATTCTAACTGTATAAATACAGAATTTATGCAAAGCATATTTTGTAGTAAACATATACAGTGTGATAAACGAAGTACGTGTATGATCATTAATCAGTGGCAGATAGTAAAGTGCTAAGTGAGAGTGAATAATAAAGTGCAAATAGCAAAGAAAGAAAATACATGGAAACGAGAAAGGCTAATATAAGTGCAATATCATGACAAGTGTGCAGCGGCCAATATATGATGTCTACATTGAAATTCCTACAGATCACTCAAAGTAATATGATAAACATGATTTCTATGGACTTAATTGGTCATTCCACCATAAATAGTATAATATATATATATATATAGAGCACTTATTTTACAACAACATTTGATCAAAAACATTTTTTCTAATAATTTCCCAGTGGCTGAGACCTCCCACTACGTGTGAAACGTTGTGTGTAGACATGTAAGTCTATCTATGTATGGGCATCATAACTGGACTAATGTTGAAGGCTGTTGTATAAAAACACTACTAAATCTTCCTAAATCGTCTATGCTCCAAGCTAAAAGAGAGGAAACAACATTAGTTTCTTGGTACTTAGTATCAATAAAGCTGATTCTGAAATTCTGAAAGCGTTTACTAATAGCTGATAAGGACAAACTCACCTTTTACTGTAAAAATGAATTATTTACTGAGGGGCTTATTTCTGGGTCCTTTCTTCACTTTTGTGCCACTGGTGCATCACTTTTTGTGATGCACCAACGGCGTAAAAAATGTGCATTGTTGCGCCATATTTACAAAGTGACGCATCTAGGTAGATGTGTCACTTTGTACACCCCTGCACCACATTATACCTGTACCAGGTATAATGTATGCAGGGGGGGGCGTTCCGATGCAAGCAAGGGTCGTAGAAGTGATGCAGTATATAAGATTTCACTGCGCCACTTCTAGGATGCAAATGGCAGGAGTAAGACTGACGCGGGGACATTTAAAATGGGACTTGCCCAGGTGTAATGACCCATTGCTGGAGTTGCGTCACTTTTGTGACACACTCCAGCAATGCGTCATTTTTGCGCCTACAGATATGTCGTAAATACTGACGGATCTGTAACTCCTTTCCACATGATGCATCATACTGTAAATATGATGCATCATTGCTTTCGCAAGGAGGGCGCAATAGAAAGTGACACATCGCTATTTTCTCGCAGCGATGTGTCACTTTTCATAAATGAGGCCCTAAGAGAGCAGATAAAAAGGATAATGGAGCTCCTGTCTTGGTCTCTCCCACCTTGATTGTTCTAGTGAAGAGTTCACCAGTGGATTTAAATTTGAAACTTGAAATGCTGTCACAAATCAAGGAGTTGGAATATTTATATTTACGGAGTTCAGTGGCTCATTTGATAGACTCTTTTGACAAAAGAACAACATTTCTGTATACTTTTATGCTTTCAGACCCTCATAGTATTTTAAAATTTGTAATGGTGTTAATCCAATGTTTGCATGCCCTGAGGTATCAAACAAAATTAGGAGATTGGGGGTAACAGTGCATGTGCTTTAAGTATGAAATGTTCTAATGCACATATTTTATTGGATTGGCAATTGTATTCATAAGAGGAACGAAGGATTTTAAAACAGGCTTTTATTAAGTATGGCATAACCTCCCCCCAACAAGCAATGAGTTTGTATTCGCTATGTATTCTCTTCATGAGATTAATGCTATAAGTATTTTCTTTACAGGTAGTAACGAGAAATTTGATGATCTTGAAAAAGTAAATTAAATTTTTCTTGTAATGTAACCAATATTGTAATCGAGTAGAGTTATGTACATTCAGAATTTTAACCGCTTATATCATATTTGAGCTGTTGCTGCACTGAAATGTGAAAAGAGGAGGTTTATAGTATTTTTAATTAATTTATGGCATTTGATGTATTGTTAGGCATGTTTTAAGTTTAATGGACCATAGTCCCAATAAACAGAATTTGTGACTGACTGATTGACAAACATGTAAGTCTACACCTATGAGTAACTTTACACTCATTACCTTTATGAACAGGGCTATAGGTGTGAAAGTTTGCACTTTATCTGTGTTTTATAATGTAGCATTGCTACTGAGAGCCTACCTTCCAGTGTGCATTCTAGTGATTTGTATTCCCAATGGGAAGGTTCCAGATAATTTTAACTGTACCATCAAGCACTCCATTATATAAAGGCATACACAGCTCACAAATGGATGAGGCAATATATTTGTTCTGTCATCAGGCCAGAGGTGGCCAACCTTTCCTCTTTAGTGAGGTCACAAGATGTCTGCAGTGCAGTGCCAGCTGCACTTTGACAAGCCCTCTGGTAGATCTTGCCTCTCCATGAACAAGAGCCTTTAAAGGTATGATTTACACTGGGAACACCTGTAGTGGCTCACTGCACATCGAAACTGTCTGAAGTATTTGTCATTAACTACTCTAGTTGCAAAGAAGGATCCTTTCCAATGTCTAAGTGCCAGCCCTTAACAGCTGTAAACATCGAGACACAATAGAAATAGGGAAAGGTACCAATGTAGGTCCCATCACAAAATAAGTTATTCAAACATCCTTTGAGTAATTGATTCACGAGCTCTCTAAACTCCAAAGAGAATTGGATTCAATCATTCTTTTAAAAGGTATATTTTATTAGTTGGTGTTCGATTACTCAAAATATTTTGATGTAACAGACTTGATTTTGGACTGTTGTCCAGCTATGGAGATGCAATATGTCCTGGTAAAAAATGGCCTCTACATAAGATACAGGAATTTAGTGACAAAGATAGTCTGAGTTACCCCGAAACCGGTCCCAGGATGCTTGTTTTTTGTCCAGGGAAGACATGGCTTGTCAAATCGGGCTGGACTGTTCCCATGAGGTACAAGGTCGAGAATGATTTGCTTATAGCTGGGTCTGAACTGGGGTGGTGAAGTGAGCTAAAGAACGATGATGGATTCAACCCAGATCTGTGACTGGGGGTGAATATCTGAAAAGTCTCAGTGCTCCGTCCATCATCTTCTTTAGTTTGCTTTGTTTGCCCAAAGTTGGCTGGGTATGCCCAGACATGGGTACCTTGTTCACTTTGACACTGAAATCAAGCTAGCCTGGCTGATGACGGGTGTTACCCTGAATCCGGTCCCAAGAGCGGTAGCCTTTTTGAGTACTGAAAAACTAGTAGTGCTATGTTAACGAGGCACCAAGGTAAAATGATAAACAAATGATGTTGTGGGATATCATGCCGCAATTGTATACATGCATTGTTTGTGAATTAGATATGTGTATTTTGTGTTAATTAACAGCTACATATAACTAATTAAGCACTTTTTACCAGGAGTGCCCTTGGGTATATACCAAGCAGTACAAATAGGTTTTTGGTCTGTTTGAATATGGACTTGACTAAAACTGTTTAAAGGTATAAGGTTTAGCGTCGTGGGGCTGACCTAATAAAACAATAGCCAAATAGCACTGCTCGGAATGGGGGTAAACCTGCTACATTACTGCATTAATGTCAAAATTATTAAAGGGTGCTCTGTCAGAAGAAAACCATGTATTTTGTCTTCCATAAAGGACAAGTTTTGCGTTGAGATCTTTCAACATTTATCAGGAGTATATAGACTCAGAAACCACTATCAACTTTTTAGTCCAATTAATCAAAAATATTAAAAATCCAAAAAGAAAGCATGAATTAGAATATCAAAAAGAACAAATGAATTTATCTGGCTCTTGCTAATCCATGCTCCTGTCGGTCTGTGATTATCCTGGCTTTTTATGCATTTGGTTAATATATGTTTGTGCTGCATAGTGTTACTAACATGGAAATAAAAGGGACAATGCATTCAATATATAATTTAAGAGATGTGATTAGTCTCCATTGAAACACTGTTCCCTTACCCATCATTTCATTAATTTGTGTCCTCCGTGAAGTGGCCTTTAAACTAGTCCCTGCAACTTTTATTAAATATGCGTTTGGACTTAAGTTTAAAGAAGGTTGTGATTGTAATTAATTATTTCGGGGGCTCTTACCGCCTCTTTCTCCTGCGTGACATTGGATCATTCTGGGAGCCCTGTTATGGATGCAATCCCCTTTTTTCTCACTAGCCTTTTTAGGCGCTGGTTTAGAAAATGTAACTCATAGGACAAGCACAGGCACATAGACATCCCAGCACATACATGCGAGCATCACACTCTGCCCTGAGCTACATACAGTTGCTTGTAGTCCAGGGATGAGTTTAAGGACACAGCAGAGAAACTGTACATGAGGGGACAGGCAGGCACCACTCCAGTGACACAGGTAAAAAGGCCTGTTCACGCTACTGATTCTTACTAAAAACAAATTAGGTATGCTGCCGGCACTGTAATCATGTCACCTAACTCTTGGCAAGGGCAGTAACTCTCTACCAATATGAGGGTAGCTATTGGTTCACTCCCCCAGGTTTAACAAGGTCACATAACCATGAGATATTCCTAGGTCAAGGCACAGATGCATAATCCATGTTTGCCCATGACCAAAAATCTGTACAAGGGATCCAGAGAACTATGCTGCTGGGACACTCAAGGCAGAGGTACTCATCCATCACCATGCAAGGTGATGTCCCCATGGGTTCCATCAAACCCATTAAGTTAGGCAGGGTCAATGAGTATTTGTTGCATAAATAGGTCTATGCAGATACACTTGTATTATCTGTCCTGTGTGATGCCAAGTATCCTTATGTTGGCCCCACATTTTCTTTGACTCCTGCTATGTCTTCTTTCATGCATGTTGGAACTCGTTTTGATGTACAGATGTGCAAAGGGATAGATGTGGTGAAGAGGGGTGGTGAATGGCACTGTCATGTCCAAGTGGTGTACAGAACACCGCCAAACTTGTGTGACATAAGCACTCACTTTAATAGCCAGTAAGACAGCCCACATGCTTACCCTTCAGCCATCTCGCCACAGGTAATAATTTCACCTCATTGCAGTCCAAACCCACACATATGGGCCCTTTTGTCTCCCGTGTGGTGATACCTCCTCCTGCCTCACCTGACAGTGGCTGCTCATGTTGTTCAGACCTGGGGGTGACCTGTTCTATAAGGAGCGAGATAGTTGCAAACGTGTTGGTGGGCAGGTGCGTGCTGCACTACATCTGCTACTTAAGGTAGATCGTGGAGAAACACTACACCCAGTTGGGAAGGAGATCGAGCTACTGTAGCATCGTCAGGACAAAGCTGGTGCTGAGCCTACATAAATCAGTGGTGGAAGAAGGCTAACATCACCTCAAATGTGCTGGTGCAGCCTCCACCAAGAACCGACCTTGCCCACTGCGCAGATGTTTGGGCACCAGGCTCATGGCGTGGCTATCCACCGCAGGCTCCAGGCTGCCATGCTCCTCAAAGGTGCGGTGGGCAAGTTGTGGCACACCATATCTAAGGTCCAAGCTCGCAGTCCCTGTGGTCTTCCACCTTCCATCTGTTCTGATAGCCACTGCAGAGAAAGAGCCTTAAATATAGCCATGGCTGCAGCCTGTTATAAAGTGAAGGACTCACTGGACGGGTGTATATAGGGGAATGACCCGTGCATGATGAACAGCTGTGTATCACTGCCCTGAATAACCTGATTGCATGTAAAACTAGGATATTGATTTTTGGTGGGTAATCCAGCATGTACACTGAGGCCTAAGTCTGCTCACGGTGATTCACCTGAAATGGGCACTAGATCAAGGCAAGGACGCAGTGCTGATTCTGTTGGACCTCTCTGCGGCCTTTGATACGGTCTCCCTTAACATTTTGATAAACAGACTGAAGCACATTGGTTTAAACGACAAAGCCCACTAATGGCTAACCGCCTTTCTTAGAAATAGGAACCAGGTTGTCACTTTAGGCAGATATAAGTCCACAGGGAAAGAACTGTCCTCAGGCGTCCCACAGGGATCTTCCCTGAGTCCGACCCTTTTTAACTTATACATGTCCCCTCTGCTTACACTGATTGATTCCTTCGATATGGAAGCAATCAGCTACGCAGACGACACCCAATTGATTCTGACCCTGGATAAAAACTCCACCGCGGCAGAAGAAAGATTTCATCACTGCCTCGCCTCAGTCATGAAATGGATGGAGTCAAACCATCTTAGGTGTAACAGCTCCAAGACAGAGATTATTCTGTTTGGAAAAGCTAACAACTTTAACCCAACCCTATGGTGGCCCATTAACTCAGATCCACCGCCCGCCACAGTAGACACAGCCAAAAACGTGGGTTTTAAATTTGACTCTTCGCTGTCCTTTCACAAACAGGCCCTCACCGTGGCAGGTACTTGTTTTCAAATAATAAGAATGTTGAGGAAATTCTTTGATCTGCATCCCCTGCACGCTAGAAAAACTGTTGCAGTGGCCTTAATCCTATCTCGCCTCGATTATGGCAATGGACTATATGCTGGAACAAAAAAAATGGTGATAAAACGACTACAAGTTATCCAAAATGCCGCTGCCAGACTGGTATTGGGACTCCCCAAACGGTCATCTTCGACCGATGCCCTAAAAACCCTCCACTGGCTACCAATCCATAAAAGGATCTTGTTTAAGGTCCTAACCGTCACCTACAAAGCCACCATTGGGAGTGGGCCAATATATCTGAGAAATCATCTTAGACCCTACCAAACCAAACGAACTCTGCGGTCCTCCAACCAGAATTTGCTTGCTAGTCCCCATTTCAAAATGGAAACCAGAGGAGGGAAAACCCTGGCCACACTGGGAGCAAAGGCTTGAAATCTCCTGCCCACCCAACTAAGACACACTAACAATGAGTCCATGTTTAGGAAGTCATTAAAAACTTGGATCTTTAGCACTTCTGACCAGGAAACCCTAGCACTCATTTAATCCCTTTGCAACCATCCTTTCTGTACTTTTTCCACTCCTGTCTTCCCCTCAGTTCCTCTGTCATCTAGCACCAAGATGCTCCTTGGAGTGAACGCTGCGCTCTATAAAAACATGTTTCATTCATTCATTCATTCATTCATTCAAAGGTCTAGAACCTGTTCAGGTGACTTGAATGGGCACACCAATCGTGTCCCTTACTGACATGGAATTACTGCCCATTTCCTGGATTGTTCACATGAAGCGGTGGTGGCAGCAAACTGATTTTCCTGGTTAGAAGACCTACTTTTCTGTTTCACAGAGAGCAGTCTACTGACATTTAAAGATCCACTTAAATGTATTACCCAGAGCCTTGTCCGGGCATTCTGTTTTGTGTTGCATGTGTGTATATGTATATGTGTGTGGTGATGGTAGCTGGGCTCCATGTTGCGGTGAACGTTTGAGTGTTCAGACCAGTGTTATCTATTTGGATAGTCCCTGGTTTGCCATGTCACAAGATGAAAGATGCGATACAACTTCCCCAGATAGTGGGAGTGTATTGCCTGTGTTCCTAGGGCTAGACAATTAAATAAGGGATCATAGAGACAGGACTACATTTAGATATTCTTTAAGGACCTGCCAACATGAAAATGCTGATTATTCTTTCCTGAGTGCTGCCATTTGGTGGATGGTAGAGGTGAGGAGGTGAGTGAGCAGCTTCTGTTAAGAGTGAAGAGGTTTGTAGGCAGGGCATGCTCTTTTTTGTTTCCCTGATTCCTAATTCAGGCTGATGAGAATCTATGGTGCAGAGACCTTAGTCTTCATTGCCTATTTAGAGCGAGCTTAATAACCTGCTTCGTGAGCAAGCACCATGCATTAACAGAAAATGGCATTTAAAAGGGAACCACCTCAACTAAGTTCTAGGGCGTTCAGCTGTAAATCAACATTCCCTGACTAGAAAGTGACTAGAAAGGCAGATTAAACCATTCCACTTTGATCTATTTACAAGTTCTTTTTGACTGAAGAAGGGCGTTGTCTGCAAAGTACTTGAAGTACTGCTGTGATCCAGAACCTTTTTAAGTAGGACGGCCAGTCTCGTAAAGGGGAGGAGACATCATCTGAAGTCTGTGTACCCTGCTGGAAAATCTTTGGGTCTGCTTCATTCCTAAGTCTCCCTGCCTCCCCAGATAAGGAAAGAGAGTGCCTGTTCCTGTCTAGGAGGAAAAAGGCCAGCTGTGTTTTTATGTGAAGATTACCAAGAAGAAGCTGATTTGTGTTCACAAGTGTGCCCAGTGCAGACCCATCAGCCTCTCCTGTGTGGTTCTTAAGGGGGATTGCATAAAGCAAAAACAACACCAGAAGCGCCAGTGTGCAGTCCAGCAGTTCTGCCACAACCCACACAAACTGTTCTGCTGCTGCTGACGGGCTGCTGACAATAATGTCATCACCTCTTCAGCAGATGGGCTCCCGATGGCCTGGAGGATGCAACTGCTTAAGAAGGATGACTGCTGAACCAGGTCTGCCTTGGTGTTTCTTCAATGAGTGATAGAAGAGTCAGGGCTGCTGGCATGCCCCAGGTTACACTGACAGAAACATCGTCCATGAACATGGTGACCTTCACAACACTCAACCATGTATGGATAAACAGGTAAAACAGGACCCTGTGTAAGAGACTGAGCGACTGTGTCTTTAGTGACTTGTACTTTAATGGCACATTGCAAAGTGTAAGGAATACCGATACAAACTCTGTGGCAAGATACAAACTGAGCTAACCTACCAGTGCCCACATTTAGAGATTGTGCTAGTAAAGAAAAATAGTGAGCTTGCATCTGAGTCAATTTTCATTGTACATTTTGCTGTATTACCAGAGCAATCTAGCAGGTTTGGGACCACATTCAATTTGCTAGACTGTTGTAGTGGTGTGGGATTTGCCACCAGTGAATTATGACACTTTGATGGGTGTGGAAATGTTGGACCTGCCCCTTTTTGCAGGTTTATCCCCAAACGTTTTGCATTTGCCTCCTATTTTCCTGACCCTATTTTTGTTGGCTTTAGGACTGTGGGCACTTTACCACTGCTGATCAGTGCTAAAGTGCATAAGCTGTCTGTGACAATTGTGAATCTGATTGGTTATCCATGATTGGAATATTTGATGTACTGGTAAGTCCCTTGTAGAGTGCGCTTGCTGTGCCCAGGGCCTGTAAATCACATGCTGCCAGTGGGCCTGCAGCACTGGTTGTGCCACCCACATAAGTAGCCTTTCAAATGTGTCTCAGACCTGCCACTGCAGTGTCTGTGAGTGCAGTTTTAAACTGCCATGTTGATCTGGCAAGTGCACCCATTTTCCAGACCCTAACTTTTCCTTTTATTACACGTAGGTCACCCCTAATGTAGGCTCAAGATATCCCTATGGGCAGGGTGTAATGATGTCACTGTTCCCTGGCTGGAATGTCCAGCGTGGAACCTTGGTTCCTCTATGTTCCCTTCCCTCTACATTCTTGATATGCCAGTTGGGATTGCTTGGCTGTTGGATGAGGTTGTAATAAATACCTCTCTTGTAAATACCAGCGTTGGATCATTCATTGTTACACTGGCGACGCTTGGCTGGGATCAGAAGAGAAGATCACACTGAGAGGAAACAACCTCAACAACAACAAGAAAAAGGAAGATTATAAAAAAAAAAAAAAAACTCACCCTTCACATGAACTGGTATTTCTGCTGCCTTGTCTAACGTCGGGATCGTGAGGACGTCGAGCGGCAAATCCAGGTGTTGATTTTATCGAGGAGATGTGACTAGCCATGAATCTGTGTGGAGGAGGTAGGCCCGAGTGTCTTCCTGAGATTGTATCATGACGTGTGGAATAAAGGAAGAAAGGTGCCCCCTCGCCTGCAGAAAATCGACCGGATGTTTTGTGGCGGCCATCTTGGGTGAGTCTGGATCGAGAAATAGGAAAAGAAGCCCAACCCCACGCTGAAATAAACCCGATTGTATGCTGTCGGCCATTTTGAGTCAGGATTAATCTCACAGGCTGAAAACAAGCATGATTTTCTTGAGAAAGGATCGGGAATGACGTGGGACGCGTGTGTTAACTTCACAAAACGAACAATTTTGTGTAGAAAGGATCGGGGTTTTTTTTTGGAAAAGTGGAAGACGGATGGAAATTAGGAGATAAAGAAGACTTGATATTTTAAAATCTCCAGACAAGTTGGTAAAAGTCTGCTTTCACACGGTGACAGGCACACCTTCTTTTTATATGTTTTTTTTGTTTGGATTAACTCTGCCTCACCAATAGTAAGGGTTTTAACAAAGACTGACACACTCAGACTTCTCTTTTGGAGTTACAGTTTTCCTACTACTATTCTAATTGTAATATTTTTTACAAACATTTTTCTTCACATTGATTGCATGTTTGGAGAGAAGAACATATACACATAGGAGCATTGTTTTTTGGGGAAGTAAACCATAATTGTTATTGCGAAGGGTGTTTAGTTTAAAGTTTAAGATCTTTTTTGACTATAGCTGTCATGCAGAATGTTACTTCTCCACCGTTTTTTTTATCAGATCCAGGAGAACCTTTAGTTAAATGGAAAAAATGGAAAAAGATTTTTGAGAACTATGCTAGAGTGTGTGGTGCTAACTTGAGTGGGGAAAGAAAACATGCATTATTAATGCATTGTTTAGGCGGAGAAGGACAGGAAGTGTTGGAAACTTTACCTGTACTTACTCAGGCTGAGCAGAGAGGTTTGAATGAGTATGAGGTTTGTGTAAGACAATTGGATTTACATTACTTGCCCAAGGTAAGCACAATTATGGAGAGATATTATTTTGGCCTGCGCGAACAAGGGAAGGAGGAAAGTGTAGAAGAATTTATTACTTCATTACGTAAATTGGCGTCAAGTTGCAAATTTGGTGGGTTGGTGGAAGAAAGGGTTAGAGATCAATTTGTCTTAAGGTGCGGTAGTGATAAGATCAGGGAGGAGCTCTGGCTTAAGGATGAGCCCCCTTTGGATGAAGTTATCAGTATCGCAAAGAGGGTTGAACATATGTTAAAGTGTGTGGGAGAGCTGAGTAAAGTCGGTAAAGAAGAACCCACTAATAGTAAAGTTCAGGAAGTTGAGTGTCAGGTAGTACAGAAAGATATAAAGAAGAAAATTGAGGAACCTGTGCGTGAGAAGAGTACTGAGGTTGATAGCAGTGTTGTTAAGTTACAGTCTGCTAGGAAGTTTTTTACACCTTTTCAAGGTAAATGTTATAGGTGTGGAAGATTCGGACACATGGCTAATGCAAAGGAATGTCCGGCAAATAGATTCAGTTGTAATGTGTGTGGTAAAAAGGGTCACCTTGGGAAGAATTGCAGGGTAAGAAACAAAAGGGATTATGGGACTGAAACTAAGTTAGTTAGTTTCCAAATAAGTGGGGATGATGTAGTGCACCCTTCTGATTGGGTTTTAGTGGGGGGTGTAAGTGTCAAGATGAAGTTTGATTCATGTTCCCACATCACTTTTGTTGCAAAAGATGTCTACTTAAAAAATTTTAAAGGGAGAAAACCTCTTAGGAAACCTGACATTAATCCAAGAGGTTACAATGAGTTGCTCATTAAGTTGTTGGGTTACTTTGAGGATTGTGTTGAATTTAAAGGAAGGTTTACTGACGCTAAAATCTATGTGGCTGAACGTGGTGACAGTTTGTTAAGTTGGTCACATCAGGCACGTTTAGGTGTCATTCTCAATCCCAATGCATGTCCCTCTGTACAAGTTCAGTCAGTCGAAGGGGATGAAAACAAATTTGTAAAAGAATTTGGTAATTTGTTTTCTGACAAGTTGGGCTGTTTGAAAGGTTATAATCACCATATAAAGTTAAAACTTGGTGCTACCCCTGTTGCTGCAAGAGTCAGACGAATCCCTGTTTGCGTGCAAGAAGCCGTAAGGAAGGAGATTGAAAAGTTGTTGACCACAGGTGTAATTCAAGCAGTTGAAGCGACGGAGTGGCTCGCCCTTATTGTAGTAGCACGCAAACCCAATAATGAGATTCGTTCATGTGTGGACCTTCGTGCACTAAATAAAGAGGTCATAATTGATAAATATCCTCTTCCAAATATAGAGGAATTAGTTTCTACACTTGCTTGCTTGCTATTTCACCACCTTGGACATGGCTTCTGCTTATCACCAGGTCCCTTTGAGTGAGGAGTGTCAGGAGTTAACATCTTTCATTACTCCCATGGGGGCATTTAAATTTCTAAGAATGCCCTTTGGTCTGGTGTCTGCGGCATCAGTTTTTCAAAGGATCATGGAAGATTTATTCAAAGGGATACCAGGGGTTAGATGTTATCAAGATGATGTGTTGATTTGTGGGAAGGATGTGTTTGAACATGATGGGAGGGTTCAAACTGTTTTAAAGAGAATGTTGGATGCGGGTCTGACGTTACGCAGAAGCAAATGTAAGTTTGGAATCACTGAGCTTGATTACCTCGGTCATCACATCTCAAGACTTGGTATTAGTCCTAAGAGAGACTTGGTCGACACTATTGAAATGTTAGAAGAACCTGCCTCTAAAGAAGAGGTCTCCTCGTTTTTGGGTATGGCGGAGTTCTATAATAAGTTTGTGAGAAATTTTGCTGATAAGACTGTACATTTGAGGAAGCTAATGTGTAAAAATGTGGAGTTCGTGTGGTCACAAGAATGCAGTGGGGAGTTCAAACAAGTAAAGTCTGATCTTAGGAATGCACCAAACTTACAGGCATTTGTACCTGGGGATCCCACTTTCATTGTGACTGACGCGAGTAATAAAGGTCTGGGTTCTCTGTTGATTCAGGTAAGGAAGGGTCGTGAAGAGTTGATCGCGTGTGCTTCTAGGTGCTTGAAAGGGGCTGAACTAAGTTATTCGGTCATCGAAAAAGAGGCCTTAGCTATCTTCTGGTCGGTAAACAAGTTCAGGAAGTTTGTATGGGGTTCATCTTTTACGGTTAGGTCTGATCACAAACCACTAAAGGAAATATTTGAAAGAAAGGGTTTAGATTCCATTTCCTCGAGGATAAGGCGATGGGTAATCTCCTTGCAGGAGTATGATTTTAAGTTTGAGTACATTCCTGGTAAGAGTAATGTTTCTGCTGATTGTTTATCCAGACTGGTGAGTGTTGTTATGTTATGTTATGTTATGTTATGCACTTTTATTAGGCGCACAGCTGCTCCAGCGAAGGAGCGTCCTGGCGCCGCGACAAGGTAGCAGCATAACACAACGAGGTAAAAACACAGTAGGGTGAAGCTAAGGGAACAGAAAAGTTTTCACCGCGCGACGGAATGAGAGCAAGTCCCTATGGGCGCGAATCGCCGGGGGAAGGGAGTTCCACAGCATAGCTGCGCGGACTTGAAAAGAACGTCCACCGGCTCTGCTGCGCTTAAAGCGGGGAACAACAGCTAGTTCTAAGTCAGCAGATCTTAGTGCTCGCGCCGGAGTGTAGTGAGCCAGAAGTTTGGACAAAATCACCGCAGGAGATCCCTTGAGTATTTTGTAGGCGACACAGAGGACCTTAAACTGAATCCGCTGAGCCACCGGGAGCCAATGCAGCATTCGCAAGGTATTGGAGGTAGGACAAGATCTAGGTAGTCCTACCACCGCTCTCGCAGCGGCATTCTGGATCCACTGTAAGCGACCGATTTCAGCTTGGTTTAAGCCAGCGAATAGGGTGCTCGCGTAATCCAGCCTGGAGATGACAGTGGCTTGGATCACGAGTTGCCGGGTGGTGGCATTGAAAAACTTGAGCACTGGACGTAGTCCCCGTAGAATGCCAAAACAACAGGCCGCCGTTCGTTTGGTGTGACATACAAACGTAAGGGAGGGGTCCAGCCATACTCCGAGGTTTTTAAGCTCGGAGACAGGGAGAGGTGTAGACCCAAATCCCCAGGCCACCATCTCCCTCCCCAAAGTTCCGGTTGTTTCCCATAAATCATGACCTCGGTCTTGCTAGCGTTCAGCTGGAGACAGTTGGACGTCATCCAGCCAGCGACCGCCCGCAGTCCTTGTTGGAATCTGGGTGCATCGACATCAGCATCCCCGCTGATCGTGACCGCTAGCTGGGTGTCATCGGCGTATGACACCATAGTCATACCCCATTGTCGGACAACCTCAGCTAGCGGCCTTACGTATAGATTAAACAACGTAGGACTCAGCGAGGAGCCTTGTGGGACCCCCAGATCCAGCAGATGGGGTTTGGACTGGTATGGAGGGACGGTCACGCTAAAGGTCCGATTAGCTAAGAAGGACCGGAACCATTGGAGAGCGGTACCAGTGACACCAGCCTCCTCTAACCGACGCAGAAGGATAGGGTGTGATACGGTGTCAAAGGCGGCGCTCAGGTCTAATAGCACCAGCGCCGCCGTTTGGCCCGCATCAAGCACGGAGCGCAAGTGCTCCACCATATACAGCAGGGCCGTCTCCGTGCTGTGATCTGCTCGAAACCCATTCTGCGTCGTATCGAGGATATCGGCTTGGTGGAGATGTTCCGAGAGGACCGCGTTTACATGCGCCTCAGTCACCTTGGCGGGCCACGGCAGAAGTGAAATTGGCCGGTAATTTTCGGGCTTACTCCCGTCCAGGCTTGGTTTTCTGAGGATAGGCCAGACCATGGCCTGTTTCCACTTAAGTGGAACTGCGCCAGATGTAAGCGACTTGTTGATCAAAGAGCATAGCGGTGAGATGTCGTGCACCGCAAGATCTTTGAACACAGCCGGACAGAGTGGATCTGCTGGGGACCCCGACTTCACTTGGCAGGCCAGTTTGCCAAGGCTTTCAGTTGTTAAGGTCGGAAAAGAGTGCAATTCCTCAGCGGTCAAGGGTTTAAGAGGTGTATCTGCAGGTGGAATGGCTGACGGAAAAGCCCTATGGATGTAGATATGTAGATGATGCTAGTGGTCAGGATGTTGGTGAGCAAGTAGATTTTGATTCAGAATTAAGTGTTTGTGATGTTACTCTGGGAGCTGTGAAGGAAGATGAGTGGAAGGTTGAGTTGGCAAAGGATGATGAAATGTTGGGTGTTATTAGGTTTTTACAACAGGACAAGTCATTTTCTCTTAGCAAACCATGGTCTTTGGTGGCTAATGAATTGGCTGTTGTTGATGGTTTACTTATGAGGGGTACCAGATTGATTCCGCCTTTGAATCTTAGGAAGGTAATTGTGGACATGGCCCATGAAGGACATATGGGATTTCTAAGACGAAAGAACGCATACGTCAGAATTTTTGGTGGCCTGGTTTGGACATAATGGTGGAACGTGCTGTAAGGGAGTGTACCCCTTGTCAGATTAGTGACAAAGTGCTTAAAACAAGAAGCCCACCCATGGTTTGTAGAAGATTGCCCAGATCTCCCTGGGATGAGTTGGCTATTGATATTGTTGGTCCTTTGCATGGTGAAAGACAGACTCCCTACTTGTTGGTTTTGCTAGATCTGTATTCTCAGTGGGTGGAGGTAAGTTTGGTAAGAGAGATCACAAGTCAGTCCGTGATTTCTTTTTTAGATTCTGTGTTCAAAAGAGAGAGTTTTCCAAATTCCATTCTTTCAGATAATGGTCCTCAGTTTTGTTCAGGTGTTATGGAGGATTATCTTGCCAAGTGTGGAGTCGCTCATAAGAAAATTTCATTGTATCACCCCGAGGCGAATGGTGCTTTGGAGAGGTTTAACAGGACTCTTAAGGAGTGCATTCAGTTAGCAAAGGTTAATTGTTTGGATTGGAGAAGTGAGTTGCAAAGCAGGATAACCGCTTATAGGTTCACTCCGCATTCATCCACGGGGAAAACACCGTTTGAACTTTTCAAGGGGAGGGCTCCCAACACTTGTTTGTGTCCTGCATGGATGGTGACTGACAAAGGTGTTAAAAACAATGATGTTGCGGCCTGGAGAGATAAAGAATTATCTTTACAATTGAGGAGGAAAATGTATGTTGACAAGAAAAAGTCTGCTAAGGTTATGAATTTTAAGTTTGGGGACGAAGTCAAGATAAAAGCACCTGTTGGATGTCAAAATTGGTCGAAGTTCTCTGTTACCAGAACTATTGTAAAACTTTTCAAAAATGCTGTTTAGACAGAGGATGGTCGTATATGGAATCACAATCTTCTCTCTCACTTTGCTGGTTGTGATTCTTCTTTTCCTGACAGGTCTTCTTCTGGGGGTCTCCCTTCTGCTCCTGTTCAGCAGTCTGCTGGTTCTCGCAGGAGTGTGAGGATTCGTGGGTGGCCTATGAATTTGCCTGATTATGTTTAATTGTTTTCAGCTATGTTGTTACTTGTTCATATGTCAAGAGGAAGAAGTGTAATGATGTCACTGTTCCCTGGCTGGAATGTCCAGCGTGGAACCTTGGTTCCTCTATGTTCCCTTCCCTCTACATTCTTGATATGCCAGTTGGGATTGCTTGGCTGTTGGATGAGGTTGTAATAAATACCTCTCTTGTAAATACCAGCGTTGAATCATTCATTGTTACACAGGGTGCAGTGCAGGTGAAAGGCAGGACATGTGCTGGTGTGTTTTACATGTCCTGATAGTGAAATTATCAAGGCTCACCTGAGTTTTCCAACGTGAGGCATGAGACAGATGTACAGGTCCCACCTTCTCTCTACCACTAGCAAGCCCAACTACGTCAAAGTGGAGCCAGTGAGCAGGAGGAAGAAGAGAAACATGGGGAGAAGACAACTGCAGAAGGACCCTCGACTCGATCTGGGTAGCAGAACCACTGGTGAAGGACCCCTCGGCAAGACCTGGACAGCAGGGACTCGTTACTGGAGACGTCAAAATCCTGTGAATTAAAGTATCATCAATGATCTACTCTGAGCTTTTACTGTGACTAAAACATACCCATGCATGGTCATGAAACAAGAAATAATAAATGGCTACCTGTTGACTGGCCCTCTTCCGCTTGTGTCCAACAACTGTAAAACCAGGAATTCTAATGCAGTACGGCGCCAGGGAGTGTAATGAGAAGATATAATGGAAGCTTACCAGTAATGTGGTGCTTAGAAAAAGGGAACTAGCACAAAAAAAAATAGAGACTGACTGCCTGGAGTCAGTTTCTAAAAGGAATATCAAAATGAGCAAAAAGTGCAGGCTAACATATCTTGTATCTTTGTCTCTGCAGGAATTCAAGATACAGACAGCTCAGGGAACTGCCAGCATACAAATATCAAGGACTCCTTAATCTCAGGAGTTAAAGCATTTCCAGACGGCCCCCTTATATCAGGAGAGCCCCCTACACTTAATGCCAAACATTATGGCCCAATTAGGAAAATGCCGATGCTCGTAAATCAACCCCAATATTTGAGCAAAGTAATTTGCGAGTTAAACACACAAACAGATGTTTGCCATTCACTCATGCGCAAAGCGTGTTACCGCATTGTGTAAGGTGCTCGTTTTGCATCTAGTGTTATGGAAATCACAAGGCTCGAATGATGATAAGCTGACGGCCATAAATAAGTGACTGAAGGACCCCTGCATTGGCCTGCAAGGCTCGAGGAGTGACTGCGGTGAACAAGCAGGCGAGGAGCTGAGCATTTGTGGAAGTTATGCAGTGATGATCCGGACAGGAAGGAAATACTGGAAAGGCTAGCAGGAGAAGCACTCCTCTCTTCCGGAAGCAGGAATTTACCTCCATTCAAACTCTTCCCCTTGCGCTGGCAACAGCCGGGACGGAGTGATCCTGACAGAGAGGCTGCCAATTTTGTTTTTCACTATTGCAAGGACTTTCTCTCCCATAGGCTGTCATTGGACCTGCCTTGCAACATTTTACAAGTGTAACTTTCAATTAGGAACAGCTACAGGTTTTGAGTTTAGACTGTCTAAGTTCAGAATGTAATAACACACCTTTTAGTAAAGGTGATTTTTAAATTATGTGTATGAAAATGCCACTTTTAGAAAGTGGGTATTTTCTTGTTTAACCATCCTGTATTCCTCTGATTGCTTGTGTATTCACTGTCTGGTTTTAGACTGACAGGGCTGTTTGTCTATTTATTGCAGACACTCACAAAAAGGGAGCTGAGGTGTATCCTGCATACGCTGTTGAAGTATCCTGAGCTGAGAGTGATGGGAGGAGTTGTCACTGGCACCTGAATATGCTGTGGCTGCCCTGCACAATGCTTTCTCCACCCCTGTAGTGAAACTGGACCAGGGAGGACAGAACTGGGTTTACTGACCAGGAGCGACTTTGTGAATAAAGACTTTAAAGGAAAAAAGTGGTATATGTATTAGACTTAAAACTCTAAAGCATTAGATTACTTTTGGATTAATAGGACACTGCCAAGAAGAAGAGCTGAAGAGCTGCCAGGAAGTGTACTGCCCTCTTTGCTATGTGTTGCTTTGCTGGGTGGACCTGTAATTCCTGCTTCTGTCTGTGGGCAGTGGAAAGGACTGAACGTTTGCCCTGCTGTCGTAAGGAGATCTCCAAAGGCTTGATGCAGAGCTTGCCCCCTTGTAAGAAGTCTCACGGACACAAGGACTTGACCTGCAGCATCCTGGAACTCCACTGATAGGAAGTTATGACATGCCTTGTCTGTCAAATCCGGAAAACATCCTTTACAACGCAACTTTTACCACGCAGTGCCTTTACGACGCAACTTTTACAACGCAAACCATTACAACGCACTGCGCTGGGGGGCGCTCTAGGATAGGGAATAGGTTAATGTACTATCCAACACCTTCCCTACTATCCACGGGGACTGGAGTTGGAAGAGTAAATTAAACAATTCACTATCCAGCGCCCCAAAGCACTATGCGTTGTAATGGTATGTGTTGTAAAAACCGCGTTGTAAAAGCATGCGATGTAAAAGCATGCGTTGTAATGTCATACATCCGTCAAATCCAGTTCTGGGCCCTTGGAGGTTGTTCCTGCTGCAAGGAACTACAAGAAACTTGAAGAAACCATCAAAATTGACTCATCGCCCTTCCAGCGCCTGTTTTTCTGACTCTACACTGCAGTGTGTGAGAAATTTCCATGCACCGCCGGCTAGCGGCTGAAGAAATCGATGCAGCGCCTGCCTGCGGCTGAAGACACCGCTGCATGCCTGAGTTTGGCGCACCAGTTTCTGTAGCCCGAGAGCCCCGCACCAACTCTGCTGTGCGGCTGAAAGAATCAACGCATTGTGGGACCGTGGCTGAAGAAATCAACACAACGTCTGTTTTTTACACCACGTTGACATCCAGCGCACCTTGATTTCCACGCATCACTTCCCCATACAGTCCGAATTTGATGCAGCACTTCTCCTGCGTGGCAGTAGAACTGATGGATCACCTCCCCAAGGACTCAGGAACTGACGGTTTGTTGTATTTTCCGACGCTTCTCCACTCTGCGGATGTTTTCTCTTGTGGATTTTGACGCATTTGAGGTACTTTGTAAAGAAATCATGGGAAACAGCCTTTACAACAAGGTTTTTACCTTGTTGTACCTTTACCACGCATTTTTACCACACATTCTTTTAGAATGCATATGCTTTTACAACATATGCTATTCCCACACATTTATGCTGAGATCTGGGGTGTGAGGGGTCTCCGTGGTAAAGGCATACGTTGTAAAAGCATTGCGTTCTAAAAATATACGGGGTAAAATTTGCTTGGCAAAGGTGTGCAGAGTATTTCTCTGGGTTGTTCCGTCATTCAACGCACGCAACCTGGGCTTCATCCTGGACTCCACCCTCTCCATGACCAGACAAGTCAACGCCGTCTCCTCGTCGTGCTTCAACATCCTGCGAATGCTACGCAAGATCTTCCGATGGATCCCCACCGAGACCAGGAAGACGGTCACCCAGGCCCTCGTCACCAGCCGCCTGGACTACGGTAACTCCCTCTACGCCGGAACCACCGCCAAACTCCAGAAGAGACTCAAGCGGATCCAGAACACCTCAGCATGACTCATCCTGGACATCCCCCGCCGCAGCCACATCTCCGGACACCTGAGAGACCTGCACTGGCTCCCGGTCAACAAGAGAATCACCTTCCGGCTCCTCACCCACGCACACAAAGCCCTACACAACCAAGGACCAGGATACCTCAACAGCCGCCTCAACTTCTACGCTCCCACGCGCCAGCTTCGATCGACCAGCCACGCCCTCGCCGCCGTCCCCCGCATCCGAAGAGCTACCACAGGAGGAAGGTCCTTCTCCTACCTGGCCGCCAAGACTTGGAACTCCCTTCCGACCCACCTCCGCCTGACCCAGGACCACCTCGCCTTCAGGAAGCAGCTCAAGACCTGGCTGTTCGAGCAGTAGCGGACCCCCCTCCCCCCGAGCGCCTTGAGACCCTCCGGGTGAGTAGTGCGCTATACAAATGCTCTGATTGATTGATTGATTGATTCAACCAGAAATCACACATCCATTGATTTCTATGGACAGAATTGCTTGACACCTTGTTAAAGTCATATTTTGAGTTATGTATGTTGGTATTTTAGTTGTTTTGGTCTTATTTGGTTTAGATAAAGATACTTTATTTTTCTTAACTGGTGTGGTGTCCATTTTGTAGTGTTTTCACTGTCCTACTGTGTGTTTGTGTACAAAAGCTTTACACAGTTCTTCTGAGATAAGCTTGTCTGCTCGTGCCAAGCTACCAAGGTGGTGAGCAGGGGTTTTCTAGGCGTGCAACTCCCTTATCCTGACTAGAAGGAAAGGTACCTAATTGAACAGGGTGCATACCACTGGCAAGTAAGACCCCCATTTCTAACAGGGAATGAGAAGCATTGGTTTTCGCTTGTAGAGTTGCAGAACTCTATAGCTGACCCCTATTACTATGTGCATTATTACTATGTGCATTATTTTGTTCTATTAAAGTCCTGCTCTTTTTCTAAGAAAAACACTGGAGGTCCAATTCATCAAAGGAATCCAATCTCATGGCGGAGGTCCCGCAGTCGTGGTGCAGGCAAGGCATTTGAGGCGAGACCCCTGCATTGCAGTTTCTCATTGCAGAGGTCCTCCCATGAGTGCGAGCCCCCCACCATGACCACGGGGCCTATGCCACGAGTGCAGAGGCCCTTTGTGAATAGGGCCCATAGTTGGACCGTACGTTATTGAGTCTGTTGGCTGACTGTTGAGTTCTGATCTCTGCCTGCCACACTGTCTCCAGGAGAATCCTAGGATGCTTCCCCTTGCTAACCATGAGAGTCAAGGGCAGAAACAGTGTACTGAGCCCAGTTTTCAGAACCAGAGTAGGATGGGCCCAGAAACACGAGAGGCAAACAACGCTAATCCCCCCGTTGTATCCTAGTTGCCACTGCCTCACCGGCAGCTGTGTCCCTAAAGTCTTTAGCAGCCATCTTGACGTCATCTTGAAGATAGCGCCACACCAAGTTTCAGTGGCCCCAAATTGGAGCAGTGCTAAAAGAGCAGCAAACCCTGTCATGTTGGATACAGTCAGGCATGGAGTTTGGCTTCGCAGTTCTGGGCCGCCGGAGGGCGGGGAAGTGATCTGCAACGTTCCAGAGTGTCCATGACCTGGATGGTGCCTGAAGTGAGCTGGGGCTGCAGTCTGAGTACGTGGAACGAAGGCTATGATATCACTGACACCCTCTCGGACTATCTACAGAGGTCCCCCCACCCCGTTCTCTTCCCGAGTCGCAGCACTGCCGATCAACCCCCTGTAGGGGAGGGCTGCCATAACGGAAGACTGGCGTGATCGCGGCATGGGTACAGAGAGGCTTTGATAGGTGGGGGAGGGGCCCACACAATGTGTTTCACCTCGCTACAGACCTCCGTCCTGCCTGTATTATGTATTTATACTTAAAGTGAATCATGTTAGCTTTTCCCTTGCCTAATGCAATTCATGCCCTCTCACCTCACAAACCTCTGGTATGCCTGTCCCAGGTGCTTGATCTTAAGATGGTGGACCTTCCTGCAATCAAAGCGCAATCAACACTAACACCCAGAGGAGCAAACGTTTCCCTGCCAGGATGGGGGCTGAGGCAGTCTTAATCACCGCCTTGGGGGACCCCTGTGGCTCCGGGGCACTCCCATACTGAGCTGTTGGAGCACTCCAACCCCTCCTGCCTCCTTCTGTTACCTCTATCCTCGTAGCCTATGTATCTATTCAAAACTGGTTTTCCCGAACGTTGAGACCTGAGCAACATGGCTGATACCCGGTGGAGTTGCTAGACAGCTAATGAGGAGATTGGCCCTGGTTTCCCCCTCGACCGTCACCTACCCAGCCGGACATTTGACACAGTTCTTCCTCGTCTCCCTGTTATGGCCCCTGACCCCCCTCCTTTCCTACAAATTCTCTCATCCTAGTTATTTGTTAACTGTACCTTACTACGCTTTTGTGACTGATGTTATTTGTAACGCAATGTTCATCTTGTATAGCGCTCTGATACCTCCGGGTCTAGCCAGTGCTATATAAACCTTTTGAGATATACCTTGTAATGCAACAATCCTCTGGTTTTGCCCTCTGATACCTTCGGGGCTAGCCAGCGCAATATAACCTTTCTCAAATCAAATAAACTAAAATCTGGTTTTCCTGAATGCTGAGACCTGAGCAACATGGCTGATGCCCAGTGGAGCTGCTAGACAGCTAATGAGGAGATTGGCCCTGGTTTCTCCCTTGACCGTCACCTACCCAGCCGGACATCGTACACACTTCTTCCTCGTCTTCCTGTTAGGGCTCCTTCCTCCCCTCCTTTCCTACAAATTCTCTCATCCTCGTTGTTTGTTGACTGTACCTTACTACACTATTGTAACTGATGTAATTTGTAACGCCATGTTCCTCTTGTATAGCGCGCTGATACCTCAGGGTCTAGCCAGCGCTATATAACCTTCTCAAATCAAATAAACTAATATCTGGTTTTCCTGAATTCTAATGATGGGCTAATGAAGAGATTGGCCCTGGTTTCCCCCTTAACCGTCACCTACCCAGCCGGACATTGGGCACAGTTCTTTGCAGTCTCTCCGCTTTTACTCCTTCCTCCCCTCCCTCCTACGAATTTGTGAATCATTGTTTATGTGTACTGTATCTTACTATGCTCTTGTATCTGATGTAACTCTTAACGCAACAATCCTAAATGTAAGCGCTCAAATACCCTCTTGGGTCTGGGTCACGCTATATAAAACTTTATAAATAAATACTTGTCATGTTAAGAACGCTAGGAGAAAACACTTGAGGCCTTAATTGGATCCTAGAAATGCAATCTAAACCTGACAAAAGTGTCCCTTGTGTGTCATTTACGAGCACATATATTTACTATGAAGACACAACGCACCCGGCATACCTGTCAACCTGTTGATTCTCCAAAGAGGATGCTCCCTTTAGAGTGAACGTAGTGCAAAAAGGAGCAGGAAGGTGAAATAGACAATCTAGCCATCCAATCACGAGCACAGAAATTAATCACAATAAAAGTCAGCAACTCTAAAGTTGGTCAAACCAAAATCCTATTCTGGGCGGGGCAAACATAAGAATTGGGGGTAGTCATAGAGGCAGAGGACTGAAACAGAGACACAGTCCATGTGACATAAAGCCCACTCGAACTATATGCAGTGTATTGGAAACTATAGGTCTTCACACTTTTTTTTACAACTCTTTTTATTGCAGTGATTAAGCACAGTACAGTCATGACAGCAGCTACCTATACAAGGTAGTAAAACATAGCATCTCAATATTGGAGTTCCATATAATCCCTCTCCGGACCCAGGTACTGGGCGGCTGTAGCTTCATTGTCACAACCAGACTCTCCTTATCATCACTTTCATACCAATACTGTAGGGAAGATACTTATCACACGGAAGATAGTTGAAAGCAGACAAGGTTTATTCCGTTCCTTCAGTCTTCAAGTTCAAGTCAGTAATGACGATAACGAGACATGCTTTAACAGTCTGCATTCTACATGTTTAAAACATAACATAACGTCCCCATATTCACGTCCGTGCCACGAGCTGTTAGACATAGCTGAATGCTCGTGACACGGCTCGTGTGAGCATATGTACAATCCCTACACACCTTCCCCCTTTATAAAAAAAAACACAAAATAAAGTTCTAGTTCATCACAAAGTCATTAAATCGAACTGGTAGACGATGACAACGTGTTGCTCTGGTATTGTTAGTGCTATTTTCTTCATGTAGATGTTCCACATTGTTATTCTGTTTCCCCACATCAAAAAATACATTGCTGTCAACATCATTTACAATTTTTGTGGGACTTTTAAACAATGAAATTCTGCTTAAGTTCCACACAGAACCACCATCTAGCCTGACTGCGTTTCTGAATACTTCGATAACTTCCTTAGGACTTGACCAAACCGGTAAACCTTTACTTATACCTTCCTTCCTTTTTACACGGACATAATCACCTACTTTAATGGAACAACAAGACGTAGAACCAATTCTCTTAACCATATTATGTTTCATTTTGTCTTTATACAATTGAACTCTGTTTTTAACTGCTTCAAAATCTACCTTCAGACAATTTTCAGTACCAGCTAAACTTCCTTTTAACCACCATGGAACTAATTTAGTACTAGGCTTCCTTCCTCTTAGTAGCTCAAAAGGTGTGACCAAAGTCACTGAATTAGGTGATGTCCTATAAGCTAACAACATGGATTGCAAAGCATTTCTCCAATTCAAATTTCCCTTGATAGAGAGTTGTATAGCTTCCTTAATTACACGGTTGAATCTCTCAACCTGGCCATTGGCTTCTGGATGGAAAACTGCAATTTTCCTATGGACAATATCGCACTTAACAAAAAATTGTTCTATTTCTTTGCTCACAAACTGCGGCCCATTATCAGTCACTATCTCCTGAGGAATTCCTTCCCTGCAAAAAATCTCATCTAGGAATTCTATTATTTGACACGAAGTGACTTCCCTTACCATTTTGACCTCTGGCCATTTGGAAAAATAGTCTATAAGTACTATGCCAAAAGCCTCTTGTCTAGGTAAGCAATTAAAAGGTCCTATGATGTCTATTCCAAGTTTACGCCAGGGACCTGAAGGTAATTCGACAGGACATGGTTCAGGGCGCAAAGCGACTGCTGTCTTGTCACTATTTAAGCAATAAGAACAAGAACGTACAAATTGGTCCACACACGAGTCAATGCCCGGCCACCAAAATGACTCCTTCAAACGCCTTCTGGTGAAAGATATCCCCAAATGTCCCTCATGGGCAATCTTAAGAATAGAGTTCCTAATAGAAAAAGGTGGTACAATTTTATCGCCACGAAGAATCAATTCATTTTCTACTGCAAGTTCTTCTTGAATTTTATAAAAACCCATTAAATTCCCTGTTAACTTCCTCTGTTCTGGCCAGCCATGAATAAGGTACTTCTTGACACTACACAATTTTATATCCTTACTCATCTCTTCCATCCAATCCTTTTTTTTTAATGACATTTGTTCACCACATATCAAATTAATGTCGTGAAAAGTAAAAGCCACTTCACATTCTTCTTCATTAATTGTTGCAGATGTCTCTGAATCAGAAATCAATCTGGACATGCAATCGGCATGCATATTTGCCTTTCCTTGAACATATTCAATAGTGTACTGAAAAGATTGTAATCTCGATGCTAATCTTGCAAGACGTGCCGACATAGTTCTGCCTCCACCTGGAGCCATGAGATATACTAAAGGCTTGTGATCAGTCTTTATCAAAAATCTTGTACCCCATAAAAAGGGTCTAAAGTGCTCAGCTCCCCAAACACACGCCAGTAACTCTCTCTCTATTACAGAATAATTCTTTTCTGCATCTCTCAGAGCCCTTGATGCATAAGCAACAACCCATTCTCTTTCATTATCTTTCTGGAGCAGTACTCCACCTAAACCAGAAGAACTAGCATCTACCATGATGATACATTTCATGCCAATTACAAAAGGTTTGAGACACGGTGCATTAATAATAAACATTTTTAAAGATTGAAAAGCATTTGTCATTTTTTCAGTCCAGTTAAACTTTACGTTTTTCTTTAGTAGGCACCTGAATGGATCAACTTTTACAGAAAAATTCGGGATGAACTTGGCATAAAATTCGATAAGGCCTAAAAAAGCTACTAGTTGTTCTTTTGAAGTAGGTACAGGAGCATTTATGATGCTCTTGACATGATTTTCCTTAGGTTTGATTCCCATTCCACTTATAGTATGTCCGAGATACTCTACTTCTTTTTGTTTAAATTTGCATTTGTCAATGCGTAGTGTTAGTCCCTTGTTTGCCAATGCAGCAATCACACATTTTAAATTGTTGTCATGCTCAGTGTCATCTTTTCCATATACTAAGATGTCGTCTTGAAATGCTATGGCCCCACTTAAACCCTCCAAAGTATCCCTCATTAATCTTTGGAACACTGAGGCCGCACTCGCTAAACCAAAAGGCATGCGACAAAACCTGTATAATCCTTCAGGTGTGATAAATGCAGTTATGTTTTTGGATTCATCAGCCAGTACTACTTGATGGTATGCACTGGCTAGATCAACACACGAGAATACTTGTGCGCCAGCCAGTGTCGAAACCATCTCATGTAGGTTGGGCAAGGGATGTGAATCAACCCAAATTGCTGCATTGACGCTGCCGAGGTCAATGCATAATCTGAGTTCCCCATTGGATTTAACTGAAATCACAATGGGGGAAACCCAAGGTGATGACTCTATAGGTTCAAAAATGTTTTTCTCACAGAGATCTTTTAGCATTTCTTTAAGTTTGATTCTGTATGATAAAGGGACATTCCTTACTCTATGTCTTACAGGAATGGCGTTTTCCTTTAACTTGATGACGTGTTCAAATCCCTTATACTGGCCTAATTTACCACTAAAAACAGTGGGAAAAGAATCACGCAATTTCTCTACTATTAGTGAACTATTCTCAGTGACACCTGAAATACTTAATATTTGTTCAACGTATACAGGTGGATTGGCCCTGGGATCAATTTTCATCCCTAATTCGTATTGGTGTGGCCAACTTAGGAGTGACAATCCAGATCTTGACACATAGATTTTTCCTGTCATGTGTCGGTTGGCGAATTGTATGTTTGCTATAAAGTAACCAATTAAGTCAATTTTGTGGCCTGTGTATCCACCAGGAGAGACATCAGACTCATGTAATTTTCTGTTTGGGAATTTGTCTCTAAATACATTTAAGGAAATTATTGTATACCATGCGCATGAGTCTACGAAAATTTCTAAACTCACTCTATCAATATTTATAATGCATGATGGGAATTTTTTGCAATCTTCATCCCCACATGCGTTGATAACAGTATTGACTTGAAACTTTTCTTCATTATCTGATTGGTAATCATCACAGTATTCATGTATACAATTCATTTTCCCTTGTGCTGATCTACAGCATTTTGTGAAATGGCCTTTCTTGTTGCACTTTAAACATGTTTTCCCTAAAGCAGGGCAATTCTTATAGTCTGCTAAATGACCGTCACTGCCGCATCTAAAGCATAGTAGCTTGGAAGTTTTTTTTTCATATTTCTGATTCTTGAATTTGTTATCACTCCTAGAAAGGTATTCATTCCTTTGATAAAAACTTTTCTTAGGTTTATCTACATCTTTAGTTATGTTAAAAACATCACTTTTATCATTGCCTCTAATCTCTTTGACAAATTTCTCTGAATGTTCTATAGATTTAGCAATATCTATGGCATTATTAAGTGACATATCAGAAGTTGTCCAAAGACGTTCCTGTACTTTTTTGTTGTTAGTTCGCATTAAAATCTGGTCTCTTAACACTTGTTCATATGATATGTGTTCGAAATCACATGTGACAGCTAAAGATCTCAAGGCTGATACAAAATCCTCTACAGGTTCATCATTTCGCTGTTTGCGAGAGTAAAATATAAATCTTTCCATGACTACATTCTTTTTCTTTCCATACCTTAGACTTAGCTGTAAAGAAGCATATTCATATACATTGATGTTCCCTGGGTTTACTAAAGCTGGCAATGTTTTGAATTCTTTCAAGGCTATACCACCCAAGCAATGTTTTAGAAGTGATAGTTTTCTTTCTGGCTCACACTCCCCTTCTTCTAATACATCAACATAAGCCAAGAAAACAGGTTCCCAAATCTCCCAAGCCATGGGTGGTTCACCAGGTGAGGACAAAAATGAAGTTGGAGGTACAATGCCTGACATGTTAATTTTCTGTTAAATACACTAAATATAAGTCAATTCAACACACAATTATAAGCCTAATGCAGGTTGTAAGTCAATTGCATACTAAGTATAAGTTATATGCACACTAAATATAAGTTAAATGCAGGGTAATGAAGAAGGAAATTTGACTAAAGTACTTTAAATTAATAATTATCAATATTATTAATTTTTAAATTGTGGGACACGCAGTGTGCGTGTCACTGAAAACCTTTTAATAGAGGAGATCTTCAACGCGATGTCTCTTGATGTTGTGGAGTTCATAAATGGTTGTTCAGGACTTATTGCGCGCTGTGCCTTTAAAATTCAGAGTGAGTTGTCTGGGTCCTGTAATGTACCGGAAGACAGTTTCCGGGAACCCGTCTTTACTGTTTCTGACGTTGCGCGATGACTTCACACGTCGCGTTGATCAGCGGTGATAGAAACAGTCATGCGCGAACTCTAGCGCGTGTATGATGCTCGAGGGTTGAAGTCAATTTTCAAAAGATGCCAGTGAAAAAGTGAGTAATCCACTGCAGTTTTCTTGTAAAAGAAACAATTTTCAGTTTCCGCTTTCCTTAAATTAGAAGTACGATCTTCCGTTTCCGCTTCCCATAATTTTGTAGTATTCCAGCACTGTTCGTTTAAACTTGATAGCGCTGTAAAATCCAAAGAACGTAAAATCTGAATAAAGTTGGACATTTTCTGTTCCACTGAGGTTCCTCTTACGCAGGTAACAAAGCTCCCGCCCGTCGCCAGTGTAGGGAAGATACTTATCACACGGAAGATAGTTGAAAGCAGACAAGGTTTATTCCGTTCCTTCAGTCTTCAAGTTCAAGTCAGTAATGACGATAACGAGACATGCTTTAACAGTCTGCATTCTACATGTTTAAAACATAACATAACGTCCCCATAATCACGTCCGTGTCACGAGCTGTTAGACATAGCTGAATGCTCGTGACACGGCTCGTGTGAGCATATGTACAATCCCTACAAATACACCAGGATCAATTCTAGCCACCGGTGCCCTCAACATCCATCTGATCTCATTCCATTTTCCCCAAACTTTGATTCATTTATGTGGACACCCTCCACTTTCATAGACCACTCTCTCTGCCTCCACGCAGCAATCCATATCTGTCTTCCATCCCCCCAATGCCGAAGGGGATGCAGCTCCCCACATCTTGGCTATATTGCGCTTATCTACAAAAAAGCAACGGGTGCATGGGTGGTTTCTCCATTAGGGTTCAGGGGCTGAGCCCCTCTGAAAAACTAAACGTTTACATAAAAACTTAATAGGTAGATTGATTTATTTAGAGATATGATTGTATCTCTAAATAAATCTATGTATTTAAGTCTGGTCTGTCTGTTTTCATGCTGCCTGCCCCATCTTGCTCTGAAGCAGAAGACGGAAGCCAGGCAGTAAATCAACTTTCTGAACTGTGATGCATGGCACAGGGCTTTCTGTTTACAAGCCTTTCATTGCCATTTTGGTCTATGGTGGTATGCACTCTGTACACCAGTGATGCAATCAGCGTCACGGTTTTGGTCATTGGAGACTTCATCCCTGCGTGATTTCAAATGTCTGTCATTCAAAGGCATAGATCCCACCCGTTCGCCATACGTGAGAGTTGATGCAAGTACGTCTGATCTGGTGCCTTGTTCTTGGTAATGGTAAGTGTTTACAAACTAATGTTCTGTTATGAATACTGTACTTCGACCCCCCATCATGCTAACCTCCCCCACTGTGACACGCTAGGCTCCAGTTGCAGATTGCTGACTCCTTTAGAAGTGGAGCTGCTGTATTTGTTCCCCTGTGAAATGGATACAAATAAATTAGCAGGGTTCTTGTTTCCTTGTGAAGTTGATCCAAATAGCTGAGTCAAACGAGGTGAGAAATATGTGCTTTCAGTGGACATTTCTAAGATGTGTGACATTAAAAATGGCTGTGTCTTCGTGCCCGTAAGTTAACACTCATGCCAAAAACATGGATTGCCTTGCAAACAATGAATGTTAAAATAATGTTAAAGGAATGCATTTCAGGGATTTAGTTCCTCTCTTATTTCACATGCTTTACTTAATCTTACATTTTCCAAGAGTAAGCTATTTTATAATGTTGGTGTTTAACTGTATTTTGTTCTGTGCATACTTTCAGGCATGAACCATGCCAGGTGTTTATGAGGGGCTTTGATTGAGCCCACGAGTGCTATGGCTGAAGCAAAACAAAGTGCCAGTCAGTTGGTTAGCCTCACAGAAGAATGTTTATGTGTTCCATTTGCATCTCAAATTCTGTGGATATGTGGGTGAAGGGAGTACACAGATGTCAAAATATTTGCAAGGCAAAAGTAAGATAAATTAAAGTGCTTAAATTTGAGGGAGTGCTGTGCATGTTTGGGGGCGGTAAAGTGACAGAAAATGGAGGAAGTGCATTCAGGGAAGAGTGAAAAGAGGATTCTGAAGAGGAAATGGACATGGTTGAATATGTGCAGATGGGCAAGATATGCAGAGAAAAAGAGGATACATATCTGACATAAAGCACACATAACTGAGGGGGAAAACTCCTTCCACAGGCCTCAAAGCAATTTAATTTACAGACTCACAGTTTCAGAATTAAAACATTTCCAATGTTAATTATTTATAACAAATCATTGTTGTTACTCATTTATCTTAAACAGCTAACACCCATTGACAAAGCCATTCATACTGAGAGGCTTGAGGTGTATATCAGTTGTTGTGTCATTTATCTGGATACAATTACATCCAAAATACCAGTCAGGTGGCACACTATGGGAATCACAGAAATGTATCGGACATGTTCCTTTATACAGAGCCCCCACTTTTTCATCCCACTTAAAGACCTGCCTGCACATATTTATATATGACTGGTTGTGAGGTTCCGTGATTTTCGGGACCGGACTCCATTTTGTTTGCGTTGATCGAGACGCCATTTTATGTTGCCCTCACGTAGGCCTTGGAAGTAAACGAATGAACAAAGTTGCCTGGGCTTCGTTGTCCATGTACATATTAACTTGCCCTTTCTGACTTGTGAGTGAACTGCAGGAAGCTGACCTCTTCACCTGAAACTGACCCTTCACGAAGCCAATTTCTCTTGGTTTGATTCTTGTCTGAGATTACCAATCAATGTTCAGGACCTCGTTAACTTTTAGTTTCCTTGCACATATCTTATCCTAATCAGCATCTGAATTGTTTCTTTCCTTACGACTTTTCATTACATGGGTAGTGCTTTCAATTATGGGTTTGTCCGGCTTGTGGAAATTGAATTTGGGACATTCCTAATAATTAACTTTTGGGTTGGGTTACTGTAAATTGGGTTTTTGTTAATGTGATACTCAGTTAGAAAATGTGTCCTATTGGTCAGAATTTTGCGCAGTGGGTGTACATTTATAATGAGAATATTGTGTGTAAATACTGATGTCTTGCTCTATGAAAATTGAACAGTTTCTTGAGTTGTACACCGTGTTGTATTGCTGAGATTACTGATGCTAGCTGCAGCTAATAAATTTGATCTCTGACGCCACCTAGAAGTATTCCGTGTCTCTGTTTGCCAAGACAGGAGAACCTGAAGACTTTGGGCGTGTCCCTGGCGCCGCTGGGTTCTAAAAACCGGTACTTCAGTTGGCGCCCAATGGTGGGGCGACTTCAGCGGTACCGGTCCAAGCCTGAGGATCGTGAGGAGCCACATGAGGAAATTTTGGAAGAAGGCCGCCACTTCATTGACCCCTGCATGACGACATGGACCGAAGGTCTTTTCTGCGAGGCTTCCCGCTTTCCAACGGCTACGAAGGACTGCTGCCCTGACTGTCGCCCTGTCTTGGACCCTTGATTGATCCTTTGTAAAGCAAGACGATAGATGGTCTTCAGGTGACGTGACAGATATGTGGTTAAGTATAAGTGGGTCGCTCCCACGACTTTGTTTTGGTTCTTGGTTTTGATTTGATTTTTGCAAAAATCGAAGCAGAGGGGCTCGTATATTTACGAGTGTATCGATAGTTGATAACCCCTTGAAGTTTGAAGCTAGATCAGTGAGCTATAAGATGCCTGGTCTTAGCAAAATTAGGAAATAGTTTAGTTGTGGTTGCAACAGGGATTCCCGATTGGAGGATTCGTGTCCGATACCTCCGGTTGGAACTCTGACTTATAAGCTCTATTCAAAACACGGAGTGGGTCCTATTACTTATAATGAAGTGTGGGTCCGCTATACTAAAAAAGATGGTGTCTTACGATGGCCCCAACATGGTAGTTTTGAAGTAAATGTTTTAGATAATCTGGAAGTTGCGCTATTTAAGAAGAAAGCCCGGCCGGCAATGTTTGACTCTTTCCGCCTTTGGCGAAAGGAAGCCAAACAGCGAGAAATTAAGCAAGCAAAGAGAGATAGGAAAGATAAGAATATGTCAGTACTACAAGCTGCTAGGCAGTTTAAGTCAGATGAGGAAGATCGAGTGTGTGAAGTTTTAGATAGATAGTGTTGCATGGCCATAGATAAATGTTATCCGGCCTTGCCGTCTTCTCCTCCGAACGTGACTGAAGACCCTGAAAAAGATCCTTTGATGTCTCATTTACTGACATTGCCACCCCCTTATGTGCAGGGTGCTACTGCGCCTCCATTACCCCCGGTTGTTCTACCCTTTGTTGTTCAACCTCCTGCTGTTGTTCAGCCACCCGGTGCTCCACAGATGGTTTTGTCTCCTACTGCGCAACGCACTCTAGGGTCGCAAGCTTTGCTTCCAGCTTTGCCTCAAACTCCTTTGCCTTCTGCTACTGCATCGCAGACTCCTACTGCTCTTGTTCCTACTTTGTCTCAAGATTTTAACTTTCCTGTTTTTACGCCTACTTCTTCTCCTTCTGCTCGTAAACGGATGACAGAGACCGTTGTTAATCTGTTGTCTCCATTGTTTGGGCCACTGAGTATGACCCCTGTTTCGGAACGTAAGCAGAGTCGTAGTCAGCTTCCTAGTTCCGAAGAGCAAGCAGTGTTGGATTTATTGGCTCTTAGATGTATTTTAAATGCTTCCAGGTATAATTTGCCATCAGTTATGGATGTTTTCTTTCAGTGGGAGCTGCCTAAGCAAAGGTATGTTTTTAATGTAATGTGTGCCTTTTTTGAGGCAGGAATGGGAAGATAATGAGTTGGGTCCGATTCCGCAGGAAGTGCTTGATGTTCAGTCAGAGTTTGCTAAAGGGACGATAGTGGAATCTGATGTTACTGATGCTGTAGAGACGATACTTGCTTCAGAACTAGACTCACATCTCAGCCATTGTACGAACCTGATCCTTTGTTAGGAGGAAAGTGAAGCAGTATCCTATGAGAGAAGTCCCCCCTGTATGGAGAGAGGCAAATGCTGCTAATGTTAATCAGGGTATTCATGCTGTAGAGCCCCATTTTCAGCGAGTGTGGGTACATGTCCCTTGAAAGAGAGCAGAGGTCTTGGCTCTTAACCAGACCTTACCTGACCCCCGTAAGAATCCTGCCGGTTATTACAAGGAGTTTTCTCAGACAGTTCAAGCGTGTATTATGAATTTAGCTGACATAGACATGTTAATGGGTAATGTAGTTCCTCAACATTTGTGGGCGAAGATTCGTCAAGAAAATCATGCGGCAGAATTAGGAGATACGTGGGCTAATATTGTTGCTTCAGATGGTCGACAGGTTGGAGGTGCCAAACCTGAGCCTTTAGTTGCAGAATTACCTGGTAGGATTATTAATCTAATGAAAACTATGATGCCTGCTTTACGAGTGAATTGGGACAAGTTAGCAGCATGCAAACAAAAGAAAGACGAGAGTGTGTCTGATTTCTTCACTAGGTTTGAAGAAACGTTTATAAATCATAGTGGTCAGGACATGAGTACGGAAGGTGGTCAAAGGTTTTTCGTGGAAAATTTGTCTTTAATTTGCTTCCCGAACTTTCTAATAAGTTAAAGGAATCTGAGAGTTCATGGGCTGTTTCTTCGTCGGCCCAGATATTGGCTACTGCACAATATTATGAGAATAGGGATAAAGATAAGAAGGATAAAGCAGAGAAGAAAACTAAAGATTAAAAGACGAAAGTTCTTTTGCAGCAAGCTTATCCGCCTCGTCAGAATCAGCCTCAGTTTCAGCAACCTCCACAGTTTCAGAGATTGCTACAGAAACCTGAGCCTTATGCTCCGCGATTCTTTCCTGGTCCTAATCAGTGTGCTTATTGCAGAGAGGAAGGTCATTTTAAGAGTAGTTGCCCGGCTTTGTTACAGCGTGCGAATGGCGTATCTGGTCAGAGAGGTCGTGGTGGTTTCCAGCAAGCTCCTCGGGGTGGGGGACGTGGTGTGTTACCCCAGAATGAGCGTTCCTCTTCCCTTCAGAATTCTGCGAATTATTTTGACAGACAGAATGTTGCGAGTGGTCAGTCTGCACAGTACTATGTTGATGATTATTATGTCGAGAGTGAGAGTGCTGGTTATAATGATAGTTAGGACAGCCATGGGCAAAGAGAGGGAGTAGTGTCAGTTCCAGTAGACCAGAGTGGACCTTATGTTGAAGTGATTACATCAGGTGTGACAGAACATTTTCTTTTGGATACTGGTGCGACAAAGAGTTCTATTATGCACTCTAAACTTCCTGGCGCACCTTTGTCTGGCTTGACCAATGTTTCCGTAGGATTTTCAGGCGCCCCAGTTTGTAACCCGATTTCTAATCCTTTGCCCCTTTCTATTGGCACTTGTGAATTGGAAGCTCCTCTTATTTTGACGACTGGTTGTAATGAGAATCTGTTGGGTTTAGACTTGCTGAAAAGATTGTATGCGACATTACATTGTTCTCCTTCGGGAGTACATCTTACCCTAGGTAAGAAAGTGATTTCTCCGATGTATTTGTCTAAAGATTATCTTCCACTGGAATTGCGTTCTCTTCCTGATACACTTTGGGCTACAGGTCCTAATGATGTTGGTCTTTTGCAGATTCCACCTTATGTTGTCACCCTCAAATCGAATGCTAGGCTACCTCGTATCCCACAGTATAAAATATCTAGTGATGGCGAGAGAGCTCTATTAGCGATTGTCTATGATCTGGTTGAGAAGGGTGTAGTTGAAGAAACGAGAGGTAATGTGTGTAACAGTCCTGTTTTGCCTGTCCTTAAACGTACTGATGCCTCTCAGCCACCTGTGTACCGGTTTGTGATCGACCTTCGAGAGGTAAACAAGATTGTGGTGTCATAGTTTCCTGTTGTCCCTGATATCACTGCTTTGTTGACTCTTATTCCTGCTTCGGCAGCCTGGTTTTCTGTTATCGACCTGAAGAATGCTTTCTTTAGCATTCCGATTGCTGAAGAGAGTAGGGATATTTTTGGCTTCTCTTTAGGAGGACGAAGCTTCCGGTTTAAGAGAGCTCCCCAAGGTTATTGTGAAAGTCCCTCCATCTATAGTCAGGCGTTGAAAACTCAGCTTGATAGCTTTGTGTTGCGACTGGTGCTACTCTTATTCAGTACGTTGATGATTTGTTGGTTGCCGCTGATGACGAAGAGATTTATAAAGAGGCTATTCTTTCTTTGTTACGACATTTGTCTGACCTTCATCATAAAGTGTCACCTTCCAAGTTACAGTATTGCCGACAAGAAGTAACCTACTTAGGTCATCTCTTGTCGAAGGAGGGAAGAAGGTTGACCCCAGAACGAATTCAAACAATTGCGTAAATGAGTGTACCATCCACACAGAGAGAAGTGCGTGCTTTCTTAGGTATCACCTCGTATTGTAGACAATGGGTCCCTAATTTTTCCCTCCTAGCGAAACCTCTGTTGGCGCTGACTCTTAAAGATACCCCCCATCCTCTCTCTTGGTCTTATGAGTGTCAGAAAAGTTTTTCTGAATTACGTGATGCATTGTGTTCAGCTCCGTTATTGGGTACTCCTGACTACAGTAAACCGTTCACGTTGTACGTTCACGAGAGAGAAGGTTGTGCATTGTCAGTGTTGACTCAACAGTTTGGAGAGAAGCAACGTCTATGTGCGTATTTTTCAGCGACGTTAGATCCGGTAGCTAAAGCGTTGCCGAGCTGTTTGAGAGCTACAGCGGCAGTGGCTGTTTCTATCCGACAGTCTGCTGGTTTGGTATCGGATAATACGTTGATTGTGATGGTCCCACATGCAGTGGATACCTTATTGAACAGGACCAAGACACAGCACCTTACTAGTGCACGTCTGTCAGGTTATGAGCTGCACTTTTGGCTAGCCATGTTCACATTAAAAGATGTAATGTATTGAATCCAGCTACGTTGTTGCCGATTTCTGTAGAGTCAGATGCTCAAGAACAGCATGGTTGTTTTCTCCGTACAGAGGAAGAAACGAAATCTAGAGTTGATCTGAAGGATACTCCTCTTGAGAATGTTGATGGTACCCTATGGGTAGATGGTTCGTGTTTTAAGCTTCCGAATGGTGAAACGACTGCAGCATATGCCGTCACAACTTTACATACAGTTGGTAAGACAGCACGCATAGCACAGAATTCTGCGCAAGCAGCAGAGTTGATTGCATTGACACAAGCGTGTGTATTGTCAGAGGGAAAGCGAGTGAATGTTTATACTGATAGCCAGTATGCGTTTGGTGTTGCCCATAGTTTTGGACGTTTGTGGAGAGAAAGAGGATTCCTTACTTCCCATGGCACAAAAATTCAGCATGGGCAGTTAGTGAATGAACTTTTGGAATCTCTTACTCTCCCAAAACAGATTGCAATTATGAAGTGTAGTGCGCATAAGAAAGTTGTGGACGATGTAGGTCGAGGGAATGCGTTTGCGGATGAAATTGCGAAGGAAACGACGAGAGACATGATGAGCCGTATGTATGTGGCAGGTCCTGCAATATGGGTTGTGGAAAGTGGAATGTGTGAAGACACAATGGAAAGTGTGAAGATGATTCAGGCTGAAGCTACGGAAAAAGAAGTGAGTACGTGGAGAGAAAGTACGGGTATGTTGGAATCGTCGGGTTGTTTGGTTGAGTTGTCAGAACACCAGCGATGGTTGTTGCCTGATGCTTATGTGCTCCCAGTGGTTACTATGGCTCATGGAATGGCTCACATTAGTTCGAAGGGAATATGCAAGTTGTTGGCTCCAGTATGGCAGAATGCTGGAATTCCAAAATGTGCTGATAATGTTGTGAAGCATTGCATGATTTGTCTGAAGTATAATCCTGGCAAGGGAACTCCAACTCCAGCTGGTCATTTTGCTCCTCCGACGTATCCATTTGAATTGATACAGCTAGATTACATTCACATGGAGAGAGGCAACAATCTGAAGTATGTCCTTGTGGTTGTTTGCGCCTTTCCCAGATGGATAATACTGCCTTGTCTACAGCCAAGGTTTTGCTTAAAGAGTACTTCCCCAGATTTGTTTTGCCGAGGATTGTATGGTCGGACAATGGGAGTGAATTTGTGGGTAAAATCATGAAGAAAGTATGCGTTGGTTTGGGTATCAGGCAGAAGTTCCACGCAGCAAATCACCCCCAGTCTGCTGGACTTGTTGAATGTTACAATGGTACCTTGAAGCTGAAATTATCTAAGGTACAAGCGAGCACTGGTCTTACATGGCCGAATGCCTTGCCGTTGGCTCTTTTGTCAACAAGGAGGACAGTGCATTCTCGTGTGGGACTTAGCCCATACGAAATAGTTTTTGGTTGTCCAGCGAATGTTTGGGGTGTGCCTCGTCCATCAGCTAGTTGTAAATACCGCAAATTGTTGGGTGTGTGGTCTTATGCCACATACGACTGATAAGGGAATGCCATATTTGGTTTTGCCTTTTTCACCTATTGGGTCAGTATGGGCACTCCAATCAATGTTTATCTATGCGAACGAAGCTTCTCCTGTACGTTCCGTCAAAGATAATGCGAATAATAATGCCTTGATACAGGGAATAGTAGATATGGTCAGAGATATTGATGCATATAATGCTATCCCTAAAGATGAGGTACGAGCATATATTGGTTGGAACAAGACTGAATATAGCATTAGTTTGACTGAGAAGGAGAGACGAAAAAGGTCTCCCTCGATTTGGATCGTACCCCACCGAGGTCATCTTTGTCTGCAAGGCAATGGTCAGAATCCGAGAGCTCAGTTTGGTAGGAGTGTGTGCGTTAATACCGTATGATAAGTGGGTGAGGGATGGAATCGCTGACTCCGAGTGTGAAAGGGTACCTAGATTCGTACCTTTTAGTGATGCACATTTGACATGGACTCAGTTGGAACGCGAGGATGATGATGTTCTGCAAGCTGCTGTGCCTCCGTCACTGAGACTCGACACAACGAATCCGGAACGCCTCTTTAAGGATCAGACTGTACCTGGTAAAGAACGCTACGATTTGAGGCCAAGACAGCCTATTGCTATGGACAAATAAAGATTGGAATTTTTTATGTAGTGAATTACACCTTTGCAGATCAAGAGACTTTTTTTTTTACTTTTTCTTTTTCGAGTCACCATCCGGACTCAGCTGCAGGGTCACGGTATAAGTTCTTAAGGGGTGAGCCGCGTATTGACACAAGGTCTGTGGTTTAGGGTCGTTAGTACGATCTTGACGCACACTTAAGTGAAGAAGGAAAATTGCCGTGAGCAGCACGTTAGAGGATGGAGTCTTTTGAGTCCGACAAGGGTGTTAAAAGAGTTGATTTCAGAGTGCAAATGTATATATTGGTTCCTAGCAAATGTTTTTTAATAATGTGTTTTCTTATGCTTTTGAACATTACGTTGGTTTGTGTGGGTTGGATTTTCTATGCATCACAACAGACGCTTGCATCTACCTCCCAACCTACTTTTTCTTTTTCTACTGTTTCCCCACATGAGTTTCATACGTTGCCTGAACATAAACAGACACGAAGATTAGAATTTGTGAACAATTCGTTTATACAGATGTTACATCAGCATCAGCTAGTTGTAAGTACCACGAATTGTTGGGTTTGTGGTCTTATGCCGCATACGACAGATAAGGGAATGGCATACTTGGTTTTGCCTTTTTCGCCTAATGGGTCAGTATGGGCACTCCAATCAATGTTTATCTATGCGAATGAAGCATCTCCTGTACGTTCTGTCAAAGATAGTACGAATAATAATGCCTTGATACAAGGAATAGTAGATATGGTCAGAGATATTGATGCATATAATGCTATCCCTAAAGATGATGTACGAGCATATGTTGGTTGGAACAAGACGAGATATAGTATTAGTCTGACAGAAAAGGAGAGACAGAAAAGGTCTCCTCCTATTTGGATTGTACCCCACTGAGGTCATTTTTGTCTGCAAGGTAATGGTCAGAATCCGAGAGCTCAGCTTGGTAAGAGTGTGTGTGTTCACACCTATGTCTATACGTCCCAGAAATCTCCACTGTTCGTGCCAGCTAAAGGCACGTATTTTGTTTGTTATGATAGAGCATATACATGGTTGCCTTCTGACTTTTCAGGCACATGTTATGTGGCAGTTTTGCTGCCCCCTACATACACAGCTGCTTTCAATTACCATAAGACAAGATATGGTAGAGGTGTTATCGGAGTTGGCCTAACGGCTAGGGCGCTCGACCTCGGACCTGGGGATCTGGGTTCGAGTCTCGGTAACGACGCCAAAACCTCCTGTGATTCTGGGCAAATCACTTAATCTCCCCGTGCCTAAAATGAAAGTGTGTCCTCATGTAACGTAACTGGAAAAATATGTAAAGCGCTCTGATACCTGATTCGGTTCGGGTCTAGTTTGCGCTATATAAAACTCTGCAAAAAAAAAAAAAGATACTGCAGGACAAGACGTTGGAGACTTCTTTAAGGGTTTCCTGCCCTCTTGGGGTTCCATGGCTAATGGTAGGACTATTCGTCAGCTTACGAGAGTGGTCGAGGCCACTATAAATGAGACTGCAGGTGCCCTTAGCAATATTACTGCCGAGCTTCAAGGGTATCGCCTTATGACATTACAGAACCGCTTTGCTTTAGACATTATACGTGCAGATAGAGGTGGAGTATGTAAATTGATCGGGTCTAGTTGCTGCGTTTTCATACCAGATAACGCCCCGACAGTGTACCAAGCCATCTTGAGGTTACATAAGTCCGCTGAGTCTATACATGTAGACGAAGGGAACTGGTCGTTGATAGGATGGTTTTGGGAACTGCTGTCCAAATGGGGATGGAAGATTCTGATGTTCCTTGGTATGGCTTTAGCGATCCTTTTCTCGTGTTGCTTATGCATCCAGTGTGGTCCGGCCATTTGTGGCCTTTGTGCTACAATCTGTGTGAGAAGACCAGTCCCGAGAGAAGTGAATGTTAATAAGATGATGTTACAGCAACACCTTGATGACCTGATGAAAATAGATATAGACCTGGATTCAGATTGACGTGAGTTTAGGTTATTGCCTACCCTGGCAAAAGGAGGGTCTGAGGTTCCGTGGTTTTCGGGACCGGACTCCATTTTGTTTGCGTTGCTCGAGACGCCATTTTATGTTGCCCTCACATAGGCCTTGGAAGTAAACGAACGAACAAAGTTGCATGGGCTTCGTTGTCCATGTACATATTAACTTGCCCTTTCTGACTTGTGAGTGAACTGCAGGACGCTGACCTCTTCACCTGAAACTGACCCTTCACGAAGCCAATTTCCCTTGGTTTGATTCTTGTCTGAGATTACCAATCAATGTTCAGGACCTCGTTAACTTTTAGTTTCCTTGCACATATCTTATCCTAATCAGCATCTGAATGGTTTCTTTCCTTACGACTTTTCATAACATGGGTACTGCTTACAATTATGGGTTTGTCCGGCTTGTGGAAATTGAATTTGGGACATTCCTAATAATTAACTTTTGGGTTGGGTTACTGTAAATTGGGTTTTTGTTAATGTGATACTCAGTTAGAAAATGTGTCCTATTGGTCAGAATTTTGCGCAGTGGGTGTACATTTATAATGAGAATATAGTGTATAAATACTGATGTCTTACTCTATGAAAATTGAACAGTTTCTTGAGTTGTACACCGTGTTGTATTGCTGAGATTACTGTTACTAGCTGCAGCTAATACATTTGATCTCTGACGCCACCTAGAAGTATTCCGTGTCTCTGGTTGCCAAGACAGGAGAACCCGAAGACTTTGGGCGTGTCCCTGGCGCCGCTGGGTTCTAAAACCCGGTTCTTCAGTTGCAGCTAGCAACTGCGGGTGCTTCTTGGAGTCTGGTTAGAGCTTACTTTTTCCAAAGTTAATGCTGCATGCAGTGCAAGACACTGGGCAAGTATACATTTTAAAGGGTTAAAGTTGTCATGCTGCACAATGTATACATTACAGTAACTGTTGGCCATATTAAAACAGAAAGATATGGGGCAATTTTTTATGTGTTTAATATTTCAAGACAATATGTTCCCACTGCTCTATAAGCCTTGCTTTATAGCTACATAAATTTGCTTTAAAATGCACCATTTGCCAATCTTTTTTTATTTCTTTCTCGGGAGAGGGACTCATTCTCGTTCCCAGATTTCTCCATTAAAATTGTTCACATCGCACGCTATATAAAAGTCTTGCCCAACGGTTACAGCTCACCACTTTCAAATGTCACCAGCCGCCACTGCCAGTGTGACCAAACGTTTATCCGCAGCTGATATGTCTTTTGTTTCCCATAACAACAAACACCATTTTATCGATGCAGACATTTTCCCTCCACTTACACTCATCATTAAGGATGTCACTGCACTCCAGTATACCTGGAGTATCTGGCAGTCCCACAGCATGTGGAAAAATGTGCTCTCCTGGCCACATCCCATAGGGCACACAGCCGACTCAGCCCTACTCATCTTGACCATGCTTGTGTAGGAATAGTAAGTCCAGTTTACAATTTTAAGTTGCACTAGTCAGCACCCACAAACCCCTACATTACTTTACTTCATTTAAAGGGAGGAGCAAGTACCTTTCCAAGCTGGGAAAGAAAGGGCAGTACCACATTCCTAACGATGGTTGTCTGGAAGGGTCTTGTACAGTGTCAAATATTGTCCATGTCATTAAAAAAATAGTTTATGCTGTACAGGATAAATGAACCCATGATTTACTTCTGCATATTCTCCCCTTCTAAGTGCGGGAGTAGATTTAAGGCGTTTGAAACCTGCACATTCCGACCAGATATTTTTCCTGCTCCTGGTTAAATTATCTAGAGCTGTTTTTTTAATGAACACAGTGCCTGCCTGTCTCAATTTCCCCTTTATTACCATCTGTAAGTAACACATCACTCTCCTCCCTCTCTCTCTCTCGGTGTATACCCAATCTCTCTGTGAAGCTACCTTTTGTATTTTGCACTCAATATCCTGAACACTTAAATAAATGTTTCGCAAGCACGACTTACACAAAAAGAGTGCTGAAGCTATGAATAAACTCATACAAAGCCACTTGGAAATAATTTAGAACAAGTTTTTTTCCTTGAATAGTTTAATGGAAAAAAATGTTTTACTTCCCATTAAAATGTTTGATGCCTGCATAATATTACTGAATAAGCTTAGGAATAAATTCTAAGGGGACAGGTGTCTGAAAAGGGGGGGTTCCTATCTGAATCACAAGCACCGTCTAGCATTTTACAATCGGTGCACCTGCATTCCCCAATGCAACCAAAAATACTCTGATTAACATCTCAAGAATTTCAAATACTGTTGTTGGGCAGGACCCTTTTTGTAGGGTCACCCCAGTCTTTTTGCCTTCCTTTGCCTCCTTTTTCTGACATCGCTCATGTTGGCATTTGGACTCGGTGGACTTTGCTCCTGCTAACTAGGGCTAAAGTGCTTGTATTCTCCCTTTCAAACATGGTATAATTGGCATATACCTGATTTGTACATTCAATTGACTTGCACGTCCCTATTATATGGTACTGCATGCACTCCGGGCCTATAAATTAAATGCTTCTAGTAAGTTGTATCTACCCAATACAGTGGCACTGTAAAAATGTCTCAGGCCTGCCACTGCAGACTTTCGTGCAGTTATCGAGTGCCATTTCAACCTGGCAAAATAAACCCTTTTGCCAAGCCTAAACCTTCCTTTCTATAACGTATGTCACCCCAAGGTGGGCCTTAACAACTCCTACTGCAGGGTGCTTAGTATTTAAAAAGGTGGACATGTGTTTTAAGTTTTACATGTCCTGGCAGGGAAAACTCCAAAAGTTGTTTTTCACTGTTCCAGTGGGCTCTATTTTTCTAAATTGGATTGGGATTTTTTTCGTTATGCTGTGCTTTCCCTTTTGTCAGTGTTGAGTGCTGTATAAATGTACAACCTGAGTGCTTTGTGCCTAGGTAACAGAGGGCTAAGCACAGGTTAATTTAGTGACTGCTTGAGACAAGGATTCTGATTATTAGTTGAGTGAGGCTTCTACCTTCTCAGCTAATAGCCCGCTTTCTTACAATTGGTAACTCCTCTGTCCAAGTTTTTCACAATTGAAAGTCTTACTTTTGATGGTGTGGATTGATGACATGTAATGTGAGCCCAGATTATAAATGTGAAGCAATGTAAAAGAAAACGTGGGGCTTTGGTATTGTATAAGCTGTATGCAGTGTCGTTATAAGGCATCGACAGGACGCCCACCTTCCAAGGGGTCCCACTTACTATAACTTGGCTTTCTCTTTCTCATCTCTATTTCTTTACCTCAATCTTTTTTCTCCCTTTGCTTATTTCTGGTGATATCTCTCTCTTTCTACCTAAGTCTACCTACCTACTCTCTGCTTAATTTTTATGTTTTTTTTGTAACTTACCTATCCCTTGCGCTATCATTTCTCTCCCAACTTCTCTCTACTTCTCTATTTATGTGTAACCCTTGCCATCACTTCTCTCTTTCTACTGTGACTCTCGCTCTACCTCTTACCTCTCTTTCTATCCCATATAGCCGTACACACTCTCTCTACCTTTCTATTTTGTAGTATTTTGACTCTCTCTGCCTCACCAATTACTAGTTCCCTGCTCTTCCGTCTACATCATTTTCTACCTACATCTCTCTGATTCGCTCTATAACCTCTTTTTACCACGTGTAACTGTCTTTCTCTGCCTCACCTTTCTTTCTGCTTCAAGTCACTTGCTTTACATCACCTCACCCTTCTCTCTTTCGCCTCTCCATAGCCACTCTTTATCTCTATGTACTTACCTTCCCTTTCTAGTTTTCAAATTTCTCTCATGTATTTCATCATTTTCAACTGCACCTCTCTCTCTATCCTGCCACCCTCCACCTCTTTCATGAACTCATTTCACTTTCTATCACCCTCTGTGCCTACCTCTACAGCTCTGCTTCTCAACTCCATGTCTCTCCCTCATCTCTGTCTGTCATATTCCCTTCTCTTCACATCAATGCTTCATTTTACATCATCAATGTTTCACTATCTATTAAATCTCTTTACATTTCTCCTTTCTCTTATTCTCTGACCTCACCCTCTTCCTCATCTCCGTCTACCTCATTTCTAATTCTATTTTACATATCATCTCATCCTTCTTTATTCCTCTACACTACCTCTTTCTCTCTCTGCCCAACTGCACAGTTGTCCTACTAATAATGGATTCATTACCTCACCTACCCACTTCTCCACCTTACATTTTTGGGCTTTGCTTCTATTTCTGTCCTTGCCCTCACTTTTTTTACTAACTCACTCCTCTCTTGCTACTTCTCTTTTAGTATCTCTACTTTTTCTCTATTATTATCATTTTCTCTCCATCTCTTGTTCTCTCGCCCTCTCTCTCATCTCACTGTACCTTCTTTTATATTTCCACGTACACTTTCTAACTCACCTCTCAAGCTCTACCTGATCTCTCTTTACACAACTCTCTCACTTCATATTCACTACAACACCACTCTTTCTCAACCACACCCTATCTTTGCATTAACCTCATCTCTCTTTCTCTGTTTTACCCCTCTCTCTCTGCTTCACCTCTTTTCTTTCTCCATTCCTCTTTTCACTCTTTCACCCCACCTTCCCTTCTGCAGCCCTACCCTCATTACCTGTCCTGTCTTTCTATACCTCACTTCTTATTGTGTTCCTATCCTTACCTCACAGCTCTGTCTCTATTCCTTGCATATCCCCATACTTCTCCAACAACCTTACTTCTCTGCCTGTCCACCTCTAAGCCTCACTGCCTTTTCTTCTCTCTAGCGCACTTCTCTTTCTGCCTCACTTTTTTACCTTTCTTTTATTTCTCCTCTACTACATCTACTTTGTCCGTCTGCCAATCTTATCTCTCTTACAACCGTACCTTGCTATATCTCCATCTCTCTTCACCTTACATCTCTCTACCACTTTCACTTTCTCTCCACCACACAGTCCTCTTGCTCACCTCTCTTTACCTCATGTCTCAGCCTCACATCTCACTCACTCATCTTTCTTTTACTCTTTCTCTGTCTTTCTCGTCATTCTCAGTACCTCCCTTCTCATTTTAACTCCCTGTTACTCGCTTCTCCTTTTAGCTCTCTTTCTGTCTCACCACTCTCTTTATTTTACATCTCTACCTCACTCTCTGTTTACCTCTACCTCCCTCTGCCTCTCTATACTCACTTCTCTATGTTATATCTCTCTCTTCCTCATCTCTCTTATGTACTCCAGCTCCTCTTCCTCTTTCTACATTTCCTTCTTGCTACTTCTCTATCTTTCCCCACTTCTTTACCTCAGTCTAAAACTTTACCTATATTTCTACCTCTCTTTCTCTGCCAAGTGTCCCCCCTTTTACATCTCTGTATCTTACTTTCTAGCTGCTTCACTTTTCAGTCTATCTTATGTCTCAGTATACATTACCTACCTAGCTCTGCCTCTACTTCCCTTAAGCCTTTACTTGACCTTTCTCTCTATTTCATTCTCTTTGCCTCTCGTTCATTCTCCTGTCTCTGTCCCTGCCTATTTCTCCTTCTCAGCAGAGCTCGAAGGTACTGTCTAGCCAGTGATGTGTGCACATATATGGTGGAGAGGATTTACAGGTGTTAGACAGAATATCGGAAACAGAAATATTGTGAGACAAAATATCGTGTCAAAAATAACGAGGACAGAAATATTGTGAAGGTAAGTTACTATAGGTAAATAACGTTTTACTGTATATAAACCCCACATTTATTTTCCATCATGGGTTGGCTTTCATTTATTTGTATTTTTATTCTGGGTAGGTTCTCTTTCCTTTTTATTATCATCATGGGTTGGTTGTCTGTCTTTGGTTCTCTTTTCCTTTCTATTTTCATCATGGGTCGGCTTTCTTTTATTTTTATTTTCATCTGGGTTGGTTCTCTTTCCTTTTTATTAACATCATGGGTTCGTTGTCTGTCCTTGGTTCTCTTTTCCTTTCTATCTTCATCACGGGTTGACCTTCTTCTATTTTTATTTACATCCTGGGATGGCTCTCATTCTTTTTATTTTCATCATGGGTTAGTTCTCTTTCCTTTCTATTTTCATCATGGGTTGACTTTTTTCTTTTAGTTTTATTTACATCCTGGGATGTCTCCTCTACCTTTTTATTGTCATCATGGACACAATAATCAAAACAACTTTGCAGAAATAGGTTGCAATTAGCTAACACAGCACAATTGTGCTTCTCTCTGATTCCCCCATCCACTCCCTCTTCCACGGATACTGACGCCAGTGTCCAGAGCCCCAAAGAGTGTTTGATTCTGTAATCCAGTTGAAGAGATGATTTGTTTTTTCATTACATTGGGATTCAGAAGTGACAGCGCAATCTGCCGAGCCGGGACACAGCTCCTCTGCATTTTAACGAAAATCATTTTGGAGACTTATAGCGCCCTGGAAGCTGGTATCTTTGAACACAGAAAAACAATTATAGAACCAACCAATGAGTTACCTGCGAGTCTTATCGGGGTCCAATTAATGGCCTTCTTCAGCTTAGAACATCAATTCCCCCCTTCAAGGTCACCAAGGTTGGTCGGGTCTAGTTCTATGCAAAGGTTTCATTGCACTGCGAAAATGGCGAATGCGAATTTTACAGTACTCGAAATTCAGTAGATTGCCAAAATGTTGTACTTTGTAATTGCAAGTCTCATTTTGCTCATAGGAGGCAGGTGTAAGCAGAACATTTCATTCAGAGGGTTTTTTCTTCTTCAATCAATCTCCTGGTATTTTCTTCCAATTATTTTTACAAAGAATGCCAAGTTTCACACACGATACGGGCAAACCACCATTTGTATAATTTTTTAAAAATATTGCAAAAATGTTTATGCGATTTCTTACACGTATAGTCTATCAACTCAGGAACATTGACAACATCCAGGTTTGTTCTTAGTTCAATTGCATTTCTTTGCAGTTAACAAAGAGTGCTCTTTACATTTCTCCTTTCTCTTCTTCTCTGACCTCACTCTCTTCCTCATCTCCGTCTACCTCATTTCTAATTCTATTTTACATATCATCTCATCCTTCTTTTTTCCTCTAAACTACCTCTTTCTCTCTCTGCCCAACTGCACAGTTGTCCTACTAATAATGGATTCATTACCTCACCTACCCACTTCTCCACCTTACATTTTTGTGCTTTGCTTCTATTTCTGTCGTTGCCCTCACTTCTTTTACTAACTCACTCCTCTCTTGCTACTTCTCTTTTAGTATCTCTACTTTTTCTCTATTATCATTTTCTCTCCATCTCTTGTTCTCTCGCCCTCTCTCTCATCTCACTGTACCTTTTTTTATATTTGCACTTACACTTTCTAACTCACCTCTCAAGCTCTAACTGATCTCTCTTTACACAACTCTGTCTCACTTCATATTAACTACAACACCACTCTTTCTCTACCACACCCTATCTTTGCATCAACCTCATCTCTCTTTCTCTGTCTTACCCCTCTCTCTCTGCTTCACCTCTATTCTTTCTCCATCTGTCTTTTCACTCTTTCACCCCACCTTTCTTTCCGCAGCCCTACCCTCATTACCTGTCCTGTCTTTCTATATCTCACTTCTTATTGTGTTCCAATCCTTACCTCACAGCTCTGTCTCTATTCCTTGCATATCCCCATACTTCTCCAACAACCTTACTTTTCTACCTGTCTACCTCTAACCCTCACTGCCTTTTCTTCTCTCTAGCACGTTGCTGTGCCTCTGCGGGTTGAAAGCTGTGATCCAAGTGGGATCATATGGCGCAAAGTAGAGGCTGATTTGCAAAGCCCAGGATTGGAAGAGATTTACAACTTTTAGATGTTCACAGACATCCAAGAGTGAAAATGAAAATGCATCCAAGCGATAGGATTCTGTTGAGATGAGAATGTCCCCTTCATGATACACTGGTGTGGCGTGCAGGGCTATAAGTGGGATGAAAAAACTGGGTGGTCTCTCAAAGGGGCGTGACCAATGTAATCAAGGGTGAGGCTTAAAAACGTGTAAGCTAGAAATCCGTGCTTCGCATAGTGTGCCGTCCGACTTGTACTTTGCTGTTTCTGTCATTGCATCCAGATATAAGAAACAACAAATAACATACCTAAAACAAGTCAAGACTATTGGCATTGCCAATGGTTGTTCATTGCAAAAGATAAATAAGAAGCAACTATAGCTTGTATATAAAGTTGAAAAAACTTCACTTAAAGTCCCGGTGACACCCCAACAGCATTGCTGCTCCTGAGTTTCAAAAAGAGAAGCGAAATCCAGAGAAAAAATTACTCTCTTTAAAGGTTTTTCCTTCTCCCACAATGCTCACCTGGCATGCTGTCACGCTGTAACTTCCCCACTATTGAGAAGTGAGCAGTGTGAGCATAGTGCTTCGATGTGCCTGCTGTCACTGTAGTCTGGAAAAAAATGGACCGCCTGTGCCAGGGCACAAAACAGAGCCCAATTCAGACCCGTTTCGAGGCCCCTTTAAAAAACTGCAGGTGCAAGAATTCTTTTGCTGCTGCCCAATGACCTTCTGCAATGATTACCTCACTACCACCTTCCAACAGTGCCCTTCATCTCTCAATAGCCCCTGTTGGAAAACGAGGCAATATCTGTGAGGCCTGCACAAAAACATGACTACATTTGTCCTTCACTGGGAACCAAACATCCAATTGTAGCGCTTGACTCTCAGAGGTAGTGTTGCAGAGCAGTCTGAGGCTTCCTCAAGTGAGGTGGTGTAGGCTAGTAACCGCCATTACAGGTGCGCAGCAATAACTCTCAATAATTTATTGTCCAGTCTGTACTTTGCTTTATAAAAATAAGAGTACATTTATTAAACACACACACTACTCAATACTATGCACCAATTTACAAATATACATAAGCTGTTACAATTACTTTGTGACTTTGCAAAACATCTCCACCCCTTCCTCAGGGGGGTGGGGTCTAGTACCGCCACTCCCATGTATGCACATCATCTTACCCCCAAATGCAGTTAGGTGAACCTAATCTGGAGCGATGGCCTCCGCGCTGGCATCATCCCAGCGGCGACCCACCCTGTTACCTCAACAATCATTTAAAATAGGTGCACCTGCCCAGGTGACACACAACCCTGACTGAGCATTTCCTACTGACCATGAAGTATACACCCCTACATCTTAAGGGCTAACAGTCTGGGTTCTTCCCCTAAGCACAGTTGCAAGAATACATGTTAAGTCATTACTTTATAATGACAGTACCCATCACATTTGTTGGACATTAGAATGCGTTGGAATTACAGCCCATAAAGGCATCACAGAATAGATCACAGGATTAAGCACATGCAGCCAGACACCCTAACTGGAATGTCTGACAACAGAACCCCACTTTGCCTATGACATCACCTTACACACGTACTTCACATTACATTTGTGACCGTCAGTCCCTCTGAAAAAAATAACATTAGTAAATGCACTACAGGTGCAATTACACCACTTCACCTCCACGGGATGCCCTCCTCCACACATCCACATCTCGGCTTTTTATCTCTTGGTGCACTTCTCAATCCCCCCCGAGCTGTAGAACAAAAGTTTCAGCAAAGGAGATGTTTAAATGCTGGCTTCGCCCTGGAGGGGTTATTCTTCTCAAGTCCCCATGAGACTTAGGGAGGGACTTCCATCTTTATGCTGGGGAGACTGCGTTGCTCCAGCAGCTCCCCCTGCACCTTGGCACACATGTGGTGGTGACCACGTTCTCTTGCGGCCCCCACAAGCAGAGAAAATGCTGAGTTTTCCTTGCAGGTGTGTCTGGGCCTGCAAGGCATTATGTGCGCTCCCGCATATTAGAGCAGCACCTCCCCCGCTGCTCCGGAGAGAGCCGCGTGACCTGCATTTCTTCGCGGGGTAAGGTCACACCCGGGCCCCCGCCTCGCCATACTCGCTGGGGGGTCTGGCCCCACCGGTAAGTGGATGCGGCCCGAGGGCCCACCATTGGCCGATCTGCGGGTTGTCAGGGGCCCGGTCCCACCTGGGCCCCTTGTAGTTCCTCTCTCTGTTTTCGGGGTCCCGGTACCACCCGGGTCCCCCACATGCCTTCGCATTGGAGGGCAACCCGGGGAGCCCACCCCGACTGCCCCCGCTTGCTCCCCCCACTGCCAGCACACCCGCGTGCTGCCACGGGAGCCGGCACCACATTTCTGGTCTGCCCGTACCGGCGGGCAGACCGGAGTCTCGCGGCGATCTCGCTGGCTTCGGGGGAGTGTGACGGCACTCCCCCACCTTCTGGCAGCCGCGGGGGAGCACTCCCCTGTCTTCCCTCTGCACTTTAGGGGCCCGGAGATGGGTTCCTGGGCCCCCTGGGCCTGTCTTCACGGGGAGCACGATGGTGCTCCCTAGCTTGCATTCTTCTCCACCAGGGCCAGGAGTTGGGATTCCGGGCCCAGCTTCCTTTGACTTCCCAGGGAGTGCAACGGTGCTTCCCGACTTGGGCTCTTCAGAAGGGGCCAGGGTGGACTCCTGGTACCCCGCAATCACCTCTTCACAGGAGGGTGAGACAGCGCTCCCCGGCTTTGATTCGGGGCCCGGGGATGGTGTATCAGGCACCTAGAAACCTTTTCACGGGGGCACAATGGCGCTCCCCGCCTCCTCCTCTACACATGGGGCCCAGTTTTGGGATACCGGGCCCCTCTTCCTGCAATTCTTCAAGGGGAGCGCACCGGCGCTCCCTGGCTTCATTTTCGGCGGAGCCCCACGCGCTTCGTTGTCGGTCCTTCCAGAGGTCAAAGGTTGCCTACCTTCTGGGGAGTATCTCGGCCCCCAGGGGTCCGATCTTCATGATCTTGGCCTGTTCTTGCTCCTGGTGGCGCAACCCAGAAACTGGGAGCACTCTCTTTCACCCTCTGGGTCTCACAGAGGGGGGTTTCAACAGGGAGCTGTCTTCACTGGCTCCCTGCGCGAGCCTTTTGCCTGGCTCTCCTCCTGGGCCTCTCGTCTCTCTGCGCAGAGGCCCCTGCTTCTGCGCACTGGTGCTGGTTTCTTCTTCTGGCGCTGTTCAGGATCCTGGTACAGTCAGGGGGTTCCTCCTTCCAACTGCCCATTGCGCCACGTTCCAGCACCGTCTGCCTCAGCAGACCACACCACAGAGAGAGCTTCTCTTCCTGTGCAAACACTTTTTAAAGTTTGGGGAGGGGCCTTTGCAGGAAGTCTCTCTTCATCCTATCACACAGCAACACATCACTTCACTGCCCCTGCTCCCTTCTTCCTAAGCCTCTGGGTTGGTTCAAAGTGGCATCTTCCAGGGGTCTCCTGCCACATTGTCCTTCACCCGCGCTGCCTTCTCCCTGGTGCCAGGCATCAGGTGACAGCTGCTGATGGATGAGCCTGTAGCTCCACCCATCTTCTCTTTTTCAGAGAGGAGACCTTGGCTCTGGGAAGAAAGGTCATTAATCCAGCCTGCCAGGATAATCCCCATCCAGGCCTTGGTTATGAGGTGAGTCAGAGCAATATGACAGTTCTGGATGACCCAAAAGCAGTACAGATATGACTTTGGACTCTGCAGAATACCTCTTCTCACACAAGTTAGTGCGTGTCTGGAATTTGTAGGCCTTAGGAGAGTGAAACTAGCAAATGGGCTCCCCATTCCCATAGGAGAATAATGAAGTGCAACCAGTAAAACACACTGACTTTCCCTGGCATGTTTCTTCCCAGTGTATAAAGCCTATTCCATGTCACCACCCAATTCTGCATACGTCCTGCCACACCATTCTCTTTGTATCTGCTTCTGGGCTGCGCACGCCAGGAATCTCCCCTGAGTAGCCCGCACACATGTGTACACGCATGTACACATCTGTCTGCATGTAACCAGCCCGATTCCCCCTACTCCATCTGCTGCGCAGCAGCCTAGTCAAGCTAGAGGGCACACCGGTAAAATCCACATGCAGTCTCTTTCATCATGAGTTCGCTGTGGGTGAGTGCCAACTTATGAGGCTCTCCCACAGTAAAAGCTCAACCAATTGGTGCTGAACAAGCGAAAAATCTGGGCGGCCCAGAGTGTCAGAACCACCTTCTAACATCCCTTCTCACATGCATTCCATTTGCGTAATAGCGCTACTCATAATATTGTAGTGTGTCGGAACATTTAATTCACGCACATATAATACGAAGACAAACATTCTCCATGTGTAAATAAGTCTATAAAAATGTTACATAAAACAATGAGGGTTACACGGTGTAGGACTAACGTAATACATACTTGTAAGCAGTACATTTTAATATTGTTTTTTAAAGGGGTGTGTCTTCAGTTCTTCCCTAAATTGGAAGATGGTTTTGGTAGTCCAGAGGCATAAGCGATGGGGTGCCAGGCTTCAGGTGCATAAACAGAGAGAGCCTATTGTGTTATTTTTTTGCCGCTTCTTCTCTAGTCTGGTGATGTCCTTGCTGCTAGTTTGACAAGCGCCACGAGGTGGAGACCTTGGCAGCCAGGCAGACAAGGATGACTGTTGGGATGGCTTTGTAGATGATGTAGCAGCTTTGGAAGATGGTGTGGGCCAGAAAAAGAGTAGGTGGATATCTCTCAACGTGGGGATGATGTGGCCATGTTTCTTCAGGCCCTTGAGGACATGTGCGGTGTTAGGGGGTTTAGGTAGAGCTATTATCTTTTGAGCCTTCCACTCCTTATTTCTTCCTTTGTTTCTCCGCTTTCCACTTCCTCCGAGTTTCCCAGTTTCTCCCTTTGCCATTTTCCAAGTACTCTTCATTTCCTTCTTCCTTTCTTCAATTATGCTTTCACACATTCTTTCTCATCATTGCTCTCCCAACATAGATTTTTCTTTCATGTCATTATCCTCTTCTCTTTTGGTAACTTTCTACTACATGCATAACCTCTTTTCCCTCATTCTTCCCCTTGCTTTCCTTTCTTCCTTTAGTTCCTTGATTCATTCACACCCTTTCTTTCCTTGCTCACTTTCTTCATCCCTTTCTTGCTTCCATTCTCCCTTCATTCCTTTCCCTTTTCCTTGCTTCTTCCCTCCCTACCTTCCAATCAACCTCCTTCCGGCCCTCTTTTCTTCCCTTTTTTGTGCCACATTGCTCTCTCTTTCTTATTCACCTATCATCTGTGTTTTCTTCCTTTCCCCTTTTGTCATATCTTGTGAATACAAACCAGTGTTTTTGAACTTCAGGGCAGTGCTTGGCTGTGTGTTGTAGCACAGGTTCATTGCAGTGCAGAGGGCAAGCACTGTTTGATGCATGGAGCTTGGAGCTACTAAATGGAGGATGGGGGAAAGTTAGTTTGCATTTCATATGAATCTGTGCAATAGATTACTTCTGCTTTACTGAGCAAGATGAACATCATTGGCAGTCCTCTGCACACTAGCAATGAAAGACTCTAGCCCTTATTGCTTGCTTCCTGCCTCAGGTCATAAAAAGGGACTTGGCTAAATCAGCCTTGCCCTGTGAAAACAGATTCTGCTGTGCTGGTTGCTCTCTATATACTGGTATTTATATAGTTAAAACCTAGCCTGATACACGTATCTTTAAGTGAGGATTAGATGGATAATAATAATAATAATAATAGGGAGGTTTATAAAGCGCCTGGTTACGCACACCGGCGTGTCCCCGCGCTAGATGCAATCCTAGGCACAGGAAGACGTGATGTGTCCAGAATCACACAAGGTTGAACCAAGTGCCAAGGCTAGGATTGAACCTCGACCCCTATTTTCCACAGTTGGCATGCCCCTCTTTTTGCAATTCATGCATGCATGAGATTAGTGTGATTTTGGCTGCTATAAATTATTGGGTGGGAAATGTTAGATGTATGTCTAATTTGTGGTTAAATGACTGCCAGTCAACATGATCCCATTGCACAATGATTTTTAAAGATCATGCAGTCACACATCGTTCTCACTAATAACAAGCCATCAGCCCCAGTCACAGATCCGGGTTGAATCCATCATCATTCTTTAGCTCACATTTGCCACCTCAGCTCAGACCCAGCTATATGCAAATTAGTCTTGACCCTGTTCCACATGGGAACAGTCCAGCCCGAACTGCCAAGCCAGGTATTCACTGAACCGGAAACAGGCATCCTGGGACCGGTTTCTGGGTAACATCCTTCATCAGCCAGGCTAGCTTGAATCCAGTGGCAAAGTGGGCAAGGGACCCACGTCTGGGCATACACCTCGAACTTAGGGCAAACTAAGCAAACACAAGGAGATGATGGACGGAGCGCAGAAACTTTTCAGACACTCATCCCCAGTCACAGATCTGGGTTGAAACCTTGTGTTTGCTATATATTTCAGTGCCTTGGTTCACAACAGTAATTATGCATTCATTCCTGGAAGCCCCCTTAAAAGGAACTGGGCCAGAACTCCCCGATATTCCCATTGCTCTCCAGGCTGTTATCTGGACAATCTTGGCGCTCATTTGTGAAGGTAGTGCATGCGCTGGAGATACTCCTATAGTTTGTGTAATCAGGTGCACCATCACAGTCTGTGCACGTCACACGGACTGACCGTGAGCCCGACTTGCAATCTGCTAAACATGTTGGAGTGCCATCACTTCCAAGTGAGGAAGATATTGACACCTGGTTATCCAGGTGGCAGGTTAAGGCAGGATGGGTCCTTTCCTCTCTGATGAACAGAGTACTTGCATATTCGAGGTTTGTAAAATGAATGACCTCAAGGATCTACCTTTTGTGATGTTGGAATAGGTAGAACATTTTGAAAAGGTTAGTTATGGAACATTTCTGCAATGCATTGCATGAAATGGAGAAAGCAGAACCGTGCCATATTTTCTGCTTTCACCTAGTGCGGGTGCACTTGTAACTACCTAGAACCAATGCAGACACCTTCCTGTCATATCAGGTGGGGGCTGCGTTGTGAACAGGATAGGTTTTGTGCAGGAAGGATTGCCTTCCAACACAAGAACTACCCTTTAAGGCTTCTTCCTCTTTGCATGTATGCTATAGAATTCAGCCCATGAAAAGAGGCAGTAAAGAGGAGAGATAACAATATATCTGCTTTCTACGTTGGCATCGGATAGGAGCACCAATTTGTCGCAAACCCATGTTTTCAAGTCGGTGTTAATATAGGTTTTAGTCACTATACATGGGTTGATGAATGGGAACGCCCATGCTCTACCATTTAGCACCTACATGATGCAAAGTAATGCAAGGCAGTGCAATGTGCTGTGTTGTATTAATTTGTAAAATGAAAAACACACAAAGTCATGCAAATCAGGCTTCGCATGGGTTTATAAATCCCAAAATAGAGTTTACATTGGGGCTGCGCCAAAAAAAGTGATTTACCCCAAGGTGAAATCTTAGTAGATCTGGGCCTTAATGTTCTGACTGCGGTGATGAACTGACGTTGAGATAGGAGCGATGGGGGTTCCCAGTACCAGAAGCAGCATGAACTCTGCAAGAATGACCACAGACAGGAGATTGTGCTACACTGAACAAAGATGGAAAGTGCATTTTTGGGATTTTTATGATTTGCGACCCTTGTACTGCAATCAGTTTATTAGGTTTTATGGGCTAATGTTGTATGCAGAAATACCATGTACCACATATCAAGATATTTTATCAAAATGTCTCCTGAGTGTGTAGAATTCCTATTATTAATTCCCATTAGGCAATAATTTTGTGAACAATATTTAGTAGCAATACACAAAAAACCTGGTAGTCTGACAATACACAAAGTGATGTACTCTGAGAGGTTAGAGGAGTAGGTTCCAATAGTGATCACCTAACAAATGGTGATCACTGACAAAACTGCAACAAATGCGACTCCATGACAGTAGAAACCCAGAGGAGGGGAAAAGGAAAAAGGATTTCCACAAACTGCCCTTAGTGGCCAGTGTCATAATCTGGAACTCCAAAGGTACCCCTGTCACCTCTGTTCTACTGGCAGCAAGCCAGAGACCAGTGAAGTAGGTGTTATAAGAGACCAATGAAGCTAAGAAATAGACAGATTGACAGCCTAAGTATCCAAAGGGGTATATTGACCGAAACAATCAAATGCAGTGCAGTAAACAATATCTATGTGAAGTGAAGTTAAAAAAGAATAAACAGCAATCCAAATACCTTTATTAATGATTACTGTTGATCTTACTAAAATATGTGTCGGCATGTAACAAATCTGCCGGATGTAAATGGTCTACTAGTTTCAGCCGTTAGGGTCAAAGAACCCCGGCTTTCGTCAGGACCTTAAAGTGAAAGCTACTGCATAAAAGTGTAATTTGAAGAGGTGAAACAGATATACACAAAACAAAAAACACATATAGTTATCACAGTGAATTAACTAGTGATATTTCACAATAACTCTATACAGGAAGGATGGCTATTCATACCTGTAATGATAAAGAGACTCTGTAAGTGTGCCTCATAAACCTATAACCTCTCTAGTGCTCAATAGTTACAACTAAATGTATTAAATAGTTGTCCACTCACCTGTCCTGTGTGAGGTATGAGCCTCACCTCACCTGGCTCAGGTCAAGGGAGGCACCGCCCTATAGTAAAAACATACAGGAAGAGTCCCTGAATAACCTCACAAGTAAGCCTAGACCGGCCGTTCTGTACATATTGTACCTTTGCTACTACGATGCTCCATAATTTAACTTCGTCTAACTCAAATCGTTTTTAGACTATGATGTTTTGCAATTAGTCTTACTTTACAACTTAACGATATAGGTAGCCATTATGTAATGGCAGCCCTTTTCCTTCACACTACCGAATAATGTCCCAGGGCTACCATCGAGATACTTTCATGAAAAGATTTCGGCTAAAATATTTGGGCATTTTTGTCTATCTTGTTTCTGGCAGGTCTCTTATGAGCAGGTCAATATGTACAGAACGGCCGGTCTAGGCTTACTTGTGAGGTTATTCACGGACTGTTCCTGTATGTTTTTACTATAGGGCGGTGCCTCCCTTGACCTGAGTCAGAGCCAGGTGAGGTGAGGCTCATACCTCACACAGGACAGGTGAGTGGACAACTATTTAATACAGTTAGTTGTAACTATTGAGCACTAGAGAGGTTATAGGTTTATGGGGCACACTTACAGAGTCTCTTTATCATTACAGGTATGAATAGCCATCCTTCCTGTATAGAGGTATTGTGAAATATCACTAGTTAATTCACTGTGATAACTATATGTGTTTTTTGTTTTGTGTATATCTGTTTCACCTCTTCAAATTACACTTTTATGCAGTAGCTTTCACTTTAAGGTCCTGACGAAAGCCGGGGTTCTTTGACCCTAACGGCTCAAACTAGTAGACCATTTACATCCGGCAGATTTGTTACATGCCGACACATATTTTAGTAAGATCAACAGTAATCATTAATAAAGGTATTTGGATTGCTGTTTATTCTTTTTTAACTTCACTTCACATAGATATTGTTTACTGCACTGCATTTGATTGTTTCGGTCAATATACCCCTTTGGATACTTAGGCTGTCAATCTGTCTATTTCTTAGCTTCATTGGTCTCTTATAACACCTACTTCACCGGTCTCTGGCTTGCTGCCAGTAGAACAGAGGTGACAGGGGTACCTTTGGAGTTCCAGATGATGACACTGGCCACTAAGGGCAGTTGAGGGAAATCGTTTTTCCTTTTCCCCTCCTCTGGGTTTCTACTGTCATGGAGTCGCATTTGTTGCAGTTTTGTCAGTGATCACCATTTGTTAGGTGATCACTATTGGAACCTACTCCTCTAACCTCTCAGAGTACATCACTTTGTGTTTTGTCAGACTACCAGTTTTTTGTGTATTGCTATTGATTAGATTTGGGGATTGAATCTGTTGTAGTCTTTAAACTTTTCCCTTTGACCCTTACTCCTTTGGGGAGTGTGTTTTCTGAGAACAATATTTAGTAGACAATATTTATGCCGACATACAGAGAGCGATATTGTGTTACCACAGCAGTATACACCGATGTTAATTTATATTCTTGGTATTTGGGCAAATAAAACCTTCCAAGGGTTTCCAGATTAGGACTGTACTGTTTCAACATGTTTCCAAACACTCTCAAAAACTAAGAACCAAGCCCTGCAGAGAAGGCCAGATATCAGCAGCGATCATCATTGGTGCTCACATTCCTTTTGTGTAACTTTAATACTGATTTTTGTCAGCATCATTGGTTATATGCCATTCCGTTATCTCATAGTGGCACTTGAAATTTCAAACCCATCCACTAGGCGGTGCACTCTGGAACAGTGTTACCAAACTGTGGGGCCCAACTGATTTTTGGCTGATGCAAAAGTCAAAGTAAAAAATAAAGATGCCTTTAAATTCTGTATTTATCTTGTCACATTTACTATGCTTAAAAGACAGAGGTCAAATGTCAGGCTATGTCTTCTGACAAATTGCTGATTTTTTAACATGGAGTTTGATGTTTATAAACTCCTCTAACTTTGCAGCCAGAGAAAGAAAAGTAAAGTAAATTAAAGGACAATCTTGCTGGGGTACAGGTGTGTGAAAGGAAAGGCAGTACGATATCATATTTTTGGAACACACAACAAAATGGATATACCTGTAAATAAACTGTACACATTCAGCAGTTCAGAAAGCAAGTAATTCTGAAGCGTGATTAAAGCAAAGATTTTAACAGAATCAAAACAAATCGCAAATGTACAAATGCTAGACCACTGAAACACAATTTCCACACACTATCATTTGTGTGCGATATAGTTTTATCTATAACACTGTATGTTTGTGCATGTTTAGTTCCCATTTCAATGGACAATGTGCTGTCTGTAAAACACTCCCCCACCTCATGTCCATTAAAGACAGGTGAGTGGCGAAAGTTTGTTGTTTTAAAAATTGGGTCATATTCAGTGGGGGCCAACATGGACCGGGGATGGCGGGCGAAGGGTGGGGGATGGGGGAGGAGAAAGGGGAATGTTACCATTTAAAAAAACAAAAAACACTTACCTTATCGCCAAGCTCCGTTGTCTCTGCTCTTTCTCCTCCGTCAGACTTGGGCCAGGTACAGGAACCAGGAACCACACCCTGGCTCCACTGACCATTCACAATGCTGCAATGCAGCGTTGTGGTTGGTATGAGTGCCATGGTTCGGCACTCAGACAGGGACTGGTGGCCTGGGCATGTTCTCCATGCAGGCTATAATGCAGCCTCCGCGGAGAACATGCAAAGTGCAGATAATTGTGCTCACCAAGCATTCATGCGCACTTGGAGTAGGCTAACCACTCCTACCCTGCCGTGCTATGGGAGCGGGGCTGCCCCACCCACCTGCAAAGCAGATAAAAACAAAATGATAATAACACTGAGTTATCATTTTAATGTTCCTTTAGTCACACTGCTTAAAAGCAGTGGGGTGACGTTCCTCCGTCTTTGTGGAGGAGCCGCCACTGGTTATGGTTCTAAAAGGTTTGGGAACCACTGAGCCAGAAAATGAGTACCACTCAAGGAATTATTTAATTTGTAACCTTTCCCTGAGACAGACAACTAGTGGTACAAAATTAGACGTGAATAATAACTGCCATCCCACTTCAGTATGTCCATTTTCCTTACTTCTGGGTCACAGACCGTGCATTGACTTCCGCTTTGTTCATGTTTCCTTATTTTTTGTCGTCCGTCTCTGGCCTTGTCCTTGAAACCTGACCTTGAGGAACTCATTAGAAAGAACAATGCAGGGTCTCAGTCCTCCGACTGATAACACGTCTGAGGCATCAGTCAGCTTACTGGTGGCTGCTAAGAAGTACTTCTTTTAATGTGACACAATAGGAATACTTAACTAAAATAATTAAATATAAATAGGAATTTTAATTGCAGCATGTGCCCCGGGCACTCTTACTGTTTTTGATTAGGGCATTGATAATAGGCATTAATAGAAATGCTTGACATATGACTTTCACACACTATTATCCGCGATTGGCTAATATGCCTCAAAGAAACCCACATTGCCATCTGTGCAATATGAATATTTTACTCTCTCCTGCTACGCATAGATGTTATGACAAGAATTATTTATGGTTGGGAAACCGTCGAGCAACAAAATGTTCTATGCCTTATGTTTCCGCTGTCCCTGGAAAGCACCCTCGTGCTAATTTGCTACCCAGATGCATCACCTCGCCTGCTCCTTGTCACCTTCTAGTTAAATGATGGATTCGACTAGACCTGTGAGTGTCACGTTCGTGACGTTTCCTGCTGTTCAGGTGAGGTGTTCTGTAGCGCTGCAGGTCAGGATCCCAGTGTCAGGAATAGATTTTAGGCTCCACGGGTTAAAAGGAGGAGGGGAGGCGGGGAGGCGGGGAGGTGTTTGGGGTGACCCCCCCCCCCAAAAAAAGGCATTCGTGCATTGATAGTTGGGCCGGGGGCCCAAAGTAGGGTGTGATGAGTCTGTGTTGGTTCCCTTATTATAATCCAAGAATAGAAGACAAAACTGTTACATTGAATCAATCGAGGCTCCTCGAGGGAGTACTGCGGGGCAGTGGGTGGGGTGGGGGAAGGGCAGGGAGGGGGGTAGTAAACTCCGGCATACGGCCGAACCGAGTTAAGTACATAAATAAACAAATAAAACAAATTACATTGCGCGCGCTGCAACCCGATCAGTGGTGCAGCGCGCACGCAATTTAATTTGTTATATTTATGTATTAACTCGGTTCGGTCGTGTGCCGAAGTTTACCACCCTCCACCCTGTCCCTCCCCGCCCCGCCCCACTGTCCAGCAGCACTCCCTCGAGGAGCCGCAACTGCATTTAATGTAAAACAAGGGAGAGAGACAGAGATGTACATCTGAGGCCATACTACAGAAAGTACCCCAGGGGCGCAACAGGTGTGTGCACCCGCTTTGTGCGCCCTCCGGGCACTTTGGTATTACAGAAGGGGGAGCACACGCTTGTGTATGTAATGATGATAGCCTTTGTGCGCACATGTAACGCTAGGACTATAGTGAGAGAGTGTTCCCTCATTTGCATGGGGACGTGGCTCCATGCAAATGAGGCCATCACTTTGACTCTGCACCCACGTTGTATTACCAACGTGGGCACAGAGGCAAACATGCTCTTACGAGGTGCACTGAAAGTGTGCCACAAAAATGTGGTGCACTGTCAGTGCACCCCCTGAAGGCATCCCTCCCGAGAGTGTGGAGGCGTCACATGGACCCCACAGACATCTTCCTACATGCTGATTTAGTCATTCACTGCACCCGCCTGCAATGGGCTCTCTGGTCCCCGCTTTTAAACTGCTGCTTTGTATTTCAGTTTGCAGCTGCCCTGAGGACAGCACATTCATCATAACAGGGTGTAGTTTCCCTGACTGCACCAGGTGCGCCGTGGTGTAAACAGGGAACGTGCTCCCCTATAGTTATATGTGCCTTGGTGGCTGAATTTCAAAATGTGAAACCAGATAACCTCAACTATACTGGCTTTTCTTCAAGACCAAACTGTGTGCCCCTTTACTTCACAGAGCCTCTTTTTTCTTTATTATCACTTACGAGAGCACTTTAAAATGCTTCAGTGCAGGATGTGCACTTTAAAAGCACCTTTTATGCTTGATTTAATAGGCTATATCTATATTGAGAATCTAGGTCATGTTTAGGGTTTACATGACTACTAACTTGACTCTTAGGGGCATATTATCAACACAGGTGATAAAATTATCGCCCGCTTTATCGGCAGAAAACTGCCGCAAAAGCAGCTTTAGCGGCAGAAAACTGCCGCAAAAGCAGCTTTAGCTGCAGAAAACTGCCGCTAAAGCTGCTTTTGCAGCAGTTTTCTGCCGATAAAGCGGGCGATAATTTTATCGCCTGTGTTGATAATATGCCCCTTAGTTTTCTAATGGCAATCTCATCACTAATGTTTCTAAGTTCATGTTTGCAAATTACCACTTTTAATAAGTATCTGTCTATACAGATATATAATCTGATGTACTAAGATGAAATGCATCTGCTTGTTAGAGAAAATACACTTTTTGAATTTTGAAGAAACTGTACCATATTTTTACATTATGTCTGTACCACGGATCACTGACAAAATATAGAATACAAAAATATAGAATACTAAAAATATCGAAGTAAAAATATAGAAAGCAAAAATGTCGAAGTCCTATCTACAAACAGGTAAGTACAAAAATATCGAATCTAAAATATCGGACAAAAAAATATATAGTTAGTCAAAATATCGGAAAGCGTTGGATAGCGTAGGGGTAAAAATAACTATTCCCACTCCAGACAGTGAACAGTAGGGAAAGTGCTGGATAGCGTAGGGGTAAAAATTGCTATTCCCACTCCAGAGAGTGCAACAGTAGGGAAAGCTTTGGATAGCGTAGGGGTAAAAATTACTATTCCCACTCCAGAGAGTGCAACAGTAGGGAAAGCGTTGGATAGCGTACGGGTAAAAATTACGATTCCCACTCCAGAGAGTGCAACAGTAGGGAAAGCATTGGATAGCGTAGGGGTAAAAATTCCTGTTCCCACTCCAGAGAGTGCAACAGTAGGGAAAGAGTTGGATAGCGTAGGGATACAAATTACTATTCCCACTCCAGAGAGTGCAACAGTAGGGAAAGCGTTGGATAGCGTAGGGGTAAAAATTACTATTCCCAATCCAGTGAGTGCAACAGTAAGGAAAGCAAATACTTAATATGTTGATAAAAGCAAATTAAATAATATTACCAATAAAAAATTAATTAAAAGTAATTAACAATTTAATATAATAATTAATCAATTAAAAATACAAATAAAGATTAATTATTAAAACGCATTACCTATTAATACAAATTAATTACCAAATAATTAATTAGCCTTTAAAAATTAATTAACAAGTAATTCAAAATAAATACCAATAACTAAATTAATATTTAATTAATTACAATTAAATTACTTCCCACCCTATTCCCCTATAAACCCACAACCCGCTACGGGAAATCAATTTATGAAATTAACATAATTATCAATTAATCAATTAATAAAAAATAATTACCAATTAAAATGTAATTAATTACCAACTAAAAAATATTTAACAATTAATTCAAGATAAATACCAATAAATAAATTAAAATAATTAATTATAATTAAATTACTTCCCACCCTTTTCCCCTATAAATCCACAACCCGCTACGAAAGTAAATTAATAAAATTGACATAACTATCAATTAATCAATTGAGTACAAATAATTACCTATTAAAATGTAATTAATTACCAATTAAAAATGAATTAACAATTAATTCAAAATAAATACCAATAAATACATTTAAATATTGCAATAATTTTAATTAAATTACTTCCCATCCTATTCCCCTATAAACCCACAGCCCGCTACAGAATTAAATTACGCAAAAATTAAAAAACATAAAATTCATTACTTAAAATTAATTATGAAATAAATATACACTTTTCACACATATACTAACATACAAAACACTTAAAAAAATTCGATATTATTAAAAATTCGATATATTTAATACCTATAATATATACTTCGATATTTTGACTTTCTATATTTATGAAAATCGATATTAATTACTTACCTTAAATTCGATATTTTTGTTGACTATATTCTGTCCATTTGATATTTTGTCCATTCTATATTTTGACTTCGATATCAGTGCTATTCTATATTTTTGATTCGATATTTGGTCTGTATACCCTGTAACACAATATACATGCCAAACATTTTCATGACTGGGCTCGTGCATGGATTTTTAAAGCCAAGCCAGCGCCTTGGCTTGTCTTTGGCTTGCCCAATTAATTTGCTGGTATGCCGAAATCTATTTGAGACTCAGGCTTCGTAGATGGGGCTGTCCGTCAATTGATAAAATCATAGGGCCGACAGGCACAGGCCCGCGCGGTGGGACGGGGAAGGTTGGGAGAGGGGAAGTCGACAGACGATGGGATAGGTATAATTAAATAAATAAATAATACCTATTCCGTCGTCTTTCAACTTCCCCCCTCCGCCGCACCCCACTGCGCTTATTTGTGCCGGCCATCGCTGTAAAATCATATTTAGTTGCCAATCCCTCGTTGAAACATTTCATCCCAAATATTGGTCATTTCACCCCTCTACTCTGCAACCCACTGCTTTTTCATTTGGGGTATTTGAGTTTCATACCCCCTGAATCTCACTGACTGAGCTCTGGCCGTCCTACTAAATAATGTTTATGGCATTGCATCCCCTCCAAAAGAGCCTTATTTACAGCACCCTGCTGCAGTATACAAGGGACAGCTAGTCCCAACAATTTATTTACACCAAAGCTTACATATTTAGAGGTTGCACATAAAGGGTTTTGAGGTTTTACACCCCTCAAAAACAATTCTGCGATGTGCATGGTAAAGAGTAACGAACCCCAGAGCAAAGTTTTTAGTTTATGGATATTAGTAGACATATTTACATCAGAAAAGGTAAAAGTACTACCATAAATTTGTGATGGCACAGTGCAAAGGTGCTCTCACAGTGTGAACAGTAATAGCTTGTGACATTTCAAGGTGGTGGGGTGTAAAAGTTGAGGATTAATTTTAGGTAGAGAGTGAGTGTGACTGACATACTGGTGTGTCACTAATGCATTTCCCATCCAATCTTCCCCTAATTAAATGTATCCATGTTTCCATCATCCACTGTATTCATATGTTCATGACTACATCCATCTACCTTTCTAGGTCATTCACCCACCCATCCATATAGACATTCACCAGAATATCGGCAATTTATCTATTCATATGTCCATCAATCAGTCTGTGCTTGTCACCCATTAGGCTATCCATGCGTTGGGTTGCTGGTCTAATCAAAGAGCCAGGTTTGAGTCTCTTCCTGAAGTCTGTCAGCAAGGATAATGTTCGGAGGTGGAGGGGGTTCCATGACTTGGCTGTGAGGTGGGAGAAGGAATGTCCTCTGCAGATGTGCGCTGTCTGGCAAGGGAGGCTGAGCAAAGGTTCCTGGATGGTTAGTTAAAGTTCAGGCAGTGGTTCATGTATGCTGGTCATTGGTAGTGGAGGACTTTGTAGGCGTGTGTTAGTAGTGTGAATTGCCATCTCTTCTGGATGGGGAGCCATTGGAAGTTCCTCTGGTGCTGGGTGATGTGGGTCCGTTTATGCAGATTGAGGATCAATCTGGCTGCTGAATTCTGTATCGTCTGGAACCTTCTCTTGAGTTCGGTGGTGGTTCCTGTCAGGGCTGTAGCCATGGGGGATGGGGCATTTGAGGGCTGGGCCATGGTAGTCATTATTTATGAAAAACTCCAGTTTTCCCAAAGAAACTGCACTCACATTTGAATGCATACAGCCTGGTTGGAAAGAAATATGCTGAAGTTCGGAAGGTAAATGAACAATAAAAATGCCTTTGTTATCTTGTTACTTTTGCTGCATTTTAAAAGACAGAAGTTAAATGTCAGGGTATGACTTCGGAAAAACTGCTGCTTATTCTTTTAAGTGGAGATGCCCTTGACTTTTCTTCTGCAAAGTGGGAGGATTTTAAAAAGTTAACTATGTTATTACTGTGCAAGCAGAGCCACAGGAATTATGCAGGAGGGAGGCTTAAATTATGCAGCAAGGTTGACTAGATTATGCGTCAACAAAATACAAATTCTGAAGCTCAATGCAGCACATACCAGGGAGGTGAATTATGTAATGAAATGACATTGAAATTTCTAAAGCACACTACTACCCGTAGGTGCCTAGGCGCTGAACTCCCAGTAAGTAGGAAAGGTTGTGAGTAAAACCAAGCGTGGTGTGTAGACCATACAGAAAACAATTTAAACGCTTTCCTAATTATTAAACAGGCATGTTTTCAGAGCCTTACGAAATGCAAACAGATTTTCTATGGTTTTTTAGTTTAAGAGGCATTGACTTCCAAAGTTTGGCAGTGGTCACTGCAAAACTCTTGCCTCCCCAAGTGGCTCTCTTAATTTTAGGTACTAGCAGATTGGCCTGGGAGGAAGATCTTATGGTCCTGGGAGGGGTGTATTTTTGAAAGAGCTGGCTGATGGATTCTGGGCCATTAAGATGAAGGGCCTTAAAAGCTATGCACAGAGACTTGAACATTACCCGCTTTCTCATCGGGAGCCAGTGAAGAAAGGGGAGAGATTGAAAGACCGACTGATTTTTAGTATTAAGTAATCTGGCCGCTGCATTTTGGACCATTTGTAGCTTATGCAGGGCTTTTTTGTGGGCTGTCAAGAAAAGCCCATTTCAATAGTCTATTTTAGAAAGAACTTGTGCAGGGAATAATGCTTTGCGAAGGTCCAAAGGAATGAAGGGAAACAACTTTCCTAAGTGATTTGTACATAAAGAAACACGAAGAAGTGATGGCATTAGCGTGTCCCACAAAGGAGAACGCTTCATCGAATTGGACTCCTAGATTTTTCACTTTGGGAACAGGAATTGGAAGCGCTCCCATTTCCTGAGGCCGCCATTTTGGAGACCAAAATGAATGGCAATTGCCAAAAAGTAGCACCTCGGTTTTGTCTGAATTTAATTTCAGACAATTAGTGGACATCCAACTCCAGATCTGGAGCATACAATTGTGAAAGCATTCTGCCATTCTGTCAAGATCTTCTGTGACCAATACTATGATCTAATTGTCGTCAGCATATGAGACAACTGATAAACCAAAACTTTTAATCATTGAGGCTATAGGAGTGATGTAAAGATTAAAAAGAGTTGGGCTCAGTGCCGATCCCTGTGGTACACCACAAGGAAGGGTAAAAGATGTTGACCTGTGGCCGTTAGATTCCGTAAACTGAACTCTGTCGGTGAGAAAGGATCTAAGAAGCTTAAGGGCAGTGCCCATGACACCTAACTCAAACAGACGATTGATGAGGAGTTCATGATTAACGGTGTCGAATGATGATCTAACTAAATTAAGGCAGCGTTTCCTCCCTTATCTAAAGTGCTTCTGACATACTCGGAGGCTGTAATCAGGGCTGACTCCGTACTATGTTGGCTTCTAAAGCCAAACTGAGAGGGATCCAGCAGCTTATGTTCCTGGATGAATAAGGAAAGCTCATTGTTCATGGCCATCTCTACCATCTTGGCCCAGCAAGGAAGTTGGGAGATTGTCCTGTAATTGCTGGGATTATCAGGTCCAAGTTTGGCTTTGTGTAGGAGAGGGAGGACTGATACTATTTTCCATCCTTTGGGAAAATAACCTGGAAGGATCATTTGATTAAAAATCAATCGGAGGTGGCCAGGGACAGTGGAAGAGGCTAGCTGTAGCACTCTAGGCGGGCAAGGATCAAACAACGAGCCTGATTTGATTGAACAAATCTGTTACTTGACCAATTGTAAGGGGAGAAAAACCAGAAAAAATAGTATTCAAAGACAGAGGTGGCTCTGATAATTCAGCATCCAAATTGGCTGCTTCACTAGTGTAGGTCCCTGATTGGGAGCCATCAGATATCACCAACTATAAATTGTTAAACATGCAAGCTTCCTCAGAACTTTGGTTTCCAGCAAAGATGTCAAAGATGACATCTACTTTGTCTTTAACTCATTCGACGCTCATGACGAGCTCAGCTCATTATGAGACACAGTGGAGCTGTGCTCATGACGAGCTGAGCTCGTCATAACTGCCGCGGAACGCGCATGCTGGGATAATTCGCCTCCTGTGCGGGGCGTTCCATTGAGTTTGCAGAGTCGTGACGAGCTCAGCTCGTCATAGCACAGCTCCACTGTGCAGTGTGACGGGCTGAGATCGTCACGAGCACTGCGATGCAGCGCGGGGCCCCCTTAACCCCCGCACCGCGGGGGAATTAGCCCCGCGGGGAAAGGGTTAAAGAATGTAGCAAGTTTGTTAGAAAAAAGAGGCATCCGTCTTGGAGTTTTTTAACCGGTGTAGGATTGCTCAGTTTGACTTCTGTGAAAAACAATTCTTTGGGAGTATTAATAGCCGAGTTCATTTTATTTATTAAAAAGTTGGATTTAGCTTTAATCAATAGCTTTTTTCATAGTAGCAGCTCTGCTTTGTAGATGACTTTGTTCTCTGTGCAATAGTTAGATCTCCACCTCCTCTCTAGCCTTATACAAGATTATTTGGCCAGTCTGAGTTCTTCATTGAACCAGGGTTCAGATGGTATAGGTCAAATTTTGTTACCGTGTTTGGCGGGAGCTAAATCATCAATCGATACACTGATCCATTGATGGTAATTGTTTGTAGCTGAGTCAAGCTCAGAAGAGACTGGTATGTTGGATTGAATTAAGGCATCAAAAATAGGCCATTCAATATTTTATGCCAGGGTCTGTAGCTGTTGGTAGGTGGGGCATGGGCTCTTCGGACCTGTGGCTTGTTAAATTAAGTTGGAACATTACTGCCTTATGAGCTGACCATGTAAGCGGTAACGGGGAGGTGACCTGAATAAAAGGGCAGTTAGAGAAGATGCCATCGAGGGTATGACCCCCAGAATGAATGGGGTCAAGAACTAATTGAGACAGGCCGAGAAGAGATAATGAGGCGAAAAGGTCACAAGTATCCTAGTCCTCTTTATTCTCCAAATTAAAATTAAAATCACAGAGGATAGTGAAATCAGAGGAGTTGGCTTTAATGTTCCATGGAGTGTTACCCATGTTTTCGAAAATATTTCTAGGGCCAGGGGGTCTATAGATAAGGGCACCGTAAAAGCCAAGTCTTCACAACCATGATGAGATAAGGGGTCAAACCTAACCTCAAATTTGTCCTTAAAGAACATTGCTAAACTGCTGCCTCTTTTCCCTATACGATCCAGCCTGATTAGAGAGTAGCCAGAAGGTCGGTGGGACCAGTTGGTAGTAACCTGGCCAGTGCCCGAGGCTGCCTAAGTCTCAGTGACAAAGGCAATATCAATATTGACATTGTCTAAAAAAAATCAGCCATGCGGTGTAACCTAGAAAAACATGCAATTTAGGGTTTTTCAGTAAGCTGGCAGATTGGACCAGGTCTACATGTCCCTTATTGGTATTTCGTATGATTATAGTTTGCTTATCTGGTTACTGGCCTCGGCGGGTCTCGGGCTCTAAAAAATTCCACGGACTCGATAATTCTCGCTCCGGTGCCTACTCGACTCACAGGGTCACACTCTGCGACTCTGGGCAATAGCTTGCTTAATCTCCACTACGGCCCCTCGCGGCGGGATGCCTGGCTTTCACCTTGTGGATACCCTGCCGGGATATCTCACAGAGGAATACCAGGACGGGTTCCCTAAGCAAGTGCTTAGATACCGTGTCGGTGATTTGCGCTATATAAATACATGTACATTTACATGTACATTTACATTTACTCGATTACATTGTACAATCAGTAACGATTGTATAGTGTGGGACTGAGCTGCCATTGTTGCAGGGAGAGAAAAGGGGCGAGATCTGCTGGGATGTGCATTGCTACTATCATTCCATATTGGAGTGTCATTGTGAGATGCAAAGAAGTGGCAATAGTGTATAGATATTTGGAACCTGCAGTTGTGGATTAGATTAAAGTCCTCTGATTGACCAGAAGTGTGACAGGTCTTTTTAGTTCCACAATGGCGGTTAATTTAGTAATGGCTGGTTTATTAATTGCACAGTAATGGTGATGGACAACCCCTGTAGCACATATGTCCTAAGTGGAATTCAGAGGTGTAAATTAAAGTTGACTGCCGACCACCGAGTATTATAGTATTAGTATAAGTGTGAGCCAGAAAAGTTATATATGAAATTGCATAACTATATAATACCTTGGTGAACCATAGGTTAGCCCTCCTTAACTTACCTACCTATCAAAAGTAGTTTGCTGGTTCGGTTGTTTCCAATCTGTACATTGTAATTTGAAGATTGAGCTTAAGGATGTGACAGTCTTTCTGGGTTCTGTTGATGGAATGTATGGTGGTGTAGTTGTCTTGGAAATCGCAATGTTTTTAACTGCCTTTGAATGTGTAAATACTCTTGGATGCTTTGGTTTCTGGCTGGTAGTAAGTTCCAGAGCTTGGTAGATGGTACTGAGAAAGCAGTGACTCCTGTGGATTTCTTATAATGAGGTGGTACGATGATAGCTGGCTCAAACCTGGAGCATAGTGTCTTGTTTTGTTTGTATTGCTTGAATTTGGCTTGTAGGTATAGCAGTCTTTCTCCTTGGAGGCTCTGCGTATATTGTAAAGTACATTGAACATTGCCCTACTTGCTATAGGTAGCCAGTGGAGTGATTGGAAGACTGGAGTCACGTGTTCTCTTGGGTGAAGGTGGAGAAGTCTTGTAGTAGCATTTGACTGCAGACTGAGTAAAATAAGAAGGCATGCTCATCTGGTCAGGCTGTCTATAGCACTCTGCTGCCTTTTGCTCGTCCACTGCAGGGGCCTGTGTTCGACCTCATGGTCACAGGTATAAATCCCGCAGGGTCCACTCAGTCTTTCATCCATCTGAGGTCGATAAAATGAGTACCATTGAGTTAGGTAACAATAAACATCTGTTATTCAGCACCAAGATACCCCGTTTGGGGTGAACGTGTGCTTTACAAATACACATGTTATGTTATCATATATTTTGTTCAGGTTAACGCTATCAAAACAATGTATACATACATACATTGATACTAACCCTGGCACCAATCACCGACTTTAGATGTGAGTGGCACTCCCTTGACCAGTACCATTCACCCTTGCAGTCCCTGTTTACTACTCAATTCTCGCTTGCCTAAAATTATTTTTCACCTGTGTATCTCTAAAATATCAAACAACACAAGAGGTGCCCAGAGACTCCGCACAAAGTTTAGAAGAGCATCTCTACCTGACGGTCAGCAACCGCAATCTTCTAATGCACTAGAAAAAAAACTTACAATAACACCTCAAGATCAAACTCTAATTTCTGAAATCTATAAAAGTCATAAGACAAAAATTAGACTGACCTTCCTTTTTTAAAACCAACTCTGAATCGACTAAAAACATATTCATTTGAACTCATTTTTAAGAAGCTCATGGAAATGCAAGGAAGCCACAAACTTGATGCCAAAATGTTGTTGGCGACGTTATAAGATTTGCATTTAACACGATCCAAGCCAATGACTGGAACCTTAGGGCTTTCAAATAGATCTACCGAAGCCTCAGACACATAACAAACCCACAGTTAGCTTGGCTGAAGGCCATTGTAAGAACTGCACCAGTGGCATGGAAGGTAAATGTTGTATGTGGGCTGAAGTGTTTATTTACATCAACTACATTCATGACCAAAGAGTATGGCTCCAGAAAGCACCTTTATGCTTTTTCTGGACTGCAGTTCTAAGCTACTGTGTTTGCACAGGGCACGCATTGTGTTTTGACATGTTTACATATAGCTACGTCACCCCGAAATGAGTCTTGTAAGTCAAAAATGCATAGGTTGCTTAATATATAAAAATTGAACATGACATGAGTGGAGTCAGTATTAGTGACCATTTAGCAGGGGTTACTCATCTAGGGAAGGACTGAAACGGTTGGCAATAAAAAGGGTAGCCTTAAATGCTATTACTATCGGTAACCTAAACGTGACTCTCAGAAACTGAAATGTCTAGATACATTGTAGGCTTTGTGGCTGTGTACACAGCAAGAGGGAAATCCAATTCCGGCCCTGGGAGAGGGGAAGTACCACATCTTCATATAAAAGCAGCTTACAGGAAGTGAAAGGCCTCTTCAGATGGAGAATGCCAAGAATCATTTTGGATGAGGGACTCTGGGAAGGTTTGCAGAGAACTGAGAAACAATTTGCCGAAAATTAAGGTTAGGCTTTGAAGGGAAAGTTACTAAGATTGTGTGTAGGGAATTGTCCAATCAGCAATCGCTATCTAATGCATAGGATAAGGCTAGGAATCCATCGCCATCTCGTCAGAAGATTACAGGACCTACAAAGAAGCAACAAAAGGTACGCGGACACCTGCTGGTACCCAGGGCATGTCACTGCTCTCCAAGGGTCATGTGGTCGGTCCCCGGTGTAACTACAGGGAAAAGGACACAAGAGGACCCTGATTTAGACGTATGCCTGAGAGAGCCCTGGCTGAAGAGAGACCTTGCACATAGAAGCCTGGTCTGAGGATCTCAGGGATGCAGAAGAAACCAGGCACGTATCCAGCAACAAGAGACGCGTCTGACGTAGCCTTCCCAGGACTGAGCACACCCTGGAGGAGAACAATATTTTGGTTTGTCCTACTCGACACTTTGAGCCACAAAGAAAATGGCTCCAGTGGTACCTTAACATGACATTATCTACCCTTGTGGAGCTTTGCCCAGCTATAGCATCCAGCCTTGCCCTGCTTGAAGAGAGTTCAGGAACAAAAAACTATGGGCCTCATTTACGAAAAGTGACGCATCGCTGCGAGAAAACAGCGATGTGTCACTTTTCATTGCACCCTCCTTGGGACCCCTATGATGCGTCATATTTACCATATGATGGATCATGTCGCAAGGAGTTACAGATACGTCGGTATTTCTGACGTATCTGTAAGCGCAAAAGTGACGCATTGCTGGAGTGTGTCACAAAAGTGACGCAACTCCAGCAATGCTTCCTTTCACATGGGAATGGGCCTGCGTCAGTCTTACGCCTGCTGTGAGGCAGGCGCAAGATTTTGACACAACGGCGTCCTAGAAGTGACGCAGTGAAATCTCATAGATTTCACTGCGTCACTTCTACGACCTTTCTTGCGTCAATACGCCCCCTTGCATACATTATACCTGGCGCAGGTATAATGTGGCGTAGGGGTTTACAAAATGACGCACCTACCTAGATGCGTCACTTTGTAAATATGGCGCAACAAGGCACATTTTATACGCCACTGGTGCGTCACAAAAAGTGACGCACCGGTGGCGTAAAAGTGACACACAGCCTCATAAATGAGGCCCTATGTCTGAAGCTGAAACCTGTGACAGAGGGTGGCAACACATGTACCCCAGTGGTGATGCAGCCTCAGCAGCTAAGGCATTCTTAGACAGAGCTTTTGGTGACAAAACAAGCATCAAGGATTCAGTATTAGGAGCTTGACAACATCCAACTGTGAGGGGCAGTAGCCGGTTTCATCATTCTACCTAGTCCTACTAACGGACCATGAGAACCACAAAAACATCTAAGTCCCAATGTAACCACTTTATCTGTGTGACCGCTTGGCATACCCCACCCTTACTCCATCACACCTTGACCCTTCTGCCTTAAAACCGTAAAAACCCATGTCTCTGGTTCCAGTTGTCCGATGTTGGTCATTACGTGTTTTAATTTATCTAAACCAGTTTACAATTTCAGTGTTATGCTCTTAAATTTTATTGTGTTTGCCTTTGCTTGAACTTAACTTTCAATTCATTGGTGAATTGCCTTTTACTTGCCTTAGCTACCAGGATCTGAGCAGTGATTCTCTTTTGTGAATTAACCAGAACGTGATTATTAAATTACTCGGGGCTCCCACCTCCAAAATTAATATTCCACTTTCGTTCAACAAGTATGAGACCAATTTATGGGCACGCTTCTTGTGAAGAAATAAATTGGTCCTCATAGAAGGCTGTACTGTTTTCTACGTACAGGTTTGGCTGTAATAGAACGGTGTGCTGACGATGCCAAATCTTTTAAGAATGTGGTGAAAGGTAGCTCTGCTTTGTGGCTGGTACCTGTGTCATGGAAAATAAGAATTCTAAGGCTTTCTCATTGAATCTTGTGGCATGGAAATGCAGAATTATAAAGCTGTGTTATTCAAACTTGGTGTGGACACAAGCAGCATGCATCTTATATTTAAATTAAAAAATAAATCAGCATATGGCATTGCCTCTGTCACTGAGGATTTGTGATACATTATACCTTGTCATCCAACAGCCATGTTAGTGTCAGACTCTGATGTAATTATTTGAAGACAGCAATGATCTGCAGTCCTATTCCAAAAACATAATTTTTTTTTTTTATCTTCCAAACCTGCTTTATGATATGTGAGATAATAAATTCTGGTACTAGTGTGAGGATGGCACAATCAGTTTCCTTTTCATATTATGTGCAGGAGACATTAACTTCAAATCTAATGTGAGGAATGGCGAGCAATAGCTGGCATTCAGTGTCCTGAAACTTATGCGAGCAATCTTAACACATGTGTTTATCAACATAATCTTAGCTCATCTACCGGACTGAGGAAGAGAACCAGTAGAACCCGCGAGAGTGAGGAGGCAAGGAGAGCACAAAAGTCAACCTTCTTACTGAAAAAATCATCCAAACTCACTATTGCCTTCACAGTGCTTAGTTTGTCAAAGAATAAGTTCCGGTGCCCCAAACTGCTATGAAATTCTGGCGCACCGAGTGCCAAGGCTGTGCACTTTATGTCTTTTAATTCACTACCAGACACTTCATACCCCTTTATCTTCACACATGTTTTATCTATTTTGGAGGTTTCCGTCTTTCGCTTCCTTCGTCTTTCTCCGTGGTGTGTTTCACCCTCTTTTGCCTCGGTAAACGTCTGGTCCCCACCGGCAACCACCGGTTCAAATTAAGCACAGCTTTCACCCATAAATCCATCTTCATGTGCTCCCACACATGCAATCATCCAACCGCATACACTCATACAATAGTTCATCCATCAACAAACGCGTGTGCATTACTGCACCCACCAACTCAAGCCCAGACATTTATTCATTCGTCCAGACACAGAGATGTACCATGCCATCCCTCCAGCTCCACGAGTGCAGTTATTTACTAAACCATCCATCCATCATCGGTCCGTCAGCTCCCACTCACCCATCGATCTACCCACCCACCTCATACTCAAGCCCCCTTCAATTTATCCGCGTCTGTGCATTTATATCTATATTTCCTTCCCTGGGACTCTGACCTTGTGTACATGTTTTTTTGTGTGCACAACAAAAACCATGCCTCTATATGTTAAAGGTGCATGCTCGTCTGTCTATGTGTTCATTTACACATGCACATGTAATCACCCACGTGCATGGGTGCCTGTGCGGGTGTTTTTCTATGTGCCTAAGTGAATGTCTGGATGCATATTGTTTAATTCTCTATTGTTTTACAGCGCGACCACTTATAGTGTTAGCCTGCTTTACACACAGCAAGGTTTCTACATAAGACAGCAGGTCAGTGACAAAAAACATTAGATCGTGGACGGGGTGGGGGCGGGGGTGAGGAGAGCAGTTCAAGTGTGGTAGAAGAGACAGGAGCATAGAGGGAGTAGGAAGAGTGAGGTGGGCAAGCTCGAGAGACCCGGGAATAAAATACAGAGCCAGACTTGGAAAAGCATCAGTGGGTCTCAGCACAACGAACAACACAAGACCTCGTACATAAAGACACAAATACCTAGTTAATGGAGTCTGCAGCAGAATTTGTTTCTCACAGGTGAATATAAAGGCTCCCAACTACTGGGTCCATTTCCAAACATATATTTCACATACTTTAAGCAGGTGGATAGGTACCCAGAAATACTGGACCACCTGCAACATAGTTATGGCCAAAATCCTCTAATTACACCCACAGTGCTGCACTCTCATCTCTAAGGCTCTGTTGCACCACCTGGCCATACACTTGGGCCCACATTTACAAAAGGTTTGCATTGCCCTTGCATCGTGCAAGGTGACGCAAGGCAACGCAGGCCCTTTAGTAAGCAACACAAAGCCACCTTGGCTTAGTAAGTCCAAGGTAGAGCAAATTGCTGCCTTGTGTTACTTTGCGTTAGGAAGGCGTTCTGTGGGTGGAACATGGGTGTTCTCATGTGCCCACCCATGGATTTCTGATGCCATCCTAGATTTACTAAGGGTAGTATACCTTGCATTGTGTCAAAATAGTTTGTCATCCCAACAGAGGCGTAGTGAGGTGAAATATCTTAATTTCTCCTTGTTATTTCATCTTTCTGCAACACACATACAAAGAGGAATATGCTTCTAAGGATTATTGCTGTGGAGGAAGGTAATTTTGTCCCTTCTTGCACAAAACAATAAAGTCTATAACACAGGCATCCTTGCACCGTGGCACAAGGGTGCCTGTGTTGGCGCTAGGGATCACTCACTGTGCTTGCACAGTCAGAGAACAGGAATACGTTTTATCTTTGTAAATATGGCTCAGCCCTGCTCTCTCCCTATCACGCAATTCACTGCAGCAAGGTATTTATTTATTTCATTTATTTTTATTTATTTAGAACCTTATAAATAGCGTGGAAATGACAGTTGTGGGTATCAGGGCGCTTTACAAACAAATAGAGGACAGAGGCAAAAGAAAGATATTGCACCCGGATCCAAATGGATAAAAAAGTACGTGCATAATAACAGTAAACACAAGCAATCATCAAAATCAGAGATGGCCAGCAGCCAACATTCGAGTAATGGACCAGAGCAGGTGAGACTCATGGGGCAAAAATCCCGAAACCTAAGGCAATAGTTTGCTCCTGAGTAAAGACTTCACATCTTTTTTGAAGGAAGCAGTTGAGTGATTCAGTCTGGTTTCTGGGGGCAATGAGTTCCAGATCCTCAGAGTGATCCCAGAGAAGGCTGGGTGTATGTTTTCTTTATGAAAAATCTTTGTGGTTTCAGCAGTAGAGTGCTGGGGCTACTGGAAGATCTATCACCGCCAGAGAGCACTAACTCCTGAGCCATATATCTGAGAGTAGTGTAGTGAATGGCTTTGTGAGTCATGCAAGTGATTTTTAATTGAATTCTTGCTTCATAGAGGAGCCATTGTGAATATTTAGACTGGGGGAGATGTGACAATTTCTTTTAGATCCCCTGATGAGTCTAGCAGCTGGATTAAGAGAAGCATTTCGAGGAGCCGTTGTAAACCTGGGGAGTCAGAAAAGGGTTGCATTGCCATAATCTAGCCTAGGTAGTAGTAAGGCTTGTACTGTTGATTTGAAGTCATTAGGGGGGAGGAAGGGTTTTTTATTTCCTCAGGATGCTTATTTGCAGGTTCGATCCCTTTGGTTGCAGCACTGACATGCTTCTGCATGTTAAGGTTCCTGTTGAGTGTTATTCTTAGAGATGAGTCAATAACTTGGGGCTGGCAGTTAAGAGCTGTTAGTTATTTCAGCCATTTCTCAACAATGGGTGACTGGTTGGGTGGGGAGATTAGGAGGAATTCGGTCTTGTGAATATCTAGTTTGGGCTGATTTTCTGCAATCCAGGATTGAGTTTATTGTAGACTTGAGTTAAGAGATCTAATGTCTTAATGGGAGGGGACTTTTAGGTACAGTTGTATGTCTTCTGCATACATATGATAATGAATGTGGGATGAGCTCAGATTTTTGGTAAGAGTCTCCATGAACAGGTTAAATAGAGTGGGTGAGAGTGAGGAGCCCTGCAGGACTCCTAGAGTGACAGGAATGAACTTAGACAGAGACTGATTGATCTTGAATATTTAAGACTCATTTTCGAGAAATGAGGCGAACCATTTCATGACAGATCCAGATTAGCCCTATCTACGTCTTAGGAGATAGGGCTAATCACCAATCTATTAGACACGCCAATATAATAGATTGGCGTGTGTAACCGTATCAAATGCAGAAGATAAATCAAGCAGGATTAGAGGCATGATCAATTTTGGTCCAGAATGTATAGCACATCATCCACTATGTGAGTCAGATGATTCAGTAAAATGCCCTGGGCACAAGCCAGATTGGGAATGGTCCAGAAGGTAGAATTCTTTGATGTGGTTGCAAAGTTGGATGTGCACACATTTTTCAAGCAGCTTCCCCAGAATTGAAATGTTAGAGATTGGGAGGAAATTGTTTAGATCCATGTGGTCCCCAGACTTTTTTTTTAAGATGCGGGAGACCTTCCCTGTCTTAAAGTAGAGAGGCATTAACACTCTTGGTCCATAATGGCAGTATCAAAGATTTGATCTCATTGAAGAAGTTAAAGGACAGTGGATCGACAAAGTGGTTAGCGGGTTTCAATGATGCAAGAGTTTTGAGGATTTCGGCTTCATCAAAGGTTTTGAAGGAAACCACGAAGCCTTGTTTTTGAGGGAGAGTCCTGATGGGCAAATGGGTAAGGCCGTCAGGGAGGGGGAAGAGGTGGTGATGGGAGAGAGAGTATGATTCTCCAAAGCCCTCTGCAGGTCTATCTTCATGTTTTCAGCCTTCTCAAGTAAGAAGGAGGCACATTCCTTGTGACTAGGTAATGAGATAGATCCCTCTTGGGGGAAGGGGGTTGGGCAGGCCACTTCATTTTAAGTTCATGAGTTGAAATAGTTTTTTTGGATCGGTTTTTATCTTGGTCTACTTGGTTTCTAAAGAAGTTAGCTTTTCGACCTTCTGATACTTTTGTAGAAAGAGTTTTAAGGCTGTTCACAGCAGAGTCATTGAGATCGTTCCAGTGTATGTTGAGGTCTCCAATCGAGATTTGGGTGCCATGTTGACCTGTGTTTGTTGTAACGATATCCATAAACTGTTTAATGAAAGAGAGGTTGCCCCCTGGAGGGTGGTAGAACATATGCAGCTTGCAAACTGGTCTTTTGTTGCATATAACATGAATAAGAAAGTATTCGCAAGAGGATAACGCAGTGAATGCAATTGATTCACAGTAAGGCTATTACGGTAGATGCAAGCAATGCCACCACTAGGTATATCAGATCTATCTCACCTAGTGATATCGTGGTTGGGTGGGACCAGCATGTCAAGGATGGGTGTAGACGGTTCTTAAGCAAGTTTCAGTCAGGATTAGAAGGTCAGGATCATGTGAGAGGATAAGATCAGCTATGTCTATCGCATGTCTTGAGGCCGATCTGTATTTGAGGTATACAGTTGAGATTGGGTTTGGAGGTAGCAAAGGTATCCTGTGTGAGGGTAAATCACTTAAGGTTGTGCTTATTATACTTCTATGGTTGGGTCTTGGATCCCTATCTGGATTAGGAGGGAAGGATTGAATTAGGGCACCGTTGTATGTGTTATCAGGGGGAGAAGAATTGCTATTGTGTTGTGGAAGATCATAGGAGTGGAGGAGAGAATGGATATCATAGCCCAATGAAGGGTCAGTTATTCTAAATGGCCGAGTGGGCGAATTGAGGTAAGTTAAAGTTCTCCATCTTGAGTGCATGAACTTCGGAGAAGGTGAGATCCCATTGGGTGGGAAGTGTGTGGCTTGCATGGTGTGGGATGAGAGAATGGAAATTGGGCATGGAATTGCTCATATCCAAATCCCTATTAGGCCATCCAGACTTGGGTGACTGTAGCATAAAGCCAAGAAGGCTTTGCAGGTCTGCTTTGAGTTGTTGTAGAGAGAGTGTGATCACATCAAGTCTGGTGTCAAGTGAGGGGTGTGTATAGAATGTATGGTCTGGGGCAGGGGGTGAATGGGAAGGGAGGGATGGGATTTAAAGGTTTGGGATACCGTAGGCCTATGTGGGGTAGCAGAGAGGAAGGATCGTTAGAGGGGAAGGTAAAAACGGGAATAGAGGTGCCTAAAATATGGGGGAGCTGGAGATAGTTCACAAGTCATAGTTGGCGGGTCCAGCTTAAGGCGTGCATGGAATAGCAGGGTTTGGGGGTCGTCGGTGTGGTGCGGGTGGGGGAATGAATTTCAGGGCCAGGAAAGTCTGACAGAGCTGAACTGGGGGTGTAGTGGGTTTGGGGGTGTAATATGTAGCTGCATAGTGGGGGACTCACTTGACGTGTTAGAGGTGGATATCGAGTTAGGGGGACCATGGGTGGGAAATCAGACCTCATAGCTGTTTTCGTGATAAGAGGAAAAAGATCCTCAAATAATTCCAGTTTGCAGTCGAATGATTGTATGAGGATGATTCTATAGCTGTAGATGGTGATTGTTGCTGATGCTCTGTAAATTGATGATGGCACTACCGAGACACTAAGACCGTGCACAGTTTTCCTAGAGGTGGAAATAGAGAGCAATGAGTAAAGGGCAGTCCTCCATTGAGCACTTCTCTTCGTGTAAATGATGAGGTCACTTGATAAAATTCCTTTGTTCGTGGAGAAGTAGGGATCCACATTCAGGGTCTCTGGGTGGCATTTGAGGACTCTAAGTTTAAAACTGTTGTCTGCTTTTTTGCCAGATTTGGTGGGTACTTAATAGTATAGGTATGGTGCCCTGACGGCTCAAGTTTGGCGTCAATGCTTTTTTGAAAATCCACATCACGAACAGACTGGTAAAATTGGTGAGTCTGTACCACCAAGTTTTGAAGAGCGGCAAACTGTAACTTGTTATAGGTGTGGGTCTCCTGGACACATACGTTCTAGTTTTGCATGTGAGGCAAGAAATGCAACATGTAGATCGTGTGGGAAAAAAGAGCATTTAGCAGAAACCTGTCGGTCGAAGGGGAAAACACAGACCACGATTGCCAAGGAAGTCGAAGACAAGAACATGGAATGCAAGGAGATAATATTAACTGTAAATGAAATGGAGACCTCACCTCATGCTAGCAATTGAATGGGAAAATTAAATATAGGAAAAGAAAACATAAGAATTTTGACCATAAATGATGGCGAGGGTATTGCTTTTCAAGAATGCAATTGTGCAAGTGAAGATAATATAAGAAAAGTACGGGGAAATTGGAAAAACCTCATTGTGAGATCACCTTGGGAGCAGAGAAATTCAAACTATTAGCTGAATCAGGTAGTTTGTTTACTCTGATATCTAAAGCAACATATCAAAAAGAATTAGGTGCACAGATTAAGGACTTGCAACAGTCTGATGTGAGGGCTGTTGGGTATGGTGGCACAAAGATCAACATTGTGGGAATGCAATGGATGGATATAATCTTTAAACAAAATGGGGTACATGGGAGGATCTATGTGACGTATGAAGATACAGACCTTTTGAGCTGACGACACCAGAGGGACTTAAACATTGTGCTTGACCCCAATGCTAAGGAACCGGTCATGGTTGTGGAACCGGTAGTAGAGAATGTAACAGCAAAGGAGAGCAATGTAGATAATGAGTGGGGGAAAATGCTCATGGAGAAATTTCCTAAAGTATTTTGGGAGGAATTAGGTGTGTTAAAGAGGTTTTCTCATCAAATTATTCTCAAGAAACATGAAATATCTGCTGTGCACAAGGTGAGTACCATACCCTATATGATGAGAGAGCCACTCCAGCAAGAGCTAAACAAACTATTAAAGGCCAAGATCATTAAACCTATTGAATCATCAGAATTGTGGACTCCCATTGTGGTTGCTCCTAAGATAAGGAAATAAGTTCTGTCTATGCATTGACTTAAGGGACCTCAATAAAAATATATGGGTGGACAGGCAGCAGCTAGCGAACATTGGTGAAATGTTGAACATGATAGGGGGTGGTGGCGTGTTTAGTGTTCTGGACATGCCCTCACCTTATTATCAGATAAATGTACATCGTGAATCGCGGTCATTATCCGTTTTTTTTATGCCACTGGGAGTATTTCGATAGTGCAGAATGTCATTTGGTCTGGCGTCAGCTTCTGCTGTTTTTCGAAGGATAAGGCAAAACATTTTTGAGAGTATGCAAAGGATGTTGTGCTTCCAGGATGACATTATGGTGGTGGGAAAGTCATTTGAAGATCATGATGAGTTGATGGAGGAAGTTTTTAAAAAGATAGCAAGCCATGGGTTAACCATTAAGAAGGAAAAGTGCCAGTGGAGGTTGCGGCAAGTTAACTATTTGGGACATCAAATATCCGTTGATGGTATTACACCTAAGAGAAGTATTGTAAAAGCAATAGAGGATGCTCCCCACCCTATCAACAAAGAACCACTGAAATCATGTTTAGGGCTTGCTGAGTACTGTTTGAAATTTTTACCAATGTTTGCAGATGTGCTGGAGCCCATGAGAGTACTTTTAAAAAAGGAAGTGATTTGAATGTGGTCCTGTGTGTGAAGATGCCTTTATAAGTGTGAAACAGTCCGTCGCCCATGCTCCATCATTAGATCCTTTCGAATCTAACAGGAAAACTATAGTGATTACAGATGCTAGTAATGCTGGACTTGGTGCGGTTTTAATGCAGGTAACAGAAGAAGGTGAAAGAATTATTGAGTTTGCATCACAACGGCTAAAAGGTGCAGAATACTCTTACTGTGCCATAGAGAAAGAGGCCTTAGCAAAAGAGGCCTTAGCTTTGGGGAATGACTAATTTTAGGTTTTATTTGTGGGGTTCGTCGCTTGTCTTGAAAACTGACCATAAACCCCTTGTTCATGGTTTCAAATGTGGTTGAGGGTTAGAAGGGATTGTGATACCTCGCATATCGAGATGGCTATTGTCTGTAATGGAACACGCGTTGTTGTAGAATATGTCTGTGGAAAAAATATGTGATTGCAGAGTGCTTGTCAAGAATGCCTGTGGAAGAAAATTCCAGTTTGCAAATTATGGAAGATTAGGTAGCTTGTGTTGATGGAGAGTTTGCAATTGAACAAGAAGACTGGAAGTAAGTTAGTAAGGATGACAAGGAGTATGAGGGACTGGTGAGACTTGTTCGAGGTGGCGGGATGGATCTTGATCAGATAGACAAGGAGGTAAAACCTTATTTAATGGTGAAGGATGGGCTTAGCATTCAAGGTGATAAAATATTGAGAAGGGGTCACATTGTTCCACCTAGTCTGTTGAGAGCAAGGTTGATAAAGATAGTTCATGAAGGGCATTTGGGCAGGAGTTTGACGAAGAGGAGGTTGAGACAATCTTTTTGGTGGCCAGGCATGGAGAGGGCTGTGGAGGTTGCAGTTCAGGATTGCCATGCTTGTAGCAACAGCGATAATGTTAATTTGGTTAGGCAGCCTCCTTTGAGATGAATGGTACTACCAGCTCGGCCATGGGAAAAACTGGCTACGGATGTTTTTGGACCTATAGATATATTAGGAAGCAATCATCGTTTTGTGGTTGTATTGGTGGACTATCACAGCAAATGGTTTGTTTGTAAATCCATGGGACAGGTCACTACTGGGAATGTTGTGAAGTTTCTGAAGGAAGTGTTTTTTTTAGAAGGGGTACCTAGAGTACTGGTGACTAGATTACGGGGTCCAATTCACTTCCTCAGAAATGGCAGATTTTCTTGCAAGATTTGGAATCAGACACAAATGGGTGGTTTCGTTTTGGTCACAAGCCAACAGACTTGTAGAGAGAGTGAATCGTATTGTCATGGAAAACATACAGTTGTCCTTGGCAAACGGTCTGCTATGGAAGGAGAAATTGCAGAAAATGGTGTGGGCTCATACAGTCACTCCCCATTCGGTCACAGGTGTTTCTCCATTTATAGCACTGAGAGATAGGGAGCCGGCAACTAAGGTATCTCCGATATGGCTCCAAGGGAAGAATCAAGTGTAGGTTGATCGTGTGGAAATGAGATTGTAGGTTTCCGATTGTCAATGGCGTAACAAACTTAATTATGAAAATCGGAAGGGAGTGAAAAATTAGGATGTAAAATGTGGTGATTGGGGGGTAGTGAAGAAGGCAGATTTTGTGAGGAAGGTTGAAAGCAAGTTTTCTCAACCACAAAAAGTAATACAAGTGAAGGGGTCTCTAGCTAAATTGGATGATGGAAGAGAGTGGAGTTTTTGTGATTTATATAAGGTCCCTAACACAGGAAGAGAACAGTGTGACGCTGTATGATTTTCATCCTTCTTGTTAGCAATTACGTGCATTTCTCATCACTTTGAAATATTGTTGTATTGTATCTTAGACTTTAAGCTTGATGTTTGTTTTTTTCTTTTCTGAATAGTAAAGGGGGAGATGTGTGGATTGTAGAACACATCTGAGGTAGGCTATGATGCTGTACAATGGCATCTGTTGGGAAGTTTTAGGAATGCGTCACACTGTTTATCTGTTGTTGGACTTGATTTTCCAATAAACTTCAAGTAAAATTAACTGAATTTGAGTCAGTTTAAGTTTTCAGTTTCTTATGAAATATAGAGGGGCTGATTTTCTAATTTTTATTCAGTGCAGAAACCAGGTTTGCTGTGCTGCATTGCATAAGGGGACAAACATAGAGCAGAGTGATATCTGCAAAGGTTGGACTGATGCTATGCACTTTGCTGACATCTTTTCAGGGAAAAATAACCTTTGCTTTGTAAAGTAAATACCAGAGTGCTTTCCATCACTTTCTGTCAATTTGCAATTGAGTAAAGCTTTAGTAACTCTTGGCCCAATAGTATCTGGAGATTGGCTACAGAGCAGGTAGAAGACTGTTCTAATGTTTGGCAGCAAAGATCAAGGCAAGTTTTGTGAGAGAACAGGATGATGAATTAATTGTAGAACCCTGGAATGTTGAGCACTCCATTGAAAACAATGGAGTGCTCCGGGTTTCTAATGCTGGCAGAAGCCCGGACCATCAACATTCCAATGTTTGTCACAGCTATTGCTGTGAACAAACGCCTCACGGAACCTGAGGGGATTTCAACACCCTCAGGATCTGTGAGCCCTTTGTTTTACAAATTAGAACATTCTGCCTCAAGGGGTGGAGTGCTCTAATAGCCTTGGAGCCCTCCGCAGCAGGCTCTACTGGCCATTAAAGGCCTGCTCACTTGTAAAGTCCCTTGCCTTCGTTTCCGACTTTTAACGATGGAGCGGACCTATAATGGCTGGTAGAGCCAGCTATGGCGGGCCCTAAGGCTATAGAAGAGGAGAGTATGAATGTTCGGGATGTTTTGTTAAATGACAGTATCTATGTAGCTAAGCTCAACAAAGGTGTGAAAAAGTCTCTGTGAATTCAGCCATGGGTTTTAATTTATAGGTAACTTCAATGCAGATGTGAAAGAAGGCATTCAGAAAATTGGTCAGAATATTTCAGTCAGAAGCAAAATGAATGATAGACACATTTCCACGGTGCTCTGCAGTGAAGATCTTGACATTTTTGACAGTTGCCAAATGTTCTAAGTCGCCCAAACTGTACTCCATGGCACCGGACAGGAGATACAGTAATTGTTACACAGGCAATTCAGTATATGTTAAGGCTAAAAGATCCCACATTTCATCTTCAAATATAAAAAGTAGGAATCATTTAATTTCTTTGACATAGGGGAGTATGCCCGCAGTTGAAAAATGTACCGATTGATTTGTTTTAGATATATGGCTGGGTGTCCTCACAAGATAAACAAAGAAACACTGGCAAAATAGTGAAATACGTTAAGTGCTGTTAATGATCTGCAGTTTATCGGTTTAAATTTCACAAGTCGGATTCTGCCTTTAATCCTTCCAAGGTCGAAGCATGGAGTGCCATTTTTTTTTATCTACACCAAACACATGTTTTGCTCTACAAAAGGAAAAAAACTGGTGTAGCAGGCTCTACACAAACAACCACGTTAATAATGGCCATCAGATGGGTGTAGAGGCCAAAGAAACGGGAGTTTGCATGCAAAAAACCAGTGACGATAAAAGATGCTACCTAAAAGGGGCATCACAAGGAAAAAGAAAGAGAGCAGAGATGACCATGGAATTGTCCTCCTGCAAAAGAAACCAATGTTGGAAGATTTTGTGAGAGTTAGTAAAGTGTAACTGATGAAATTCTAAGTTTAAGCCTCGAATTAATTCTATTTGCATGTGTAAAGAGACTCTTGAATTAAGTATCGGATTGATGCTTTTATCACACCTGGGAGATTTGCCATCCCTGTTTTATAAAAGGTTGAATTCGTTTGTAAAATAAAACTGCAGGCATGTGTTAGCCTGGGTCCTCTTCTTCAAACTATAGCAGGTATTTAGCACACCTTTCATTTATATCTGCCTGAATTTGTTTAATCTTTTTCCAGTTTTACATTTCCCATCTTTCATAATCTTAGCTCCCCTGGTAGATAGAGGTCACGCCGCTCGAGATCTCTCATGCTCTTTATTGTACATTCTATTAGATAGTCTTATTCCATTTCTGTGTATTACGAGCCTGCCTTGCTCAGAGTTCACCTCTCCATAATGCGGCTGACCCTTTAATGCTGCATTCAAGCTCGCTTTTTTAATGGTGATGACAGCTACCTCCTTCTAGTCAGGCAGAAATAAGTCTCGATATTGTAGCTAAAGCCATGTGCGGTGCTCAGAATAGACTGCGCGCCATTTTCTGTGAAGGATGAGTACATTAAAAGGTATATATGGGGTAGGGGGCACCTCCATCATCGTGAATCTGATACTGTGACATTAATAAACAACCACACTTTTTTCATTGTATTAAAATGTGGGAGGGTAACCCCAATGGTGTGCAGCCAAAATATTGAGTTGGAAATGTCGAAATACAGGAATATCGAGTACTAAATATAGTCTGTGAGAAATATCGACAGCAAGAATATTGCGTTGAAGAACATCGAATTTAATATGAGAAATATAGTTTTTTTAAAATATAGAAGTAAAAAATATCTTTACCAAAATATAGTTGTTTAAAATATTGAATTTTTTTAACTAGTGTTATGTATTTTAGTAGATATTTTAAATGTATGTGATATATTTTTTGTATAAGTATTGTTTATGTTTTTTATTTGTTATACATATTTTATTGATTTTTGGTACAGCAACAATATATGTAAAAAAGAGGCTGTATAGCGTTATCACATATGTACTCGCCATATCACAGACGAATTCTTCACTTTAGTAGTTATCAATTCTATTTAAATAAAATGTTGCATTATTTAGTTCCGTAGCTGGTTGTGGGATTATAGTTAGTTGTTCATTAATAATAATATTTCATGAATTGAAAATTGAATATGGGAATTGTATAATTAATTTTAGGTGTGGGTTGTGGAGAGTTTATAGGGTTATAGGATGGGAAGTTAATTAATGGTTATGTGTTTTAACTTGTTTTGTAATTAACAATATTTATTTAATTGATAATTAATGATGTTAATTATGGAAGTACATTTTATTTTTATTTCAGATGTGGGTTGTGAATTGTGGTGTGTTATAGGGTAGGATGTAAATAAAATTAATGTATGTAATAATATTGCATCTAGATAACATTAAGGACAATGATGCCCCATTTCTGGCAGGCAGGAGGGTCCCGGCAATAATGTTTGCTGACGATACCCTCCTGCTTTCCAAATCCCCTATGGGGATCCAGAGGATCGTGAATGGATTTGGTCTTTTCTGTCGCCAACACGGGTTGGAGGTGAATACAGAAAAGACCAAGTTCATGATTTTCAATCCTCCCAAAAAAGCCAGACCAAATCCCACCTTGGGAACCGCTAGCCTTGAAAGGGTTTCCACCTTCATATATTTGGGGGTAACACTCCAGGAAAACCTTTCATGGGACTGCCAGATAGCCAGATCAAGGGTAAAACTGTCCCAGCTATCGGGTGCAATTTTGAAGGTGGCAAACACCTCCACTTTTAAGCCTTTAAGCCCGGCCCTGGAAACATATAGGACCCAAGCTAAGGCAGCAGCCTTGTACGGCAGTGAGTTATGGGGCTATAAAGCAGGGAAAGACTTGGCAGGAGTAGAAAACAGTTTTTTAAGACGCTTACTTGGACTCCCGCAAGGCACGACACTTTTGCCCTTAAGACTAGACATGGGTCTTCCCTCCATCGCTGAAGAGCTTGTGTCAAAGCCCGTGAAGTTCTGGCACCGGCTATGGTCCACTGACGAACTATACCATTACAGACAGGACCTTATTCATGTCATGAGCCTGAACCGCAACAGCAAAATTCCTTGGCTCGCTTATGTCAAGAATGGACTGCTCAGTATGAACTTGTCAGAGCTTTGGGACGATCCTGTTCGAGGTTGCCAAAGGATTTCCCGTAAAGCCCTGACCCAAATGTACAAGGACAAGAGCCTGTCATTCATGGTTAATGCTCACAATAGCGGCACTCTGACTGCGCGTTTTATGGAAGCCAAAAATTCTTATGTTTTTTAACCTTTCATGGATTATATCTTCCCTGTACTGGCGAGAAAACTGTTTGTGCAATGGAGGTTTGGCACACTCCCTACTAAAACCTTCACTTCCAAATGGTCTAATGGGGGTGACAAACTGTGCCCATGCTGCAATACCCATGAGGAAGATGACCTTCATATAATGTTTGTATGCCCTGCCTACCACAGACCCAGGAAATACTGGATAGCACCGCTTTGCAGGAACCTGGGGTTCAGGAACTACTTACAGGCATACAGGGTTATGAAAACTAGCACTCTGGGACACATTGTGTTTGCCATATCCAAATTTCTAATGGCAGCATGGATAATCAGAAAGAAAATAGCCCCCTGAACCTGGTAATGTCTTGCACTCTCTATTCCTCGCTGGACGAGAAGAGACTCTTTTTTTATGTATTTTACATTGTATTTTAAATGTATGTATTCTTTTATTGCATCTTTTATGGTCTATATGGCCGAAATAAAGAATTTTTGGACTTGGACTTGGAATAATGTTTTTGTTTATAAATAATTTGTACAAAAATATTTCTTTGAAAAATATTTTTATATTTTATTTAATATGTTTGTAGGTAATAGTGATATGTATTTAACATTATATTATGTTTTATTTTTTAAATTTATAATATTAGATATATCTGTATTTTAAATTTTAATTTTTACATATTGATATTTATTTATTTATTTATATTGTTTTAAAAATAGTTTGTCTTGTTGTTGATATTTTGTTTGTTTTTAATTGACTGGAGTGGGAATAGTAATTTTTATCTCTCCCCGATACAACACATACTCCTCTGCTAACCAACACTTTCCCTACTGTTGCACTGACTAGAGTGGGAATAGTAATTTTGACCCCTCTGCTATCCAACACTTTCCCTACTGTTGCACTCATTGGAGTAAGAATAGTAATTTTTACCTCTCCGCTATCCAATACTTTCCCTACTGTTACAATTACTGAAGTGGGAATGGTCATTTTTACCTCTGCGCTATCCAACACTTTCTCTACTGTTGCACTGACTGGAGTTGGAATAGTAATTTTTACCCCTCCGCTATCCAAAACTTTCCCTACTGTTACACTGACTGGAGTGGGAAGAGTAAATGTTATCCCTCTGCTATCCAACACTTTCCCTACTGTTGCACTGACTGAAGTGGGAATAGTAATTTTTACCCCTTCACTATCCAACACTTTCCCTACTGTTGCACTCACTGGAGTGGGAATAGTCATTTTTACCCCTCCGCTATCCAACACTTTCCTGACTGTTGCATTGATTAGAGTGGGAAATGTAAGTTAAAATATTCATAAATAGTTTAATGTTTTAATTAATAATAGAATGTTTTTTAACATAATTTTTATGATATTGATATATATGTAGATAAATATATTTATTTGTTTTTTTATTATAAAATAAATGCAAATGAATAGTTTATTAACTGTATTTGTTTAATTAATTGTATTGTTTAAGATTTTTTTATATGTATATATATAAAACAATATTTGTTACATCTATATTTATTTCATATTATTTTTGTTTCGATATTTTTGTACTTACCTATTTAAATATAGGATGTGGATATTTTTGACATTTATATTTATGACTCGATATTGTGGTATGGGGATATTTTGAAGGTGAAAGTTTTCTCAGTGAACCAGCCCCAATGCTATAAAACACATTTTCTTTCTATAACATTGACTTCAAATCATATTTGAAACAAATTCACATTTTCAGAAGGGGTAGGTATCCCAGCATAGTAGCACTTAGAGTAAGTGAATCTACCCAGCCCTTACAGAAACTTGGTGTTGGAGCAACAATAACACAAGCAGTTGTTTAGCCTATTGGCGCTGTGGATGCCAATTTCTTTTATTTATGTGTTTTGGTTTGGAGTGTAGTGGATGTATGAACGAAGACACAGCTGCAGCACTGCCTAGAGGACTTAGAATGAGGAATTACCCCTGGGACAGGAGAAACAGCTGTATCACTATCTATAAGGCTTAGAATAAGGAATGAGAGATGAGACCAAAGTAGCATATAGCAGCACTGTTTAAATGGAACCAGAAAAGCAGCAAACAGTACTGTCTAAAGGACTTAGAATGCAGCTAGTTAGCAGCACTGCCAAGAGGACTATGAATGATGATTTACTGATGGGACCAGAGAAGCAGCTAGCTGTAGTGCCTAGAGGACTTAAAATGTGTGACTTACCAACAGGACCAGAGAATCAGCAGCAGCACTGTCTAGATGAATTAGAATGAGCAATAACCACTGGGACCAGAGAAGCAGCTAGCATCATTGTCTAGAGGACTTAGAATGACGAATTACCAACAGGACCAGAGAAGCAGCTAGCAACTAGCAGCACTGCCTAGAGGACTAAGAATTAGGAAATATCGTTGGGGACAGAGACCCAGTTGCAGTACTGCCTATGGGACTTAAAATGTGGGAATTACTGACAGCACCAGAGAAGCAGCTGCACAACTGTGTAGAGGAGTTAGAATGAGGAATTACTGATGAGACCATAGAAGCAGCTAGCAGCGCTGTTAAGAGGAGATAAAAGGAAGAATTACCAATGGGACAAGAGTAGCAGCTAGCAACACTGTCTTGAAGAATAAGAATGAGGAATTAACAATAGGGCCACAGTAGCAGCTAACAGCACCGTCTGAAAAACTTGGAATGAGGAATTACCGACAGGGCCAGAGTAGCAGTTAGTAGCACTGTGTAGAGGACTTAGAATGAGGAATCGCCAACTGGACCAGAGGAGAAGAAGATGCAGCACTTTCTAGAGGTTTTAGAATGAGGAATTACCACTGGGAGCAGAGAAGCAGCTGCAGCACTGCCTAAAGGACTAAGAAAGAGGATTTACCACTAGGATCAGAGAAGCAGATAGCTGCACTGTCTGGAGGACCTAGAATGGAGGAATTACTGACAGGACCAAAAAAGCAGCTGCAGCACTATGTAGAGGATTTAGAATGAGGAATTACAGATGAGACCAAAGAAGCAGCTAGCAGCACTGTCTAGAGGACTTGATTTAGGAATTGCAACTGGAAACAGCAACACAGCTACAGCACTGCCTAGAGAACTTACAATGAGGAATTACCAACAGGACCACAGTAGCAGCTAGCAGCAAGACTTAGAGGACTGAGGATGAGAAATTACCACTGGGACTAGAGAAGCAGCTGCATCACTGTCTAGAAGACTTAGAATGAGGATTTACCACTAGGATCAGAGAAGCAGTTGCAGCACCGTTTAGAGGACTAAGAATGAGGAATTACCGCTGGGATCAGAGCAGCAGCTGCAGCACTCTCTAGAGAACTAGGAATGATGAATTACCACTGTGACAAGGGAAGCAGCTGCATCACTGTCTAGAGGACTATGAATGAGGAATTATCATTGGGATAAAAGAAGCAGTTAGCAGCACTGACTAGAGGACTAAGAATGAGGAAATTACCACTCGGAACATAGAGGCAGCTGTAGCACTCCCCAGAGGACTAAGAAAGGGGCATTGCCAATGCTAACAGAGACACATCAGCCATATTTGTGACCAGATAAAGAACACAATTTACAGTCCTGTTCACAGAAACAGAGCTCCCAGTACATGAAACGTATTTAATGCCAAAAATGAAAGATTGAGTGAAAAAGCGCTAACAAGTAAAGTCATATTTCTAACATTTTAACTTTGTGACTGTTCAACTTGATCTTCAGTAACCCAGACTCTGTAGATCATAAGTGAAAGCTAAGGTGTGAAGGGGAGAACACACAATGGCGAATGAAAGGAGAAAGCAGTAGCACTGGTCAGCTGCTTGCTTTTGCGACATTTCCAGAACATGAGGTGGGCAATAGGAAAAATTAGTGCCAAAACTAACTGAAATGGACAGAAGCAAAATGAGCCCAGTAACAGTGCCAGTCACTTTGGGAGGGAACAACAGACCAGAAGGAGGGACAAATGGGCACAATTTACCACTCAAAAGTAAGACATTTAGAAAGGCATCCGGAGCAACCAATGACGAGTGGTGGGCAGGCTTGAAGTCCATGTACTGAATACACCATTCCTCGCAGAGCAGTGCATGTGTGCTGCTCGGCTCGACCTAAACAGGACTAATCCATTCGTATCACTAGGCTTTAAACGCTCTGCACCAGAGCAAAACATGGAGTACTTTTTGCTGGGTTTCCATAATAAGAAATGCAAAGAGTATATTTTATCTACTTATCACTGGTTAAAGATAAGGGTAAGTGTAAGGGAAATTCAGTCTGTTTCATTAGTTAATTAAATAACAAACACTTTTCAGAAAAGCATGTATGAGTACTGGAAGAAGTACCACAGGAGTACTCTTTCATGTGCTCTTACATGCCTTGAAATTCTACAAGAATACTCTTTCATGTATCCTTACATGCCTTTGTGAATGAGATCTGAAACGTCCAATTCCCTATTAGAGAGGACACACTCCTTCATATTTGTACTAATTAAATGTGATTATTCTAATTGTGTTCCCATTTTAGATATTTTGGACCCAATTCACAAAGATGTTTAACATATTCCAGAATGACTTTGGAAATAGACCCTTTAGTTTTCAGTCGGATTCTTCTAGATTCTTTTTAAAACTGCTATAAATAAAATAGGAAGCTGTTGTTAAAATGTCTGTTCCACAAGCAGATTGGTTCTTAAACAATAAGGTGCATATTTACGAGCTGCGTTGAGTCGCTCTTGCACCATGCAGTGTGGTACAAGAGCGACGCAACCCAAAAATGAGACTTATGAAGCCACTCAAGGCATACTTTGCATGTCCCTGAGTGACTTCATAAATCTTGTGTAAAGCAACGGAATGCAAATTGCTGCATTGCCTTATTCTGCGCTAGGGCAGAGTTCCATGGTGTTGCTTGAGTGGGATTTTGACGCATTCCCAGATTTACCAGAAGTGGTAGACCTAGGAATGCACCAAAAACCTAAGCCTCCCAGGTTAGGCATAACGAGGAGAAGTATCTTTATTTCTACTTCTTTTCTCCACTTTTCTCTAGAAAGAGGAAAGTGACTCAGAGGATTGTTTTTGTGCAGGAAGGTTCACCCCTCCCTTCACAAAAACAATCAACCTTAAAACACAGGCACCTTTTTGCCATGGTGCAAGGGTGCCGGTGTTGGCGATAGGCAGCCAAAACAGCACCAGTGCAGAGGAAAAGGCAGGAATGCACTGTATTCTTTTAAATACGGTGCATTCCTGCCCTTTACCTCAGCGTCCACAGATGAGGCGTAATGAGGAGAAACATCTTTATTTCTCCTCTTTCTATAGAAAGAGGAAAATGTCTCAGGGGATTGTTTTGTGCCGGAAGGTGCTCCACCCTGCACAAAAACAATCCATCTTACAATGCAGGCACCCTTGTACCATGGCGCAAGGGTGACTGAGTTGGCGCTAGGCAGTCAAAACGGCATCAGCGTAACGGGAAAGGCAGGAATGCACTGTCGTCTTTTAAAAATGACACATTCGTGCCCTTTCCCTGTCACACAGTGCAGCACAGGAAGGTGACTTGCTCATAAATCTGACCCTAAATTTGTTTTAACTGTTCCGTAATCATTTCACAATCCATTGTCTACATTTTGAGCAGGGGCAAAAACCTTACTGCAGTATGTTTATTACGTATGATAAATGTTGAAAAGGAACAATATGCATTTACCTTGTTTTCCATCAGTGCAAAGTTTCTGTACAACTGTCCCAGATATTGGATCAGTTAACTGTTATCTCGGTGCATGTGAAAAACTGTTACTATGTGGCATTATAAGAGCTGTTCAACAGAAATTGGAGATATGCAGATGTGCATAGTGTAATATGCTATTTGTTACAATATTAGAATGTTGGGAGGGAACATGACCCCAACGAGGCAAACTAAACCCTGATTTCCTCCCTTCCTTATAGGGTTTATACCATAGCAGTTTTTCATGTGTATTTGTTTAAAAAAATTTTTTTTAAGCAACACTAGGATGCAAGGGGTCACATTCAAGAGCTGTTTTTCTATTAGGAGAGATGTGTTAAGCAATTGTAATTTATCTGTGTGCGAGAGTAATACCGACTCATGCAAGAGGCTGGGATCCAGCTGGGACCACAGGAGCCTTGAGGCTCCCCCCGTGGTGCCCAACATGCACACTGGGTGTCCTGGGTGGGCTCCAGGGTTCCCAAGGAGTTGTGGCCAGGCCCTGGAGGATGGGGTAACCAGCTCCGAATTCAGCCCCTCCCTCATTGAATTATGTCCAGGCCCAGAGGGACGGGGTCCCCAGGGTCAAAAAATTGGCCCAGGGGCGTGGCCCCCCATTGAATTATGGCCGTGCCCCAGGGAATGGGATTGGCCCGGGGGAGAGGGGCCGACTGCCCCCGTCCCTTTGTTTAAAAAAATGAAAAACTAACTTCTCAGGGTTTGGGAAGGCAAAGCAAGGGTGTTTCCTCTTGTATTCCATATTGAAAAAAAAATCTGGAATCCTTAATGGATGTGACTGCATCATTGATCTATTGAAGAACAATCTGATCTGGGGTGACTGTGGCAAGGGATTTCTTTCTCATTTCCCCTGGTGAGAGCAGAGTCCATGATTTTTGCTTTCTTTCTACCCTGAGTACTCAAAAGTCCAAAACCAAGTTCCACCCAGTTAGCCAAGCCCAGTTTTGCTTGGTAATATGCAAAGGTCTTCCCGCCTTTTCCCACGTTAATGGGCAACTTAAGAAAAGGCCCTCAAGCACATTTGTGCCAATGTTGGTGACACGTTATTGATGCTGAGGAATACGAGGACACATGGTTAAATAAGTAGCTATATGCGTGAGCGAGTGGTTGTGTGAGTGGCTGTATTAGTGAGTACGTGGGTGTGAGAGTGGCTGGAATCGGTATGTGAGTGATATTGTGAGTGGGTGTATGAGTGGTTGTATAGGGGTGTGAGTGGGTGTGTGAGTAGTTCTGTGGATGATGCCATCAGTGATGTCACTGACCATGTCATGAGTTATATAATATGTGAGGTCATAGGCAGTGCTTTGTGGGGGTGTATGTTATAGTTAGTCCAGGTAACTATAACTCCTGAATTTTAATGTTTTTTTATGAGTGAAATCTGAGCCTAACTATAACGTCCCAGTAAATTTTGTTTTTTTTAGTGAATATTTATATATTCACTGAAAAAAACAGAGATTTCAGGGACGTTATATTTAGGAATTAGCATTTAAAAAGCCTTAGAAATTAACTGAAACAAACACAGGTTTCAGGGTTGTTACAGTTAGGCTGACATTTCACTCCTACAAAACAAGAAAAATTCAGCTGTTATAGATAGCTGATCAAACTATAACTTGATCCCCAGCAATGAACTGCTGATGAAGTCACATATTACATCACTGATGACATGGTCAGTGACATCACTGATGACATTTCAAATGACATCACTGATGACATCATCCAATCATCCAGTGACTAAGTGTTTCTAAAAGTTTAAGAATGGTATATAAATATATATATATATCCAACAAAGAGTTTAGCCCTCAGTGGAAGAAGCCACAAGAATGGTAAAATTTGGATCCATTTCTTTAAGGAGCAGCTGCAACAGGAGACGCATGGAGAACAGTCACCATCTGTTCGTGTACAGCCAGACCGGTTTCGGGAGTCTATCCCTTCTTCAATGGCTCCTGCTTGGCAATGTTGATGCAGTATGCACTCGTGATTATTAAAGCCTGCCTTCAAGGGCGTGGTCGGATGAAATGGCCTTCTGGGTCTTGTAGTGCATACACCATTTACCTCGTGTGAGTTCATCATTGTGGCAGTTAATAAATGTACGATTAAAACCCATGTGGGCTGGTGAGCATGCGGCTCTGGGTGTCCTCTTGTCTGTGGTCAGCTGTTTTGGGACACCACTCCCCCGTACACTGATTGCACCGTTGGGCGCCATCACGGGTCCGCAGCAAGCGGCAGGCTTTACTTCCGCGACTGGGCTCAGCCGCAAAAAATCCAACAAAGAGTTTAGCCCTCAGTGGAAGAAGCCACAAGAATGGTAAAATTTGGATCCAATTTCAATTTCAAAAGCTTTTATTCGATTTGTACATACAAATCATACAAGCAGAAATACATGATTAAAATATTAAAATCACCATATAATTATACCAAGAAAGAAAAAAAGGCTAAATACATCAAATTGGAAATAATCACGTCTCTATAGGCCAATATTATTGTAAAATACAGACATTCTTATATTGATTAGCTGGGGATCAGTAGGAGTTACTCACTAGACTTTTCATGGGGAACTGAACGTTTAAAATTATTAATAATCATTCGATACTGTGGACCACTTCATGTTTAGTAATACCTTACTACAGAAATTGATATAAAATTTTTTAAAAATGGAGGCATAACTATACAGACAGGAGCGTAAAACAGTAATATCATCATAAACAGGTCCTGGCAGCTGTAAAGCATGAGTACAGACAGGTAAGTAGATAACATTATAATACAATACTTTTCCTGGCAGCTGTACATTTTAAAATAAAAGTAGCCAAAAAGAAACAAGTCTCCTCGTTCTCTAATGAAGATAAAAATATCAATGCTGTTTGTGTGGTACAAATGTTATATTTAATGAAGAGAGGTTTAAGGTATTTTATCCTAAAGTACTGATAAAATTTGCAAAAAAGCAAAAAATGGCAACTACTCTGCCTAGAGGTGCTATCGCATGGACAGGGTATATTTGAACTAGTTTTTATAATAGGAAAAGCAACCAGATGGTGTACAATGCCTAATCTGACCCGTGTTAACACATACTGGTGAGAAGGGCGAGTCACAAATACAAGATAAGATTGTAGTCCGGGAACTAGATTTAGGTCTTTATAAAATTTTATAGTAACATGATTGCCAACGGCTTTGTCTCGTTCGGCCTTACGAAAATTAAGAAACGTTAGCTTGATTTCTTTTTTAGAAATGGAGACAACTTTTTCAGGCTCACGAAACACGTCAATGTTAAAAAGACGTAGATACCAACGATGAATGTATCTTAACCATGATACACGTGAGGAGTGATCCAAACCTATACAGTCAAGGATGATATCCTTGGTGAATCGAGTCTCCGGCTTAGCCCAAATAGAACGCCACAATAAAAGTGGCCGAACTGCTGCCAAGTCGGAAATATACTCGATCCCAACTTCTTCGTGGATCAGCTGAATTGAGGCAGAAGGGGGAACACATAACATTCTCCTTAAAAACTTGTTTTCCTCCTTCTGCAAAGAAATACCCTCACAGTGACCCCACACCCCTGCCCCATACAGAGCAGAGGAGACACAGCATACATTGTAAATGTTCATCATGTCTAGGATACTTCGTGAGCCGAGTTTAGAGGCAAAACGAAATATGCTACTAGTTGACCGTAACATTCTTGTTTTTACGGCCTCAAATTCCACATTCCAAGACCCTCTATTATTGTATGTTATTCCCAGATAACAAAATGACTTGACAGAAGTTAACTTTTCCTTGTCGAGGAAGAAAGTGTGCTTTACCTGCTTGGCTGCCTGACCACATGACATTACATATGTCTTAGTTTTGTTCACACGAAGCCGCCTAGCTTGAATGAACTGCATAAAATTATCAATCAGGCGCTGTAGGCCCAACTGTGTTCGAGATAAAAGAACAGCGTCATCCGCATAAAGTAACAGCGGAACAGGTTTACCATCAATCAAAGGGGCGTCTGCTGGGATGTCGGTCAAAAATCGGTCGACACCATTAATAAAAAGGGAAAATAAAAGCGGAGCTAAAACACAACCCTGACGTATGCCCCGGGACACTCTAAAGAACGGGGTACATTCGCCAAGGGTGCCATAGCGGACTTTACATGAAAGTCTTTCGTACAATCTAGCTAAAAAGTACACTATTTCCCTAGGTGCCCCGGCATCAAGCAGAACCTCCCAGAGTATGTTATGGTTAACCAAATCAAAAGCGCTGCTCAGATCAGCAAAACATAAAAAGAGGTTGCCACTTTTAGCCACAGTATATTTACTAATTAAAAGGTCCAGATTTACGCATTGGTCCAGTGTACCCAGGCCTTTGCGAAAGCCGTATTGGACTCTAGTTAAAATGTTAAAATCCGTTGCCCAATCTTCTAGCCTCTTCAGCAAAATCCTACTCATCACCTTTACAGAGGCGTCCAGTAATGAAATAGGACGATAATTAGAGGCCTCTGCCTTGTCACCTTTCTTATGTAAGGGAATGATAATCGATTGACCCCAAGTAGAAGGAAATTCACTTTCGGCCGCACAATTAAAAACCCTCACCAAAATAGGAGCCCATAACGCTGTTTCGTCTTTGTATAAATCCAGCGGAACCCCATCGGGGCCGGGGGCCTTTCCTCCTTTACTTAAAGAGATAGCTTCCTGACATTCTTCTAGTGTTATAGCCATCGAAAGGGGCAACCATGGGTTTATAACTGGTGGGGATAACTCAGAGGCTGACCTTTCCGGATTAAAAATTTTAGAAAAATGATTAACCCAGTCACTACATGCCACGTATGAGGTCAGTTCTGGGACATTTTCTTTATTGAGAAACGAGCTGTTAATTGTTTCCCAATAGAGTTTACTATTTTTGGTCTCTGCCGCCTCCCTCAACTTGTCCCACGCCTCAGACTGCAGAACCCTTTTCCTTTTACTAATAGCTGTTTTATAACAGGCCCTGAGATATTGTATGTCCGTCTTAACACGTGGTTTAGTGCCTAGCGCATTCTTTAGGTCACGGAGGGCGACTATACATGTCTTATCGAACCACCCCTGTTTTGGGCCGCCATTAGCTAACGGGGTCTTAGTAAAAATACCATCAATACAGCTATTCATGGATACAAAATAATCTATTAAGCCGCCAGAATCACTGTCATCATCTAAGAAATAATTAATTTGGTTCTTACAAAGCATAACGACCTCCTTCTGCTTAGCTTTGGAGTTTAAACCTGTCCATTTAATCCTCAGGCCCTTTGGTCTAACAGGCACTATGTCAGTTGTACATTTACCCTCTGAAACTAATGAGGTACCGTGCCCCAAGAGGGTAACACGTAGACTGTTGTGGTCACTGAGACTTTCTTCATTCACGTACAAATCCGTGTAGGCTCCACTGCTGGACAGCAAAATATGGTCTATAAAAGAACATGCACCCCTGCCTGTAAATGTAGGGCATATAATTGCCTGGTTATTAACATTGCAATTTAACAGGGTCATATCTAGCATGACTAGCATATTATTTAAAGTGGAACCATAGCTACAGTGTTGAAAATGGGGAGAGCCCTCCCTCCCCCCCTGGTCTCCCCAATGGCTAATTGGTACTGCATCGAAACCACAGTTATTCACATTGGACAGACGACAGGGCTGCAAGTTAAAATCACCAGCCCAAACCACCTCAGCCTTTCTTTTCGAGATATCAAGAGCCTTATTGATTTCCCTTTCTAGAGGCAGCAAAATATCCCCCCTAGTTGCGTCAAAAATATTATTATAAAAATTAACAATAACTAAATCAATGTTCTTCCTGCACTCCACCCTAATAACTTGGCTGTATGTCCCCACGGTTGTGCTGTATTTAACTGTACATTCACACAGCTTGGTTGACATTAACAATAAAAGGCCCCCCTTAGCCCTGCCCGAGCTAGATTTAGTTGCTCTAAGGCAGAAGGATACATACCCTTCAATGTTAATTAGGTCTGGACACCAAGTTTCCTGAAGTAGGATTAGATCGAAACCCTCCCCCAAAAAACTGGTCCAGAAGGGTGTACCTAATTTGCCGGTAAGACCAGCGATGTTCCAAGAAATAAGAGAAATTCCTGCTGGTTTACCAGGGTTACCACCAACGGATATCTCCAACTGATTTTCTGGTGGTGAAAAGGCAGGACCCTCTTCCCGAATGATGGTAGCTGAACTTAAGCTCGAACTAGCGGTAGTTATACATATATCAAAGCTACCTTGGTTACCTATGTACTGGGGAGGTATTGCTAGCGCCGACGTAGTGAATTCGTGAGGTACAGCAAGGGGTGTGGCAGAGGAAGAAGAAGAACGCTCCATATCAAGAAAGGGCTTAGGGATGTTTAAGTCCAGTACGTCTAAAGGGCTAAGTCAATCTACCTCATCTAACGCGGCATATCTATTTGGGTGGGCGAATTGTGAAGACATTAGGTCTTGGGGGTGGGGTGGGTCCTGCCACATTTGTTGCCACGGGTGTTTATCTAATTGCGGTGGCTGGAAAGATTGCTGCCATTGATAAGCTGGCTGGTGTAGAGGTGGCGGAAAATGCAAAGGGTGTTGCCACTGTACTCTAGCTTGCTGCATAGGAAAAGGTAAGGCATTTGATACCTGCTGCTGTAAATTAACATAATGTGGGAAAGGAGGGGGCGGATAAGGTGGTTGCAGCCAAGGTTTAACGGCATGCTGTTGAAAAAACCCCGGTCCACTATTACTTTGAAAAGTGGGGGGATTAGGTCGTGCGGGATTTGGTAAAAAATGTGACAGAGGAAGTGGTTTAATTTGGGTCGCAGGACCACTATTAGGTGCATTACATACATAACTAGCTGCCCCTACATCCCTGAAATTGACAGTTATTACGTCCCCTACTATTGATTTCTTACTTCTACCCACCCAATCCCCTCTCCGAACGGTAAGAATTTCGCCGTTCATACTATTAGGTAGAGGTTTATGTAGATGAAGCCATTGAGCACATTTGTTTCTAAGCTCCGTAAACGTTTCTTTTACTCCCTCTTTCAATGGGGGAACAGCTGTCAACACAACAACAAAAGGAGAAACCTCTGGTGGTAGATTGATGGACCTAAAACGTGCCTGCTTCGGTTTAGGCCCTTCAGGTCTATTTGTAGAAAGGGGTACAGTGATTGAATTGGGTTTCCCTGCTACTTCCTTGGATTGAATAGATGTAGTGGCAATATTAGCATCAACAGAGTGTTGAATCGCCTGAACAGGAACACTCTCCTTTGTAGTCGGTACAGTTATTGGTTGAACGAGGTTGTTCACTATTTGCGACTCAAGAAATACTGAGTTCCCTGGGGCTACGCTACCTTGGGCTTTATTTAAAGCATCCTTAGGGGACCGGATACTCGTTAAGCATTCAGAGACTAAGTCTGTAGTCCCTTGCAATTGAACATGCCCTTGTCCTTGCTTATTTTGTGGCCATTTGGAGTGTATTAATGAAGTAAGCCTATCCACTTTAGAAATTAAAGGTTTGATTTGTGCTGCTAAAGTGGCTTCAAGATCTAGTTTTAAATCAGTAACCATATTTTGCACCCAGCACGGGATGCCTGATATCTTTTGTGGGGTGGGGGAAATCAAATTGTGATTCCTAACTGGTGCTTTTGTTTTACTTTTACCCTTTGATGTAACCTTAGGAGGGTTAGGTGCCCTTCTCCGGTGAACACTGGGTACAGGGGCTGTTTCCACATCGTTAAACCCACTCGGACTCGGCTCCTCTTTATCGGGCGACTGACATGATTCTAGATCTGGTGTAACCTCCAGGTCTTCTAAAGATGGATCCGAGTCAGATTGGGCAACCGATAAATCAACAGTATTCGGTACTGTTGGAACGCTATTAATAGGCAAGGTTATAGGTAAAGAGCAATTATTCAGAGCCTGCATAGCAGGGGATTTAACCTTTGCCAAAGGGCCCAGGGATGAGCGCCTGGCATTAGCAAGATCCATAGATACTCTTTTTTCCAATAATACAATACTTTGATCAATAGTCTCGTGCACGCGTGAAATGAAGAGATCAATAGGTCCTGTCACCTGGGCTACCGCCGTAGCTTTTTTTGCACAACTTCGAGTTCTGCTACGTAAGGTCGACATTTTAGACAATTATGATTATCAAGGGTGAAGACACAAGAGTTCTGGGCCAGGGCCGTCCTCTGCCGTCCTTGAACGGCCTTAAACGGCCCGCTCTTTGCCCGGTCTTCGCCCCGGTAGTCGCCCCGCGCGCGTCCCGCGTCGCGGTAGAACTGAGGCCAGTAATGAAGGCGAAGGTTGGGGGCGTGGCCGCCGGGGGAAGAGGCAGCAGCTGTGAGCCGCTGAGGCTGCTGGACCTCGCAGTCCCCCGGTAGGCTCCACGCACAGACTGTAGTTTGAATCCTCAACCTGGGAGCGCGTGACTCACCACGGACTGTGGATCCGCTCACACCAGGGAGGACGAGGCAAATGGAGCGTTGAGCGGCACCCGCGGAGCGGGTGTCGCGAACAGTAGCAGGGGATGGCAGAAAACAAACACACAGCACGAGTCTGGCTCCTCTCAAGATGCAGGTAAGCCCAGAAAGCGCCAAATGACCAGGGAACCCAGGCGATGTTAAAGCGAAGGCTGGGGGCGTGGCCGCCGGGGGAAGAGGCAGCAGCTGTGAGCCGCTGAGGCTGCTGGACCTCGCAGTCCCCCGGTAGGCTCCACGCACAGACTGTAGTTTGAATCCTCAACCTGGGAGCGCGTGACTCACCACGGACTGTGGATCCGCTCACACCAGGGAGGACGAGGCAAATGGAGCGTTGAGCGGCACCCGCGGAGCGGGTGTCGCGAACAGTAGCAGGGGATGGCAGAAAACAAACACACAGCACGAGTCTGGCTCCTCTCAAGATGCAGGTAAGCCCAGAAAGCGCCAAATGACCAGGGAACCCAGGCGATGTTAAAGCGAAGGCTGGGGGCGTGGCCGCCGGGGGAAGAGGCAGCAGCTGTGAGCCGCTGAGGCTGCTGGACCTCGCAGTCCCCCGGTAGGCTCCACGCACAGACTGTAGTTTGAATCCTCAACCTGGGAGCGCGTGACTCACCACGGACTGTGGATCCGCTCACACCAGGGAGGACGAGGCAAATGGAGCGTTGAGCGGCACCCGCGGAGCGGGTGTCGCGAACAGTAGCAGGGGATGGCAGAAAACAAACACACAGCACGAGTCTGGCTCCTCTCAAGATGCAGGTAAGCCCAGAAAGCGCCCATTCTTCAGGATCCATTTCTTTAAGGAGCAGCTGCAACAGGAGACGCAGGGAGAACAGTCACCATCTGTTTGTGTACAGCCAGACCGGTTTCGGGAGTCTATCCCTTCTTCAATGGCTCCTGCTTGGCAATGATGATGCAGTATGCACTCCTGATTATTAAAGCCTGCCTTCAAGGGCGTGGTCAGATGAAATGGCCTTCTGGGTCTTGTAGTGCATACACCATTTACCTCGTGTGAGTTCATCATTGTGGCAGTTAATAAATGTACGATTAAAACCCATGTGGGCTGGTGAGCATGTGGCTGTATAGATGAGTGACTGCGGGAATGAGTGACTGGATGGGTGAGTGAGGGGACACATTTGAATCAGTGAGTGCGTATGTACTAGCTGGCATTGGTGTGTCTATGGTTTCGAGAATGGTAGTCTGTATTTTTGAGTGGGTGAATCAAAGCTTATATTAGGGTGTGAAGAGGTGCATCAGACATTAAGTGGATGATGTCATCAATGAAAAAAGCAAGAGAAGTGCAGAAAGAGGCAAGTGAGGTGCAGAAAGCGTCATGAGAAATGCAGAAACAGAAAAGCGAGGTGGATAAAGAGGCAAGCAAGGTGCAGATATAGGCAAGTGGGGTGCTGAAAGAGGCAAGAGAAGTGTAGAAAGAGGCAAGAGGGTTGCAGAAACAGGCAAAAGAGGAACAAAAAGAGGGAGCAGGTGTTCACACAGAGGAAAGAGAGTTGCAGAAAGAGGGAAGAGGTGTGCAGGAAGAGGCAAGATAGGTGCAGAAAGTAGCAAGAGCAGTGCAGAAAGAGACAAGAGGGGTACAGAAAGAGGCAAGAGAACTACAGAAAGAGGCAATAGAGGTGCAGAAAGAGGCAAAAGAGGTACAGAAAGAGGGAATATGGGTGCAGAAAGAAGCAGGAGGGGTGCAGAAAGAAGCATGTGAGAGGCAGATAGAGGCTAAAGAGGGGCAGACAGAGGCAAGAGAAGTACAGAAAGAGGCAACAGAAGTGCTGAAAGAAGCAATAGAGGTGTAGAAAGAAGCAAGGGAAGTGATGAAAGAGACAAGAGTGTTGCAGAAAAAAACAAGAGATATATGGGCCATATGTATCAAGCTAATTAGCATTCGCAAAGGCCAAAATTCCGCGAATTTCGGCCTTTGCGAATGCTAATTAGACAAATGGTATGTATCAAACATGTTTGATTCAAAATAAGGAATAGCAAAATTTGCAATTCCTTATTTTGCGATTGCACTTAAGGAATCGCAAATTTTGCGATTCCTTAAATGCAATGTATCAAACAAAAAATATTAAAAAAATGCCATTAAGGATTCGCAAATTACCACCAACTTCTAGTGGGTGGTAATTTGCGAATTCTTTTCAAAAATCTTTTTTCCAAAAAACAAAAGGTGCCATATGACGCCCATACATGCCCTTAGGGCATGTATGTGCGCCATATGCCCCAAAATGTCTTTTTCAGGGGTGCAGCAGGGTGTTCTTGAGACACCCCTGCACCCTTGAAAAAATTCCTAATGCCCCTTCATTCCTATGGGCCTCCTGGCCCATAGAAATGAATGGGTAATTTGCGATTAGCAATTTGCTAATCGCAAATTAGGAATGGTAAGGAATCGCTATTAAATAGCGATTTTGTACATACATACCGTTTTGCGAATTCCAAATAGTGATTCCTTAAAATTCGCTATTTGGAATTCACAAAACGGAAGTATGATACATATGGCCGTTACAGAAAAAAGCAAGAGAAGTGCGGAAAGAGGCAAGTGAGGTGCAGAAAGAGGCAAGAGGGGTGTAGAAAGAGGCAAGAGAAGTAAATAAAGAGCAACAGAGCTGCAGAAAGAGGCAAAAGAGGTGCAGAAACAGGCAAAAGAGGTGCAAAAAAAGGGAACGGGGTGTAGACAGAAGCAAAAGAGGTGCAGAAACAGGCAAGAGGGGTGCAGAAATAGCCAAGATAAGTGCTGAAAGAAGCAACAAAGGTGCAGAAGGAGGCAAGAGAACTGTAGAAACAGGCTAGAGAATTGCAGAAACAGGTAGGAGAGGTGCAGAAAGAGGAAAGATGGGTGCCGAAAGAGGCAAGAGGGCTGCAGGAAAAAGCAAGAGAAGTGCAGAAAGAACCAACTGAGGTGCAGAAAGAGGCAAGAGGGGTGCAGAAAGAGGCAACAGATGTGTAGAAAGAAGAAACTGAGGTGCAGAAAGAGGCCAGAGAACTGCAGAAAGAGGCAAGAGAGGTGCAGAAACAGGCAAAAGAGGCGCAAAAAGAGGAAACAGGCATGCACACAGAGGCAAGAGAGATGCAGAAAGAGGACAGGCGGGTGCAGGAAGAGGCAAGACAGGTGCAGATAGTAGGAAGAGTAGTACAGAAAGAACCAACAGAGGTGCAGAAAGAGGCAAAAGAGGTGCAGAAACAGGCAAAAGAGTTGCAAAAAGAGGGAACGGGGTGTAGACAGAAGCAAAAGAGGTGCAGAAACAGGCAAGAGGGGTGCAGAAATAGCCAAGATAAGTGCTGAAAGAAGCAACAAAGGTGCAGAAGGAGGCAAGAGAACTGTAGAAACAGGCAAGAGAATTGCAGAAACAGGTGGGAGAGGTGCAGAAAGAGGAAAGATGGGTGCAGAAAGAGGCAAGAGGGCTTCAGGAAAAAGCAAGAGAAGTGCAGAAAGAACCAACTGAGGTGCAGAAAGAGGCAAGAGGGGTGCAGAAAGAGGCAACAGATGTGCAGAAAGAAGAAACAGAGGTGCAGAAAGAGGCCAGAGAACTGCAGAAAGAGGCAAGAGAGGTGCAGAAACAGGCAAAAGAGGCGCAAAAAGAGGAAACAGGCATGCACACAGAGGCAAGAGAGTTGCAGAAAGAGGACAGGCGGGTGCAGGAAGAGGCAAGACAGGTGCAGATAGTAGCAAGAGTAGTACAGAAAGAACCAACAGAGGTGCAGAAAGAGGCAAGAGGAGTACAGAAAGAGGCATGAAAAGTACAGAAAGAAGTGCAGAAAGGGAGAATAAGGATGCAGAAAGAGGCAAGAGAGGTACAGAAAGAGGGAAAAGGGGTGCAGAAAGAAGCAAGCGAGGTGCAGAGAGAGGCAAAAGAGGGGCAGACAGAGGCAAGAGAGGTACAGAAACAGGCAAGAGAAGTGCAGAAAGAGGCAACGGAAGTGCTGAAAGAAGCAACAGAGGTGTAGAAAAAAGCAAGAGAAGTGATGAAAGAGACAAGAGTGTTGCAGAAAAAAAACAAGTGAGGCACAGAAAAAAGCAAGAGAAGTGCAGAAAGAGGCAAGTGAGGTGCGGAAAGAGTCAAGAGAAGTGCTGAAACAGACAAGAGAAGTTCAGGAAGAGGCAAGCGAGGTGCAGATATAGGCAATTGGAGTGCAGAAAGAGGCATGAGAAGTGCCGAAAGAATAAAAAGAGGTGCAGTAGGAGGAAAGAGAACTGTAAAAATAGGCAAGAGATGTTCAGAAAGAAGAAAGAGGGGCATAGAATGAGGCAAGAGGGGTACAGAAAGAAGCAAGAGAGGTGCGGAAAAAAGCAAGAGAGGTGCAGAAAGAACCAATGGAGGTGCAGAAAGAGGCAAGAGGGGTGCAGAAAGAAGCAAGAGAAGTAAATAAAGAGTAACAGAGCTGCAGAAAGAGGCAACAGAACTACAGAAAGAGGCAAGAGACTTGCAGAACAAAAGAGGTGAAAAAGAGGAAACAGGGATGCAGACAGAAGTAAAAGAGGTACAGAAACAGGCCATAGGGATGCAGAAATTGCCAAGAGAAGTGCTGAAAGAAGAAACAAAGGTGCAGAAGGAGGATAGAGAGAACTGCAGAAACAGGCAAGAGAGTTGCAGAAACAGGTGAGAAAAGTGCAGAAAGAGGCAAGAGGGGTGCAGGTAGAAGCAAGAAAAATTCAGAAAGAACCAACTGATGTACAGAAAGAGGCAAGAGGGGTGCAGAAAGAGGCAACAGATGTGCAGAAAGAAGCAACAGAGGTGCAGAAAGATGCAAGAGAACTGCAGAAAGAGGCAAGAGAGGTGCAGAAAAGGTCAAGAGAGTTGCAGAAAGAGGCAAGATCAGTGGATAAAGAGGCAAGCAAGGTGCAGATATAGGCAAGTGGGGTGCAGAAAGAGGCAAGAGAAGTGCAGAAAGAGGAAAGAGGGTTGCAGAAAGAGGCAAAAGAGGTGCACAAAGAGGGAACAGGGGTGCACACAGAGGCAGGAGAGTTGCAGAAAGAGGGAAGAGGGGTGCAGGAAGAGGCAAGAATGATGCAGAAAGTAGCAAGAGAAGTGCAGAAAGATCCAACAGAGGTACAGAAAGAGGCAAAGAGGGGTGCAGAAAGAGGCAAAAAAGTGCAGAAAGAAGCAAAAGAGGTACAGAAAGAGGCAAGAAAACTGCAGAAAGAGGCAATAGAGGTGCAGAAAGAGGGAAGAGAGGTGCAGAAAGAGGCAGGAGGGGTGCAGAAAGAAGCAAGTGAGGTGCAGAAAGAGGCAAAATAGGAGCAGACAGAGGCAAGAGAGGTACAGAAACAGGCAAGAGAAGTGCAGAAAGAGGCAACAGAAGTACTGAAAGAAGCAACAGAGGCGTAGAAAGAAGCAAGGGAAGTGATGAAAGAGAAGAGTGTTGCAGAACAAAACAAGAGAGGTACAGGAAAATGCAAGAGAAGTGCAGAAAGAGGCAAGTGAGGTGCAGGAAGAGGGAATGGGGTGCAGAAAGAGGGAAGAGAGGTACAGAAAGTGGGAAGAGGGTACAGAAAGAGGCAGGAGGGTACAGAAAGAAGCAACTGAACTACAGAAAGAGGCAACAGAGTTGCAGAAACAGGCAAAAGAGGTGCAAAAAGAGGGAACAGGGGTGCAGACAGAAGCAAAAGAGGTGCAGAAACAGGCAAGAGGGGTGCAGAAATAGCCAAGAGAAGTGCTGAGAGAAGCAACACAGGTGCAGAAGGAGGCAAGAGAACTGCAGAAACAGGCAAGAGAGTTGTAGAAACAGGTGGGAGAGGTGCAGAAAGTGGAAAGATGGGTGCAGAAAGAGGCAAGAGGGGTGCAGGAAAAAGCAAGAAAATAGCAGAAAGAACCAACTGAGGTGCAGAAAGAGGCAAGAGGGGTGCAGAAAGAGGCAACAGATGTGCAGAAAGAAGCAACAGAGGTGCAGAAAGAGGCAAGAGAACTACAGAAAGAAGCAAGAGAGGTGGATAAAGAAGCAATCAAGGTGCAGATATCGGCAAGTGGGGTGCAGAAAGAGGCAAGAGGAGTGCAGAAAGAGGCAAGAGGGTTGCAAAAACAGGCAAAAGAGGTGCACAATGAGGGAACAGGGGTGCACACAGAGGCAAGAGAGTTGCAGAAAGAGGGAAGAGGGGTGCAGGAAGAGCAAGGATGATGCAGAAAGTAGCAAGAGCAGTGCAGAAAGAACCAACAGAGGTACAGAAAGAGGTAAGAGGGGTACAGAAAGAGGCAGCAGATGTGCAGAAAGAAGCAACAGAGGTGCAGAAAGATGCAAGAGAATTGCAGAAAGAGGCAAGAGAGGTGCAGAAAAAGGTCAAGAGAGGTGCAGAAAGAGGCAAGAGAGATGCAGAAAGAGGCAAGATAGGTGGATAAAGAGGCAAGCAAGGTGCAGATATAGGCAAGTGGGGTGCAGAAAAAGGCAAGAGAAGTGCAGAAAGAGGCAAGAGGGTTGCAGAAACAGGCAGAAGAGGTGCACAAAGAGGGAGCAGGGGTGCACACAGAGGCAAGAGAGTTGCAGAAAGAGGGAAGAGGGGTGCAGGAAGAGGCAAGAGTGATGCAGAAAGTAGCAAGAGCAGTGCAGAAAGAATCAACAGAGGTACAGAAAGAGGCAAGAGGGGTACAGAAAGAGGCAAAAAAGTGCAGAAAGAAGCAAAAGAGGTACAGGAAGAGTCACACGACCTGCAGAAAGAAGCAATAGAGGTGCAGAAAGAGGCAAAAGAGGGGCAGGAATAAGGAATGGGGTGCAGAAAGAGGGAAGAGAGGTACAGAAAGTGGGAAGAGGGTGCAGAAATAGGCAAAAGAGGTACAGAAAGATGCAAGAAAACTGCAGAAAAAGGCAATAGAGGTGCAGAAAGAGGCAACAGAGGTGCAGAAAGAGGGAATAGGGGTGCAGAAAGAGGCACAAGAGGTACAGACAGAGGCAAGAGAGGTACAGAAACAGGCAAGAGAAGTGCAGAAAGAGGCAACAGAAGTGCTGAAAGAAGCAACAGAGTCGTAGAAAGCAGCAAGAGAATTGATGAAAGAGAAGAGTGTTGTAGAAAAAAACAAGAGAGGTACAGGAAAATGCATGAGAAGTGCAGAAAGAGGCAAGCGAGGTGCAGAAAAATTCAAGAGAAGTGCAGAAACCGACAAGAGAGGTTCAGAAAGAGGCAAGCGAGGTGCAGATATAGGCAATCGGAGTGCAGAAAGAGGCATGACAAGTGCAGAAAGAAGCAACAAAGGTGCAAGAGGAAAGAGAACTGCAAAAATAGGCAAGAGATGTTCAGAAAGAGGAAAGAGGGGCGCAGAATGAGGCAAGGGATACAGAAAGAAGCAAGAAAGGTGCGGAAAAAAGCAAAAGAAGTGCAGGAAGAACCAATGGAGGTGCAAAAGTGGCAAGAGGGGTGCAGATAGAGGCGAGAGAAGTAAATAAAGAGCAACAGAGCTTCAGAAAGAGGCAAAAGAACTACAGAAAGAGGCAAGAGAGTTGCAGAAACAGGCAAAAAAGGTGCAAAAAGAGGGAACAGGGGTCCAGACAGAAGCAACAAGGTGCAGAAACAGGCAAGAGGGGTGCAGAAATAGCCAAGAGAAGTGCTGAAAGAAGCAACAAAGGTGCAGAAGGAGGCAAGTTAACTGCAGAAACAGGCAAGAGAGTTGCGGAAACAGGTGGGAGAGGTGCAGAAAGAGGAAAGATGAGTGCAGAAAGAGGCAAGAGGGGTGCAGGAAGAAGGAAGAGAAATGCAGAAAGAACCAACTGAGGTGTAGAAAGAGGCAAGAGGGGTGCAGAAAGAGACAACAGATGTGCAGAAAGAAGCAACAGAGGTGCAGAAAGAGGCAAAGAGAGTGGGAAGAGAGGTGCAGAAAAAGGTTAAGAGAGGTGCAGAAAGAGGCGAGATGCAGAAAGAGGCAAGAGGTGTGGATAAAGAGGCAAGCAAGGTGCAGATATAGGCAAGTGGGGTGCAGAAAGAGGCAAGAGAAGTGCAGAAAGAGGCAAGAGGGTTGCAGAAACAGGCAAAAGAGACGCAAAAGGGGGGAACAGGTGTGCACACAGAGACAAGAGAGTTGCAGAAAGAGGGAAGGGGGTACAGGAAGAGGCATGATAGGTGCAGAAAGTAGCAAGAGCAGTACAGAAAGAACTAACTGAGGTATAGAAAGAGGCAGGAGGGGTACAGAAAGAGGCAAGAAAAGTGCAGAAAGAAGCAAAAGAGGTACAGAAAGAGTCAAAAGACCTGCAGAAAGGGGCAATAGAGGTGCAGAAAGAGGCAAAAGAGGTGCAGGAAGAGGGAATGGGGTGCAGAAAGAGGGAAGAGAGGTACAGAAAGTGGGAAGAGGGTGCAGAAAGAGGCAGCAGGGGTACAGAAAGAAGCAACAGAACTACAGAAAGAGGCAACAGAGTTGCAGAAACAGGCAAACGAGGTGCAAAAAGAGGGAACAGGGGTGCAGACAGAAGCAAAAGAGGTGCAGAAACAGGCAAGAGGGGTGCAGATATAGCCAAGAGAAGTGCTAAAAAGAAGCAACAAAGGTGCAGAAGGAGGCAAGAGTTGTAGAAACAGGTGGGAGAGGTGCAGAAAGAGGAAAGATGGGTGCAGAAAGAGGCAAGAGGGGTGCAGGAAAAAGCAAGAGAACTACAGAAAGAAGCAAAAGAGTTGCAGAAACAGGCAAACGAGGTGCAAAAAGAGGGAACAGGGGTGCAGACAGAAGCAAAAGAGGTGCAGAAACAGGCAAGAGGGGTGCAGATATAGCCAAGAGAAGTGCTAAAAAGAAGCAACAAAGGTGCAGAAGGATGCAAGAGTTGTAGAAACAGGTGGGAGAGGTGCAGAAAGAGGAAAGATGGGTGCAGAAAGAGGCAAGAGGGGTGCAGGAAAAAGCAAGAGAACTACAGAAAGAAGCAAGAGAGGTGCAGAAAAAGGCCAAGAGAGGCGCAGAAAGAGGCAAGAGAGATGCAGAAAGAGGCAAGAGGGGTGGATAAAGAGGCAATCAAGGTGCAGATATCAGCAAGTGGGGTGCAGAAAGAGGCAAGAGAAGTGCAGAAAGAGGCAAGAGGGTTGTAGAAACAGGCAAAAGAGGTGCAAAAAGAGGGAACAGGCGTGCACACAGAGGCAAGAGAGTTGCAGAAAGAGGGAAGAAGGGTGCGGGAAGAGGCAAGATAGGTGGAGAAAGTAGCAATAACAGTGCAGAAGGAACCAACAGAGGTACAGAAAGAGGCAAGATGGGAACAGCAAGAAAAGTGCAGAAAGAGGTAATAGAGGTGCAAAAAGAGGCAAAGGAGGTGCAGAGAGAGGGAATGGGGTACAGAAAGAGGCAAGAGAGGTACAGAAAGAGGGAAGAAGGGTGCAGAAAGAGGGAGGAGGGGTGCAGAGTTAAGCAAGTGAGGTGCAGAAAGAGGCAAAAGAGGGGCAGCTTGCCAGGAGCAGTTAATAGTAAATGAGCAGCTCCAGCTGCTCCAATGTCTCTCTTTTGGGGTTATTTCTTCATTTTTTTGTGGGTGTCCCAATCCCACCCATGACAACCACAGCTTTCCTTTTTTTTTAGGGCCTTGTGGGGCCGCATTAGCCCTCACAGCCCCATCAACAACCCTTTTATCATCCATCATGGGTGCCAGCGAGAGCCAGCTCCATTACCTTGATAGGGGGCAGCTTTTATTTCTGCTCCTCTCAGGTAGCAGCAAAGCTATGTTCCCTGCCCAGGACAGGGCAGGCATGGAATTAGATTTGTATGGGGTGGGGTGGGGATGGAATGTGTTCCCTGGGACAGTAGCTGTCTTCAGGCCTTTAAATGGCATGGGGAGGAGTGGGCCACATAAAAATAAAATTCAAATTGGGCCTGGGAGATAGGGTCCCAACGACTTAACTGGCTTAAGGGTATATGCCCCTCACCACAAAAATGATATTGGCCCTAGGGGATGGGGTCTCGGGGACCAACCCCACCCAAAATTAAGTCTGCACTGACTCCCGGGCCATAGCCCACCAGACGGCTTATTATTTAGAATTGCTGGAATTCATGCATTTTTATTTGTTTTTACCGCATATTCACCGATATTCCACGGATCTACGGTACGGTTAAACAAAACTATGTTTAGTGCCCAAAGGGGACCTCACCACTAGACCTAGAGGGTCAAAATATCCTTCTTCGTCCCCGCTATATGTTTACATTTTTTATTTTTGGGACACAGGTACCAAGTTTCCAAGTCCTTACATGGCTGTCACAATGTCCTTGCTGATGGTGCGACAGCCGATCAGATCCTACCTTTTCACCTGTCATCTTCCAGGTATGAAATATACATACAATTTGAACCTTCATTTCTCAAAAACTACTGAACTAAATCACTAAAAGCATGCTTTCTGGGTAAAGTGCTAGCTTCCTGACAAATTTGGTGGTATTCCATTTAGCCATTTTTTTGTATCAGTGTTCAGTTTTCCTACGGAAATCTGCATGGATAAAATGTGTTTCGGGATCCCCTTTTTTCTCAGCCCCCACTTGACCGATCACCTCACCATGAAACTTTCCAGAAAGGAACGGAGGACATTTAGACTTTTGTTCAGAAAGTTTTTTGAAGATTTGTCGAATAACCTAAAAGGTATAAGAAAACCAAAAAATCAATTGCCTATGGAAATGTGGTCTTAAATATAACAAACCAGTGATTCCCTGACCCCCCCCCCCCCCCTCGGCCTGATGGGAGGTTGTTCCAGAGCAGCCACTCCTGAGGACAAAAACTTTCATTTTTTTAATCAGTGCTGTAAATCTGCAGGGGATCTGTGGCATCATTTAAAAAATAAACGCATGGCCAGCTTGATTTTAACCAATAAACCCCCCAGGTTGGGCCAGGGCATAGGGGTTGGCACGTTTATTTAATTGAAGTGAGGGGGTGAACCTTCTTGAGGCCCTAGGACCCCATCCCTGGGGATGATAGATTAATTATTGGGAAGGTGCATGTGGGCCCCCTCTGTGAGCCTTTTTGATGCACCAGGGACCCGATCACCTAGGGCCAATTTTAATTGACAAGAAGGGATGGAACCCACCAAGCCTCTTGGAGGCCCTGGGGTCCCCATTGCCTGGAGCTAATTAAGCTTTTTTATTGGAGGGGTGTGCACCCCTCCTCCTTGAGCCTTATTGAAGTACCTGGGACCCTATTCCCTGGGGCAGTGATTTTCATTTTGGGGATGGGTATGTGGCCCCCACACCGATTTGTACATTGGCCCCAGGGACTCTTGTGCCCAAGGCCAATGACTGTTGCAGTGTCCCGTGGACTCCATCCCTCAGGACACTGCATTTCCTGCCCTCGTTCTCCTGGACAGGGAGCAGAGATAAATGCTGCTCTCACCCCGGCTGGAGCAAAGTTAAACAGCTGGCTCCTGACAGCACCACAATAGGTACTGGCTGGGAAGCCAGCTGGAGCCACGGGACCTTGAGACTCCCCAGGTGGTCCCCAATGGTTAAGACTGATATGAGTGCTCCTGGCTTACACTGCACCTTGCGTGGTTGCAGGCTTGGGAACAGGCTGAGTCCACTGGAGTACTCCCCCCTGTGGCCCCCAACATTTGGATATGGATATGTTGCAGGTGCTCAGGGTGAGTACCAAGGCACCCAGTTAAAAAAACAACCACCAACAGCCTTTTTAATTTATATTGTGGAAGATTTAGGGAGTGCAGCAGCCCCCTCGCCCCAGCAACATAAAAAAATGCAGTAAGACCCCATGGTTATTGAATCCATGACCCCAGGACAGCTTACCATATATTTTTAAGCACTCTGCGCTTTGTGGTGGATCCTAGGTTTCCATTTTCAAATGTTAAGAAATAGACTCAAAGACTTGTTGATGTTTCTTTTTCTTTAGTAGGTCTTTATTAAAGATTTTTTATGACAGACACTTTTATTAAACATTTCAATTTGTGAATTTATATATTATACATTTGATTACAGTTAATGGTGACTTTGGGACAAAGATAATAGTTCTGCTTTGTTTATGTTGATGTGCTAACCCCTTGATAAAGCCAATAGGCCTGCTTTTTATATTTAGGTGGTCCACCCTTTGACAAAGTCAGTAGGTCTGCTTACTTTAAATTACACACATTTTCTGTCTGCCTAACATTAAAAGAGAACCTCTATATTTTTACATCACATAGTCAGCCGTGCGCACCCACATGGGTTGGACACAGATGCGGTATGGCAGTGGCACCCTCATGGGTTTGGGCTTTAGTTATATTTACTTAAGATAACTATAGCTGGTGAATTAAAATGGTTTTGTTCGGCTAAAACGGTATGCACTAACAAGTGCTTGTGCTCTTCATAGTGAAATTGGTATTCATCTAATTGATAAGTTTAATTTACTTATATGTCCCTAATAAATGGCATTACATTGCCTGCAAAGTAAATGCTGCAAGTAGATTGCAGCACTTATTCTGTTACCCCCTTAAAGCATCACCCCACAACATGTTTCAGGTGTGCTACTGTAGCCTGTAGTACAGTTTTAAACTGTCAAAGTTGCTGCACTGCGTGACAGCGAGAGATCAAAAACCATCAAATGCACAGAGATATGGCACTATGCTGCTCTCTCCCAAGAACTGGTGCAAACTCAGGCTGTGGAGTACCACACACATCTTTGCACCATAGTGTAAAGGCGTCTGCATGAGTCTAGTGTAGGTTTTCCTATCGAAGGACACCCTTCCAGTACAAAATACTATGGTTTCCCAATTTGTATGTGTGCTGTACAGTAGAGCACACATACAAAGTGGGAAAAGTTAGGCAAAATAAAAGCATTTCCCCTTTTTAATGCCTACTTCGAGGTGGTATTAATTGTTGGTGCAAAACACTTTAAATTTAGTAGATAAGGTTTGAGCCAACAGTCATGAAGTGGTTGCATGGGAATGCCCATCTGCCACCCATTGAACCCCGCCTTGATGCAGGGACACGCAATGCACTGTTTTGCTTTACTTTCAGGCACCTTACTAAAGCTAATGTTTTGCACTGGAAAGTAAATCTAATAAAAAATATATTGTGCATGTTTTGTATCCCTTTTACGTTTGTAATCTGGCCCTATGTTTGCATCATGATAAAGCAAAGTAAATGTGAAACATGTTTTGGGGGGTTCCGGATGTTGAAAGGAACACCTGAGTCTGTGTTAAAGGAGCATACATTATGGAATGTGTGGTTGTTAAGGACCCTTCCTAGGCTACCTGATGTTCCAATCCATTAAGTACTGTGGTACACGTGCAGTACTGGGGGATTATCTGTGTTACTCTCACCTTCGGATATAAATGTCCACAGGTCCGATTCTGTCACTCAGAATCAATACCGGACTGGGAACCAAAACCAGCCCTGGCAAAGTGCTCGGCCGCCCCCCCCCCCCCTCCTCCTCCGTGGGGTTGGAGGTGCCACAGAGCTCTTTGCCAGGACCGGTTTTCGGACGATTTTGCAGCTTTGCTGCAAAAACGGCCCTGTAACAAAAACGGCCCCCAGGGGCCCAAAACCAGCCCCCACCCGTGCGGCGCACCGGGGGATTGCCCTGTGCCCGCTATGGCCAGACCGGCCCTGCTCAGAATCTTCCAGTGGTGCCGAAGGTACCATTTTACGTGCAGCTAATTTTAATGCAGGCAGACAAACAATGGAGCCTGGCCAATATATACAATAGCAGGATCAGCTGGTGACCTTTAAAAGTGGTGGGCAAGCAAAGTGTACCACCACCTCCAAAAAATAAAAACACATTTTCCCTCCCTACAAACTCCCATATTTTTAAAAAAAACCTCCCTCAAAAGCCCAAATAAACACAACCTCTCCCTCCAAAATAAAACAAACAGTACATGCATTACACATTATATTAATTAAATAAAGCTAAATTGTACTTACCCATGGGTTCCCTGTCCTCCTCGCTGTCTTTCCGAAGACTGTGGAATGAAGAACCTCCCTAACCAGCCCTGGCACTGCTCTCATGCTGCATGAGAGCAGAGCCAGGATTGGATGGACTGGGTTGGCCTAATGCTCATTCAGGCCCTAAGGGCTGTCTTGGACCTAAGGGTCCAAGACAGCTGGGTGGAGAGCGTCAAAGTGCGCATGTCACTTTGGCCGGCACAAGACCACTGGCCAAAGTGACATGCGTACTTTGAAGTGCATGACCAAAACTACTCCAGTCCTCCTGCTGTCAATCAGAAGCATAGGACACGCCCTCCTGGCTTGGAGGCAGGCTCGCGGCATGCCTTTGTTAAAAATAAAATGGCAATGAAATTATTTCATCACAAATTTTTATAAACATTTTTCGTGGTCGCAGCTGGCAGGGAAATCAAAGCTCCCCATTCCTCATAAAGAAACTGCCGCTGTACACTAGAAATGAAAGGCTGACTCTCTTACACCACCCCACACCCAATATAAGACTGATTGATGTGAAGAAAGAAGAATGTAGGATTCGAATTACTAGATTAAAGTATTTCTGGCAAGACCGACGTGTGTTATCTGTAGCTGGCTAATTCAGGGTACAATGTATAGTCACAGCAGCAAAGAGATTAACATTAGTATTAAAAACTGCCTCTAGTAAAATGTTGTTGCATTTGTGCAAAAAGAAAAAAGATGGCTAACAAAAATGCATAACTTTTACTGCTTGTCTAGAAATTCAAAGTCAATCAAGCAGCATTTATTTCAAGCTAGGTTTAGCACCGAGGAAAATGTGTGCAGGGTTGGCTTTAAAGCTGTTGGTGCCCGGTGTGACAATCCTTTTAGCTCTTCCCCCCAACCCCATCTCCTAGGATTCCCTCACCACCACCAGGCACATACCTCTCTCACATACATTTCATTTGTTTTAAAGAACTGGTAAAAGCTGACCTTACTATAAGAATGTATATCTACGCAAACAAATACTTCTCAGCAACATTAGGAATATATAATGAAAGAAGGCGGGGGGGCAGAACGTCCTAACCTATGTTATGTCGTTTGCATGCAGCTCTTTGACGGCTGTTTGCAATAATCAATATTCTATATTAGGGTTCAATCTTATGAACTGCGGTAACAAAAGGATCTCTGTGACAAAAGCAGCATCCACTCAGCAATCCACATAAAATACAGATCTGTGATCTGCACGGTATGCTTCTTTGCAACAGGCATATTAACCCTTTGCGCTACTTTATGGCAAGCCAAAACTGCCTCTAAAACTCTGTCCTCTCTCTCTAGCAGGAACATTAATCACAAGAGTTATCTTGACATTTTTAATGCTGCCTGAAAACTGGACACACAAGGAACTATGCCACAGGTGTTTTTAAATTGTAAGTTATTACTAAACAGATCGCCCCCCCACCCCTGAGATCAGCGTCCCTTCCCCAGGTCAGCGCCCAGTGCGACCGCACCAGCAACTGCCTAAAGACAGCCCTGAATGTGTGGCACATTTTTGCTGTGTTTACATAATAAGCAACCGAGAAAATGTTTTCTCTCGACTTTTAACCCCTTAAGTGCTGCGCACGACCAACGGCCGATGGCACCACTACCTCCGTAGTGCTGCCGTCGGCCGTTGGACGTTCGAACTGCACCTGCGCAATGGAACGTCCAGCACTGGAGCTGGACGTTCCATCGCAGCTAAGGTGTTAAAACTCAAAGGATGCGACTAAGGGGATACTTACAACTGAAGTGGTGGAGAGAGGCGTTAGTCGTTATGAATTAATGCCTCACTCCTCCACTTCAGAAACGCAAAGCTGCACCATATTTACGAGAATATGGTGCAGCCTTGCGTTTCCCCCTGCTCTGTCGATACACTTAGCAGTGTAGCACCAACGCAGGCAGCCATGAAGCACAGTGCAAGGGTGTCTGCGTGCAGGGGAAAGATTGTTTATGCACAGGAAGGTCCCCCTTCCTGTGCATAAACAATCTTTAAGTGCCATTTTGTAACTTCTGTGTGTGCTGCTTAATGCAGCACACATGACAGTCACAAAATGTTATTTTTTTAAAGATTGTTTATGTTCAGGAATGGGGACCTTCCTGTACATAAACAATCCAAGGCTTTTTGCTTTTTCCATGTATGCTGCACAAGGTACCACACATAGAAAAAGCAAAAACAAGGAGCAATAAATAATTTCTCCTCGATTTGCCAACTTAAGACCAGGTATACCCTGGTCTTAATCCTTAATGTTACCGTTGCCTCCTATTTATGCTGCCCTTTTAACTAGGGGGCAGCATCAAAATCAATGGGTGTTGAGGTGGAACACCCACTCCAACACCCACTGCCCGCCCCTTTCACGCTAAGCTTAGCGTGAAAGAATGCCTTATTTACAAGGCAGCGATAAGCCACGTTAAGTGGCTTAACGCTGCCTTGTAAATAAGGTGAGGCCCCTATCGCCACAACAACGTCGATATAAATGACGTTGTGGTGGTGATAGGGACTTTTACATATGCCCCTAGGTTTAAGAATACTGTATTTTCTTCTGTTTTATTAATATGATAGTAAAACATCGCAAAATACGTTTTCTCAGTCTTTCTATATAGGGGTTATTGTTGGATTAGGATTTCCTTGTTCAGATATTTGTTATGCTATCAAAATGATTGATTAACAATGATTGAAAACGAATCTGCATTATTCTGCAATGTGTACAAGAGAAACATGTATTTACTCCATTGACTTCTGCTAATCCCACAATCCGGTAATGTAGATTTGTCCTGTTTTTCGGAGTTATTGCAAAGTCTCTGCATGGCCCCAGGCACTCACAATCCAACTTTTTCTGAACTCATGAAAAAATTTGGCATGACACAGTCCTTAGTCCAAGGGCCCATCAAATGAGCCATCGACAGAAATTGGATTTCAATTACATGGCATGCTGATAGAGACCTGCTAGGTATGAGTACACTCCAACATGCTCCTTGTGATATCATTATTGTAGAAAGCAATCCTGATCTTCGTAAAAAAGGGATGCAAGGAAGATTTCAAACAGATGGCACAGGCACATCCCATATTCCCAAAACAATAGGTGTGCTTAAACTGGAGATGGCTGTGAGTATCTTTCTGTCTGAAAAATAATAACGATTTGCATTTACAGAATGAAAAGACTCTGTTCGCTTTCCCTCTTGAAACCCCTTCTGCAGATAGATTTGATTGGGAAATGGAGTCTGCAGCAGAGAGATGAGAAATGAAGTGCAGACATCTAGATGTGCTTGTTGAAGATGAGGGCCAGAGACTCAGTGGCTGGGCTTGGAAACTGCAGCCTTTTAGGGGAGAGAAGGGGAAGCAAAACACAAAGGGGCTTATTTACAAGCCCAGTGTGCCGTCGGGGCGTCACTTTTTTATGACACTTCGGCAGCGCACTAGGATTACCCAAATCTAAGAGGTGACGTAAAGCCACCTTGCGTGGCTTTTCATGGCCTCGTAGATATGGTGTGAGGCAACGCAGCGCAAGTTTCTACATTGCCTCACACTGTGATGGAGGGTGTGACATGAGCATTACGGTGATGCTCCCACATACCAGCCATGGCATTTGACATATTCCCAGATTTACCAACATGATGTAAACCCCGTCAAAACCCTACACTTCTTCAGGGGTGGTGTATGGGTTGTTTTTGTGAAGAAAAACGTCCCTTCTCCCACAAAAACAAACTTATTTCAGCACAGACACACTTGCATCATGGTGCAAGGAAGGGTGCCTGCATTGCCGCATTGCAGCCAGAGCTGTGAAAGAGGACAGGAATGTGCTGTATCTTATCTATACATCACATACCTACCCTTTTCTTTTGAAATAGGGCAGCACAGCAGGAAGGCATGCAGCCCTGTCCTACTCCAAAAATATTCTAAATATGGGACCATGGGGCATATTTACACGAGGCTTGCACCACCAGAATGTCACTTTTATGATGCTCTGGTGGCACAGGCCTCTCAATCATATCTATGAGGCGATGCAAAGCCACTCTGCATGGCTTTGCAGGGTCTCATAGACATGGAGTTAGGAAAGGTAGTTCGCTCGGAAGGCGGTCCATGGGCGCTGGCAGTGGGTGTTCTTAAGCAACACTCATGGATTTTGACTCTGCCCCAGAGTTACAAAATTACATGTACCTGAGGCAGCACCAAAACCTTATGTATCCTTAGGGGAGCAGTAACGAGGAGAAATATTTTCATTTCTCTTTGTTTTTTCCTCTTTCCATGTGTGCTGCAATAGAACAAGAAAAACGCCTCAATGGATTGTATTTGTGCAATAAAAGGTGCCCCTTCCTGCACAAAACCAATCCTGCATCTGCGTTGGCAATAGGCACCAAATTGTGCATCAACGCTGGCTGAAAGGACAGCAGCGCATCAAAAACATTTGAGGTGCTGCCATATGCCAATATTTTGTAAATATGCCTCTAAACGTTTGTGAAAAAGAAAGACTTCTGAGAATCTTTGGTCTCATTCTAGGATCTTTGCATCTTTTCTTCGTTTGAGGTATTCCATGCAAAGCACTCATGCTCTATACATAGTCCGATAGGATACCTGCAGACAACCCACAATGGTGAATAATGGAGCAATATGCGGTACCACATAGAACTTTATTCATGAACCCATATAACCACAATATCATGTGGGGTTGTTTGTGTGCCGTTCAAACTTTTCTTTGACCACTTATACTAGGTTTTTCTAGCACTAAGCAGTTGAGCTGTGTTGAGCTGTAGTGCCCTTCCATAGCACTCTGTGTACTGGGGCATTTAGGTGGTGGTCTAAACGCTCTTGACGGTGGTGAAGTCATGATGGTTAATTCAAACATATTGCCATTGGGAGAGTGATCCAGATGCAAGTCTTTACTCCCTGTTTGTACACCTTCCATCTGCCTATACAGATCAGGAAGAAAGAGGGCTGGACAGCGCGGGCCAAAGACAGTAGATCTTAACATTCTATTTGTCAAGGGAAACATCATCTTATCCCTTAGTAAGGAGAAGTGTGGGTCACTGGTTAGAGGATGCAGACCCTGAAGCAGAGGTCAGGCCTGGGACCAGGGATCAATTCCCGACGCGGAAGGGTCTTGAGCCCAAATGTCCACGGACTCGATAATTCTCGCTGCGGTGCCTACTCGAATCACGGGTTCACACTCTGCAACTCTGGGCAATAGCTTGCTTAATCTCCACTACGGCCCCCCCCCCGCGGTGGGATGCCTGGCTTTCACCTTGGGGATGCCCAGTAGGGGTTATCTCACAGGGAAAAGACAGGACGGGTTCCCAAAGCAAGCGCCTTGAGACCTTGCGGTGATAAGGCACTATATAAGAACATTTGACATTTGACATTAGATAGTGAATGCAATAACCTGAGAAACAGTGATGTATTAAATGGAGGCACTTATCAACGCAATTTCCTCCTTTGTATTTGCAATGCCTTGCACAATATGAACCCCACAATTGTATGGCACTTCTAGTTTATCTTGAGGTTCTGTATTGCACACCAGTTCTCTTACTCCAGCTTCGAATTGATCAGGCTCCTACCAACACACACCTAAGAAAGACTGGGAAAAGACAGATGATCTTTCAGAGAGCAGATACTGAAAAAGATGATGCTACTAAGAAGGTCTTTGATCTGCAAGGTCAAGAAAAGAATGAAATACAATAAAAATCTGAGGGATTTCATTTTTGAAGAGATTGTGCTAGTTGCTCCAACATGGAAGTATCAGTAGGAAAATCACCAGGATTCTTATAACTTTCTTTTGGAAACAAAACCTTGACCTCTCTTTTATCACGATTTGGCTGAAGAAGACTTTGCTTCATCCATTCATTAATCTCGTGGGACATAATATTGTGTCAAATATATCGAGGACAAAAATATTGTGAAGGTAAGTTTCTATAGGTAAGCACATTTTTACTATCTATATCTCCACATATATGTACCTTGACTTGATATATATTCAAGGTATGTATATGTGGATTTAAGAATAGTAAATCTATACTTACCTATTTGCATTTACCTACTCAATATTTTGGTCCTTAATATTTTTGACACAAAATTCCGTCCACGTGATATTTGTGTTTCCAATATTGTCAGTGATCCGCAAAAACAGCATAATATGAAAGAAATTAGCGAGTAAAGGGGGTATTATGGAGCATAGAAAATGACCAGCATTTACAAACAAATGTTTTTAGCTGTATAGTATACATGATGTTGTAGGAGTAACATCCAGTTTTACCACACGGGATAAAATTGAAGAGAAGAGATCTTTGAGGATTGAAGTCCCCTTACCTTGTTGTGCATTAGTAACAGAGAAAAATAAATTCTCACACCTATCTCACAATACACAATAGGTGTTGTCATACGCGGACGACGCACAAATAATGGTCTCTATTGCACATTCGCTAAAGGACTGTGCCCTTAATTTCAGGAGCTGTATGGAGGCTGTTTCCCAACGGATGCTAGAGAATTTCCTGAAGCTGAATGGAGAGAAGACCGAGGTCCTGATTTTTGGGAAAGATCAGGAAATCTGGTCCAGTGTATGGTGGTCATCCGCGCTCAGGGAGTGCCCTTGCCCAGCTTCCCATAGGAAGAACTTGGGGGTGATAGTGGATACAGCCCTCTCCTTAGATCTTCAGGTAAACAGGACTGTTTCCACCTGTTTTGGTATTATTAGGATCCTCAGGAAGATCTCCCACTATCTTTCCCCTGATGGACGTAAGCAGGCCACAATGGCATTAGTGTCCTCCAGACTGGACTATTGCAATGCCCTTTATATGGGCATTAACAAGAGTCTCATCCACCGGCTGCAGACGGTGTGGAACGCGACAGCAAGGCTGGTGTTGAATCTTCGTAGACACAATTCAGCCACGGCCCCGCTCAGGAGCCTGCACTGGCTTCCGATGGACCGCAGGATTACTTTTAAGATCCTGTGTTTGACCCATGAAGCCTTTTATGATGCCGGCCCTGAAGACATCAAGGGCTAGATGTAGGTGGGCTAATACCGGTCGGTAACGGCCGAAAAACGGTAAATTTGCAGTTACCGACCGGTATTTAGCCCTTTGCGATGTAGGAGGCTGGATTTAAGGATTCAGTAAAATACCAAATCTTTAAATCCTATGTAGGGAGCACTCAAGTGAGTGCATTTTTGGTTTAAGGATTCGTTATTTTCCACCAACTACAAGTTGGTGGTAAATACCGAAAACCTTTTATAAAAAAATGTTGTGCTTTTTTAAAAGTGCCATGTGGCTGACATACATGCCCTTAGGTTTCAATAAGGAGAGAGGTAGGGAGAAGGGAACACTCTTATTCCCCACTAATCATCAATAATAACAACAAAAGAGTGTTCAGGTTCATCGGAAAGGACGGGTTTTAGAGCACAAAGATAAGGAAATAGGGGCACCTTCTTGGTGTTTTCAGAAAGCCCTCACTCACCGATCTGGTCGGTGACATGCTTCATCATCGGGCCCCACTGGGAGTGGCCGAATGCCACCCCAGTGTGCTGCAACGCCAGAATTACGGCGGAGCGGGTAATGTGAAGTCGTGAGTGGCTAAGTGGTTGTGTGAGTGACTAGAAAAGTGTACGTGGGGAGAATAAAAATGCTTTAAATGTATCAAAATATCTTTATTATCTGATCAATAAGACATATTAAAATATGTGAGGGAGAACTAAGCCAGATAAATTAGATGGCTTGTTTCCTCTAGCTTTATGGTCAACATGTTTCTGCCAATGTCGGTGTTAATTTACCTATGGTGTAATAAACCCCGGCGGTATGGACACGCTAAGGCCCACCCTACCAAGGGACGTGAAAGTGAAAAAATTAAAATACTGTCAAAAAAGAAGTGCAAATGCTGGTAGGTACTCGCAATTATGGAGACCACACAAAAATTAAAATGCACTTGACAGGTGTGAAGCTTGCACACCATAGAGCTCGGGAGGGGGGTGGCGATGTAATTGGCACACTGCCCTCGGCATCTAGCACCCGAGGGCGGTGTGCCAATTGCATTGATATTTTGATACATTTAAGGCATTTTTATTCTCACCACGTACACTTTTTCTAGTCACTCACACCACCACTTAGCCACTCACGACTTCACATTACCCGCTCCGCAGTAATTCTGGCGTTGCAGCACACTAGGGTGGCATTCGGCCACTCCCAGTGGGGCCCGATGATGAAGCATGTCACTGACCAGGTCGGTGAGTGAGGGCTTTCTGAAAACACCAAGAAGGTGCCCCTATTTCCTTCTCTTTGTGCTCTGAAACCCGTCCTTTCCGACGAACCTGAACACTCTTTTGTTGTTATTATACATGCCCTTAGGGCATGTATGTGCGCCACATGTGCACACATGCACCATTCAGGGGTGCCACAGGGTGTCAATGTGACACCCTGCCACCCTTGAATATGCTCCCCCCATTCATTCCTATGGGCCTCCAGGCCCATAGGAATGAATGGGAAGGTGACTCCTTATTACCGAATCGGTATTACTGATTCGGTAATATGGAATCTTACCAAATCAGTAACATTTACCAAATTATTTCCTACATCACAATTACCGATTCTTAAATACTGAATTGGTAAAATTCGGTATTTAAGAATCGGTAATTTGTGATTACCTACATCTAGCCCCAAGTCGCTTGTCCAGCATTATGACCCCATCAGACCCCTTCGATCTTTACATAAAAACCTTCTTGTTGTCCCTAGGTTTGAGAAGGTCAAATGGGGTGGTAGAGCTTTCTCCACGGCCGTGCCCAAATTGTGGAACTCCCTTCACATAGAGATCTCCAGTCAGGCCTCTCTTCTTTTATTTCGCATGGCCTTAAAAACCTGGCTTTTTTCTGATACTCTTGTTTAAGTTGGCCTCAATTTCTTCTGTGTCCGGTTGCTCCGCACTAGCACCTTGATGCCCTTGGGCTAAGTCCGCGCTCTACAAGACTACATTCATTCATTCATTCATATATCGGCATCTAAATTATCAATATATATATATATCTATATCTATCTATATATATAGATAGATATAGATATATATATGTGTGTGTATATACCACACACATTATATAAGAAAACAAAAATAAGAAAGGAGTGGGGAATTGGGCCCAACAGGTAGAACCAGAGGGCAAAATTCAATTATTGTAACTTTGGGCCCAAATTGAAGGGGCCCCCAATCAAGCCAAAATATATTGTTGGTTCAGCATTCTGTAATAGACCTGTTTGTGTATTGCCATTCACTATTTCTGTGAGCCAATCTTCATGAGAGGTTGATGCTTGAAATGTCTAATGTTGCAGAATGTACATTTTGCCTGCAATCTGCTGTGCCTATTGGTAAGACATTGGAGTACAAGAGTTGAGGTGGTGAGAGCCCCACTCAAGTAATAAACACAACCCTTGTCAGGGTGAATCACAAAAGTCACTAAATAAAAGTGTGCTTATTCCTCTGATAGCTTGGCACAAAAGATGTCAGCCTTAACCTAGATGCAATGCATAAAGTATTCATGTAGCACTCAAACAGTAATAAAGTGGAAACACAACACAAATACAATCCCAAACCAACTTAGAAATAAAAAGTAACATTTAATGATATCAAAATTACAAGAATCCAATCAGAGGAATCAGAGTTAGGAATTTCTAAAGTTTCAAGTGAAAGTAATTTTTATTTTTTAGGCAAAAATGGCACCCAGAAGAACCACCAAGTTTACATTTGTGGTTATCGGGTCACGCGAGAACGGGTCAAAGGTATTGCGCCAAGATACCCCAGTTGGGGTGAGTCGTACGTGTTATTAAGTTAAATCATCCATTCAAAGTCACATGTTTAGTCTGACCATGATCAAGCACAGGCTGGATACAGGGACCAGGTTTGTCCCCGTAGAGGTTTTAACTTCTCAAGTTCAACTCCACGCAAGGAGTTGCAGCCGGAGCTTTGCGTTGGCGGGGGTCACGAGGATGTTGATGTCGGTAAGAGAAATAGGCTCCGCTGTTGCTTTGTTTTGGTGGCTGATATGGGCAGCCGCTGTTTAGAGAAGAGTAGATTGAAATTGGAACATTACATTGGCAGACAAAGTGGTGACCAGTGCTGATGATGAGAAGCCCGCTCGCAGTCGCAGAGAGCCCCATACTTCTGGATTTTCACCTAGAGTACAGAATTCTGTAGATTTGAGCTAGGAGGAGTACACTCTGATGCAATCCTAAGGGTCCCGGACCTGGGTGTACCTCTAGGAGATCAGCACTCACTCGAACTGATGCAGCAGCAGTCTTAAGCAGGGTCAGGCAAGTCCAATTGGTGCTGGCAGTTGCAGAGAAACCTCTAGAAGCATGTTGTGTCCCTGTAGCTCAAAAGTGAGGTCAACCAACTGTCCTGTGCAGTCACTTCTGCGGAGCCTCGTTTCAAAGTAAGCAGGTTTAGTCTTCCTTCTTCAGACACAAGGGCAGTTCTTCTTCTGAATCTCCACAGGCCAAGCAGAGTTCTGATGAGAAGCTGTAAACATGCCACTTTTATGCCTTGTGCCAGTCTTCATGTAGGGAAATCTTTGGCCTACTCCAAAACTGATTGTGGTCAGTTCTTCCTCTTCTGTTGGGTCTGGCTCCAACCTGTCTATTGTGACAAAGGCAAGGACAGGCTAGGTGTCCGGTTCATTTGTATGTGCTGCAAGAAGGGTCCTTTGAACTGTAATTAGCAACCCCAGCAATTCTGTTAGAAAGACCCGCTCTCTCCACAACCAGGCCCCTTTTATCTCCACACCACAGGAGAGCTATTCACAAACATGTGACCCTCGACAATGGCAGAAAGGAACATTTGGTTTAGGCAAAAAAATCCATCTTTCCAAATGCACAAAACGTGATGGATGGAATGCTTAAATTAATCTCACCCACTGGTAATAAGTAGGCCGTATCCCAGTCCATTATTATTTTGCATACCATGCAACCTCAGTTGAACCCCACTATATACAAATCAGTCTTGACCTTGCTTCTACGGGAGCAGGTCAGTCCGAACTGCCAGGTCAGATCTGTTCAGGCATCAGGTTATCTAGAGTAAGAGGAGCCATTGTGTCAGAAGGTTCTGCTTAAATTACCTGGTGTTTCCAGGCAGCTCTTGCTTCTAAAAACAATTGTTGGTGAGAGGGCTTACTGCCTAGCGTATGCCATAAAGGAATAATGTTTTGCAGTAATAGAATACTAATGAAAGGAATAGTGGAAATATTTAGCCCAGAAAAGACCTCATGTGTTGTATCTGGTTGGACTCCCTTCCGAATTCAGATCATGTTTTGAGAAGGATCTGCAACTAGGGCTGACAAGTAACAGTTATAACCCCTCGAAAAATAAGCAAGAGTGGTGCATTATTGCATGGAAACAGTAGATGGTCCAATGTGCTCAGGGATAGCCATTCAAGTCTATACATGCTCCTTGGATTGGCATAGAAGATGGTGACTACCAGTGGGGAAAGTGAGGTCATCAATTGGCACCTAGCCCAGTCAAGATGGGTTCCGCGGACAGTGAATGGTGAATGGTGGCCTCTGGGCATCCTTGTTCACACAGATAAAGTTCCTCCAGGGATTGGATAGGGTGTGGTCCAGGCAGGTCACTGTGGATAAATGAGTCTGTATCATGCAGCCGTTTACTGTGAACCTGACTAGGCCCATTGCAGCACCAGCATTCTAATAAATTTCAACCTTGTTGATGGCAGAAATCTGTCAGCAATGGACAATCATGCCATATTGTAGATGTGGAAGTTGTTGTCATATTCTCATGGTCCATGAATCTGGTGGTGGGCATTTGAGATTGGTGGAGGGGGTCATCTTATAGAACTGATTCAAGATAGTTCTTACTCTCAGCTCTTATGGGGGAAGGTGATATGCGTGTGCCAAGAGCTGTCCTCCAGCCACTAATCTCAAGATGAAGCAAACACAAGGAGATGATGGACGGAGTGCTGAAACTTTTCAAACACTCACCCCCCGTCACAGATCTGGGTTGAATCCATCATCATTCTTTAGCTCACTTCGCCACCTCAGTTCAGACCCAGCTATATGCAAATCAGTCTTGACCCTGTGCTTCATGGGAACAGTCCACTTCGGACTGCCAAACCAGGTCTTCCCTCAACAAGAAACAAGCATCCTGGGACCGGTTGTGGGGTAACACCCCTCATCAGCCAGGATAGCTTTAATCCAGCGGCAAAGTAAGAAAGGGACCCATGTCTGGGTGTACCCAGCCAACTTAGGGCTAACAAAGCAAACATACGATATCCTCCTTCATCTGATGATAATTAAATGGATAACTTGAAAAACCATGGCCAATTTGGAAAACCAGTTCCCATACATAAAAAGTAGGATCAAAGTCACGAAGAACAAATGGAAACAAGGAGGACAAAACAAGGGTTTTATGCAAAAGAATAGTTAAAGTAATTTTTTTTGCTCATCTTCAAATCAATAGGCTTCATCATTGCCGAAATACCAATGATAAGGCATTATAGCACACAACAAAGGAAGTTGATAATGACAGTGTTATGTATACAACCATACAAGCGCTCACGCTCATGTCTACATTCTAGTGTCTCGCGCACACATAAGACCATTCTAATATCTGTTCACTGTGCGCGACTCGCGCGTGTATTTCCCTTTGAATTCATCACGTGAAATGTTATGAATTAAACATGTATGTCTCGCTACTCATTACTGTTTGTATTGAATATATTGTATGTATAAACTGTCACCGAGGGTCAGTTACTGCCAATGACTGGAGCCTCCAGATGTATGCGAAGAGTGCTTCTTCATCTACAAATAAACTCATGTTTAATATCATGATTTCTGTGGATTAATACATGACAAATTGGCGACGAGGGACGGAGCATTTTGAACCTTTTAGAAGAAGCATTTCCGAGCATTTTCCGATCGAATTTGGAATTTATAATTACTTTTACTTCACATGATCGTCGGAACGCCTCCTTAATAACAACGAAAACGATTCCCAATACCTGCAACGGAAGCGACTACATTCAACCCCAGGTCTGGAATCCCTTTTCGTTTTTTTTTTCACGTGTGGCAGAGCGTCTGTGCAGCGGCTTCCCCTTGCGCCGATGAAGATCTTCATCCGCCCTACGCTTGAATGAACTCAAGCGGAAGCGAAAACTGCACTTCCTTTTAAGACGCTACTCCCCGTCTGAATAATAAAGACAAAAGAGGTGACTTCAATTTCACCATCGGCACCCGTTTACAATTTCAACGGTGATTCTCCAGTTACAAATAAAGAGGCAGAAATTCAGTATAAACGTGAAACGAATGGAAAACTACATCAACTGAAACAGGAAAACGTTCACTTCCTTCTAAGATCGTTGGACTGATTCTTCTACTAACAAGTAACTCTTCTTATTCAATTTTGTTTTTGTTAAAAACAAACATTAATTCATTTAATTACAAAAGGGACATATTATAAATACTTTACATAACTTAAATATATCTTCCATCATTATGTGTGCTCAGGGTTACACCCTTTCCCCACCACAAAGTTATTGGACAGCTGGTAGCTCTCCTTGTATGCCGTGGATTGAATGGAAAGCTTACTTCTTAAATTATATTGAGACATTAGATGCCAATGGAAAAATGAAAGCTCCAGAAAAGAAAGGCACATTCCTACACTGCTTGGGACCAGAAGGATTAAAAGCCTTCAATCAACTACCTACCTCACAAGCAAGTGGTGATATGAATGTTTTTGATAAGGCTATATATGACTTTGATAAATACTGCTCCCCTAAAATATGCATAGGAATTTCAAGGTATAAATTCTTTCAGAGAAAACAGTTAAAAGAAGAATCTGTTGATAATTTTGTTTCTTCTCTTAAAACATTAGCATTAGATTGCAAATTTGGTAATTTACAAGAAGATCTCATCAGAGATCAAGTTGTTATGCATTCCAGTAATGACACTATACAAGAAAGACTGTGGATAAACGGTGATGAAAATTTAGATTTTATAATATCCATTGTTAGGAAAGCTGAACTTTCTTGTAGGAGTGCACAACAAGTTAAAAACAAGGACATTTCGATTAGTAGAGAAATAGTTTCCAAGATTAATCAAAAATATGATAATAAAAATAAGGATTTCTCTAAAAAGAAACAAATATTCCCCTCCAAAGGAAATTCTGAAGATTTTAAAAGTAACTTAAAATGTTTTAGATGCAACAGTAAATCACACTTAGCTAATAACAAAAGTTGTCCAGGCTTAAAACAAAAATGTACAAATTGTGGTTTAATAGGACACTTTACCTCTGCATGCAGAAGAAACAAAGTCAACCAAAAAGTGAAATGTATTGAATTGAGTGACAATAGTGATGATGAAGATTTTACAAATGACTCCAACAACTGTTCTTATGTACTAAACATAAAGGAATCCACAATCTTGAATGTAAGTGACACAACCATTAAGAAAAAACCGTTATGTGATATGATTATTGGAGGTGTAAAGATCAACATGTATGCTGATTCTGGTTCACCTTATTCTATAGTATGTGAATCTGTATGGAAAAAACTATTTGTACCTAGATTAAGTAATCACTTAGAGAAAAGTGACATCAATCCTGAAGGATATTCTGGAGGAAGGATAGACATTTTAGGTTTCAGAACCTTAGTGTTCAGATTCAAGAATAGGAAATGTATTGCAAAACTATATGTTTCAAAGAAGGGTCCTTCAGTACTTAGCTGGTTTGATTGTGGTAAACTTGACATTGTACTTGATCCTAATAGCCCCAACCCTGTCATGTTGATAGATGAACAGAATGGAATATCTTCCTTGATGTTAAATACGTTTCCAAAAGTTTTTTCAAAAGGCATTGGGAAGTTAACCAACTTTAAACATGAAATCCGCTTAAAAGAAAATGCTTGTCCAAAAATACACGAAGCTAGAAATATTCCTTTTGCCGTTAGGGATGAAGTAAAGAGTGAATTGGACATTCTAGTCAAAGCAGGCATAATAGAGAAAATAGAATCATCTGAATGGGTTTCGCCCATAGTTGTTGCCAGACGAACCAATGGCAAGGTAAGACTTTGCATTGACCTTCGCCATCTCAACAATAATATTATTATTGATCAATTCCCACTTCCCCGCATTTCAGAGATGCTATCTGTTGTAGGAGGATCAAAGCTCTTTTCCACAATTGATTTATCTGCAGCGTACCATCAGATTGAATTAAATGATAAAAGTAAAGACCTGACTGCATTTATTACACCTTTTGGATGCTTCAGATTCAACAGAATGCCATTTGGTTTAGCATCTGCAGCAGCAATATTTCAGAGAGTTATGCAAGACATTTTGAAGGAATGCAAAGATGCCATCTGTTTCCAAGATGACATTTTAGTATTCAATGATGACAAAGATAAACACATTGCTGCTTTAGAGGAAGTTTTAGATGCACTCAATACACATGGCCTTACCATCAAGCATGAAAAATGTAAATTTGGTGTTCATTCTGTAAATTACTTAGGCCATGAACTATGTGAGGATGGAATCAAACCAAAACCTTCACTTTTAGAAGCCATTAAATCCGCTCCTCATCCTCAGTCTAAGGATGATGTAAGATCTTTCTTAGGCCTAGTCGAATTCTACGCCAGGTATGTACCTGAATTCTCGTGTAGAACATATAATATTAGACAGTTAATCAAAAATAGAGTTGTTTTTGAGTGGACGAATGAATGTGAGAAAGAGTTTTGTGATGTAAAAAATGCTATTTGTTCTGCGAATGCACTCTCTTGTTTTGATCCTTCTCTACAAAATATCATTACTACTGATGCCAGCTCGAAAGGTTTAGGTGCTGTGTTTACTCAAAAAACAGATAAAGGAAAAGAAGTTGTTATTGCACATGCTTCCAGAGCACTTACACCGGCTGAGGAAAAATATTCCACGATAGAGAGAGAAACATTAGCATGCATCTGGGCCTTAGAACATTTCAGAGTTTTTGTTTGGGGTAAAGAATGTATTCTAAGGAGTGATCACAAACCTTTAGTAAGACTTCTCACTACAGAAGGCATGTTGAGAGCCTCAGCTCGCATTGCACGCATGTCCATACGTTTACAAGACTTCATTTATAATATACAATATATACCTGGTAAAGAAAATGTTTCTGCGGATTTCTTATCTAGGATGCCACTACCCATACAAGAAGATTTACATAATGAATGGGATGATTTTCAAATTGCTTTGATTCATGATGAAGGTCCTATTTCAATTGATCAAACTATGTGGAAAAAGAAATTTGAAGACGATAAAATTTTAAAGAATGTAGCTACTTACATCAATACTGTTTGGCCTGATAAGAAATGTTTAGATTCAGAATTAAAAAGCTTCTGGGAAGTAAGAACAGAGCTTTCATGTTGTAAAGACATCATTAAAAGAGGAGAACGCATTGTTCCACCCATAGGTATAAGAAAGGATATAGTTTTACAAAGCCATGAAGGTCATAGTGGTATAGTCAGAACCAAACAACAAGTTAAAAATTTATTTTGGTGGCCAGGAATGGATATGTTCATCGAACGGTTGATCAGAAATTGTGTTGTATGTGCAAATTCTGATAAATCACTAGTGACTCTTAAACCAAATATGAGTACACACAACATCCCTGACAATCCATGGGAAACCATTGCAATAGATATTATGGGTCCCATTGGTCATGAATCCAAATATGTCATTGCAGCAATTGACATTTTTTCCAAATGGCCCATTATCAAGATTGTTCAGAAAATAGACACTGACTCTGTAATAAGTTTCCTCGATAAAGTTTTTATTGAAGAAGGACTACCAATTAGAATTATTTCTGATAATGGTGTACAATTCAGTTCAAAGAAAGCAAATGACTATTTTGCTAGACTTGGCATTACTCATTCCACCACTTCCTTATATAATCCTAGTGGAAACGGAGTAATAGAAAGATTCAATAGAGTCCTCAAGAGTGCCATACAATTTACCAGTGGTGATGAAAAAAAATGGGAAATTGAAATATTTAAAAAAGTATGGATGTACAGAACAAATGTGAATACCATGACTGAATATTCTCCTTTTGAAATTATGAGAGGAAGAATTCCCAGAACCATTGTGAATCCATCATGGTTAATCAGTTCTACATCATCAAAAGTGGATTTGAGTGTAGTTAAAGAAAATCTTATTCGCACTCATTGCACAAATAAGAAATACTTTGATGAGAAATTTGGTTCAAAAACAGACCCTACAGTAGAAGTCGGTATGTTAGTAAAAGTAAAAAAAACATGGAAAGTCAAAAAAGGAGAAAGTTCATTCATGGGTCCTTTTGAGGTAATAGAAGTACTAAAAAATTCAGTGAAATTATCAAACAATAAAGTTTGGAATCTCAGTAGAAATGCCATTCTCAAAGCTGATAAAAATATTTATCATAAAGGACCTAATTCTGAGCATTCTGATATGTCATTTTTAGATGGAGAATTAAGTGAAGGTAATGCTTGTGATAATACAGCCAACACACCTTGTTGTTCAAATGATAATTACGCTAAGCAAAATACAACCACAGAACCTAATTGTCAAAACAATGACATCAACAATCAAAAAGTTGATATCCAAAATGATGTTTCTCCATCCAAAAGAACAACTAAGAAACCCAAATGGTTGTCAGATTTTGTTGCTTACATATCTGGCAGAAGTTAAAATTTTTTGTATGTTTCTTTTTTTTCATTGTTTTATAAGGGAGGAAGGTGTGTTATGTATACAACCATACACGCGCTCACGCTCATGTCTACATTCTAGTGTCTCGCGCACACATAACACCATTCTAATATCTGTTCACTGTGCGCGACTCGCGCGTGTATTTCCCTTTGAATTCATCACGTGAAATGTTATGAATTAAACATGTATGTCTCGCTACTCATTACTGTTTGTATTGAATATATTGTATGTATAAACTGTCACCGAGGGTCAGTTACTGCCAATGACTGGAGCCTCCAGATGTATGCGAAGAGTGCTTCTTCATCTACAAATAAACTCATGTTTAATATCATGATTTCTGTGGATTAATACATGACAGACAGGTTTGTTTAAATTCCATCTCTGTGGGAAAATTAAACCTGCTATCAAACTTTCAGCCTTCCAAATAGCTGAATGACCTCTAGTACTCTCACATCTTGATAGTGGCAATGCACTGCGTGTTGGCCTCCCAAGTTCTATAATTTCCCCTCTCAAGGACATTGTGCATGCAGCAGTCCGATTAATAATGAAATGAAAACAAGTTAGACCACATGCGCCAGAGGCAAAAATTAACTTTAAACTGTCCCATATAACACACAATACTGTACTCTACGTGTTGCCTTCTTACTTACAGCAATAGTTTCGCACCATAGGAGATGAACAAAACACAAGAAGCAAAGCTGCACTAATACTGGAAACCCAAAAGCTAAACGTAGTACTTCTCATACCTAGCCCCCAGATGTTATTTACCCACACAAGTGAGGTACCATTTTTATTGGGAGACTGCAAATGCAGGGTGGGTGGAATTTTGTGGATCCACGCAGATTCCAGGACTTTCCATTACAGAAATGTGAGGAAAATTTGTTTTTTTTTTACAAAGTCTGAGGTTTGCAAGGGATTCTGGCTAACAGAACCTGGTGAGAGCCAGATAAGTCAACCCATCCTGGATTCCCCTGGGTGTCTAGTGTTAACAAATGCATATTTGCTAGGTTTTCCTGGGTGCCGGCAAAGCTAGGGTTCAAAATCTACAGCTATGCACTTTGCTAAAAAAAGCCTCAATTTTCACTGTAAAAATGTGGTGTGTCAACGTTGCGTGGCCGTAACCGTGACGCAAGGACAACGCAATCCTTTGGTAAATCTGGGCCTAAATAAATGTGTCTGCACATCCTGTAACCGATATGAGGGAAAATCCACAATACTACTGCTCCAATTTTAGAACCTCTTTAAAAAGGAGCTGCATACAGTGTATGTGCCTGCAGAGCTGAAGAACAGGAAGGAAGCGCTGGGTCACCAATGTCGCTGAAGCAGGAGCACCCTGAAATGTTCAGGCCCGCAGACAGTATCAATAACTCGCCTTCGGTGGCAGGATTCTGAAAGGAGCGGAGTGCTCAGAACTGTAATTAGAATTAGAGGCCGTTGTTCTTTACAGAAATGGGCAATTAAATGCCAGCCTATCGCTCACAGTGAGGTTAGTAGGTCACCTTTGGAACCATCATTCTTTTTATTTCCAAGGAAACAGCTTCTTTTAGAGGCAGCAGGCAGGAGTGTAACGAGGATGACATGGGCCCAGGGGGAAGAGAGGAAAATGTCCCCTTTAACTGCTGTTAGGGGTAGTAAAATACAGCAATTAGCAGGACTCAATGGGCCCAGTGCCACTGCACCTGCTGTACCAATGGTAGCTATGCCCGTGGCAGCAGAGCGCGGTCACCTCAAAGCCCACCGCTACTTGCACTGATGTTACCTGGCTTCGAGGAATGTTAGTATTTTATGCGATTTAACATTGAACTAGAAAGAAAAGCAATGTGTGTGGCAAGGCAAGAAGAAGATCAGATTTAACTATGCGCATGCTTGTACACTTACTATTTCATGCCTGCATACTAACACTAAAGCTAGAGTAATCCCAAGTCTGTATTGAAGTTGGCGCAGTGGTTAATTTGTAAAGAAGTAAGTGCTGGAGCTGGGGCTCTCGTAAGGATGCAGTTTGCACCATCCCATTTCTCCTAATAGCGCCGCCTAAAACAGGACCAACTACTAACCATGAAAGTGGGGTAAGGATGTGGATTATGGCCAGAGCTGCCAACTTCGAAGCTGGCAACCAGGTTTAAGTCTTGGCGCTGTCTCAACATCCTGTGGTTCTGGGCAAAAACCAATTAATCTCACTATGCCTCCCAATAAAGAATGTATCCTTAACTGGTGCTCATGAAACCAGTGTTGATGATTAAGTGCTGGTGCTGAGCACCAGAAACCATTGGCTCAAATTAAGCACTGCATTGGCAACATGGAATCCAAAGGGACTAATTATACAATAATTGGTACATACCAAACAGACCATGATGATGCAATTATTTGATCTAAATAGAAACGTTTAAGGACGAGGGTAAGCTGCTTTTATATCTAGTCTTAAAGGCACTAAGCGTACAACGCACATCTCTGTCTGGCATTGTCTCCAAGAAAGAAATAACTTCCATATGATCTCTTGCAGCTAAAATATAGGACACTGAAAGTAAATCAATCAATGTCTGCTTCTTCTTGACCACAAATAGTGTTGATCCTCTAATACATTCCCACCCAAAGGATACTTTATTTTTCGGGATTGCCATATGAGTAGCAAGCAAATTAGGGGTAAGATGTACAAACACATTGTCTGGTTGCAAACCATGAGATTCGGTAAAGCACAGGATTTGAGCAAATAAAATCTTTTCCGAATATCTCAATCCCATTTAGAGATTTAGTAATTTAGGACTCACACTTTGGAAGAGTAGTGTTTAGTGTGTCCCTTCCAAATAGCAGCAACTTATGGTATGTGTTAAGGTTTTGTGACTTAAATACAGTCTCAAAGGGTTAATATTTTACAGACTACTGAAATTTAGTGGAAAACTGTTCTCAAACGGAAATGGGTCCAAAGAGACCCTTTCCCCTTTGTAAATGGTCCAAAAACTTTTTTTACAGTAGTTTAAAAAGTTTCTAAACGTATCTCTTTTTAAATGCATCCCATTTACTGTAAAAGAAAAATGCACTACATAAAAAAAAGATTGCTTTATTTAAAACCAATCTCAGACGTGGTTGTCTGCTGACCCCAGAAGGCCACCTTCCCTATAATGGCAACAAACCATAGTGGGTCGCAATTTACGACCTATTGCATTAATATTCATTAGTCAAGTCGAATTGCGACCCACTGTGAGTCGATATATTGTGAACCGACCAATTAGTACGTAGGTTGGTTCACAAAATATCATAGGATTAGCAAAAGTCTGCGTGCAAATTGAGATCAGTTGTTGAGACTCTTATTTTAGCATATCTGGTCCAGTATTCCCCTTTAATGACAACCAACGTCCCCAAGAAAGTTTCTGAGCTACTGGAGAGACATTCAGCATAGGAATATATCTTAAACAGTAGGATTGTGCAATAATATCCCAAGCGTAAAATGTAATGCTAATCTTTTGTCTTGGACCATGAATTTGGATGGTAATTGAAAAAAGAATTTGAAGCAGCGACTCTCTATTGTTGACCATTTATCTTTCCCATCTAAAACAAGCAATGCTGTCCTTTACGAGTACTCAGGATTACCTTAAGAGCAAAAGCCACAATCAACAGGGCAGAAGAGAAGCCACCTTACTGCTTATCAAAATGTTGAAGGCCATTAGCAGTACTTAACACAGTACTTTATGTATTTATGAAAAGAGACTTCCAACTTAAAATGATGTTTACAGGTTGACTCTCCTCTAACTCTGTGTTCAATAGTCCCAAGGTAAAATAGTGGGGTTCTTGGCAAACATCACTGTTGGCTCATTATCGGTATTAATTATCAATTTATTTTGTCTAAAATGAACAAAGGAGCATTTATAAATTGTGAACAGCTTCTCCAGTAGGGTGTCACAGCAATAGCTGATGACATTGAACTTTATGGACATCAGTCTGGCAGAAACACTGGGTGTTAAGGTCCTTCAAACTTCAAGTCATTGCTTTCAAAGATCATAGAACAAGAGTTCGAAAACTTAGGTGCCAAACAGGAGAAAGCTCTGACTCCCAGGCTGGTGTGAACAAGTTGGTGAGCAGAAAGGAGTGTTGTGTATGAAAAATGTAGCCTACACGCAGGGGAATACGGATGGATTTGAGATCAAATGAATCTTGGGTTCGATTTGTGGAAGACCCTATGTCAGATACATAAATCTTGAAATGCCGGGAGCCAGTGTAAATTCCTCAAATAGAAGTAAATAGAGGAACGAAAAGGGCTGCAGTGTTCTAAGTAGCGCAACAGAAACAAGCAAAGTAGTAATTCAGTCATTAAAAAGCAAAGGCTTGACATTCGTTGCCATCTAGCTCGGGCTGAGTCCCGCATTAATCTGATTAACATTCATCTTAAACCATAAACACCCCGTCTCTACACACATTCACAGAGTAATTTTTACTCTGTGCCAGTACTGATCTTGGGCTACCACTTTAATGTGTAGTCCCACCAGTTAGTAGCCACAAATGAAAAAAAAGTCCCCATAAAGTTATTATGATATGTCTCCTGAACCCCTCCTTGCAGAAAATGAAGCAGTATTTGCCCAGGACTTTAAGAAGTTAGCTAAAAAAAATCCAAAAAGCCTAGAAGACAAAACATATCATTGTTATAATCCATTGTCTACAGGGATGAAGGCAATCAGACAACCAGTTACGTCACGCTTCACGTGACATCAATTCTCTTACTGTAATTTCTGGAGAATGGCCAGTAATCCTGTGGGAGTCTAGGTTGCTAACTTTGTCCACAAACACACAACCGGATGGAATGCTGAAGTCCACAAAGTCACATCTTAAAGAATGAACTACCTCAATGGGTCTCCGGGCTATTTCTCATAGGAGAAAACAATGATCTAGCCTGAATGTTTCCCTCAACGCTCCCTGCTGGTAATGATTCAAATAATCAATATCAAAATATGTTTAGTTCGAGGTATAACCCCATAAAACACACAGTAAAAAATGCAGTTAATCATACATACAACATTTCAAACAATTAAGACTAATGTTCACATAGGGATGGGGCGTAGCACATCTTATTAGGACTTACGTTGACCTACCCGCTTCTTCAGAGTTCGTACAAAATATAATATTCATACCAGAATACAATCAGTAAAAATGCAATTAATTAAACAAAAAGCTCGGAGACTAATTAAAACATTTATGTAAACATTTGCATTAAAGAATGACTTAATATTATGGAGCTACATTTAGGGTCTGACATAAAGACTGCACGGTTCATGAAGATCCAAGAGGTATGCAGAAATACAACATACCTGCGCGTATCGGATCTAGAATTTCTGAGTGCAACTTGATTATATCTAAGGTTCCCTGTTTTCTGTTTTTACTGATTTACAGATAAATTCAGACAGAAGGCTATTTATTTCCTTGTCTGTATTTATTTTTAAATGTGGATAAAAATGGAAATTGGATTGGTTTTTGAGTGATTCTAAATACTGTCTGCCATGACTGCCAGGCTAATAACTGTGTGGATTGATAGGTAAGAGGGTTAAAAAAGAAAGAACTATTAGTAAAGAGACTTAAACAGCAGTAGATATGCACGAGAGTGATACTGAAATGTGCATATTTTTGTATAAGTGCATTGATTTCTTCTGCGGGTTTTCATAGCATTGAAATCTGGCAGGCATTTAAGCATGAGTGCATATTTATCTGTTAAATAAATGTGGAAATATACCAGTTTCACCTTCATTTTTTTCACAAAACCCTAAATAAACAAGGATAAATACAGAGAAAATTAGCAAAAAAGAAATATGGATAAATACAGACAGAAATGTAAAAAAAAAAAAAATACCATAAAAACTGGGAGCCCTAATTATATCTTAAACCAAGATTGAAAGTGCAATATTTGGGGACCCCCTCTATGAGACCGTGTGGTCAGTGAAAAAGAGGAGAAAGAACATACAATAGTATCAAAGATTTCCCTCATCGACCATATTATTACATATAAAGATTACTTCACATAATTTGTCAATTCAGTTAAAAAAGTACACCTATAAACACTAAGGTTTATCTCAAAAATACATTTTTTATTTATATCAAAAAGTTATTCATTATTTTTTACTTTTCTTTTCTTTTTTGAAATAAGTCCATTTGACAAGTGACAGAATGTAGACTTCAGTCCTACAATATATATGTTCATTGATACATATTTCTCTTATAGTTCATACTGTTCCTAAAACAACCACATAAAAAAACACTAATATAACCATATCCCCCTGGATCACTTCATTCATACACATTAATATCAACTCTCATACCAGTCCTATCACTCTCACAACATCAACGCAAACTATATCAAAGCTTGGTACTCAAGAAGTCTCAATAGCAAAGTATGAGACCCAGCACTGGAATGGTCTACGTGCGTTTCGGTGGATTAAATGATGTCCGAAAACCACCTTCTTCAGGACCTCGTGAGATATAACACATGTGGATTCCAGGGGACCTACAAATACATATACAAAATATTAACATAGTGTACTAACATACAGGTGAAATAAAAAATTATCATTCCATTTAAATTTGTCTAGTCCAGACTAGTCCGGCCCACAACCACCCAGGAGAGGAAGTGTCACGTGCATTACCTGTTAGATTAGGGAAGTTGGCACAAGATTAACAACCAGGAATTACTTAGGCTGGCTAAACCAATGTCAATATAAGAGACACTATGAATTTAAATACCCCAGCAGTTAACATTTCTCCTTTCCTGTCTGTTACTAACCAGTTTGTGTTGTTACATGAACCTAGCGTATGAGATATTAATTTTCCAATATCCCAATGATGTCGATACTTTTTTCAAAATTATCCATTTTGAGGTTCGGGGGATCTTGTTAGTAGTTCCTATGATGACAAAATTGGGGAACCACTATTAGTGTACTTATGTCATTTTATTAAAAGAGATAACGTGATTTCAAGTAGCGTCATTTTACATACTTGTACACACAGAGATGAAGGTCCGCGTGTTATCCAAAAGGCCACAGCCTTATTCCAAATTTCTAATAACCAGTAGTAGTGTCAACCTATTCTGGAGAAAATGGGTGTGATATTAATAGTCCCTCCTGTTCTCTGATAGTCTCTTATAACTATTTAACCAAAACTGTTAATTCTACCAACCTTAGGAATTACGTCTTTTCCGATTCCCATTGGTCAAATCTGATCTGTGGATATTTTCACAATGACTCTCAGTAGTCCAAAAAAGGTCTCTTGTGCAAAACCTAAAGAGAAATATATATTTACACATAAGTGCTCTATATTACCCTTAGTTGGATAAAGTGTACCATTTAAAAGATATTCCTATTTTATTTTATACATAGAAGGAATGCTTTTACCAATTTTTATATCTTCATACTCATAGTGTTGGTTAATTAATATGAGTCCTTCAGGTACTTAAAAAAAGGGCATGCATTTTTAACACCGAGTCCAGACTCTATGGAAACCCTATTGTATAAACAGAGAGCAACGCGGGGGCACCGAGTCCCACCCAAAAACCTTTAGGATACAGATCTCTAACTCCCGCCTGCCCGACTCAGAATTCAAAGGTGCCTCGTCAAGTATCAATTTTTTTAACCTTTATTAGACAATCCACGCGAGCCCCACTCCCACTCTTCTCAGACTCTTACCTTCTTTTTCATGTATCCGTCGTTATCAGTCACCCCAAAACGCCTCCAAAGATTTTCGTTCGAATCACGCCGCCTATTAGCTGCCGGCTTTTTAAATGCTGAAAGCCGTCTTCTTAATCGGCCATTACATGCGTAGTCTCGCGAGGAGACGCCACGCTAGCTAAGGTCATTATAAAAAGAGGACTAAACCACTCCGCCATCTTGCAATGTATGGAGGCAGAGTTTTTATTCAAATCGCGCCGCCTATTGACTGATGGCTTTTTAGATACTAAACGGCGTCTTCCTGATCGGCCATTACATACATGGTCTCGCGAGGAGACGCAAAGCCGACTGCAGTCATTATAGAAAGTGGACTCAACATATCCGCCATCTTGCAATGTGCAGAGACGTTAACAAGCCCTAAGTGCAACTAATGGTTTACTTTAATATTATACTTATCGCCATAATGCGATACTGGGTTACAAAGCCTCCCAACATCTAAATAGATGGAGACTACGTACAATACATATCATTAAAACGATACATAAGCAAGCATTATCCTTTGTATGCTCTTTTTAAATTTCTTTATTAGACAGAATAATACCACTAATAAAGAAATGATGATGGGAGTGACGGTGAAGGGATGCATAAATTATATGGATACTAGAATATACCAAGATGTCAACATAATACTTGTGTCTCACTCAAATCTTTCCCTTTTGAGTTGTTAAGAAGAAAGTTCCCTAATATCCGTTAGACTTTATGTTGGGCCAGGTTATAGATTTTTACGTAACATGCTATTTGAAATCATTTTGTAACATACCAAGCTATGTCTGTGTTGAGGCCTTTTCGAACACTATTATACTGAAAAATCCAAAACGTTTCACGTTTCTTACGAGTAATCTCTATTTTTTGACCTCTTTTGTGTTGTATCTTCTCCAAAATACACCATTGCAGGTCATCTTCAGTGTGATCAAAATCTAAAAAGTGTTGCACCATTGGTGCCGACACTTTTTTAGTCCTTATAGCCGACTTATGCTCACTCAGCCGTACCCGGAGTTCCCGGCCTGTCTCTCCTATATAGGGGAGTCCACAGGGGCAGAATAAGATATACACAATGTTACTGCTTCTGCAATTTGTAAGAAATCTGAGTTTAACTTCCACATTGTTGTATTTGAGGCAATCTGTGATAATAGCTGATCCACATGCGTGGCAAGCTCCACATCTATGATTGCCCAAAATACAGGGTAAACCAGTGATAGATCTCTGTACCAATTTCTCTTTAGCTTTCTCACGCGTATGAACCAACAGGTCCCTGAGGTTCCGATTTTTTCTATACGCTACGAGAGGTTGGGGTAGCTGTGGTTCATTTTCGTCTGTATTGAGAATTCTCCAATTTTTCTTGATGGCATTTTTGATCTTAAAATTCATAGAGGAGTGATTAATCACACATACAATTTGGTCTACTAATGTACGAGTCATACCTTGTAGTAGAGCTTCCCTATTATAGTACTTAGCTCTCTTGTACGCATGGCGTACTAACCGATGTGGGTAGCCACGGTTTAGAAGTCTTGTCTTGGGAGCGTCACCGTGTATATGGAATGCTTCCATATCTGTACAGTTCCTCCGGATACGGAGGAACTCTCCAAACGGAATAGAGTCTTTCTGACAGTTTGGATGAAAGCTTCCAAATTGTAGGATGGTGTTCTTCGCGGTAGGTTTCCTATATAGGCTTACCTTCAACTTTCCTTCTGTGCCATCGATTGTAATATCAAGGAACTCTACTTTCCTATTGCTACAGTTATCAGTGAATTTTAGATTGTTGTTACTTGCATTGAGCCATAAGATGAATTCCTGTAATGTGTCAGTTTCTCCTCTCCAAATAAAAAATATGTCGTCTATAAACCGTCTCCAATGGGAGACGTTTTCAAAAAATGGGGCTGTCTCATTAAATATGTTGGTCAGTTCCCACTCCCCCATGAACGCATTCGCTACACTAGGGGCACATGACGCCCCCATTGAGGTACCCTTGATCTGCTTAAAAAGGGAACCATTGAAATCAAAATAGGTATTATACAGAACAACTTCAAGACACTGCAGGATAAATCCATCTGGTCTATTGTTTGGGAATCTCTGTAGGAGAGCGGCCACAGATAGTAACGCCTGACACTGAGGGATGTTGGTGTACAACGCCTCAATGTCAAGCGTCACGAGTATCTCTGTCCTACCGTCAAATGGGGTCCCCTCGACTTTATTGATCATATCCCCAGTGTCCCAAATGAAGGATGCGTATTTCTGTGTGAGAGGGCAAAGAAAAGAATCCACATATTTAGATAGTGGTTCTGTACTAGAACCTAAGGTGCTGATTATTGGACGCATAGGAGGGTTCACTTCATCTTTATGTGTTTTCGGAAGGCCATACAAGGCAGGTACTACAGGACACTCTCTGTTGAGGAATCTATGTTCTTCATCACAAATATATCCTTTGCTTAGGGCCTCATTAGTCATCTCCTGAATCTGAATATTCAGTCTCATCAGCTCTCTAGATTGCGCTGGTCTATAGTGATCCTGTACTGATAGCATATCCTGCATCTTTTTATTGTACAATTCTTTATCAAAAACCGTTATACCACCTCCCTTATCACAGGGTTTTACAATCAGATCATGGTTACTTTTGATATTATTAAGGGCCATATTTTCTGTATGAGATATATTGAAACGAGGTTTAGTAGGATGTTTAACTATACGTTCAATGTCCTTCAGGATATTCTGTTCAAATATATTACATTCTGGGCCCACCATATCTAATGTAGGGGTGAACGTGGAGGGGGGTTTGCATTGCGATAGATTACTGTTTCCTACCTCTTCTGATCTATGCATAAAGAATTTCTTAAGTCTTACTTTCCTGAAGAAGGAGAAGAGATCCTCATGGAGCTTGAACTTATTTAAAGGAGTAGATGGAACAAAAGACAGGCCTCGACTCAGTAGGGATAGTTCTCCTGTCTTAAGCTCTGTCATGGACAGATTGTATATTGGCATAGTCCCTATATCTCTCTCATTTACCACCAATATTGTTGGTTTCTCGTTATCACATACCTTTGAGGTTGTGGGGGCATCTGTTGATGTTGTTGTCCCCCCTGTCCTGTTGCCATCTGACATTCCTCCCTCTGAACTGTCCCCGAGGTAAAAAACCACGACCAGGGAAGGGGCGTTGAAATGGCCTACCTCTGTATGGTCTAGAGTTGTATTGACCATTTCCAGAGTCATATTGATTGTCATTATCTGATTCCGAAGAACCGGTATCCGAAAAGTTGGTATAGCGCCTATTATAATTATTAATTTGATTAGTGGCATAGCTGTTGGACCCATCATCTTGATAATAATTCGGGTTCAAATAGGGATATGCTTTCTCCTTCGTAAACCATCTAATATCCTTTCTCAACTTTTCTGATTTTTTATTTGTCAAATAAAGTTCAAAGTCTTTCATCTCCGCTACAGTTTTATCTAGTTTTATTTGGGCTTCTTCTACTGCGTTTGATGTTTTCAGTTTTTCCAAGATTGAAACAGTCGATAAAACCATTTGTGCCTAGGTTTGCAGTAAACAGGGCAAAAAAAAAAATATGTTTAATACTCTCAATAGTGCTGGTGCAATATATGTAGGTGGGAAAATGCAAGAGTGGGTTGTATGCCCTCACATCGCTGTTTTAACATTGCATGTTCCCTTACATCGTAAGTAATCACAACACACCCATTACGTCGCATTTCTATAGAAAAGCATGCAAAATACATTTACACAGCATAAAAAAACCCTGCATGCTTCTACACCACGATTTTTACCCCAATGAGCATCCCCCCTGACCCGACCCTAAACCCTAAACCCTGAAGCCTAAAACAGTACTCTACAGCTCATTCTCCCTGACCCGACCCTAAACCCTAAACCCTGAAGCCTCAAACAATACCCTACACCGCATTACCCCTGACCCAACCATAAACCCTGAAGCCTAAAACAGTACCCTACAATATGACCCGCTAATACTTCCCTAAACCTTATGCCCCTAAACCCTAATACAGCACCCCACGGTAAGACCCCCTGACAATGCCCTAAGCCCTAAGCGTACCATACACAACGACCCCCTAACACTTCCCTAAACCCCAAGGCCTAAACTACACTGTGTGCACAATCCCCCTTACCTCTGTCTCCTCGGGTCGTCTATTCCTCGCCTCTGTCCCGGTGCTCGTTCTTTCCTGTGCGTCCATTACACCACACGCGTTTTAAAAGCGCATGCGTTTTTAAAGGGCATGCGATGTAATGGGACGCGTCGCAATGGCTATGCGTTGTTACGTCGCTCGCGTTGGAACGCATGCGACGTAAAGGCATGCGTAGTAATGCCAGCGCTGTAATGGGTGCGCACCCAAAAGTGCCATCAAAAAGAGAGAGTTTTCACAGATGAAATGCTGTATCTCGATTTAACATAGATACTTTTCCCTAAGGATGGGTAAACCGCATGTAAATAACATTCAAATTTAGGAAACGTTTTATGGCTCAAGAACTGGTCAGTGCAGCTTCCCCTCTTAGTAAATTAGTGCCAATGGTCCAGTACACAGGTAGCTGGTATTAATTAGGGTAGTTTTCACCTTTTTTCTAGTTAATAAAGAATCTTGCCACACCTCTTACATTCCTAATCTATAGAACCCAGATTTCACATGGAGTAATCACTTATCTTTGGATTGGTGTTGAGTTCTATAAACTCTTATAATTCGTCTCTATAAGATTCCAGCTCATAAAAGAACCACAAAGTACTCAAAAAACAAGATGCCTCAGAGCAGCAAGGTGGTCAATACTCTTTAGCCCAGTATCAAAGGCCAAGGGCACATTCTGTGTATTATGAGGAAGATTTAATAGAGATTTAAGGAAATTCTTCACCTTTGAGATCAAACTGCTCATGTTAGTGGGGGTCCCCATATTTCTGCTTCATATAATGCTGCCGATTGGGCCACAAGTCTGTATACTTGGAGGGCCGGGGAAACTGAAATAGACCTGTACATTTTCAGAATCCTGTCTGCTCTTTGTTGTACTAGCAGACTACACTTTTGGATTTGAGGGCCCCCAGTTAAGGAGTTGGGCACCCTTAAACCTAAATGATCATATATCTGTACTTATTAAAGGGCTACATTACACAGCCAATGATTTCCACTACAGACTTTCTTTGAGTTGTATACCATATATTTAGACGTTTGGTTGATAATTCCATTTATCACAAAAGTGATTTTGTAGACCAAGGGGGGATTCTAGATAACAGAAAGTTTTATCAGCAAAAAGATGTGCTGGGACTTTTAGGCGAGTCATTTGTACAGTTCTTAAGATAATCTATAACATCATTTATATAGAGGGAAAATAAGGTAGGCACCCGGATGCAGCCCTGGTGAACCCTCCTAAAGATTGAATTGGAGCCAGTTAACTCTCCTAACCTGCCTCAATCTGACCTGAACATAATTAGATTGGTGAAGCCTAATTTTGGTGTCTAACATATGGGGTGATACTCCCGTTGTACCAAGGACCTCCCACAGTTTGCCTCTTGGGACCTGATTGAATGTCGCCCTTACGTCAACCAAAGGTGATATATTTCCACATTATGAGAGAAAAACAAAAACAACTTTTTTGAAGGTACTAACCTTGGCACAAAATCCAGTCTGAAAATAAAATAAAATCTGTGGCAGTAGCTTGCCAAAAAGTTGCTTGAAATTTCTTTTTGTAGATTTTCATGGAGATTTATGTGGCTATAATTTCCAGGGTCGCCCCTTTTTTCTTTTTTTTATAAATCGGTATAATGTGCATCCAAGCCTAAGAAGAAGGTATACCAGCACCACAGAGTATCACGTTGGATAGTAGATTGATATAGGGGGCTCGTTCACCAATTTTAGATTTATCTAGGTCGCCTGGAACCATATCCTCAAGCTGACAGACTCTATAGCTCTGATAGTGTCTGGCAAAGAAAACACAATATGATCCTCCTCTGAGCTTTTCCTCACAGACAAAGATGTTGCAGAGCACGATGGGTCAATTAAATTAGAATCAGAATAAAGGTAAAAATAATTAGACCCAGAGGGTGAGTTGAACATATTGGTCTGTGGAAGAGCCAGCAACTAAGCTGCCATGAGCAATTATTGGCAAGAATACAGCAAAATCTGCTTGTAGAAAGATCTGGCATCTCTTATAGCAATTCGATTGTGTGATGCAATAGCTGAAATAAGGTGTAATTTATGCAAAGTATTCTCTTGCAGCTAAAATACAGCATACATTTCAGGCATAGCTTTCTCCAATGGCATCCAGGAGCACATTTAACCAATAATTAAGAACATTGTCACTACTCCCAGGCTCAGCTATCCATTTAAACAAGGGACACATAAACATAGCTGATGGAGCAAGGTCTCGGAGAAAAGACACTAGCTTGGAAGCAATCTGCTCGTTTAACTCATTAACAAGTTCTTACTAAAATTGTGTGGAAACTAATACGCAAATTAAACGAAAATTTTTGGGTTAGTGAATCTTGAGTATGGATTTACTAATGCGGATAACATTGGAGAAGGACTAATACTGCTTTAAATGGGGAATCTGTTTTGCGCATGTGTCAACTATATCTACGTAGGATGACGAGTTAATGCTTGGAGGGAAAGTCTGGCGCACAAGCTATTAATATGTCATCTGAAAGACGTGCATGTATGGCACCTGCTTATTTGAAATTAAAGCAAGCTATTTTACTAATGCTAATGCGGGGATACGTTTAACAAATAAAATGGGGTAGAGTAGAGGTGGGTGGAATACAGTGCAAACAGTTTATTTGAGAAATTAACATTTGTCTTTTATCATTAGTGCATATTTGGGCCTTTCTCGTATAACTGAATGAGCGGAATGATACGAAGTCTGTGCATGCCCACTGAGTAAAGCCATGAAGGTCAATGACAGAGCAGTTGAACGGAAGCCAAGATCGGGTGTTACTTCATGAGAACAGGATGGTGCAGAGTTCAACTGTGAAAAGTTCTATTCCTTACAATGTTTTAATGTTTCAATAATGATACATGTAGTATAAGGGAATAACATTTATGAATAAAAAGAAAGGGGTTGGGTTTATGGACAATGGTTTACTGAATCTTGTGACATGTAAGCATGGTGTGCTGAAGACCCCCCTTTGCCGGACCAATCAAAATTTTTATTTTTCCGATATTGAAACATTAATGGGTGGAACATGCAAAACGAAATGTATAATTAAGATATCTTTAGTTAGTTAGTCAGAGCGAAGAGCTGTGCAGCAGAGATAGAGAATTGCTGAATGCTGGGGAGAGAGGTTGACGCTGTGAGATGCTGAGTTGCTGATGAAGAACTGATCGCAGAACCTGAAGCAGAACTTTCTATCCTAAAATAATTTGGGTTAGATTCGAAGATTGCAAAAGGATCTCGAGGAGGAAGAGAGTGTCAGAGAGGGGTGCAGCGCAACCGTCGGTATCTTAGAGAGGGTAACTATCCTATCTGATTCCTGTTCTGAGGTCTTATTAATTATTGCGTGAGTAAGAGATAAATGCATTGTGTTTATATTCAATTTTCTCTCCTATCAATGATGGTGACTTCACTGTATTGAGACTGTTCACATGCATATGACATTTTAGAGAAAGATTTTAAAACTTCCTTGAGTCTGCGGTGAATTACTTAAAAGTATAGAAGTTTAGTTTATGTTACTTTATCACCTTCAACTAGTTCAACTAATGGTCCACCCACCAAAGGAAAGAACCTGTTGATCTATGAAGGGTTAGTTGAAAATTGAACAGAGGTATTGATTAAACTAATCCTAAACAGTTTGTGAAATGATATATAAAACTTGACCACCCAGCTGTTTATCCACTGTGAGTGTATGGGCCAAGGTGAGTATATGGTAGTGGAGTATCTGTTGTTGGTGAACTGCTGGATCATAGCCTGCCATAAAGGATTGGAGCAGATAGGTTTAGTCAGTATGTTAACAAGGGCAGTGGCACTGATGTATATGTTTTACATTTTATATTGTGAATAATTTGTACCTTAATTGCATCCAGCACCTCTGAGTTAGGAGTGTCTATGACATCCTGTCCAACAAGAGAATGAGTATTTCCTTCTTAGCTTATTTGAATCAAAACCAGCTCAAGCCCCTTGTAATATAACATGCTCTAGAGATGTAGGTGTGAACTTGAAACATTAATTAATCCTGAGCCAACATTCCTTGGAGCCAATTTTTTGAAAAGTGGTATTCATTTTTCCCAATTTTTACTATAACAATTCCTATTACTGTCTTATCTAAATGTTCCTATATTACCTTCTTGCCAACCTAAATGCTTGGAGTTTTTTCCCCTGTGGAACAGTTTCTATGTGCCAATATTTTGTTTTCATAAGTACACAATTGAGATCAAAGTACCTGATCCCTTTTCTAGCCCCTTGCCAAACTAATGTCAGGCATGAGAAATGGAGAGTGTGATACACTTTATTGCTCTATTTATATGTCACAACAGTAAGCTTGATGAGGCAGGTAACCTGAACCACCACGAGGTGCTGCCATAAATCCAGGGAAAGGCCATGCAGCAGGTTTGCGACCTGGGCCCCACAAAAGCATCTAACAAGCCTGGTTAGGTAACAGGCCATTAAACTGCTACTTGAGAACCCAGCAGGCCCAGCCGAGCCTTCTATTCGTCTGAGATTCAATATTATATTATGTAATAACTTCTTTAATTTACCATCCATCAGATACGCTCCAAACCTACTCTAATTTACGACGGAGCGGAAGACACACCTTTTTACAGAACACTACAGCTCAATAATATAGTAACAGCTCAATTCTGCTCGCAGAACCAATCTACAACTTCAGCCACTCATTGAAAGTAACTTTGCCTTTGACCCTGGACAGAGATCTGCTCCCCTTCAACTAGATGCATGCTAGACAAATACTAAATACATACCTACATATTTACACCACTAAGAAAAATGCAGTATGAAGCACTATGGGAAAACTATTTAATGGAGTTCTCAGTCCCATTAAAATTATGATTTAATAACCTGAATAATCAAGTGTAAACCAAGAGCAAGATCACAAGGAACTGAGCTATGCATAAGTATCAGCCATTGTTTACACTACTTTACTTACAAGCAATGTGTTATATCTCCATGGTATGAGGGTGCTCTTCAGCCTTGTCTTTATTTTATCAGACAACAAATCTGATCATATTGGAACTTGTGGTGAAAACATGCCCTCTGAAAACTGAAACAAAACACTCTTACACATGAGTGGTTTACTGACAAAAACATGACTGAAAGAGTGTTTCATTAGCTAATGACAAACCCCAGGTTAAAGACAAAGCCGTCAGAAGGCTTTTTATTCTGCCTTGACAGTGCAGTTGATGTGATCAACAGAAAAGCAGTTTTAGGAAGTACAAATGAGAGAGGGGCTTTGACTCGACCTTCAGGTTGATTTCCTTGAGTACGGCATTAGTTTGGGCTGAAAATGCGTACTTTTACTTAAAAAGGATGCTTGTATTGCAACTGTTGTCTTGTAGAAAGATTATGCTCCATATACTCAATAGAGCTGCACAGAGTTAGTTATGGTGACATTATGCCCTGCCTGCTCTATTTCAACCAAACAAACAGCATTTGTAAAGCTCTACACTGTCACCCTTAGGGTTTCTGGGCGCCATGTCTCCATCGAAGAGCCAGGCCTTGAGTCTCTTTCTGAAGTCTGCCAGCGAGGGGGCCATACGGAGCTGGAGGGGAAGGTCGACCCAGATATTGGCAGCGATGTAGGAGAAGTGACAATATAATGTGACAAGTTAAAGCTGATGTTAAAGGCAGTAGTCATTTAGTGTTATTACTTTATGAATAGGGACTATGGCCCAAATGCATCAAGCTAGAATCTGCTATTTTTGCATTTGGAATGCATCCCTCTCCCCCCTCATACACGGAATTCACTGATTCTGATTCCAAACTGCCAAACTTCTCCTGCTTCCCTCACTTGTCGCATGAGGATCTAAATCACTTTCTCGATGCCACTAAATCCTGCTCTCCTTTTGATCCCTGCCCTTTAAAAATCTTGAAAGCCTGCAGAGAGTCTGTTCTCCCTCCCCTCCTACAAGTTATGAATATGGCCATTGATGAGGGATCTTTTCCTGTCCCTTGAAAATCGTCAGTTTTAAAGCCCCCTCTAAAGAAACCTTCACTCAATCCAGAAGTCTTAAAAAACTTCCGGCCAATATCTCTGCTCCCAGCCCCAGCAAAGATGCTTGAGGCCCACCTTAACTCTCATCTGACCACATATCTAGAGAAATCGGGTCTTCTTTTTTTTAAAAATTTTATTTATTGGTGTAAGAGGTTCTTTGCACTTTTCATCGCTCACAGAAAGAAAGAAAAGCATATACAGTGCGTTCGCCTACATCCACCAAGGGCCGGCTACACGCATTCAAAAGCAAGATCATCAGCATGAGTTGTACACGGCCCATCAGCCGACATCCAGCGGACCGGCGGCGTGTTGTCTGATAGCACCCACATGTATATCAGTGCAGCACTCGCTTACTTACACATCAGTAATCTTACATTTTCAAATTTTTAACGGAACAGAACCAAACTAAACAGTGTATTCCCCAACTTATAGGTCTCCCCTTGCTATAGTTTCTCTGCGTCACAGCATCCTCCCTCCTCAGTGCCATCATTACCGAAATTATTCGCTCCGAGTAGTCACCATCGGACGTAACTTTCACCCTGTCTCCGTCTCTGATTCAGACTCACCATGCGCCAGTAAATACGCCCGTAAGTATCCCCAATAGTCTTTGGCTCTAGAGCTGCCTGGCAGCTCTTCCTCATAGGTGGTGAGCGTGTCTCGACAATATACCATATCCTGTATCCAGTTCTTTACATCAGGGGCCCTCTTGCTGTTCCAGTGTATAGACACCCTTCTCTTTGCCAACAGTAGCGCTATAGCACAAAATTTGCGTTTTAACGCTCTAAGGTGCGGAACAATACCCAACAGACAGATTTTCGCGTCACACAGCATGGAAGTCCCAAGCATCTCGTTCAAAATTTGTACAACTTGTTCCCAATACCCCGCCACCCTACGACAGTGCCACGCTAGATGCATGAAGTCCGCCCCTTCTTGTTTACACCTGCAACATTGTGAATCTTCCCTCAAGCCATATTTATACAATCTCTGTGGTGTGTGGTACACCTGATGTAAATACTTGTAATGTATAATTTTCAAATTCCCGTTGGATGTCAGCATACCTGTGAGCACACAGGAGGAGTCCCATTCCATGTCTGTGAGGGGTTCTGTCAGCCCAGCGCTCCATTTGTCCCTAGCCTTGTGTGTATTCGCTCCCACTGCTTCCTGCACATTCGCGTATAGTTTGGATACTAGATGAGACGCTGTGGGTGTAGTGAGGAGTAGTTGAAGGGGTGCAAGGGTAGGAGGTTCTTCCGGATGCGTAGGGTAGTGTTCTCGAAGTGCCCTCTGTAGCCTATAGTAGTTGAAACTAAAAAGTGGAGACGGGTTCGTGATGTAATGTAGCCTGTCTAGTGTCAGGAACACCCCACCATCATACAGGTCCCCAAGCTTGTCTATGCCCGCTCGCTTGAACAGATCCATGCCGACCTGCTCCTGCGTTACCGACAGGGCCGGGTGATGCGCCAGTGGAAGTGTTGGTGCATAGAGTGGTAGGCAGTTTGTTACTTTACCTATCAGCCTCCATGCCTCTGAAGTAGCATTAACCGGGTTAATGTCACGGTCATGAAGTCTAGTGCGTTTGTGTGTCAGTATATTGGCAAGTGGGATTGGGTCGGTGTCACCTGCTTCCACGGCCACATGTGTCAGGAAGGGCACCTCGTGGTACCAGAAATGTGCGTACTGTGCTTGCGCGCATAAATAATATAAGTAGAAGTCTGGTACCTTGAAGCCTCCCCTCGCATACGGCAGCGTCATAGTTCGTAATTCCATCCTCGCTTGCTTCCCCGCCCACAGCAAATTAAGGACCAGCGTCTTTATCTTACGGAATACAACTGCTGGCGGTTTTATTGGGATATTATTAAATAGGTACAGAAACTTTGGCAGAAGCACCATTTTCACAATTGCTGCTCTGTCAGCTAACGATAGGGGAAGTCTGTTCCATCTCTTAATTTTGTCTTCTAGGGATGATATGGTCCGCCCGTAATTCGTCCTTATCACCAATTCCGGGTCCCTGTGGAACCATATACCTAGGTATTTCGTGGGTTCCTCCTGCCATTCCAGCGGATAGTCCAATTTGGTCGGGCAAGTACTGTCTGTTAAGGATAGGACTAGGGATTTATCCCAGTTAATCTGCAACCCGGATTGGTGGCCAAATTTGATGTACTCTCGCAGGAGTGGATTGAGGTGTTGTTCAGGATTCTTTACATAGAGCACCATGTCATCCGCGTATAGCGAGATATGTATGGGCCTGGAGGGCATTTGGATCGCCGAATAGTGGTGATGTTGACGGATTTTACACGCTAGCGGCTCTAACACCAGCGCGAAAAGCATCGGCGAGAGCGGGCACCCTTGTCGAGTGCCTCTGCATATTGGAATGGGTTCTGATATGTACCTGTTCACTCTGATGCGTGCCGTTAAGTTCGAATATAACATCGCTATCCAACCCAGAAATATCAATGGAAATCCCATACGCACCAGTACTGCTTGAATAAAGGGCCAGCCGATTGTGTCAAATGCTTTAGCTGCGTCTAGCAGCACTGCTACAGCCTTTGTCTCCGGTGTCAGGTAATGAGCCAAAGCGAACAGTGTACGGGTGTTATGTGTAGTGGCCCTGTCGGGGATAAATCCAGACTGATCAGGCCTGATCAATAACGGCATAAGTGGTTTTAACCTGTCCGCTAGCAGACTAGCTATGATTTTGGTGTCCACGTTCAATAATGAAAGGGGGCGGTATGAATCACATTTATCTACCTCCTTACCTGGTTTCAATAATGTGACGAGTAGTGCTTCTCTTAGAGATGCTGGTAGCGTCTGGGCTTCATGCGCCGCCCCGTATAGCCGCACCAAATGCGGAGCGAGCAGGTCGGCGTACTTTTTATAGAATTCAGTTACGAAGCCGTCCGGCCCGGGTGCTTTGTTATTAGGCAATCGCCTAATGGTGTCTGTCACCTCTTCCACTGTAATTGGGCGTTCTAAATATTGCCTGTGCCCTTCAGCCAGCCACGCCAGTTCAATATCCTCCATATATTGCAATAATTCTACCTGTGTTGGTGTTGGGCGCGCCATATAGAGTGTGCCATATGTGTTCATAAATTCTTGCAATATCCCCTTGGTATCCGTGACCACTTCCCCGGTGTTCGTACATATGGATTCTATGTTCTGTGGGGCTCTACCTGCACATATCTTAGCGGCCAATTCCCTGCCAGGCCTACCTCCCTCCCCATACCTTCTTGCTGTCGCTCGTTTCGTTACATATTTAAGTTCGTCCGTTGCGAACTCATTGTATTCCGTTAATAGCGCTTGAATCTCCCCCAAAACATTGGTGTCTCCTGTCCGGGTGTATGTCTGCTCTAGTGTTTGGATGGCCGTTTCACGGGTGTGCAGTTGTTGTCGGATATCTTTGAGGATGCCTGAGGTAGTACTGATACAGACCCCCCGAATAGTGGCCTTAAATGCTTCCCATAATAAACCAGGGTCCTCTGTAGTCGGGCTGTTGAGATCAAAGTAATCTACTATTGCCTTATGGATGGTGTCAACATATACGGGGTCCTGCAGTGCAGCTGCGTTGAAACGCCAAGTGAAGGGTGGTGGGTCATAATATGGTATGGCAATGTCTAATAGTACTGGGCCGTGATCTGATAGTGTTCGTGGTAAGTGTACGATGTCTTTAACCCATGAGAGTACTTCTCGCGTGCCCAGCCAGTAGTCCAGCCTAGACCAACTGTTGTTCGCCGCATTTATATGTGTTGCTATGGTCAACTCTGGGTTGCGTGTCCTCCATAAATCTACCATATGAAGGTCTTCCATGGCGTCCTGCAGCATTAATCTTGCTTTGCCGTGTTGTTCCAGTGTATGTGCTGCCCTGTCTAAAGTGTCACGTAAGGTAACATTGAAATCCCCTCCCCATATTACGTGAGTTGTCTGCATGTCAATGATAGTGTGCCATATTTTACTGAAAAACCCCGGGTCATCCACATTAGGTCCGTACGTGTTTACCAATAGTATCTTCTGCCGTCTAACCGTGCCCGCTATCGCCACGCTCCTCCCGTCTGTATCTCTGTGTATATTCGCAATCTTAAATCCCGTTCCCTTTCTGATCAGTATGCTCACCCCTCTAGAGTAAGAGGAGAAGCTCGAGTTGGTGACAGATTCAGCCCACCTAGCACCTAGTGTGGATGTACTATCACGTACCAAGTGCGTTTCCTGTAAAAAAACGATGTTAACTTGTAACCTATCAAAATAAGCAAACAATCGCCTAATCTTTTGCGGATTGCCTAAGCCTCTTACATTCCAAGTTAGAAATTTCAGCGTATTATGACCAGCCATGAGTGTGTACCTGGGGATCATAGATGTGCATCCGGCATTGAAACCGTTTTCTGTAGAGTGTGTGTGGATTGATACATTTCACAGCGACTGAGATTGATAGCAGTCTATGTAGCACATAAACAGCATTCGCGCCATAAATCACGACCAAGGAGTTCGCCATGCTTCTCAGACACAGAGATTGCAGTTGGATATAATCTGAAGTTCCCACCCTCTCCCCACCCACTTTAGCACCCAAACTTTGCCAAAGCCATCCCTGAACAACCATTAACTGTAATATCGAACATTGAGAGGGGTACACCCTCATGGGGGTGTCACCAGGTTCACACATCTCCATCCACATAATGGACGTGGACAGTCGCATGCGTACGCTGTATTATAATATACGTGCTGAACTTCCCCCAACCCCTCAATCCCCCCAGAATAAGTAGTCTCGCTGGAGCGGCATGATGACATTTCACCAGTTTCTCCATTATTAGGCGTACTAGTGCATCCGTTAGGCGGAGCCGTGTCATTGGCAATGTCTCTCCTGCCAGCCGAACCGTTTAAGTTACATGCTCTTCCAGGATGCCAGTCACTAGCCAGCAGTCTCACAGCCCCATCGGCTGGCCAACAAATCTCGCCCCAGATCCCTTTGCACTATTTATACTCACATCTCAATAGTCTCTTCAGTGGCACATCTCCATCAAGGTCCGTACTTACAGTGAGTTCGTAAGTGCCTTGCCAGTCCATCATCCGCTACATTTTCGACCGCCAAGTCGTGTCGAAGGATCCACCCACGGTTGCAGTGTCTGCTATCTGCGTCGCACATGTGGGTATCGTAGGTCAGTGCCGCCCGCCTACATTCAAAGTTAGTCATTCCACATCACTCGTAGCCTCGTTCCGATCCTGCTGCTTCCGTCTTTTCAGTTGTTGCCGAACATATTCCTGTGCCGCCTGTACCGTTGGTAGTATGACCGGTTTCCCGCCAGTGAAGATTTTGAGTTTCGCTGGATAGAGCATGGCATACTCTTGACTAAGTTCCCTCAGCTTCTTTTTAACTGGAGCGAATTCCTTTCGAGCCAGTTGCACCGCCACGGTGTGGTCTGGATAGAACTCCAGCGAGTTCCCTTGATGAGTGATTTTGCCCATTTCTCTGGCCAGCCGTAGTATCGTGTCACGGTCCCGGTAGTTCAACATGCGAGCAATAACCATGCGTGGGGTAGCTCCAGACTTAGGCACTGGCGCAAGTGAACGATGAGCACGTTCAACCAGGAACACAGAGGACAGTTTCTCGGGACCAAAGATCTCTCTCATCAGCGCTTCTATATACGTCTCCATCTTCCCCGTGTTTGTGGATTCCGGCAAACCCGAAATCCGGACGTTATTGCGCCTGGACCTGGCTTCCTGGTCTTCCACCTTGGCGCGCAGGCTTTCGACCGTCTTTTCTAGGCCACCGCAGGACCTGGACATGGCTATGTGGTCATCTTCTACCTGTGAGATTCGGTGTTCAGCTTCTGCTATGCGCCCGTCATGTTGTTCAATTTTCGCCGCCATGTTGTCCACCCTCTGCACCACGTTGTCAAGTTTACCGTTCATTTCCTGCAGGCTCTTCTGGATCGCTCGTAGCACTGACTCCATGCCCGCACCTTCTGAGTGCTCTTGGCCCCCTTCCACTTCGAGGTCAGTTGCGGCAGTTTTGCTCTGCTTACGCGCTTCAAATTGGAGCTTGGATTGTTGCCGATCCGGTTTCCCCATTTCAAGTTGTTGCTTTGGTGTAGCTCGCCCCGACGATTTAGGGCTGTCACACTGGTCGCGGAGTTGGCGCGATGTGCTGTTGCTGCAGCCCCCCCCCCGAGCTGTGCGCGTAGTCATTAGCCGGCGACTGCTGTTGTAAATATGGTCGTGTGGGGCAGTTGGCGTTATCTCCGCAGGACCTCGTGGGGCGCCGCAAAAGTGGTATTTGTGTGCTAGATAGGCTATGTCCTCCAGATCCGCTATGCAGACGTGTCTTTATGGGCATGACCAGCAGGTCCGTTTCACATGTGCTGACACCGTGCTCCGTGTCCACCTCTTGCCTTCTGAGCTCTACGCTGATTGCCTCATGTCTCCCGCTGGCACCTGGGCTCCATAGCAGATACACGCAGTGCAGCACTTCGCACGATATTTAGCCGCTTCAGGGGGCCCCACCTTGCCTCAGACTCACCGCGCTGCAGAAGTCCGCCAGGGAGTTATGGGGACCTCCACTCCGTCCGGCGCTTCACTTCAACCGTTGTCCTCCGTCAGTCATGTGCGTTCCACGGGTGCCGCCATCTTGCCGTCAGTGGAACGCATGGCAACTCTCCACGGCCGCAGGTCCCGCGTCGCTCCTCACTGCCGTACAGCTCCAGAGGATGGTCAGCTTCTTTAGTTCTTGCGGCACCGAGGGGGTCTCACTTCCCAATTAACCTGGCAACTGCGGAAATACCTGGTCTTCGATCTCCGCGGGCGGCCATCTTGCGACGCTGTCAGCCAGTCTACGTTATTTCGTTCGGATCCGACACATCATGCCCATATTCCGCCTCTGCTGTGCGGGATAATGTCGGTCCCCGATTCCGATGTCCAGTTCTCTGTTCGCCGCTACTGGAGCTGGGGAATTAAGGGGCTAAAGGCCGCTCGGCGCGCGACCGTCCGGCGGAGCTGACTCACTAGCCAGCCATGCCACAGTGCGCCCTCTAGCGCCCCCCGAAATCGGGTCTTCTTGACATCTCCTAGCACGGGTTCCGTGCTGCTCACAGCACCGAGTCCGCCCTCACTGTCGTAGCTAATAACATTCGCTCTGAGGTTGACAGAGGGCGGACAACCCTGCTGGTGCTCCTCGATCTTACGGCAGCTTTTGATACCCTATCCCCTTCAATCCTGGTCGACCGGCTGAAGGGGATAGGGGTGAGGGGAAGTGCCTTGAGTCTCCTGTCTTCTTTTCTTTCGCAGAGACAGCAAAGGGTCCAACTTGGTGGCTTTCTATCCTCTTCCCATAATGTGCAATGTGGGGTACCTCAGGGCTCTGCCCTGAGTCCCCTGTTATTCAACATCTATGTAATCCCACTTGCCGAGGTGATAAGATCTTTTGGGTACCAAATTCTGTCTTATGCAGACGATACCCAAATTATCATCTCCACTACCTCACCGATCACTGAGGCCGCTTCCAAATTTTGAACTTGTATGGAGGCGGTCTCTCAGTGGATGGTACGCAATTACTTGAAGCTCAACGGTGAGAAGACGCAGGTCCTAGCCTTTGGAGGAAATCCCGACATCTGGTCCAAGGACTGGTGGCCTCCTTCTTTGGGAGATTGTCCCCAACCCACTAACTCGGCCAGGAACCTTGGAGTTCTTTTTGACTCGGCCCTCTCCTTTAACCTTCAGGTAAATAGAACCGTATCTACCTGCTGCACCACCATCCGCAAGCTAAAAAAGAATGCTCCCTACTTGTCATCTGATGCTCGCAAGCAGTCTACTGTCGCCCTGGTATCTTCCAGGCTTGACCATTGCAATGCGCTGTATGGAGGCATCAACAAGAAAGCCCTCCATCGTCTTCAGATGGTTCAAAACTCTGCCGCTAGGATGGTTTTAAACCTTCCAAGGCAATCATCTGCAACTCAGGCCAGAAAGGATCTCCATTGGCTACCCATACATGCCACGATTTCCTTTAAGATTATATGTCTTGCCCACAGAGCCGTGTTCGGCTCTGGCTCCGATGGTATAAAGGCCCTAGTCAGTCCCTACTCTCCCAAGAGAACCCTTCGATCATCCTCAAGAAATTTGCTTGCGGCCCCCAGATTCAAAAAGGCGAAATGGGGAGGAAGAGCCTTTTTCACTCTGGCCCCCAAATTATTATTTATTTATTTGTTAGGTTTGTAAAGCGCGACAGCTACCCAAAAAGGGTTTCCCGGCGCTAAAGAGAAAGATAGCAGATGAAAGGATAATAAAACTCGGATACGAGGCCAAATCAGGAAATTATTGATTAAACAGCCAGGTCTTTATGGCTCTGCGGAACTGTACATAGCCTGTTTCTGTACGTAAGTTTAAAGGGAGGGAGTTCCACAACTTTGGTCCCAAAAGCGAGAAGAATCTACCACCCATCCTGGCTAAACGAAACCTGGGCACGCTGAAAAGGCCCTGCGATGAGGATCTCAAACAGCGGGCAGGGAGGTAGGTATGTACCAAGGATTGAAGGTATTTGGGGGCAGAGCCGAATTTGATTTTGTGCATGAAACTCAGGGTCTTGAACTTGACTCTGTTTTCAACTCTGAGCCAATGCAATGTCTTGAGATGACCTGACATGCGCTCTCTTCTATTACACTTGCACAGCAGTCTAGCAGCGGCATTTTGCACAAGCTGAAGACGTCTCAAAACAGCCTGCGAAGATCCTAGATAAAGTACGTTTCCGTAGTCAAGCCGCGAGGTGATGAGGGCATTGACTACAGACATTTGCGTGTCCTCGGGCAGCATCCAAATGATTTTTCTAAGCCACCTTAAGATGGTGAAGCACGTGGCTGTTAGCTTCTTAACTTGAGGCAGCATAGTCAGGCCTTTATCAAGGATAATGCCCAAATTGCGCACTTGGTCTGACGGACTGGGAAGAGATCCCAATTCAGGAGGCCAATGTCTTGTGTTCCAAAGATCCAGGTTGGAACCCAGGATTAAAACCTCAGTTTTATCACAGTTGCGCTTCAACAGGTTTTCCGTCATCCAAGTTGCGATTTTGCTTGGACCCGCCTGCAGCGGAGGTCCCGAATCACATTCTACATTCGATAGTGAGAAAATAATTTGCGAATCATCCGCATAAGTAAACATGGTCAAGCCTTCAGATTCAGCAATCTGCGCAAGTGGGGAGACATCCAAATTAAAAAGCAAAGGGCTAAGCACCGAGCCCTGAGGGACTCCATAAGGGGATCTATGGATATTGGAGGACCCGGTGTTCGAGGTAATTTGAAAAGTTCTTTGAGTCAGAAAAGAGGCAATCCAATCAAAGGCCTTGCCTCTAATGCCCATATCAAAGAGGGATTTTAACAGAATTTTATGGGAGATGGTATCAAATGCTGCGCTGAGGACAAGCAGGATCAGCGCAGCAGAGTCCCCTTTGTCTATTAAATGACGCAGATATTCGGACACTCCCAGTAGAGTTGTCTCTGTTGAGAAACCCGACCGGAAACCTGACTGCGTAGGATGGAATATGTTATTGAATTCTGTATAATGGGCGAGATGACTATGAACATGCTTCTCCAATATTTTGGAGAAAGCAGGCAGAAGGGAGATAGGACGAAAGTTAGCCAATATTTTAGGGTCTGCCGTTGGTTTCTTCAGCAGAGGTGAAACCATGGCGTGTTTCCACAAAGAGGGAACGGTAGCCAAAGACAGAGACTGATTTAATGCCTTGCAGATCACAGAGAACTGCTGGGAGTCAAGGAGTTTGAGTATAGATATTGGGAGAGGGTCGAATGGAGACCCAGATTTCAGTTTCCCTAATATCTCTTTCAAACCTTGCATATTCATCTCAGGTCAGTAATTAAGCGGCTCATAAAACAGGTCTGTCTGTAGAGAAAAGTCTACATTCCCCGAGCCAGTGTCAGAGTTACTTACAACATGCTCCAAATGTTGTTTGGAAATGTCGGTATAGATAGTCTCAATCTTGCTACTGAAAAAGCAAGCCAGATCTTCACATTGGACATTGCTCAATGGCAGAGGTTCAGCTATAGTTTGAGAGCCTGCTAGCTCGTTAACTAGGTTAAAAAGTGTTCTAGATTTATTGGTGGCTTCCGAAATAGTCTTTGCCACGAAGCCTGCTCTAGCTGTAGTACAGTCTTTATGATAAAGCCTGAGTTCCCTCCTGTAATTCAAGCCCGCCGCTGGAGAGTAGTCTTTCCTCCAGGGGCGCTCTAGGCGTTTACATTTCGATTTTATAGCTTTCAGTGAGTCATTGAACCACAGCGCCGGAGAGTTATGTGCCTTAACTTTCTTATGTGCAGATGGCAAGCAGGCATCCATGGCCTTCATAAACCATCTGTCAGTTTTTTCAGCTACTGTTTCCATGTAATCCGACTCTACCACCACATCGTGTGACACTGCATCAAGAGTGGACTTGAGAAGATTCAGATCGAGTTTCTTCCAATTCCTTTTCGATACTGGACTATAGGTTTGGAAGGAGCAGGATTCACTGGGGCAGGAAGGTTAAATTTGATGAGAAAGTGATCTGACCAGTGTAGGGGCAGGTCGGGAGAGCATTGAAGCCGGGGGAGGCTGGAAAAGATGGGGTCCAGTAAATGGCTGCCTCTATGAGTAGCCCCCGTATTGTACAGCATGATGTTCATTGCTGCCAGATCATCAATCAAATTTAATCCTTGATTATTCTGAGGGTCATCAAGATGAATATTCAAATCCCCTATAATGGAGAGATTGCTTGAGTTTACCAGAAATGAGGCAACCAAATCTGAAAACTGCGTTGCCCAGGCTTGTGCCGGGCCGGGCGGTCGATAGACTAGCAACCCCGTAAGTGTAAAATTCGGGAGCAATGAAAATTTAAAAAGGGCTATTTCATAAGAATTCAAAGAGACCGGTTCGAGAGTTCATTGCAGCGATTGTTAAAATATGACTGCTATGCCACCCCCTATTCTTATAGGTCTGTCTTTTCTCACTATGGCATAGTTTGGTGGCAGGGCTTCCGCAATGTCTGGGCCCGCGCTGTCATTTAGCCAGGTTTCCGTAAGAAACAGTGCATCCAGCGTGTCATCAGACACCTTTTGTGTTTACTTAGGGACCGGCAATTAAGACTGCCAAACAGCCACGTCTGGGCCGACTTACAGCCTACAGCTGAGCGTTGACAAAACTGGGGAATGTCTAGCTGAAGATTACAAATATGGCATGAGCTTGGGCCTTGCCTATTGTTGTGAAGGATCGTACATTTCTTATTAACAGGCCCTCGGAGTGAGTACAGCATGTCAGAGGCATAGACCCTGTTGGTTGGCAATTTTTGTCCAGGGGTTTGGGGCCCTGGGCCCAGCCTTGCGCGGACGGGCGCAGACGGGCTTGCTGCGCGCGGCCGCTGCGCGGCCGGGAGAATGTAGCCATATTATACAGGTGAGTGTGGGAGGGGCGAAGAAACTAGAGCGTAGCCCCGCTCTGCTTCCCCCAAGGTGTCTGCCCCCTTGCCTGTCCTGAGCACCAGCGCCTTACTCGGCTGAGCCAGGAAAACAAAATTTAATAAGGTGGGTAGCTAGTTCCAAAGCAAAACAGAATGGTTTTAAAAACAAACACAGCAATAAAATCCAATTCTCGCTGCCTCTCTCTCCCGGCTTCCGCCTCAGGAGGTGTGCTATCTTAATCTGTAGCGCGCGAGGATTTTGCAGCTATTTGAATACAGGTGAGGGCGGGAGGGGCGAAGAAACTAGAGTGTAGCCCCGCTATGCTTCCCCTAAGGTGTCTGCCCCCTTGCCTGTTCCGAGCACCAGCGCCTTACTCGGCTGAGCCAGGAAAACAAAATTTAATAAGGATGGTAGCTAGTTCCAAAGCAAAACAGAATGGTTTTAAAAACAAACACAGCAATAAAATCCAATTCTCGCTGCCTCTCTCTCCCGGCTTCCGCCTCAGGAGGTGTGCTATCTTAATCTGTAGCGCGTGAGGATTTTGCAGCTATTTGAATACAGGTGAGGGCGGGAGGGGCGAAGAAACTAGAGCGTAGCCCCGCTCTGCTTCCCCCAAGGTGCCTGCCCCCTTGCCTGTTTCGAGCACCAGCGCCTTACTCGGCTGAGCCAGGAAAACAAAATTTAATAAGGTGGGTAGCTAGTTCCAAAGCAAAACAGAATGGTTTTAAAAACAAACACAGCAATAAAATCCAATTCTCGCTGCCTCTCTCTCCCGGCTTCCGCCTCAGGAGGTGTGCTATCTTAATCTGTGGAATAACCTCCCCCCCGAGCTTTCAACCAACCTTCCCTGACTACGTTCCGGAAGCTCTTGAAGACTTGGCTCTTCTCTCAGGCCTATTATTAATCTTTTAAAGTCACGGTCACTCTTTGTCTGTTTATGTAATTTTATATATATACTCTATGTTTAGTCTGCGCCTTGATGCCCTTTGGTCTAAGTTCGCGCATTATAAATTATCCTTCATTCATTCATTCATTCATCTTTGCCAACTCTAATTTTGTACACATTTGCAGTTTCAGGATTATGTGCCTGAAGGTTGCCTTGTGGGTGGCACAGTAGGCCTGAGTTGATGATAGTGCTAAGCGAACGAGAAAGACTATGGTCGTGATTGGCTCATTGGAAAAAGCCAAAGGTCCGTCATGTTCATTATAAAAAGTTATGGCAAAGGAATCACACCTGACATATTTATTGTGGAAAACATATGTTAAAGCCGATAGGAATTTGTTAGATGGATTGTAATTATACAATGTTAAAGTCTGTACAAACATACTTTGTTACCTGGAATCTAACAGATGACATCTGTAGGCAAAGATTTTAGGGCCTAATTAGAAGTCTGGCAGTCCCCAGACCATCAGACTCATGGTGAGGTATGGGGGGTGGTGGTCTTAGACCGCCACATTACAACACTAGTGGTCGGCCACCCTGGGACCGCCGACTCTGGCAGAGAGCCGCCATTCCCTGGCGGTGGCACAGTGGTCCAGAGGCATCCATAAGCTTGGCGGGACATGAATTGCAATTTCTACTCTATATGGGATGGGAATTATCTGTCTTTGCAAATTCCTCCACTGCACATTGTTGTGTTTACTTTAAGCAGTTCTCTCATGCTGCCATAAATACTTTCAAAACGTAACATTTAATGATATTCACTTTGAGATAAATGCTTGGTATGAATTCTGAAGATAAACACAATGGTAACACTGATAAAGTATTTATATATTCCAATTCCGTTTCTGGGTTTATTTTCTGTGTGGCAGAACACAAAGTCTGTACATGGAGGGTGAGCTAACACGAGCATATTCTAATCACGTGACACCGAACAGCAATCATTGCTGTCAATCATGTTACTAAAGGACTAATATTCCACAAAGAAAAATACATAGTAATGCAATGCATGCACGCATTCTTATTTAATACTAATAAAAACGTGCTTATCAGTGTCTCCAAAGTATTATCCAGTCCAACATATATAGCCAGGGAAAAAATAACAAATGAAACTGATGTAGAACTCTAAAGCGTCTTGTTTAGTTAATGAAGAATGTGGAACCCGCCGCACTGCGTGACCTTCGTAAGGGGTCATGAGGATCAGTGCATGCACAGACATAGACATATTCTTTGTATAACACATGGCTTTGGGCATGCTCGAGCTTCATATAGACTTATAGCCCACCTTTGCGGGCTATGCTGTCCATTGACGGCCCTCTCCAGCATTAAAAGCCCAAGCTTAAGGCAAGGGCCTTTAACATGGGAGCAGGCCTTTAATGGCCGGTATAGCCCAGCTACAGCAGTCTATAATCCTATTAGAACATTACTAATGCCACTAGAGGGCAGAATGTTCAAACAAATAAAACAAAGGTCTCTGTGAGCCCAACAGGATTTAAATTCCCTCGGGTTTACTGAGGTCTTTATTCACAGCAACACATGTGAACCAGAAACATTGGTATGTATGGGCTTCTACCAGCCATTAGAAGCCCGGAGCTACTCCATTGTTTTCAATGGAGCTCCCAATATTCCAGTGTTCTAGTATAGCCTTAGAGCCCGACCTAGCAGGCTCTACTGGCCATTAAAGGCCTGCTACAGCATTACAGGCACAAGCCAATGGAAAGGGGCTTTTAACAAGGGAGCGGGCGTTTATTGGCCATTAAAGCCCGCTAGGAGGGCTCTAAGGCTATTAAGGCATTCCGCCCCTAAAGGGCAGAATGTTCTAATTACTAAAAACAAAGGCCTCTCGGAACCCGAGGGGGTTTAAATTCCCTTGGGCTCTGAGAAGCCTTTGTTCACAGCAGCAGCATTGGGATGTTGCTCTGCGTGCTTCTACCGGCCCGGCAAAGCCAACCCAAGTGCCATCTTTAAAAGCAGCTTGCGTCATACTGAATCTAGTGAGATTGGCTGAAGAATGGGGGCACTAGCCAGTGGGATCTGGACAAAAACAATTCACCCAGGCAGTTTATAGAGGCCTAGAGTATGGACAACAGAGCAAAATCTCATACAATGCTGCTTCTTGAAGATCAGGGTTCTCCAAAGTCAGTCCTGGAGGGCCGGATCCATATAAGATTTTTAAGATAACTACATTTATTTAAATGGGGATATGCATAAAATCTGGCATGGATCTGGCCCTCTGACTTTTGGGAACACTGGTGAAGATGTAAGTGTACAATGCCGCCTTGAAGCGACTTCAAGAGGTACTTAACTTTCTAGTGCACACCACATCAGAAGGAGACCATTAAAAGGTGACCAGGAAAGTAAGCTATCACTTACAATCCTTGACGTCCCAAAGCATGAATGGCATTCATGTTAACAGGGACTGACTGTTAACAAGCCATATGTGAGCCGCGCTGACTGACTGTTTTATAGTATGTATTCTGCTGTGTGGGCTGACCCAGCATATGAATGACATACCAATTGTGCAATGTTTGCAGGGGCTGGCCACTTTCTATGTACAGTTACTGTGAATTTGATATATGAATAAAAAAAAAAAATAAGGCTGCCGTTGCATCTGATTCTGTCTCTCAGCCAGAATAACAAATAGGATTATATGAAATTAATCTGCAATTTTAGATGGATTAAGTCAAATGTGAGCAAAAATATGGAGGTGTTCACAGATCTCAAAGAGATTTGCTTCTCTCTTCCTTGAGGGTGTCGAATGAAGAACAATGGCTCTTGCCACCGGAGAGTTGGTCAGTACTTGAAACTAGAGTCAGGACCCTTTAGACTCAGGGGTGGAGGCTTCAGTCTTGTACAATGATTCTTTGTTCATCTAGCCCCAGAAAATTGTGACTCAATTTTTTATGTTGTTGCTGTTTTTGTAAAATGAAGGGATATTCTTAACCAGTGATGGAAATGCCCAGTTTGGAAAATCAGATTGGAAAATGTAACGCCTAGATGACAGGGGGTAATATACATTACACTCCCTGTTCTCTTCCTCGTTACACTTGTTAACTATGAGGCTTTCTGCCTCCGAATGACCTATGAGGCCCAAGGCTGCAGTTTTCACGAAACCCTTTCTTGTACAGTTAATCCCTGCCCCCTTCCCCGTCCCCTCTCCAGGCACTTTTCTATCGGGTCTGTTAGAAGGAAGAGCTCACCAGGGCACATTCGGACAAATAACCAAACACAGTGGAACTCCTTCTCTCCCAGCAGGACAGGAAGGCGGAAAAAATAAATGCAATAAGAAAGAGAATGTGAAATAAAGGTTACACCTTGTAATTTAGGCATTACTCGTCCCTCACCTTTTCTACCGCCCATTGATTAAGAAGGATCTTTTACCCAGTTACCAAAACTGAGTACATGAACACAACCAAGTGCACAACTGACATATACACCGTAATCCTAAAGCAAACCAGCAAGACACAGGTGACAGCAAACTGGAAACAGTTGTCAATAAAGAGCCTCTCAGCAGCAGAGAAGGCAGGAAGTCCTGAAGAGGTATGAGGTAACAAAGTCCCCCTCACCAAAGTAAAATGAAGGTAACAGAGGTCCGCAGTGACCTTTCGGGTATCTTAGAGATGAGACCGCCAACAGAGAGACCACATCGAACATGCAGAATACACAATAGAACCATCAACCACCAACAAGAGCTCAAAAGCCAGACCCATTCTGCCACTCAGACGGGTGGTTCGGAAGCATCAGAGCCGATCAAAAACAAAGTAGCAAAACAAAAAACACCAAAGGTAAGTGTCCAACAAGGGGGGCAATATAAAATCATGTCAAAAACATCACCTCAAAGAAAAAGGAGATGGACGAACAGACATTTATAAGGCTGGCAGTGGAACCAACAGAGAGGCACAAACAAGTCAGTACTGCAGGACCAAAGGGAGCAAAGGTGGAAAAACACCTAAACCCAGGCACCGAAAACACAGAAATAGACAACTATCACTATGGCACAACTCTGTACAACGCAGCCAAATCACTGAATAAGAAACCACTAAGACAGCAATCCAAGGCCAGAATTAAAAAGTGCACATGGTATGCATACAGTAGTGCACTATGGCAAGACCAACTAAAAACAGAAAATCCAGTTCGGCAGCCAAGAACTGGCATGGCAAGCAGACCAAATATTGCACAAAAGTTGGAAGACAGCCACACCTCAGTCCTGAAGAGCAAGGGAGAGGAAATAACACAAGAAGCCAGGAAACTTAACGAAGAAGCACTGAGAAGCAACACCTGGTGACAATTCCCAAGCACAGGCACTGAAATGCCAACCAGGAGTAGCAAATACCCAAGGACTTTATTTATTTATTTATTTATTTATTTAGTATTTTGTAGAGCGCACAGCTACCTCCGACGGAGGTGTCCCGGCGCTGAAGACATTAGCTCAGGAGGGTCAGTGGAGTATGAAGGAAGGAATAGAGTTAGATCTGGGAAAAAAAACAGGTCTTTAGTTTTTTCCAAAATAGGGGTTCTGATGTCAGAAATCTTATCTCTGAGGGAAGCTGATTCCATAGTTTGAAAGTGGTCACTGCAAGGGCCCTTCCTCCCGTACGTGCAAGACGATAACGGGGGCAGATCATGAGGCGGAGATGGTTGGATCTGAGGTTTCGAGGTGCGTGTGAAACCCTCATTCTACGACGTAGGTGGGGCCTCGGTCATTGAGAGCTCTAAAGGCCAGGGTTAAGGCTTTAAATTGAATGTGCAGTTTTATTGGGAGCCAGTGAAGTTTCCTCAGGTGGGGTGAAATGGAATGGCGGTAAGGGATATTGTAAATTAGCCTAGCTGACACATTCTGAACTTTTTGTAGTTGGTTAATGAGGTAAGTGGGGCCACCTACGTACAGGCTGTTAGCGTAGTCTAGATGAGCGGTGATGAGGGCATGGACTACTGTTTTTCGAGAGTCGAGCGGTAGGTAGGGGATGATTTTTTTTATCATTCGTAGCTTCCCGAAACAGGCTGAGGTGACTTTGTTGATTTGAGTCTTACAGGAGAGGGCGGTATCAAATTGAAAGCCTAGGTTACGGGCGGCTTGGACTGGTACCGGGGGAGGGGGGTTGAGTTCTGACAGCCACCAAAGATTGGAAGGTAAGGGTGATTTTTGACTAAAGAATAAGACTTCCGTCTTATCTGTATTGAGCTTTAGGTTGTTGGCAGACATCCAGGAGGCGATATTAAGCATACAGAGGCGAAAGTTGTGAAATGATTTTTCAGTGTGGTCTTTGAAGGAGAACACCAGTTGGGTGTCGTCTGCGTAAAAGGTTACTTTGACGCCACAGGATTCAACTACTTTTGCCAGTGGTTTGAGATATACGTTGAAAAGGAGCGGGCTAAGGGCAGAGCCCTGCGGCATGCCCCAGATCAGTGGTTTTTTGGAGGAGAGAAAGGGTCCCAACATCACTTGTTGTGCTCTGTTTGTAAGAAAAGAGTTTACCCATAAGAGGGGGGACCCGCAGACACCTACTTCTTGCAGGCGAGTCAGTAGTTTGTCATGGGAAATGGTGTCAAATGCTGCAGATAGGTCGAGAAGGACCAACATGGCCTCCTCTCCCCTATCCGTGCATTTCTCGGATCGACTCGGATACCTCGAGTAGTGCTGACTCAGTACTATAGTCTGGTCTAAAACCTGATTGGGTATCATGAAATAAGGAGTTAGATTCCAGGTAGTGTGACAGTTGTTTTTGAACAGCTTTTTCAAGAACTTTTGCGGGCTTGGGTAGGAGTGAGATTGGACGGTAGTTGTTTAGACAGGTGGGATCAATGTCAGTTTTTTTTTAGATTGGAATTAGCATTGCATGTTTCCAGGCGGTGGGGACAACTCCAGTGAGTAAAGAGGAATTCCAGATGTCTAGTAGAGGGTTAATGATTAGGGGGGCAATTTCGTTCATGATAAGGGCTGGGGCTGGGTCCAAAGGTGAGCCAGATTTACATTCCAAAAATAAATTCAGAGCAAGTTCCTTGGTAAGTGGTTGGAATGCGGTGAATGTATGCTTGCAGTTGGAGGTAAGATCTTTGGAGATGTCGGTGCCGTTCTGAAGAATAGTTGCCGTAATGTTGGCAATTTTTTCTTCAAAGAAGTTTGATAGGTTTTCACACAGTGCTTGGGACATGGGTATTGGAGTGGATAGTGCACTGGGATGAGTGAAATCTTTCACTATATATAAATAGGGCCTTAGTAGAGTTTTTTGCTTTGGCTATGGTATCTGAGAAGTAGGTGCTCATGCCGTGGCGCTTGAGTTTGCGAAACTCTTTAAGGCCTTGTCGGTAAAGGGCCTTGGCAATTTGATCATAGTTCAGTCTCCAAAGTCGTTCCAACTTTTTGCACATGCTTCTGTGTGCCGGTAGTTCTTGGGTGAACCATGGAGCCGATGGTTTTTGTCTGCGGGAAGTAAGGATTTGTAAAGGGGCAACTTTCTCGATAGCGGTAGTGAGGTCGCTATTTAGTATACGCACCGCTTCGTTGAGGTCGTCTGGAAGAAGGTTTAAATCGTTATAGTAATTTTGTTCAAGGGCAGTAGGTGTAAGCTTGTGCCATTTTCTGCCTTGAGTTCTGATGGCAGATTCCTGTTTGACCGTTTGGGTCAGCGGTAGCTCGAAAGGTATCAAGAAATGGTCAGACCATGAAAGAGGTAAGGGGGAAACGTTGTAAGTTTCTCGCAGTTCGAGAAAATGAGGTCGAGGGTGTGACTTGCAGTATGAGTGGGGCCTTTTACTTTTTGTATCAAATTTATATTTTGCATAGATTCTAGGAGTTGGGACGCGTGGTTGCAGCTACTTACATCCACGTGGCGGTTGAAATCTCCCAGTACCATGAAGTGGGGGTGTTTAAGGGAGAGATCTGCCGCGACTGCCAATAGCTCTAGGATGGCGGGTTGGGGGGTGTGCGGGGGGTTATAGACCAAGATCCCTGAGGAGATGGCTGTTGTAGAGTCAGTGATTGAGAAGTATAGAGCTTCAATAGGTTTAATGTTTAGAATTTTTCTTGAGGTGATTTTTAGGTGATTCTTTAGGATCACAGCGATTCCTCCACCAGTTTTGGTGCCCTCACGGCTTAATCCCGTGAAGCTGTAACCCGTGGGTATAGCTAGGGCGATGTCTGGGTTGGAGGAGTCTTTAATCCAAGTCTCAGTTAGGAATAGTGCGTCCCAGGATGTGGAGGACAGTAATAGCCAGATGTCATTGGCGTGGCTGGGTAAAGAGCGGCAATTCACCAATCCCAAGGAATAGGTTTTGGTGGGGGGGGGTTGATTGGGTGCAGATTTACTGTTACTGGTACGGGTCCAGTCGGGACATAGGGAAAAAGGGCAGTTTAGACATTTGTGCAAGAAAGGGCTAGGTAGAGGGAAGTTGCAAGGGGTGGGAGACGAGCAGGAAGTCTTGCCTAGATTTAGTAGCTGTGTTCTGGTCCACGTGGGTCTCTGGGCAGATAGTGGACTGACAGCATGGCTGGCCCGAGGCCCGGAGCTGGCGCGGACGGGCGCAGACGGGCTTGCCTTAGGCGCGCCTACGGCGCGCAAACGTCGCGCCCGCCCGCTGCGCGACCGAAATATACACATAATTTATGGGGAAAAGGTGTCAGGAGAGAGGGGCGTGGCCTCGTAAAAGGGGCGTGGCCTTAGAGTGCGGCGGGAAATGGCGGCAATGTTTGTTTCCACTGAGAGCCCTTGGCAGCGCTAGGATCCGCTGTGAGGCTGTGGGCAGGAGACTGGAGGTATGGAACGGTGGGGGGTTTTAAATCAACTCACACGCATTCATTCAGCTTCTCAATTCAATTTTTAAAAGAAAAGTGCAATTTTATCCTGACTCTCAAAGTTTTAAAAAAGAGCAAGTGCTCGTGCCTGTAGCTCCCGGCTTTCCGCCTCAGGAGAAAAGGTCTTCTAACCAGATGCTCGGTTTCTGCGGCTTGTGTACTCGGGGGGCGTGGCCTCATAAAAGGGGCGTGGCATTAGAGTGCGGCGGGAAATGGCGGCAATGTTTTGTAGTGTAGTTCCTATTATCCCAATAGGCTATGCGCATTGGAATAATATCTTCAATAGTATAGACCTAGGGCAGAGGTTAACTAGGTCTTCTACCGACGATATTAGACTTAAAGTTTAATGTTTGTGCCAGCTAGCTCGGAGTTCACTAGAAACTTTCTCGAATAGGCAGGGAGGATTTTAACCTCCCTGGATAGACAAGAAGGGATTTAGTTTCTGACAACCATAGAACATGACAACTTTGCTCTCCCCTAATCAAGAGTGTATCTCTAGAGTCGTGTGAAAACAAAAGACAACTTATTTTACTCAGTCAGTTCAGTGCATTCTTAGTTTCACCAGATTGTAGAGAAAAGGAAGAGACGGGCGTGTTCAATAAAAGATGTTATTTATTGATCAGTCTCTTTTCTCATACAAGAGAAATGAATCGCTATTATTGCAATACTTGTAGTTAAGTAAAGTGCATACAGTAAAGACAGAATTATAAAATAATACTGTAAAAGCATTGATATGGTTTCTGAGCCATATGATACTTTAAAATGGATAAAATATATACATACATATATACATTTGACTAATCGTACTCAACTGGTGCTTCTAACCACGCCTACCCCAGTGTACCTGACCTAAGCCTAATACGTGGGCGGGAGTAGATAAGTAGCAGTTTAAGTTAAGTTCGTTTTGCCAAGGGACTGATTCGAGAATTCTCTGCAAGGGGTTATTCAGTTCTGTACCTGAGATCTAGAATGATGGAGGGCTGGTATCTCTTATCCCAGGTCTTGATATTCCAGCTGCCTGCGAGGGCTGCTTGGAAGCGCCGGAGCTGGATTTCTCAGCAGGAGAAAGGCAGCGTCTCGTTCTCAGCGCGTCAGGAAGGCGGGGCAGCGCCTGTGGGCTTCGCTCTCTGCTGGGCTCCTCGGCACGTCTCGCTGCTCCGATCTCGTCACCACCGCATGTGTTTGCTTAAGGCAATGTCGGTAATATTTATACCTGAAAGGTGCCGAGATTGACGTAAGGATGGACATATATACGTCAATAAGGATGTCATATGAACGGGCTCGTTCGCACATTCTTTTGCTGAGGTTCTCGGTGAAATCAAAACAATGGTTATGGGAATTTCCCAGGTCGCTGTACGTTTGATTTGTTTTGAGAACTCCGTATGCCTTATCAGGGGCTGGAGGAATATCGCTTGTCTAATTAGATGGCATGCGTTATGACCTAATCAGATAACGCGCTTTTGTGCCGTGGTGTGGCTTAATCAGATAACGGTTTTTGCACCGTTGGATGGCTGCTAGTTAATTATTAACCAGACCAGGGTCAGGAATAGGGGAATCGATACAGTACCTATAGGAATACATCACACCCACTCCACGTAGACTATGTCCATATTTACAAATCTAGGCATAGTGAAACCAGTAGCGTTTGTGTATATCGTACCACCCCAAAATACATTCATATGTATCCTGAAAATTTTGAAACATAATCACATGTACTATCACGTGTACTATATGCACAAGCAGTCTAATAATGCTAAACATATAACGCATATTTCTAAATTCAGCATGAATAAATGCGAAAACCACACATGAAATGGCTCTTAATACAGAAAAAAAGTGCGAGACCATTTCATCACAATCATAAAGTTATGTATAATAGTGCTAGAGGATAGCGAATGTCTCGTGACTACCTAAAATAGTAATTTAGTTCTCTAAGAATAATGTCTACTTTAAGCAGAAGATAAGTGTCCCAAAAATCGTAAATATTTTTGAATTGGGAAAAAAAGGTTCTTGCAGTCTGAAAAACTGATGAGAAGAAAAAAAAATGTTCATATCGCTTTTTAAATGTTGAAGGCCAAATTCAGGTTGTAGGGAACTCCGAGTTCTAGTTTGCTCAAAGTTATTCCTGCTGCTCTGGTGAAAACATCATATCATTTAGACTGTTGAAAAAACTGTCAACAGCTTCTTGCGTAAGTTCCACTAATTCGGAAAAGGTTGTTACCATGCATTCATGAGCCTGAGCATGATTGCCTCCATTGATGTTTTGATCAGCATAGCTGACTGAAGGTCGTACCTGATCGATGCTGCTTTCATCTTGTGCTTCACTACCCCTCAATCGTAGTGGTGAAGTCTCCACGAATGCCGTCATCAGGATTGGTAGCCGCTGGGGACAGCACAATGCATGAGCCGTTACCGGACCCAACAAGGTATCTGCGTCCATTGGCACATCCGATTGTAGTGCCAGACAGGTGTCCAACACGCATTCTTCGCCGCATAGCAAGCACCTTAATACAGGCATAACACAACTTTGCCACATTGGTCTAAATGAAAGAGACCAAGTCATGTTCAGGTCTCTAAGCCGGGATAGTCCAAGGATTTTAGTTACCCGGTCCCGGTAGCCAATGGCTAGGATCATTTCTTCCCTTGTCGCAGGTGTTTTGTCTGTGACATGGTTTGCCATAGCGAAATAACAGGATCAAAAATAGAATACCCGCTACTAGTCCCAAAAGGAGTGGAAGTCCGCCAAAAATGGAATGGACAAAGTCTGGAAAAATACCCAGGATGGCTTTGAATGGAGTTAAAGCACCCTAAAACACTGCTTTAAATACACTGGAGACACCAGTGGTATCAGAAATATTTAAGATTTTGTTCAGTATTTCTGCGAAATGTATGGGGGAATTAGTTGATAATAATGAATGAATCTCTTCTGTTGTCCTTGCAACTTGGAGATCATACGTTTCTTTTGATGACGTGAGCCTGGTCGGCGTCTGTAGGAGCACAGTCTTCATTCTGCTTAAAGTATCTATTCTAATAGAAGCAATTTTCAAATCGGGCCATAACCTTGCCTCCCTGTCTGGAGAATCGTTCGGGAACAAAACTCGTTCACAGCACATGACCTTCCTAGTCACGGTTATGAGATAAGGTTTTCCGGGCAGCAAACTACAACATCTGCGATCTACTATTAGAATGTAACTCCCGTCCGAGAGTCTCCTAAAGAATGGTTCTATTCGTGTTGCAGGTGTGCCTAGCTGATAACATGAAAGGTTATTTGAAGTCCCTTCACAGGCTCCATGCAAGCTAATACCCTGACACAGAAGTGTACCACTTAGTGATCTTGCACAATTATTGCCACTGAGAAACACTGTCTGGCCTTTATTACTGACACATTCGTGTGTATAGGGCAAGTTCCATATTGACTTAATGTATCCTTTACCCAACCTTTCATACTGGCCTGCCTGTATATATTTTTGGCAGAATTGAAACTGGAAAGTAGTTATCGGAATATTTATTATTCCATGTATTATCCATTCAATGACAGGTCGTTCTGACATTGTCAATGGTAATCTCTCAAGTTTTTCAATGCTCAGAATTGTATAGTCAGCACCCTTCTGTGCCAAACTGATTTGTTTATCAGTAAGGTTAAAGATATTAAATAATGACGTTGTGTTGATTAAACGCCAAGGCACATAGCCAGAACGCAGATTTTGTAACGTCCAGCCAAGCTGTACAATAGAACGCAATTGGGACTGACCGTGTTGTAACATCAGTAAGTCTTGCGATATTATATCGATTGCTGAAGACACAATGCTGTCCAGAGAATATATTCTGGAGGACAGAGTCATTAACCCATTGTCCACCACAGAAGGTGATTTTTCCAAATTAATACGGTCAATTTCCCGTATTTTTTCTGCTGTCTCAATTTGAGTTACTTTCCAAACTTCGTTATAAGCTGCATATATAGAGGCCGCTATGAAACGTTTTTGACGCTGTTTGCGTGGTCCCAATATGAAATCACGCAAGTCAGCACCTTCTGTAAGTAAAGTTAGGTGTTGCTTAATTTCAGCCAGTGTGGACGTTTGTAGCCATTGAATGCAGAGCTTGCCCACGCTGTAGGTGGTTACTATCCCTGGATGTTGTCTTTGGGAATATCTAGGGTCTGGCCTAGTCAATGTGAACCCCTGTTTTTTGTTCAGGAATCTGTCTTGACAGTTATTGGTATCTGTGGGCCAGATCAACCATTTTTTCCATTCAGGATGTGTTCTGTTTTGGTTTAATATATGGTTTACGTCTATCTCATCATCTATAGAGCTATTACTGTTCATTGTTGGCTTTGGAATAGACGGTTTGTTCAAATCTTTGATTTTGGCTAAGCCAAGACAGGTAGTTTGTTGAATAGTGTCATTCAAGAATATAATTTGTTCTGGGATCATGCAGGCTCTAAACAATGATTCTATACCTTGTACTTGCCAATCTCTTGTACCCCAAACAGTTTTTGCTTCAATATTATTGTTCCAGAAATCAAACCCAAATGTATTCATTTGTTCAAAGAATGAATCGGAATATATCAATTTTGTGTTTGTAAGCATGGTCTTCATACCTGTCTTATTTGACAATTTGAAATAAAATGTTTCTGCATTACTTGTGTTAAACACTGAAAAGTATGAATATTTATCATAAAATGTTTTTGAGCTGTCTTTTTGGAGGAGTAGCACAATGTTCCCATTGGTTATAATTTAAAACATTTCGAGGTTGAGCAGATTTATGTAGATAATGGTTACCATAGTGGTTATAGCAGAACATCTGATCATAATTAGACGAACCCTGCAAATAATCATGTTCTGTAAATTTAGCAGACATCACAAGATCAGACATCATATCATTAATAATTTCAAAGTCCCAATCATCAGCAAATGAGCTTGGTTTTACAAAGTCACTCAATGAGATCTTGAATTGGTGTGGATACTTCAGGATTTCAACCGGACCATATATTTCATAATCAGTTTTGTCCCATGCTACACCGCCTGGTATAGGATTGGCTGTGAAGTTCACTGAAGAAAGTTCTCTTTTCTCGATGTGTGAAGATGTGTGTGGTTTAAGGACCAAGTTGATTTTCTGGCTTGCTGTGTCCATTTTAACATATTTTCCTTCAATGAAATGTCCCAAGCATAGTACCATGATGAGCCAAAGAATGAGGATAAATGCACCGAAGGCCACCCAAAATTCAATCCATGGAGAAATCAGATAGGTTTCTTTCAGCTGTTGAAAAAGTTCCTTAGCTTTGTCTTTAAAAGTTTTTGTTGATGGCTGTTTCTTTGCTTCACTCAGGTCTTCAGATGAATCATCGAAGTTGATGAAGTAGCCGGATGCTGTTCTGTCAAATGTTCCAATTGTTTTTGGATTTTGCTTTGTTTCATTAGCAAAGTCTGCAGTTACATCATCATAGGTTGTTGTTTCTTGATGAAAAATTTTAATTTGGGTTTTAAGAGGTTCAAGTTCCATTGCTTTGTTGCATAGTCCTTGTTGATTCACTGTAGATTTTCCAAATGTGATCAGTCTTCCAGTTTGAGCCTCTGTATTCGTAGCAAACATTGGTGTTCTGCTACTTCTTGGGAGTCCACTTGGCCTACTGTTTGTTATCGGCCACATGATTGTGGTTTAACCAGGTCGATGGATACAACTCGGTTCTCCTTTTTACCAGCAAGGGGCGGTAGTACTACTGATCTTGTCCCGTTGACAGACAAGACAGGAACTGCTTTTCTATAAGAAGGCCCAAATTCCTTCTTTACCGCGATCTTCTCTCTGACTAGATCCCCGACTTTTGGAATCCAGACAGGCCTTGCTGGGACAGGTGGTTTCTCTTCAGTGGTTGTTGGCTGTTGTTTCAACTTTATGTTGCTCAGGTCTTTTCTTGTTTCATTTAAGTCCTGTAAAATAGCCAAACGATCTTTGATATCAAAGCTTTTGTCTTTAACCACTGAAGTCTGACTATCAAGATCTTGGATCATCATTCTAGTCCCGAACAATAGTTCGTACGGACTGAACCCTTTCAGAGAATTCCTTGGCAGGTTATTTAGACTACGTTGGACACTTATTAAATGTTTGACCCACCCAGCACCTGAACCTAATACCTTTTCCGTTATAGATTGCTTTATGTCTTGGTTTTTTCTTTACACCATCCCGTATCCCTCAGGAAGGAAGTGAGAAGAGTCCCGCTATGCTATGCTCATTTGGTCATGCTTTCCCACAAGCTTGAGGGCTCAAGGGAATACATTAGTCAAAACGTAGCATGCTCCTAGCGTATTTGCCATTATAGACTCGCAAATCTTTTTATAACAGTCCAGACGTCAGCCGAGCGCTGGGGTCTACATCATAAGTGAAAATTATTCTTTTTATGTTAATATAACGCTTTTTCGTGATGGGTACATTCTTATTGTTGTTGTTTTTCTGAAGCGAAGTGCCATGGCAATCGTCCTCCTCGCTCGCCACTGCGATCTCTATTGCAGTTTGGGCAGTTTTTTACAAACATTTGATGATGCAGGCTCATGCCTGGCCACCAGTACACTGATTGTAATTCTTTCAGAGAATCTTTTTGCTTAAGGTGTCTGAGACCCTCACCCATATGTGCGTCCGCTATTAACAAGCCTCTCCTGTCCGTGTTTGGATTTACTCTATCCCCCACTCCAGGGATTCGAGCAAAAGGGACTGAGTTTGCATCGATTATGTATGTATAATTGAGTGGATAATTGATCGGTAGCGCTGAGCAGTCGCCTTTTGATGACGTTTTCACCGCCAGCACAGTTTCACCTTCAATGTGTTTTACTGTACGCTTTTTTGTAGCTACGGAGGCCGGTTTAGTTGCTATCGCTGTGGCTGTTTCAGCCAATGAATTCCCTGCAACGTGAACGCCATCACGCTGATGACTCAGTGAATGTATCACGTGAGTTTTTGGTAGTTCTTTCTTTAAAAGAACTACTTGTTCCCAAAGCGCTTTCTGCTTTATTGTGGCACCTGTGTCATTTCTGTAACCATTTTGAATCCATTTCTGCAAATCGTTATTGTATGATTTGACGCAGTAATACGAATCGCACACAATAAGTGTCGGGAATTCGCGATCGGCATTATCTAGCGCCATTTTTAATGCCATTATTTCAGTTTGTTGTTCTGAATTATTTTCCACTGAGTGTGTTTTTGTAAGTAGAGGTCTTAATTTGCCTCCGCGCCACACTTCTTTTACAATTTCGCACGTGGCGTTGTAAGCCAGCTCTCCCCAAACTGAGGGTTGAGCATGTCCGTCTGTATATATTACACAGGCGTACTGTCGTAAAGGCAGAATGTCGATTGGCAGAGGGTATTCTCTCTCATATTCTAGATGTTTTAATTCTTTCATTTCTGGGTCAAAATAGTATTTTACTTTGTCTGTAGCAACAGAATTTACCCATTGTATCTATTCTGGATTTAGTGCAGTTGTCGGTAAATTACATGGTGTTGTTAATGCCTCAAAAGCTGATTCTGCTGTTCTGACTGTAACCTGTCTACCGTCTGCTTGGCATTTTTCTTTTGATACAGCTGTTTGAACCGCATGAACAATGCTTTCTTTAATGCTGAACCTTTTTTCAGCTTCTGTGTACAAATGTGATTTGTATGCTATTGGTACCTTCTCTCCCTCATTAGAGGTTAGGTACGTGAATCCGCATCTTCCTGGGATGACTCGAATCACAAGGTTGCGTGTGTTGTCACGTGTTTGTAGTTTTGTTTTAACTAACATATCTGTTTGTAAGGATCTCAAAATTTCTGTGTGTTTTTGAGTCCAATTGATTCTTTTGAAATCTGGTTTTATTAGATCATAAAGAGGTTTAATTCTCTCTGCATAATTTATAATGTAAGTTCTTCCGAAGTTTAGGAAGCCTAGAATTGATTGTAAGTTTTTCAGTGTTCTAGGTGCTTGGATTACAGCACATTTCTCTAGGAAATTGTCAGCCAGGCTTTTGCCTTCACTTGATAGTTCATATCCTAAAAACAGGACTGTTAGATGGGCAATTCTTGACTTTTTAAAGTTGAATTTGTAACCCTCTGCTGCGAACCCAAGTATTATGGTGTTCACTCTCTTCAAGTGAGTATCCAAGTCATCGTCTGTTAGATAGATGTCGTCGACATAAGATAATGCCTCGTCATCATATGTTTGTAGTAATTCTGTTACTCTCGCTGAGAATAATCCTGGGCTGTTCTTGAACCCCTGGGGCAAACGACAGAAATTTTTTTGCGTGACATTTATTGAGAACGCCGTCAAATATCTGCTCTCTGGTGCTATATTTTGACAAAAGAATCCATTAGAAATGTCTAAGGTTGTTTTGTATTTTTTGCGCACTATGTTATTCATTAGTGCAGCACTATGCGAGTTTTGTACTGCAAATGTTTTGCAACATGAGTTAAGGTGTCTGTAGTCCAAAACAAGACGATATGAATTGTCTGGTTTGGAGACAGGAAACAAAGGGTTGTTCATTTGTGAGGTGCAAGTTTCAATCACCCCCTGGTATTCAAGTTGATCTAGGATCTCTTTTACCTGTATTTTAGCTTCTTGCTTAATCGGGTACTGCCTCTGTGCAGTAGGTTGTGATTTTAACTGGATTTTGTGAGGAGGAGAGTCCTCATCCCATCCCACATGATTTTTATATAAGGTAGGGGCTTGAGCTACTGCCCACTTTCTTGCAAGTGTATATTTTTTATGAATTGGAATATGGTTTGAGAAGGCAGGCATAATTATTTCTTCGCCATGTGGGCACTCCCTGACAAACTCTGGAGGCCAGTCTCGTTCAGCTAGAAGGATGTCATAGCCCTTGGAGAGATTATCCCAAAATAGACCCCTTATTTTTCTAGTCTTATCCCCCTCTATACGCAATGTTATTTCATATATTTTATGAGGTTTGCTAACTCTGGTATCTACAGTTTCCACCTGAATGTATTCATTCGTGTCCACTGTCTCCAGATGATTCATAACGACTTTGCGAGCTATGCTCACTTCTGCTGCGCTGTCTAGCATTGTCTGAGCCCATTCTCCGTTTTTCAGCTGTGTCCTCAGTATTCTCGGCATTGTTGATTACTTTAATACTGGCTACCTTTTTTTTGGGAAATTGTAATTTTTTATTCTGATGAGCAGGTTCTTTGTCTTTGGACTTGACGTGCTCTTCCCTGTGTTCTGATCGTCCTCTTCTTTCCGATTTCTGCGAGGAAGTCTGAAAAGATTGAGAGGGACGTGTATCAATATCTTGATATCTATCAGGTTTTTTTATATTATCCCTATTTCTAAGGTTGTATTTTTTCACAGAGGGCTCCCTTTGGGGAGACTTGCATCCTTGATCAGGAGATCTTTCTCTCCGCCGAGGAGACCTTCCTCTGGACTGGAATCTTTTTTCTTTAGAATTGCAACTAGTTGGGGTTTCACTGGTATTCCACCCAAACTATCTCTTCCTAGTTCCTCATAGGATTTTTCTATTATTCTGGCAATTTCAGATGGTTGGTCTGCTATATTTGTCTCTTTTAACCTCTGGCGAATCGCCACATTTGCTGCTTCTCCCTTTATGTTGGCTAATAATATTGCAGAGACCTGCTTGAAATCTTTCAGTAGTTTCATACCGAGAGTTAAAGCGGGTTCTGGACCGTATTCGTCTTGAATCTGTTTTAGCACATCTGGTATTACTGACATGGATGGTACACCATGTGTTTTTGTGTAAATGGAGGCAAAGATTGTTCCCCAAGTGTCACAGTCCTCCACATGTGGTGCGATTCCCATTGGGAGACAGATAGTCAGAATCCTGTTTCTCAACAGGGGTGGTATCTGGAAACACCGCCTCTATTTGAGTGATTTTTTGTGCTAGCCAGAAAGGAATTTGTTCCCGTTTTGCGGGTACTTTACCTAGACAAGACTGTATGTTCTGAGGTGTAATTTTATTTGTGTTCCCCTGATGAGTGGTCAGCTGTGGAATTTTAATTGCTGGTTGGATTGTTGAAGTCCGCATTACATATTGGACTAATTGTCTATGTATTTTTTTTAATTGTTTTAGCTGTGCTAAAAGCTCTGGTGCAGTCATTTCTTCAATGTCTGGATGTGGTGTATATCCGGCTAGGACCGGTCACGGTGCTCCTGGTCTACCTAGTGGACCGAGCCTGGCGATGTGATTATTATGTTTTAGGGCGCCATGAAACAAGAGCAGGTGCTCTTGGAATTTGAGTGGTATTTCCACTTCCTCGAAAGGGGGTCAAAACCGAAGCTTACCGGCTCCAGGTGGGGACGCGGAAACGCCGCTCAGACGCTGCTTGCCCTGACTTTGCCTCACAGCGCTGCTGGGTCCCTGACGTTGTGGTCGCCCCCGCCGCCGTGCAGCGCCATCGCACGGCCGCGGAGCGGAGCGGACCACAACTCCCAGCGAGCCCTGCAACATCCTCCGCCCACTTCCTGCACAAGCGCCAGGAGGCGCTACTAAAGGCGGCAGCTCCCGGAGAGGAGCGGGGGTCAAAACCGAAGCTTACCGGCTCCAGGTGGGGACGCGGAAACGCCGCTCAGACGCTGCTTGCCCTGACTTTGCCTCACAGCGCTGCTGGGTCCCTGACGTTGTGGTCGCCCCCGCCGCCGTGCAGCGCCATCGCACGGCCGCGGAGCGGAGCGGACCACAACTCCCAGCGAGCCCTGCAACATCCTCCGCCCACTTCCTGCACAAGCGCCAGGAGGCGCTACTAAAGGCGGCAGCTACCTCCGCGTCGCGGACGCGCGCGGACGGCGCCGGGCGGAGCCCGGGCAGAGGGCGGGCCGTCTAAGGCCGTCCAAGGACGACCAGGGACGGGACGGGCCACGTCCTTAACATCTTCTACAATGGGTAAGCGTAAATTGCCAACACCATCGGCGGATGAAGCTAAGGCGAAGGTACCTAAGTATACTACAAGTATACTTACATATTTAACTACCAAGGTGGGGGAATTATCATCTAAGATTGCTGAGTCCGAGCGTGAACTGGGCATTGCCTCTAGTCCCGGGACTGCTGATACTTCATATGCCTCATCTTTAAATTGTATACCTTTGGAGCCTCGGGTTATAATTGAGGCTTGTAGACCCTCCCTGTCACTTCCTGCTACAGTTCTTCCATGCCCGGCCATATCTGAAACTGTGATACCTAACGCCCCATTGAGTCCTGGGGTTGCTGGAAGGTCGGATTCAATTACGGCTGGCTGTTCCCAGCCAGCCCTTCTGACGGAGGAGGTCATTATGGCCTTATTGGAAAAACTGTTTACAGATAGACTTGAGACTGCTTTAATCCAGATTGCTTCGGATATTAATGAAACACTGAAGGACTGCGTTAAGAACCTTATATCAAAATGTGATCGTATAAATGATGTTCTTAACGCTCGGACCCCTGCATTTTCTATGCCTTTGGCGCCATGTCCTCCAGTTGTAAAGGTCACTATCCCTAAAGTTGGTGACCCACCTGTAATTAGACCAGTTAATATCCCTCTTTTACCTATGCCACCAAAAGGGAAAGTAGACAATGGAATATACATCCCCACGACAGAGGTTGCCCCTGGTTCAAATTGTTCCACAAGGCCTAGAGGCCAGCGGGGGGCTCCGGAAAAAAGTATACCACCTATAAATTTACCACCGGATTCAACACCCTTTGTCGCAATACTGGTTAACGTGCCTAAACTCGAAAACGGAGCGATAGAACAACATGAGTCTCTTCTTAGTCACGTTAAAAAATGGTGTAATGCCAACTGCACGGGTGAAAGTAACATCGCGGATAATATTGTAACAAGTAGACGGGTAAACTGGGTGGGTAAAAGCAAGAAAGAAGTTGCAGGAGACTGCGTCATTGTAAATTTTAAAACTAAGAATGTCGCGAGTCGACTTTTCTGGGATGACTCCCCTTTGGATCCCGTGAGTAAAGGGGTGCGGGCGATGCCTCTGGGTTTCTTTTACCCCCGTCCACAGAGGTTAGTTGTAAATGAGAATATTAAGTTACAATCTATTGATAACACTTGGGCAGAGGATAACCTTATCTCACCTATGCCTTTTAATGTCTGGATGACTAAGCCAACTAAAGCTAATGGTGCAGTAAATGTTACAAGGAATACACTCTCTAATAATCTACCATTGTCAAATATGTTTTCAGCATTAGCTGATAGAGTAGACATTGAATGACTAGCACCTGTACCTGACCAGGATAACTTGATTTGCTCAGTCAATACTGATGTGGCCCTACCTGTTGTTAGTGTCGAATCTGTTATTAATGACCCACCACAGTTAGGGGGAGAGCACATACGGTTATTATCATGGAACATCGCAGGCCTACGGGCAAAACAAAATGACTGTATTTGGTTACAATTAGTGAAGAACCATGATATTGTCGCATTACAAGAAACTTGGTCGAAAGATAAAGGGTTCTGGGTAGAAGGATTTATTTCTTTCTTTGTTGATGCTCTGAGTTCCACATCGGGTAGGGACAGAGGGGGTTTGTTATTCCTTGTTTCAGTTAAAATTGCTGGCAATGTTAGAGAAATCCCTAGTTTTTCTCACTACTTCCAAATGGTGGAAATTAGTTTGGCTGATAAGAATAAGATTGTACTAATAAACTGTTATAACTCCATGCAGGGGGGACCCCCAAATTTGGTTTTAGACGGTCTATCAGACTTTTTAACCAAATATATGTCCAAACAAACCACTTTTGTCCAGTGTATAATGATGGGTGATTTTAATGTTCATTTGTGTAAGTCCCATTGCCAGATTATTGATGAAAATGGTCCTGATCATACTTTATCGCCACACTTTGAACATAGTCCAAAGGGTGTGGCAATGGAAAACATGCTCTCATCAAATGATCTATATGAACCTGGGATTGCAGATACATCAAACCGTGTGGTCACATATAACGCTAGGGGCAGTGAATCAATTATAGACTATTTTTTTACGTCTTCAGGGCTCCTTCGTTATGTACTATTTTATAATGCGTTTGTTAGTGGATTTAGTGACCACAATCCTGTGTTATTGGTTTTAGATACTCTCTCTGGTTTGCATAAAGGAGTAGCTAGGCCTACTTCTATAAGGGATGTGAAGAGCAAAGACCAAGGCAGACGCCTCAAATGGTGCAAAGTCTGCCCAGAGGATTTTCATGATCGTATTGTGCAGGACATGGGAGCTGAATTTGGGATATGTTTGAATAAAGAGATGAGGGGAGGGGAAGTTGTGAGTGCCTTTGAAGATATTTGTGCCAGAGTGGATAAAGATCTCAGAGTCAAACCAGGGAAAGGCTCGGTCCCAGTGTGTAGATGGTTTGATCATTCCTGCTCACAGGCACACGCAGCTCTGTGGAAAAGTCTTAAACAATCGCCTAGAGATAGAATTTTGGTGGCAGATCTAAGAAGACAATACGCTTTGGCAGTCAAACTTCGAAAAAAAGCCATCAAAGATGAAGCCTGGGACTCTTTGATGGACCCCATTACCCTTAAACATAGCTCCAAATTTTGGGCTATAATCAATAACCCCTTGTTTTCTCATACATCTAATCAGGACCTTGAAATTAATATATCTGAAGCCGATTGGATTAATCATTTTTCCAACATATATGGTTCAAACGAGATTGTTGAGGTGTTTAAAATACCTTATTCCTCGGCTTCTCATATTAAGTTAGATTTCACCAAATCTGAAGTAGAGTTGGCAATTTTAGGCTCAGCTGCAAATAAAGCCCCGGGCCCGGATGGGGTTCCCCCGGACTTATACAAACTTAATTCAGAGTTGTGGGCTGAGATTTTAGCCAATGTTTTTAATTGTGTGTATGAGGGGGGGTTGCCAAAATCATGGTCATGTGCCATTATAGTTCCTATTTTTAAAAAGGGCCTAAGAAGCGACCCAAAGTGTTTTCGGCCAATTTCACTATTGGATTCCTCAATGAAGATTTTGGGTAAAGTCCTGCTTGCTAGAATTAACACCTGGTCTACAGTTAACAATATTCTAGTTGATGCCCAATATGGGTTTCGTGCTGGGAGGGGGACTGAGGACCAATGCCTAAATCTTCATTTATTAATCTCGAAATACACAACTGTCAAAAAAGGGTCAATTTATGTTGCATTCATGGACCTATCCACAGCTTTCGATTTGGTGAATAGAGCTCGATTATGGACCATGTTGTTAAAGCTGGGTTTGGACCCCCCCCTTGTATATTTCCTGGCAGAATTACATAAAGATCTGAAAGCCTCAATCAGAATGGACCAGGAAGGTAATCGTACCGCCTGGTTCAAATCAAGCAGGGGAGTGCGGCAGGGCTGCATTCTCGCGCCCATGCTATTCACCTTGTATATAAATTCACTTGAGGAAACTCTTTTATCAGCGACCTTGGATACTCCGCGTGCAGGGGAAACTCGTATTCCGGTTCTCCTGTACGCGGATGATGCCGCTTTAATAGCTCGGACTCCTATAGGTCTACAAAAACTTTTAAATGCTTTTAATGATTTTATGCTATCATTAGCCCTAGTAATAAACAACTCCAAATCACACGTCATGGCTTTTGGGGCTGGTAAAAACAACTCCAGGCAGTTTTATTGTAATGGCGACGTGATCACCAATGTTAAAGTTTTTACATACCTGGGTGTAATTTTTGATAATAAGGGAAGTTGGGCTCCGCAAATTGTAGCTAAAACTAAGGCGGTTAGAAGCTCAGCAACTGCTATTTTAAGTTTTGCTAGGAGACTGGGCGGGAAGCCAACAGGTGCTTTACTTAACTTGTACAGGGCAAAATCAGTGGCAATAGCCAGGTATGGCTCTGGTCTGTGGGGCTATGTAAATAGTGAATCAATACAAAGGGAAGAAAATAGATTCCTGCGTTCTACCTTAGGGCTCCCCCAATCTACAGCCACGTTTTCAGTCCACCAGGAAGTCGGGTTGGGCTATATATCGGACACCCTTCTTATGGCCCCTATCCTGTTATGGATAAGGCTTTGGACAAATAAAAACTTGGGCCTTAATCATAAAATATTGGCGGACTGTTTAAAACTGGATAATTACAAAAGTATAGATTGGCTTTCACATATAAAGAAGTGCTCTTTGGATCTGGGTCGCCCTGATATTTTTCTTATTCCTCAGGATCTTAAGAAATTAGATTTAGCCTGGGTGAAGGCCAACTTTATAACTAGGAAAAACGTGGAGAGGGAAGAATGCCAACTACTCAAGCCCACGGTCAGAGCCCACTATCTGACTATCACGCGTCTTACCATCCAACCGTACCTTACTATTGTCACTATCCCCTTTCATAGGTGGCTTCTGGTTAAACTTAGGTTTAACCAGATTTATACGGTTTTGTGTGACAGTCACGGTTGGTTTAAGGAGGAAGATGCCCCTGTCTGTAACTGTGATAGTTTTTCTCCTCAAAATAATATGCACTTTATGCTATTTTGTAATTTTTTTATTGAGCCCAGACAGAAATACCTTGTACCAGTATTGAAGGAAAAAGCTTTTCTTCAGGCAAAACCTGCTCTCCTGTACCTCCAATTAATGGATTCTACGTTGGCCATGTTTAGCGTGGCCAACTATCTTGTTGCTGCGGTTAGGATCAGGAGGAAAAGACTTAAAGATGTAAATATTGGTGTCTTGTGAACATAAATGAAATGGATGTGGTTTTCTTTTTAAAATGTCTATTTTATTGAGTATTCTCTCTTTTATGATGTATTTTTATAATGTGTATTAATCCGCTATTATTGTTGTTTCCTCATATCATGTATTTTTTTATGAAATTATCACTGATTGATGCTTTTGTATGTGTTTATGAATTTGTCTGCCTTTGTGATGAAATTGTAGAATGCTTTTATGATTTTTAATCTAAATCGAATAAAGTGGTTTGTGACTGACTGACTGAGTGTACTCACTAGGAGGTTCCTCTATTTTGTAATAGTGGAAGTCCTTTGTTACAGCGTTTGCTGCTAGAAAGTTCATCCATGAATAGAATACCTCTGTCTGCCGATATTCGTGTGCCTCAATTACGAATATGACTGTACCACCTCTTGGTGTCAGTCCATTTTCGATAAGTTTTAGGGTTATAGATTTCCTTATGTTGACCGGGATGAGTATTGTATCTGGGTCATTTTCCAGCAGAGTATTGTCTGCTACTAGGAGTTCAGCTGCTAGTCTAACTGTCTCCCTTTCTTCTTCACTTTCTGTCATTTTACTGACAGGAAGGTTATTCTGTTTGTTTGCAGATCAGGTTTCTATGGAAACAAAGATTAGATGCACAATATTTTGGAACAGTGTATCCTTCAACGTTGAATTAACCAAGAACCATACATAGGAGTCTCCTCCTGCGAGGTTTGGCGGATATGACCTTTCACCCACTCCAGACGTCTTTGGAGTATTATGGGAAAAAAGGGGTTCTGTGTGAAAAAGCACGACTGAGTTACTCTAATGTCTTGCGTTAGTTTTATCGCCTATCCAAACGTTTGGGCGCCATGTAGTGTAGTTCCTATTATCCCAATAGGCTCTGCGCATTGGAATAATATCTTCAATAGTATAGACCTAGGGCAGAGGTTAACTAGGTCTTCTACCGACGATATTAGACTTAAAGTTTAATGTTTGTGCCAGCTAGCTCAGAGTTCACTAGAAATTTTCTCGAATAGGCAGGGAGGATTTTAACCTCCCTGGATAGACAAGAAGGAATTTAGTTTCTGACAACCATAGAACATGACAACTTTGCTCTCCCCTAATCAAGAGTGTATCTCTAGAGTCGTGTGAAAACAAAAGACAACTTATTTTACTCAGTCAGTTCAGTGCATTCTTAGTTTCACCAGATTGTAGAGAAAAGGAAGAGACGGGCGTGTTCAATAAAAGATGTTATTTATTGATCAGTCTCTTTTCTCATACAAGAGAAATGAATCGCTATTATTGCAATACTTGTAGTTAAGTAAAGTGCATACAGTAAAGACAGAATTATAAAATAATACTGTAAAAGCATTGATATGGTTTCTGAGCCATATGATACTTTAAAATGGATAAAATATATACATACATATATACATTTGACTAATCGTACTCAACTGGTGCTTCTAACCACGCCTACCCCAGTGTACCTGACCTAAGCCTAATACGTGGGCGGGAGTAGATAAGTAGCAGTTTAAGTTAAGTTCGTTTTGCCAAGGGACTGATTCGAGAATTCTCTGCAAGGGGTTATTCAGTTCTGTACCTGTGATCTAGAATGATGGAGGGCTGGTATCTCTTATCCCAGGTCTTGATATTCCAGCTGCCTGCGAGGGCTGCTTGGAAGCGCCGGAGCTGGATTTCTCAGCAGGAGAAATGCAGCGTCTCGTTCTCAGCGTGTCAGGAAGGCGGGGCAGCGCCTGTGGGCTTCGCTCTCTGCTGGGCTCCTCGGCACGTCTCGCTGCTCCGATCTCATCACCACCGCATGTGTTTGCTTAAGGCAATGTCGGTAATATTTATACCTGAAAGGTGCCGAGATTGACGTAAGGATGGACATATATACGTCAATAAGGATGTCATATGAACGGGCTCGTTCGCACATTCTTTTGCTGAAGTTCTCGGTGAAATCAAAACAATGGTTATGGGAATTTCCCAGGTCGCTGTAGGTTTGATTTGTTTTGAGAACTCCGTATGCCTTATCAGGGGCTGGAGGAATATCGCTTGTCTAATTAGATGGCATGCGTTATGACCTAATCAGATAACGCGCTTTTGTGCCGTGGTGTGGCTTAATCAGATAACGGTTTTTGCACCGTTGGATGGCTGCTAGTTAATTATTAACCAGACCAAGGTCAGGAATAGGGGAATCGATACAGTACCTATAGGAATACATCAGAGTTTGTTTCCACTGAGAGCCCTCGGCAGCGCTAGGATCCGCTGTGAGGCTGTGGGCAGGAGACTGGAGGTATGGAACGGTGGGGGTTTTTAAATCAACTCACACGCATTCATTCAGCTTCTCAATTCAATTTTTAAAAGAAAAGTGCAATTTTATCGTGACTCTCAAAGTTTTAAAAAAGAGCAAGTGCTCGTGCCTGTAGCTCCCGGCTTTCCGCCTCAGGAGAAAAGGTCTTCAAAAGACCTGCCAGCAGGAGAGCCACACCATCATAATAATTTAAACAAAAAAGACAAGAAGGCGAGACATGATTAACATGGGTACACCAAACCACAGAATGCATCTCATACGACACAGAAAATAGACTACAACACCAGAAGAGTCCCAGGCCCTAAGAAAAAAGAGCAAAAAGTAGTTAACATAAGAGAGATGGAGGAGACACTGATCCCCAAACTATGAAGGAGACCACAGCAGTCCTCAAGAAGTCTAGCGGACACGGCCACAGTAGAACAAAAGTAAACAGCCTCAGCTCCCATCAGAAACCAGAGCTGCAAAAGTGAAGGTCCAAAAAGGGAACAAACATGCAAAGGCTCACCAAGGCACCATGGACCGTCATTAACACCGAGAATCCAAGAGAAGTAAAAACTGGCAAACTGATGGAGGAAGCAGACACCAACTGGTTGGGATACCTAAAGCAAATGAGGGCAGAAGGTAGTCTATCCAGTAACCCACCATTAGCCATAAATCGACAAGCCAGCAGAGAACATACAGGCAGCATGAAAGAAAAGCAGCAACAATCCGGAGGGAAAGAACAGGAAGTCAAAGGCGCACTGCATAGACATGGGAGCCGAAACAAAGAAAATAACCTGATCCAGAAAACACAGAATGCTACAGAAAGCATGCAACTGAGAAACTATGGGGCAGCACAAAATATCCCCACAGGCCAATCAGTGTTTAATTTGAGCATGTGGTTGAAGGTGGGGCCTACCGACACTCACTTTTGGGGAGCATCTTCTTTTGCTAAACAGACTTTGACCTAGCACAAGAGAGAGAAAAACGCAAAAGGAGCAAAAAGGAGAAAGACCAAAAAATCGTGACAAAGAAAGACAGCAGGGATGAAAAGGGACCCGAAAAAGTGAGATAAAGATACAGGGAGGGATTGGCAGCAATAGGTGAAAACAAGACTTTGCAGCCATAGTATTCTGCACCAGCAGCGGTTTCATCTTCACCCGCCTGCTGTGAGCAACAGTAAATGTGAACAATAAAATGGCAATGAAATAATTTTTTTATTTTTTATTTTTCGCAAGGTGCACCAGAGGCGTCAGTCAGCCTGCCGCTGAGCCGGAGAAATGGGGGCGTGTCCTGTCCTCTGCTGCTGATTAGCAGCATAGATGACTAGAGGAAGGCTGGCAAGACACCTCAAACTACGCATGTTAGTTTGGCCAGCTGTCCAGTGTCGGCGAGCCTGCCATGCGCACTTTGTAGGTCTCCCTCCAGCTGTCTTATACAGCTGGGTGGAGACCAAGCACAGGCCTCCAGGGCCTGATGCAGCGTCTAGCCCGCCCGCTCCATCCAATGATGGCTTTACTCTCATGAGCAGCGTCAGGACTCCTTAGGGAAGTTTGCACTTCGAATCATACTCAGAACCACAGACAGGACACATAGAATGCAGCCCGGTAAGTACATTTATTTTATTTTCAATTTAACTGTATTGCATGCCAGTATGTTTATGTTGGATGTTTGTTTTACTGTGTGTTTTGGGAAGCCGTTGGACACTTCACTTGCCCCACCACCTTCTTCTGTTACCAACAGCCCCTGTTCTGCACCCATACATTCAATAGCACTGGCCACAGGCATCTGAGGAAAATGTTGGGCCCTGGCACTTACTGTTTTTACAAATTAAGCAAAAAGGGCAATTGAAGAACGAGTGCAGCTTAAGCAGGCACTCCAGGACAGCCTGGGGTAAAAAGAAGGCTTGAGGCCAATCAGACATCCAGAGTGACAACCAGAAACCCAATGCAGCAAGAAACCATATGCAAAGTAGAGAGCAGATGGAAGATTCCGATGAAGCAGCAGCCCGCAAAAACATACCCACAACCATAGGCAGGGCACACAGGGGGAAGCATTCAAAAGACCATGGGCTAAGAGTCAACAATCTGAGACCAAGCACAACAGCAGCAGAGACGAGAGCAGCCCCACCCCAGCTAGCAAAACGTAAATGCCAAACCATCAGCAGCTAGTAAGTAGCAAAGGGCAAACAATGGCTCCAAGCTCTCCATGGCTGATAAAAGAAGAGCCAAGACATGAGAATAGAAATAACAACATGAGAACTACTGTTTATAAAGAAAGCATGAGGTAAGTGAAGGTGTATACACAAGGACATATAGAAGACACACTAACTCTGAAGATAGTAAAGGAACTAGGGATTTGCAGGACTCTGGTGCATTTGAGGTAAGCACACTGACCACTGAAAAGTAGAGTCACCAAAGAGTGAAAACCAGACGCAGCCCATGCAGGTAAGAGCAGTGGTGTGGTGGAGCCGGGTGGAGTGGATTTCGATAGATGACGACAACGTAAAATTAATTATTTATTCAATTTCCCCTTGTGGTCGTCTGTCAACCCCCTCTCCCCCCAACTGGCCCCACTGCTCTTACCTGCACAGGCTGCTGCTGGTGAGACCGGCCAGAACCAACTGAGAAACAGGCCCAGGTCCATGGATTGCACCAAATAAACTCCACGAGCAGGCACCCGGTCCAGAGCTTCTTGAATATACTAACAACAAGCCCAATCCTCAAAGAGGCAAAGCTGTGCCAGAAAGAAAATATCAGGACAACAGCTAGATCCAGCAGCATGTGTCAAATTACACATCTCCTGGTGAGAAGAAGAGTAAAAAGCATTGAAAGAACACCAGTGCTCAAGCAAGCACCCAGAATTGTAATACCATGAGAACAAACAACATAGAATCAGTCATGGGCACAAAAGACCACCCTAGCCTAGTCCCAAGAAGGCCTCTCTGACATGGCGATGACTGCCTTTCAGATGTGGTGGTAGGTCAATCATAAGGACAGGAGGAATACACCACGTACTAGCACCAACAACTGAGTCACAGCAAAGACAGACACTATGTAAGGGACAGTGAACGTGGACAACCACACACTCACTGAACCACTACATTGGAAGAAAAACACAAAGAGCAGAAGGAAAGGGCAACTCACAAAGGCTAAAGCCACAGATCAAGGTCAGTCGATGTACCTCCACACCCATCACCTGAAGGACCAGAAGCCCGAGAGCCAGTACTATCGAGGAGAAATAAGGGTTGGAACCAGCTTGCATGATCTTATCACCTGTGCCCAGCAAATGGGTGGGTATGAGCCCCATTCTCTCTACAGACTAACCTACACACACTAGGGTCATGACTGCAACAGTGATGCAGGTGATACCAGCTAGCTCTGCACCTGCATAGCTTTTGTACCTGACACAACACAAGTGCTGGTAAATGGAAGCCTGAAGCGACCCGCCTGTGCGACTCATTCCCTTGGTAAGTGAAGAACCACATTGAAGGTGGGAGCGACAACAAGCCCAAAGATGACAGGACAGAACAAATGTATAAGGGAGTGCATCTTTCAAGAAATGGAAAATAGAAAGTGGGATTGTTCATGGGTAGCCCATGAAAAAGCTAACCAGACCCAGCTTATATATCTGCAGCCTTTGAGATATAATAAGTAGAAAACAAAACGAGATATGGTAGTGATAGTGAAAAACACCATTCCATTGAGAGTCTTCACATTAGTTTGTATTAGTGATCGAACCCTTTAACCCCAGACCAAACGTCAGATAGGCTCAGTACCGGACCATAAGTTATCCTCTCCCAGATGACTCCGGATCACAGCAAGATACACAGAGCATCTTCTTCCAGGAAGGAGACTCTGCTTGTCCTGGGTCAAGCTGGGATTGAAAAGGCCTTTCTGGTTTAAAATCCAGCTGGGCCCTAAGAGGATCATGTTTGAGACCCTTGACAAAAGCAAAGCCCATGCTCTAGCAACCATAGTCCAAGATTTGAGATTTAACTCCAATCTGACTGCCTGTCTCATTTTTAGGGAGTGATAAAAGGGTCTTCAAACAAAAACTCTCAAATAATTTCCAGTTGGACCACTGTTCCAGGGACACCAACTCAGCCCCACAAAGAGCCTTTGGGACCAGCTTTCCTTTAATTGCACTTTTCAGTGGATCCATGGATAGCCCTCTATACCTTAGAATGAATCTTTTCAGGGGATTGGCCGTATTTAAAGCAGTAGTTCTCACCTTTGTAAAGTGCTTTCCCTAACTTCAGTTCAAGGGAAAGGTAACCCTTTGGTATTTATACTCCTTTGTCTGCTCCAATGAGGATGAATCAATAAACCAAGAAAATATCTTTGGTTTATTTGAGAAGTTCATGGTCTTAGTTTTGTCAACATTAATTGTAAAGGAATTCACCACAAAGTAAGGACTTAGGGCTTGTAGCCTTCTTTCCAGCCCATTAGGGGTCAATTCCATTACAACTAAATTGTCTGCATACATAAGACAATTGGTATGCACCCTTCCAATCCTGGGGTGGGGGGGAGTTAGCTGAACCTTGGACATTGAGTAGGGATCACTGAAATAATATCGAGGGACAGAATATCGACCATCAAAAATATCGTTGACAAAATATCGACAGTCAAAATATCGAGTTTCTATCTACAAACAGGTAAGTACAAAAATATCGAGTTAAAAATATCGTTTACAAAAATATAGTTGTAAAAATATCGTATTTACTAAAAACAGTGTTAAATTAAATTAATATTAATAATTAATTACTAAAATATACTTACAATTACTTAAATTAACTTATAATAATTAAATAATTAATGAAAGTTAAATAAATATTTTTTTATTTCATATTTATTAAAACATATATATATAGTAACACAATATAATAAAATAATACCCAAAAACTGAAAACTGACCCTGAACCCTGAAAATACCCCTTTACCCAAAAACCCAAAACTGACCCTGAACCCTAAAAATACCCCTTTACCCAAAAACCCCAAACTGACCCTGAACCCTAAAAATAAAAACGAATTTTTTTACTATCTATATTATATACTTACATATTTTCACTTTCTATATTATTTACAGTCGATATTACTTCACTTACCTTAAAAACGATATTTTGGCTGTCTATATTCTGTCCTGTCGATATTTTGTCCAAACGATATTTTGACTCGATATTCTGTCCAAACGATATTTTGGAGTCGATATTATGTCTGTGCACCATTGAGTAGGTCAGAGATAAATAGACTAAAAAGCAAAGGTGCTAAGACACGAAGGCGCTTTAGTCTTAGCCCGTTACTTACCGGGATTGTATTGGTCATGTTTCCCAGCCCATCTAGGTCTACGTGTACACAATTTCTTTCATGAAATTTCTGAATCATAATCAACAGGTCTTTAGGAATGTTCCATCTGTCTATTTTATTCTACAAGCTAGTGTGGTCCAGCTTATCAATTGCTGCTTTAATATCAACAAAGCAGCAACAAAAAGGACCAACTGCGCTTATAGCCATATTGGCGAGACCCCAAAGTGTAAAACATTGATCAACTGTAGGGTACTTTGCTCTAAACCCCTCTTGCTCTTTAGGGATTTTGCCGTTGCTGAAAGCCCAGGCCTCAAGAGCATTACCAGGCACTGGAGCATAGATTGTATATGGCACATCCAATAAGGGGATTAACCGATAATTGCCAGGATCATTTATGGGGCCCTTTTTGCATATAGGTTTAACTATTGTACCACGCCATGTAGTAGGGATACACCTCGTATTGGTCACCCATTTAAAAAAGGGACTCAGTAATCTTGCTCACCACAGCAGATTCAATTTATAGAGGACTGCTGGAAACCATCTGGGCCACCTGCTCGAGAGGGTTTTAACTCAGGAAATTTCTCAGCAATTATCCCTGTTTCCTGCAGTCGCAATAGGCTAGAGTCGATTATTTGGTAATTATAATGGAGTTTATCCTCTTCCCAGTTTGATTTATTATAAAGATCCAAAATTAACTTTACCCAGACCTGGTCCTCTAAGTTTAAAGGAGATATTACATGCACCTTATTAACCAGCATCAAAATAGCTTATCATTTCCCTTACTAATAGCATCACGCATCTTGCTCCAATTTTGTTCACATACTTTTTTCTTGTTTGTGAAACAAAGTGATTTATATATTTTCTTTCATTTCCTAAGAGCCTATGCAACTATGGCCTCTTTTTTAGTCTCTTTTCTGTGCCTTAGCCTCTTGCCTCCCTTCAGATTGCATGGGACTCGATGTTCTCTAATTTTCTGATTATTGTCCTATCGTGATTCAAAAGAGCCTGGAATTTACAAATCAATCGCCTGTACCATCCAAGCCCCTCACCAGTGAAGGCTGCAACATCACTCTGATATCAGTCTTAAATAACTTCCAGTTTGGCCTCTTTAATTGAGACCTTTATCCTATGTTGATAAATTACTGGTGAAGACAATACACATTCTCTATTGTGACCAAGGGCGTATTTATACACCAATTCCATCCCATAATGGTGGCTTAACCCCAGATCGATAACCACAGAATTTGCAACCAGGCCAAAATGTTCTGCTGACACAAAGATATATTTTGTGTTTTGTTCCTACCATATCTAATTATAGCAGCCACTGGGTAATCGCTTACAAAGCGTCCATTCAAAATAATCAGGACATGTTGGGCAAGAGCTCTTGCTAATTCCTGTATATTGTTATTACACTTTACTCCCAGAAACGACACTGGTGGTATATCTTAGCAGATCAATCCGTCTTGCACACAGCCATCAACAAAAGTTAATGGGATTTTTTAATTTAAATTTCCAGCTGAAACTATACTGGCCGAGGGATATCGACCACGGAGTGCTCAATTTTGGCAATTCATTACTAAACCTCTTACACCTCGGAGCAATATACACATTAAATCAAAGAATATGATCTTGCATCCTCTTTGGGTTTACCATTTGAATTAGACAAGCTAGCAACCAGGTACAAGGTGTTTCTAATTTGATAGCTCTTTTTTGATTTCAAAGGATTGCATTGATTTTGCATGAAAAATAGAAATACAAGCATAGAATAAACACAACCCATGAGTACAAAAGTAAAAAACAAATATAACATACTGATAGCTATGGTTTAAGATAAAACATTGATACATGGGATCCTAAAATGGTATATCATATGTGTAAGACAATGGGTTCTACAGAATGAACTTAAGAATAAAGTAAAAGTAGGGATAGGTGCATGAGCAGGTATGGTGCTGAGATATGAACTAACATGGTGTTGGGCTCTCTTTGTTTTGTGTCTATCAGGGATTGTAGCAAGGTTAGCTAGTCATTGGTGTGTACAAGGGTGGTTTGGACAGTTTATTGATGTGGAATATGGACAGAGTGACCTAATGATAGAGCGACCTAATGATAACGGGGACTATGGTGTAAGGTGTAAACAGTTGAGATGTGAGGAACAGAGCATGTCTAAATGGAATTTTGTGCACCATATCTGAGAATTCGATGGGGGTGGAGGTTGGACTCTATTCTCGTCTGTTTTTAAGAGTTGATGTAATCCTGTTGAATTTGCCTAGGGTTAGAGAAGAAAACTGTGTCAGAGAGATAAAATATGAGGTGGGAGAGGGTGGGTACTGACAATTCCAGGAATTACAAGGGGCTACATATAAGAGTGTTCACTGTGGGAAACATCCTTTACAACGCAACTTTTACCACGCAGTGCCTTTACGACACAACTTTTACAAAGCAAACCATTACAACGCATTGCGCTGGGGGGCGCTCTAGGATAGGGAATAGGTTTAATTTACTGTCCAACACCTTCCCTACTATCCACGGGGACTGGAGTTGGAATAGTAAATTAAACTATTCACTATCCAGCGCCCCAAAGCACTATGCGTTGTAATGGTATGCGTTGTAAAAAACGCGTTGTAAAAGCATGCGATGTAAAAGTATGCGTTGTAATGTCATACATCCGTTCACTGTGGTTTTCTGGATGCGAAGTAGTTGCCTAGAGTGTCCCAAATAGGGTTTGAGGAGTTTTCCACGGTTAGTGTTGAAGTGAGATGTTGTCTGCGCCTCTGATGTGTGAGACCCAGTTGAGGCTTTTTATGTATTTTGTCAGTTGGAGAGGACTACTTTGATTGCAGACGTTAGAAGTAGGTCTTACAAGGTGGTATCAGCTAGGTTAGTATCTAGGAATCATTTCATAAGGAATGCAAGTTATTTTTTGGGTTGACAATTAAAAAGGGCAGATATGAATGAGAAGACCTTAGACCAGTACTCGGAAAGAGACTCACAATGGAGAATGAGGTGTGCAAGATAGCCGTTTTATTGTTTACAATTCCAGCAGTTGGGGTCGTCTAGAATACCCAGCGAGTGTAAGTGCACTGGGGTCCAGTAAGTTTTATGTAAATGCCAATATTTTGTTTGTTTCGCGCAATTGGGGAATTTCTGTTTTTGAAGGGAAGCATTAGTAACATGTATATTATCGTTTTCCACACAACTGGCCAAGAAAGATTTTTGCACTTATGGGATGGTTGGGGCCGAGCTGGGTGATGTCAGGGGTTTGGTTCAAAGAAATGTATTAGTTCTGGGGGAGGGATGTGATGAAATGATTGGTAAATAGCGATTTTGTAAGCAGCATTTGTGTTTTTTATTTAACAAGGATCGGTCAGCTGAGTTGTTTTTTCTATTTGTTTTATTTATTGTATAATCCCCTGACGAAGAGCTTTTAATGGCTCGAAATGCATTGGGAATACAGCGTGTTCACTTCATAATTGATTTACCTGAAAAACGTGCCGTTGCACAAAGCCCAAACAGGCATGCAGTTGGTAATGAAAAGTTGAATAAAAGTGCAGGTATAATCACACTGTCTCCGGAGTGATGATATGAAGACATTTCAGTGAAAATAATTGGATTTACTAATGGTATCAATGGTTTACTTGGAGCACCGGGATAAATTTAACAGGTCTTGGGACAAGTCCCCATTTCTTGCAGTGCGACTGTAGGGCGCACGAGTGAAGTGCTCCGTTTTGTTCATCCTAATAATTTGTTTGTGACAGGACCAGAGAGATTTTCTGGGAGGTGACTAATTTCCATATTTGAGTCCAGGCTGATATTGATATGGGGTATGAAGAATGTTTTTCACAGAAAGTCATTATATCATTGTTTAGTTGAGCAGCTTTTGGACTTAAGACTTTGTATAGGTGAGATACTTGGGGCCATATGTATCAAGCAAATTCGCATTCGCAAAGGCCAAAATGCGCAGAATTTTGGCCTTTGCGAATGCTAATTTGCTAAATGGTATGTATGAAACATTTTGGCTGCAAAATAAGGAATCGCGAAATTTGCCATTCCTTATTTTGCGATTGCACTTAAGGAATCGCACATTTTGCGATTCCTTAAATGCAATGTATCAAAGTGGTTAGTGGTTACATGAGAAGATTTCTTTCAAACAAGTCTCTTTTTCACGAGTCCTTGCTCCATCAGGGTGATCATCATTTTTATGGTTTCAATTCTACCCCACCAAGGGATGAATTTAGGGGACCAATTGCCTAAAAGTTTCCTTGTTTTTTCAAGGGTTACGTATTTGTTATGTTTAATGGTATCAATTATTTCCGACCCGTACTCAATGCCCAAGTTTTTTATATAGCCGGATTGTCAGTACAGGCCGCATGAGCCTAGCACTTCTATGGTGCAGTGGAAATTTTATGGATTCACCTCAGATTTATCTCTGTTAAGTTTGTACAAAGAGTGTACTGAATAGAGGTCTATGGTAGACTTGAATGGAGGAGCCGGGGGACTCTATGACTATCAGGATTGTTCTTAAACTCTATACCAGAGACGTCAGGATTATGTATTATGTTGAGCAATAGGGGTAGTAGTGGTGGGAGGATCAGAGATGGGGAGAGTGGACAGCCTTGTCTAGTACCCTGCTATAGTCTTAGTGTTTGGGAAAGGGAGCCATTAACTGAGATGCTTGCGGAATGGTTCTTAGAGGTCCATCACCCTTCTCATAAAGCTATCGCCCAGATCAAAGGTTTCCATGCAGTGTTTTAAGATAGCCCATGAGACTCTGTCAAACCCTTTTTCTGCATCAAGTGTTATAGTGACCGAAGGAATTGACGATTTCTTTGTTTTATCTAAGACGTGGCACAGGAGTCCTGAGTTGTCATTCGACATCCAATTTCTGAGGAAACCTACTTGGGAATTGCTTATTAGTCAGGCAGGTGGACATTGAGTCTTATGGCTAGGATTTTCACATAGAGTTTGCAGTCCAGGTTTATTTGGGAGATTCCTCTGTAGTTTTTCGGCAATGTAGGGTGTTTCCCTTTCTTAGCGATCACAATAATGTTGGCTTCAGCCATTGTACCCGTAATTATGCTTGAGTTGGCGATGTGGTTGAATAGGGAGGGATAGCAAGGTTGGTTTCAGTTGGTCAGAGACGGATTTATAGAATTTGGACGTAAAGCCATCTGGTCCAGGGACTTTGTTATCTTTTTGTTTTCTCTCCATTTATTTAAATTTGTTTTATCATGATTTTTGGAACGTTTCATTACAACCAGTATGCATGTTATAAGTCGCAATTTGCACAATACCATTGTACAAGTCAATGCATTGATGGCGTTTTACAGCTTGGCCATTGGCACTATATTTGGAGTCCAGTCCGCAATGAAATGGCGTAATGTCTTCATGTAAAAAAAACATAAAAAACGTAACTACAATCAACATAAACAACTATGTTGCATAACGAACACTCCATCATCTACAAATCACTTACGCAATGAATATACATCATCCCAGCCAACATGTTCAATATAGTTACATGTCATTGAATTGCGCCAGCTACCCACCTTCACATATGCAGTGTGTACTTTTAAGTGCCAATGTCTGCCAGTGACCAGGTTTGTTGTCAATACATCCTATATGACCTAGGTACACGCCTGCTGTGTTGCTGCCTGTTCCTCTTCACTCCAAGGGCTTTGTAATCTCTTAGCGATTTTATTGCCTTAGATATGTCATTGGTAGATATGGGTTTACTTATTGAGAGTTTATCAGATTCTGTGAGCTTCAGGACTTTTCGTGTACTTGAGTCAAAGTTTTGATCGTTCCTATAAAGGGCTTCGTAAAAGGATTTGAAGGAATCTAGGATCTTCACAGGGTTAGTGTTGATTACGTTTTGGCATCCTTAATTGTTGTAATTCTGTTTTGGTTTTGTTTATGTTTAAGGTAGGAAGCTAACATTCCCACTTTATTAGGATCGCATAGTTGATGTCCTTTTAATGTATTCATCCACACTCCAGCTTTATTGCTTAGAATTTGATTGTATTAATATTTTTTCTGCGTAAGTTGGGAAAGAGTATTGTTATCTAGTGAGCTGGAGTGTAGTAGCTCCAGTTGTTTAATTTCTTGCTCCAGCAGCAAGAGATTTACTTTGTTAGCCTTGTTGACTTTGTTTTTATTTCTATAAGGACACCTCTTGAGGTTGCCATAGGGTGGGTATGTTAGTGTCTGGGAAATTGTTGTCGTTAAGATAATTTATGATTGTTTCTTGTTTAATACATCACTGTTAAATCACCTAATTCTGGAGTTTGTTCTATTGTGGCTACCAGCTGGGAGAGTATTAATGCAGGCATGATCAGAAACAAGAATCAGCAAAATATTTGTGTGATCGATCAGGTGGGTGAAAGTAACAGATATTAGGTTATAGTCTATTCTCAAGTAAGAGTTGTGAGGTGCAGAGTAGAAAGTGTAATCCTTGGTATCTGGCATCGCCATGTGGATTTGAGGTTATAATTTGTACATGTGTGTTGTAATAATCCCTGAGATTTTGGAGGACGGTATTTACAAGTTGATTGGCGGTCAAGTGTGGGGTCTAGAGGGAGGTTAAGGTTGGTGCCGACTATGATGAGATCCTCCTTCTTGTTCACCAATCTTGTTTGAAATATTTTCCCAGAGGCAGAATTATCTGCATTAGGGCCATTTAAGTTTAAGACGTGGATGGAGTCTTCACCTCTACCTACATTTGTAATCAGGAGTCTACCATCATCGTCATGAGTGTTGTTCTTGATTAAAATATTGAAATTTTTTGAGACCAGGGTTATGACACCATTCTTCTTGTGAGTAGCTGGGGAGCAAGCCACCTGTGAGATCCAGTTATTTTTAAGGAGCTTAGCTTGGTTTCATGGAGGAAGATAATGTCCCCTTTAGATTTTGTAAGGCAATCCAAGGTTTTTCGACATTTGATTGGGTGGTTTAGCCCTTTCACATTTAAGGAGACTATGTTGAGGCTAGTGGAGCTATTATGGGTAGACATCACAATTGTGTGAATGGTGGACAATGTATCATAAACATCTTAAGTGTGTCTTTTTGCCTAATCTAGTGGCAACCATGCAAGGAGATATATATGAACTTTTCTGCAATTTTCTGCTTATGCTTGTAATATGAAATTGGATTGGGCAGGCCTGTAATGTATAGTGAGTTTTGGTGATACGGGAAGGTACTCCGGAAGAGAAGGATATGTTTGGTATATTAGATGAACTGTTTTGACTAAGGAGATAAAGCAATGACGCTGTGTGGTTATGGTATGAGTGTGAGCAACGGAAAGTAGAATTCCAGTGTTTAGAATTAGAGCGAGTCCAGGGATATGAACAGAAGAGAGAATAAAATGCTTACAGATGCAAACATCTTAGGCATAGCACAGACAAAAATAACGTGACAAAGTGAAAATGAAAATGCGTGAAACAACCACCCTAACCCCCTGTACCACCCACCCTACCAGAAGAAGTGCGACAACAGTATTATCCATCCTCCAGTACGGAGCACGCATGGTTGATCAATGATAACTTCATGTGACATGTTGAAACAGATCATATAACATGCAACAGATCATATAAAATATTGAACAGAGCTTATTATTGTTGAACAGGGCATATAGTTGTTGGAAAATAGATTGTACAAGTACATGCAACAGTGGAGACCTGTTAGAGAGAAATACGTGTGGAGCGTTATTCGGTCTGGAGTTGGACTATATGTTGTACCATTACTAACAAATTTGCTTTCATACATGTTCATACAAGTTTGGACCATATGATTAATCAGACTTTTCTGACCCATAACTAGCCCCCTGAGAGTTCTCTCTAAAACAGTTCTAAAACAGCTCTATAAGCGCTTTAATCCAACTGTCCGTAACCCCCATTATAAGAGAGTAGGCACAACTTAGAGTATCATATAGCGGGGATAGCAGATGAACTGTAATAAAGACGGGTAAAGAGTAACCAAAAAGATTACAACAACATATGTAATAACTGATTAGCTTATCTGAGTGGTGAACTTTGCACGGTGCGCCGTCAAATCTATGACTTCCTGTTATTGGAGACTGAGTTAGAGTGTTCCATCTCTTGCGAGTTGAGATCATCCAGGAAGCTTGAGAGGTCAGACTGGTCAGTAAAGATGTGATGTTTTTCTTTCGTCATAGTTCTGAATTTGGCTGGGCCATCAAAGGAGAATTTAACATTCATTGACTTGAGCTTGTCTCTGAGAAGGAGGAAGTCCTTCCCGGTTACAACTGTAGATTTTGAGTAGTCTTGCGTGAAGATTATTTTGTGGCAGTTCCAGGTGATTTCCTGATATTTCCGGGCAAAGTTGTGGATTTGCTTTTGTGTGCTGCTATCTTATTGGTTTACAAACGATCGGTCTAGTAGTATTTTTTGAGGAGAAGTAGAATGTCGGAACTCTATGGGCTCGTTCCAGTTCTAGGTCCTTTTTGAATTTTATACCTTTGATATGAGGGATCCAAGTTTCTAAGAAGGAAATGCATGAGCTATTGGGATCTTCTGAGCTTTCGGGAATCCAAATATTCTTATGTTACCTCATCTATTGCGATCTTCAAGCTCTGCAATGTCGTTTATTATATATTTCTGGTGATGTTTAGCAGTGTTTTAAAATCTTTGTTGGAACAAGCAGAGGAGTCTTCCACTTCGCTTATTCTCTGTTTAGCCTCCACAATTTTTGTGTTGATTGTATTGATATCAGCGCATAGAGCCGTAATTTCTAGCTGCATGGCGCCTGTGTTTGGTTTAGTTGACTTTGCCAGATGGTGAACATCTGCCAAGTTTTTTCAGTATAATTTCCGTAGTACTGTTTATGTCTGCCTTGGATATGATAGGAGAGTCTGACGGGGAAGTTTCCGCCTTTGAGCGTTTGTCGTATGGTCTGGGTTCTTTTTCTGCCATATTAATTGAGGTTCTTGAAAGCTTGTTGAGGTTGTTGAGAGACTACTGATAGGTGGTGGGAGGCCAGAAATACAGCGGGTACTTTAAAGTGCGTCTTTTGGGTTGGGTGAAGCACTTTAACTGCTATGGTAGCTCAGAAGATCATTGATTCAGTAACCGGTTCCACAGGTTACTCACGGATCCCTAACAATTGTTCTTGTATTGTTCTTTCTAGTATATGTAATTTATGCAGGTCAAGCAGTTTATGTAGTACAGTAGGCCCCACGTACGCTAGTTTAATACGTTTATGCTGTACTGCGTGTTGTGTTCATTCTGTTCCACGTAGTTGCATAGATTGTTGGGCCCCACGCACCTTGCACCATGTACCGCGCCCCGCACCAGACTAACTCCGCTCACACCAATGCTAGATAGCTAGGCAGCCAGATAGCAACTTCTCACAATATGGCCACAAGATAAGAGTGACTACAGAGTGGTGTACAGGATTCACAGACTACGCCGGTATAGGCGGCTGATACGGCTGGATCACTCTCAAGACGATCTTATTCCGTTTTATGCAGTATGATGGGTCTCGCGCACCAGACACTCTCCACTCAGGTTGTTGCCGGTTTCTTGACTCCTCGGTAGGGAAGAGCTGATCATTGGAGTGCGCGCAGAATGCATGCAGATTAAAGGCCTTCTTGATACCTGATTACACCATTCGGGATGATTAGAGACTCTTTAGTAGAGCTGCAGGGGCCATTTTAGAAACAAGCATAGCTGATAGCTGTAGCTCAGATTTGCAGGATTGGTAGAGTTGCCTGTGTGTGCTTTTCTTACAGCTGTGTCAGCAGTGTATCAGCAGTGTTGGAGCGTAATTGAGCAGACGGCAGACCCCTCTGGGCAAGTGCATTTGAGGATCGTACAGTTAGTAGACTGGCTGGAGGGCCACCATTATAGGGTCAGGCAATGCGCTGCTGAAGGGTGAGATACGCTGCCGTGTACCATTGGTTATGTGTAATTTGCTAATTGCATTGTGGGGGAGCGCACCTGATAGTAGGAAGCTGTAGACATCAGGGGGCAACTGATGGCATCCGTATCGGTAAGATTCCAGGGCCATACACGCTTCAGCTGTATGTTGCGGTGGTTGCCGCCGTTTTGTTGAGGAGCTCAGCTGGGTGGTTTTTACATTTTACACATCTTGCCTGCTCCTTTTCTTGTCTTTTTAGCTCTTCAGAGATGGCACTTGCGAAGCAAAACTATAATCCAGGTCTCGGGCGATTCTTATATTGGTTTTGTCATTCTGGTAATGCCACCCTGCGCTCCGCGCTGGTCGGAGAGAAGGCATCAGGCAGCATTAGCACTGCCGTCCAAGCCACGTCCCAATTTGATAGCTCTTTTAACCTCAAGTACTGAAACCAATGTCAACTGCCCTCCAGCGGCTCCTGTGGTCCTAGAAAATTAGCTAGCGTCCCTACTAATCGCGATAAATCCTTCTACTGAGGGGCACTCCAGCAGCTACGTTTTTTGCAGTGTTAGTATTTAGCATATTCCTTTGAAAGGGTTTAAACATGGGACTGCTAAATTGGCAATTATGCAGTGGTGAGTAACAGTGTCATGAAGGGCCTCTTCTAAGTGCTGACTCCGCTATCTTTTGCTTGTTTATATGATAAATGATGCACTTTAAGGTACAAGAAAAGAGAACTAGAACAGTTTCTCACACCACACATGTATGAACTCAGATGGACCCACTGAGGCATGAATGTGGACTATTGTTCATAGGAAACAAATGGCAAATCGTAATGCATGCCCTCATATTTCTATAGTGATGCACACGGTACATCACAATAAAAATGTCACAGGAATTTTCTCAGAGAAAGGAACAGAATGCCAGGGCTAGCACTGGCAGTTCTGTGGGGGGCTCCAACAGTGACCTCCTAAGAACAGTACAGTACTTATCTTGTTTCCAAATTAAGCAGTAGCCGATGTACCATAACCATTAGACCAAGTAACATGAACCTCATAAACATAGTCAATTTTATTCGTAATATAACTTTCGTGTTTGTTTATATTTTCTTACTGTCCTTGACTGCTGAGTGCTCAGCATCTCAGTGCAAGTTTGCATTTTAGCTTATTACATGAACATAAACAAAGCAAGATTATCCCTTGCAGCCTTCAACTTCACTGACATGATTTGTACCGAAAGCTATTAGTCACACCACCAGGGGATAGAAAAATAGTGACACTGATTTAGAAATGTAGAGGCGGGAAAACCAATATAAAATGGAACACAACAGTAATGTCATTTATGATTCAATTCTGCTTTGTTCAATTAGGGAAACTGAAAATGGAATAAGAAAGTGTGTGAAAACAAAGGAGTTTAGTGAAAACAGACAAAGCTGTTGAGTATAGTTGCCTTGGAAAATACTTTATCAGATTAATGCATCTTCTGAAGGGAGGTGCCACTGACCAGCATGTCACATGCCAGAAAGGGGAACTCACCCATGTGGTCTGTGTTAGGAATTGGGATTCTGGTTGGCAGAGGTATGCACCCTGTTCAAGTAGCCACTATCCTAGTTTGGGTAAGTCAGATACACACCAGAAATTAACTTGTGCTCATGCTCTGGTAGCTCAGTACAGAGCAGGCAAGCTTAACTTAGGAGGCAATGTGTAAATTATTTGTGCGAACAAAGAAAAACCAAAGGTTGTGATCGACGGAGCGTTGACAATACAAACACTCACCCCCAGTCAACTGATCTGGGTTTAATCCATCACCGTTCTTTAGCTCACTCCGCCACCCCAGTTCAGACATGGCCATATGCAAATCAGTCTGACCCTGTGCCTCATGGGAACAGTCCAGCCCGAACTGCCAAGCCATGTCTTCCCAGGACCGGTTTCTGGCATTACAGCCGTCTTCAGCCGGGCTTGCTTGACTCCAGTGGCAAAGTGAGCAAGGGAAACAACAGTCTTTTGATATAGTGAGTATCAAATTTGTTGGGCAAAATAATTGTCAAGTGGTAGGTGCTATGGGCCTCATTTATGTGTTTGCTATCGGGTAGCATTCCTACGGTAAAGAAAAACGGCAGGAATGCACCGAATGTATTAGATTACCATTGCTTCCCCCTACGCCGGCTCAGAATAGGCTGCCATGAGTCAATGCAGGCACCTTTGCACCAATGATTATTTTTGTGCAGGACGGGAAGCTTTCCTTCTCAAAAACAATCACAAGAGGCTTTTTCCTCTTCTATGTGTGCAGCAGAATGTAGCACACATAGAAAGATGAAAAACGAGGAGAAATACATATATTTCTCCTCATTGTGCTTTCCTTACGCCTCCCCTGGGGAGGCATACATTTTTGGCCCTGTCTCAGACTTACAATTTCTTGTAAATCTGTATCAGTGTCAAAATGCCATGGGTGTTGCTGGGAGCGCCCCCAGCAACACCCATGGAACAACCCTTTCACACATTTTTCTGCTTGAAAGGGGCACATATTTATAAGGCCATGAAAAGCCACGTAACGTGGCTTTATGTGGCCTTATAAATACGCCAGTGGCACATTGCGCCACCGGAACCTCAAAAAAGGAGGCCCTATCTGTTCATATGCAATTCAGCTCCTGTTCTTACCCACTCATCAACAAGGTTGAGTCAGTCCTCCAATAGATATGGGCCACTTAGCTCACTGGATTCCTACGAGTGAGTACCTACTCAGGAGGTAACTCTTCACCCCTCCCTCCCCCTTTGAGGCAGTTAGAGATCTCAGAATTGGTAAGCACAACTGTCAAGATGGACACTTTTATTCATTGTTTAAGCTGGAATATTGATAATATGAAATTTGATGCTGCATGGCTCAAATTTGTTACAGGGTACCAGATTGCAGGACTTCAAGAAGCTTGGGACACATCGAACTCGTTTTTTTCTGGATGGGTTTAAGTTCTTTTTTCGCCAGCCCTAACTTATCCTGATATCGCTGAGCATTTCCTGAAATCATCACTAGTCAACACTGGTTCTCCATTTTTGCTTGGAGTGAGACTCATTTCTAAAAAAAGCCCCTGATATTGTAATACTTGATTTTTATATCATTTACTGCAGAAAACAGGCCCTGAAAATACTTTTAGAAGGGTACGCTAGAATACAACAGTGACCTTATGTCCTACTGTTAGGTGACTTTAATAGTCACCCTTGTACCCTCCCCCGCTCCCGTTTGGAAGAGGATTTTATACATGGCAAGGCGCACCTTGAGCACACAAGACAGGTACATTTACTCAGCTGCTGTCTCCTCTGTGCAAGTAAATGTGAGCGCTGATATCCTGGATTTTTGTCCACATTTAGTGGTAGAGGCAATCAGACTATTATTGAATATATCTTTGTTTTTGCTTATTTGACCCTCTTTCTTAGGCATTCGGAGGTCACCTGGAGCCACTTTAGTGATCATAACACATTAGCCTTAACCCTTGAATGCAGAATAGAGGAGGAGACTATCTCGAAATTGGGGTCACGTGATATTTGTCTAACAGACCAGGGCCGTAGGTTGAAATGGTCCCAGGTGGCTCCTGACTCCTTTTGAAAGAACCTTTTTAGGTCGAGCATTCGAGACCTCTTGAACATGCTTTAATATAAACTTATTATATCCTTATATCTGTGTGTACTATGTGGGCTCTGGAGATCAGCCCTAGGACTTCTCTGATTCTGCTTAGGGACTTTATTTCTGTTCAACTGCCTCTATTTAACTGTCTTGATAGAAAACGACCAGCAGAGGTCAGTAAAATACCAGAATTGCTTTCTCTGAGAGAATGTCTTTTTTTTCTTTTTCTGGCAACTGCCTTTATTTAACTTTCGTGATAGAGAACGACCAGCAGAGGTCAGTAAAATACCAGAATCACTTTAGCGTTTTCTAGATTTCAGTCCATTGAAATTGTCTTCCACGAGCGCCCGTAGACAATATTATTTTCAAATTTTGTATTTACAGTAATATGACCAGCAAATGTATATTAAAAACAGAGTTTTGGACTAGGCCATTTACCGCTGTAAGGCAATATTTCTCTTCATGTGTTCCCATGCCTGGCATGTCACACAGTTTGGTGCTTACTTTCCCTCAATATTAAACAACAGTAGATGTTTCCGCACACAGGCTAATGTGCTGCATAGCTAAATACATATAAGGTCCCAAGGCGAGACCGATTGCATTGCAAATGCTTGTTTCAATTTGTGGGCAGGATATTTCAATCTGTTTAAATGCTGCCGCCCGACCAGTTGAGTTGCTAGCAGCCTAAAATAAGGCTTCTACTCAAGTGCATGTGAGCCTAATGTATGAGGGAAGGAAAGTCAAAGAAGCCACTCCCAGATGGTTTGATCACAAGTGCTCAGCTGCCATCCTAATGTTTTATCTGCTCTAAAAAAAACTCAGATAATTAGGGAGGAGATTATTATTTGTCGTAGGAAATATATAAAGGCCACTGAGAATCGCAAAGAAATAATGCCTGGGAGAAACTCCTGAAAACTGATATTCTCAATAATAGTTCATGCTTTTGAGAAATAATGTATTGCCCATATTATAGGGGGTGAGAGAGAGGAGTAAAAGATTGTCACATTGACCCTACAATGTGGGTCTCTTTTCTTGAAGAAATATATGGTTTTGAAAGTCCAGATGTTTCTGTTGTTCTCCATAGCAAGTTTAAGTTTAAGTTGGACTTCAGAGGAAATCTGTGAAGCAATTGCCCTCATGCCCAAGAACTAAGCCCCTGGTCTGGATAGTGCACCAGCCGGTCTGTTTGAAACAGACCCAGCAGTTTGGGCTAAAATCTTAGTAAGCATTTCATCTATAAAGTAGGATTTTCCCCTTTTTGTCTAAGACAATTATTATTCCTGTGCTCAAAAAAGGCCAGAGAGATGACCCCTGTTGTTATAGGTTCATCTCTCTCATTGATCTGATTGTTAAAGTCAGGGGTGGGACTTACTCAGCAGATTACTTACAAGGACAGATGAGAGGAAGATCTTATCTGACCTACAATATGTGTTCCGGTCTGGAAGGGGTACCCTCGACCAATGCCTGAACTAAAAATGTATCATTGGGAAATACACGATTGGTAAGGGGGGTTCACTTCACCTTGCTTTCATGGGCCCCAGGGCAGCTTTAGATAGACTGAAGAGGAGCAAGCTATGGGTGACCTTAGTTAAAATGGGCATCCACAGGGAAATCTTGAACTTCCTACATGAGTTGCACAGCGATCTGACTGCTCCAGTCAGATTTGATCAGGCGGGAAAACTAACTCCTTCATTTAGCGTTTAAAGGGGGGGTTCAGACAGGGTTGTATCCTGGCCTCTTTGTTATTCACACTTTATATTAACAACCTTGGCCCAACTGTGTATGAGGCCTGCACGGACATGCCATGCATGGGCCAGCATCTTGTTCCAGCTCTACTTTATGCTGATAATGCGCTACTAATAGCAAGAAGCGCGATTAGAAAGCATTCGTCAGCTATATGGATGAACTGGAGCTGAGTTCTAATTATAGAAAATCTCACTTAATGGATTTGGGCTCTAGGGATAGGGGTCCAAAGAAATACATTTAGGAAGGTAAAGAGATTACGAGAGTCAATGCTTTTTCATATTTCGGTGTAACATTTGACGTACAGAGGACTTGGGGTCACTGGTCAGAGCAAAAAGGAATATTGTGGCCAGAGCTATTGCATCTGTATTTGAGTTTGCATCACGGCTGGGCGCGAAGCCAATTCAGGCCTTTTTAAAGATTTATCAATTCAGTGTGCATATACTGAATGCACAGTGTGTTATAGACACTTCAAGAGGATGACCCCAACACACAAGACGTTTTTTTATTTCTGCATTGTGTTATGGCCGGGATGAACGGCTATATCTTCTTTTCTGATGAATAATGTAAAATGCCGCCATTATTGAATTGTACCTGCTATATATACTTACTGATGTATGTGCTCTGCCTTGTTTCTTTTCTGAAAATCCGCAAAATAAAGTTATAAAAAAAAAAAGATTTATCAATTCAAGTGTATCCCCCTAGTGAGTTATGGGCATGACATCTGGGGGTACAGAGGCTCCATTGAGTTGTAGATTATTGAAAACAAATTCATGAGGCAGTTACTTTGTCTGCCTCAATCTATGTCTTCCTATACCCTGCATGAAGAACTCGGGTGAGATATATATCTGACCTATTAGCCTTAGATTCTCTGCCCAGATGGACTTCTGTATGCTTAAACAAAGATCTGACTTTGAATCAGATGATCATGGTTTACTGCATGAACCTATAAAGCCGATAGTATTCCATGGCTCACCTATGTTAAATTGACACTCACTAATCTAGGTTGCCCTGAGCTTTATAGTACACCTAAGCAGTTTTTCCCAGAAGAATCATTGTGCGTCAAAAAGAATATCCTCACCACCATGCAGGCCAACAGAGAAAGGAAGGAATTGTGTAAGTCTAGCGAGCACACACCTACGCTATGTTGAGAACATGTGAAACCATTGAACCTTACTTTATCTAACGTGTTAACCCACATCATCGGTTCCTCCTCACATCATTTAAATAGAACCTTTTACACTGGATCCTTGGAGAGCCCTATGGATGGAATTGAATTGATAAGCAAGGCCCTTGTACTTGCGATTCCTTCTCCAAGCAGGACACTTTGCACTTTATATTGTTTTGTGACCATTACAGCTCGCTCAGAATGCAGTTTATTATCCCCCCTGCTGTGAGGCTGGAATTCACCCAAGCACGACCAGCATTAATTTTTCTGCAATTGTTATCTAATGAATGGATCTGCTTCAATGTGACTAGTTTTCTAGCAGGGGCTGTCAGGCGCAGGAGGTATCATGGTCAGCACATTATTGGCAGCGATCAGTCAGCCTGTCCTGAATGAGATATTAAAGTTTCTATGGTTTTTAACCTTTTTAATCTGCATTGTTACTCATTTTGTCCGTGGCTGTTATTGGCTTTAAATTTTGTTTGTCATCTGAATGCAAACTGTTCATGACATTGAATGTTCTTTTTATCATTTGTACCTTTTATGGTTTTAAACTAACCGAATAAAGAATATTTGATGATGATGAACACGTTTGGATGTACGGAGAAGACTTTGGTGGTTGGTGGACTTATGGTAGTTGAATATCTGTGCATCAATCGTTTATGCTGCACAGTAAGGAAAGCATGAAAAGTACCCCACAGGACATCCTGGTGCTAGTGGAGAAGCTACCACTGCTCAAAGTGATTGGACAGGACACTGTCTGAAGCGAAGCGGCAGAGAATTCCAATGCTTTGCTGCAAGGGAGGACAAGGAACACCACATAGATAACTTGTTTTGATTTTCAGGAATGCAGCAGACTTGAGTAGAAAAGCAACAGGGAGTGTGGGAAGGGAGATATATATCAGATATTTCTACATGTGGTAAGCATGGCAACATTAGTGAGGACTGTTTGGACCATGACAAAAAATGTAGAAACAGAGTGCTTCTTTTTAGGAGGTCCCTGAAAAGAGAAGCCACAGAACCTGCAAAGGACAAATTAAGAACCAACCTGGCAGGTGCGTTGTGCACAATCTGGAGACAGCGGGTGAGATACAGCAGTATTCTCAGATACAGGGATTTGCCACAAACTGCCATGAAGTGATGAGAGCATGACAACAGTTTTCCTGGAAGATTCAGGAAGGAGATGAACGATTTTCCTGAATAGTGAAAAGCCTAACTGGCTGGTCACCTTGCTAAGTGAAGAGAAGCTTCCTGTCTATGATGAATCCTACGTTTCTGGCTCATTTGGATGGTGTGGTTGGAGCCCTAAGTTCAGGTTGCCACCACCAGCATTTGTCTTCAGGACTTACAAACAGTAGAACATAGTTGAGTAAATATTGAATTTAAGAAGTGATTTGTCTGAGAGGGAATGAATGATCTGGGTGTCATTGGCATATGACATAATGTCAAAGATGAACGGGTGCATCAGGGATGCCTGATGGGTTCCAAGACATTAAATAATGTTGGACTGAGTGAGGATGCATGGTAATCTCACAAGTCAAGAAGGAGGCCTCAGAGCTGAAAGGAGGAAGTGAGACTGACTGAGTTCTAGAACATAGAAATGAACCAAGACATTTCAAAGCTTGATTGCAAATTTCAGCTTTGATGAAGCTGCCCAAAAGAGTAGAATGAGAGATCAAGGTGAACACAGCTGACAGGTAGAGTAGGATAAAGGAGGTGTAATATACTTTGTATCGAAGAAGTCTTAAGTCATCAGTGACGACAACTAATTCAGTTTTGGTGATATCAAAAGGGTGGAAGCCAGATTGTGCTTTGTTCATGATACAGGTAAGCTCTGGATAGTAGGAAAGGTATTTGTTTACAGACCTTTCCAGTATTTTAGATGGAAAAGGTAAGAGCACAACAGGGTGGAAATTACTGAATATGTTAGGGTCTGTGGAAGGACTTTTTAGCAGAGGAAAAACCAATTCATGTGTTCAGCATTCCAGGTCTGTGGCTGAATGAAGAAACAAATTGCAAAGTTTGTGAAGCCTGCAAAAGGAATCTCAAAGGCCACAACAGCAATGCAGGAAGAGCAAGAGTCAAGTGGCGAATTCAATTTACCTGAATCCAAAAGGTCTTTGAAGTCAGCACAAATAAGCTTTATTCAGTTTGCCAAATACCATCAAAGTGTAAAAATACAATAACGTGTATAAAGTCTAAAATACAATTTGTTCAATATAAAAGGTAAGTGGGTACAAGAGGCCCTTAAAGTTTTGTCACAGGTTTAGGAGATCTAATAAAATGGGTTATAATACCAAAGGTACAGCAGCTTTGCAGCGTGTGTGCCATTTGATATCATTTTTGGTAAGCTCAGAGGATTTATGCAAGAGCAAAGCTGCAAAAATACCTAAGGCCAGGATGTTCCCATGGGAAAGAATCAAGTGTAAGCTGGAGAGTGAAGCCTGCCTGAATGGCACCCAATTTATCACAGAAGAACCACCCGTATTTTGGGAGCTTTTCATTATTTTTGCTGTTACAATGAACCAACTACATGCAAATCCTCTTTAGTCCTTCTTTAAATGGCAGAGCCTGGCAGAAACCATAGGTTCACATAAGCAGCCAAAGACAAATGTTATTCTTACTGGACCACATTTGTAGATGAGGTACTGGAATATCTAGTCAAAATATTGCCCACCACAGCATTGTGTCCTAAATATCATTTGCAAAAATATCTCTCCACTTGAGTTAATAATAGAATACGTAAATCAAATGGGATGTTATTTTTCGAAATGATTGATAGGGCGCAATACTTATGCCACATAATATTATGACTACACTAAACCTATGAGACGCTATCAGTGGTGGTGGGATAATGTACAGTTAGCAGACTACCCCCAGGTCTTCCCTAACCTTCAAATGGGCCTTTTGCCTTCATCCTCCTGGACCTGGGAACTGGCTTGTCCTGAGTAATTTAAGGTTTTGTGGGCTAGGAATTTTTTTAATGGTGGTCAGTACTACGGCAGATGAGGGGTAGTCATACAACAGCAATTCTGACTTTGGTTAACTTATTCTCAAGCCCCAGCATAGCACGTAGGTGGTTAGCATATGTCAATATTACTCATTCCATTTTTTTAGGCTGCATAAATAAGTTGAGGCAGAGACTCTCTTGCCTTCAGAGTTCCCTCTGCATCCCTAGGGACTCCCTTTGATATCCTGTTACTTCACAGCCACTATTGCATAAGATTTATTTTGGTTCTCACCAATCTAGCAGGAGGCAGGCACCACACTGTGGGAAGTGAATTTTAATTAGAAAAATAATACTTAACATAGGTTTGGTTTACTTGACATAACTAGGCTGCACTATGCCACATTATTAGAAGTGTCAGTCAATAAATCGATCAATCAGGGTTGGTAAAGCCCAGCTACTCACCCCGAGGGTCTCAGGGTGCTAGGGGGGAGGTGAGGTGGGCTCTTTGAGCGCTAGGTTAATCAGAAGAGCCAGGTTGTGAGGTCCTTCCTGAACTGGAGCAGTGTAGGGACTTGCCGGAGGTGGAGGGGGAGGTCGTTCCAGGCCTCAGCCGTGAGGTAGAAGAAGGATTTTCCTCCCGTTCTGGTCTTGTAGATGCGTGGAATGGCGGCCAGAGAGAGGTCAGCTGATCAGAAGTGTCTCTTGGGTGTGTGTAAGGAGTGGCGGTAGTTTAGGCATGCTGGTCCGAAGTTGTTGAGGGCCTTGTATGTGTAAGTGAGGAGTTTGAAGGTTATTCTTCTTTCGATAGAGAGGCAGTGGAGATCACAGTGGTGTTGGGTGATTTGGTTGTGACGGGGGATGTCTAGGATCAGTCTGGCTGTGGTGTTCTGGACGTTCTGGAGTAGGCAAAGTAGTTTTTTGTTGCCATAGTCCAAATTGCTACTGATGAGGGCGTGCATGACTGTTTATCTGGACTCGGATGTGATCCTTTTGAACGTTTTTCAGGAGTATGCGGAGGGTGTTGAAACAGGCCGAGAATACAGAGTTGATCTGCCAGTTCACCATGAGCGATGAGTCTAGTATGATGCTGAGATTTTGTGCGTGGCCTACTGGGGTGGAAGAACTTATGAGGATGGGGGACCACGATGTGTCATCCCATGCAGAGGGGGTGGATCCATGGATGAGGACTTCTGTTTTCTTGGCGTTGAGTTTCAGGCAGCTCTTCTTCATCCAGGTGGCGACAGCTTTCATCCCTTCTTGGAAGTTGTGTCTGGTGGTGTTGGGTTCTTGGTGTGGGAGAGTATGAGCTGGGTGTCGTCGGTGTAGGAGATGATGTTGAGCCCATGGTTTCTGACGATTGTTGTGAGGGAGGCCATATAGATGTTGAAGAGGGTGGGGCTAAGCCAGGATCCCTGGCGCACTCCACATCTGGTCTCTGTTGGTTCCGAGAGTTAGTGCGGGAGTCTGACTCGCTGCATTTTGCCTGTGTGAAATGAGCATATCCAGTCATGGGCCATTCCGCAGATGCTGCGTCGTGTAATCTGGTGGCTAGTGTGTTTTGGGAGACAGTATTGAAGGCAGCCAAGAGGTCCAGGAGGATGAGGGCTGCCGTTTGACCCTGGTCGAGGATGGAGGTGGCGATGTTGGATGCGGAGTCGGTATTGGCCCAGGTTACCGCGAGGAAGGTGACGTTGGGGGAGTGGGCGTTGAGGAGGTCCCAGATTTATATGGTGCGCTTCTGTGGGTAGCGCATGTTGAGGAGGATGCAGTTGAGTGGTTTGTGAACGGTGATGTCCGGAAGGCTGGGAGCTGCTGCTGGGGTCTGCAGGTGGGTGAAGGCATAGCAGCAATGACGACAGGAGATGGGGCCTTGGGTGCTGCTCGGCATCGAAAGCTGGCAGTTGTTACTGTGTCCGGGATTGAGGGTGTGGAGGATGCTAGAGTCATAGTGGAGACTGGTCAGAGGACCCTGGCCACGATAGGCACAGATGGGCTTGCCTTTGGCGCAAGTGGCACGCCCGCTGCGCACCAGTTGCGTGGATGACATTAAGTAGAGGTAGGGGAGGGCTGTCAGCTGGGAGGTGGACATGGGAAGGACACACTGGAGGGTGGGAAGGGCTATGGGGGCAGCAGCTGCGGGGAGAAAATACAGGGAGTGTGAGAGAGAAAAGAGAGAGAAGAGAGAAAAAGAAAAGAGAAAAGAGAGCAGAGAGAGCAAAGAGAGAAAAGAGGGCACAGAGATAAAAGCCAGGTGAGGCGGAACAGGAGAAGAGCAGAATACTCTCCCACAGGACCACCAGGGATGAGGTGCAGGCTGGAGCCTACAGCTGGAGGAGTGTGTTGTTTTAGGAAACAATGGTTCTGGTGTGGCGATGTCTTTATTTTAATATCACCCTCACTTTTCAAGTCACGCTTATTGTCACTTATTGTGTGAGCACCTGAATACTATTGTTTTGGAATAAACATCTTTCATACACCCACCTACATGTCCCTCTTTATATTACTTACCGCTCCCTTTAAGAATTAATTTCCTACTCTCAATCATAGTGCCCCCTACAGGGTCACTTCTGAATGGCCCTTAAGGCCACACCAGAACCATTGTTTCCCAAAACAGCTTACCACCCCAGGTTCACATATTGGGGTACCCTTGTTCTCCTTATTACAGCTGGAGGAGGGCCTCAAACACCCTGTAACAGAGCTCATGGAGTGCAGGTGGCAGCGTGGCAGCACTTAGTGGTCGAGCTGCGTGGTGGGGGACAGCGGTCACACTGACCAGCGTAAGGGATGCATTTTGAAACATTTCAAGATTTTGGGCCTGATTTACATTTTGACAGACGGCCAATCATTCCGCCATGCCATGCAGGCGGTATTTATAATGCATTGTCAGTCATTTATTCAAAAAGAAAATCCTGAAACAAGATCTTAAAAAAATATATATTGTCAAGTCAAGTCAAGTCATGGAATTTATATAGCGCGCTACATACCCAGGGGGTCTCAAGGCGCTTGAAGAAGGGTGGGGAATTACTTGTCGAATATCCAAGTTTTAAGTTGCTTTCTGAATGCTAGGTGGTTCTGAGTGAGACGAAGGTGAGTGGGAAGTGAGTTCCAGGTTTTAGCTGCCAGATAGGAGAAGGATCTACCTCCCATTGTGGTTTTGTTGATGCGAGGTACGGTAGCAAGGGCTTGGTTGGAGGATCGTAGCTGGCGGGGGGGGTGTAGAAGGAGAGTCGTGTGTTGAGGCATTCGGGTCCGAGTTCGTAAAGTGCTTTGTGTGCGTGTGTTAGGAGGCGGAAAGTAATCCTCTTATTGACGGGAAGCCAGTGGAGGTTTTTCAGGTGACCGGAGATGTGGTCTTTTCGCGGGATGTCTAGTATGAGTCTGGCAGATGCGTTCTGGATGCGTTGGAGTTTTTTCTGGAGTTTTGCGGTGGTACCGGCGTATAGGGTGTTTCCGTAGTCCAGGCGGCTTGTAACCAGTGCATGGGTGACCGTTTTTCTGGTTTCGGTGGGGATCCAGCGAAATGTTTTTTTGAGCATGCGAACAATGTTGAAGCAGGATGATGAGACGGCGCTGACCTGTTTGTTCATAGAGAGTGAGGAGTCCAGGATGACGCCCAGGTTCCGTGCGTGGTCCGTCGGGATGGGTGCTTTTCCAAGGGCCTCCGGCCACCAGGAGTCATCCCAGGCGGAGGGGGGGGTACCTAAGATAAGGACTTCTGTTTTGTCTGAGTTCAGTTTCAGACGGCTTTGGTGAGTGAGAGGATCAGTTGAGTGTCGTCAGCGTAGGAGATGATGTTGAGGTTGTGTTGGCGTGCGATGGCCGCGAGGGGGCTCATGTATACGTTGAAGAGGGTGGGGCTGAGTGAGGATCCTTGTGGTACGCCGCAGATGACTTCAGTGGCCTTTGACTTGAATGGTGGGAGGCGGACTCTCTGGGTTCTTCCGGTGAGGAACGAGGTGATCCATTCCAGTACTTTTCCTTGGATTCCGATGTTTCTGAGGCGCTGTAGAAGGGTGCTATGGCAGACTGTGTCGAAGGCTGCGGAGAGGTCAAGGAGGATGAGGGCGACAGTGTCTCCATTGTCCAGTAGAGTTCGAATGTCGTCTGTTGCTGCGATGAGGGCGGTCTCCGTGCTGTGTTTGGCTCGGAAGCCGGACTGTGAGGGGTCGAGGGATTTGTTGGTTTCGAGGAAGGCGGCGAGCTGGTTGTTGACAGCTTTCTCGATGACTTTGGCTGGGAATGGAAGGAGCGAGATGGGGCGGTAGTTTTTGAGTTCGGTGGGGTCAGCTGTGGGTTTTTTCAGAAGGGCGCTAAGTTCGGCGTGTTTCCAGCTTTCCGCGAAGGTGGCGGAGTTGAGGGAGCAGTTGATGACATCTCGGAGGTGTGGTGCTATGATGGAGTCTGCTTTGTTGAAGATGTGGTGAGGGCATGGGTCTGTGGGGGATCCTGAGTGGATGGAGTTCATCAGGTGGATGGTGTCTTCAGGGGAGATTGGGTTCCAGTCATTAAGGATGTTCAAGGGGGGTGAAGGTCCTGCAGATTGTTGGGTGGGTTGGTCTCCGGGTTGGTTGTCGAAGCTGTTGTGGATTTCTGCGATTTTGTTGTGGAAGAACGAAGCTAGGGAGTCGCAGAGGGCTTGAGAGGGGGTGATGTCGTTGGAGTTGGCTGAGGGATTGGTAAATTCTTTGACGATGTTGAATAATTCCTTGCTGTTGTGGGCGTTGTTGTCTAGTCGGTCTTTGAATGCGGCTTTCTTGGCAGATCGGATTAGTTGGTGGTGTGTGCGGGTGGCGTTTTTGAAGGCGTCCCTGGTGCTGGTGTTTGGGTCTTTTTTCCAGGCCTTCTCGAGGGAGCGACAGAGTTTCTTCTATTTCTTAAGATCATCGTTGAACCAGGAGGCGTTTTTGCTGCCTAGTTTGATTTGACGTTTTTTCAATGGTGCTAGGATGTCGGCGCTGTTGGATAGCCATTGGGTGAGGTTAATGGCTGCTTGGTCGGGGTTTGAGGAGTGGACTGGGGGGTTTTGAAGAAGCGATGAGGAGATCTGGTCGATGGTGATTTTGTTCCAGTTTCTTCGCAGAGTAGGTTGAGGATGGTTGTGGGTTGTGGTCTTATTGTAGATAAAGTGAACGCAGCTGTGGTCCGTCCAATGTAAAGTTGTGGTGTGACTGAAGGAGATATGTTTGCTGGAGGTGAAGATAGGGTCGAGTGTGTGACCTGCGATGTGGGTGGGGGTAGTGACAAGTTGTTTGAGTCCGAGGTTGGCGAGATTGTCCAAAAGGGTGGTGGCGTTGCTGTCATTGCTCTTTTCCAGGTGAAAGTTGAGGTCTCCCAGTAGAATGTATTCCTCGGAGGGGAGGGCGTGTGGGGTGATAAAGTCAGTGATGTCGTCGCTGAATTGTGCACGGGATCCTGGAGGTCGGTAGAGGAGGGTGCCTCGGAGTGTGGTCTTGGGATCGGTGTGGATCTGGAAGTGAAGGTGTTCGGCGCTGGTAAGGTTGACGTCTGAGCTTGTTGAGATGCGGATGGAGTTCTTATGGACGATAGCGATGCCTCCTCCTGTATGGTCGGTGCGGTCCTTACGGATGATCTTGTATCCTTCCGGGATGGCAATGGTGATGTCTGGGGCTGATGAGGCGTTCATCCATGTTTCTGTTAGGAAGGCGACGTCGGGAGAGATGGTGTCTAGTAGGTACCAGAGGTCAATGGCGTGTCTGTGGACTGAGCGGGTGTTGAGCAGGATGCATTTTAGGTGGTTGGAGTCAGATATGTGTTGTGTGTTCGTGGATGAGGCGCTGTTCTTGGAGCCGTCCAACTTGCAGGAGTTGCAGGAGAAGGGTCCATGGGTGTGTCCAGGAGCGGCTTGGACGCAGTAGGGAAGACGGCCGGGGTTTAGGGCTAAGAGGGTGGTGGCGTCGTAAGTAATGCGGGTGGGGTGGGTGGTACGAGGGCCAGGGGGTCTGGCGTGGGGCGCGGTCCAGGCGCGGACGGGCGTAGACGGGCTTACCTTTGGCGCACCTTCGGCGCGACTGGGGCGCGGCCGCAGCGCGTGGACGCTGCGCGTTGGGACATCCGTCTTAAATGGATAGTGGGGGGGGTGGAGCGTGGGAGGGTCAGCTGGGAGGGTAGGCGGGCCAAGGGAACACACAACAAACCAGACACCAAATGGAGAATGGAAAGTGAAAACAGAGCTTGGCTAAAACTAATTTCTATTTCCAAGTAATGTACCCAGTAAGGCAGCGTTAGAAATTCACAGAGCAGATGGCAGCAGCAGCCACAATTACGTCAACTTTCTATGTAATGCAGTCAAGCGTTACCAATGTAATATGTTACCAGTGCAAGCAGTCAGGCACTAGGTATGAAACTTGCTTTTGAGACACGCGCTAAACTTTTCATGCAATGCAGTCTGGCGCCAAATAGTCACAACAAGGCAATTAAGCGCTAGGTTTCCTTGCGCTACGTGAATGAATAAGATATAGTTGAAATACAATTAAGCCCTCTTCAAAAAAGCTACACGCGCGCTATGCTGTGATAAAAATACGATTAGGCGCTATGTCAACAGATGAATTAACAGCGAAGATTCTATGGGTAACGATACCAAGCAGTTCGGAAGACGCTTTAACAGCTGGGAAAGCGGGCTGATTTCGTGGTCAGAGAGCTTGAGGGGAGCGACCGCCCAGATGGAAGTCCAGGTGGTCACAATCGAGGGAAGGAGGAGGAGATCGTATTGTTCGTGGGTGGGAGGGGCAGCTGGGAGGGTAGGCGGGCCAAGGGAACACACAACAAACCAGACACCAAATGGAGAATGGAAAGTGAAAACAGAGCTCGGCTAAAACTAATTTCTATTTCCAAGTAATGTACCCAGTAAGGCAGCGTTAGAAATTCACAGAGCAGATGGCAGCAGCAGCCACAATTACGTCAACTTTCTATGTAATGCAGTCAAGCGTTACCAATGTAATATGTTACCAGTGCAAGCAGTCGGGCGCTAGGTATGAAACTTGCTTTTGAGACACGCGCTAAACTTTTCAAGCAATGCAGTCTGGCGCCAAATAGTCACAACAAGGCAATTAAGCGCTAGGTTTCCTTGCGCTACGTGAATGAATAAAATATAGTTGAAATACAATTAAGCGCTCTTCAAAAAAGCTACACGCGCGCTATGCTGTGATAAAAATACGATTAGGCGCTATGTCAACAGATGAATTAACAGCGAAGATTCTATGGGTAACGATACCAAGCAGTTCGGAAGACGCTTTAACAGCTGGGAAAGCGGGCTGATTTCGTGGTCAGAGAGCGTGAGGGGAGCGACCGCCTAGATGGAAGTCCAGGTGGTCATATATTGTAATGCCCGCCTTGCCATGGGAGTCATCTCCCGTGGCGGAAGAGCATTGAGAGTTTGTCTGGCGGTAATGGACAGAAAAAATATGGTTATATGTCCACCCATCTTGATTGGATGGGCGGACATACAGCCATTGTTCCGACATCCCTTGCTCTGTTGGGTTGGTGCAGAAGTTTGTGTATGGCAGAGTAGTCACCGCTGTCACCAACCTAAGGTCCGCTCGCTTATAAATTTGTCAGGTGAACCATCATTTACCGCCAACATAAAAATCAGGCCCTATGTTCTGAATCTTTGTTGCTATGTTTGTTGTTATGTTTTTATTTCCTCTGTGCTCCTAAATCATACAAATTAATAACTAATTAAATAATGTGCAAGAGGGTGGTATTTGGGGTAGATGGAAAGCTAAAAGTTTGATTGGTGTGCTGCGCAAGTAACATTTTAGTGCACAGCGTTTGCGCTGTGCTTGTGAAATCTATTGTATTTAATATAAATGATTAAAGGGCTTAAATACCGCCTCTTAGCTTTCCTTGCTTTTCATTGGTTCTTGTGCTTGCCACTTACCTTTTCACTGTTTCTATTGGCTGTAGCGTACTCTTTCCTTTTGCTCCTCAGTTTCCCAGGCCAAAGTACTGTTTCCATCCGCTTTTCTGGAACTATTTTTTTGCATTTATTTTAATTGGTACATTATCCCTATACTGCCCCCTGCCTCACTACTACTTGAGTGTATCAATCTTTGTATTTGAAATTGATTTAGCTTCATTGTTCCCCTTAATTGCCTAGGAATCCACCACTCCAGAGAATGAAGCTGTCCATCGCGTGCCTTGTTCCCAAGGTTACGGCAGCAGTAACAGCTTGTTCCTGTTGCACCACCCAGTTCTTGGCCCCTATTGGAGCCCTTAGGGCTGGAACACATGCGTTCCAAGCCTCGATTTGATCATGGTGAGTGTCCTTGGGGATGGTGCTCCCGCAGCATCCTTCGGAAACTGGGGATGAGAAGCTGAAGCCCACAACCACACTGGCCTCGTGTGGAAAACCTCATGCAGTGGGACTACACATTTGGAAAGCCACAAACTCCACTTGATGGCAGGCCAATCTGCAGTCATATATGGAGGTATTTGCTAGGCAAGATTATGTATTGCCTTCGCATGCTCTGTTTCTGTGTCGACTCAACACAAATCTTACGTTCTGTTTCTAAATTAGAGGTGGTCAGCGGTCTCATTTCATAAGGCTTTATTCAGGACAAAGAGCAATGTCCATAAAAGCACATAAAATAAAAACATTTTAGACAATTTCCAATGTTAAAAACAAGATATACAGGCAAGGGATTAAATAAATAATTTAAAAGCTCATACTTTTCCTTGCATTGATTGCTTTAAGAAGGAAGGTAGCCGTGAAAAAACAAACATCGGGATGAGACAAGTTAAAGAGCAATTTCAAGGAGTCATTTACAGTCCTGACTCCAAACTTCACAAAAATAGGTTTTAAATAAGCAATTCGTAAATACCTATACATTTGACACAACAGAAGAAAGTGCATAGTGCTTTGTGCTGAGATATTATCACATGGACATGGGCCAACCGAGTGCTTGTTCTGGGATGGGAAAGCCTCCAATTTGTGAGCAATCCCAATCATTATTCTTGTTAGGACGAACCAGTGTGACGCTCTGGTCACTTGGGTCAAATAAGGTTGGTAGCCCACAAATTCATTTAAACCATTATAGGAGACACAGGTGGATAGGTTGCCACTATTACTAAACCGCCTCTCAGAAAGAAGATTCAAAAAGGACTTCTTCATTTCGGGTTTGGATAAATCAGAGGCCCCGTGGTTATCTAGTTTAATATCGAGGCCATAAATCACTTGGAAGTTATCTAGATTGTATTTAATCCATGGGATCTTTAAATGGTTATCCATAGAGAGGCAGTCATTGATGATGGCTCTACATAGAAATGTTTCATCTTTCATCCAGATCGATCGCCATACCATAAGGGGTCTAAGGAGAATCAAATCGGTAAGATGTTGAATGCCGAGTTCTCTGTGTACTAGTTCATTGGAGGCAGATTTGGGTAGACACAAGAGTCTTTTTAAAAAGACGTTCTCCTCCACTTGTAAGTAAGCATGAGCGCAAAATCCGCTCCGATCGCGGATTTTGCGGATTTTCGGTAAATCCGCGATCCGCGAACTCTCGCGGATTTACCGAGAATCCGCAATCCGCGATCGGAGCGGATTTTGCGGTCAAAAGTTCAAGCCTGCATAATTTACGATGGCGCCGGCAAGCTGCCAGCGCCATCCTCAAATGGTTACTTAATTAGCTTCGACAGGAAGCTCTAACAGATAAGATAAAGCAGGGGCTCGAGCGCCTGCTTTATTTTATCAGTTGGAGCTTCCTGTTGAAGCTAATTAAGTAACTTTTGCAGGATGGCGCTGGCAGTTTGCCGGCGCCATCGTAAATTATTTACATGGTGTCTGAAGGGCAGGGTTCATTCTGGCACGACGCATGTGCCCTAGTTGCAGCTTAATTTCAGTGACTCATTCATCAGCCAAAAAATAATCGTGAGCGTTGTGGAGGCTGGGCAGGTGTGCCTTGTGCGCTCGCATGGAAGCCCCGTCCGTTTGGCCCCGCCCACACACTCGAGGTGTGCACCGTCTTCCCGCCATTTACCCACTATGATGGACATTTCAATCAAGGGACCCCTGCGCACTTCGGCGCGATTGCATAGCAACACACACTTGGTCGCTGGAACTAGTTGAAGCGCAAATGCAGTGACTCATTCATCAGGCCAAAAAAAATCGTGATGCTGGCCAGAGGCATTTGCATCTTTGACTTTCACGAGCGCAATCCCCGTGCCTTTCCTGTGACCAGGGGCTTCTGTCTCTTAATCTGCTGCTCTGATCGGTCTCTGACCTTTTGTATACACAAGAGGCATGTGCGCTCGCATGGAAGCCCCGTCCGTTTGGCCCCGCCCACACACTCGAGGAAGCCCCGCCCCCAAATCCGCCGATCCGCAAAATCCGCGGATTTTGCGGATCCACGATCCGTGAATCCGCAAATTCGTGAATCGTGGATCCGCAAAATCCGCCCATGCTTACTTGTAAGCTCCTGGCCGGAGCAAAGCCCCAAACCCCGGCACCATACAAAGCGGTAGAGAGACATCTAGACTGAAATATTTTAAGCATGTCTTTAATCCGCCTGTCCCCTAATTTCGTGGCTAATGTAAACACTCCATGGGCACTCTTCGCCATCTTGGCCCTCACATGCTTGCGAGTCCAGCTACAATTGTTAGAAAATGTGATACCCAGGTATGAAAAGTTTTCAATTTGTTGAACCTTATGTCCATCGATAAAATAAGAAGATGACTTCCTTTTACGCCCCTGCCCACATTCCATGATAAAGGTCCTGGATTTGTTAATCACAAGCTTTCTCCCTTTTATAAACGGTGAAAACCCATCCATCAGGCGTTGGAGGCCTATCGGGGTGCGTGACAATAAAACGGCATCGTCCGCGTAAAGTAATACCGGGAGGTAGGCATCGTTTATTTTAAGGGCATCTGCTGCAATGGTTTTTAGGACGGAATCCACTTCGTTAATAAAAAGGGTAAAGAGCAAGGGGGCGAGAAAACACCCTTGTCTAATACCCCGCCCAATCCTAAACTTAGTTGTACACTCACCATGGGTACCGTATCGTACACAAGTACGTAGTTTGGCGTAAAGACCAGCTAAAAAATAAACGATACCCTCCGGTGCCCCCATTTCAATCAACTTGGCCCAAAGAATTGCGTGGTCCACCAAGTCGAAGGCACTGCTCAGATCTGCAAAGCAGAGATAAATAGTGCCCGGCTTGGCCTGCGTATACTTTCCGATCAACAGTTCAAGATTTAGACACTGTTCGATCGTCCCACGCCCCTTTCTGAACCCAAATTGACATTCTGCCAAAATGCCATTGGCCTCTGCCCATTCTTCCAGCCTGACAAGAAGCACCCTACTCATAACTTTTACTGAAGAATCTAACAAGGAGATCGGGCGATAGTTCTTCACATCCCCCCGGTCTCCTTTTTTATAAATAGGAATTATGATGGATTCTTCCCAAGTAGGGGGCACCCCATAACAAACTGCTGCATTAAAAACTTTAGCTAAAATAGGGCCCCATAGCTCCGGAACTAATTTATAAATATCGATAGGCACCCCGTCCGGGCCCTGTGCCTTCCCCCCTTTGCTGGCCTTGATGCTATCTAAAACTTCGGTGACAGTAATGTCCAAAGGGACGATGGGCCAACAGTCCTCTTTATGACCCATAGCTTTGTCCGAATCAAAAATATTAGAAAAATGAGAGATCCAAGTTTCCCTGTTGTCCTTGGATGTTAATTCTGGAACCTCCTCATCTTTAAGGAACGGACAATCCACTGTGGCCCAAAATAAGGTACAATTGTTAGTTTCGGCCGCCTGGGCCAAATTATCCCAGGCCTCCCGCTGAAGTTCCAGTTTCCTTCTTTTTAAGGTAACCCTATAGCTAGCTCTAAATTCAAAAACCAAGCTTTTAACTCTAGGTTTGGCTGCCAATGCCCTTTTTAGCTCTTTTAGCGCAGAAGTACATGCTTGGTCGAACCCCCCCTTGGGAGGTCTGACTTGCGCTTAACTGAGATAGTAAGCTTGCCATCAATGACAAAGTTAATTCGAATAAAATGCCGAATGATTTCGGCAGTGACGTCAACATCTTCAAGAATCTCAGTGATTTCAGATAAGCAGCTATTTATAATAAAATTAGACGTCATATCTGCTTTATCCCCATTCCATCTAAGTCTTGTCCCATTAGGTCTATAGGGTTCAATATTATCAATAAGCCCCGTACTAGATATCCTATTCTCTTTCCAGAGAAAGTCCTCTATTGTTAGACAGTTATGGTCACTGAGCATGATGTCAACGACTTTAGGGGACAAAGTCCAGGGCACAAGGCTGGAGGAGATACAGATAAAATCAATCACGGTGTTGGCCCCCCGACCTGTAAAGGTGGGAATTATCTCACCTAGATAATTTTTCTCATTGGCCAAAATGTCCATATCATATGATGCTAGGAGATTATTCAGAGACTCCCCATACTGATTGTGTTGAAAATGGAGATCTCCGTCTCCATAGCGATTGACCACCCGCATATATTAAGGTTAGAGAGGGGGCAAACAGACGTATTAAAATCCCCTGCCAAAAGCAAATCAAAGACAACATTGGAGCCCATTGTGATGTCATCCAGGGCGCTTGCTAGAGCGTTAACCACCTGGACCCTGGTGCTGTCAAAAATATTATTGTAAAAATTAATTAAAAGGATGTTTCACCATCCTTCTGGGAGAGCCATTAGATCTGGGAGTGTGCCCCAACCAGTACATGTTTTTTAACGATAAAGGGAATTTTGACAGAAATCAAAACCAAGAGCCCTCCTTTAGCTCTACCAGAGGTAGATACCGTAGCAGGTAATTGATATGAAACAAATCCATTATAACCTTTAAAATCTCTGCACCACGTTTCCTGGAAACATATGATATCAAAAAGGGCCATAAATTCTAAACACCCCAGGCAATCAGATTTGGACGTTAAACCCGCGATATTCCAGCTAGCAATATGGCAACTAGAGAATCCAGTTGCCATATTGATACAATAATTACCCCGTTAATTGGTTGTGGACGGGTGGGTGATACTTTGACTATCATCTTGCGGCAGCTCCTCGTTACATCCCCCTAATTCACCCTCTATACTGGCTATCGTACAATCTGCATGAGGCAGAGTTACTTTAACTACAGGCCCTGAAGTTGTTATAACAGGTCCTACTCCTGGCAATACAAAATCCTCACAGGATAAGGAGGGGGCCAGACCAAAATCCAGTCAATCATTAGAGTCTAACACACTTAAACATTGAAAACGATTGGAGGTAACTGCCTGGAACCCGCTCGGCATACTAAACATACTGGACCACTCCCTCTGCCCAACCAGGATCATTAATAGGCTGGCCGGTGTTTTGTCTATAAAAATAACCCAGGGGACGGAGTGAGATACCCTGGTCGTTCGGCGGGCGAGAGGTGGCTCTGATCAAAGAGGTGGTGGCAAGGTGGGGACTTTTAAAATTGACGATAACACAATCACCCAAAATTTTCTTATGTGAAGTACCTATCCAGTTGGTTCTAGTGGTTAGCAAATAAATTCTGGTCTGCCAAAGCAACTGGAAAACCACATTCTCTGTTAAGCCAGGCCACAGTTTTATTCTTTAACGATTCGTGTGTTTCATGGATACCATGAGGTCCCTCCTCCCTTACTGGTGCGACATTAGTCAGAACTGCCACATATGGTGCACAGTCAGGTGGTAGATCAGGCAGTGAATAGCCATAACGCTTTGTCTTCACAATATTAGTTCTCGGTTTATTCCCTATACTCAAAGTAGTGGGTATATTTGGAGACGCAGGGTTGGTGACCACTACCGTATCAGTGCTTGGACCCCCATTAAGCGACTTCAATGGCTCACTAGTGCTACCCTGAGCCGTTTTAGCAGATACCACACAATTATTAAGGCCAGAATGGTTTGCACAAGGCCTCCTAGCCGTTTCAGTTCCCCGGAAACAATATCAAGTTTGTCAAGTAGGGGTTGTATAATTTTATCGAACTCTAACTGCTCAGGTGCTAATTTCAGGTAGGTATTGTTCGAAACAGAGTCAGAGTAATTGATGGTCTCTTTAGGAGTTGGTTCGATGTTTTTTTTACTTTTACGAATATCCCCCGTTTAGACAAAACAGGCCTACTTACATTTCTTCCAGACCTTAACACCCTCTGGACTTTTGGGGCCGGTGAACAAGATACCGCAGAATCGTTAAGAATCTCATTCACCGCCTGTGTGGGCTCTAAATCAAAAGATGCCGGCGTAATAAAGGGGTCTGGGGAACTTATAACACAGCTAACATCCACGGGCGGGGGTAGACAGAAGAAGAGATGCCTGGGTTGGGATAGGGAGGGGATCTAAAGAGTTCCCTCGTCCTAAAGATTGTCGGCGTTCCTTGTTAATTTTATCTACCACTTTGACAAGGTAGTTGTCAAGAGTGGCTACAACAGGGCGGATATTCCCTCCATTGGTTTTAGACATTTTAAATATGGAAAGATGGCCCTTCCCAATATTAAAAATATAAAATTCCGAAAAAAACAATTTATGAAATGACAATTACCCTAGCAAATAAGGATAACAGAAGCAATCCTGATGACTACCATACAATATTAAAAAGAGGGGAAAATTACTATAAAGGCCCAAAATAATATATGTGAGAGAATTTTGAAAGACTAATCACAGTTACCAAGTCTAGTTCACAGTTCTACGGATCCTCAAAGTTCTCAGGGCGATAGTCCAGGGGACCTTGGCCCGGCCCAGCCTCGTCCTGTCCCGGACTGTCACAGACTGTCCCGCCCTTGTCCCGGGCTTCTCCCGGGCGCTCCCGCGACGCGGGGGTGATGCCTCAACTTAAGCGCCTCCTGGCGCGCTTTCAGGGATGTCGGTTTCCGGGTGCACTGGCCGCCGGGCGATGGAGTCCCTTGGTGCCTCTGTCCCTCGCTCCACACAGCGGCCGCACCAAGATGACAAGGCGTGCGGCGGCGGGGGGCGGGTGGGCACAACAGCGGAACAAATGCAGCCCCCAGAGAGCCCCGGGCAGCAGCAACAACAACAGGTGGGCCTCAGGTAACTTCAGCGGTCTCAATTACTTGTTCTTTTCGGACGCCGAACAGTCAATGTGGCATGGCGTTAATCAGTGAGCACCCCAGTTATGCATTTCTTATATTTGTAGATTCACTGAAATTCACGAGGTTAACTTTTACAAATACTAAAAAGTTACCGCTTTATGGAACTTCAATTTGGGAAGAATACAGGGATTTTGGGGATAACGCCACTATGAAGTGGCATCACTTTGCATTCTTTGAAATCAAAAAGCTGCATCTCATCACGTTATTCCCTCGTAAAGACATTTTCAGCAAGGTGCGAAGGTTGGGAGATGTTTTTATCGGAACAGGGTCCGATCAATGCAAGTTAGTGGACCGACAATAGAGACATTCAACATGTTTTACATGCCTCCTGTCCGCACCATAATCATGGCAATGCATGTTGCACGGTGTTCCAATGTTTTAAAACACACTCATTTAAATTTCTAAAGATTCACTAATGTCGTGGGCAAAGAGGTTTTATGATTTTTTTTTTTTTTAATTTGTAGCCTTTAACTTTTGGTGAAGTTGGGCTGTTTTTCTAGTAATAACATTGGACCACTCCTTATGACAATGCACCTTAGTATACTGTCAGCCGATAGCTAACAGAAGAAGTTTGTTTTTATATCATCACTAATTAAATCATGAGTGCAGAATTTTTTTACCCAACGTTGCTCGCAACATTATTAAGAGAGCTTTTCTTGATATCTTCTACAGCTTATGTTTAGGACTTTATCACGATTCACAACAAGAACAGGGTCACAAAGTCTCTGGTTTCTTACAATATGGGTAGGTCTATTTAATTTAGTGTTTTATATACTTTCGGAGAATATTGCTAATTGATGAGAGGAGTAGGCCTAATGGCTAGGGCGGTCGACCTCGAATCTGGGGAATTGGATTCGAGTCTCAGCAATGACGCTGAACATCCTGTGATTCTGGCCAAATCACTTACCGCCATATGTATCAACAACCCATTTTGCATTTCCTAAATAGCGAATTTTAAGGAATCGCTATTTAGGAAATGCAAAACGGTATGTATGTACAAAATCGCTTTTCAATAGCGATTCCTTAGCATTCCTAATTTGAGATTAGCAAATTGTTAATCGCAAATTACCCCTTCATTTCCATGGGCCAGGAGGCCCATAGGAATGAAAGTGCAATTTGCAATTAGCAATTTGCAGATCGCAAATTAGGGATTTTTCCAAGGGTGCAGGGGTGTCTCAAGAACACCCTGCTGCACCCCTGAAAAAGACATTTGGGGGCATATGGAGCACATACATGCCCTAAGGGCATGTATGGGCGTCATATGGCACCTTTGGTTTTTTTTAAAAAAGCTTTTTGATAAGAATTCGCAAATTACCACCAACTAGAAGTTGGTGGTAATTTGCTAATCCTTAAGTTTAAGTTTAAGTTTAAAATTATTTATAGAGCGCACGTCTACCAGCGGTTTCTTGGCGCTAATGCTAACATGGTCCAGGGCTAGAAAGCAAGGGGGGTGATGGCGTGTTACTCAAGGAACTTCTTGAACAAGAAGGTCTTGAGATGTTTTCGAAATTGGGGGTACAGAGTGATGGAGCGGAGTTCAAGGGGAAGGGAATTCCAGAGGATCGGGGCAAGAGTGGCAAATTTTGAGCCTCCCCACTTCTTTCTCCGGTAGCGTGGGACAGTGAGGAGGGACTGGGAGGACGAGCGGAGTTCCCTGGTGGGAACGTAGGGAGTGATCTCAGAAGAGATAAATGCAGGTGCCACGTCCTGGCGTGCCAAAAAGGTAATAGAGGCGAGCTTAAATTGGACCCTGGCCAGCACAGGGAGCCAATGTAGCGTTTTTAGAAGAGGGGTAGAGTGGTGAAATTTTGGAAGTTTGAAGGCCAGGCGGGCCGCCTGGTTCTGTATCAGTTGTAGGCGGCGCAAGCTATATGCGGGGATGCCGGCATATAGGGCGTTGCCGTAGTCCAGGCAGGATACCACCATGGCCAGAATGATAAGTTTGAGAGCGGAAAAAGTAAAGAAACGGGACACCCTGCGTATAGTGCGCAGTGCAAGAAAAGAAGAAGACACCACAGAGCTAACCTGGGAGTGAAGGGTGAGTTGAGAGTTGAGTTTAATGCCCAGGGTTTTAACAGAGGAAGAGGGTACAGGAGAAGAGCCAAGGGAGGGGGGCCAGAAGAGGGGAGACCAGGGGCTGGATGAACCACCCGTCAACACCAGTTCGGTCTTGTCGGGGTTGAGTTTAAGGTGATTGTGGTTCATCCAGTCCCTGATGTGGAGCATAACAGATTGAAAGTTTAAGATAGAGGAGGGAGAAGAGGATAGATTGAAAACCAGCTGGAGGTCGTCCGCGTAATTAAAAACGGCGACCTCCATCTGTTGAAGAGAAAAGATAAGCGGGGCAACGTACAGATTGAATAAGAGGGGGGAAAGGGAGGAACCTTGGGGGACCCCGCATTGAACTTTCCGGACGTCCGCTGTAAAGTCACCCAGGCGGACGGCCTGGGTGCGGTCCCTCAGGAAGGAGGAAAGCCAGACCAAAGCGGTACCCCCGATCTCCGCCGCCTTGATACGGGACAGCAGAATGGTGTGATCCACAGTATCAAAGGCGGCAGAGAGGTCGAGGAGCACTAGGGCCTGGCGCTGGTTGGTATCCATACCCTCCCTGAGGTTGTCCAGGACCGAGATGACAACGGACTCCGTAGAGTGTGCGGGGCGGAAGCCGGCCTGGCGGGGGGCAAGAGCCCCATGCATCTCCACGAAGGAGCTCAGGGCGCAGGTGACGTGGCGCTCGAGGACCTTAGCCAAAAATGGCAAGAGGGAGATGGGGCGGAAGTTGGCGGGGACGGTGGAGTCTGCCCCGGGTTTTTTTAGGATAGGCACGATAACCGCAGACTTCAAGGGGTTTGGGACTATGCCTTGGGCAAGAGAACTATTAAGGAGGTGAAGGGGGGGGTCAGGGCAAGTAGAAAATATATGCCGGAGGATGTGAGCAGGGCAGGGGTCAAGCGGAGAGCCAGATTTGACCAAGGAAACTAAAGAGATCAGAGATTCCTTAGTGATGAGGGGGAGGGTGATGAGCTCACCCTTGGGAGGGGGACATTGGGGATCCATGAAGGAGGGAGAAGGGAGAGGGATGTTGGCTTTGATGATCGCAATTTTATGAATAAAGTAGTTATTGAGGGAGTGACAGAGGTCTTCGGACGGGACGGGCTTGAGGGTAGTTCTGTCCGAGAATGCTAGGTTGTGGATGATCGTAAATATCTCTTTGGATTGGTTATCCGCGGCGAGGACTTTGGAGGAGAAGTAAGATGTTTTAGCCTCCAAGATGTCTTTTTTATATTGGGCGAGAACGATGGTATACTCCAGTTTTAAAATGGGGCAATAATTTCTCCTCCATGCCCGCTCCGCGCGGCGTACTTTAAGTTTGGTGGCCTTAAGCTCTACGTTAAACCACCGGTTGGCATCCTTCTCGCGCTTGGAGGTGATAAGTTTGAGCGGGGCGACGGAGTCGCAGCCAGAGGAGAGCCAATGGTCGATGGCCTTGAACTGGGAGAGAGTGGAAAGACCCTGCAAGGAGGGAAGGGAGGAGGTGAGAAGGGAGGAGAGATTTTCCGGATTGACTCGGCCCCAAGATCGAACCCAGGTGTTTTTGGGGCGGGGGGGCTTAGCTGGGGGGTGGGTAGGAAGGGAAAATGAGATCAGGTAATGATCAGACCATGAGCAGGGCGAGATGGAGAGAGAATCCACAGGGCAATTCAGGGACCAGATCTGGTCGAGCGTGTGACCTTTGATATGAGTGGGGGAGTGAACGAAAGATGTAAAGTTAAGAGATTGGAGAGTGTCAGAAAACTCCTTAGAGGACGAACATTCAGCAGGGTCAGAGGGCCAGAAGTTGAAGTCGCCAAGAAGTAGGATAGCAGAGTTATTGACTGTAATCGTGGCTAAAACGTCCAAGAAATCAGAGAGAAACTGTATGGGGGATTGAGGGGGACGGTAGGTGAGGAAGCAGGTCAGAGGGGGAGAGGTGGAAGTGGTGCGAATCACCAGATATTCGGAGGTCGCAATACCGGGCAGGGATAGAATTTGAAAGGGGAGATCGGCACGTGCGATGACTGCCACGCCACCCCCAGCTCTGCCGGTAGGGCGGTCGGCCCTAAGGGCATAGTAAGTGGCCGGTAAGATGGATAATAGGGCGGGGAGGGAGTCATCGCAGAACCAGGTCTCCGTTAGGAAAAGGAGGTCTGGGGCGTGAGTATCCAGCAGGACCGAGAGCTCATGCGCGTGCGCGACCGCAGACCGGGTGTTGAGATAACACGCCGTGAGGGCTTTAGGGGTAGCAGGAGGAACAATGCTGCAAGGTATAGAAGAGGGGCTGACGGTAGGATGGGGGATGTGAGGGGAGGCGGTAGGGGCAAGAGCAAGGGTGCGAATGCGAGAGCATGTGGAGGCAATAAGGGGCCAAGGTCCCTGGAGGCAGCGCAGTTGGTCCGGGGTGTAGGTGATAAGCGGGGCAGAGTGACGCGCCCCTAGCCCCGGACAGTCGCGGACGGGCGCAGACGGGCTTGCCTTAGGCGCGCCTTCGGCGCGCAAACGGCGCTCCCGCTGCGCTCGTCCGCTGCGCTTCCTGTAAATGCACATTTATATAACAGTAAGGGGCGTGGCCTGTAGGGGGCGGCGTCAGCGCGCACGCCTCAGCTGATGGTGGCCGCTCGAGAAATGCCCAACACAAACAGAGCCAACACAGGATAAATCGTAAGTGACACCACACAATGAGCAATTTTTAAAACAGAAGTAGATTTTAAAAGTAATTTGCCAGAGTTAACGTACCACCAGCCCCAGCTTTTCGCCTCAGGACTGGGAAAGCAATCAAGGAAGCGCTAGCAGATCAGCGCTTATGAAGGCGAAGGTGAAGGGGGCGTGGCCTGTGGGGGCGTGGCCTGTAGGGGCGGCGTCAGCGCGCACGCCTCAGCTGATGGCGGCCGCTCGAGAAATGCCCAACACAAACAGAGCCAACACAGGATAAATCGTAAGTGACACCACACAATGAGCAATTTTTAAAACAGAAGTAGATTTTAAAAGTAATTTGCCAGAGTTAACGTACCACCAGCCCCGGCTTTTCGCCTCAGGACTGGGAAAGCAATCAAGGAAGCGCTAGCAGATCAGCGCTTATGAAGGCGAAGGTGAAGGGGGCGTGGCCTGTGGGGGGCGTGGCCTGTAGGGGGCGGCGTCAGCGCGCACGCCTCAGCTGATGGCGGCCGCTCGAGAAATGCCCAACACAAACAGAGCCAACACAGGATAAATCGTAAGTGACACCACACAATGAGCAATTTTTAAAACAGAAGTAGATTTTAAAAGTAATTTGCCAGAGTTAACGTACCACCAGCCCCGGCTTTTCGCCTCAGGACTGGGAAAGCAATCCTTAATGGCATTTTTTGCATATTTTTTGTTTGATACATTGCATTTAAGGAATCGCAAAATTTGCAATTCCTTAAGTGCAATCGCAAAATAAGGATTAGCAAATTTTGCTATTCCTTATTTTGCATCAAACTTGTTTGATACATACCATTTGTCTAATTAGCATTCGCAAAGGCCGAAATTCGCAGAATTTCGGCCTTTGCGAATGCTAATTAGCTTGATACATATGGCCCTCAATCTTCCTGTGCCTAACAATAAAATGAATGTGTTCTCGTGTAATGCAACTGGTGCTATGTAAAGCGCTCTGATACCCGATTCAGGTCTAGTTTGCGCTATATAAAACTCTGTAAAATGAAAATAAAATGAAAGATTTTCGGCTGTGGAGTTTGTGACAAAGCGGCTGGCTTTCATTTATGCGCTTTGGCTTTTCTGAATTACCAGCTGCTTTAAATTACTCATCGCACTTTGGGGATCGCACAGCCACGACGCGACGGATGCAGGCATACCTTTGTTTTGTTTGAAGGAAACTATATTAATTTTTGTGGGAATCTTCATCTGTCCATTTCGGAACAAGTAAAAGGTCAGTTGCGCTAAAACATTTTTAGTGTGACATCTGAGAGGATCGGTCGGACCATAAAAAACTATTTTTGATTATAGAAATATCCTTTGTTTTTGTTCTCCCCTTGTGACCAATACTTATGAGCTGCAATTAATATACTGGGACATAGATAATTGAGTCTCTAGAACAAATGATTTCTTTCTTCTTGACACATAGGTTGTTCATGGCAGCACTTAATATTTTGCTTTTCACTCTGTTCACCGACTCCTCTTTACACCTTCTCCTCATGCATGATTTTAAACAGCACTCTAATTTTCCCTCACCATTAGGATATTTTTTAAAGATGACGCAATGAGATTTTCATCTTGCCTATTTTAAATCCCCAATGGGCTATTAGAACTCGTGAAGGAACTGCTCGTCATCACATGCTTCATTCCTTCATGGCACATCATCGAGACATGCATGAGTGTCACTAGACTTAGGTCCGGTTTAGTGACAAGCATAGTGAGCAATATACCTTGGGCCCTTCTTACTTAGCATGATCTCATGGTACCTTAGTGTGCCCCTGTGAAGTTCTGACCATACAGGTCGACCTCCGTGTTGTCTGTGGTGTGCCGCTTCCTAGAGGAGTCCTAAGCACCACCCCGTGGCAACTAAAGCTGATAGATACTTTCCTGCTTTACATCCCGCTGACACGGGACATACCATTTGTGTACTGTCTGCTGATAGGCACCTTCCTTACCACCTGTTACTGCGTAATATATTGCCTTCCCAATAAAAAAGTAATAACACTTTTACAGGGTTCCCTTAAATTTTATATTGCACAACTGCTGAGTAAGCTGAAACTAAAAAAAATATATGTTATTAATCACAAAGGCAAAATGCATTTACCAACGCTTGTTTTGTTATGTTATTGTCTTGTATTGTATTGTAATTGCATTTATAAAGCGCTTACTACCCCTGACAAGGCGTAGAAGAGCTTTTTCGGCGAGTAGCACGCTACTCCAGGACCCATAGAGGATTAGTGTTGAATTAGTATAGCTATAAAACTGTCTGAAACATTATAAAGGATGACCATTTGGAGAGGAGTTAGGACACTCAATCATGTCACTTATGGCCTGATTACGATAATGGCGGTTGGACCGCCGCCAGCTCATCAGTGTTGGTTCAATCGCCGACAGGCAGGCTGTGACGGTCAAATCACCCGACAGACCGTTGGCCCGGCTGCCGTATATGGATTCCAGCGGTCTGACCGGCACCATCCCGACACAGTACTGCTGCCACTGCCAGTATCTTGGATCCCAACAGTGCAGCGGTCGGGATGGTGATAGGGTATGGTGGCAGTGCCAAGGCAGGCACCACCATCGTGATTACAATTTCCCTTTCCCGACAACTTTTTCATAGCAGGAGCCCCGCCATGAAAAGGTTGTTGGAAAGGTTAGGAAGGGGGCCATAACAGGGTGCCCTGGCGTTGGAGCCCAGAAAAGTTTTCTAGGTCTTCTTGACGATAACCCGCACACCAGAGCTTCAGAGAGTACTCAGCATTTGGATGCGACTATTTCAGAAGATGTGTGGTCACAGTGAGATTGGGCCGAAGTGAAAACATTGACATTTTGACATTTAACAGAGCATAATTTTGGAAACATACAAATTCACATTCACATGCTTCATAATATTATAGTTTATTTTCCCAAAATCTTAATGATAGGAGCTGAAACAATTATACGCTATTATAAAATTGAGACTTGAACCCTCTTGTCTTCTATGTGCTGGCAGGCCCAACATAAAAGGGAATTAGAGCCATTTGGAGATAAACCAACATTTCTCTAATGTCCTACCTACAAAGCTTCAGAGGTCATGACAGCGTCTTCCCTTCATATACACATAGGCCAATCACCCATGTTCACATTTAATAATATTATCATATAAATGATGTGCCTTTTTCATAATATGACCATACTCTGATACACATGAGTCCTGGCAGCAGCGGGGGCCCGTCATTAGGGCGGAGGAGCGTCACCCCCACTGCTGCCAGTGCAGTGAACGTGAAAAATAAAACTGTAAAAAATGAATTATCAGTTTATTTTTCACTGCTACTAGCCTGAGCAGTGTTTGGGGGTGGGGCACTGCTGCTGACTGGTAGCAGGGGAGTGGTGCTCACTCCACCAGTTTACACTGCTCAAGTCACTTTGGCCAGCTGGCTTGTGACGGCCAGCCTGTTACGGCAGTGCAAACCTCCCCACCAGCTGCCTCAAACAGCTGGGTGGAGAGCAGGCAGCCCCCTCCAGCCAATCCTAGTGCTGCTCTCATGCTGCTCATCTGCAGCATGAGAGCAGCGTTGGGATTTACAGAAGGCGGTTGCCTGAGGCTCCATGAGGTGCCGTTACACTGACAACATCCAAGTAGAAAACATGGAGGAGAGAGAAACACAGGTATGTACTTTTTTGTTTTATTGTCTTTTTGGCCTCCCCTGGGTTTGGCTCTTGGTCCCCTCGATGCCTCTCCAGTGTTGAGGGCCACCATCCGCCACTGCCTGGCAGTCCTCATCTTTGTTGGGCTACGGTCACATTATTGTTATTATATTATTGCACTAGGTAAAGGTGCCACATTTTGTTAAAAGACCAATCAATAGATCCCGGTCCTCAGCAGAGGTCAAAGGCAAGGGTATGATGCAGCGCCTCCGGAAATAATTTCAAAAACCATGTCACCTTTCCCTGAAGTACAAAATCACACATCTACTCATCAGTGGGGCCCATAACACCGCGAGACACTCACAAAACACTTCCATCCTACTACATGGATCGGTGAGATTCAAAGGAGAGCTGCTCTATCATAGTGGGGTGTCTAAACTAAAACTGGATATTTATACTATTTACACCTGCAGTTTAAATAAGTTCACCATGGTTTTGTTAACAAAACATTTATTTAGACACGCCACCATTATGGTCGACGAATCTGCTAGTAAAAAATTAGGCGTAGGATAATACAAGACCAGCTTAATTCTCCATATATCTAATTTTTATTAAAAGCAAAGTTTAGCATGCCTAAAAGTGTATTCACTTTATTTATTTCTTTATTCAAAAACAACATTAAAGAATAAGAGTTTTATCCCACACAGTTATATCCATTTATTGTAGAAAAATTCAGAAATAGACATTATTATTTAGATTCAGAACGCAAGTATTAGCAAAAGACAGATAGTTCCCAAAATTCATTTTCTCTTACCTTCCCTGACTAATAACCTCATCTAAAGCTCAGATCTCATTCAAAAACTTACAACTCAGGAAAAATCAGCATTCCGACAGTATCTCTGGAGGAAATTGAAGAGAAGATTTTTCTCCAGTATAATCAGCACTTTTTATACCTTTTTCACAAACTTAATCTATCTACAAAAGTAACTAACAGCATAAACTCGAATCCTGATTGGACAATTTGGGACAGATGAGCATAACCTCATCTTTTTAATATTCGCCTTCCGTTGTGTCAGCTAAAATGTAATGGGTCCTTTGTTTAAGAAAATGTCCGGCCTAGTCACGTTCTCAAATTGCTATATCCAAACATGTTCCCATGTTATACAATAGTGACATCCACAGTTGTTGGCAGTGATCTGTATTCTCGGGGCATGGTGGCCTTGAACCTCGCTGTTCAGGCACAGTCAGCTCGCATTCATTCTCGGCTTTATTCACGCATGCGTATTTCACTTATGGCCACAGTAATCGAATGACTCAATTTTTCTGGTAGGCCTCATGAGCAAAAATGGGAACTATTATAGAAACAAACGCAAATAAATGTTAAATATGGAACTATAGCCCTTCTGTTTACCTCCCCCCCATACTAGTGTTTCCCTGTTAATTATTACCTGGCAAATAAGCGACATTTATGCAATTTATACTCACTTATCCTTCGGTTTCTGCCACAAATACATGTACAAAAAGCATATTTATGCTGCTTTTACTTATTTTGAAGCTTTGCATTAGTCCAGGACACGACAAAATCACATAATTAGTTAATTATGATTGCAACATAAGCAAAATTAGTTTCCCACGTGTACTTGTGTAGGTGCAATTTTTATTCTAGGTTGGTTATTTTCACACATCATTCCATTAGTTCAAGTTATGGTTATGGAAGTGTAATTTCACAAGGGGTATACAAAATTTTGTTACTCCACCTTGCTCCATCAACTGCATTATGTTAGTGTAGACAATTGGGCTTTTGATTGAGGTGGTGAGTACCCTTCTCAAGCAACAACCACAACCACTGTCAGGGGAGAACCCCAAACTGTCAATAAATTAACCTTTTGATCACATGGTACCAAAGCGTCAGACTTAATTTAGAGGCATGTGTAAAGTACTTATGCAAAACTGAAATGGTAATAAAGTGAAAACACAAAACAAGAAAAATCTCACACCAAATAAAAAAAAAGAGGATCAATTTTAATAAATTAAATAACACCAAAAGCAATTAAATCCAATCATTAGCACTGGGGAAATGAATTTTAAACTTTCGGTGATAAAAAAGTGTCTAAAAGATCAAGTCACCAGCATCACACATTTAGTCGTGTAAGAGTGGGGCAAAGTCGAAAGTTATGACTGACCATGATGGAACACAATACAGATACACAAAGCCAGATCTTGGAACATAGAAGACGTTTAGATGGAAAATATCTGAGAAGATAAAGTTCAGCGGGCAAGGCAGCTGGAGTTGTCCGTGGATGAGGTGTCATCATCAGGCAGCCACAGAATGAAGGCGCAGTTCAGATTTCTACCTTTGGACTTTGTCACTTTTTTGGATGTGGAAAAACTTCCAGCAGTATGAATCTGCAAGCTGTAGCCGCTGAGGGCTCCACAAGGCTGGATACCCTAATGAAGAGGAGCCACTAAATAGAAATTGCTGCTGCTGAAGCTATTGCAAAGTCAGGCCAACCGGCAATGCACCTTGGGTGGATCGGTGAGCAGATAGGTCTCAGTCTTTTGTTGGTTGTCAGGCCACTTTTTGGTGGAAAATGTTCCAAGTCCCAAGTTATGGTTTTGGCTGTTTGGGCACCGAGAAGTGACCAAAAAACTCTACCGTGCCACGCAGAGTTCCGCAAGAGGCGGAGTACTAAAAGTCACACCGTTCCCGCAGATTTTTAGCACTGGGTGTTTATCTCCCCTAAAAAACAGTCTGAACTGCACCATGCGCAGTGCAAGAGGGCACTGCTTCTTTCTGCCACACCAGTAGGTTTTCTACTCAAGTGACAGCTTCCTCACCGCGAACTGATGGTTCTCAACTCAAGCGTTTGCGACCATCCGTGACTTCCCGCATTGAGAAATCTCACTAGGAGGTGGTCTAGCATTGGATCCTCCTCCCTCACACTTGCCAAGTTTAGTTTGGGGAGCCAGAAAAAAACTCTGCTCTGCAGAACTCTGTGTGCTCCACTGAGTGTGGTAAATTCCACAAACTCCGTGAACAGAGCTGAGTTCACCTTCCAGGCCTATTGGGCACTAGATAGAGGGTAGGACTTACTTCAGGCAGGGCTCAAGTGCAGTGTCTGAACTTTATGTGCCCTGTAGCTCAAAACAGGAGGCCAGCCAACTCAGCTTTGGAGTCACTTTGGTAGTCCTTAGCAAGCAGAGTTACAAATCAGTAATGCTACAGAGCACATTTTGCTTCATATGGAGTCAGAGAGAAATAAAAGCTGTGTCACATTTAGGATTCAAGGTGGAATCTGAACCTAGTTTGGTCAAGCTAAAGAAAGCAAAGTTCTGTTAAGTGCAGCAAACTTACTTTGGTTTCAAACTTTCATGTAATTAAACAGTCAATATTTTTTTATTTATAGAAATCTGCTCTGACTGTACATCCCAGCTTGCCAGAATTATTTGTATATCTGGTGAGCCAGGGTCAAAGGAGGCACCAGTTTCTTCTTGTAACAAAGTCCAACAGTTTGTTTAAAAAAATTAAGTGACTGCAAGGCTGACGTTCAGTACATTTTCTTCTTTAGCGCTTTGAACCAATCAGTACAGGACCTCAAGAGATGCAGATAGTGTTAATTCCTCAAGATCCCCTACTCTGGCAATCCAATAGAGTCCCATCTGCTAAATATGACGTGATCCTTTTTTAGTTTCATAGCTCTAAAACTAAGGGTCAGTCACATACCGGAAACACATAAACTTGTAAGTGCTGTAACTCTACCATATTTGTCTTATTTCTGACATGCCATTGTATGCTGCACTGTTTCAAATCATTTTCTCTATTATTATTTTGCCTGTTTTATGTTTTTTGAATGTGCTGTTCAGATTCTATGCATCTACAATCTATAATATTTCCTCCACAGAATGGGCCTTGCAGAGATGCTGGTGGAAATGTATTCTGAATTAGCCCCAAAAAGTTATATTTTCAGAACAGCTAAAATGTGGACTTGGAGGCGACAGATTATGGGTCTTCTTTAGAGTATGGCAGCTGGGATTCTCCATCGCAAACATGGCAGATGCCCCATCCACAGTATTGGATGTGGATTCTTGTCTATGGCACTATTAACTGGGGACATGTTATGTTATAGTTATGTTATAGAGGAATTTATATCGCGCACTAATACTCTGGAGTGTCCTGGCGCGCAAATGGACTGTGGCAGGAAGGAGCAATGATGTTAAGGCAACTGATTAAAAAGAAAAGTTTTGAGTTGTTTTTTAAAAATACGAAAATCCTGGATATGCTGGAGATCCACAGGAAGAGAATTGCATGCAATAGCTGCTTTGACAGAGAGAGACTGGCCTCCCATCTGCGTCCTACGGAACCTCGGGATCACCATCCGACGTTGGAAGGCTGAGCGCAAAGGTCGACTGGGGGTATAGAATGCAAAACATGTTCAAATGTAGGATGGACCAGAGCCATGAAGGGCCCTGTGAGACATGGTAAGCGCTTTGAATTGCACCCGCTGGGCCACAGGAAGCCAATGTAGGTCACGCAAATGCTGCCGGACGCTAGATCTCCTAGAGATAATAAACAGTCTGGCCACGGCATTCTGTATGGTTTGAAGTTTTTTTATTAGATTGCCCAGGATGCCAATGTATAAAGCATTGGCATAGTTGAGGCGGGAGAGGATAAGCGTCCGGGCAACCATTTCCTTGGTTGGCCTCGGTAACAGGGGGAGGAATCTTCTTAGAGCTTTGAGGGTACTGAAACAAACTCTATTAAGTTTCTTGATTTGGTCAGAAAACCGGTGGTCTTCCCCAAACCATACCCCTAGGTTTTTCGCTAAGCCTCCCTCTGACTTAGGTCATGGAAAGTCAGGGGGCCATTAAAGTTTCTCTGAAGGCAGGGGGAAACCGACCATGCAGGAGCACCTCTGACTTATCTTCATAGCACTTAAGTTGTGCATGTGCAAGCCAGGTGAATACAGGCGATAAACATTTTGAGCGGTGTCAGTTCGCAAGTCGGAGTCATTCCAGGTGAATAGGAGCGGAGTGTCATCAGCATAGGCTATTATTTTTGCAACCAGCTCCTCGGCTAAGAAGATCAGGGGAGTCAGATAAATATTGAAGAGCAAGGGGCTCAAATATGAAGAGAAAGGATGAATATTCTGGGGTACATCATAGAGATGAAAGTAGAACCAGCTTTTCAAAACCTGAGCAGGATGAATAACATGAAAGAATCACTGATTGTTAGAACTCAGATCCCTAACATAAAAGAAGGAATGGGGCAGACAGCCCCAGGGTTTAGGGCCCAATGCACCTCAAATATGACTCTTTTACTAACCAGCAGAGAGCAAGAGTGCTATTTTTTCTTGCTTGAATTGGGGGCTAAGTAATCCTTTACACATCACTTTGGTCATTCAATAAGATTCCCACTTTTGCTTCAAACACCAGGTGTCATGTTATAGAAAGTGTCCTAGGGGCGCAAAGGACATGTATGGTAGTTGTTTGTGCCCATAAGGTACTCTAGTATTACTAGTGAGAGAGCGCCATTTAAAGTGAAATTTGTAGGGGTGCAGCATATGTACAAGTAGTCAGCACCCGCATATGTAGAGGCCTGTTAATCACGTTTAGATGCAATGTATGAGAGAGTACTAAAGTAAATTGGTATCAGAAAATGTGCGGAGCCAACGTTACAAAGTGCAATCCATGCTTGCTGAAAACAGATGCTTTTAAAGTGAAACCTTTTTCTTATGCAACGTGTGTTTAACAATGCAATTGAACTTGAGATCCGCTTTATATGAAACGTAACGGTCCACATATATATATATATATATATATATATATAATGATTTGCTTAAAGCAGAAAATGCATTTGCTGTTTAAGGTTGGAGGCCTAGCGAGCTGAGAAAGAGGAATGCAATGTAAAACGTTGGGCCTATAAAACAAGCAGTGGCTTAGTTCCTTTGGAATTGGTGTAGGCCTGTTGGAGAATGCCTAGCTTGACATATAACTGTAGAAATGACTTATAACTGACCTTTATAAAATGTTGCAATATCCGTAGACTGTGAGCTGTTTACGTGTATTCCTTTGCAGGCGTCTCATCGAGCAGATAGTAGAGTAGAAGGGCCCATTGTGTGTGTATGTTAGGATTCTAGACTCAGACATGGAGGAGTAGACCAGGAATTCAAGGAGGCAACTTGAAAGGATGAAGAGCCTGAGACCCAAGGACGGCCGAACGGACGAGGAGGGATCCACGCCATATGGAATTTTACAGACCCCAACGCCTTCTAGAGGGGCGTTTCTATAGGCGTGTCGTTAACATTGTGGGGTTTCGTATTAGGGACAGCACCCCGAGGGTGGAGGCAGAGCAGATGGCTGAGGAGCTAGAGAGAGCGGTCGCATGGGCAAGGAGCTTAGCAGCAAAGATGGAAACTCTAGTCTAAGGGAGAAGGTGGCGAACTTCTTAGGAAGTCACCACGGCTGACACCTTTTGGTTAGGTTGGGCTAATTGTTAAGTAGGGATGTCATCTAGCATAGTGTAGGGACAGACTAATCTGAATATATGTCTTATATCCTGATGAGCACCAGAACTCAAGTTATAGCAATCTTGTTTAGCCTGATGGTATTAGAACTGATCCTTGTGCTATTCATTAGTCGCTTGAGACTTTTCCGTAGGATTATGTTTGTATTAGTACCTGTTTACCTTCTAAACCTCTTGCTGAGGTGCCTGTATCTGCAGTTATTTCTGGTTATGTAATAAACCCTTTAAATTCAGTCTTTAGTCAGTTTTCTTTGGGGAAAGCATTTCTGGTATTTGGATTTGAACTGTTTAGTGGTGTCTAGATTACCCAAATTCACTCTATGACAGGTAAAAAGGTCCAGTCGACCTGTAACGGGATTCTGGAGAATGGAAAGCAGACTCTAGAGATGAAATCCCGCCTTTTCAGTTGGTAGCAATTTAGGATGGTTTATCTTCTGGAGTAAGGGTAATCTAGAAGTAGGTTGAGATTTCCCCGAGGCCCATAGAGAAGAACATGAAGAGTGTCCAGAGAGTCACAGACGGAGGATGGCGTTCCACGGAAACTGACGGAGAGTAACAGTGCGGCAGAAAGCAGCAGGTCGGAGGAGAGTGAGTATGAAAAGGGTCATGCGTTGCTAGATTGCGGTGTTACGTTGTGTCATTGTGTTGTAATGTTTTGCAGAGTTGAATGCCTGTAGTGTGAAAGGAGATCAGGTTGTGAGCGCGCGCAACTGGTGAAAATCTTAAACTCAAGACGAGCTTAAGTGGTTCGGGTGTATCGAACATCCAAAGTAATTGTCGACTTTTGTGAAAGGGGGTCATGAGGTACCATTGATCGCCCGAAGGAGTGTGTGGGTAACGGACGCTGGTCGGAAGTTACCGGGGGAGGTTGAACAGTTGAGGTGATTGTCTGTTCGCTCGCGGACAGGCATTTGCCGAGAAAAGGTGACAATTACAGTTAGACTGTGGCCGTACAGTCAAAGAAGTGGTTGCTTGGTCGGAAGTAATAATTTCTAGTGTATGATTGGGACGCATGCGTGACCGGCGAGACATCGGAGAAAGGAGGGGAACTGCTGCGAAACGGAGGCGAGTGACGTCAGAAGGAGCCGCGCTGTGATAGGGCTGTTAGTGTGGAGCCGCGCTGTGATAGGGCGGTTAGTGTGAAGCCGCGCTGAGATTGGTGGATTGTCATCAGGAAGTAAACGAGGATTGTAAACAAGGAAACGTTGTAGGTTTCATCATGAAATGTTTTAAAGTGTTGCGGAAATGTTTCAAAGGAGAGAACAAGATAGAACCTCGAGGCGGGGAGGAGGCTCCGCCCGAGGATACTCCAGCCTATTATATGGCAGCGAATGTTGGGTTGTATACCATATTGTGGCTTGATAATTGGTGTAAGATGACAGATGGAAATGAGGAATTGACTTTTCCTAAATATGGAACGTTTAGACTAGAAGTGTTATACCAGTTGAAAGCGATTATGGCTGCATTGCGACCTTTGCCCAGACCAACACAGTTTGAAGCGCTAAATGCATGGATCAGGGCAGCCCACGACAGGAACAGAGACCGGAGACAGGAAAGAGTAAAACGATCGGTAAGGGCGGTTCAAGAAGCGAGATGGGATGCCATGGAAAAGAGGTGGAGGGTACAGACCATTGCAGTAGATAAGTTGTATCCGTTGCTGGAAAGTGCTGGGGATGGGAGGAAAAAGATCACGGCGGATGAAGACAGTGAGACAGACGACAGCCTAATAGAGAGGCTGTTGTCAGAAAGGCCACCCCCATACAATCCAGAGCTCGAGGGAACGCAACCATCGAGAAAGCACTGGGAAGCCCCAACAGGGGAAGGCGGAGTTCCAATGGGGAACGGATGGGAAACCCCAGGGGACAAGTTTACCCCAGATAAGGGAGAAAAGGCACCTCCACCCTCACCGGTAGCGAAAGTAGTGGGAAGATTTACAGTACAGAAGGTACGGGTGGAAGATGGTGTCCATTCTCAGAAACTGCCAGATGCCCTTACAGTACCGGTTACCATAGGTCCCATAGTATCAGTGTACAATCCAGAACAGACCCATAATGAGAGTGCACCCAAGATGGGGAGGGAGAAGAGAGCAAGCGATGGCGGAACGCAGGTGACAGATGGGTGGAAGACATTACCTAGACCTGTAGAACGGAGCACCCCTTTGGTAACATCGGCAGACCCTTCGGAAGACAGAGGGGGTTGGAGGGGATCGATGGATCTGAGAGGACCAAGGCCGAAGTCAATGAGGGAGTTAAGGCCAGATTTGAGAACTTGGGAAACAGTTGTAGATACCCAGAGCGACAGGTCAAGGAATGTGTTTGGGTCGGAGAACGAAGAGAATAGGATGGTTTCTCACTGTGCAGCTAGCGAAAGCAGACAAGAATGGGAACGCGGAGGTGTGGGAAGCAGGGGGACGTCCCACCACACCTCTGGAAACAGCAGGCAGGAGTGGGACTGCGAGACCTGTGAGGGTAGAAGGGGTCCTCCTAACACACCTGAAGAGAACAGAAGAGAGAGTCAGAACGGCAGCGGGAGGGACTCTAAGGAAACTTCTAGCCAAGGTACACTGAGAGCGGCAATAAAGGCAAGAAGGTTAGACGTGCTGAGACTAAAGTCGGAAGTAGAGGAAATAGTGGAAGGTACACTGCCGCTAGAAAGAATTGAACTTTACGAACCAGATGAGCTATTGTTTGTGGCAAAGGATGTCACTCGGAAGGCTAGGACTGCTCATGAGAAACTCTCAGAATTAGCGAACAAATATGAGGTGGATTTGACAAGGACAAAGGCTTTGCAGGAGGGCCATAGGTTACAGTACTCAGATCAAGACCTGGAAGAAAAGAGGGTGATCGGGTTAAAAACCCATATCAGGGAGCTGATCATGGGAATCCGAACATGGTCCAACTTGGAGAGATGGGAGGAAAGGTGGTCAAAGAAAAAGACTGTTAGGCAGAGTGTTATTGGGACACCCCCGGGAGGAGGGTTGATGCATGCCGAAGCGTACCCCTTGCGGGAGGTGGCCCATGGGGGATATGTACATGTACCCTGGAGTAGGGGAGATCTGGCTGCCTTTACAAACACTTTCCCAAAGTTGCGAGAGAGCCCAGTGGAATGGTACAAGCAGGTGGAGAGGTTCGTTAAAATCTCAAAGGTGCTGTGGATTGATTTAAACACACTGTTTGACATTGTGGTTCCAAGTGATTTGTGGATAGCGTGCAAAGTCAGTGTCGAATGGCCCACAGCGGAGCCAGAGCGAGATACAGCCACAAATGGGCCGTCACCTAGGGTAATGGCAAAGTACGAGCAGGCGATCACGTGGCTGAAGACTAAGGTACCACCACAGGACATAGACTGGGTAAAAATAGATCGGACTAGGCAGGAACCGAAAGAGACGGTACATGAGTACTATGAGAGGCTATTGCTGATTTTTAAGCAGTACAGCGGATTAGATGTGATGGATCCGAAGGATATGGGACAGTTCGTATCCAAGTTCGTGCTGGGATTGAGGCCTGATATCTGCCTCATGATACAGCAACATTTGATCTGTTGGCAAAACAAGCCCTTAGATGAGATTCTGAGGTATGCGAGGTACTGCAGTGATGAGATAGACTCGAAAACAAAGAAGCTTAAGGATAAACTGATGTTAGTCCAGATGCAAGCGGGAGGACAGGGCCAGTCAGGCAATGGCACCATGAGTAGGAAGACAGGGGGACAGAAAAAAGACAACGAAGAAGGTCCGAGACCTAGGATAGACATAGCGACTCTGAAAAAGACGACCAAGTGCCATCAGTGTCATGAGGTCGGGCATTGGAGACGCGAGTGCCCCCATAATCCGGACAATCAGGTGCAAGAGGAGGAGGAGGAGGAGGAAGTCGAAGCCCCTCCGATACGGAAGGTGACAGTGACTAAGCCCCAAATGACAAAAGGGGGGACATCGGCCCCTAGGGCTCCGGTTCCTCAACCACCTAAGATTTCAGCAGGGAACAAGGTTTACAGGCAGATGCCCTTCATAGTAGAGGGAGATGAGCACAATTTCTTTGATCCAGTGTCAGGGCGGTGCCTGAATGGGGAGGAAGACTGCACCCTTGGAGCAGTGCTGGAGGTAGATCAGAGGGGAACATTTGTAGAGGCTGACGTAGACGGGCACCCTACTACTTTCTTGGTCGACACTGGTGCTTCCAGATCTACTGTGCGGTCTGCGGTAGTCCCAAACTTGCCCCTTTCAGGACAGACTATACAAGTGGTAGGAGTAGCGAACAGAAGGATGACGAATCCCCTGACCGAGCCAGTCCCGGTAAAGATAGGAAGTTTCAGAGATAGACACCAATTTGTAGTGTGCGATTCCAGTCCTGTATGTTTACTAGGAAGAGATCTTTTGTGTAAACTCAATTGCACCATCTATTGTACCCCCAAGGGAGTAGAATTGCAGACTAATGATGACGATGCTGATTTTAAAGTTGCAAACACGCACATGTGCATTGAATTGTACCCTGCCATAACTGTGGAAGAACTTCCCTGGGATTTGAGAGATTCAGTCTCACCGGAGGTGTGGGACTTTACGGGGGAGGAGATAGGACTGATCAAAGGTGTAGAGCCTGTCAGAATACAAGTGAAACAGAATGCTGACTTTCCTAGAACACCACAGTACAAGCTGACTCCAGAGACATTGGAAGGAATAAAACCCATGATTGAGTCCATGATTAGACAAGGGATTCTGAAGGAGGTTATGGGCAGTCCCTGTAACTCTCCGATAATGGGCTTGCAGAAGCCAAGTGGGAAGTTCAGGATAGTGCAGGACTTACGAAAAATTAACAACATAGTCGTCCCATGTTGTCCAGTGGTACCGAATCCATCAGTAATACTGTTTCAGATACCGTTCCAAGCTGAGTGGTTTTCTGTGATTGATTTGTGTCAAGCTTTCTTTTCCATCTCACTACATGAGGAAAGCCAATTTCTTTTTGCGTTCAAAATAGAGAGTCGCGTATTAACATGGTGCTGTATCCCTCAAGGGTATACAGAGAGCCCATCGATCTTTAATCAGTTGCTGAAAAGGAATCTGGAGAGTCTGGTACTGCCCCAGAACTCAGTTCTTGTACAGTACATAGACGACCTCCTTGTTGCGTCAGACACCGAAGATGCTTGTAGGATTGACACCATCGCCTTGTTGAACCATTTGGGAGAGAATGGACACAAGGTATCACCTAACAAGTTACAGTACTGCCTGCAAGAAGTGCAGTATCTGGGTCACAGAATAGAGCAGGGAAAGAGGAAGGTGTCACCTGACAGAATTGAAACGATCATGAGAATGACTGTGCCCTCGACCCAGAGAGAGGTTAGAATGTTTCTGGTCATGGTTGGCTACTGCCGACAATGGATTGCCAACTTTTCCCTGAAAGCGAAACCCTTGCAGAAACTGACGCACAAGGACGTCGTTGATCCGGTACCATGGGACACAGATTGTATGATGGCTTTTCTTGAGCTGAGAGAGGACTTGTGTCGTGCTCCGGCTCTGGGGATGCCAGATTACCACAAATCATTGCATTATTCTGCTGCGAGAGGGAAGGATGTGCTTTAGCTGTTCTAGTGCAAGATCATGGAGGAGTCCGTAGACCAGTTGCCTATTTTTCGGCTACCTTAGACCCAGTAGCCGCAGCGTTGCCTGGGTGTCTCAAATCCGTTGCTGCAACAGGTGTCAGCATTGAAAGATGTGAAAGCATAGTGATGGGATATCCACTGACAGTGCATGTACCTCATTCTGTGGAATTGTTGATGACTAGGACCAGGACGCAGCACTTGACCAACAATAGGCTCACACGCTACGAGCAGGTTATACTTGCTGCGGAGAATGTGACCCTCAGGAGGTGCTCTGTCTTGAATCCTGCCACTTTGTTGCCATTACCAAATGATATAGATGATGATTGGGAAGACCACGATTGTCTTGATGTAACTGAACTGTGCACCAAACCTAGGCCGGATATTGTTGATGTGCCGTTAACAGACCCCGATGAAATTTATTTTATCGACGGCTCATGCATAAGAGACAATACTGGTCAGTTGAGAGCAGCATTTGCTGTCTGCACTATCTCTGGAATAATTGAAGCAGCCTGCCTGGAAGGAGTACACTCCGCGCAGGTGGCTGAGATCATTGCGTTGACGCGTGCCTGTCTGGCAGCCAACGGAATTCGGATTACCATCTTCACGGACAGCCAATATGGATTTGGGGTGGTTCATGACTTCGGTCAGTTGTGGTCCCAGCGGGGTTACATGACGTCATCGGGCTCCCCAATCAGGAATGGCGAATTTGTCAGGTTATTGCTGGAGGCCTTGCAAGGTCCTGCCGCAATAGCAGTGGTAAAATGTACAGCTCACACAAGAGGCACGGACTTTGTGACAATGGGGAATCGTTATGCTGATGAAGTTGCACGCTATTGTGCAGAACAGGGATACTCCTTTACTGAACAACACATTGAGGGACCGAGGGAAAGAACTGAACTAAGCATGATGCTTGAGGTGGCAGATACCTGGGAAGAGTTGAGAGACATGCAAGGTCAGACGTCAGATTATGAGAAAAAGGTGTGGGAATCGGCTGGTTGTGTCAAGGGAGATTTGGACATGTGGGTTTCAGCTGATGGAAGAGCTGTGTTGCCGAATGAGCTGGTGAGTGCGATGGCACGACAGATCTCATAGATTAGTACGTGAGGCATATAAGCGAGCACGCTATTTTGATCGAGATGCGTTACTTAATTCCAACACACAACGGAAGGAACAAAAGTTAGTGTGCATCACTAAACACTCCCCATTGAATGCAACAATTAAACAAATCATAAACTCGAATTGGCATCTTTTAAATGTAGAACCAACCCAACCCAAATTACCTAAGCCCCTGTTTGCGCACCGTCGAAACAAAAATTTGAAAGATCTAGTGGTAAGATCACGTTTCGAGGGCGCAGGTACGAAGACCCCTTACATCCAGAAATCTTTTGAAGGCGGAAACGCTGTCAAGGGAACTTCGCGATGTGGTTCATGCCAGTCATGTGAGGGTATCATCCCAGGTGAGATCTTCACATTCAATCAGATCAAAATTCAAGCCCATGAACTATGGACATGCAATACCAATAATGTGGTTTATCTTTTAGTATGTCCGTGCAATTTAGGCTATGTCGGCGAGACGTCAAGAACCATGAAACTTCACCTCACCGAGCATAGGTCGGCCATAAAAACACGCAAAATGGCAGCCCCTTTAGCCTTACATTTTTCTGAGTTTCACCATACACCTTCGCAGATCCGATGGAGGATTTTAGAAAAGATCCATACACCTAACAATAATGGTGGTGACAAAATTAGAAAGAAAAGAGAGGTGTATTGGATTTTTTCTTTAAATACCTTCTCCCATGGGTTAAATAATGATTTACCATGGAACAACGCTATAGTATAAAAACTAAATGGGATATATTTGTTTTTCTGCAAATGGTTCCATATGGAAACCACTATACATTTTATCCCTTAGGTATGGAAATACAGGTTTCATGAGTAATTTCCCTGTAAAGGGTCTCTAAATACGTTTTAGTAAGATCTGAAAAATTAAGTGCGAATAATGTGAGCCTTTCCACCTTAAGAAGCACTTAGGTATGGCAATATAGGTTTCATAAGTAATTTCCCTGTAAAGGGTCTCTAAATAACTTTTAGTAAGATGTGAAAAATCAAGTGCGAATAATGTGAGCCTTTCCCCTTAAGACGCACATGACTTTAATCTAGCCAATAAACGAAGTGGTTATATATAGCCAATGCACAAGCCCACCTCAGATTCTTGCTAAAAATACCAGAAACTGCCTGGACTCATTATCTACCGGTCCGCGAGCAGCTCTTTAACTTACGGTAAGTCTGTAGGCGAATACGGAAATAGCCAGTAGCTAGTTCTGGTCAACACACTCTTAACACTGTGCGTGTTCCATTTGCAGCATTAGAGACGCTGGGAACCGCGTGATATCAGGCCACATCAATCAACCCCCAAAGCCGGGCCACACTAGTTAAACGAGTGGAAGGGCGCATATTATGGTAAGCCGAACTCCGTTATAGCGGTTCTACACCGAGTGTTTATGCGTTAGCCTGCTATCAGTTATCACCTCTCTTTAGATTAAGTAGCACAAGTCTTGCCTGTGCTGGCCCCCACTAAAACTTTCTCTGTAAAATAATTGATAATGCGGCAGCCTACCAGTGTTTATGTTTATTTTCACTTCAGTAGTCGAACTAATAATAGCCGTGTCCATGCCTCCCCTGCAGAAACATAGAAGCCGGGAACCACATGTAGCCGGTTCATGAAAACTATCATTAAAAGAGGTAAGCGTTTGTGCTGTATACGAAGAGTAGAATTAGCAATGTGGCAGAGCGATCTTTACCATGACGCTGTTTTCGTTTTCTGCCCCTCTCTTTCTGTGCATATAGGCGCTTAACTTTCACTTTTAAACGGCAAAAAAAACGGACGGTTCTCAGAATTCCTATACTGGAGGTAAATACCTATAGCTATGACTCGGTATTTTCGGGAAGGTTATCTTAGAGTACATCGCCCAAATAGCGAGATTTGTGTAAACAAAATAGTCTCTCTTTGGACCTTAACTTTGAACCAAAAATGTTAAAACTTGGCTAAATGGGCAGGTAAATCTTGTTGCCTGTTTTCACCTTTTTAAACCAATGAGATTAAATACGACCACACTTAATATGTACTGCATCAATTTAGATTAATTCATCATTGCAGCAATAGTGTGTCATATTAAGCGAGGTGTCAGTCACACCTGTAGGCACTTAGAATATAAAAGAAATGCAGGGCAATATAGGAGTATCCTATAGTTGCCAACTGAGCCTTTGGGTTGTTGATATGTACTCTGATCACAAAAGTCCCTCTTTTTCTGCAGCATTCATCAATTCTCCCACCACCCTTGGACCTTAGACTGTGTACCTGCTCCGATACTGGCTCAAATTCTGGTATCACGTGTGGGTATTTATAGGTAAGCAGACAACATGACAAAATGAAACACATAACCAGTCATGTATGGTCACATAGGTCCGTTATAAGATCCTGCCCACATCATGGTATTACTCTATACAGTAATTACCTTGCAATACTGGTAGGGGCACGTCAGGTGTAGTAAAGCCTTGAAGGATAATTTAAAAAAAATATAGACCCTTACGTGTTTTTTGTTTCCTTTTTCTTTATCCATCTTTCATTCGCAACCACACATGTGGTTCTCTATTCTCTACTATAGATGTGGATGTATAACACATGTTTGTAGTAATGTTGTAAATAGGTACCTATAGATATGTATATAGATCTGTATATATGTAGATAAATGATGTGTTTAGTGTGCAGGAGTGCCTAGCGGTATTATCAGATTTATGAGATTTTAGAACACTAGCCCCACGTATGAAATGTCAAAATTTACATTATATACGTTTTTTGCACTTTAAATATAGACTTGTAAAATATCTTTTATATATATCTTTTACAGAAATATGATGGTACAGTCCTGAGGAAGACACAGTTGTGTCGAAACGCGTAGACAGGAAACCATCTTTTTATTGTTATATATATGTACCTGATGTATGCTTAGACCCATGCATATGCTATAATGCTGGAATATTTTATCATGTATCGATACTAATGTACTTAAAATCTTTTTACCATTTAATCATGTTTTATAATAGAAATTAAAATACACCAAATGTGCAAAAACGTTTTTTGATTATATATTTTTTCCAAACCAAAATGTGTTCAATGTTAATGTTCATGTGCTAGTGTTCCACTAAGGATTTGCCTGGGTATTTTACTCACACTAAACGACAGATACATGGTCCTGTGCATCTGGGAAGGGATGCGATGTTGCGTGTGTTCAGACAGACATGGTACAATCCTAAGTTTAGACAGGCTGCGGAAGCAGTATGTCAGAGATGCGTAACGTGTCAACAGATAAATGTTGGGAAAAGGACACCAGTTACACTGAGTCACATTGGAAGGTCCGGCGGACCTTTTTACAGGATGCAAATAGATTTCATTGAAATGCCAAAGTGTAACAGCCTTAGGTATGTCTTGGTGATTGTGTGTGTGTTCTCCAGATGGGTTGAGGCATATCCCACTCGTAGGTGCGATACACTCACGGTAGCAAAACTGTTGTTGAGGGAATTGGTGCCACGATTCGGGGTTCCGACCTCTCTGGAATCGGACAGAGGAAAACATTTTAATAGCAAAATTGTGAAGATGCTCTGCTCTGCTCTGAACATTGATGAAAGACTGCATTGTAGCTACCGTCCAGAGGCTTCTGGCATGGTAGAGCAGATCAATGGTACCCTAAAAGCCCGAATGGCAAAGGTGTGCTCATCCACGTCCCTGAAGTGGCCCGATGCACTGCCATTGGTATTAATGAGTATGCGTAGTACCCCGGATAGGAGGACAGGGCTCTCTCCTCATGAGATCCTAATGGGGAGGGCTATGAGACTGCCATCTATTCCTACAACTGCCTTGCTGAATATCACAGATGACCTGATTCTTGATTATTGCAGGGGACTATCTGATGTCATCAGTTCTGTGTCCCTTCAGGTGCAGGCTGCTGAAGTTCCGGCTGCTAGCGACCTTTGTCACGACCTGTGCCCGGGTGACTGGGTCTTTGTAAGAAAGCACGTGAGGAAGAGCTGCCTGGATGTACTCTGGAGAGGACCTTTTCAGGTGATACACGTAACCACTACTGCTGTGAAGTGTGGCGGATTGCCGAATTGGGTTCACGCATCTCACACCCGACGAGCTCCAGCACCTGAAGAAGGAACAGCTCCTCTCGTGGATGAAAACAATAACGAAGAAGAGGATCCGAAAGAGGGAACAAGTCAAGCTGTGGGGGTGTCAGTAGAAGTTGGGAACTCCCCTGATCAAGCTGTGTATGATCACGATGACAGTGATACTGAATCCGCCCCAGAAGACGGGAGTGGTGGAGAAGGTGATCAGAGTACAGAAGAATCGGATGGGGAAGACGAACAGGGAGTGCAAACAAGAGGCCGGCGAGCAAGAGGTTCAGAAGCTCATTGGCCCGAAAGACGGAGGCGAATGAATGTGAGATTGGCTTCCGAAAGAGAGCTTGCCCCTGTGTCCGAAGAGTTCGATTTGGAGGGGGAAAACGAAGGAGCTGCGCAGAGTGGTCCGAGAAGGTCAAGGAGAGTGCGAGTACCTTGCCAAAGATATGCCACTCCAGAGTGGACCTATCCTTTCACAAATGTTAGGATTGCCAATGCCAGGGGTCCTGAGGTCCGGGAGGGTGAGGTCAGTGGAAGTGACCAGCACAATCCCCAATGTTAAGCTGCAAGTAGTGCTGTTGATACCTGGACTTGAAATTGAAGGTATCCTGACACTCACCATTCCTAATCCCCCTCTCCTAAGCAAGATACATGATTTACTCCTGGAAAGACTGGTATTTCCTACCTTTGTTCCAGACATGCCAGCCTATGATGTAGTTGTGCTTCGCATGGAACTTTTGGATTATGTGTTGCAGGCAATCGGATCAAGTATAATCATAGACTATTAAGAGCCGTGAACTGAACTTTGAACTTTTGAATTTGATTGACTTTGTGCTTTGCTTTGAAAAGAACTTTGAAAAGACTGTTGTGAATAGCTGTTAAAACTAACCTAGAGCCGAGTGGAAGAAGAAGAAACGTAGGGACTTTCCACAGAGGACGGAGAAGGGTTAGGGCTGTCTGAAAAGAAGAACTGAAACAAAAATTTCTGTTGCCAGGTGTGGTTCAAGAAACTCAAGTAACAAAGAAAAAAGACTTTGGGTGCTTTCCGAGAACGAACTGCTTGAGCCGAGACCATGGCGCCTGGAAACCCGAATCGTAGAGCCAAGTGCATAGTAGGCACCCTTTTAGCAGGAGTGATTCTCCTTATAGTTATAGTAGTTTCAGTTTCCTATTTTGCACCACATGAACCAGTAGAGAAGGCTGAGGGGACACAGGCACCTGACACCCCTAGTCAGAAGGAAGAAAGAGAAAGAAGAGAAAAGGCTTTACTGGCTGCAGAAAGTCGTAGGTTACATACAGATCTGTCTAAAGGAAATTTTGGGCAGAACGCATATGCAAAGCTGCTGTATGAATACATTGATGCAATGGATGCGAACGATTGTTACGTGTGTATGCAATTGCCAGCTTTAGTAGATGAGGGTATTAGATACCATCACCTTCCATTGACATATGGAATTTCATGTAGTTTGTTGATTAGCATATTGTATGGTAGAAATCATTTTGAATATTATTTTTCAAATTATGACGCTGTGTTACCAGAAGTCCCAAATTACAAGCACTTGAATAAGTGGGACTATTATAAATCAGAAGACAGACTGGGATATTTTTTCATTCCCACACAAGAGCTAGACACCCCGTATGCACACCGACACAATTTGACTTGTTCATTGTCAGAGGTGGAAAAGAAATTCATTGAGCAGGTAGAAGACAGATACACGAAGCAAAAAACAGTTGCGAGATTCAGGACAAGGAAAGGTAGATTGGACCGAAGAGGAGAAGAAGCACAAATCAAGAGGGAGTTAAGGTCCAATAGCTCTAGATGAAGTACAGAAAGGGAAGTTGTGCCTTCACCGTCCACAGACTTATTATGAGAATGTGTATGTAGGTCATACCACGTGTGAACACACCTTTACGTTAGAGTACTACATGAAAGACTTCTTGAAGAGCGTGGTGCAGGTGATCCCTACTGTATATTTTGTTTGTGGAAAGAATGCGTGTGTGAGATTGCCAGAGAAGTGGTATGGAACGTGTTACCTAGCAATTATCTTTCCCAAGATTTACCATACTGAGGATTTTGCTCTCTTGGAGGGAGGGCCCCAGAGGAGGGTAAGGCGGGGAGAGAATGCTGGGGCCATTATTGGAGATGTGTTTGGAGCAGCGATACCTATGTTGGGAGTCATTTTGAATGACATAAAGATAAGGCGGTTAGCAACTGTGGTGGATGAACTGTCAATGAATACAGCCAAGTCATTAGTGTTGGTTGAGGGTGAGATGTTGTCGATAAGGACAATGGTTTTACAGAACCGTCTTGCCCTAGACGTCATACTAGCAAAAGAGGGCGGAGTCTGTAAACGTTTGAAGATTCAGGAATGCTGCACTTATATACCAGACAACTCTAAGGATCTGGAGACATATATAAGCAACATTACTGCAATCCACTATGAGATTGAGGACTTGACCCACGAGAATGCATGGGAGACCGTTGGCAAGGGATTTGGAAAGGTTGGAGACTGGTCTGCCAACCTAGGAAAGGGTTTCCTTGGCTTTGTACTGAGACCCCTCCTCATAGCAGTGGCATGTGTGATTACTTTGTGGAGTTTAGTGAGGTTGTACAAATGGTACAAGTCGAACCGGTTGGCAAGATCAATGAGAGTGCAAGAGATGCAAATGGAAAGGCTGCAAGACAATCAGTACCGCAGCTTGAGAGCATTGGAGATGCTCAAGAGGGGAAAAATGGCCACAAGCTCTGTTTAGGTTAGTTCTTACCCTGAGGATGATGTGAGGGTGGTGATGACACGGGTCATCAAAGGGGGGAACTGAGAGAGCGCCATTTAAAGTGAAATTTGTAGGGGTGCAGCATTGGTACAAGTAGTCAGCACCCGCATATGTAGAGGCCTGTTAATCATGTTTAGATTCAATGTATGAGAGAGTACTAAAGTAAATTGGTATCAGAAAATGTGCGGAGCCAACGTTACAAAGTGCAATCCATGCTTGCTGAAAACAGATGCTTTTAAAGTGAAACCTTTTTCTTATGCAACGTGTGTTTAACAATGCAATTGAACTTGAGATCCGCTTTATATGAAACGTAACGGTCCACATATATATATATATATATATATATATATATATATATATATATATATATAATGATTTGCTTAAAGCAGAAAATGTATTTGCTGTTTAAGGTTGGAGGCCTAGCGAGCTGAGAAGGAGGAATGCAATGTAAAACGTTGGGCCTATAAAACAAGCAGTGGCTTAGTTCCTTTGGAATTGGTGTAGGCCTGTTGGAGAATGCCTAGCTTGACATATAACTGTAGAAATGATTTATAACTGACCTTTATAAAATGTTGCAATATCCGTAGACTGTGAGCTGCTTACGTGTATTCCTTTGCAGGCGTCTCTTCGAGCAGATAGTAGAGTAGAAGGGCCCATTGTGTGTGTATGTTAGGATTCTAGACTCAGACATGGAGGAGTAGACCAGGAATTCAAGGAGGCAACTTGAAAGGATGAAGAGCCTGAGACCCAAGGACGGCCGAACGGACGAGGAGGGATCCACGCCATATGGAATTTTACAGACCCCAACGCCTTCTAGAGTGGCATTCCTATAGGCGTGTCGTTAACATTGTGGGGTTTTGTATTAGGGACAGCACCCCGAGGGTGGAGGCAGAGCAGATGGCTGAGGAGGTAGAGAGAGCGGTCGCATCGGCAAGGAGCTTAGCAGCAAAGATGGAAACTCTAGTCTAAGGGAGAAGGTGGCGGACTTCTTAGGAAGTCACCACGGCTGACACCTTTTGGTTAGGTTGGGCTAATTGTTAAGTAGGGATGTCATCTAGCATAGTGTAGGGACAGACTAATCTGAATATATGTCTTATATCCTGATGAGCACCAGAACTCAAGTTATAGCAATCTTGTTTAGCCTGATGGTATTAGAACTGATCCTTGTGCTATTCATTAGTCGCTTGAGACTTTTCCGTAGGATTATGTTTGTATTAGTACCTGTTTACCTTCTAAACCTCTTGCTGAGGTGCCTATAGCTGCAGTTATTTCTAGTTATGTAATAAACCCTTTAAATTCAGTCTTTAGTCAGTTTTCTTTGGGGAAAGCATTTCTGGTATTTTGATTTGAATTGTTTAGTGGTGTCTAGATTACCGAAATTCACTCTATGACAGGTAAAAAGGTCCAGTCGACCTGTAACGGGATTCTGGAGAATGGAAAGCAGACTCTAGAGATGAAATCCCGCCTTTTCACTAGTATAGACTCTTCTGTAAAACATACAATGCTGACACAAAATAAGCACCAGTGAGATTATAAAGGGCATTCCTTCATGTGCAGGCTGGTTTAACCGAATGCAAATGAGTGAATCCTTTGCCATTGGACCCATTCTGTGGCTGTAAAGGGAAGGTGTCAGTAGACTTACTGATTGTGCACCACACAGAGTTGGTATACAGTCAATGAGCCTGATTTACAACTAACCTGATCTTGGAAGAGATGGACGTTGGCCCAGCTTCCAAAATGTAGGTTTTCAGGATTACTGCTTCCCTTCTGCTGTGCTGGGACAGCGCGCTAGCCTTGGAAACCATGAGTGGTGCGATGACTCTTTCTCCTGGAGTTGGTGGTTCTTAAGAAGAGACAAGGGGCAGGCGCACTAGATACTGGCATTGTGTGATGAAGTCCTGAAGGGAACATTGCATACAAAATGGTTGCCTGAAGCATCAATCAAACTATTGATTCAAGCACTTGAATTGTATTGAACAAATGAGCCCCAATCTAAGATGGAGAATGATACTTTATTATTGCTAAGGAAACCAAATCCAAGACGGTCACTATCATGTAATCCAGTTTAAATACTGTTTTCTGATTTACCCAAAAAAAGAAGACCAGAAACTTTTCTTGATGCATCACAACACAGTTGAGTGTTCTTCAGTGGGTTCTACATCACTCACCGCTATATGTATCAACAAACCATTTTGCATTTCCTAAATAGCGAATTTTAAGGAATCGCTATTTAGGAAATGCAAAACGGTATGTATGTACAAAATCGCTTTCCAATAGCGATTCCTTAGCATTCCTAATTTGAGATTAGCAAATTGTCATTCGCAAATTACCCCTTCATTTCCATGGGCCAGGAGGCCCATAGGAATGAAAGTGCAATTTGCAATTAGCAATTTGCTGATCGCAAATTAGGGATTTTTCCAAGGGTGCAGGGGTGTCTCAAGAACACCCTGCTGCACCCCTGAAAAAGACATTTGGGGGCATATGGCGCACATACATGCCCTAAGGGCATGTATGGGCGTCATATGGCACCTTTGGTTTTTTTCAAAAAAGCTTTTTGATAAGAATTCGCAAATTACCACCAACTAGAAGTTGGTGGTAATTTGCTAATCCTTAATGGCATTTTTTCCATAATATTTGTTTGATACATTGCATTTAAGGAATCGCAAAATTTGCAATTCCTTAAGTGCAATCGCAAAATAAGGATTAGCAAATTTTGCTAATCCTTATTTTGCATCAAACTTGTTTGATACATTCCATTTGTCTATTTAGCATTCGCAAAGGCCGAAATTCGCAGAATTTCGGCCTTTGCGAATGCTAAATAGCTTGATACATATAGCGGTCAGTCTTTCTATTTTGTTCCCTCTTTTCCTGTTGTGCTCTGAATGTGTTAGTGTTCTTTCAGACAATTTTTTCTTAGTACATGATTGTCCTACTCCTCTTAGAACACCATTTTCTGCCAGTTCTCCTGGATTCTCTTGGATTTGTACTTGCAACATCAGCTGAATCCACACTTGCATATTCTTCTGGATCTTCCTGCAGGTTTTTTCAACCTTCTGGATTTTTTCTCCAGCTTTCAGTCATCATTTATGATATCAATAATATTGAAATTCTATGCATTAGAACAAAAGATATGGTGGCTTTAGAATGCATTACCCACATCTCACAGTGGAAAAGTCCAGGATAGGAGACGTCTTGTTTTGTCCAATCAACCAGCAAATAATGTTCATTACATTTATTTCTGATTAAAATGTGAAATTCGAATATTCTACCTCAAATTGACTAGATCTCCTTTATTGGATTTATTGAATTATTTTAGTAAAAGTCCATTAACAGGGCATTGTCGGTAAGAAAGCATTGAGGGAACCATGCAAGGCACACTATGCTGGTGTTCCCTGGGTGTGTAGAGGCCAGGATTTGTTGGGTCTCCTGGGTGGTAGAGCACACTGAGTAGTGCAACCATACACCATGGCAAGCAGGAGGACATTTGGATTTACTCCCACTCTGCCTTTCCATATGTTAAAACTTACATCTAAAAGTCAACATTTCCTCTTGCTTGCTACTGAAATGGGGTTCTGCGCTCCACCTGGAGGGGAGAATGATGGTTGGATTTTAGGGCTAGGAGGATAGTCACAAGACAGGCACCCAGATTCATGTAGGTGCCATTCTGCGAATAGCAATTTGCGAGAAATAGCGATTCACAATTTGAAATTCGCAGAATGGCATTCATGTAGAAATGCGATTGAAAAAAGCGAATCGCAATCGGCCGCAATTGCCGATTGCGATTTTGCCACAATCACTTAAATTTCGCAGAATCTGCATTTTTCCATGTGGAAATTGCGATCTCGCAATTAGCGATATCGCTTTTTGCGATCTCGCTAACTGCGACATCGCAAAAACGGGAAGTCGCATTTCGAGCCTATTGATGACATCACAACCAGGAAGTAGGCTTTTCCCACCCACAAACAGAACACAGAGCCAGAGAGTGGAAGCAGCATTCTGAAGAGCTCCAAACCTTTGACTGTGCAGCACCCCAGCAGGACCCAAATCCTCAACATGTCTCAGGATGCAGCAGGGAGCAGTGGGCAAGGGAGGAAGCGAAAACTCAAGTTCTCAGAACTAGAACTCAAGCATTTGATTGAGGGGGTCACCAAGGACCATGCACGCCTCTTCAGCAAAGACTCCCGGAGGGTGCCAGAGGCAGACAAGCGCCGGATCTGGCAGCGCATCCGCGCTAAAGTAAATTCGGACGGGGTGACCCAGCGGTCAATTGATGACCTCAAAAAGCGCTGGTACGACCTGAGAGGTCGTTCAAAGGAGCGTATTACCGAGAGGCTTGGGGAGCGACTGGCCACCGGTGGAGGGGAACCTATTGCCACACCAAACACTCCATTGGAGGACCTCATAGAGGACACCATCGCACCAGAAGCCTGCGTGGGGGTAATCCAGCTGGACTCGTCCAGACCCAGCCAACAATCATAAGGTAAGTGCCATGCGACTGTGACCCTGTCCCCCAACAATGCCCATGACTCCTGAGCTAGCAATATGACATCCCCAGTAATGCAGGCCATGCACACCTGAAATGCCCCATTGCATTGTGGTAGTTGTAGTGAAATCATAAATCCCCAGATAGCTCAACACAGCCAGACCTGTCAAATCAAAGTAATTCCAAAAGCCAGTCAGGGAAAGCAAGCCTGCATGCATGTATCAACATCTCATGTGCAAGAGACATAACATTAATCATGCACCCTTTACATCACAGGTGCTGTCGACCAACCTAGCACTGATAGCGAGGCCCTGCACATCGCGGAGACCCAGGAGGACACTGAGGGTGAGGGTGAGGGCCAGTCCAACCAACAACCCGGTCCATCACAGCCACCTGCAGTGCTTCCCCCACCACCACCACCACCACCCCGTGTGGACAGGGCTACCCCTGCAGCCACAAGTGTCCAGCCAACACCTCAACAGACACCCACAGCAGTGGTACAGGCCACACCACCAGCACCTAGGAGGCAGACACAGCTGGATCAAGAACACACTCCAGCGCACTGAGGCGCCAGCAGCGTCAGGCCACAACAGGCACGGGCAGGGCACTCCTTCTTCCTGATCCTGGCCTGGCCATTGAACGCCGCATGCTGGCGGTGCACCGTACCCAGGCGCGTCACCTGGCAGCAATCCACACACAGCTGCAGGCGACTGGTCAAAATATCGCCCAGATGACCGCTGCTGTCAGGGAGAACAGCCAGCTGCTGGTAGCCCAGCAGGACATGACCCGCCGCCGCCACCGCCAACTACTGGCCCGCCTGTCGGCCTACACCAGGTCGAACCACATTGTTGGTAATACGACGTCACAGCTGGCACGCAGGTCACTTGCCATGCAGGGCCAGATGGTACAGTGTTGCCAGGATGTGGCCAGGTCACTTGATCTGCTAACAGCAGCAGTGCTCGGCAGCCAGCCCACTGCCCATGGAGAACCGGGGGGGCCTGACGATGTGAGCGAGGTAACATCGACAAACAGCAGCACATCCTTGCCACCTGTGCCTGTACGTCGCCGCAGCAGCAGGCCCACAGCATCAACTCGGGCCAACACCGTCCCTCAGGACCCAGAAAGACGACTTGGTGCATCTCGTCGCAACCACCAGTGAGAATTTGGACACTGTTGATGGGGCCATGCTGGAGACCCCTGCAAGCCCTCTACCCCTGCATGGGGAGGTATGAAGAAATACTGTCCTCATGTGACACCAAATAAACAAAAGTCCACTTTATTGTGCATTAACAATAAAGTTTTATGGTCTGACTTGAATCAAACTCATGTCATTATTACATTAGTCATGCATGAGTGCAGTGTTATGTGAGGGATATGGGTGCTCTAGAAACAGTTATAGTGATGTGGTTGCGGCGCCTGTGTCCTTCAGCAGGATTTTCCCCGCGTGCATGACGCACATATAGAGGTGGGCGATTGTCCCCTTCTGACTCACTGCCAGATATCTCCACTGGTATCCTGCGCTTGGTAGCAATGTTGTGGAGTATTGCACACACGGCCACGATGCGGCAGCAGACCTCAGGTGTGTATTTGATGGCCCCACCAGTCTTGTGAAGTATGCGGAAACGGCTCTTCAATAAGCCAAATGTCCTCTCAATGCAATTTCTTGTGCGTATGTGTGCAGCATTGTAACGCCGTTGCTGTGGTGTGGCAGGGTTGAGGTATGGGGTGAGGAGGTACTCACGTAGGCCGTAGGCGCTGTCACCTGAAGGTAAGAAGCACAGGGTGAGTGCCTGTTCTGCGCAGATACATGATCACAGTGTACTATTTGGGGGCATGTGTACTTACCTAGTAGGTGTCCTTCACCAAAGTCTCCCCTGGCCAGTCGTGTGTGCATGCCGGTGTGCCGGAAGATGAAGGAGTCATGTGTGCTCCCCGGATATTGTGCCACTATGTCCGTGATGATAGTCTTGGCATTGCAGACCATCTGGATATTGAGGGAGTGGTAGGACTTGCGGTTGCGGTACATGTATTCCGTTTGTGCTGGTGGGCAGATGTGGATGTGGGTACAGTCAATGCATCCAATTACATGTGGGAATTGTGCAATGTTGTAGAAAGGAAGCTTGGTGTCATTCAAGTCCTGTTGGGTGTTGGGGAATGAGATGTAGTGGTGTAGCCGGCTCAGCATTGCATCCAGGAAACTCCTTAGGCAGCGGATCATGGTGGGCTGGGATATCCCCCCTGCAACAGCGACTATCCCCTGGAAGCTTCCAGTAGGTGCAGGCTGCACAATACCTGGACATGGGTGGGCACGGCATTGGTCCTCCTTGTTGGGTGCTGCATCAGGGGGTCTAGGTCCCGGATCAGCTTGATGATCATTGCCCCATTCAGGCGGTACTTAGAGTAAATTTGCTCATCAGTTTGGCCCAGAAGGGTGATCCGCTGGCGGAAAATTTGCTCCTGGATACTGCGTCTGTTCTGTGCTGCTCGCTGTAGCCTTCGCCGCCTGACCACCATGTAGAGTCCTGGCATTGTGAGAGTCCTCATGTTCCAGCTGCGTCCCCTTAAGTGTGTTTGGTCAGAGCTGCACCTGTTTGTACTTTAGTAAAGTTTTTTTCTTTTCTTCATGGTTACCACCTGGCTTGGGTTCTCCTTAAAATGCGCCTCGCAAATAGCGATTTTTGGGATTTTTGCATTATGCGATGTTTCTTGAATAGCGATAGCGATTATTTTGCGATTTCGCAACTTATTTCGCAGAATCCATGGTATCTCGCAAATTCCGATTCGCTAATGGGCTTCTTCAAGGATTCTGCGAATTTATTTGCGAACTCACATTTTTTCTTTAGCGAATTCGCAATTATCGAGTTTTCAATATCAAGAATTCCTTTTCTTCAAATTGCGCTTGCAATTGCGAATTCGCAGCCATTTCGAGCGCAATTTGGCTTCATGAATCTATCTGAGGGTGGTTCACACACATACCATAATTTTTTTCTACAGTAATAAAATAGATGCCTGGTGGCTTGTGGGCTTTCTGTCCCTGATGGGGCAGATTGGTGGTGTTCTATCTTATGGGACAGAAAGAGTAATGGGCCCGGAGCAGGAGGAAGGACAGGCCCATGTCATTAGAGCAACCCCCTCACCCCAAAAAATAATTAATAAAAAGTAAAGCCTGGTATCAAGTGGGCTTTCTGTCTCCCTGGGAGGGTAGGGGGCAGATTGGGGGGATAAGCGCCACCATCCACCCCTTGTTGGGCATTAAGTCTATCACTACCCAGAATAGGGGGGAGCCGAGGCCCATGTCTAGACCCATACCTTCCATCACAAGAAGCAATATACCCTAAAAAACTCTGGGGTTAAATGAAGTTTCAGCCCCCGCAGGCAGAAGATTGGGAGTGAACACCCATCCACCACATGGGAGGCAGAAAGATGCATAAGGCCTGGGGGGGAGGGAGAACAGTCCCATGCTGGGCGAGACACTCCTCTCAAAAATACTAGTGTGTAGTGGGCTTTCCACCCCTCTGAGGGAGAAAGATTGGAGTTGAATACCCCCTGTCCACTCCCCGGGGAGGCAGATAGTCTAATGGGCCCCAGGACGGAGGGCACCTGCCCATACCCAGGGGGTGCTCCCCAGTCGCAGACCTATCCGATAGTGGGTGGATCCTTGTTTCGGGGTCGCTCTCCTGCAGCAACCCCAAACAGGGATCCACTAGGGAGGGATATCTTTGGAAAGGATAGATTCTACCCTTTCCAATGCCTCATCCATACAAATTGGTGCTTTGGGGGCCTGAGAGCAAGCACTGATCCTGTGAAAGAGTAATGAGCCAATTGGCTCATTTCACTTTCAGCAAAATGACATCAAAGCGAAACGTGTGCTGATCATCAACCCTCCCTGCCAAAAAAAAAAAAAAACCCAGGGCTACTTGTCAAACTCTTCACCAGCAGCTAACAGCAGACTCCAAAAATGTAAAAAGCAAACATTTTAGTAAGAGCCACAGAGGGTCTTTTACTGCCCTTCCTAGCATCAGCAAAAGGCCGACAGATGCAATCGTGAGGGAGTGCATGTTTTCTAAAGTAAGAAACACTAGCTTCGCTTTCCAGCTCAACTATATTTCTGTACTAAACAAAGCAAACAGTCCCTCAAGGGGTGATCTAGAGAGCCTAGCCGCTATATGGCCGCCACAATGTGAGGCTCTGCCGGCCGGAAGAATTAATCTGTTTTTATTGCCTTGAGACCTCCTGGTGATATATGTGCTCTACAAGAATATCTGACATTGACATTGACATTGACATATGGGGGCATCGTGGCTTTCCGGACTGGGAATGTGACCCTGATGCTCTGCTGCTCAGTATCCCGTTTTGTTCCCACATTGGGAAAGAGAAAGTGCCATTTTGCACAACAGCGTTCAAGACCTAAGTTGGTGCCCTTGTTGCCAGAATTGGGCCTTCAGACAGCATCGGAGGTGCTGCATGAGCCACTGTAAATACTACTCATTCCCAGGACCGGCCCTGACTCCCCTCTATGGAGCTGGAGAGAGTGAGACTGGCAGGGCCCCTGCAGTGAGTGCCCTCAGGGGGGAAGGCAGCCCCCCTGCTAATCGCTGATCGGTCATGCCGACCACTGCGCTGTGAACTGGGGCGGGCTGGCTGGAAGCAGCCGCCTGACATGCACATTGTTGTGCTTTCCAAGTACTGCACGCAGAGACAGGTAAGTGACTATATGTTTCTTTATTCTCTTTTGCTGCAGCCTTGGCCACATGCACGTCTGTCCTCTATGCCCTCGTGTCCAGAATGCCCTCCCACTACCTGACCGGAAGTTGGTCCAGTTCCTGTCCCCTCCCCACCAGACGGGTACAGGGTCCTAGTGCCACTTTGCCCTAGGTCACTACATCTCCCCCTTTGTTGCAAGAAAACAACAAGAGAAGAGGGCGAGAGAGAGAGAAAGAGAGAGAGAGAGAAATGTTTCGTCATCCCCATCATTACATTTCTTCAATCAGGCTTTTTGGTCTTTTGCTCACTCTTCTTGGACAAGTTCCTTCCTTTTTCTTCTGTGATCCCTCTTCTTGTCCCTCACCGTGGTCTGGTCTCCTTCCTTTGTTGTCCATAGCTTCATATCTCTCATGTGTGCCTCCGTTCACTGCTGCCTTGTCCTCTTCCTCTTCATCCACGGTCTTCAGTCCCTTGAAGTGAGAACTGTTCCTTGTTATTCGGTAGGGGCCCGCAACCACAGTTATCATTGCCCCTTGACATTTGTCACTGTTAACGGTTCCTTTAAGAATGCACTACCTGATTTTCTCAGTTGCTGTTGACGCACCGCCACTGAGTCCCCTTGCTTAAGGTGCGATGGAGTGGCATGTCGCCTGGCATCGGCGTAAGCTTTCATCTTCTCTGACAGCAATGCTGCTGTGCTCCGGTGGCACTGTTGCTTCTAGATGCTGTAGTCTCGTCCTGCTTGTCCTTCCCAGCACTAATTCAGTGAGACATCATTGAGTGGAGCTGTGGGGGGTGTTTAGATAATCCCGTAGTACTTGACAGAGTGCTTGCCCTATTGATATCTGCGCCACCTTTGCTCTTTGGACAGCCCTCTTTATGTTCCCCATGAACTTCTCCACCATGCCATTCGCTTGTGGCCACAGGGGCGTTAGCTTCCTGTGATGAATGCCTAGGCAGTCCATGAATTTTGGAAACTCCTCCCTTGCAAATGGAGGACAATTGTCACTTTTGAATGTCTGTGGGGATCCCGAGGCTGCAAATATGTCATCCAGTATTTGCAGTGTTGCGTTTGCTGATGTCGATGATATTTGTCGCACTATGGGATATTTTGACTATTAATCAATGATCAAAAGCAAGTAGTTGTCCATGTCCAGAGGCCCATAGAAGCCTGCTGCCAGCGTTGTCCACACTGCTCCTGGAAGTTCCAACATTTGTAACGGTTCAGGCTTTGCTGGCTGTCCTCTTATTTGGCAGATGTTGCAACTTATGATAGTGTCCTCCACCATTCTGTCTAGGCCAAGGAACCATACTTTCTCCTGTATCAGTTTCTTTGTTGCGACCATGCCTCCGTGTGATTCATGTGCCAAATTTACAGTTTGTCGACGTAGTGCACTTGGTACTACTATCCTTGTGCCTCTCATTATTATTCTGTTTTCAGTCTCTGATAGTTCTTCATGTATCTTTTTGAATGCTAACATCTCCTCCTTGTTGACTACTTCTCCCATGGTGCTGTTGTTGTTGATGTGTCTCCATCTCTGCTGTCTTGTCAAAACTCCCACTGCTTGCATTGTGGCATCCATCGGTGTTTCTTGCTCTAGTTCCGCTATTGTTATTGGTGCCGGAGTGTTTTGTCTTAGCACAAAATGTAGGTACTCTTCTGCTATTGATGTATTCTCAGGTGCCTGCGGTAAGGGATGCCGTGACATGTAGTCAGCCGGGTTGTGTTCTTTTCCGAGCTTGTGCACGATTTTGAAATCATAGTTCATCAGTCTTATACCCCATCGCTCAATGGGAGGCGGTATCTTTGCATTTTGATTGCCATATATTGTCACCAGGGCCTGATGATCAGTTACAATGGTAAATGGTTTCCAATAGATGAACATGTGGTAGTATACACATGGCAAAACCAAAGGGGAAGATGGACGGAGTGTTGAACAATGCAAGCACTCACCCCCAGTCAACTGATCTTGGTTTAATCCATCATCATTCTTTAGCTTACTACGCCACCCCAGTTCAGACATGGCCATATGCAAATCAGTCTGACCCTGTGCCTCATGGAAACAGTCTAGCCCGAACTGCCAAGCCATGTCTTCCCTAGACCGGAAACAAGCATCCTGGGACCGGTTTCTGGCTAATCAGCCATCATCAGCCAGGCTAGCTTGAATCCAGTGGCAAAGTGAGCAAAGTGAGCAAAGTGAGCAAGGGACCCACGTCTGGGCATACCCTGCCAACTTAGGGCAAACAAAGAAAAACCAAAGGGGATGATGGACGGAGTGCAAGCACTCACCCTCAGTCAAATGATCTAGGTTTTATCCATCATCATTCTTTAGCTCACTCTGCCACCTCAGTTTAGATATGCAAATCAGAAGAAAACAAGTCCTGTGCACACGCTTATGTGGTAATCGGTCCTGTTGTCAGGACTCAATACTTAGAAGCAAGGTTAATGAGGATGAAAAGAAGGCCAAACACCAGTTTTCGTATATGAAGAAGATTTATGGATCAATCTGGATCAGTACAGGAGATAATAGCCAGCCGACACGTGTTTTGTCACACCGTGAAGGAGATGTGACTCATCAGGGCTGTTAATACTTGAAAGGTAGTGTGTGGCGCGGTGACGGTTCACTTTTCACCGCCGGCCGCATGTAAACAGCAGAGGGGATAATCCAAAGTTGTTTCCCTGCTCAATGTAGGGGAGCGAGGAATCCGGACGGGTGCATCCCAGATTCAATGCAGGGACCTGAAAGACGGAAAACCGCACTGGTCGGTGCAGACGTAAAACGTTCTGTATCCGGGTTATAAGTTTTACGTCCGTAACGACCCAGAGTCACATGGTGCTGGGCTGATCTGCCGCCGGCACCGGGGATCAAACCATGAGCCCTAGGATCCGGAGGCAGTCGCCCTGGTCGCTGCGCCACACCTCAAACAGCTTGGTCGCACCCCGAACTCCCCGGGGGGCCGGCCGAGCACTTTGCCAGGGCCAGTTTTGGTTCCCAGTCAGGTCCTGGTTAGAGGTATACCTTAATGCCCAATCGGAACTGGGAGAGGTTGTGAATGCTGAGGATGCAGCTGATATGCGTTAGCCTAATGCTACAGAAGAGCAGGCCCCAGAAGGGTTCCCATTTGCCACCAGTGGAACATGTTGCCCGCCATACAGTGAGACCCGGTTCTGTAAAGCTAAGGTCCTGCAGCTGCCTCCCTTCTCCATTAGCTGAGTGGCCCTTATCCCTCTCCCCTCTGTCTGTTTTCCCTGTCCCCCTGTAGTTGCTCTGTACAGAATGGAAAAGTAAATATTTATTGTGCTGTTGAAAATGCCGAAATGTAACCCTAATGAACTGCATTTGCTGTACACCGAGCATTCTTGCTTTGTTTGAAATTCAATAAACAGAGTTAATAATAATAATAAAATATACATTCCCTGTCATTCAGAAAGCACAGGATCAGAACAATGTGTGCTCTTCATCACTGGCAGGTCTCATTGATTTTAGATTGAGGGATGGCTTCTGGATTATGTGGTTACAGACGCGTGACTTTATAACACTGTATAAAGGAAGGTGCTCTGTTAGTTTAACAAGATCACATTCAGGTTTACTATTCCTTTGGTAAGAAAATAATGATCAGCAGGCAGCAAGCAAGCTTTACAGGGGGACATCTCACACTTATTTCTCTAAGTATTTATGACGTGCGCACATGAAACGCACTAAAATTGGATCACTCTCTCAGGCTACGGCTTTGCACATAACCTCATTGCCCTAGAGGTTTTTATCGTTATAACTTTAGTGGAATCCATAAAATATATTGTTGCTAGACAAGAATCATTCTATATCCCAAGTGAAACTGAAAGGAGCAACTAAAACTTAGAAAACTGATGCACAATACACTGTAGCATAAGGGGAGAGCTATGGAAATTGGGAACATCCCTCAAGACCCTCCTTCCAGCTTCTGTGCAGGATCAGGTGCGAGTGCACGGAGAGTGGCAGCTGGGATTTGATTCTCATCTTATATTAACCTTTGATTTTATTTGCTGAGCTTGATGTGAACCCAGACGTCCCCGTAAGAGCTTGAAGGAGCTTAAATATATATGTTTATGCAGAAGCTGTTCCCCAGTCTCTCGACAGTTGCCGCGCAAAATGAAAAGCACTTCAAAGCTGCTTAGTGAAGCCAAGCACGACTCAATCCCTAGAACCACATAAAAGTCTCAAAGCAGATAATGGCATCACCCATACAGCAGCTACAGTACATCTAAACACACGGATGCAAGAATGCCATTGACTGGTTCCCTTCACAAAGAATCGTACTGTAAGGCGTGTACATGGTTAAATTCGGCTGTGTGGATATTTGTGTAACATATTGTTTTGGTGTTTCTCATCATTCCCATCTTAACAGTGTTTTCAGTAATTGTTCACCTGTTCAGGGTCTATTAGAATAAGTGTCCACAGCCCTGAAAGATCATTGGGATTTCCAAATCTTGGTGCAGAGAAAGTCTGAGCTTTAATAAAGTCTAGGAGGCATGTACTGTATTCAGATCATGCTTAATTGCTCTCTCCAAGCAGCAATAAAGTCAACAATACCATTATGGTATCATTATACATAAGCCCGTTGCTCTTTGCCATCAACCTCTTTGTATGCTAAACCCTAACTGGAAACCAAATGCTCTGGTGGAAGGGAAGATGTCTGCTAAATGGAGTGTTGTAGGAGGTCAGAGTGCGCTGTGGGGTGGCAACCAATAGATTTGGATGAGCCTGCAAGACATGGCGAGTTGAGAATAAATGCACCAAAAAAAACTGATAGCCTCTGAATGTATACATAGCAATTGACATTAGATAGTGGAAAAAAATATAGAGCAAATTACTTGTTCTAATAACAGCACACAGGGTGTGTGGGATTGCCCTAACACCCACCTCCCTGTTTCACCTCTGCAATGTTGGTTGGGATATTCCAATTTTAGGGCAAGACAAGGAGGCTGCATTCAGCTTTTCATATTCCTTTGGTAGGAAAACAGTGGTCAGCACACAGAAAGCAAGCTGCACAAGAGGATATTTTACTTCATCACAATAGATGAGGGGCCTCATTTACAAGAAATTAACGCAGCACAATGCCGCAAGCCATTTGGCTGCGCAGTGCTGCGTTAATTCTGAAGCACAGGGATGCGTCATATCTACAACAATATGACAGATTCTTTGCTCTCCCCAGCGCTGGTGCACAATTTGATGCCGTGCACTGATGCAGGTACACTTACACCATAGTTCAAGGGTGCTTGAGCTGGGGGGGGATGATTGTTTATGTGCAGGAAGGGGTCCCTTCCTGCACATAAACAATCTGACATGGCGTTCTGGAATTTCTATGTGTGCTGCTTCATGGAGCATTCATAGAAGTTGATTTTTTTTAATGATTATTAATGTGCAGGAAGGAACGACCTTGCTGCACATAAACAATCACAAGCGGTGATTTCCTCTTTCTATGTGTGCTGCAGAATGCAGCTCGCATAGAGGAAAAAAACAAGCAGAAATGAAAACACTTCTCCTTGTTGTGCCTCCCTACGCCTCCACTGGGGACGCGTAGCATTCAGACGCATTCCCAGGTTCATGATTTCTCGTAAATCTGGAATGTGTCAGGTTCCATGGGGAACACCCACAGCAACACCCCTTTCATGCAAAGGGCTGCAAGTAAAGGGGCCGTATTTACAAGGACAGGTTAAGCCACGTAAATATTGTAAATATGGGGCTGTAACGGCAGCGCAAGGGGCTTGTAAATAGGCCCCCAGCTGTCTACAACTCGGCTTCCTCTCCTATTTACATACTGACTTAAGCTTGCCTTGTACCATGTACAGTGCTCAGCTTCCTTTTGGCTATGTTTGCTATAGAAATACCATTTACATAAATATATACATACATACACACACACACATATTTTTCCTGAAGCGTGAATATGAAATTTATTAAAATTGGAACACTCCTCACATGCCACGGCTTTGCACATAACATCATTGGCCTAGAGTTTTTAATTGCTAAGACTTACTGGAATCCATAAAAATATTGTCCCTCCCCCTGGACAGGGTTCATGGTATATCCCGAGTGAAACTGAAGGGATTAAATACAGACAATGAGAACTGAAATAGAATATATAGAAGCATAAGGGAGAGATTTGGGAATGTATCAGAAACATCCCTCAGGATCAGGTACCTAATTCAAGCTTCAATGCAGGATCAGGTACAAGTGCGCGGAGGGTAGCGGATGGGATTTGAGTTTTATGTTACATTAACCTTTGATACTATTTGCTGAGCTTGATGTGAAGCCAGATGCACCTGTAAGCCTGGAGGAGTTTAAATATATGAGCTTATGCAGCAGCCATTAACACAGTCTCTCGACGGTTGCCGCGCGAAATGGAAAACACTTCGAGCTGCTTAGCCAAGCCAAGCAAGAATCAATCCCTAGAACCACATAAAAGTCTCGAAACAGATAATGGCATCACCATACAGCAGCTACAGTACATATAAACACACTGTTGCAGGAATGCCCCTGACAGTCTCGTTCCCTACATAAAGCATAACACTGTAAGCTGCCTAAATAGTGAAATTCCTCTGTGTGGATATTGGCGGAATATTTTGTTTGTTTCAGCGTTTTTCCTCATTTACATCTTGTGTTTTCAGCAGAGGTTCACCCATGCAGGATCCCCTAGAACAACTGTGCACAGTTCAGCCAGACAAATGGTATTTTCTTTTTTTTTCCTTTTTTTTTTTGATTTAAGTACACTTTTATTGTAGGTTTTTCTTTACATTCCTTTTTTTTTTTAAGTTCTTTTTATTAACAACTTTAGGGGAATGGCGGTCGCCAAATTGATGTTACATTGCATTCAGGTGTGCAAATCGGGAGACATAGGGCAAAAGGAACATTGACAGTGTAAAAACAATCAAAGCATTGCATCACATTTCAATTTACAGTATGAGCGGTTCGTCAACTGAGGCAATTTGGGGGGGTTCACATATGTTGCCTCTGTACTCGTTCCAGTTTGACCAAATTTCAATCCATTTCCATGGGCATCCACGTGCCATGTAAACCGTTTTCTCCTGGAGCATGCACCAGTCAATGTCAGTCTTCCAGGTGGCCAGTCTCGGAGGCCCCGTTTCCCCCCAGTTTCTGGCAATATTCCGTTTTGCAATGGCACACCCCAGTGTAACCCACAGCCTCCCATGAGGTGGCAAATCAGTGGGTACCCAGATGTTGAGCAAGCACCTCTCTGCTTCCAGTCGCAACCCAACCCCCCACACCTCCCGCATGCAACGGACAACCCGGTTCCAGTAATTCTACAGCCTAGGGCATTCCCACAGGGTATGAAAGAAGGTCCCTCTCTCACCACATCCTTTCCTACACAACCCCTCCTCATTCCGGCCCATTCGTTGCAGCCTGGTCTCGGAGAAATATGCTCGGTGGAGAATTTTTAACTGGATCAATCGAAGCCTAGCTGATATGGCTACTTCCTTAGGGGAAGCGAGCGCAGTCCTCCACTCATCCTCATCTATCTCTAGACCATCAGCTTCCCATTTCTCTTTGAGGGACAGTAGGAGGTCTGGAAAGATTATGACAATTTTTTTGTATGTGAGTGATATGGCGTGTTCAGGGAGGTGGCAGTCCAAATGTCTATCCTCCAGCGGGGAGGAGTCCGGGGGTTGAGTTCCTATGGGGATATTCGCCCGAAGGGAGTGTCTGACCTGCAGGTATCTAAAGTATTCTGTATGTGCCAGTTCGTAAGTACTTTGGAGAGAGGCAAAGGACACTATTCCATCCGGGCCCCATAAGTCTTTAATGCGGGAGATACCGATGAGGTCCCAATTACGGAATCCCTTGGTTCTGCCCAGGGTTCCCAGCCTTTCGGAGACCCACAGCGGGGTGGCCATCGTGAGTGTATTGGTCCAACCCATCTTACGCTGTACAATGTGCCATACCTGAACCGAGTGTTGCGTGGGCCCCGTGACTGGGTACCTCCCGGGCTTGGAATAGAGCGCGGCCTCGAAGTTACCCCCTGGCAGTAGCCACCGGTCCATTCCATATCCGGGGTCATTCCCGTCGCAGTATGTACCCTGATTGATGGCCGAGAGGTGAGCCGTCCAGTAGTACTTTCGGATGTCTGGGAGCGCTATGCCGCCATCATACCACCCAAGGGTCAATTTTTTAAGGGAAATACACGGCGTCCCAGACCATAGCAGTTCTCTCTGTGTGGCTTCAATGGACGAAAAGTAGGAGTTCGGGACCAGATTTGGATAGTTTTGTAGGGCATATAAAAACGTCGGCAGTGCCATCATTTTGAAGAGCGCCGCCCTTCCCAGCAGAGACAGCGGGAGCTTACGCCAGGAAGCGGTGTCCCTCCTGAAGCGCTGGAGGGGCAACACAAGATTTCTCTCATACCTCGTTTCCTTCTCCTTAGAAATGAAAATACCGAGGTACTTGAACCCGTCAGTGACCACTGTGATCGGGCAATTGCGGGGGTGGGGGGGTACTAGGGGGTTCCCTTGCAAAACATAGAGTACGGACTTATTCCAGTTGATAGTATATCCGAAATTTCTCCCAAAACTGGCAAAGATGTCCATAGCCACTATGAGAGACTTACGGGGTCTCGTTAATTATAGGAGGATATCATCCTCGTAGAGCGAAATCCTGTCTTCCCAGCCATCCACCCATCGTATCCCCTTCAGGGAGAGGTCTTGCCTAACCCAGGCGGCCAGAGGCTCCAAAGACAGGGCAAAGAGCAGGGGCGACATGGGGCACCCCTGCCACGTTCCCCTCCCAAGCGCAAACACCTCTGAGGCTTTGTTATTGACCGAGACCTGGGCCAGGGGTTCATAATAGAGGAGACGTATCCAACCAATAAAGCTAGGCCCAAAGCCCAGCTTCCGAAGAACCGCCATCATGTAGGGCCACTCAAGCGTGTCGAATGCCATTGCGGCGTCTAGTGACACCACCACCGCGTCTTCCTTGATAGTGTGACATCGCCCCAACACCCCATTAAGCCGCCGGAGATTGAGTGCCGTGTTGCAGTGGGGCATAAAGCCAGATTGGTCCGGGTGGACCAGAGTTGGCAGAACGGGTTTCAGCCTATTTGCGAGAACTTTGGCTAAGATTTTGGGCTCCGCGTTTATCAGCGATATAGGCCTATAAGAGGCACAGCAGTCTCTTGGTTTCCCTTCTTTCGGGATGGCCACTAGTGTGGCAATCTGCTGATCTCGCGCCTGGAACCCCTTTCTCCTTACTTTCATCGAACATACGCTTCAAATACGGACTGATGCCGTCCGGCGAGAGCCTGTAGAGCTCTAGCAGCAGACCATTGGGCCCGAGCGCCTTCCCCGTACAGAGATCTCTGATCGCCCAACTCAACTCGTCTGCTGTAAGCGGAGCCTCCAGGGTGTCCCGCTCATCCTCTGAGAGGGTGGGCATCCGGATGTCAGTCAACAGGGCGACCGAGTCCTCCTCCGGCCTATCAGAACCCGTACTGTAGACCCTCTGGTAGTGCGACGCAAATTCCTCCACTATTTCACGGGGTTCAGTGATGACGACCCCTGAGTTGTTTTTGAGTTCTGCCACTACTCTCTGAGCCTGTTGCTTCTTGTCAAGCCAGGCTATGAGCTTTCCTGCCTTGTCTCCCTGATCGTAGATTCTACCGTCCCTATATCTAGCCATGGTCTTAGCTGCGTCAGTGGCCAAGGCCTTATATTCTGCCGCCTTGAGTTGCATCAGGTGGATTGTCCCCGGGTCTCCCTCGGTTTGGGCCGCAGTTTCAAGGTCAATGAAGTCTCTCTCCATTGTGACAATTTGCTCCTCTCAGTCTCTGCGGCGACCAGTAATTGTAGACAGGGCCTCCCCCCTCAACACGGTTTTGAAGGTCTCCCACAGTACCACAGATGAGTCTAGCATGCCATCATTATCTTTAAAGTAACTTTCAATCGAAAGAGTGAGCTTCTTCCTCACGTCTTCGCTACGGAGGTGCCAGGCGTTATTCGGCGCAATGCAGCCTTCTTGTTTGTCCCTGACTGAGAGTAGGGCAAGCAGCGGTGAGTGATCAGATATCCCCCTTGCTAGATGTGTGATTTCACAAATTGTTATGTCAGGTTTGAGATGTGCCAATATGTAGTCTATGCCGGAAAATGAACGGTGTGGGCCGGAGAAGAAAGTGTAGTGTGTGTCCGACGGGTGGCGGGTACGCCAGAGGTCGGTGAGACCGAAGGTCTCGAGGAAGTCAGACAGCCACATATGGCCGGTGTGCGTTCTCCTGGGGGGGTGCCTGTCAAGGGTTCCCGAGACCACTGCGTTAAAGTCTCCCCCCACCAGAAGAAGCCCCTCAGGAAAGGAATGGAGCAACTTGCCCAAGTCCTGGTATGATTGGGTTTGGAGACCAGGTGGGATATAGGTCGTGACTAAGTTTATCCTTCGTCCCTCCCAACATCCTGAAATAGCAGCAAAGCGTCCTAAAGGGTCTGAGTCTGCATGGTCTATGACCAAGGGAAATGAGCGACGTAGGAGTATACCCACCCCTCTTGACCCGGAGGTTAAGCCACTGTGAACCGCCAAGGAGTATCCCCACCTATTTAGTGCTTGGCATGAGTTGCCTAGTAGGTGTGTTTCCTGCAGATGTACTACGTCTGGGAGGTGCCTTTTAACAAATTGCAACACAATGGTTCTTTTAAGTTTGTCCCCCAATCCGTTGACGTTCCAGCTCATCAGTTTAAGGCTTTTATCCTACTTCATAGCAGTGCTCACTTCTAATTGAAACATCCGCCCCGCGGCTCCCAGCATCTTGCACACATGTATCCATGCAATTATGGTGTGACCATTTTGGACTTCCTCCCATGCCCCCCACCAATTCCCCACCCCAACACCCTCCCTTCCTACCCCACCCATCCTAAACAACAAACCCCCCAGTTACTGGTCTCTGCAAAAAATGTCCCTCCCCCCAACCACAACTCCCCCCACCCTGCTTCCCTGCTCCGTAGGCTTCGAACTACCCACAACCCCAATTAGCAGAGCGCCTTTCGCCCAACCCCAACCTGGAAGAGAGGAGACCGCCCCCTCCCGCTAAAACTCCTGTAGGGGAAGAGTGCACCGGCCCCAACTCCAGCTGCCACCCCCGCCTGCCCCCTTTTGCACAGAACTTCTGTTCCCAAGACACAATATAACTTGCATTGAAATAGAAGACACAAGAGTGCTATGTCACCAGCAGCATTGTACGGTGATAGTACCCCCACACACTCGTTATACATTACAGTTCAGCAGGGTCCATGTGTCGTGTTCACCGCCCTCAGCGTACTTCAGTGTCTCGGATAGAACCCCACTTGGGGCTGGCTGATCTGGACCGCCAAGAACGTTGACTCTGGACGTCCACCTCCGACCTGCAAGCTGTGGACCCCAGAGATGCGACCTGGGTGTCTCTCCACGTTCCCTCTTTCGGTTGTGCGTGCTTGTTTGGCGATTCGCTGTCCAGCCAGTTCTGGGCCTCCGCTCGTGATGTGAAGAATAAGGATTTACCTCCCGCAATGACTTTCAACTTGACCGGAAAGAACATCATGTACTTGAACCCTCGTTCACGATGTGCCGCCTTCACTCCCACGAAAGAGCACCGTTCCCTCTGGACCCGCAGTGTGAAGTCAGGGAAAAAATGAATCGTGACCCCCTCATAGTACAAGTCTCCTGTTCATCTTGCTGCCTGAAGGATGGCGTCTCGGTCCCTATAGTTAAGGATTTTGGCAATTATTGTCCTAGGCGGCGCCCCCGGTTTGGGTTTAGGGACCGGCGCGCGGTGGGCTTGTTCCACTATGAAAATGTTGGACAGGTGTTTCGGCTTGAGATGGGTGAGGATGAGGTCCTCAATGAAGAGTTCGACACTGGGCCCCTCCGTTTCCTCCGGAACCCCCACTACCCGAATGTTACTTCAGTGGTGAGGTAACGGGTTTTTAGGAACCCGCTGGTGCCAGGGGATAACACCCGAAGACCTCTGAGTTCTCCCTTGTTCCGGACCACAGAAACACGGAGTCTTCTAGTTACCGTCAGAGATCAAGTTTTATTGGCAGCTACCAAGTAACAGGTGTCCTAAAAACACGACAGCACGGGTTGTGTGTTCTCAGGAGACTGTTCGTTTTACAGAACCAGCCGTCTCCTTATATACAAAAATAATAGCTGCAAGCAAGAATTCCTGAGTTTATGATATGGCTATACACATATTTCTACAATAATACAAAAGAGCGAAGTCATGTAGGCAAGCCCCTATTTTAGACGTTCAGTTCGTGATAGATTACCCGGCCAGGCCCGGAACTCCCATCAGATATCGACGAAACCCCAATAAAGAAAGGCACCTCCTAGTCATAAAACAGGGTGCGTGGACAGGTGTGTGTGTGTGTAAAAACATGATCTGGATGTAGTGAATAGTTTGTGGTATGTTGTGCATCGATGCTATCGTATTCGGCCACTGGGCGAGGAGCTGCCCAAACAGGTTTGGCTGGAGGCAATGGAGTCAGTTGGGACAGGTCAGGGGGAAGTCAAGGAAAGGTGGACGTGTCCTTTTAGATCAGACTCGGCCTTACTTAATTGACTTATCATGAGGGCAAGACACAAGATGGATGCCGTTCACAAAATGGAGTCTAAGGGTTCGGAACGGAAACTATGATTTAAGGGTGTTGGCATCCCCCAATCATGACGCAAATGCATAGGGATGATGTCCTAATCATTATCGGTCTGTTGACACCAAATTCGTCATGGTACGTTGATGTTTTGGGACACGGGTATCGGACCTCGATACCGGGACAACAGCAGGGTCCAGAATTTCAGAACCACAGACCCTCCTTTTGCCCTTATGTAAGGCAATAACTCATGTTAATCTGAGTCTAAATCTGTATTAATGAATTTGTGGAGATGTTGCTGTAGCATCATTCTGTTGCTCAGTTCGTCCCTTGACACAGGCTTCCTTACACATGAGGTAGCACAAAGGCCACATAGTGCAGGAGCGCACTGTACACACAGGCAGAACATAAACAGAAGCGCTAAGATCATCCCAATGAAGATCAGTGTTTTCCATCCCCAGGCAGTAATCAGTTCCCAGAACCACCCTAGCAAGGACCAGTCCCCTTTTTCTACGAGAAGGGAACCAGATATTTCATGTAGCTTAGAGATGGCCTGGTACACTGTCGGTGCATTATCAGGGATGAAAATGCAACAACTGGATTGGATCACTCTACACACACCACCACGATCAGCGAGTATGATATCTAGGGCAACTCGGTTCTGAAGGGTCATAAGTCGATCCGACTGAAGCTCGGTTGTTAAATTGCCAAGGGCTCCGGCCATTTCAATCACGGCGGATTCAACTATCCTTGCTAATTGACGAATATTCCTGCTGTTCACCATAGGCCCCCAAAATGGCAGAAAACCCTTTGCAAAGTCAGCGAATTCCTGACCCGCGGTGTCGTCTTTACTCACGACACCCCTAGCTGTCCTTGTCCGATGGTAATCTGCTCTGGCCATGTAGGTGGGAGGCAGCAGAAATGAGATAAAACATGTACCTGAGAAGTCAGGGGGCAACCATGTGTATGCTTGGTCGTGGCAGACGAAATACGTGCCTTTGGCTGCTAAGAGTATAGGGGAGGTTCGGGAACCGAACACATATGTTTCCGTGCATATGCTCTTTCCTAATTGTGCTTTGGGATCCCTACCGATACCTTGTAAACATAAGTGACCTCGGTGGGGCACTATCCAGACTGGGCGGGATTTCTTTGCTGCCTGGCTCTTACTCAGGTAAACCCCATATTTAGTTACGTTCCAACGAGTGTAGGGACTGAGTTCATCTTTTGGGATCGCATGATAAGTGTCGAACTCCCTACTCATATTTCTTATCCCTGCCACTAGTGCCTTGTTACTGGAATCGCTCTCAGTGGAAAGGGTCGGGTATGGTTCTAGGGCGAATAGGAACATGGTCTGGAAAGCCCACAGAGAACCATAATAACTGAATGGCAGGATAAAGTATGGGATACCCTTATCAGTTGTGTGTGGCATGAGTCCGCATATCCAACAGTTCGATGTGTTCATTATGGACTGGTGTTGGTGTAGAAGTTGAATGAATGAGTTATTTACAAATTCGAGTCTTCTGGCAGACTCGTGTTCAGGTAGAGGGTGAAAGGAGTGCGGAGAGAGAGTGGGAGGAGGCGTTGGCCGAGTGTCATTTGAAAACAAGGAAACTTGAAATACGAATAGAGCATAACCAGTCAAGAACATCGCTATGCTACACAGCATTAAAACACATATTATCAGGAATCTTCTTTTGGACAGTATCGTGCATAATTGTTTTTCAAAGTTCGTGAATCTGATAAGTCTCTTTACCCTAGGAAACTCCATCCTCTAGTTGCTGCCCGCGGTGGTAGATTGATTCTGCCAGGGAGTGCGCTCTGTTCAGTCCGGGGTAACTCCCGTGGACCAACCAGAACCGTTGACCTAAACGTCCCCAGTTGCACTCCCCAGACTTCAACTGCGACCCTAGCAGCAGAACCGGATGGCGGTTCGAAAATCAAAAATGAGCAAGTTTCCTGAGAGTGAGAGAGCTGAAAAATCAAAAATAGTTCTTAGGGGAAAGGAAATTCACATTAGTTTGCCTTTTATTAGTCTCTTTGTCTAGACCTTAGATTGTATCGTCGTTTCCCAGGTACGGTGTGGTCTTCAAACAATGTCTCAGGTTCGGTAGTGTCCAACTGCATAGACGGTGGCACAAGTCCTTGTAAAATATGATCACTCTCCTTTTCGGAACCAGTCTCTTTCAAACGTGCATCGCTGAAAGGGATGAAGCGAGGTACGGATTCTGTCTCAGAGTCGGCAAGTCCTTCTTTGACCCACCGGTCGTATGGGAGGGGTAGAGGGACCCGTTTACAATGGGTCCCGTGCACCCAGTTCTTTTTGCCTTCCACCCGAACAGCTGATCTCGTGGAAAGAAGTACCAGGTGCGGTCCGGTCCACCTCGGTTGTCCGTTGTTTGTGCGCTGGAAATTCCGCACCAAGACCCACGTGCCGGGTTCGATGGAGTGACCTGGATCGTCAGAGGCTAGCGGAGAGGAACTGTGAACCTGTTGGTGTAAGACACGCAATTTAGTTGTTAATTCGCACAAATAGTCAAGCAGTACGGGGTGTTCTATTTCGCTGAGTTTCTTTGGCCTTGGCACGCCCCAGACGTTGGCTGGGCGGCCAAACACTATCTCATGGGGGCTAAGTCCTAATCTGGAATGGACGGTCGTTCTGGTTGACAAGAGTGCTAGAGGCAAGGCGTCAGGCCATTTAAGACCTGTACAGGCTTGGATCTTGGCTAATTTGAGCTTTAACGTGCCATTGTAGCACTCTACTAATCCAGCTGATTGGGGGTGGTTTGCAGAGTGGAACTTTTGGTGTATGCCTAGACACTCACACACTCTCTTCATCACGCGTCCTACGAATTCGCTTCCATTATCACTCCAGACAATTCTAGGCATACCAAATCTAGGGAAGAACTCTTTGACAAGGGCTTTGACAGTTGACAAGGCGGTATTGTCCTTCAGGGGGTATGCTTCTATCCACCTGGAAAAAGCACAAACAACCACAAGCACGTATTTTAAGTTGTTGCACCTCTCCATGTGTATGAAATCTAGCTGCGAAACCTCGAACGGATACGTTGGAGGCGCAAAATTACCAGCTGGAGTTGGGGTTCCCCTACCGGGATTGTACTTCAAACACACCATACAGTTTCTGACCACATTCTCTGCATATTTTGGGATATTACTATTCTGCCATTCTGGGGCCAATAGTTTACATATTCCTCTCGAACTGATGTGTGCAATTCCATGAGCCATTGTTACTACTGCAAGTACATATGCGTTAGGTAATAGCCATCGCTGGTGTTCCGACAATTCGACCCAACAACCATTCGCATCTAATCTACCTGTACTTTCTCTCCATTCATTCACCTCTTTCTCAGTCGCCTCGGCTTGTATAGATTTCACGCTTTCAATGGTGTCCTCACACATTCCCACATCAGTAATCCATCTAGCGGGACCTACAACATACATCCGACTCATCGTGTTCCTTGCAGTCTCTTTCGCAACCTCATCTGCAAATGCATTCCCGCGGCCAACATCATCCTGAATCTTTTTGTGTGCACTGCATTTCATAATTGCAACTTGTAGTGGCAAGGTCAATGATTCAAGGAGTTCATTAACTAGCTGACCATGTTGTATCTTTGCACCATGTGACGTAAGGAACCCACGTTCACGCCACAATCTCCCAAAACTGTGAGCCACACCAAAGGCGTATTGGCTGTCAGTGTACACATTCACTCGCTTTCCTTTCGCCAACACACATGCTCTTGTAAGCGCAATTAGCTCTGCAGCTTGTGCAGAATTGTGGGAAATGCGCGCGGTCTCTATAATGGTGTGTAATGTCGTTACGGCATATGCTGCAGTCGTATCACCATTCGGCAATTTGAAACATGAACCATCAACCCATAAAGTATCATTGCATTCAGGAAGGGGAGTGTCCTGTAAGTCTACTCTCCATTTTGTCTCTTCTTCTGTCCTAAAGCAGCAGTCATGTTTATCAATCTCGTCTGTTTCTGTCGGGATGGGTAGTAGCGTAGCGGGGTTGAGTGTATCACACCTCTTTATGTGGATGTGACTTGCTAACAGTGTAAGTTCGTAACTGGATAGTCGAGCGCTAGTAAGATGTTGTGTCTTCGTCCTGTTTAGCAAGATGTCTACTGCATGCGGAACCATAACGATCAGAGTATTATTCATGACTAATCCAGCAGACTGTCGAATGCAGACAGCTGCTGCGGCGGTAGCCCTCAGACAACTTGGTAGGGCTTTAGCCACAGGGTCTAGAGTTGCTGAAAAATACGCGCATGGGCGCTGCTTGTCCCCAAAGTGTTGTGTTAAGACTGATAATGCACAACCTTCCTTCTCATGGACATATAATGTAAAAGGCTTACTGTAGTTGGCATTTCCCAACACAGGAGCCGAACATAATGCATCACGCAACTCGTGGAAACTCGTCTGACAATCTTCAGACCAGGGCATAGGATTGGGCGTGTCTTTGCAGAGTAGTGCCAGCAAGGGTTTAGCTAGTAGTGAGAAATTCGGTATCCATTGTCTACAGTACGATGTAATGCCCAAGAAGGCTCGAACCTCTCTCTGTGTCCTTGGGGCACTCAGTTCTGCAATTGTCTGTATTCTTTCTGGTGTCAGTCTCCTTCCCTCCTTCGATAAGATGTGACCTAGGTAGGTTACTTCTTGTCGACAAAATTGTAGTTTGGAAAGAGAGACTTTGTGCTTCATGTCACATAAGTGACGCAATAATGACACCGTAGCTTTCTTGCAAATTTCTTCAGTGTCTGCAGCGATCAGCAGATTGTCTACATACTGAATTAAAGTTGAACCATCTGGTAGAACAATCGTGTCCAGTTGTGTTTTCAGAGCCTGACTGAATATTGATGGGCTTTCGCAGTAGCCTTGAGGAGCGCACTTGAAGCGGAAGCTTCGTCCTCCTAAATTGAAGCCAAAAATGTCTCTACTCTCATCAGCAATCGGGATGCTGAAGAAAGCGTTCTTCAGGTCAATCACCGAGAACCAAGCTGCTGAAGCTGGAACCATTGTCAATAAAGCAATAATGTCGGGGACAACTGGAAACTGCGGGATAACTACCTTATTCACTTCTCTGAGATCAATCACGAACCTGTACACAGGCGGTTGTGAAGGATCAGTACGTTTTAAGACGGGCAAAACTGGACTGTTACAAACATTACCTGATGTTTCTTCGATAACATCTTTATCGATCAGATCATAAACGATCGTCAACAGCGCCTTTTCGCATTCGCTAGATATTTTGTATTGGGGAATACGTGGCAACCTAATGTTGGCTTTCAAAGGTATGACATACGGTGCTATCTCCAAACGACCGACATCATTAGAACCATTAGCCCAAAGTATATCAGGAAGTGATGACAATTCAGTTGGAATATTTTCCTTTGACAAATACATTGGAGAAATGACTTTCTTACCTAAAGTAAGTTGTACTCCCAAGGGGGAACAGTATAAAGTCGCATATAACCTCTTTAGTAAATCCAAACCTAACAAATTTTCACCGCAACCTGTTGTCAGAATGAGGGGTGCTTCTAATTCGCATGGGCCAACAGAAAGGGACATGGGACTAGAGATCGGGTTTCTAACAGGGGCGCCAGAGAAACCTACTGAGACATTCATTTCGCCAGACAAAGGTGCGCCAGGAAGTTTCGAGTGCATAATAGAACTTTTTGTAGCACCAGTATCCAGCAGAAATGGCTCTGACACTCCTGAGGCAATTACCTTGACATAAGGTCCATTCTGATCTACTGGAACTGAAACGACTCCCTCTCTTTGTCCATGGCTGTCCTAGCAATCATTACCCTCATTTTCGTGTTCGGTGTAATAGTCGTCAGCATAGTACTGAGCCGACCTAGACGATGCATTGTTCTGTTGGTCAAAGCTGTTTATGGAATTCTGAGGCGGAAAAGAAGCTGTGTTCTGGGAGAAATTTCCACGGCCCCTACCTCTAGGGGTATGTTGAACACCTCTTCCCCTTACACCTGAAACGCCGTTTAAGCGTCGCGCAAGAGCCGGACAATTACTTTTGAAGTGACCCTCTTCCTTGCAATACGCACATTGATTTGGGCCATACGGGAGACGCTGATGGGAAAACTCATTTCCTTGCGCGTTTCTTGAATACTGCTGTTGTTGCTGATAATTGGGCTGACTAGCCATACGAGGCGGATAGGCCTGCTGGAGAAGAACTTTAGTTTTTAAATCTTTCGTCTTTTTGTCTGCCTTATCTAGCTCGTCTTTGCGCCTATTTTCATAGTACTGGGCTGTAGCTAAAATCTGCGCTGACGTAGAGACAGCCCAAGCACTCTCTGAATCTTTTAGTTTATTACACAGTTCAGGAAGTAAATTATGTACGAATTTGTCTACAAACAGTCTTTGACCACCCTCGGTAGCCATATCCTGACCACTATGATCGGTGAAAGTCTCCTCAAATCTCGTGAAAAAGTCAGACACATTCTCATCTTTCTTCTGCTTGCACGAAGAGAGCTTATCCCAGTTTACGCGTACTTCAGGCATTATTGTTTTCATGTACGCAATAATCCTACCGGGAAGTTCAGCTATTAACGGCTCAGGTTTAAAACCACCAATTTGTCTAGCATCTGTAGCGGTAATGTTTGCCCATGAGTCACCTAGTTCCTGGTCATGATCCGTATGACGGATTTTGTTCCATAAAGGATGTGGAACAACGTTCCCAAACAACATGTCTACATCCGCTAAATTCATTATACATGAGCTTGCAGTTTGCGATAACTCCTTATAATACCTGTCGGGTTTTTACGAGGATCAGGCAGTGTCTGCTTGAGTGCTAAAACTTCGGATCTTTTCCAGGGGACATGTACCCATACACGCTGGAAATGAGGCAGAATTGGTGGATTTGCATTCGCATCACCTTCCCTCCAAACCGGAGGAACCTCTCTCATGGGGTACTGTCTCGCTCTTTTCCTACCTGATACGTCGTCTTCGTGCAATGATCTAGAGACATTTCCCTTACTCCTATAAGAGAGCAATAACTCTATCGCTTTCTCAACATCTGCACCTACAATCATACCTTCATGGAACTTAAAGCGCGTACGCCATAGTTCGTCCATTGTGCATTTGGGATCATTTGTCTTCACATCTTCGCACAGATATACACACATTTCTTCGAATACGTGTCTCTGAGTGGGTGCATTCCATTGACGAAAAACGTCCATAACATGCTGAACATCATATCTAACAGTATCCGTAATCCATTGGCGGGCTAGTTCATTCAGCACTTTTCTTTCCTCGTAATCAGGCAGTTGACTACGTGACTGTCTATCTTCTATTTTAGGGGTCGTTTTAGGCGACCCAAAGAAAGGTGAAAGCAGACTTGTGACGGTACCTGTCACTCTTTGTCTAATAGAAGGAGAGCCTTGCGGAAGGGCAAGTGCATCGGAAAAGACATGCTGAGGCAAAGAAGAAGTAGAGGCAATAGCAGAGGAAGTTGGAGCAGTAGCAGACGTAGTATCATAGAGAATAGTTGGAGCTGTAGGCAAAGTCGTAGAAGTAGATGGAGTAGGTAGCAGAGACGGCGGCCTTTGAGAAGGCTGCGCCGGCGAAGTAGGAACCAGCTGAACAGTAGCTGGCGTTTGTGCAAGAGCTGTGTTACGTGCGCCGGGGCGCGGTATAGTAAAACGCTTTGGGGGTGCCGTAGCGTCTAACACATACGGTGGAGGTGAGCTTAATAAGTGGGACATTAATGGATCTTTCTCGGATCTCTCCTCTTGACCTTGTCCCTTATGTGGTAACATCGGGTAGCATTTATCTACTGCTAGTTTCTTGCTCCTAAGCATTTGTTCGTTTTCTTGCTCTTCCTCGTTATCCCTGTATGAAATGGCAGCTTGCACCATTGACATTCCTCTTTTATTCTTTTTTGCTAATTATATTTCTTTCTGTTTGGCTTCTTTGCGCCATAAGCGAAAAGAGTCAAACATCGCCGGCCGGGCTTTTTTTCTTGAACAATTTGACCTCTAGGTTATCTAATATTTCTGAATCAAAACTACCATATTGGGGCCATTTTAAAACACCATCCTTGCGGGTGTATTTTATCCACACTTCATTATATGTGATAGGACCTACGCCGTGCTTTACATAGAGCTCATATGTTGGAGTTCCAATTGGAGGAACCGGACAAGAATCCTCTAATCGGGAGTCCTTACTACAACCAAGACAAAACAAGTTTCCAAGTCTGCTAAAACCAGGCATCTTCGCTCACTAGTCTAGCTTCAAACTTCAAAGGATTATCTGTTACGATATTTCTCGTGAAAACACGAGTCCTTCGGCTTTGGGGCTTGCAAGTACCAAATCAAAGCGTATCTCAAGGATACCAAAAACTAAGGACAAACTAAGGACTTGGAGACGCTCCACTTATACTTAACTGAAGTATTTGAAGATCTGTGACGTCGCTAGAAGACTCGTCTATCGTTTCGCTCTACCAAGGATCACTGGGTCCAAAACAAGGCGATAGTCAGGGCAGCAGTCCTTCGTAGCCGTCGGGACGCGGGGAACCTCGCAGCAAAGACCTTCGGAACCACGTCGACATACAGGGGTCGCTGAAGTGGCTGTCTGTCACCTGGAATTTTCACACGAAGCTCCTCACGAACACCTGGCTTGGACCGTCGCCGCTTGATACCGCCCCACGTTGGGCGCCAACTGAGGTAACGGGTTTTTAGGAACCCGCTGGTGCCAGGGGATAACACCCGAAGACCTCTGAGTTCTCCCTTGTTCCGGACCACAGAAACACGGAGTCTTCTAGTTACCGTCAGAGATCAAGTTTTATTGGCAGCTACCAAGTAACAGGTGTCCTAAAAACACGACAGCACGGGTTGTGTGTTCTCAGGAGACTGTTCATTTTTACAGAACCAGCCGTCTCCTTATATACAAAAATAATAGCTGCAAGCAAGAATTCCTGAGTTTATGATATGGCTATACACATATTTCTACAATAATACAAAAGAGCGAAGTCATGTAGGCAAGCCCCTATTTTAGACGTTCAGTTCGTGATAGATTACCCGGCCAGGCCCGGAACTCCCATCAGATATCGACGAAACCCCAATAAAGAAAGGCACCTCCTAGTCATAAAACTGGCCATAAACAGGGTGCGTGGACAGGTGTGTGTGTGTGTAAAAACATGATCTGGATGTAGTGAATAGTTTGTGGTATGTTGTGCATCGATGCTATCGTATTCGGCCACTGGGCGAGGACCTGCCCAAACAGGTTTGGCTGGAGGCAATGGAGTCAGTTGGGACAGGTCAGGGGGAAGTCAAGGAAAGGTGGACGTGTCCTTTTAGATCAGACTCGGCCTTACTTAATTGACTTATCATGAGGGCGACACAAGATGGATGCCGTTCACAAAATGGAGTCTAAGGGTTCGGAACGGAAACTATGATTTAAGGGTGTTGGCATCCCCCAATCATGACGCAAATGCATAGGGATGATGTCCTAATCATTATCGGTCTGTTGACACCAAATTCGTCATGGTACGTTGATGTTTCGGGACACGGGTATCGGACCTCGATACCGGGACAACAGCAGGGTCCAGAATTTCAGAACCACAGTGGGCCCTCCCTTCCTTATCCTCGAGCCTGAGAGCCATTTGCCGGTGCACCATTTCGCTGACTCGTTGTTCTAGCATTTTCGATGAAGACTGGAGCACCTTGATGTTCGATTCGTTGTTCTTGGATCTCTCGGTGGTCTTGCCAAGGTCCGTACGGAGTAGGTTCACTTCTATGGAGATTTTGTCCATTTTAGTCTCCAAATTGGTACCCAGTGTCTGGATCGCCGCCATTTTCGAGGTCAGGGAGGGTTCCCTTTGAGACGTCTGGTCTTCAGAAGCACTGCCCGCCTGGCTCTGCCCCAGAGGCACTGCATATTTGTCCAGTTTGTTGGTTTGAGTGTTTGCGTTCCCCTTTGGTCTCATAGTAGCGGAGTGGGAAGGCCTCTGACTTCGGCACCCCACGTGCCCGATCCGTCCCAAGGGTTCACCCCTGGAGCACAGGTCTCCTGCTTTTCGCAAGACCGCTGCTGTGTCCCTTGAGCACCGCCCTCTATTTCCCAGGCCGACCGAAGCCTCCCTAAAAGTCTCTCGGGCCACCTCGGGCTTTATCTTAGCGCTTCAGAGGCGGTGGGTGCCCCCCCACGTCGCCGTGTCCCAGAGCTCACCGTCCTCCGCCAGGTCCGTGAAGAGCCGGTGCAGGCTCAGCGGGCAGCTCCTCCTTTAATGGGCTCCTCACCCGCCTCGGGGCCAGAGTCGCGCCTCAGCCTGCGGCCAGGACGTTTTTGGGCCTGCGCTATGTGGTGCCTTCTCTGTCCGCCAAACCACGGCAGTGCAATCTGCCCTTCAATCCCACGTCAGGGAGGTGCCCCCGGGGTACAGCTGTGTTGGGGTCCCCCCTTCATTACCGCCGAGCATTGTGCTGCCACGTGGCCCAGGCTATCTTGGTCCCGTTTCTCCTGTGTGGCTCCGGGGCAGACACTGGGCAGGTTGTGCCAGATATGGTGTTCCCATTGGGCTGGCTCCGCAGTGAGGCTCGCGCCTCTTTGTCTAGGCCCCAGACCGTGCCTCCGATGATGGACAAGTCCGCGGCCTCTCTCCCACCGAGACCCGCAGCGCTGCGGGGGGGGGGGGGGCGATCACCGCCTCTCGATGACCGCGAGGTGGGCAGCGGACAGGCACTCCGCAGTGCCCCCCCCCTTGCGGGAGTCTGTAGTCGCCGATTCCGGCAGCCGCGGCATCTCCTTCCCCGGCGACCAGGCCGCAAGCCGGGGCCCAGAGCAGACAGGCCACGTCCGGCGCGGCAGCCCGGGAGCTCTTTCTTCAGCCCCGAGGGGATTCGGGATGTAACAAAGGCCCAGTCCTGGAGCGCTTCGGTACCGGCGGCAAGGGAGCTGGTTTTTGGCGTGTCTCGGGACGGATGATAGCCGGATTTATTAGGGACAGACGTGAGTTGAGCGGAGCTCGCTCTCTAGGCGGCCATCTTCGTTGGCGCCTGGCCATGCCCCCACAAATGGTATTTTCAAGGTTCAGATGCAGTGACATTCTGAGATTTTATTAAAGTCAAGAAGATATGCAAACTCACTCTATTGCTGTCTGCTAGCAGCAATAAAGTCACAATTAACATTATGGCGCCATGTCAAGGTATATTAAACCATATCTCTTTGAAAACAAGCTTCTTGTACCCCAGACCCAATCTAGTTACTAAGGGCCATATTTATGAGGTTTGTGGCGCAGGGCAGCACAGCAAGTCACCTTTCTGCGCTACCCTGCGTCACAGGGAAAGGGGAGGAATGCTCTCTATTAATCCAATATGGTGTATTCTTGTCCTTTTCCCTTGTGCTGGTGCTGTTTTGGCAACCTATTGCCAACACAGACATCCTTGTACTATGCACACATTGAAAAAGGAAAAAACGAGGATAAATAAAGATATTTCTCCTTGTTACTCCTCTCCAAGCAATGCATATATCTTTTTGGCGCATTCCCAGGTTTAGAAGGTCTTGTAAATCTGGGAATGCGGCAAAAACCATGGGTGTTGCATGAGAGACCCACACAATGCCCATGGAATGCATGCCCAGAACAGAGTATCGCAACGAAGCGATTTGCACTGCGTTGCGTTACTCCATATTTTTGGCTTTACGTGGCTTCAAAAATATGACTTACGGTTTGCATCGCTCTTGCACTACATTGCGTGGTGCAGGAGTAACACAAACCAGGTCATAAATATGGGCCTAAGTGCATCAGATTAAAAAGAAAAGATGTGTAACATGAAAAAGGTAGAGGAGAGCAGAGGGGCTGAGATTTGGTAACTGACGAAGAGATGTGGAGCCTGTCTGCAAGAAATGGAGACTCCAGGAAAAGAGCCAAAAGAAGCAAAATAAAGAGTTGGCAATGTATACATACATAGCTGTGTTACTTAAGAGATTGCTAATTTGTCACTATTTCCTACATCACAAAGGGAAGTTTTGGCAGTCACAAATGAGAATGCGTCTGATTTGAGGCTAGCAAATCTGTCAAAAATCAGTGAACAAATTGCTGCAGGTGGCAACTTAAAACCACAATGCCAATCACCCACTTGCATTAAAGGGGGAAAACTTGCACTAAGTTTTGAAGTTGAGGGTACACTGTCACAGAGAAATTGAAAAAATATTCAACAATATACAGAGATTTTTAAATGTGAAAAAAGTACTTACGTAAAAAAATCTAATAATTATCGCAGATGGTAAAAATGTTATTCGTTATTAGCCAAGAAGGTTGCACTCAAAGAATGGCAATTTTACCAGTTCTAAAGATCCAATTACGACGTGCAATGGACACCCAAATTGCCAATAATTGCAAGCAGCCAAGTTTAGAAACTACTATGGAGCCATTTTTCAGCAATTCTGACTTACGATTTCGTCATAATTTGTTGTCCCGAAAATTGTCAAAGCCTGATCATCACCATGCTTTCTTAGAAGACGTCAGAGTTGCAAAATGCAAATTTGTTTACCTAACTTTAGCCCAGATGTAATATTATTTTATTTGTCAAAATTGATTGCAAATTATGCACCCGCTTTTTGCGAATGAAATTGAGTTTTGCGAACTGACCTATGTACCAATAAGTCAGTCCACAAAACCACAAATCATGGAAGGTTGCGAAGAGACCAGCCTAATTATTATTCATTAGGCAGATCACAATCTGCGACCCATGTCATTGGTTGATATCACAGGGTTGGTCACCTGTAAACCACCATCCCTTTGATTACATTACAAAGGAATACGTGATGATTTGAAGCATAATGTTTTCTGTTTTAGAAAACTTCAATAGGAGCAGGCAGTGATCCTCCTAAGGCTGCCATCCTGATTCCGAAGGGGAGCTCCTTTGTGGAGCCGGTAACATTTCAATTGTGACAAGAATTGTGGGTGCAAATCATTGAAACTTACCATATTGAATCTCAAATTGGAAGGAATGCCTCTTTCATAGCCATTTCAAATTCTTATTTGGTATGGGTCACAAAAGCAGTCTGTCAGTCAAATATACTTTCATTTGATTCATTAAAAATCATAAAAGGATGGACAACCATCATGAAACACAGTGCTTTAAGTTTACGTTTTAAAAACGTAAAAAAACCTTATGGTCGTAACCACAAATAGGGGGCAGCTAATTATCCCCTTCGCTGCGGGGGGGAGGGGCCGCGCGCAGCGCCCCCATGCTGGTGACGAGCTGAGCTCGTCATGAGGCAAAGCGGAGCTGCCCTCATTGCGAGCTGAGCTCGTCACGGCCGCACCCGTTTTTAGAACGTTCAGCACAGCGGGGAAATTAGCCCCGCATGCGAACGTTCCCACAGCGGTGACGAGCTCAGCTCGTCATGAGTGGAGCTCAACTGTACTCCATGACGAGCTCAGCTCGTCACCAGCATGGATGAGGTTAAATTAAAATAATGTCAAGTATAACAGTACATTTAAAGAATATGTGCAAATTAGTTGGCTACTTGGCTAGAGTCGCTTTTTTCCAGTTCTTTTGCCACGAGCTTCAAAGTTTTGTGGCTCTACAGGACAGGGGAATCGATGACCCTCCAAGACATCTAATGACTGCTGCTCTACATGTTCTTATTTAGTCCTACCTTAGAGCTTCCCGAAGGATGGTTTTTCCAGTTTCTAATAAAAAAAGGGCAAGTACATAGTAGATGTAGTAGTGACTCCTCCCCTTGACCACATCGGCGGCATTCCTTGGATGGCCATGGTTGTTTCAATTTTGGGGTCAGATCCTTTGAGGGTAAAGATCCCATTCGTAGCAATGTCAGATAATACTTTTTCTGGTGGGAGAAATGTTCCATCAGATACTGTTGCGGCTTCAGCCTCTGGTAGGCCTGGGTCACAAAAGCAATTTTATAACTCAGTTAAAGATTTCCTATTTGCAAAATGTGTTTTGTACATTTCAAAAAGAGATTGTGTGTTCCTTTTGCACTTCTGACGCTGGGTTTGTAGTGAACATGCAAAATCTTGCATTTGAAAAAACTTTCATATTGTACATTTTGTAAACTCTTTCCATCTGCAAGTAAGTGCCTAGAGATAACTCAGTTAACAAAGATGCACTTCTAAAACCGCCTCTTTATTAATTCAGCAACCATATTTCTGTCATCCAAAAGTACGTATTTAGGATTGTGTAATGTGCATCTGCGTTTAAAATCATTTCTATTACAAAAAGTCAAAATAACCCTCTGTAGAATGTAGTACTGGTAATCTGCTAATCATGTCTAGTTATTTGTACACTCCAGTTTACTTTTCTTGCTGCTGATGACTGCATCAGCAGTTCTTGGCTGTGTTAGATGGCTGCAGATATATCCAGTAATTTGTCAGTGGCAATAGACTGTCTTGGGTGAGTGGATGCTGGCTTCAGAGATGCTGTAAATGTGCTTCAGGAATCCAGGTTTAAAGACTGGTACCCACGCTGTAGAAAGGAAGATTCATCCGTGCAGCACTTCAAGCCTGTCTGGATGATTAAAGACTTGCCTTGGAAGCATCAGTGGCCGAACATGCCATGATCCATGGAGCCAAACTGTACCATGATAAGAGGATGTAGTGTCATAGGAAATGCACCTGATTAATGACATGCACAGAACATCCCGCGCGCCCCCTCCCAGGCGAGCAGACTGTTGTGGCTTCTGGTAATGTACAAAGGTTTGACCAGCCAAGCTTTAAAGGTCTGCGCTGATGCACATTTGAGTATCTAATTTATCACTAATAAAGGTGTCACTATTGAGACCAATGATTGTAGTTAAAGGGTCTTAAATTCAGGGGTTAGCAAACAGAAAGGTATGTTTGATTACTTTAGTATAATATGTTATAAATGTTTTTTGACTCAATGATATGCAAAGGTATCTATCCTCTATTAATTAACGAGTAGAGTAAGGATTTATAGAGTAACGAAGATGTGTAAGCTGTGAAGAGAACACAGCCATGATACAGCCGCTTCTAGGCGCGATCACTTACGGGGGTGTGTTGTAAGCATGGGCGGATTTTGCGGATTCGCAATCCGCGAATTTGCGGATTTGCATATTCGCGGATTGCGAAAATCCGCAAATTCCGCAAATTCTCGCGGATTTGCGGATTTTTTGGGGGGGTGTGTGTTCGCACGGGTTTCTGCAAGTTCGCGAGGGTTTGTACAATTTCGCAAATTGCGAACTTACTTGTCGGGTCGCCAGTTTTGCCAACTTGTTGTTTCTACGTGCCCAGCCTGTTTGCAAGGCTTTCTTCATCACTGCCACCCTCTGTCACCACTGACACTCTCTTTGGTCACCCATGCCACCCTCTGGCTCACCCATGTTACCCTCTGTGTCATCACAGCACCCTCTGGTTCACCAGTGTACATTATTGGGGCAAAGCAAAGCACTGCCATCCTCTGTCAACACTGGCACTCTGGTTCACCCATGCCACCCTCTGGCTGGCACACCCATGCCACCCTCGGTGTCATCACAACACCCTCTGATTGACCAGTGAGTGTACATTATTGAGGCAACGCAAAGCACACCTGCTAAGTGCTTTAAGTTTTGCAAACAACAACACCTGCCCTGCCCCAACTGACATTAATGAAGGCTGGCACCTGCTTGTCTGCTCCCTTTCCTTTTTGTTGCAAATGCAATGTAAATTTTTTTTAACAGGATGCAATGGCATACTCGTAACTATTCTGTGACTGTCAGAGCAGGGTCACACAATAGTTGCAAGTAGGCAACCGGATTCTGGAGGGCCCCTTCAGGAAGCACTACAGGTAAATGGTTACAAATGATGAGCTCGAACTTTTGCACCTGCTCGTTGGTTTTGCTTTTGCAAAACTCGTTTTTCGGTAATTTCGCCCTATTCGCGAGGCGCGGCGTCGTGCGAAATCGACCGTGGAAGCCGCGAACTTGTGCGAGTTACCCCAAGGTTGAGTATGGGCGCCGCCATTTTGTTTGCGTGACGAATTTCCGTTTCCGCCCGCTATGTGTAATCTCGCGCGATGAGCGCCTTGCGAATACAAGTTCGCACGAGCTCGCGAGAGAAATCGCGTGCGAACTTACTTACACGCACGTGTTCGGGCGGCCATCTTGTTTTTCATTCATTCCTATGTGTCTGGGCATGGTGTTTCTATCCTCTGAATATCTCTGCCCTCCTTTGCTTGTTTTATTTATTTTTTGATCTATTAAACTGATTTTTATATCCCTCTTGTTTTCTAGGTCTATATTTTTGTGTTTTAGTCTACTTTTGTTTACTTTTCAACTACTTTTTTAAACTTTTATTTCCTTCTTTTCTACTCTTATTCTTTTTCATTTTATCTCCTTACCTGCCCAGAACATGGTGAAGACAGCAGTCAAGCTGCCCAAGACGGGCGCCGCAGCCCGTGCCCGGCTCCCGTGTGGCCGCTTGAGGGCGGAAATGGTGGTGCCCCGGGAGATCTTCAGTCCTGAGGAGGTGGGCTCACTCGTTTTTTATGTGCAGCGCCGTCTCCCCAGGACCATCGCGGCAGGCGGCAGGATCGCTGCCGGTTACACCAACAGCCAGGAGCGACGGAAGCGGTGGGGGCAGGTGTCCCGGGCCCTTTTTAACATCACGGGGGTCCAGCGCACCTATAATCAGGTGACCCACCGCTGGACCGATATCCTGGACCGGGAGCGCGACCTGCTCGACCTGCTGGGAGTGGAGGTCCCCGGGCTTGGTGAGTAGTAGTAGCAATTTTTTCATCACTCACTACTCTGTTTTTTCTCCTGCTCTGTGTGTTATATTGCAAATGTTTGCTTTAACTTTTTTACAAAGAGCAATAATGCTGCCGATTACATTGATAAGAGAGGTAAATTAATATTTCAAAATCTTCTGTGCATTTCAGGTGCACTGCTCTCCTTCTCTGTGGCGGTGCCACTGAATTTGAATTTGAATTTAAAATTATTTATAAGAGCGCACATACACCAGCGGCTTCTTGGCGCTATCACTAACAGACTACTGAGAGAAGAAAGAAACAGGGGGCCGGAAGGAACTATTCAAAGGATTTCTTAAATAAATGGGCCTTGAGTTGTTTCCGAAAGTGTGGATAAACAGTGAGGGATCGAACTTCCAAAGGGAGAGAGTTCCACAGGGATGGAGCCAGAGTGGCAAATTTAGAGCCTCCCACTTCTTCCTCCGGAACCGAGGGACCGTAAGAAGGGCCTGGGTGGACGAGCGGAGCTCTCTACCCGGAACATACTGGGTAATCTCTGAAGAGATAAAGGCTGGAGCTGAGCCTAAACGAGCCAGAAAGGTGATGGAGGCGATCTTAAATTGGACTCGGGCCTGTACAGGCAGCCAGTGTAGAGACTTCAGGAGAGGGGTAGAATGATGAAATTTTGGGAGATTAAAGGCCAGGCGGGCCGCCTGGTTCTGGATGAGTTGGAGACGCCGTAAACTATATGCAGGAATACCCGCATACAGGGCGTTCCCGTAGTCCAGGCGGGACACCACCATGGCCAAAATGATAAGCTTGAGGGCGGAGAATGAAAAAAAACGGGACACCCTGCGTATAGTAAGTAGTGCAAGAAAAGAGGCAGAAACCACAGAACTAACCTGGGAGTGAAGGGACAGTTGAGAATTAATTTTAATGCCAAGGGTTTTAACTGAGGTAGCAGGAGTGGGAGAGGGACCAAAGGAAGGGGGCCAAAACAAAGGGGTCCAGGGGCTGGATGAACCACCTGTCAACACCAACTCGGTCTTATCGGGGTTGAGTTTAAGGTGGTTGTGGTTCATCCAGTCCCTGATGTGAAGCATGATAGATTGAAAGTTAAGAGCAGAGGAGGAAGAAGAAGACAGATCAAAAACAAGCTGGAGGTCGTCCGCGTAATTAAACACGGCGACCTCCATCTGTTGCAAAGAAAAAATGAGGGGGGCAATGTAAAGATTAAATAAAAGGGGGGAAAGGGAGGAGCCCTGTGGGACCCCGCACTGAACTTTCCGGACGTCCGCTGTAAAATCACCCAGGCGAACAGCCTGGGTGCGGTCCCTCAGGAAGGAGGAAAGCCAGACCAAGGCCGTCCCCCCGACCCCTGCCGCCCTGACACGGGAAAGTAAGATGGTATGATCCACCGTGTCAAAGGCGGCTGAGAGGTCGAGGAGCACCAAGGCCTGGCGTTGGTTGGTATCCATACCCTCCCTGAGGCTGTCCAAGACAGAAATGACCACGGACTCCGTAGAGTGTGCGGGGCGAAAGCTGGCCTGACGGGGGGCAAGGGCTCCATGCATCTCCACAAAGGTGCTCAGTGCGCAGGTCACATGGCGCTCGAGCACCTTTGCCAGAAATGGCAAAAGGGAGATGGGACGAAAATTGGCAGGCACAGAGGGGTCCGAACCAGGTTTTTTCAGGATGGGCACAATCACCGCCGATTTCAGAGGGTCAGGTACCACACCCTGGGCAAGTGAGCTATTTAGGAAGTGAAGTGGAGGGTCGGGACATGAGGAAAAAATGTGACGAAGAACGTGAGCAGGGCAAGGATCACGTGGGGAACCAGACTTAACCAGGGGAACTAAGGTGGACAAAGTATCTCTAGTCATAAGAGGAAACGAAGTGAATTGAGCCTTAGGGGGGGGACACTGGGGGTCAACGAAAGAGGGAGAAGGAGGGGGAATGTTGGCCTTAATGGACACAATTTTATGGATGAAATAATTGTTAAGGGAACAACAAAGTTCCTCGGATGGGGCAGGCTTAAGAGTGGACCTGTCCGAGAACGCCAGGTTGTGGACAATGGCAAATATTTCTTTGGACTGGTTTTCCGCAGCCAGTATTTTGGAGGAGAAATAGATGGTTTTGGCCTCCAAGATGTCTTTTTTGTACTTGGCCAGAATGGTGACATACTCCAAACGTACAATGGGGCTATAATTTCTCCTCCAGGCTCGCTCAGCGCGTCGTACCGCTAACTTGGTGGCCTTAAGCTCTTTGGTGAACCAACGGTTAGCGTCTTTGTCGCGCTTAGAGGTGATACGTTTGAGCGGTGCCACAGCGTCACAACCTGAGGACAGCCACTGTTCTATGGCCTTAACCTGTGAAAAGGTGGATAAGCCTTTTAATGAGGGGGGGGAAGCAGCGAGTGAGGCCGAGAGATCATCCAAATTAGCTCGGCCCCAAGCTCGAACCCAGATATTTTTTGGGCGGGGGTGTTTGACAGGGGAGTGCACAGGGAGGGAAAATGAGACAAGATAATGGTCGGACCAAGTGCATGGGGAGATTGAGAGAAGATCCACCGGGCAGTTAAGGGACCAAATCTGGTCAAGTACGTGACCTTTAATATGGGTGGGAGAATGAACATGTGAAATGAAACTAAAAGATTGAAGGGTTTCAGAAAACTCCTTAGACGAGGAGCATTCGGCGGGATCGGAGGGCCAGAAATTAAAATCACCAAGGAGTAAAATAGAGGAATTATTGACAGTAATGGTGGCCAGTACTTCCAAAAAATCATGAAGGAACAGCAAGGGAGATTTGGGAGGACGATAAATAAGGAAACAAGTCAAAGAGGGGGTAGTGGCAGTAGTGCGAATAACCAAGTATTCAGAGGTTGAAATGGCGGGCAGAGATAGGATTTGAAAAGGAAGGTCAGTCCGGGCGATGACCGCTACACCGCCTCCGGTTCTGTTAGCGGGACGGTCAGCTCGAAGGGCGTAATATTGGGCCGGTAGAGTGGCTAAAAGGGCAGGAAGAGAGTCATCACCAAACCAAGTCTCCGTTAGGAAGAGAAGGTCTGGTGAATGAAGGTCCAACAGGACCGAAAGTTCGTGCGCATGAGCGACAGCAGATCTAGTATTAAGGTAGAGTGCTTTGAGAGGTTTGGGAGCTGTCGATGAGTTCATATCATCAGCAGAACGTGAGGAGTCAACTATAGGCGGGGAAATCAAAGGAGCTGTAACAGAACAGAGGCCAAGACGGGAAATATGGGAGTAGATAGGGGCTGGGATAGACCATGGTCCCTGAAGGTGGTAGAGCTGGTCAGGGGTATAGGCAATGGGGGCGGCAGAGCGACATGCACCTAGCCCCGGACTGTCGCGGACGGGCGCAGACGGGCTTGCCTTTGGCGCGCCTTCGGCGCGCCATCGTCGCGCCCGCTGCGCCCGTCCGCTGCGCCTCCGGCCCAGACACATATTTTTATACAGGGATCCAAGGGAAAAAGGGGAGGAGGAGGGGGCGTGGCCTAAAAGATGGGCGGGGCTTACTCGCCCGCGAAAGATGGCAACAGCGAGGGAGGACTCCCCAAGGCAGCGCCCAAGTCGGCTGTCAGGGAGCTCCCGAAGAGGCAGGGGGAGATGCCAAGATGCCTGTTAAATTTAAAATCAGCACACAGGTACAAACAATACAATGTTAAAATAAATTCTGTCAGCGCTCCTGGCTTGCCGCCTCAGGAGTAGTTAGGAGGGCGCGCTAGTGATCAGCGCGCGCTTTTGAGCCGGTAGGAGGGGGCGTGGTCTAAAAGATGGGCGGGGCTTACTCGCCCGCGAAAGATGGCAACAGCGAGGGAGGACTCCCCAAGGCAGCGCCCAAGTCGGCTGTCAGGGAGCTCCCGAAGAGGCAGGGGGAGATGCCAAGATGCCTGTTAAATTTAAAATCAGCACACAGGTACAAACAATACAATGTTAAAATAAATTCTGTCAGCGCTCCTTCTCTGTGGCGGTGCCACTGCTTATTTGTTTTCTATTTTGTGTTCATTTATTTGGGCTGAGTAATGTATGAGTGTACTTTACAGAACTGCGTAATGCTAGACACAAAGGGGCAGATTTACAAGCCCCTTGCGCCACGTTTACGCTGCCTTACCTGACGCACAGCGACCTAAACGTGGCGCATCCCTGCGAGTCATGTACAACGTGATGCATCTAGGGAGATGCGCCACGTTAAGGCCTGGGCCTGCGCCACAATGGGTGCGTTCCCACGCAGGGGGGTGGGGGGGTGTGGGGTGGTGGTCAGGCAGCTGTGTGCCTCGCAAAAGTGCCTGCCTGAAATCTACCAGATTTAACGCAGGCACTTCCGCGACGCTGCTACGTCAATTCTTTATGCCTGCTTGCTTGAAGCAGGCGTAAGGACTGATGCGGTATGCTGAGTATTGGGCAGCCCTGAGCATTGCTAGAGTTGCATCGCGCCTGCGACGCGACTCTAGAGATGCACCCCTCTTTCGTCACGAGATGCGTCACGCATCTGCCTACACTTGCGCCAGGGTTTGCCGCATTGTAATTGCGGCGCATCTGCCGTGACCCAAGGTTAGTTTTGCGTTACGCATTTGTTCTGGTGCACATCTGGAGGTGTCCAGCTCAGAACTCGTAAGTATGCCCCTAAGTGTCAGATTAGCAATTACCTGCGCATCCCTGCAAAGTGTGAGGCACGCCAGCACCACCCATGGTGCGCCGTATTTTCAATGCGGCACGCCATGGTGCCAAAACGTCACCGAAGCGTTACGCATCGGTGCCGTAAAGGCGGCTCATTGATGGAGTTGCGTTGCAACGATGGCGCAGCTCCAGCAATGCTGCTTCAAGCCGTAAGTCTGCTTCATGCAGGCGCAGGGTTTCAGTGACGCATCATTGTCCTAAATGACTGATTGAAATGTTATCTATTCCCCATAGCCACTTTCAGCATGCGTTCCTGCGCAGGAACGCCCTCCCTTGCGCTGGAACGCTCCCTTATGGCGCAGGGCTTTAGAATGGGATGCATCTCCCATTCTCCTATATGCGTCACGTTGTTAATATACGCCACACCATGGTGCCTCTCTTGTTGTGGCGCTGCGTCACAAAAGTGACGCAAGAACGGAGCAAAAGAGCTGCAAGGGGCTTGTAAATCTGCCCCTAGAGTAGAGGCTCAGGTGCAGTCCTTTCTTTGTAGCCCTCTTTTTGGCAGAAATAGTTGGTTCTTGTTCTTTCTAAATGTTTGATTTGGTTGACAAGGACATCGACACGCAGCAATCATCAATTTTTTCTGTTCTTTCTTTCATGTTGTACGTCAGGTCCGCCCAGGGGCAAGCGGACAGAAACAGTGGATGCAGTGGCTCCAAAGGAGGAGGATGCAGGCCAGGGCGGCGAGTGCTCCTTTGCTGGCCCCAGTAAGTTTTCATTTAAATATAGAGGACCTATTGTTGTCCAAGCGTTCCTAATTTAATTTTTTCGAAATAGTGTTTAGATAGTAGCAAAATCCATAATACTACTGTTGCAGGGACAATTCTCGACAAACCAAACTATGGACACTAAAGACCAGAGTAAAAATATTTCAGAGTGGTGTGTTTGGCACACTGTATCAACCTGGTAGTGTCAGCAGCACGGACTCCTCCTTGCAAAAATTACAAAACCTTTCGCTCAGTCACTCTAGTCTGGAGGACCAAAAACCACAGAGTCTATTCAAGTTTAAAAGCTTTATTAAAAGTAAAAGTAAACACATATATTAAAATAAAGTTAGCTGGAAAAGGAAAAGTGCTTGGTGCTGAGTTGATGAGTAATGGAAGTTGGAACACATTTCTTGTGGTCGAGCCGAGCTTTCACCTGGTTTAGTTGATGTTGCTCTTGTCCGTAGAAGTCCAGCGTCTGTCTGTTCAGAGAAAAACGGTGTGTGTTAAAATTAAGCAAGCATTCATCCATTGTGACAAAGAAAAGCAGCAAGACAACAGCCTTCCCTGGAAGGAGGGACTTTTTTACTTTAGACTAGAGTAGACAGTCAATTATTTTTCTGTTGTTTTCAAATTTCTTCCTTCCTAAACCAAATACTAGTGAGTGGTGTAATCTAACAGTCTTAAATATATTTTTTAGGTGGAACATCTGGTGGCGGGGCCAGCTCGGACGTGATCGTGATCGACTCCGAGTCTGAGGACTACTCTGTGGAGGATGCTGCGCCAGAGGGCAATCAGACTGTGAGGAAGCAGGCAGTGGTGGTGGCGAGTACAGGTAAGCTGGATCATGGTACTATCTGACTCTTAGATAGCATATGATGTGTATCCAGTGCTGGCCCAGTGACAAATTACAATATGGTAATTACTAACTTAGTAATTACAGCAGGCTGGGACCGACAGACAGATAGAGGCAGAGAGAGAGGAAGACAGAAGGAGAGAGAGAGAGAGGGAGGGAGCCAGAGGGAGGGTGAGGGAGGGAGACAGAGAGAGAGAGACAGCGAGGTAGAGGGAGACACAGGGAGACAGAAAGAGGGAGACAGAGAGCGAGAGATAGAGGGAAACAGACATATCGCCTGGGCCTGGTGCAGATGATACGGTTGCTGGTGTGGTTAACGGCTCAGAGGAAAAGTCACTCACTTCTGCCAGATCTCTTTCATATGAAAGAGCACCAAACCATAAGCGCCCCACCTTGCCCCTCCATGCAGACGCCCATGATACTGGCCTGAATAGATTTGTACTGCGCTGGCTAGTTGCTAGTTGTACTGTGACACAACTTACTGCTGAATCATTTTGTGTTAATCATATTTTTAAAGAGCATTCGTTACAGATTATGTCTTTCTTTCTTCTATAGTTGGTAATACTAAAACGTCTAAACCGACGAGGAGTATGAAGGCTGTACTGGCCCGGCAACGGAGGCTGGAAGCAACTGTTGCCCAATATCGGCGCCTGGTGGAAATGGAGGAGGACGACACGCACTCCAGTGCATCCAATCTAACATCTGCATCCTCCTCCGTGACCCCACGTTCTGCCGGTAAGCGCAGTGCTCCAGCGAACCGGAGCCGTGCTGGAAGACGCCACCGCCGAACAGCAAAAGCTGCACCTCGCAGTACTGTTAAGGCTCCGCAGAGTGTCCGACCTAGAGGCGGAGGTCCAGAAGTGGAACGAGTATCAGAATGTGGTGGAGGGCCTCCGCTTAGATCACGCCACCCTCCAGGAGAAGTACGACGCCCTGGCCCTAAGGCATGATGCCCTGGAGGCCAAATTCAACATCTTGCATCCCTAGAGTGTCCCTTGCCCCTTTTTTAGAGACTTTTGGGGGGTGGGAATTGGGAGTTGGGTTTTTTGGGGACTTTTGAAGGACTATTTATTTGTTGGGGTTAGGGAGGGTCTTGCGGGAGATTATTTTGTTAGGGATATAAATATACTTTTTCAAACTTTATCTGAGCATACCTGTTTTTTTACTACTTTTGAGCTTGGTGGGTGGTGGTTTTGCAGTAAGTTCATTTAACTGAACACTGTCATCGTGTTGGTTCACGTGCAATAGGCCAAATGTTTTCCTAAGTAAATGCCTGTCACTGAGTTTGTTAATTCAAGAGCCCTAGGACTTTACTGCTAGTACCACTGTCACTCTCTCGCCTCTCCGAATACTCCATTATACTACCTCCCATCCAAACGCTTATCTTACCTGTAATTTGTGTTTGAGGGCTGGCTCCACCTGGAATTCACAGTGTCCTAAGGCGTTCTGCAGCAGGGCCCCAACTGGAGTTTCCCGGCGTGGATTTTCTGCAAAACAAAAGCAATCAACATTAGAAATGTGGCAGCGGTGCTCACACAACCCAAAAACCTAGAAGCCCCAGAGACAGCACCCTGAGACAGGCAAGCGAGCAATAATAACGCCTACACGTTCACATGTAATAGGCCAAATGTTTTCCTAAGTAAATGCCTGTCACAGAGTTTGTTAATTCAAGAGCCCTAGGACTTTACTGCTAGTACCACTGTCACTCTCTCGCCTCTCCGAATACTCCATTATACTACCTCCCATCCAAACGCTTATCTTACCTGTAATTTGTGTTTGAGGGCTGGCTCCACCTGGAATTCACAGTGGGGGACTCGTCAACGTAAGTTTCTTCATTGTGCAGAATCCAGGCATCAGCATTATGGGTAATGGATAGGGTGAGTCTGGAGGAGGAGGACTCAGGATAGACGACCAGGACTGAGTTCTTGTCAACTAACTGTTGTGAACCTGAGGAATGCTGCGGCAACAAAATCAAGACAGTTCTGTTGATGGGCTTGTTGTTTTATTGGTTGATTACAGTTTTGTTGGGAATGTGATGAAGCACTTGCTAAAGAAAGACAGACACACAGGAATAAAAGTGAATAAGGAGGACTAATTACAATTAATGAATGATTGACTCATTTTCAGAACTCGCTGTCAGGGAAGCAGAACTCGTCCTCATACTCCGCTAAATCATCAGTCGGGGTTACTTCTGGTAACTGAGGAGAACTTTCCTCAGGTAGGTCGGTGTCCTCTTCTTCCTGCGTGGATTCTCGTACTCTGTAATCTGGTGGTATGAAGTGCTGGTTCATCTTTATCAAGGTGAGCCGCTCCACATTTGCGGGCAAGAGGCGGGACCTTTTGGAAGTCACAATGCCACCAGCAGAACTAAAAACACGTTCTGAGGACACGCTTGCGAGTGGGCAAGACAAGTAATTGATAGCCAGGTTGGTGAGCTCTCGCCATATTTTTCTTTTCCCATGCCAATACGCCAATGGGTCCTCAGTAATATTGACCTCTGTTGAGTCATCCATATAGGCTTGCACCATTGAAAGAATGTCCTCCCGGATTCCTGTACTTTGCACTTCTGTGTCCTTTCTAGGACAAGGAAACCCTAGCTGAGTTAGCCAACCCGCTTCAGACATATCGCCTGGGCCTGGTGCAGATGATACGGTTGCTGGTGTGGTTAACGGCTCAGAGGAAAAGACACTCACTTCTGCCACAGGCACAGATGCAGAAGTGCTTTTTTGGGACGCCTGATGGCCTGCTGATTCACTAGTAGTACTGTCTTCTCCTACAGTTTCCTTCCGCTCTCTTTCAAAACGAATGGCTGACTGAGCTAGCCAACCTTTGTACTCTGTAACATCAGATGTTTCAAAAGGAATTATTACTTTGCCAAACAATGGCTTTTTGTAACGTGGATCCAGAATAGTAGCACAAATGTAGTGCTGTTGTTTCTTGATATTTACAAGCCGTTCATTGCTAACTAGGCGTTGTAATAATCTCTGCGCCAACTCATGTGCTTCGTTCTTTCCAACGTCCTTTAATTGTGAAGACACCACCTTGACTTGGTGCTCGAGCTTCAGCAACAATGGGATAGCTTTGCTCAAAGAACAGTCCTCCCTGCTGACGTCACGCGTGAAGACCTCAAAAGGACGAAGCATGTCTGTCAGGCTTTTAACTAGCTGCCATTGCTCCACCGCTAGCATCATTTCTGTCGTATCACCACCCAGGTTGTAGAAATACTCATTGACTACTGGAAACAGCTCATGCAGACGCTCAAGCATGTAGAAGGTTGAGTTCCAACGTGTTGCCACCTCCTGGATAAGTGCTTTCACTGGCATTCTACGTTCATTTTGCTTGCGCCTCAGCTCCTTCCGGGCCTTAAAAGAATGGTTGAAATGTGTGCATATTCTTCTGCAGATGGTCAGTGTTTTGTCGACTGCAAGTTATTTTTTCAAAAAATTTTGCACAACAAGGTTGATACAGTGCGCCAAACACGGCACTCTGAAATAGAAACCGTCCTCCATGGCCTTAACTACATTCCTGCCATTATCTGTAGAAACATAACCAACCTTGCAATTTCTTGGGCGCAGCCATTGCGAGACCATTTTGTTAAAGTCAGCCAAAATGTTGACTGCAGTATGACTTTTCTCCATGCCAAACATGGCTAATGTTGCATGTTTACGAGCACCCTTAAAAATCTCGACCAAGTCACCACCTGCATTTATCTGTTTTATAACCCCTGAAAAAGAGACCCAGTGTGCAGTGATGCACATGTAATCAAGGGCTTGGCAACTGGTCCACATGTCTGTTGTCAGGTGTATAGTGTGAACAGCACTCTTCTGCAAAGCTGCCCCCACCAACTCAAGCACCTCTTTGTGTAGTGCTGGAACAGCAACCCTGGCAAAATAGTACCGGCTAGGAACCTTCCATTTAGGGGCCAATGTTGCCACGAGTTCAAGGAAACCCACACCTTCGACAAACGAAAAAGGGAGAAGGTCCACCGCTAGCATTTTTGCCAGCTTAGTGTTATACAGGCGTACAGTTGGGTGGTTGCGTTGAAATTGCGCATCTGAGGAGAACATGGCTGAAATGGTGCGCTGGACAAATTTACGGGATGATGCTGATGCCTTCTTCGACCCACTTCTGATCAGTGTTGACATTTTCCGCATTGGTGTGTCTCCCAGACTCTCAGTGTGCCTGCTATGTGTTACGGAGGGTGTGGTGCTGCCAGGGGTACTGGGTGCAACCGGACACATGTCTGACGCTTCTTCTACCTCCCCGTCATCTTCAGATGAAACACCTACTATGGGTATATTTTGGCCACTTGCCCTTTGGGATCGCTTTCCCTTGACGTTTGCTAGGTGCGGAAACCATTCGACAGCGTGCTTTCTTTCAAGATGACCTATCTGGCCTCCGGTTCCATAGTTGGTACCAGTCTTACCATGGCTAACACTAGTCTTACAAATGCAACAAACGGCTATGTTATCATACTTTTCATGGACACTAAAAAAGTTCCAAACTGGGGACTGGAAACTTCTGGTTTTGCCGCACGAGGTGATACTGCTGCCAATGCCAGATGAAGCAGTGGTGGATGAGCCTTGCAGACATCTACTGGGTTGTGCAATTATTGCAGCAACCTTACTTGAGGGAGTCGAGCTGGATGGAGTCCCCCTCTGGGGAGAAAATATGGGAGCTGTAGGTTTTGTTGAACTTGTGGTACTACTTGACTGCGTTGGTGGTGCTACCAGTGGCCCGTCGCCAGGGTAACGCTCAGCATGACGTCGGGATAGGGTATAAATGTCTGTCTGCTGCATGGCCAGTGTGGCTGGACTGACATGTGTGATGACTAGGTCATTGCTGTCATCCTGTTCAACAACATCAGAATGCACCACTTCATCAAGTCCGACGTTCGGATCCATAAGTATGAGCTTTCCGGGGCCCTTCCTTTTAACATGTGATACCTTTCGCAGCTCATGGTGTGCCTCCCTCTCAGACGTCGGAGATGGTTGCCAATCTAGATCCAGATCATCATCTGATGGAGCGGGGCTTGAAGAGGAACTTCTACACACCCTCCTTGATCTTTTCCTTGCTGGGGAGCTGGGAGAAAATGAATCATCAGGAGGAGTGGCTTCGTCTTCCTGACATGATACCCCGGCTCCAAAGTCAATTTCCTCCTGTGCCCCTACTTCTGGAAGAACAACCATTGTGGGCACTTGCACCGCTCCATGCGCCGCTACATGGGCATCTTCACTGACCTCTACTTGCAAGTCTCCATGGACCTCTCCTTCTCGGCCTTCTCCTTCTCGGCCTTCTCCTTCTCGGCCTTCTCCTTCTCGGCCTTCTCCTTCTCGGACAGCTCCTTCTCGGACAGCTCCTTCTCGGACAGTTCCTTCTCGGACAGCTCCTTCTCGGACAGCTCCTTCTCGGACAGCTCCTTGCGCATGTACTTCTGCTTGTACTAGTAGCCCATGCAGTTGTTGTTGCGGCTTTGGTTGTTGAATAGTACTTGTGAGATGAGTTAAAACCTGTGTTGATGGCGTGCTGCTACTTTCTTGCGATGATCCAACATCACTGGTCGTTGGTGATTCAACAACTAAACAGGCTACCTGTGCAGCACTCATGGTGGGCCTTTGTTTTTGTTGTTGTTTTTCCCCAAAAAATGTATTGGTTGAGCCACCAGTCTCCTTGGTAAGTGGTGCCACTTGCTTCTTCTTCTCCTTAGTAGAGACATCTCTCTTGCAAGAGGACTTACGGGCACCTCTTTTTGGAGCCATCTTCTTCAGATGTCGGAACAACAGGCCGCAGCAGCACTTCTTCCTGGCACTGATGCTCAACGATGATGCGGAGTTTTGTGCACCTAAAAGCAAACGAAGACAGAGGAACATCAGTAAATATATGTTGCATATGTAGCGCTTCAATAAACCGTTTGCAAGTAGGCATTTATGAATACACACGTGCACACCACACAATATTGAAATTTCAAAATTAGGATTTGCTAAATTTTTGGGAAACAGGAATTTAACATTGATCCAAGAGAGCACACACAGAGAGGGTTGTACTTTCATGTACCCCTGACTCCGCCTGGGCACAATGGGTGAAAGCAAGGCACAATGGGTGCAGGCCTATGTCTCAAAGCTCACTGCCTGCCTTAAAAATGGCCGCTTGACCCCCCCATCCACATGGCCAGGACCATGCCTCAAAATGGCCACCACCAACATAGCCAGCACCCAACCCCTACTCCAAAAAGTGAAAAAACACAACACAAATCAAATCACCACAATCCAATGCCATCCATCAAGTTTCAGAAGGCTTATGCTGCCTGCTGGTGGTTTTCCGGTGCAAAATTGCAATTTTTACAATTTCGCGAGTGCGAGATTGTTGCTTCACGGCGCGAAAGTGGCGAAAAACCAGCAAAATCCGCGAACAGACCGATTCTGGGCCCCCTGGGCATAATGGATGACATCAGAGCACAGTGGGTGCAGGCCTATGGCACAAAGCACACAAACTGGCTTAAAAATGGCCCCTAGACCCCCACCCACACGGGACCAGACAATAAAATGGCCCCCACCCACATAGCAAGCCCCCAACACCACCCCAAAAAGTCCTAAAACACACATAAATCACCACAATCCAATGCCATCCATGCCCTGGCCAGAATCATGTTAAAAAATAAATTCAACAAAACAGTTGTATCATGCATGCACCCATAAATAAGCCTGGTGGTTTTCAATTCATGTGCAGAATTGTAATTTTTACAATTTCGCGAGTGCGAGATTGTTGCTGCGCGGGACACGAGCAGTGCGAACACAAGCAAAAACATCCTCAGCTCGCGAACTTGCAGATTTTCCCCCCAAAAAAGTCGAAAAAAAAGCAACACACACAAAAATCACCACAAACAAACAACATCAACTTACTTCTTTGTGAAATCAAATTTCGAATCCAAAAGTAATCCAAAAGGCCTCAAATCCAAATATCCAGCAGCAACCACAAAAAGTAATCCTTCCCAGTCAAGATCGAAATCAAAGTGGCCAGGAAATGGAGGAGCTTGCTGGACAGGAACAGGAAGTTGGAGACTGGGGCACTTCCTTCACCCCACCCCTATGGGAGGAGCTTGCTGGACAGGAACAGGAAGTTGGAGACTGGGCCACTTCCTTTACAAATTTTTGTACTTTCGCTAGTGCGAGATTGTTCCTGCCCGCGCCGCGGACCGCGAGCAGCGCGAGCAGTGCGAACACAAACCAAAAATCCGCTTCGCGCGGATTTGCGTATTCTCGCCACATCCGCGAGAGTTCGCGGATTGCGGATTCTCCGAAAATACGACAAAATCCGCGAGCGTAACGGATTTTACGCCCATGCTTAGTGTGTTGTATTCTGTAGTATTTCAATTATTTTGTGTATCAGCGGAATTAACCATCTATCACTTTAACCATGTGAGTCTATGACATAGCTGTGTTCTATGCTGATGTGGTGGGGGTTCTGTAAAAGATCAGTTACTTACTGGCTGGAGAGGGAGCACCACCTACAGTCATGACCTCATGATATACACAACGTTACACCTACTATATGTGCCAAAGCCCCTTTAAAATATTTGGCGACGATCTCCAGTCAAGTACTACTGTCTCCAAGGTGGTGTACGGACCTGTGACCAGCGTAGATAATTTGAAGGACAATCCCTAAACAGAAGAAGTATTGACTATTCTGAAGTAAGGAGAGAAATAGAATTGCAGGGATCAGATATTATTGGTGTGGACAAAGAGGAACCCTCCGAATTGATTGAAATGTGCAGGTGCCGATTATTTTGATTTGTCCCCGTATGTCTTAAGTGTTCGCAAGTGAGAGCCGTTTGTGCACTAGCACTCCATTTTCGGCGCAAATTTGTCTTTCAAAGTGTCACAGCATTCTCTGTCTTGTGATCATCACATACCTTCTCGCGCAATAAAGTCACTGTCCACAACTTCTTAATCAGCAAGAAAGGCCACTTTATTAAGACATGTTATAAACAACACATCAAACCACTTCTTTATTTATTTATTTAATTACAAATTCAAACTGCTCTCAGCCTAACAGATCATTCCAGGCTCATCTCCTCTACCATACTTTTTAAGAAAGAAGTAAAAGCTATCCTCATGGCTAAATACACTTGAATTGTTCTTGGGGATTATTTTACAGACGATGTACCATTCAGTTATACTGATCTTTTATGCTTTTTTGTATGACTCGTATTATTGACCTGCCTGAGTGTTTACGCTTTTAATTATTTGTATCTGTGTCATTAGTGATGTATCTGGCTGACTATGTTCCCACATGTACCTTCCCCACCCCAATTGTTATTTACTCACACGCTGTTTCCTTTCTCTGTAAAGCGCTCTGATATCTGCGAAGATCTTGTTCGCGCTATATAAAACTTTCAAAATAAATAAATAAAATTCCTACCCACTGATAAACCCCCCACCGCGTTAACCCTAACCAAACCAGAAGCCCCTAACTCTTATGTATACCCCTTCCTTTCCTACAACTGCCTATTGAGGATGGACCAACCCGCTCCAGGCTGCAAACCCCCACTAAAATCCGCCCAAAAAGAAAAACAAGCTGTCTTAAAGTGGCAAAATAAAAAACCCAACTAAACCAGCACGTAAGCACTGGGAAAACAAAAAGGCCTACAGAAAAAAAGGGGGAAGGGTGGGTGGGACAAAAACGAACCTCGCCGCCCGCCTCCCTAGTGCGCAATGCTCCCTGGCCCTGCGCTGGCCCTAATTTCCCCACCTGGCCCTCACTAATCAGCACCCCACCTGCCGTGGCCATTGACTTGCGCGAACCTACCCGGGGAGAGACCGGCTCGCGCACGGCTCTCCCCGGGTCCCCCCTCGCGCAATAAAGTCACTGTCCACAACTTCTTAATCAGCAAGAAAGGCCACTTTATTAAGACAGGTTATAAACAACACATCAAACCACTTCTTTATTTATTTATTTAATTACTAATTCAAACTGCTCTCAGCCTAACAGATCAGCGCTACGAGGCCTTCGGGTAGTAATGCGCTTTACAAAACCCACTTTCATTTCATTTCATTTCATTTCATTCCTACCCACTGATAAACCCCCCACCAAGTTACCCTAACCAAACCAGAAGCCCTTAACTCTTATGTATACCCCTTCCTTTCCTACAACTGCCTATTGAGGATGGACCAACCCGCTCCAGGCTGCCCACCCCACACTAAAATCCGCCACCAAGGAAAACCTTTAGAGTTTTCCTGCCACACCCAAACACATAAACTGAACACTGAGAGCACCACAATTGAAAATCAAGAACTTTTGCAATGAAATTGCGTTACTCTAAAAGATAAAATGAGTGACCCATGCGAGAAAGGTGAACACCATCCTCACGAAATAGGTGCCATTCCGAAACCTGCAAATGAGGGTGAGCCAAAGCATAAATACAGAAATCATTACAAAAGTCTCATAGAACGGGTCAGCTTCTTCCGTGCTTTGTCCATCGCAGAATCATTCCTTGCACCAGTCCAGTGAAGTCGAGGCACACATTCTGTCCAGATTACCACGGTGCACGCCCATGCGTCTCTGAGTACCTCCAGATCCATTTGCCGTGTTTTAATCAAAGTTAAGCCAGATAAAGAGACCAGGTCGTTCTCACCCAGAAGAATGACTAGCAGGTCAGGCGGGCCCACACCCTTAATACCAAGAGTAGCCAGCAAAGGAAACAAACCCCCCCAACGCAGTCCTCCAATACCATGCCAAACAACCTCATGGGTTAAACTGTTAAGACCTAAAGATCGCCCACAAAGCTGTCCTTCTGCAGCCACTGCGGCCCACGACATGAAGGAGTGTCCAATAATCCACACCCTCCGGTTTAAGCCAGCCAGCCTGAGCCAGGGACCTAGTAGAAAAAGAAATGTTAACGAAGCAAAGATGTGCTACTTTCTCACATATTGCTCGCAACACCCCGACCTCCACCTCCCAATTCTCCAGATCTGAGACCAGTCCCACCCCTGACGGGCAGCCTCAGTCGCTGCCCCAATCCTAAAGGAATGGGTACCAAATTGTGAAGGCTCCAATCCCAGAGCTAACAATACCTTCCGTAACACAGCCAATAACTGGACAACTGTAACGGGACTGCCATCAGCGTGACAAAAGATCACACCAGACGAAAAAGCACAAGACTTCAAAAACACTCCCACTCACACACCGGGCAACAAGCCACAACACCACGCCTACCAAGAAAACCCACTTACCCCTACCCAGCTGGTCCGTTTTGGAAGCGCGCAAACAGATGCGCAACCTATCTGGTTCAAGAACCACTTCCCCACTGGTCATGCCCACGCTGGTGCGCAAGCCCAAAAGCTCAGAGGCCCGAAAGGCCCCCCCGAAAAAACAACCACACAAAACACAACCTAAATTTGAAATACTCAAACTCATCATAACAGCAACCCCTTAATTGAAACAATATTTGTTGGAGCAATCCAAAGTAACCGGCCGGCGCAAACACCTGGAAACAGACTGCAGCCTGCCAGGCCCTTCAAAACCTTGACCAACACCCCCCCACCGGATCTCTTCCCCACCCCAGCAGCCCATAAAAAGATACCCCCGCCAACTTGCCAGAGATGGCAACTTAAAAACACCAACAAACTCGTCACCCCAAATCCTAGACTTAGGTTTCTCCGAGAAGTGTGAACCTAACGGCATACCAATTCCAGATTAAGGCAACTTTTTGTGAACAGACTGGTCCCCTTCACTTGAAGTCATTGTTTGAGCATCATACCCTGTCCGCCCCGCTCGAACTGCGGTATCATCCCCTTGTGACTTAATTCACAGCAGCATGCCGCTGAGACAGCTTGGTAAGAGCAACTTGCTCACCAACATCCCCATCCCCAACACCAAGAGAACGAGTACGTTTGACGGGGAAACTCTCCCCTTGTTGCCACACAGACCACCACCCTTCCTGACCTTTAGGCAACTGCACCAACTTTTGTCGAAACACCGCAGAAATCCCCTTGGCGTGGCTTTGTGGAAGACGGAACTCTCACTGTTGCGTGGCCCGCACCAGACTCCTGCAAAAAACTAACAACATGGGATTGCCCCACACCCCCTTTCCAAACCCTTGGGGCAACATTTCTAACCTCCCCATCACGTACTTCTCCTTCTTCCAAATCATCATCGTCCATATCCCAATGCAAGACATCATCCTCAACATAATTTCCACTTCCACCAGGAATCTCCCCATCTCCCACACCTCCATCCTAATACTCCCATTGGATACCATCACTGCGCACTGCGTCCTGTTCCTGAAAAGAGGAATCCGCTCCAGAAACCTCTTCCGCTCTCCCCTCCCCAAAAAATCGCCGTTGGGGCAGCCCGCAACAGAGTCCCCTGTCCGCACACGTGAAATGACGGCATCGTCCCCTCCAAACTTATTATTCACATCAGCTTGCCTCACAAGCAGCGTTTGAAGAGCAACTTGCTCCCCAACAACCTCATCCCCAATACCAATAGATCTAGTACGGAACTGGGAGACTCTCCCCTTGTTGCCAAACAGACCACCAGCCTTCCTTACCTTTCGACACCGCGACATTCTCTGTTGAAACAACTCAGTGTCCCCTGGACGCGACTTGATTGACGATGATACTGAACTTTTGCATGTTCCGCACAGGACTCCTGCAAAATACTGAGAGAAACAGATTGCCCCAACACACCCCTCTCATTTGTGACTTGAATATGTGCTACATCCTCAATTCGTAATTCACCCCCCTCCATGTTATCATTAGAGACATCCAAAATAAGGTCATCATCATGTCAAACATAAACCCCACAGCCCCTAGGCAACTTGCCATCACCAAGTCCCAACGTTAGAATGCCATTGGATAACTTCGCTGCGCACTGCGCCTCACATTCCAGAAGAGAAATCCGCTCCAGATCCCCTTCCAGTGCCCTCCACCCCAGACTGAAACGCCTCCTGCTCAGCCCGTACCTGTGTCCTGTCAGCCGAGGACCGACGCACTGTAGCTGTATCCTTGCCGTTGTAGCCGCTCAAGCCAGACTGCACCGTACTGATATACCCACAAACCCCCGCCGCATCAGTGGAAACAACTGCGCATGAATCGCCACCTGGAGCAGGCTCCCGGACAAGGACACCGCAGCATGCATAGAGTCAGGCCCAACCACCTTGCTTCCCAAAGGAAAAGTAGCGTAGCTCGGTGGCAACACACCCCCATGCCCCACAAACAAGCCGACGGAGGAAACAAGTGAACCAAGGGCCCCAGGCTGAACCTGCTGGGAGAGGGGGACCGCACATAAGCCCTGCCAATTAAGTGGAGAGACGTTGCGAAAACCTGGGCCATAGTACCCAGAGCCATGCCGATGTGACGCTTAGAGTATATCCATTCGTATCCCCTCCCTATGTATAGAGAGATAACTCTAAGCACTAGTATATGCATTAGCCCTCTGTACTCTACAATTCCTAAGTAACACGTAGAGTATACCCAGGCGTATCCCATCCCAAGTATACAGATATAACTATAAGCACCAGCCTCCTCATTGTGCGACCCTACAGCCTGCACCCTCACAAGTTCCCTCTGTGCATCCCCCATGCAACTCATGCAAAACTTAAAGTTATATATGTATGTAGTTAGTCAGCCATTCACGCGTTTCCAGAAAGCGCAAACCCCACCCGAAGGCGCCAGAGCGCTCCCCCAAAAAGAACAGACTATTACATGAGGAGAACATTACACGTGAACAGATTACAAAAAGCAGACGTTAAGTAACATGAGGTAAAAGAGACAATTGTGAAAAAAAACTAAATACATGGGTAGCAAAAGCGCCAGGAGGAAAAAGTGACAAATGTGCAGGTTACAAAGGAAAACAAAGAACAAGCAGAGGTATAATACTGCAATATAAGCTAGACAACCAGGCACAAGCATAAACGGAATGTAGGCCATGGGGGCACCTCTGCAAGTATCAAAGGCAAACAAATGTGAGAGGAAGCATACTGTGTGTTACAAGGTAAAAAAGGTGTGTGCAAGGTACAAAAAGGTTCCCAACATGAGTACAAAGAGAATACAGCAGTTGCAATCTGGCGTCCATGCAAAGCCCTCCGACACCCCCGGGGAAAACCCGCGCCACACAAAACCGCATCAATAAAACAGAGAGAAATAAATAAAGGAACAGCCGAGCGAGGGCTGCTCCCAATAACCAGGTTCCTCCCCTGCCTCCCCCGGGCTCCAGAAGCTGAACGTGGAACCCCATGTCAAACTCCCCGCCCCGCACCCGAGCAGCCCGACCAAAGGACCCCCCCCCCACTGCCACCAGACGCACCCCCACGGACCTCTGCCCCAGAAGGGACAGAACGTACCTGCGCAGGAGCGCCCATGAGAAGGGGGGGTCACCATCCGACGGGGGCGGGGGACTCGGCAGACCCCATCCAGCTGCAGAAGGGGCATGGCGGCAGCACCATGCTCTCCGTCCCGTTGCGGTGCCAAAAAGGCCGGCACCGCTATAGCCACTCCTCCAGCCGCAGTCAGGAAAGGGCGCCCATGCCCGACCCCCGCCGCACCAGAAACTCCAGGGAAGAGAAGGTCCACGCGTCCCGCTCCACGGAGGACCAGAATGGCCCGCCGTACCACCGCAGACTCCTCCACTGCACCACACAAAAACGAACCTCGCCGCCCGCCTCCCTAGTGCGCAATGCTCCCTTGCCCTGCGCTGGCCCTAATTCCCCCACCTGGCCCTCACTGATCAATACCCCACCTGCCGTGGCCATTGACTTGTGCAAACCTACCCGGGGAGAGACAGGTTCGCGCACGGCTCTCCCCGGGTCCCCCCGTGTAGCGCTTTTCTTGGCGTCAGACGATTGTCCCTGGGTTTGTTCAGGCAGACTGTAGAGCATGTGATGTGAAGAAACCCAATGTTATCATGCACAACGTCGGATCAACAGACCGGTTCGCGCACGGCTCTCCGCGGGTCCCCCCGTGTAGCGCTTTTCTTGGCGTCAGACGATTGTCCCTGGGTTTGTTCAGGCAGACTGTAGAGCATGTGATGTGAAGAAACCCAATGTTATCACGCACAACGTCGGATCAACTTGATTACACATGACGTTGGCGGCCATTTTCATAATCCGGTATAGTTTCTAGCCGACTTCCCTGTCAGCTGTTGTACGGACATCGGAACGAGGAAACTGTTTCTATTTTTATGAATCCGACAAAGAAGAGTGGAGCAACGACAATAGTGTACAGAGTGACTATGGCATGAGGAGGTACTGTGGAGTTTTTGAAAATAAAAGGAGAAACAGGAAAAAGAGAGTTTCACTCTACGATGATGGTCACACCATTTTGAGGCAGTGACCTTATATTGTCAGCGCCTTCATTGTAATAAATCTGCGGTGATAGACACACCTTCATTTCAACGCTGAGTGTACAATTTTGCAGTCCACTGTGTAAAAAAACTAAATAGATAACCGAGTCAATAATATGGAGGCTGCAATCATTGCTCCCCCAGTTTACCATGCACAAACTGGAGCTCCACCTATTGAGTAGGAGGAGTGGATAGAGATTTTTGAAAATTATATAGAAGCATTGGATGGTAGGGAATTTGGTAATGCAAGAAAGAAAGCTTTATTACTTAGCACACTTAAAAGGAAGGTCAACATATTTTTAAGTACTTACCGGTAGCTGCAGGCAATAATGGTCAACCCATTATAAATGTTTATTTGGAAGCAAAAGTAAGGCTAGAAAGAAAGTTCGCTTAGAAAGTCAATATATGGATGTGTAGACACAAATTTTACACTCAACCCCCAAAAATAGATGAGTTAGTAGATCAATGTGTGGCAAGATTGCGTGAATTATCAGTTAAGTGCCAGTTTGCAAACATGAGGGAAGAAATGATTTGTGACCAGTTGATAGTACAGTGCAAAAACAAGAAGATGAAGGAAATGTTATGGGCAGCCAAGAACCCGTCATTACATGATGCAGTAGAGATAGCGAAAGTTGTAGAACAGTCTAACTAATGTATGAGGGAGATGGAAAAGAAGGATGGTAATATAGGAATGATGTGTGTTGAAGGTGAGGGTGCAATAAATCCTACAGCAAAGATGTAAAGAAAAATGGGTTTACCAAAAAATGGGCTGCTTTACACTTGCTAGAGCACTTGATGGTTTTAAACAACACGATAGGGTGTACTCCAGGTGTGGGAGTGGGTTTCATGTTGCAGATTATAATTTTTCTTATACTTAGTGAAAAGAGTGTAGGCGGGGTGGCAGGACATTTTGCCCGCATGTGCAGAGTGAACAATAAAGCTAAAGTAGGAGCTGTTCAAGAAAGTGGATTGGACAGTGATGAAGAAATTGGACATGACAGAATATTATGAGGATAATTATAGAACGTCAAGACCCAAGGCAACTTTTACAGTTGAGGGGAAGTCAGTTCAATTCATAGTTCATTCAGGCTCCCTTTATAATACAGTGCCAAAAAAGATGTTGCTGAACATTGGCTCATGTGGGGTTCATGTATACAAAGATTTGTTTTGAAGGAAGGTCAATCGAAGGAAAGATTTATGTGGCTGAAAGTGGTCCCCCGATCTTTGGTTTCAATATGATTTGGACTATTGCATGTCACCCTAAGATGTAGGGAAAACGTGGAAGCACTAGTTGTATAATTTTTTTATAACTAAACCCTTCTGCTGTGCAGAAACAATATGCTGATAGTGCCACCATATGGTGTACTCTCATAAACAAGTGCTGTTGTGTAAAAATGAGTGCGGGTCGTGAGCAACGGGAAACACCGGCACAAATTAAGCACTGCATATGACACTTTTACATTAATTATCAAGAGGGGGGTGGATCACTTGTCCTGCTTAACCCGGATTAATCGGTATTCGTTGCATCCCTTGGTAAAAGAACCCTCATGCCCTCGAGTTGATCAACGTAATTAAGCGGTATATCTTGTTTCTCCGCTTTGGCACTCGGGTATCTGCATAATCATCGGGTTTTTTTAGGTATGCAGCCTCCACCTGGAGGTTTTTAGATCCAAGGTTGTGCAGTAGTGTCCAGTGATAGTGGAAGTGGTGATGTTTAAAATAACACAGGATCCAGAGAACGAACTTTATTAGTCTGGGTTCTGGGTTAACAAAGTTGAAAACTTTTTGGTATGCGTAATGGGAATATTAGGATTCTCTACGCTACCTGTCTTCGTGTTTATAAAAAGGTCGACATGTTTCAGCCCTTTCGTCAATCGATCAGTGGGCTTTCTTCAGGACCAAGGTGAGTAAGTGTGAAGAAGATAACTTTATCCCTTCCTTTCAGAGTTACACTTTTCGTGCCTATAGAAAAAGATATTGCCTTGGAATTAAAGGAACGTCTTATTTTATGTGAATACATTCTATATGTGAATGGTTAAAAACATTATATACAACGTTTATTACTAGTTTACCCACACTACCACTTTAGGCAACCACATACTCTTATCTAGCCTTTTCAAGTTGGGTTGTTCTCATTATTCATACTATCAGTTTCCTGTTAGTTTATAAATGACTGATATTGTTGTTCCTATTGCAACTATGTTACTCTAGATGTTATTGAGCTCAGAGTTTTAATTTGAATGACAAATGGTAAAAAAGAGGAATTTTCAGATTCCCCTTCACTTCACATTTACGTAATTATATCTATCATGTCTTTTACCAGGTCTATGTGTCACTCTACAGAATGATTTCTTATCTCTCATCCAGCTTTGTAGTCCAAAGGGTCTCATGTAATAATTGCTCGAATTTGTATATTCTTAGCCTATATAGATCCTAATTTAAATACAGATCTAGTGGGGTGGGGCTGTATTTCAGGGCGTTCTACTTCGTATGCATGTTATAGCAGTTCTAACAGTTCTAAGAAATCCCATCGTTGCACCTACCTCCTCACGTTTCATTACGTGCTTCCTCGGGTGCCCATACAGTCAATTGACGGCCTTTCACTATATTTTAAGAAGAGAGGGAGTTGGTGAGAACCAAGTTTAGAGTTATTGCGGTACTTATCTTATTTCGAGCGTCCTCGCCGATGTTTTACCTCGTGGTCCGTCATACGCTGCTTGTGCTGACTCTGCCGATGGAAACCCGGTATGGTTTCTCGGCTTTAAGGCACCTTTTTCATTCTCAAAATCTTCATGGTGAATGAAGACAGACTCTATCGTTACTGGAGTCAGAGAATTGTATGAGGAAAGACTTGCGTGATAAATATATTGTGATGTAGTGAAAAACTTTCTCATATTGAAACCATTATTCTTCGGATGATTTAGTGTTGAATTAATTATGCGAACAATTTATATCTTATATTTAGTTCGCATATCTAGTTCGTTTTTCTTTATCAAATATTTTGGAACCGTTTTTCGATTGATTAGCCAATTGTTGTATATTATTCATTCATAAATTGAGAATTAAAGATTAGAAAATAGAAAAAATTGAAAAAACAGAAAAAACAGAGAGGATAGGAAAAAGGAACAATAGGTCCAATAGGACTCTACTTAGATAATCATTATCTTAGTGAAGGAATATTCATGTCTTTGTGTGAATGATGATCATTCAGGCAAGCTCTACTTAAGGAGTCTAATAGTGTCTATCGGTGCATGCTTGCCCAAGGAACAGTGTCGTTCAGTCCTTGTACATCTGTGCCCAAACGATGTACCCATCTTTGCTCTTTTTCGAATAGGATACGTTCCGCATTGTGATCTTTTATTTGAAGTGTTTCAAGTATTAGCCAATGTATATCATCCACTGTGTGGCCCTTTTCCAGATAGTGTGTGGCCATTTTTGTTGTTGTTTTTTTACATTTGACGTTGCTGCGATGCTCGCAGATTCTCTGTTTGGCCTTGCGGCATGTCATTCCTATGTAGTTCAGGCCGCAGGGACATGTGATCATGTAGATCACATGACTTGTATTACAATTTGTGTGTGTCCGTATTGTCCACTTGAAGTTTGGCAAAAGTTCCAATTCCTTCGTTGGTTTGGTTAACGGGCACACTGAGCAAGTCTCGCATGGAAAGTGTCCCATTATTGGTGGTAGGTCCCAGAGTGTTGTCTGACTTCGTAGGGCCTGTGGTTTGGGTCTTGTATGGACCAGTTGGTCCTTCAAGTTTGTTGTCCTTCTATTGGCAAAGCGTGGTTTTGGCCAGTTGATGCTCGCAGAGGTCAAAATTCGCCAATGTTTGTTTATCATTTTCTTAACTTGATTTGCCACTGGGCTATACGTGGTGACACATGTGAGGAGATTTTCTCCTTCTGGTCTTGTTGTTTCCTCGAGGAGGTTCTCATGGTTCTGGTTCCTTGCTCTTTTTTTGCATTTTTTGATTGTTCTTTGTGGGTAGTCTCGTGCTGTAAGTTTTGTGCATAGGTCATTTGCCTGGCTTTGGTAGTCTGATATTCTACTACAGTTCCTCCGCAGTCGTAAAAATTGACTATAGGGAAGGTTTTCCCTTAACGGGCGCGGAAGGTAACTGTTAAATGACAAAAGGCTGTTTTTGGCCGTTGGTTTGAAGAATGTTTTTGTGTGTAGATGATCATCCTCAACCCATATTGTGATGTCTAAAAAGTCAATACTTTTCTTGTCAGCAACATAGGTGAATTTCAACCATTCGTCTTGCATGTTCAACCAAGTGTGGAATTTGATCAGACTTTCATTATCACCCTCCCAAATTAAAAGGATGTCGTCAATATAACGTCTCCAAAAGTGTATCTGGTGCAGGTAGGGGTTTTGGCATGCCTGTACGAATTGTTTCTCAAAATTACTGACGTAAAGTCCGGCCACACTTGGAGCAAAGGTACTCCCCATGGAAGTACCATGGCGTTGTCTATACATTGTGTTCTCATACTCGAAGAAATTCTCCGTCAGTGTCAAATTACAGCATTCAAGAACAAAGTGTCGAGGTGTTTTAAATTTCCACTCTTGTTCAAATAGGAGATTCTCCAGGGTTTCCAAAGTTTTCCTTTGTGGCAGGCTAGTATATAGACTTTCTACGTCCAGTCCTACCAAGATCATTGTGTCCTCTGAGTAAGTTGTCTGTGTAAATTGGTTCAGCAGGTCTCTTGTATCTTTTAGGTAGGCGGGAGTACGTTGTACCATTGGTTTTAGGTATTCATCTGCAAATTGTGATAATGGTTCCAGGACAGACCCAATGCCAGAAACAATGGGTCTGCCTGGTGGAGGTTGGCGGGCTTTATGGATTTTTGGAAGGGAATAAAAGTACGGTATCCTTGGTGTTTTTGTCATGAGGAATTCTCCTTCTTTCTTTGTAATCCAGTTATTTACTTCCGCTTCCTCTATCATCAAACCAATTGTTCGTTGTAATCTGGGGGTTGGATCTGTTGTTATTACCTCATAGAATCGGTTGTCCGAAAGGAGGTCAAGGCATTGTTGTTGGTAGCTGGCTTTACTCAGCAGGACTATTCCACCCCCTTTGTCCGCTGGTTTTATCACGATTGTTTCATCATTCTTCAGATTATTCAATGCTTGGCGTTCAAGTCTTGTCATGTTCTGAAAAGTTTTCGTAGGGTCTTTATTCAGTGTGTCCAGTTTTTTCATCACGGCTTGTTCGAATGTCCCAATCTCCATTGGTACCGGGGAATTTAGTGGGCAGAATTTGGATTTTACACGTAGTTGGGTATCTCCCTCTGTAGGTGGCGGAGTCTGATTGGAGAAGAAGGCCTTCAGTTTTAATTTCCGGCAAAATTCGGAAACCTCACATTTTGTTCTGAAGATGTCAACTGTTGGTGTCGGGACAAAGCCTAAGCCTTTGTTCAGGACAGTTGTCTCATCCTCTGATAGGATCCTGTCTGACAGATTTACGACGAGGGTGCTGTACTCGGGCCTGCTTTTGCTTTTGTCACGCTCCTGGTTTGGTATTGGCGTGTTTGATCTGACCATGTCACTCCTCTCCGTCGTTGGTTCTGTGGGGCACGGCCTCCCCCTAAAAAAGGAACTCGTTGATTGTAATTCTGTCCATTTCTTGGTTGATATTGTTGTGGGTTCATCATCGGGGGGCCAGGAAAAAATGGGTTCATCCATCCCTGAAAATTTGGATGGTATGGTTGGAAGGTTGGTGGACCCATTTGTTGTTGTGGCCACATATTTCGTCCTCTACGGTTACCTCTCCGATTGTAATTTCCTCTTCTATTTGTGTTTTGTTGATCGTCTCCACCAGAGTCACTACCGTCTCCAGATATGCTACTGTTTGAGCCGTAATTAGATGAGTTGTCAACGGTTTTATAGTCTTTACTACTATAAGGATGTATTTTTTCTAAAGAGAATTTCTTTAGTTCTTTTTCCAATTTCTGCATCTTTGATTGTGTTAGAAATTCTTCCATTTCACTCATTTCTTTGTTTATTTGATCCAGGGATGTTTTGTAAATTGTTATATGGACCATGTTGTTCAATTGAGTTTCTAATACTCGAATTTTGATTGTAAGCTCATATTTAAGTCAGCTCGCTGTTTTTATAATTAGGACTAAATAGTCACGGGTACATTTCCAGGATATTGCAGACCAGTCCTTTGGGAAAGCCAAGTCTTTCAGAAAAATGCGTGGCGAGTTTGTTACCCAAAGTCCTCGGGGAGCTGCATTTGCTCTCAAATATTCGGTCATGATGATTCCATGGACCATTGTTCTTACTTGTTCTTTTTTCAAATCCGTAAGTTCATCCCATTCACTTGTGTTGGCTAGAGTTTGAGTCAGATTCCCTTCAGCTCGGAGCGGTGGGTTAGCTAGTATGGCGTCGATCTCTTCTGCAGAGTAGCTCAGGCCGAAATTTCCTGCCATATTTTTCTCAGGACGTCTGGCTACTCATGCACTCTTTATTCTCAGTACCTATCAGCCAGTAGTGTAGTTTTTACTTTTTCACTCCCACTGCTGTTCGCAGCTCAGTATTCGTGATCAATGTAAGGAGAAGGAAATACTTCGATCCATCCAGTTTCCTTGTGTTAACATTAATTATCAAGAGGGGGGTGGATCACTTGTCCTGCTTAACCCGGATTAATCGGTATTCGTTGCGTCCCTTGGTAAAAGAACCCTCATGCCCTCGAGTTGATCAACGTAATTAAGCGGTATATCTTGTTTCTCCGCTTTGGCACTCGGGTATCTGCATAATCATCGTTTTTTTTTTAGGTATGCAGCCTCCACCCGGAGGTTTTTAGATCCAAGGTTGTGCAGTAGTGTCCAGTGATAGTGGAAGTGGTGATGTTTAAAATAACACAGGATCCAGAGAACGAACTTTATTAGTCTGGGTTCTGGGTTAACAAAGTTGAAAACTTTTTGGTATGCGTAATGGGAATATTAGGATTCTCTACGCTACCTGTCTTCGCGTTTATAAAAAGGTCGACATGTTTCAGCCCTTTCGTCAATTGATCAGTGGGCTTTCTTCAGGACCAAGGTGAGTAAGTGTGAAGAAGATAACTTTATGCCTTCCTTTCAGAGTTACACTTTTCGTGCCTATAGAAAAAGATATTGCCTTGGAATTAAAGGAACGTCTTATTTTATGTGAATACATTCTATATGTGAATGGTTAAAAACATTATATACAACGTTTATTACTAGTTTACCCACGCTACCACTTTAGGCAACCACATACTCTTATCTAGCCTTTTCAAGTTGGGTTTTTCTCATTATTCATACTATCAGTTTCCTGTTAGTTTATAAATGACTGATATTGTTGTTCCTATTGCAACTATATTACTCTAGATGTTATTGAGCTCAGAGTTTTAATTTGAATGACAAATGGTAAAAAAGAGGAATTTTCAGATTCCCCTTCACTTCACATTTACGTAATTATATCTATCATGTCTTTTACCAGGTCTATTTGTCACTCTACAGAGTGATTTCTTATCTCTCATCCAGCTTTGTAGTCCAAAGGGTCTCATGTAATAATTGCTCGAATTTGTATATTCTTAGCCTATATAGATCCTAATTTAAATACAGATCTAGTGGGGTGGGGCTGTATTTCCGGGCGTTCTACTTCGTATGCATGTTATAGCAGTTCTAACAGTTCTAAGAAATCCCATCGTTGCACCTACCTCCTCACGTTTCATTAAGTGCTTCCTCGGGTGCCCATACAGTCAATTGACGGCCTTTCACTACATTTTAAGAAGAGAGGGAGTTGGTGAGAACCAAGTTTAGAGTTATTGCGGTACTTATCTTATTTCGAGCGTCCTCGCCGATGTTTTACCTCGTGGTCCGTCATACGCTGCTTGTGCTGACTCTGCCGATGGAAATCCGGTATGGTTTCTCGGCTTGACGGCACCTTTTTCATTCTCAAAATCTTCATGGTGAATGAAGACAGACTCTATCGTTACTGGAGTCAGAGAATTGTATGAGGAAAGACTTGCGTGATAAATATATTGTGATGTAGTGAAAAACTTTCTCATATTGAAACCATTATTCTTCGGATGATTTAGTGTTGAATTAATTATGCGAACAATTTATATCTTATATTTAGTTAGCATATCTAGTTCGTTTTTCTTTATCAAATATTTTGGAACCGTTTTTCGATTGATTAGCCAATTGTTGTATATTATTCATTCATAAATTGAGAATTAAAGATTAGAAAATAGAAAAAATAGAAAAAACAGAAAAAACAGAGAGGATAGGAAAAAGGAACAATAGGTCCAATAGGACTCTACTTAGATAATCATTATCTTAGTGAAGGAATATTCATGTCTTTGTGTGAATGATGATCAATCAGGCGAGCTCTACTTAAGGAGTCTAATAGTGTCTATCGGTGCATGCTTGCCCAAGGAACAGTGTCGTTCAGTCCTTGTACATCTGTGCCCAAACGATGTACCCACCTTTGCTCTTTTTCGAATATGATACGTTCCCCATTGTAATCTTTTATTTGAAGTGTTTCAAGTATTAGCCAATGTATATCATCCACTGTGTGGCCCTTTTCCAGATAGTGTGTGGCCATTTTTGTTGTTGTTTTTTTACATTTGACGTTGCTGCGATGCTCGCAGATTCTCTGTTTGGCCTTGCGGCACGTCATTCCTATGTAGTTCAGGCCGCAGGGACATTTGATCATGTAGATCACATGACTTGTATTACAATTTGTGTGTGTCCGTATTGTCCACTTGAAGTTTGGCAAAAGTTCCAATTCCTTCGTTGGTTTGGTTAACGGGCACACTGAGCAAGTCCCGCATGGAAAGTGTCCCATTATTGGTGGTAGGTCCCAGAGTGTTGTCTGACTTCGTAGGGCCTGTGGTTTGGGTCTTGTATGGACCAGTTGGTCCTTCAAGTTTGTTGTCCTTCTATTGGCAAAGCGTGGTTTTGGCCAGTTGATGCTCGCAGAGGTCAAAATTCGCCAATGTTTGTTTATCATTTTCTTAACTTGATTTGCCACTGGGCTATACGTGGTGACACATGTGAGGAGATTTTCTCCTTCTGGTCTTGTTGTTTCCTCGAGGAGGTTCTCACGGTTCTGGTTCCTTGCTCTTTTTTTGCATTTTTTGATTGTTCTTTGTGGGTAGTCTCGTGCTGTAAGTTTTGTGCATAGGTCATTTGCCTGGCTTTGGTAGTCTGATATTCTACTACAGTTCCTCCGCAGTCGTAAAAATTGACTATAGGGAAGGTTTTCCCTTAACGGGCGCGGATGGTAACTGTTAAATGACAAAAAGCTGTTTTTGGCCGTTGGTTTGAAGAATGTTTTTGTGTGTAGATGATCATCCTCAACCCATATTGTGATGTCTAAAAAGGCAATACTTTTCTTGTCAGCAACATAGGTGAATTTCAACCATTCGTCTTGCATGTTCAACCAAGTGTGGAATTTGATCAGACTTTCATTATCACCCTCCCAAATTAAAAGGATGTCGTCAATATAACGTCTCCAAAAGTGTATCTGGTGCAGGTAGGGGTTTTGGCATGCCTGTACGAATTGTTTCTCAAAATTACTGACGTAAAGTCCGGCCACACTTGGAGCAAAGGTACTCCCCATGGAAGTACCATGGCGTTGTCTATACATTGTGTTCTCATACTCGAAGAAATTCTCCGTCAGTGCCAAATTACAGCATTCAAGAACAAAGTGTCGAGGTGTTTTAAATTTCCACTCTTGTTCAAATAGGAGATTCTCCAGGGTTTCCAAAGTTTTCCTTTGTGGCAGGCTAGTATATAGACTTTCTACGTCCAGTCCTACCAAGATCATTGTGTCCTCTGAGTAAGTTGTCTGTGTAAGTTGGTTCAGCAGGTCTCTTGTATCTTTTAGGTAGGCGGGAGTACGTTGTACCATTGGTTTTAGGTATTCATCTGCAAATTGTGATAATGGTTCCAGGACAGACCCAATGCCAGAAACAATGGGTCTGCCTGGTGGAGGTTGGCGGGCTTTATGGATTTTTGGAAGGGAATAAAAGTACGGTATCCTTGGTGTTTTTGTCATGAGGAATTCTCCTTCTTTCTTTGTAATCCAGTTATTTACTTCCGCTTCCTCTATCATCAAACCAATTGTTCGTTGTAAACTGGGGTTTGGATCTGTTGTTATTACCTCATAGAATCGGTTGTCCGAAAGGAGGTCAAGGCATTGTTGTTGGTAGCTGGCTTTACTCAGCAGGACTATTCCACCCCCTTTGTCCGCTGGTTTTATCACGATTGTTTCATCATTCTTCAGATTATTCAATGCTTGGCGTTCAAGTCTTGTCATGTTCTGAAAAGTTTTCGTAGGGTCTCTATTCAGTGTGTCCAGTTCTTTCATCACGGCTTGTTCGAATGTCCCAATCTCCATTGGTACCTGGGAATTTAGTGGGCAGAATTTGGATTTTACACGTAGTTGGGTATCTCCCTCTGTAGGTGGCGGAGTCTGATTGGAGAAGAAGGCCTTCAGTTTTAATTTCCGGCAAAATTCAGAAACCTCACATTTTGTTCTGAAGATGTCAACTGTTGGTGTCGGGACAAAGCCTAAGCCTTTGTTCAGGACAGTTGTCTCATCCTCTGATAGGATCCTGTCTGACAGATTTACGACGAGGGTGCTGTACTCGGGCCTGCTTTTGCTTTTGTCACGCTCCTGGTTTGGTATTGGCGTGTTTGATCTGACCATGTCACTCCTCTCCGTCGTTGGTTCTGTGGGGCACGGCCTCCCCCTAAAAAAGGAACTCGTTGATTGTAATTCTGTCCATTTCTTGGTTGATATTGTTGTGGGTTCATTATCGGGGGGCCAGGAAAAAATGGGTTCATCCATCCCTGAAAATTTGGATGGTATGGTTGGAAGGTTGGTGGACCCATTTGTTGTTGTGGCCACATATTTCGTCCTCTACGGTTACCTCTCCGATTGTAATTTCCTCTTCTATTTGTGTTTTGTTGATCGTCTCCACCAGAGTCACTACCGTCTCCAGATATGCTACTGTTTGAGCCGTAATTAGATGAGTTGTCAACGGTTTTATAGTCTTTACTACTATAAGGATGTATTTTTTCTAAAGAGAATTTCTTTAGTTCTTTTTCCAATTTCTGCATCTTTGATTGTGTTAGAAATTCTTCCATTTCACTCATTTCTTTGTTTATTTGATCCAGGGATGTTTTGTAAGTTGTTATATGGACCATGTTGTTCAATTGAGTTTCTAATACTCAAATTTTGATTGTCAGCTCATCTTTAAGTCTGCTCGCTGTTTTTATAATTAGGACTAAATAGTCACGGGTACATTTCCAGGATATTGCAGACCAGTCCTTTCGGAAAGCCAAGTCTTTCAGAAAAATGCGTGGCGAGTTTGTTACCCAAAGTCCTCGGGGAGCTGCATTTGCTCTCAAATATTCGGTCATGATGATTCCATGGACCATTGTTCATACTTGTTCTTTTTTCAAATCCGTAAGTTCATCCCATTCACTTGTGTTGGCTAGAGTTTGAGTCAGATTCCCTTCAGCTCGGAGCGGTGGGTTAGCTAGTATGGCGTCGATCTCTTCTGCAGAGTAGCTCAGGCCGAAATTTCCTGCCATGTTTTTCTCAGGACGTCTGGCTACTCATGCACTCTTTATTCTCAGTACCTATCAGCCAGTAGTGTAGTTTTTACTTTTTCACTCCCACTGCTGTTCGCAGCTAAGTATTCGTGATCAATGTAAGGAGAAGGAAATACTTCGATCCATCCAGTTTCCTTGTGTTAACATTAATTATCAAGAGGGGGTAGATCACTTGTCCTGCTTAACCCGGATTAATCGGTATTCGTTGCGTCCCTTGGTAAAAGAACCCTCATGCCCTCGAGTTGATCAACGTAATTAAGCGGTATATCTTGTTTCTCCGCTTTGGCACTCGGGTATCTGCATAATCATCGGGTTTTTTTAGGTATGCAGCCTCCACCCGGAGGTTTTTAGATCCAAGGTTGTGCAGTAGTGTCCAGTGATAGTGGAAGTGGTGATGTTTAAAATAACACAGGATCCAGAGAACAAACTTTATTAGTCTGGGTTCAGGGTTAACAAAGTTGAAAACTTTTTGGTATGCGCAATGGGAATATTAGGATTCTCTACGCTACCTGTCTTCGTGTTTATAAAAAGGTCGACATGTTTCAGCCCTTTCGTCAATCGATCAGTGGGCTTTCTTCAGGACCAAGGTGAGTAAGTGTGAAGAAGATAACTTTATCCCTTCCTTTCAGAGTTACACTTTTCGTGCCTATAGAAAAAGATATTGCCTTGGAATTAAAGGAACGTCTTATTTTATGTGAATACATTCTATATGTGAATGGTTAAAAACATTATATACAACGTTTATTACTAGTTTACCCACGCTACCACTTTAGGCAACCACATACTCTTATCTAGCCTTTTCAAGTTGGGTTGTTCTCATTATTCATACTATCAGTTTCCTGTTAGTTTATAAATGACTGATATTGTTGTTCCTATTGCAACTATATTACTCTAGATGTTATTGAGCTCAGAGTTTTAATTTGAATGACAAATGGTAAAAAAGAGGAATTTTCAGATTCCCCTTCACTTCACATTTACGTAATTATATCTATCATGTCTTTTACCAGGTCTATTTGTCACTCTACAGAGTGATTTCTTATCTCTCATCCAGCTTTGTAGTCCAAAGGGTCTCATGTAATAATTGCTCGAATTTGTGTATTCTTAGCCTATATAGATCCTAATTTAAATACAGATCTAGTGGGGTGGGGCTGTATTTCAGGGCGTTCTACTTCGTATGCATGTTATAGCAGTTCTAACAGTTCTAAGAAATCCCATCGTTGCACCTACCTCCTCACGTTTCATTACGTGCTTCCTCGGGTGCCCATACAGTCAATTGACGGCCTTTCACTACATTTTAAGAAGAGAGGGAGTTGGTGAGAACCAAGTTTAGAGTTATTGCGGTACTTATCTTATTTCGAGCGTCCTCGCCGATGTTTTACCTCGTGGTCCGTCATACGCTGCTTGTGCTGACTCTGCCGATGGAAACCCGGTATGGTTTCTCGGCTTGACGGCACCTTTTTCATTCTCAAAATCTTCATGGTGAATGAAGACAGACTCTATCGTTACTGGAGTCAGAGAATTGTATGAGGAAAGACTTGCGTGATAAATATATTGTGATGTAGTGAAAAACTTTCTCATATTGAAACCATTATTCTTCGGATGATTTAGTGTTGAATTAATTATGCGAACAATTTATATCTTATATTTAGTTCGCATATCTAGTTAGTTTTTCTTTATCAAATATTTTGGAACCGTTTTTCGATTGATTAGCCAATTGTTGTATATTATTCATTCATAAATTGAGAATTAAAGATTAGAAAATAGAAAAAATAGAAAAAACAGAGAGGATAGGAAAAAGGAACAATAGGTCCAATAGGACTCTACTTAGATAATCATTATCTTAGTGAAGGAATATTCATGTCTTTGTGTGAATGATGATCATTCAGGCGAGCTCTACTTAAGGAGTCTAATAGTGTCTATCGGTGCATGCTTGCCCAAGGAACAGTGTCGTTCAGTCCTTGTACATCTGTGCCCAAACGATGTACCCATCTTTGCTCTTTTTCGAATAGGATACGTTCCGCATTGTGATCTTTTATTTGTAGTGTTTCAAGTATTAGCCAATGTATATCATCCACTGTGTGGCCCTTTTCCAGATAGTGTGTGGCCATTTTTGTTGTTGTTTTTTTACATTTGACGTTGCTGCGATGCTCGCAGATTCTCTGTTTGGCCTTGCGGCACGTCATTCCTATGTAGTTCAGGCCGCAGGGACATGTGATCATGTAGATCACATGACTTGTATTACAATTTGTGTGTGTCCGTATTGTCCACTTGAAGTTTGGCAAAAGTTCTAATTCCTTCGTTGGTTTGGTTAACGGGCACACTGAGCAAGTCCCGCATGGAAAGTGTCCCATTATTGGTGGTAGGTCCCAGAGTGTTGTCTGACTTCGTAGGGTCTGTGGTTTGGGTCTTGTATGGACCAGTTGGTCCTTCAAGTTTGTTGTCCTTCTATTGGCAAAGCGTGGTTTTGGCCAGTTGATGCTCGCAGAGGTCAAAATTCGCCAATGTTTGTTTATTATTTTCTTAACTTGATTTGCCACTGGGCTATACGTGGTGACACATGTGAGGAGATTTTCTTCTTCTGGTCTTGTTGTTTCCTCGAGGAGGTTCTCACGGTTCTGGTTCCTTGCTCTTTTTTTGCATTTTTTGATTGTTCTTTGTGGGTAGTCTCGTGCTGTAAGTTTTGTGCATAGGTCATTTGCCTGGCTTTGGTAGTCTGATATTCTACTACAGTTCCTCCGCAGTCGTAAAAATTGACTATAGGGAAGGTTTTCCCTTAACGGGCGCGGATGGTAACTGTTAAATGACAAAAGGCTGTTTTTGGCCGTTGGTTTGAAGAATGTTTTTGTGTGTAGATGATCATCCTCAACCCATATTGTGATGTCTAAAAAGTCAATACTTTTCTTAACAGCAACATAGGTGAATTTCAACCATTTTTCTTGCATGTTCAACCAAGTGCGGAATTTGATCAGACTTTCATTATCACCCTCCCAAATTAAAAGGATGTCGTCAATATAACGTCTCCAAAAGTGTATCTGGTGCAGGTAGGGGTTTTGGCATGCCTGTACGAATTGTTTCTCAAAATTACTGACGTAAAGTCCGGCCACACTTGGAGCAAAGGTACTCCCCATGGAAGTACCATGGCGTTGTCTATACATTGTGTTCTCATACTCGAAGAAATTCTCCGTCAGTGCCAAATTACAGCATTCAAGAACAAAGTGTCGAGGTGTTTTAAATTTCCACTCTTGTTCAAATAGGAGATTCTCCAGGGTTTCCAAAGTTTTCCTTTGTGGCAGGCTAGTATATAGACTTTCTACGTCCAGTCCTACCAAGATCATTGTGTCCTCTGAGTAAGTTGTCTGTGTAAGTTGGTTCAGCAGGTCTCTTGTATCTTTTAGGTAGGCGGGAGTACGTTGTACCATTGGTTTTAGGTATTCATCTGCAAATTGTGATAATGGTTCCAGGACAGACCCAATGCCAGAAACAATGGGTCTGCCTGGTGGAGGTTGGAGGGCTTTATGGATTTTTGGAAGGGAATAAAAGTACGGTATCCTTGGTGTTTTTGTCATGAGGAATTCTCCTTCTTTCTTTGTAATCCAGTTATTTACTTCCGCTTCCTCTATCATCAAACCAACTGTTCGTTGTAATCTGGGGGTTGGATCTGTTGTTATTACCTCATAGAATCGGTTGTCCTATTAGACTCCTTAAGTAGAGCTCGCCTGAATGATCATCATTCACACAAAGACATGAATATTCCTTCACTAAGATAATGATTATCTAAGTAGAGTCCTATTGGACCTATTGTTCCTTTTTCCTATCCTCTCTGTTTTTTCTGTTTTTTCTATTTTTTCTATTTTCTAATCTTTAATTCTCAATTTATGAATGAATAATATACAACAATTGGCTAATCAATCGAAAAACGGTTCCAAAATATTTGATAAAGAAAAACGAACTAGATATGCGAACTAAATATAAGATATAAATTGTTCGCATAAGTAATTCAACACTAAATCATCCGAAGAATAATGGTTTCAATATGAGAAAGTTTTTCACTACATCACAATATATTTATCACGCAAGTCTTTCCTCATACAATTCTCTGACTCCAGTAACGATAGAGTCTGTCTTCATTCACCATGAAGATTTTGAGAATGAAAAAGGTGCCGTCAAGCCGAGAAACCATACCGGGTTTCCATCGGCAGAGTCAGCACAAGCAGCGTATGAAGGACCACGATGTAAAACATCGGCGAGGACGCTCGAAATAAGATAAGTACCGCACTAACTCTAAACTTGGTTCTCACCAACTCCCTCTCTTCTTAAAATGTAGTGAAAGGCCGTCAATTGACTGTATGGGCACCCGAGGAAGCACGTAATGAAACGTGAGGAGGTAGGTGCAACGATGGGATTTCTTAGAACTGTTAGAACTGCTATAACATGCATACGAAGTAGAACGCCCTGAAATACAGCCCCACCCCACTAGATCTGTATTTAAATTAGGATCTATATAGGCTAAGAATATACAAATTCGAGCAATTATTACATGAGACCCTTTGGACTACAAAGCTGGATGAGAGATAAGAAATCACTCTGTAGAGTGACAAATAGACCTGGTAAAAGACATGATAGATATAATTACGTAAATGTGAAGTGAAGGGGAATCTGAAAATTCCTCTTTTTTACCATTTGTCATTCAAATTAAAACTCTGAGCTCAATAACATCTAGAGTAACATAGTTGCAATAGGAACAACAATATCAGTCATTTATAAACTAACAGGAAACTGATAGTATGAATAATGAGAACAACCCAACTTGAAAAGGCTAGATAAGAGTATGTGGTTGCCTAAAGTGGTAGCGTGGGTAAACTAGTAATAAACGTTGTATATAATGTTTTTAACCATTCACATATAGAATGTATTCACATAAAATAAGACGTTCCTTTAATTCCAAGGCAATACCTTTTTCTATAGGCACGAAAAGTGTAACTCTGAAAGGAAGGGATAAAGTTATCTTCTTCACACTTACTCACCTTGGTCCTGAAGAAAGCCCACTGATCGATTGACGAAAGGGCTGAAACATGTCGACCTTTTTATAAACACGAAGACAGGTAGCGTAGAGAATCCTAATATTCCCATTACGCATACCAAAAAGTTTTCAACTTTGTTAACCCAGAACCCAGACTAATAAAGTTCGTTCTCTGGATCCTGTGTTATTTTAAACATCACCACTTCCACTATCACTGGACATTACTGCACAACCTTGGATCTAAAAACCTCCGGGTGGAGGCTACATACCTAAAAAAAACCGATGATTATGCAGATACCCGAGTGCCAAAGCGGAGAAACAAGATATACCGCTTAATTACGTTGATCAACTCGAGGGCATGAGGGTTCTTTTACCAAGGGACGCAACGAATACCGATTAATCCGGGTTAAGCAGGACAAGTGATCCACCCCCCTCTTGATAATTAATGTTAACACAAGGAAACTGAATGGATCGAAGTATTTCCTTCTCCTTACATTGATCACGAAAAGTATGACACTTTTACAACATCCCCCAATTGTTTTCCCAAGTTCCTCTTATTTCTCAAGTCTCCTGGTTAATGAACCTGACAGTGTTAAGGGACTCCCTCCTACCAAGCAGAGAATTCCGTGATATAAGTGCACCCACAATGCGCTGTTTTTCAGGTTTTGTTCTTCATTTTTATATAGTGCAAATGTTACCAAAAGGCATCATTGCACTTTAGATGAGAATCAGATTACATTACACATGGTCAGCTTTTTTTTGTCTTTTTTAGGCAGATTAAGTGATTGACCCAATACACCAGGATTTAGAGGCGACACCAGGACTGAAACCTGGTTCCCCCATTTAAAGGCAGTAGCTCTGGCCGTTAGCCATATCTCACCCCTCTTTCATCGTACAAATTCAGAGCAGGTATTGTGTTTTTTCACCTACTCTGCATTCAGTTTTGCTTTTCAGGCACACATCCAAAAAGCAGGGTACATTTCTGAAAAGCAAAAAATAAACAGCCCTGATGCTCCACCCATAAAAGTTTGGGGCAAACCTTACTGTGACTAGGCAGATCAAAGGCAGGTCATGGATTTCCTCTGACAAAACCAGCTGAGGCTCTGCTGGTGGAAACCAAGCAATTTCTCCCGCTTCTAAATACTGTGTCGTGTCATGGGATCCAAAAGGTTGGTTGAGAAGGCAATCCCCCATTTGTTTGGCAATCACCCCATATCTTACAACCTCTAAAGTTCAATTTCTCTGCATTCACAATGCAACCACACGGTAATTCTACCCATCCATAGTTCCATTTATTAATTCTTCAGTCTATCCTTTCACCTTTTCGTCCATCTATTCATCCTTTCTTCCGCCTAGTCACTACTTCTTTTCTGTCTGCCCATGCTTGACTATTCTATCAATCCAGTCTTTCGCCATTCCATCCATCTAATGCCTATTCTGTTCACATATCAATTCTTTCATCTACCCATATCCATCATTTTACTTTTGCATCCATTCTTCATTTCACCCAACCATACATCCATCCTTTCAAACATTCTTGGGCCTTTCTGTCCATCCATCCTTTCTTTGTTCTTCCAAGAATCCTTCCTTAATTTGCTATTTTCAACCTCCCATCCTACCACTCTTCCTTTCTTTCAAGTTTACTTACAACATTACGTCCTACATTCTTTCGCCGCTATCTCCTTTCGACTTTCTATCTAAAAATCTTTCTTTCTCTCCTTGTTCTCGCACTCACTCTCTTAGCTGCTCTTTGCCCTTTTATTTTAATATTCTCATAATTTCTTTTGCTTTTTCCTGGTTCACTTAGCAGCCCCTACCTCCCACACCTCAGCTATGCCAGGGTATTCTCTTACTGTGTTTTATCAGGCTTTTATGCGTACCTACAAACAAGAGAGAATAATAAAACAAATACACATTTTGGCGAGTCCCAGCTTATCAGGCTACAGGGCCAGTGGGAACCCTCACTTAACCTGCCAAAGCGGGGGGCTCATGATCTCACTGACCAACAGCATTTCGTTTGTAAACCCTTCCAAGATTTCCATACCATGTTTTTTACTATATGGACTAATATAAGTAGACTGTGTGGGGCAAAATGTTGAGCAACAGCCACACATATTCCTCGGAGAAGAATCCCCACTGGGAGTGAAACACCTTAAAAAAAAATACAGTTACTAATGAGAACACCAGTGACAGTTTTTCTTAATCTTAACTGTCTCTTATAATATGTTTCTTTCTTCCTCTGATTAGTGAATTGTCTTGGGTGGTGGTGCAGTGGCCAGGTTCATGCCTCTGTAAATGCAGGGCCCGATTCACAGAACTAACTTAAGACAAAATCCTAAACTTAATACCATTTTTGTATTCACGAAGGCACTAACTCATTTTGGTATTCACAGAAGGCACTTACTCATTTCGGTATTCACAGAAGTTAGGACTCCTAACTTTCGGACTCCTAAATGCCTTCTGTGAATACTGAAAGTCTTAAAATTAGGATTTTTCTCAACTTTACTACTACTAAATTGAGAAAAATCCTAATTTTTAGACTTTCACTATTCACAGAAGGCATTTAGGAGTCCTAAAGTTAGGACTCCTAAATTCTGTGAATACCGAAATGAGTAAGTGTCTTCTGTAAATACCAAAATGAGTAAGTGCCTTCTGTGAGTACAAAAATGGTAGTAAGGTTAGGATTTTGTCTTAAGTTAGTTCTGTGAATCGGGCCCAGTGTAACTATAATCGAAGATTCTGCAAGCATGATTTGTCCTGTGTCTTTAGACATAGTTCTTGGCATTAGGTATACATCCATTTCCTTGCTGTCCCCAGATGAATTTACTTTATGTAGATATCCTGATGCATCCACATGATTCTCTTAGGATATCATTTATTCTGTATGATGTTATATATATGTGCCCTCTTTTATACAAATTCACAACTCCAGTGAGTGATGGTCTGGTAGAACACCGTGAAAACTGACTGCGCCCAACATCTACTGTCGTCTCTTGAGAAAACGTTTGCATGCTGTTATTGCACATGTCTAAAATAACCTGAGGACTTGAGCAGATGTGTCGTCAACTTGCCACCTCGTGCTTTATCTAATATATGTCAATCTCTGCACCTACTATACATCTTGACAGGTGAATGGCGTTCAAAATCGCGGACTCATGCTCTATCCTGGTAAACTGCTTTGACAGGTTTGTGAAAAGAAGCTTGACATCATACAGAGGCCATACACTGAAAACTATTTTAGCTGTAATAGACAAGTGGGCACCTCTTTGTGTTTTTTTAATGAAATGCCTATGAGGGGAGGGAAGCCACTAACTTGATAGCATGTAAGGCTAATCACCTGCTTTAGAGTAGGGCTGCCATCTGCATGGAGATCTAACATTCAATTCCACGTGGAGTGTTAGATCTGTCAGCCTTAGGGTGGCCTTTCCCCAAACATTTTGCCTTCACTCCTATTTTTTCTGATCTCATTTTTGTTGGCTTTTGGACTCTGTGCATTTTACCATGGCTAACCAGTGCTAAATTGCTTGTGCTCCCTCCTCTCAACGTGGTAAAATTGGCTTAGGCTCAATTGGCACATTTAATTTACTTGTAAGGCCCAATTAAAGTAGCATTGCAGGCACCCAAGGCCTGTAATGTAAAACTACCAGTGGGCCTGCAGTACTGATTGTGCCACCCACTTAAGTATCCCTTTAAAGATGTCTCGGGCCTGCCATTGCAGCCTGTTTGTGAAGTTCTTAACTGCCATGTCGACCTGGCAGTATAAACCTCTTCCCAGGCCTTAATTTTTAGTACATATAAGACACCCCTAGTTAGTTTACCCAGAGGGCAGGGTGCAGTGTATTTAACATTTGAACATGTATATTTAACTTTTACATGTCCTGGTAGAGAAAAACCCATACATTTGTTTCAACTACAGCAAAGCCAACCTCTACAATAGGATAACATTGGAGTTACCTTATTACATTTAATAAGCTATAACTTCCAGTTGGAAGCAGGTATTCAGAACTGGTTTGGTGTCCAAAGAATTGCATTTAAAAACCCTGTTTAATGGTTTAACCACAGTTTTGAAAATGACACTTTAGAAAGGTGATATTTTCTTGTCCCAGCCATTTGGTATCTGCTGTCTGTATCCCGGGTCACATGTTTAGGTGTAGTCCACAGTTAGTCTTTGTGTATTGCTATCAGACAATGAAACCAAGGGAAGCCCAGTATTGGCAGAATGGGCCTCTCGGAATTGCTGCCTGGACATGCTCACAAAGAGTTTGACATTAGTCTATTGTGATTCCTGACATTCCTGGGCCATGGCAGGGAGGCAGGAAATTCCAAGCACCTTGAGGGATGGAATCCTCTTGAAGATTCTTCCACTTCAAAGTGGGCACCAGGTGTAAATATTGTACCTCAGACATTAACTCTTCAGTACACTTCTGGACCTGTGCCAGGAAGAAGGACTGCTGTACTGCTAAAGGGGATGCAACTCTACTGGATTGCTGCTCTGGAGGACTGCTGCCCTGCTGTGCTGACCTGCTGTCCTGCTGCCCTCTTGTCTGGGTGACAACGGAAGGACTGGACCTGCAACCCTAGGACTCCAGAGTGACGCCAAGGGCTAGTTGGCTGGCCTCCTGATCAGAAGCCTCAGGGACACAATAGGCTTCCAACAATCTTGAACCCAGCACCTGGACTCTGCTATCTGTGAATCCTACCCTGCCAAGTAATGCCAACCCTGTCTTGGACTCATGGAGGTCGGCCTGAAGGTGCTCTGCCAGCCTGTCCATAAACCCAGCAGAACTGATGGCTCTCCTCTGCTGCATGGCCCTACCATGGGCAGAACCAATGCATCGCATCTGCTCCATGGACTTTACCGGTGCAAGGACTTCCAATCCCCCTCGCAGACTGCAGTCTCATTGGAACCGCCGATGCGTGATGCATCCCTGATGCAGACACTCGCAACGCAAGCCCTCTCATCGACAGTCTCCTCGATAACGACACAGGACCTCACATTGTAGCTCCTCGGAACTGTCACTGCAGAATGCATTTCTGACATGAACCTCACAACGCCTCAGCTGCGTGACATAGCTTGGATCTGGGACTTGGTAACTCTTCACCACCAGGATTCAAGGCCCTCTTGTTCATTGGGCCTAACCGGGACCTTATAGCCAGCCGGGGCCCCACGCATTCGGTCTGAACTTGTGATTTTATCCTGGTCCAGTGTGAATTAATTCCCCACCAGGCTTATTATTCAATGATTGACCACTTCCGGGTTCAGTCTCCATTAGTTTCAAGCAAAACTCCCTATACCTATTCTTTGAGTATTATGATTAAAATCTCATTTCATGACCCCAGTATCGATTTTGTGGAAATCTATTTTTGGTGTTCCTCTAATGTTTTGTCTTGATGATGACCTGGTGAACTATGAAAGGTTGAAATGCTGATAACATTATACCAGCTGAAAAAGAGATGGATTACTGAAACATATATTGAGCAATGGCATTATCATGAATTGTTTACTTTTCCATGCACTATAGTGAATTGTTACCTCTGTTCGATGTTTTTATCCTTTTTGTTTATCAATTTGTGTAGCCTACAAATTCCTGAGCACATTATGCACATTATACACTTTGTGCACCCTTCACTGTATATGTATCTTTGATGCTCCTGAATATTGATTCTCCTAACTAATTAAATACGATCAATGTTTTGCCAATTCTTGGCCGTATCTTTTTTGATCGATCTGTGGCAATGTAAAATACATTTTTATAGTATCGCACTAATTGCATTACTGGATTTATGAATAATACCTTTAGGACATTTTTGATTATATCAGTTATACCCTGGTCCACCGTTCCCTCTAGGGCGCGCGCACCTCCCCGGACGTCAGCTCGCACCGCCACGCGTGGAGCGCGCACACAGGATGTCGCGCGAGAGAGTCGCGCCGCTGGCCGCTTTAAAGTAGCGTGCAGCGCGAACATGAGGCACTTTACCTTGCAGAGGCGGCGGAGCGGTCGTGTGGAGTGCAGGTAGGGAGGTGGCGGGCTGGTGGGGCTTGTGGCTGTGTGGGAGCGCGGGGCAGACTGTGGCCTTTTGTTTAAGTATTGCTGTTAATCAGAGCCCCTTCACGGGCTCCAATTAACAACAATACTTAAACAAAAGGCCACAGTCTGCCCCGCGCTTTACTAACAAAAGCGAAGTCAGTTTCCAAACACAGCGCATACTTTAGCACACGCTGTGTTTAGAAACTGTCTCTACGCTTTCGTTAGTAAAGCGCGGGGCAGACTGTGGCCTTTTGTTTAAGTATTGCTGTTAATCGGAGCCTGTGAAGGGGCTCTGATTAACAGCAATACTTAAACAAAAGGCCACGGTGGGCAGTCAGGGGGGCGGGGCCGCAGGGGGCACAGCGGCTAGGCAAACGAGCAGAACAGAAGGCAAAAGGGGCACAAAAACAAGGAAAAAAAACGAGTGGCACAGAGGGCAGAAAGGAACAAAAAACGAGTGGAACAGAGGGCAGAAAGGCACAAAAAACGAGTGGAACACAGGACAGAAAGGCACAAAAAACGAGTGGAACAGAGGGCAGAAGGGCACAAAAAACATGGGGGAAACGAGTGGAATAGAGGGCTAAAAGGCACAAAAAACTAGTGGAACAGAGGGCAGAAAGGCACAGAAAACTAGTGGAACACAGGACAGAAAGGCACAAAAAACAAGTGGAGCAGAGGGCAGAAAAGCACAAAAAACGAGGGAAAAACAAGTGGCACAGAGGGCAGAAAGGCACAAAAAACGAGGAAAAAACAAGTGGAACAGAGGGCAGAAGGCACAAAAAACGAGGGAAAAACGAGTGGCACAGAGGGCAGACAGGCACAAAAAACGAGTGGAACAGGGCAGAGAGGCACAAAAAACGAAACGAGTGGAACAGAGGGCAGAAGTGCACAAAAAACGAGGGGAACAGAGGGCAGAAAGGCACAAACAATGAGTGGAACAGAGGGCAGAAAGGCACAAAAAACGAGGGAAAAACGCGTGGAACAGAAGGCAAAAGGGGCACAAAAACGAGTGGCACAGAGGGCAGTCAGGCACAAAAAACTAATGGCACAGAGGCCCTTAAGACCCTTATTGTGGCGCTGTATGTGTGAAAATGCACCATCTTTTCACTTTTTAAAGTAAACGTTTTGAGTGCCATTTGGCACCGAAGCCATGGTTGCAGCGCACAGAGACCCTCCACTGCCGCACACAGAGGAAAAAAATTAGAGGGAACATTGCCCTGGTCCTGTCATGGGTTATGTGGAACTCCTGTTGTATTGTGCATGAATACTTAAAACATTGTCTCTCAGTTTCGCCTGACTGCTCTGTGCTAAGCTACCACAGTTTAATTTTGGGTTTGCTTGTGCCTTCACCCTGACAAAGATTGTGGTTTCTGCTTGAGGAGGGTTTCACCCTCCTCAAGCAGTAACCCAATTTCTTACATGGAGTATGAGTTTATATGTGACCTGCACACTTACTTCATGATGTCCTACAGGAAGGTTAGGCTGCACCTGACTACACTCTTCATTACTCTAAGCAAGTTGACCAGTGTCCTCTTTTTGGTGTTGGTTCCTTGAGGTTGTGACAGAAATGTGAAAAAAACTGGTCCCATGGTTACTATGCTTGCTGTGGTCTGTGAAACTCAACTGCACATAGATAAACGCTCGGGGCCGGACTGACTATTCCGGGCACCGGGCAATCCCCCGGTCGGCTGGTTCATATGTCAGGGGCTGTTTTGTGACCTGGGGGCCGGTTTGGACCCTGAACGTGCATAATGCTGGTGCTGCATCATACGCACCGTCCATGATTGTCCATGACTCACTTTGTGACCCGTTTTCACTTTCATTTAGCAGGCAGGCTAGAGGCTACTATGATTATTATAATTTTTTTTTTTTTTTAAACACCTGCAGCAGCACCTTTAAGCCGCGCGCAGCGCGCACGCAGATATCTCCACGGCGGCGCCGCCACGTCTGCGGGTGGTTTTTACAATGTAATCTTAGGGTGGGGTGGGGTCTGCCCAGGCCTGGGTCTGCCTGGTGATGTCATGAGCATTGCTGTTTACTGGGGCCAGGGGGGCTCGGAGCACGCGATAAAATGCGCGCATGACTACGGGTGAGGCCAGGGCGAAGCGAAGGTCGAGGAGGCAGGCATCTTAGAGGCCAGAGGTGACTGAGAAAGAGAGGCACCCTGACTCCAAAATGTAATAATTTCTAGCCTTTGTTTGTGCCGCCCGCTGGGGAGTCGTCTTATCCATCCAGACGTTTCATTTTCATGCAGTTCTCATCCTATGACCTGGCCCGCTCTGCCTGGGTGCGTTGCAACCGGGCCGGAATAGGCCTCGTGGTTTGTGTGCCTGGCACGGCCCGCACCCTTCTGCCGACTGGTAAGGTAAGTGGTTTCACAAATCCTGGGAGCCCCCCTGGGGCGGCCACATTACTTTTACACGTCAGTTGCTGCTTACTGGCCCTGCATTGGAATCTACAATCTGTAGCTTGCTGTGTCTGTCAGAGAACTCCCCCCCCCCCACCTCCGCTTGGTTTATTTGTACTCTCCATCATCTGCCAGTCTTTCATGACACTGTGCAGTCGCTGCCAACCAATCTTGTTGTGGCCCGATACAGGAGGATTATGGAAATAGTGACATTTGTATGTTAGGGTTCCTAACTGCGTAGTTGGGTTCTTCACACTCTGGTCGCGGCCTACCTGCAGTGGATCGTGCCCCCTCTAGCTGTTTCCTACTTGCTATGTAACTGAATGTGCGCTATTTTCCTCACGATCCACTGCAGGTCAAGTGCCGATGCTAGGATTGTGGATATGCACGGTAGACTGCCTTAAGGAATCACCATGGCGTGTCTGATTTGGGTCTTTTTACACATTCGTGAGGTGCAAGTGTGAGAGTGTCTGTCTGTGTACCTAGTGCTGCTCATCTCTGAAAAAATGCTGTCACCACAAATCCACAATCCTAGCATCGGCACTTGCCTTTTCAGACTGACACATTAAACATAAGAAAGCGGCGGTGCCGGAAAGAACTTTTGTAATATAGAGCAGGATTCATAATTGCTGAAGTTGCCTCTTAGACGGGTGAAAGAGTATAAAACTTTATAAGGAAGTGAAACATCTAGAAAGAAAACAGCTTAACGAGAGGAAAATAATAGGAACATTAGCATGTGATTCGGACAGAGAGTACAGGCGCATTTGCCTTGTGGCCTGGTGAGGTATGCTCCACAGAATAAAACGTGCCAATCATGGGCCTTTTTTTGTACCTCCCATTGCGTTACCCCCCACAGGCCCGACAAACGATGGTACACCGGCCCTCCATGCAGCGCATGCTTATTGAATCAATAGTGAGGGGTTCTGTACAGTATGCAAGCCATGCACGTTAACTTCTGGTGCTTTGTTTATGTTGTAGCTGAAGCCTCAGTAGGCCCCGGTTGTGACTGCACCAAAAGTAGAAAGAAGGTAGCAGTGTTCTCTTTGAAGTAAAGGACAAACCACACTAGACAAGACAGGCACATGTTCACATGCTGTCTGCTCTGACCGCACTCGATGTGTGCAAACAGTCATGCTAGGGAGTCATAGGTCTCTGGGGACATCCCACCATATTCAAATACTGTCATATTCAGACCAGTGTTAAATCCTAGAGAGTTTCATGTCACAGAGCATGACAAAATGGATGAGGTAATGAATGCCCCCTACCTCATTTTTTCAGAAAGCTAACAAGACACTAATACAAAGAGAGAAGGGGAGTCAAGATAGGAAGAGGAACATTGTATAGTAACGCAGGGGGGTACGATGAAGTTGCAGAGGTATCAGAGAGAGAAAGGGGAAGTTGAGAGGGAAAGGGGTGAGACTTGGGAGAGAAGCTAGAGCAAGGGAAAGCAGGTGCTGAGCAGGAATGAGGATGAGAAATGGGGCAGGGGAGAAATGGGCAGTGAAATATATGGGACAAACGAGAAGAAGGAAACATATGGTAAGCAAAACGCTGACAACTGAAAAGAGACAAACTGCAAAATAAAAAGGGCCAGGAAAGAGAGAGCAGAGCAACAAAGATGAGAACTGATTCACTTAGGCAGGAATCAGTTTATAATTGGACACATTATCACGTATACTTTTACATAATATAATGGACATAGTCACCTTTAGTAAAATATGTCAGGCAAGGATTCTCCAATAATGCTACATTTTCTGGAAAGCAAAATAAAAAGGCACACATCCTAGTGCTAACGCGGGATTACTGGTTACTAATTATCTTACCAAATCCCATTTCCTGTCGACTGAATCGTTGGTACCTGTCTTGAGTAAAAGGTAATCTCACAATAAAATCAATTTAAGAACTTACACCACTCTAAATGACCACTGACCAAAATTAAGTTTTAAAGATTTAATATAAAGTCAAAGATAACTGAAGATACAAACTTCTCAAAATGAGATTCAAAAGGTATATCGGTATCACTATGAACATGAACTTCTTGAATAGTCTGAGTCTGAAGAACAAAATAATAAGTACAAGTTCTAACAACATGAGCGTTGCCAAAATGAATACAAGTTGCAACCTCAAAGTCATTACAGAAAAGAAAATTAAGGTTAGTCTGTCCCTACACTACACTAAATGACATCCCTACTTAGCAAGATCTTAACCCTCTAGGTGTCAGCCGTGGTGATTTCCTAAGAAGATCACGCACTTCTCTTTGTCTCTTCTCAGATAATGGGTCTCTCCTGATCAGCCTATCTGCCTACCCATCCGCTTCCTTAGGCTCCCAAAATCATCTGCTCTGCTCTCCTCCCGGGTCACTTTCCCTAATACCACATCACATTTCCAATAGAAACGCCCCTTGGGACGCCCCTCACGTGGTACATCTTTCCGCGGCAAACTCCATGATGGTACTCTTGAAGACCCTCGTTATAGTTGACCTTGGTTCCCAGGCTTCTTCTTCCGTGCGCTGATACCCCCTGAAATTCCTGGAAACTCCTACAGGCCTGCGCAAGGCGCCACTGAACAAAGTCCCTTTCATTCGAGCTGATTAGGACCCTCGCACCTGCATACAGCTCGTCCTGCAGTGGGCCTCAAATTCCAGACTTCACCATATCTTAGGCCATAAAACACTCTCAGAGCTCCATACTGGACACCTCACGACCTCTCCTCTAACGAGCACATGACGATTTAAACTACATGACATTATCTGCTCTGGCCTACTTGATTTACATGCAGCAGGTTCCTGCACTCTTAAAACGTTAACTTGATTTAAACAGCAAACATTCTTAACTAGCATACGTTTCTAAAATAACACATCTATAAAGCATATACTTTTAACCCTAAGTTCAATAGTACATTTTGAAAGAACCATGTCAACCTTGTCTCACATTATTTTAGCAGCACGTTTAGATTTGCTTGTGAATTGCCATGAGGCCTACACAAAATACTGGGTTTTAGAGTTACATTCAACTCTTACATTATTCCTTTAACATGAGAACGTGAGGTTTTCATATTCATCCCAAACATTTCTACATTAGTCTCACACAGTTATGATTATTGTTACTCTACTTAAACATTCTATGCATTTCACCACTGAATATAAGACACTCGGTGTATTTCACTTCTAAATATAAACACTCTGGTGCAAAGTACATGTTAACTAACTACGTGCTTGTAAATATGGCGTACTTATACATTTTTTCCCAAACTTGTGCTCTCTCAGTCCCCCCTTTGATGACCTTTAGGGGTCATCATCACCATGACACTAAAAATGTAGAACCTTTTAAAGTGAAGTCAGGGCAGTACCACTTCTTTTCATACTCTCTAATGCTTTCAGACTCTTATATTGAGTGTCCTGCATCGCTGTCAACTCTTCTTCCTGTTTCTTCATAGCTCTCTGTAACCTATTTGCTCTATACCATTGATACAAACGCACCAATCCCCACAAAGTGATTACACAAATCACTACTATGATGATGGGTTTCAATATGTACCAAACGATACCCTTTCCTAAGTTGGCAAACCAACTTCCAACTTTACCCATTCCATGGCCTACTTTTTCCCACACATTTACCTTTGCCAGGTCCTCAATTTCGTAGTGTATGGCAGTGATGTTTTGTATATACTTCTCTAGAGGCTTTGAATTGTCTGGAATGTAAGTACAACATTCCTGAACCTTCAAGGCCCTACAGACTCCTCCCTCTTTTGCTAACAGAACATCTAAAGCAAGTCGGTTCTGAAGAACCATTGCCCTAATCGATTGCATCTCCCCTTCTATCAGCATCAAGGATCTTGCAGTACTGGCAGACAGTCTATCTACGACTGTAGCTAACCTCCTGATCTTAATGTCATTCATTATCAATCCTAAGAAAGGGAATGCAGCACCTATTACATCTCCAACTACTTCTGCTGCACCCAGCCCTCGCTTCCATCTAGTTGATATTTCTTTCTTAGGCGTGTCTAAATTCTCAACATGATATATTTTAGGGAAGACAACAGCCAGATAGCATGATCCGTACCAATTATCTGGTAACTTCACATAGGCATATCTTCCACATACAAAATATACATTTGGTATTGCTTGCATCCCTTTCATGAAGTTCTTAGAGTAGTACTCCAATTGAAAAGCATGTTCGCAATTGACTTGTCCTACATAAACGTTTTCATAGTAGGAGTAACTCCTGTGAATACACAGTTTCCCCCGTTTCTCCTTATCCAAAGCAATTGGACCAATACTTCCTTTTCGTTGTTGTGCCCTTTCTTCCTTGGTCCAATCTGTTTCTCCTTGTCCTGATGCCTTCAATACCTTCTGCTTCCTGTATCTAGTATCTACCTGTGCTATAAACTTTTTCTCAACTTCTGATATTTGACAAGTCAGATTGTTGATTCGAGCATGTGAAGTATCTAACGTTCTCCATGGAATAAACCATTTGTGTAACCTGTCTTCGCTTTTGTAGTAGTCCCATTTGTTCAAATGCTTGAAATTCGGAACCTCTGGCAATGTCGAGTCGAAATTCGAGAAGTAATACTCAAATCCGTCTCGTCCATAAAACATACTTAACAATAAACTGCACGTTATCCCATATGTCAACGGGAGATGATGGTATTTGATACCCTCCTCCACCGAAATTGGTAATTGCATACATACATAGCAGTCCTTTACCTCCATGGCATCAACATATTCATAAAGCAACTTAGCATAAGCATTTGACTTGTAATTCCCCTGTGACTCATCCATGTGTAACCTTTTTACTTCTGCATCTAACAACGCTTTGTCTTTCTCATTGATGTTTCCCTTTTCCTTAACTATGGTAGTTCTCGGTGTTGACACTCCCTTATCCTCCTTAACTGTGGTTCCATCCCCTTCGTGTCCCGCTAGGAATGAAACAGTTACCACTAAAATTATAAGAGAAACCACTACTCCTAAAAATGTAACAGCTATACATTTTGCCCTGCGGTTCGGGTTGCCAGCCTCCATGTTCTCAAAACAGTGTAGTTTTCGACTATCTTCCAGCATTCACTTCCTCTTCTTTTCAAACAAAGTCTTTCTCTCTTGCAATGTCTTTCTTGAAACACTTGGAAGCTTGACAATTTGTTTCCGCAAAACAGTTCAAAGTCCAGTAGAAAATAGACAACCCTAGCCCTTCTCCATCCACTAAAATGAAACCCCTATCACTTTTCTTCTTCCACTCGGCGCTAGGTTATCTTGCAACAAGTTTACAATTCCTTTTCAAAAGTCTTATTTTCGTCTGAAGTTTTGTATGACTCAAGGAGTGACACTACTTCTTCATAAATGTCCATCCGAAGTATCATTCCCTCAGGTTCTGGACAGTTCGTACCACACCATGGAAAGTCAACCTTTTCTAGGATTATTCTCCTTATTTCGCTCAAGACAAGTGGACGGACGAAATTGAGAGTTAGCGTTTTCTCAATTTCCAATCCTGGTACTATCAGTTCTATATCCACAATTACAAAGGGGTCCGTTCTAATCAAGATCACTTTCTTCACTTTTCCAGATCTGCACCCCTTTGAAGACATTCGTAGTATGATATTAGTCCACAACAATAAGCACTCCTAGCAATTCTACTACTCGTTCAAGCATTTCCAAACGAAGAAGAGTTCCCTCCAATATTGGATATCGTGAACAGCAAACTGGAAACTCAACTGTCTCTAAAAGCAATTTTCTTATTCCACTCAGGAGAGCAGGATGAACGATGTTGAGTGTCAGCAACCTTTCGGTCTCCGCTCCTGGCAGTAGAAACTTTATTTGCACTGTGATGATCGGGTCAGTTCTGATCAGTTCCACTTCCCTGATCCTCCCTGTTCTGTGTCTCCCAGACATCTGCAACGAGGTAGGTCCAATCGGGAGTAGAGTATCTTCTGCTAGGCACTCGCACCCTACTTGATCTTCTAAGACCCTCCTCGGCTTGATCCTGGATATCTTCGTCTGGATCTGAGTCTTCGGATATATGAGTAAGCGTTTCTTCTTGGGCCGACCTCAAACTTAGCCTTCTTCTTCTTGTTGGCCAAGTGGCAGCTCCAAGCCTTATTCTCCTATTCCTTGTCCTCCCATTTGGTTCTTGGTCGCTCCGATACGGATCTGAGTCTGAGTCGTATTCACTTCTGCTCTCTCCTTCAGTTGCGTCTTCTGTCTCACTGCCGTCCTGCCTTCGCTCTTCTTCTGAATCCGATGCGTTCCCAACTTCTTCCGACACCTCCTCAGCTGCCTCAATCCCTTCTTGCGACTCTTCTTCCACTTCCGGGCTTTCGTCTGGGATGGGAGCTGTTCCTTCTAGAGGTGCTGGAACTCTTCTAGTATGGGATGCATGGATCCAATTTGGCAGCCCCCCGCACTTCACCGCGGTGTTCGTGATCAGGATTACCTGAAAGGGCCCACGCCAGCGAACATCTAGGCAGTTCTTCCGGACGTGTTTTTTAACCAGGACCCAGTCCCCTGGGTTCAGGTCATGACACAGGTTCCTCGCTGCTGGAACTTCAGCCGCATGCACCTGAAGGGACACAGAATGGATGGCGTCAGACAGTCCTTTACAATAATCCAAGATCAGATCATCTGTAATATTCAATAGAGCAGTAGTTGGAACTGTAGGAAGTCTCATGGCCCTCCCCATCAGGATCTCGTGAGGAGAGAGACCTGTCCTCCTATCAGGTGTGCTGCGCATGCTCATGAGCACCAATGGAAGAGCATCTGGCCAACTCAAAGATGTGGATGCCACTACTTTAGCCAATCTATTCTTCAAAGTGCCATTCACTTGTTCCACAATTCCTGAAGCTTCTGGTCGATAACTACAATGCAGCTTTTGATCGATATTCAGTGTGGAGCACAACATCTTCACTATTTCGCTGTTAAAATGTTTTCCTCTGTCCGATTCCAAAGAGGCAGGCACCCCGAAGCGCGGTATCAACTCCCTGAGCAACAATTTAGCCACTGTGAGAGTATCACACCTACGTGTAGGGTACGCTTCAACCCATCTGGAAAATACGCATACAATCACCAACACATACCGAAGGCGATTGACTCTTGGCATTTCGATGAAGTCTAGTTGCATTCTATTGAAAGGCCCCCCTGACCTCCCAATGTGACTCAGTGTGACTGGTGTTCGTTTGCCTACGTTCAGTTGTTGGCAGGTAACACATCGCTTACATACTGATTCTGCTGCTATTCTGAATTTCGGGCAATACCAAGTCTGCCTAAAAACTCTCATCATAGCATCCCTTCCTAGATGTACTGGACCATGTATTTCTCTCGCCATGGGATTAGCTAATTCTTCAGGTAACACAGCTCTCCCGTCTGCTGAAACCCAGAAATCCATTTCACTTCGCACACAACCTGCTATTTCCCATGCCTTTTTCTCTGTTTCAGGTGCGTTCTCCTGCATTATTCTTAAATCCTCCCAAGTGTCTACAGTTTCTAACATCATACTTAATTCAGTCTTTTCTTCTGCACCTTCTATTTCCACCTTTGAGAAAGAATAACTTTGTTCCGCACAATAGCGTGCGACTTCATCAGCATATCTATTACCTTGTGACACAAAATCCGTATTCTTAGTATGAGCTACACACTTCACCACTGCAATATCAACAGGACCTTGTAATGCTTCTATCAGCAATCGCACAAATTCTCCATTTCGAATGGGCGAACCAGAGGAGGTCATGTAACCCCTCTGAGACCACAACTGCCCGAAATCATGAACCACACCGAAACCATATTGGCTGTCCGTGTAGATGGTGACTCTCTTTCCATTTCCTGCTATGCAGGCACGAGTTAGGGCAATAATCTCTGCTACCTGTGCGGAATGTACTCCTTCCAGGCAAGCGGCTTCCACAACTCCAGTAATGGTACAAACAGCATAAGCTGCTCTTAACCGACCAGTATCGTCTCTTAAACATGAGCCATCAACAAAGTAAATTTCATCGGGGTCAGACAATGGCTCATCCACTATATCTGGTCTGGGTTTCGTGCATAGTTCAGTCACATCAAGGCAATCGTGGTCTTCACATCCTTCGCCTTCTATTACAGTAGGTAATGGCATCAAAGTAGCAGGATTCAAGACAGAGCATCTCCTGAGAGTCACATTTTCTGCAGCAAGTATAACTTGCTCATAACGCGTGAGCCTACTATTGGTCAGATGCTGCGTCTTCGTCCTGGTCATTAACAATTCAACTGAATGCGGTACATACACCACTACTGGATGTCCCATCACAATACTCTCGCTCCTTTCAATGCTGACACCCGTTGCAGCAACGGATTTGAGACATCCGGGCAACGCTGCGGCTACTGGATCTAATGTAGCCGAAAAATATGCAACTGGTCTACGGGCATTACCGTGGGTCTGTGCCAAGACTGACAAAGCACATCCCTCTCTCTCACAGCAATAGAGTGAAAACGACTTTTCATAATCTGGCATTCCCAGAGCCGGAGCACGACATAAATCGTCTCTCAGCTGTAAAAACGCCACCAGACATTCTTCATCCCATGGTACCGGATCACTCACCTCCTTGTGCGTCAGTTTCTGTAAGGGCTTTGCTTTCAGTGAAAAGTTAACTATCCACTGTCGGCAGTAACCCACCATTCCTAAGAACATTCTAACTTCTCTCTGTGTTGTAGGCGCATTCATTTTCATTATCGCCTCAATTCTCTCTGGGGACACCTTACGTTTCCCTTTTTCTAACCTGTGCCCTAGATACTGTACTTCTGTCAGACAATACTGCAACTTGCTCGGAGATACCTTATGTCCATTTTCAGCTAAATGATTCAGTAAGGCAATTGAATCTACTTTACAAGCTTCCTCTGTTTCTGACGCAACAAGTAGGTCATCTATGTACTGTACCAGAACCGAGTTCTGTGGCAGTACTAGATTCTCAAGATTCTTCTTCAACAACTGATTAAAGATGGATGGACTGTCTGTGAATCCTTGTGGAATTCGACACCATGTTAAAACGCGATCTTCCATTTTAAACGCAAAAAGGTACCTGCTCTCTTCATCCAATGGGATTGAAAAGAAAGCCTGACAAAGATCTATCACTGTGAACCATTCTGCTTGACATGGTATTTGAAACAATATTACTGATGGATTCGGTACCACGGGACAACATGAAACGACTATGTTGTTAATCTTTCGTAAATCCTGAACTATCCTAAACTTCCCACTAGGTTTCTGCAAACCCATAATCGGGGAGTTACAAGGACTGCCCACGATTTCCTTCAGTATTCCCTGCTGTATCATTGACTCGATCACAGGCTTTATTCCCGCAATCGTTTCCTGGGACAATTTGTATTGAGGCGTTCTTGGAAACTCAACATTTGGTTTTACCAGAATTTTTACCGGTTCTACCCCTTTAATCAATCCTATATCTTCTCCTGTGAAATCCCACACCTCTGACGCCACTGCATCTCTTAAGTCTTGTGGAAGATCTTCTACAGTCAGAGTAGGATATAGTTCTACACAGAATTTTGAATTGGCCACCTTAAAGGTAGCATCATCGTCGGTAGTCTGTACCTCCACTCCTTGTGGGGTGCAGTATATGGTGCAATTCAATTTGCATAACAAATCCCTACCTAACAGACATACCGGACTCGAGTCACAAACCACAAACTGATGTTCGTTCATGTGGTTTCCAATTTTCACAGACACTGGTTCTGTCAAGGGACTAGTCATTCTTTTATTTGCGACTCCTACCACTTGAATTGTTTCCCCTGACATTGGCAAGTCCGGAACCACCGCTGATCTCAGAGTCGAACGAGTAGCTCCAGTGTCCACTAAGAACGTAGTGGGACACCCTGCCACTTCTGCCTCAACAAATGGCCCTCTCTGATCCACTTCTAGAACTGCCCCGAGGGTACAGTCTTCTTCACTGCTCACCCGTTGTCCTGTCAATGGATCAATGTAATAACATTTTTCTTCCTCAATAAACAGAGGCATTTGTTTAAAGACCTTTCCTCCAGCTGTTATCTTCGGTGGCTGTGGGAATTGGGCCCGTGGAGCCGAAGTCCCCCCTTTGGCCACCTTACTGCTTGGGACTGTCACTTTTTGCACTGGGTCTTCTTGGACCTGCTCTTCTACTTCTTGCCCTCCGTTTTCAGGGTTAAAGGGACACTCGCGTCGCCAATGCCCCACCTGGTGACACAGATGACACTTTGTCGTTTTCTTTAAAGTGGCAAAGTCTATCCTAGGTCTCTGCCCTTCTTCATTATCCTTGTTCTGACCATTTGGTTTTCGTCCCATCCCCTGCTTCTGCTGACCACCCTTCCCAGCGGACTGCATTTGCACCACCATCAATTTCTCCTTTAGATTCTTGGCTTTAGAATCTATCTCGTCACTGCAGTACCTCGCATATCGTAAAATCTCATCTAGTGGTTTGTTCTGCCAACAGATTAAATGTTGCTGTATCATCAAACAAATATCAGGCCTCAACCCCAAGACAAACTTTGACACGAACTGCCCTATGTCTTTGGGATCCATTACATCTAGTCCACTGTATTGCTTGAATGTTTTCAACAATCTTTCATAAAACTCGTGAACTGTCTCCTTGGGTTCCTGCCTTGTTCGGTCTATTTTTACCCAATCTATATCCTGTGGTGGTACCTTATCTTTCAGCCATGCTATTACCCTTTCATACTTTCGCATGACAATCTCAGATGGTCCATTTGTTCGAACATCCCTCAATGGTTCAGCATTTGGCCATTCGACACTAGTCTTGCACGGGGTCCACAAATCAGATGGGACCACGATGTCAAACAACGTGTTCAAATCTATCCACAGTACTTTCGAAATTTTAACAAACCTCTCTACCTGCTTATACCACTCGACTGGGTTGTCCCGCAACTTCGGAAATGAGTTGGTAAATGCGGCTAAGTCTCCTCTACTCCAGGGCACATGTACATAATTTCCATTTGATATTTCTCGCAAAGGGAATGCCTCCATCTGCATTACCCTTCCCTCAGGGGTCATCACATTTGTACTTCGCCTAACTGTGCCCTTTTTCGACCACCTTTCTTCCCATTTATCCAGTTCTCTCCACACTCTTATCCCTGTTACCAACTCTCTTATGTGTGTTTTTAATCCAGCAGTTCTCTTCTCATCTAGATCTTGGTCTGCGTACTGTAATCTGTGGTTGCTCTGCAATGCCCTTGTCCTAGACAAATCCACGGCATACTTGTCTGCCAAATCGGTCAGTTTTTCATGAACCGTTCTAGCTTTCCTAGTAATATCCTTTGCCATGAACAATAACTCATCCTGTTCATACAATTCTATCCTCTCCAAAGGCAATGTTCCATCTATTATCTCATCAACATCTGATTTTAAACTGGTAACATCAAGCCTTTTTGCCTTTATTTCAGCTTTCAAGACACTCAATTTAGCTCCTCCATCTGCATCTCTCCCATCCCAGCTCCGAGATCTACGTTTAGGTATTGGTGAATTATAGGGAGTCCTCCCCTGTTCCCATCTCTCTAAGTCCCATGCCTTTCCGTCTTCTCGGGGTGGGTGGTGAAACACTCCTTCATGCCTCCCAGCCTCTCTCTCTCCATCCTGGCTAGTTTCACGGGATTGAGGATAAGAGGTTCTATTATTCCCTCTTTCTTCCCTACTTCCCTGTGCTTCCTGAGTATTCGAGGCGTGGCGGGACCTATCGCTGTTCTCCTTTCTCCAATGTTGAACGTCTTCCCCAAGGGTATGATGAAGGCACCTAAACCTATTCTGGAAAGCCCGTACCGCCTCATCTCCTCCGTTCCCCCAGAGACGGGACATTTCCTCACATTCTACAATCCTAGTATTTTGTTCCGGCTGTTCTCTCTGATTTGTAGGGCATGCATCCCCTCTATTCTCTTGACTTTGGCCTTCCCGGCCCTGACTACTCTCGCTGGCCCCACAATGAGATACAGTTCCGTTACCCCTGCTTTCCCACTCTGGTTCCGTTCTTGTCCTGTTACTCGGAGATACTATGGACCCGTCCCATTCCCTCAAATCAGCTCTTAACTCTGAAAAAGATCTTGGCCGCGGTCCCCTTAGATCCATTGGTCCTCTCGGACCTCCCTGTTCTGAATTGGGACCGACAGTTGTGTCTAATGGGGTGTTCCACGTTACCGAACCTGGTAATTGTTTCCATGCATTCGTCACATTATTCCTCCTTTCCATCTCAATCCTTTCCCTATCCAATTGCCTTTGTTGTTCCCCTCTATCTCTCTCAGAATTATAGATCGAAACTATGGGTCCTATGGTAACAGGCACTTGAAGAGCGTCTGGCAATCCCACAGACTCAACCCTTTCTGTGGTTGGCGTTTTCTGCACCACAAACCTTCCCACTACACTCTGTACAGTGTTGTTTAGAGGTGTTTCTCCGCCTTTGCTAGGTGTCCATTCCGATATAGGGAGTGGTGTATACCCCTCTATCTCATTCCCATCTTCCCTTGCGAGCCCTCTATCTTCTATCAATCCCACTCTCGGAGGTGGTCTATCCATTAACAATCTGTTTATCAGATTGTCCTCCGACTCGCTTTCCTCGTCTTCTTCCATGAGGTTTCCTCCTCCTGACACCTCCCTCATCGGATACATTTTCTCCACCTCAATAGTCTGTACCCTCCAACGCTTTTCCTCCTCATCCCATTTGGAATCTCGCACTGCCCTTACCGATCGCGTCAGCCTTTGTTGACGCCTGTTCAAATTTCGGTCGTGTGCAGCCTTAATCCATGCATTAAGAGCCTCAAACTGTGTTGGTCTAGGTGAGGGTTTCAATGAGGACATGGTTGCTTTTAGCCGATGTAACACCTCTAATTTAAACGTTCCATACTTCGGGAACTGCATTTCCTCATTTCCTTCCGTAAGCTTATTCCAAGCCCCGATCCACAATATCGTATGCAGCCCAACATTCGTTGCCATATAATGAGCTGGCGTACCCTCTGGGGGAGCCTCTTCCCCGTAATAATGTTCACTTCGTTTACGTTTAAAAATCCCTTTCAAACACTTAAAACACTTCATGATTTCTCTTTTCTCCGCGTTTGTTTACTTCCTGATGATATTCCACCAATCTCGGCGCCGTTCTCACTAACTGGCCTATCCGTACGCGACTTTCCTCCGACGTCACTCTAGCCGCCCAACCAGAGCGCGGCTCTAGCTAACGTCACACCAACCGCTCAATCAGAGCGCGGCTCTAGCCGACGTCACCCGTCCCCCTTCGCAGCAGTTCCCCTCCTTTCTCAGCTCGTCTCCTCGGTCATGCACGCATCCCATTCATACTCTGAAAAATGATTACTTCCGTCCAAGCGATCACCTTTCTTTGACTGTACGCCCACAGTCTTTCTGTAGTTGTCACCCTAACTTGGCGAAATGTCTTTCCGTTTACTTCCAGACAATCGCCTTCTCCGATAGGTTACTCACACGCAGTAACTTTCGACCAGCGTCCGTTACTCATACACTCACTCTTACACTCCCCCTATCTTGGATCCACGGCGGTCAATGGTACCTCGTGACCTCCGTACTATGGTCGACAACTACCCTGGATGTTCGATACACCCAAAACCACTTAAGCTCTGGCCTGAACTTAAGATTTCACCAGTTCACCCGTTTACCAGGTTACCAGTTTACCAGGTTGCGCGCGCTCACAACCTTCTCTCTTTCACACTACAGGCATTCAACTCCGCAAGACATTACAATACAAATACAACACAAAACACCGCAATCTGTTCACGCATGACCCTTTTTATACTCACTCTCCGATACTGCTGCTTTTCTCGCACCGTCTGCACCTTTCGGCACACGATTCTTCCGCTGCTCGTCTCTCGACGTCTCGGGCCTTGGGGTAAACTAACCTCTCTAGATTACCTTCCTCAAGAAGATAACCATCCTCACTCTGCTACCAACTGCTAACGCGGGATTACTGGTTACTAATTATCTTACCAAATCCCATTTCCTGTCGACTGAATCGTTGGTACCTGTCTTGAGTAAAAGGTAATCTCACAATAAAATCAATTTAAGAACTTACACCACTCTAAATGACCACTGACCAAAATTAAGTTTTAAAGATTTAATATAAAGTCAAAGATAACTGAAGATACAAACTTCTCAAAATGAGATTCAAAAGGTATATCGGTATCACTATGAACATGAACTTCTTGAATAGTCTGAGTCTGAAGAACAAAATAATAAGTACAAGTTCTAACAACATGAGCGTTGCCAAAATGAATACAAGTTGCAACCTCAAAGTCATTACAGAAAAGAAAATTAAGGTTAGTCTGTCCCTACACTACACTAAATGACATCCCTACTTAGCAAGATCTTAACCCTCTAGGTGTCAGCCGTGGTGATTTCCTAAGAAGATCACGCACTTCTCTTTGTCTCTTCTCAGATAATGGGTCTCTCCTGATCAGCCTATCTGCCTACCCATCCGCTTCCTTAGGCTCCCAAAATCATCTGCTCTGCTCTCCTCCCGGGTCACTTTCCCTAATACCACATCACATTTCCAATAGAAACGCCCCTTGGGACGCCCCTCACGTGGTACATCTTTCCGCGGCAAACTCCATGATGGTACTCTTGAAGACCCTCGTTATAGTTGACCTTGGTTCCCAGGCTTCTTCTTCCGTGCGCTGATACCCCCTGAAATTCCTGGAAACTCCTACAGGCCTGCGCAAGGCGCCACTGAACAAAGTCCCTTTCATTCGAGCTGATTAGGACCCTCGCACCTGCATACAGCTCGTCCTGCAGTGGGCCTCAAATTCCAGACTTCACCATATCTTAGGCCATAAAACACTCTCAGAGCTCCATACTGGACACCTCACGACCTCTCCTCTAACGAGCACATGACGATTTAAACTACATGACATTATCTGCTCTGGCCTACTTGATTTACATGCAGCAGGTTCCTGCACTCTTAAAACGTTAACTTGATTTAAACAGCAAACATTCTTAACTAGCATACGTTTCTAAAATAACACATCTATAAAGCATATACTTTTAACCCTAAGTTCAATAGTACATTTTGAAAGAACCATGTCAACCTTGTCTCACATTATTTTAGCAGCACGTTTAGATTTGCTTGTGAATTGCCATGAGGCCTACACAAAATACTGGGTTTTAGAGTTACATTCAACTCTTACATTATTCCTTTAACATGAGAACGTGAGGTTTTCATATTCATCCCAAACATTTCTACATTAGTCTCACACAGTTATGATTATTGTTACTCTACTTAAACATTCTATGCATTTCACCACTGAATATAAGACACTCGGTGTATTTCACTTCTAAATATAAACACTCTGGTGCAAAGTACATGTTAACTAACTACGTGCTTGTAAATATGGCGTACTTATACATTTTTTCCCAAACTTGTGCTCTCTCACTAGTATGCATTATATGATATGAAATACAATTGTGGGTATAATCCTTATTTGAATGAATAACTGTGTTCATTGTTTTTTATGTTTTATTTTGGAGGAGTGCAGTGCATCATCAATCAGCTTCTACTATAAGAAAAGTTACAGCTCGTTTGCATTAAACGCAGTCACTGTCTGCCAGTCTGTGTCATGATTATACAGTTGTTTAACAGTAAGTTCAGTGTACAAGGGCCCTAAGTTAGTGCCCTTCATTTTCTGGTGCTTTTCAGCAGTTGTAAGATCTTAGAATTTCTCGTTGCTCAAATTGGTGTAATTTCTAAAATTTTTATGTTTCCCTCGTCTTCATTGCTTTTTGCTCGTGAGAGAGTGTCACTCTTAGACCTTGAAATGTCACTCATAATTACTCTGAAATTATAAAAATGTCACACATAGCAATCTAAAACCTTGGCAGCAATGGGAAAGCCTGTTGTTTATCTAAATTAAACACTCAGATGTATATGCCAAAGCAAGCAAACGCTTTGGCATACGCAAACGCACGCCCTGACATTAGTGAATTGGCCATGGTTTATTTTGTTCACTCCTTTAGTGGAGCGACCCGGGCAACACACATCAGCCTGACACAAACTCACTGCCCATAACACTGTGTATACACACCACGCAGTGCTTAATTCATGCCACTGTTTTCCGGTGCTCAGCATATATTTTTGAGAAACCTCAGATGGTGGTGCAGTGTCATGTGTGTGTATATTTTGAAGCAACATTCATTAGTGAAGCATTAAGCTATTTGATATATGTTAAAAAAATGATAAAACGTTAACTTAAACTTGCAGTTTAAAATGAGTGGGGTGTACAAGCTGCAGTGAACCAGTAAGTAATCCTTGAGTCCTGGCACTTAACTTTTTACAAATTAAGCACTGACACCAAGTAACGTCGACCTGTGTCTGGAAGAGGTCCACTGTCTGCAGCGAATGGCACGCGCCTCATATAGTCAATAGCTACTACTGAGCTGCATTTATTTTATCTACCTTTATCTTTAAATTGCTTCCCATAAACTTTCTTCAAATGCCACAGTTATTGATCAAATCCTATTTACATTACTTTCAGAAAGATGCGCCTGTTTAAGGGCAGGGGAGACACGTTTGAATAATACTATTTACACACTTGCATTGCACCATGAACTGTTTTATGCAAGGGGGGGAGGGGTAGCTGATATCTGTGTCCAGTGAGTAAATGAAGGAAGGAAAAGTGAGTGTGTAGCACAAATACGGACCGTGTAGGCTTTTGTTACTTTGTGTGTGAGGACGTGTGTGGTATGTTGTGTAGGCCCAGATTCTCCTCCCTCCATCATATATGTGGAAACAGAGTTAGACTAGTTTTTGGTTTGCAAACTAGGATGCATTTTTTGTAGAGAGACATTGGGGTAAGATTGTTTTGGCAGTCTGTATTTTTAGGTCTCTGTTGTGAAAGGTGTCTTCCAGTCTTGTGTTGTCACATGATACAACCATTGAGGACTCACTTGCATTTACACTCACCCTCCAGAGTTTTGATCTCTTGCCTTCCTTGATGATGAATTAAATTCAACTAAAGAAAGAATGTCTAGGATTCCCTGGGGTTCAACGGGACAAATGTGTTTTTTTGTTTGTTGATTTCAAAGCATTTTATTTTATAAAGAAGTGATAAAGTAAAGGTAGTACATAGTATAATAAAAGTGATACAATTTATCTAAGAAGAACAAAACAATCAGAGGCTAAGTTAAAAGCGTAAGTTAAGAGAATGCATTCGAAGATAACATAACCTGGTATATTAACTAATTAGGTAAAGGCCAATCTTCGATCAAGAAACAATTGTATCACTATCAATTATTAGAATAGGGGGCAGGGAGGGGTATCAGGGTAAAGAAAGAAGAAAGAAAGAGAGAACAAGAGAAAAACTGAAAGGGGAGAGAGGACAGAAAAGAGAAAAAGGGAGAAGAAAAAGAGAAAGAAAGATTCCCAACAGACTAACCAAACATGCATAACACAAGACGCCCTCAAACAGGTACATCAAAAGGAAACTGAGCAATCAGCCGCTTTGATGACAAATCCATATATACATCCAAAGCTTCCCAGACCCTACTGGAGATAGAAGGGGAACAGTGAGCTTGATCAACCGAGGTGTGAGCACTACGCAAAAAGGAGACCCAAGCCCACCAAGTATGATAGGAAACAGAGGAAAAGGATTTCCATTCCATAAGTATAACTTTCACCGCAACAGTCAAAAGGAGATCCATCAACTGTAAATCCAAAGGATCCAAGGGGAGGGGAACAGGGGCAGCCAGTGGACCCAGTAAGATTAATGGAAATGAGAGTTGGAACTCAATACCAAAGATGAGAGATAGATGTTTCTGAATGAGGGTCCAAAAAGGTTGAAGAAGAGAACATTCAAAAAACATATGCTGAAAATCTCCCTTCAGCAATCCACAGCTCCAGCATAAATTGTCATCCTTGAGATTGAGCGAGTGTAGACGAACCGGCGTCCAATGAAGGAGGTTGATAGAGAAAAATTTAGATTGTATTAATGATGGGGCAATTTTATTTCGAAGGGAAAATTTACCAATCAATTGCCAGGTGTCTGAAGAAATATGATCCGTGACTCCATGATCAAAATGATGTAACCATTTTTGTTGAGTCACCGTGTGTGTGGGCAGACTAACAGATGATAAAAAATTATAGATTTTGGAGGCTACGTGACCAGATTTAGTCCAAAGATGAAAAAGAGAAATGGTAGAAGAGGAATGATGCAGATGAACCTTAGCGAGTGCGACTTTTATTTTAAGAAAAGTATAAAAATCTAAGTTAGTCAAAGAATGTTTTTGAGCCAGGGTGGAAAAGGGTAATGGCTCATTGTTAGCACCATAAAGATGGTAAACAAGAGAAATCCCTTTAGCCGCCCAATAGTCCATAAGAGTGGGAGTAATGTTAAGTTTAATTTTAGAATTCCGCCAAATAGATGACCACCTAGTTTTATGTAAGGGGATTGCCACTTTCTTGTCTACACTCCGAACCGCAGCAATTGTATCAAGAATGATAGAACGAGAAAACCGGATATGTAACGTAGAAGTGGAGCAAAAAGAGGCAGTCGGCAAAGGAGATGCTAATTCTTGTTCTATTAAAAGCCAAGAGGGGACAGGAAGAGAAGGAGGAGAAAACCAAAGAGCACCTTGAGAAGCCAAAAAGGCAGTCTGGTACTTTCCCCAATCAGGAAAATTGCAACCTCCCATATCACACGGACGTCTCAAGAATTTGTAAGCAATTCTAGCACGTTTGTCATTCCACAAAAATTTGGAGGTCAAAACATCCAGTTCACGAAAAAAGGTTTCTGATAACCTAACCGGAAGCATGGACGATACGAAATTAACAATGGGTGTGATCATCATTTTAAGAGTCTGGAGGCGACCCCACCAAGAAATGTGTTTCGGAGACCATGTATCTAAAAGACGACGCACTTTAAGAAGAGTCTGAGATTCATTATATGCAGAAGTAGCGTGTAAAGTAGAACAAAAGTAAATACCTAAGTATTTTAAGTGTGTAGGCTGCCATTTAAACCCCGCAGAGCCCATATGTGATGGGAAACAATAGGCATTCAAAGGGAACATTTCCGTCTTATCTTTGTTTAAGGTATACCCTGAAACCTTGGAGAAAAGGGAGATGGTATCGGAAATAGCAGGAATTGCCACGGCAATATCGTCTGAGAAAATAAGAACATCATCCGCATAGGCAGCTGTTTTTATACAATGAGATCCAAAAGAAAAGCCTTTAATATCTGGGTGTAACTCAAACAGTCTGAGAAGAGGATCAATAGATAGTAAAAACAAAAGCGGAGATAAAGGACAACCTTGTCTCGTGCCCTGACTAAGAATAAAAAAGGACGAAGTAGCACCATTAACTCTGATGTTAGCTCTAGGTTGAGAATATAAGGACATTACCATATTAATAAAGGAATCCCCAAGATTATGAGCACACAAGACAGCACGAAGGAACGGCCAAGAAACCTTATCAAAGGCCTTTTCAGCATCAAGGGCCAAGGCCGCGGCAGGGAGATGAGATCGTTTAGCTGCACCAAGAATATGACAAAAAGTGCGTATATTATCTCGCGCAAGACGACCCTTTACAAACCCGGTTTGAGAGGGATGAACAAGATGGGGAACATAGGATTCCAAACGTTTGGCTAGGATTTTGGCAAAAATCTTAGCTTCCATGTTGAGAAGAGAAATAGGTCGAAAATTTTGGGGATCTGAATGATCTTTTCCCTCTTTCGGAAGCACTACGATAGTGGCTTCAGCTGCAGTACCAGAGACAGACCCATCTTTAACAAAAGAATCAAAGACAGATTGCAATTTGGGAAGAAGCGCGGGGAGGAAAGTTTTATAAAACAAAATAGGATAACCATCAGGGCCCGGGGCTTTGCCAGAACGAGTAGCTTTAATTGCTGAAACAATTTCCTCAGGGGAAATCGGGGCATTTAAAAAAATGCGAGCTTCCTCTGAAACCATCTGAACCGGAATAGATTTTAAAAAATCTTGACAGTGCTCAAAAGATGCTTGGTTAGAAGGAGTGTATAAATTATTATAAAAATCACGAAAAACACCAAGAATTTCTCCCGTCTGAATTTTTTTAGAACCCAAGTGGTCCGTAATAGAAGAAATTTGAGAGGATTTAAATGAGGAATCTTGAAATTTTAATGTAGCTGCAAGAATCTTCCCAGCCCGATTCTTCAACAGTAATCTTTTGGACTTCTGCGCTTGTACTCCAATATGGGCTCTTTTGGTAACTATAGTATTATACTTGTATTTTAAGTGTTTTATTGATTGAAGGCAGGATGCATTTCTAGATTGTCTAAAGGCAGATTCCAAAGATTTTATTTGGGTTGATAAATCAGTAAGCTCTTTCTTAATATCAGAATTACGTTTGGCCATACATTTAATAACCTGCCCACGGAAAGTGCATTTAAACGAATCCCACAGAACAACTGGGGAAGAAACTGAACCTTCATTTTCATGGAAAAAAGTTTCTATTGCATTAGAGAATTCAGTAACCTGAGCAGAGTCATGTAAAACTTCCGTATTCAGTCTCCATGAGCGAGCACAAGATTTAGGAGCAAAAGACGACAAAGAAAAAGTAACCGCCGCATGATCAGAAATCAAAATAGGATGAATAATCGGAGAAGAGGAGGACGAAACAAGAGAGGAGTGAACCAGTAGATAATCAATCCGAGAAAAGGAAGAGTGAGGTGAAGAGAAGAAAGAAAAGTCGCTACCAGTGGGATTGTGAAGCCTCCATATATCTTGAAGCTGAGTGAGGGAACACATGTTAAGCATTTGTTTATGGGATTTTGGAGAACGAAACTGAAAAGCTGAATTCCTATCCAAAATGGGATCCATCGGTAAATTAAAATCACCACCAACAATAAGATTCCCAGCATGTGGAGTATCATGTAATTTTTTGGTAAGCGCCGTCCAAAAGGTCGGGTCATCAATGTTAGGGGCATATATATTCATCACATAAAGAACATTATGTCCATCAGACAATTTGGTTAACAACCAACGTCCGTCAGAATCGTGCTCAGAAGAAATGATAGATAAACCTGAAGACTTGGAAATCAATGTAGTGACCCCATTTCGTTTGCCCGAGGCATCAGAACAGCAGACATCAGCAACCCATCCTTTTTTCAAAAATAACGCCTCCCTGGTAGATACCTTGGTTTCTTGAAAAAGAATCAGGTCCGAAGAAAGAGCTTTACAATAATCTAAGACTTTTGACCTCTTTACCGGATGATTTAAACCCTTAACATTAAGGGATAATACATTCAAACCAGGCATGTAAGCATATACAAAAACAAAAAAAAGATACCATCAATGACAGAGAAATAACCAACTACACAGAGACAAGGAACCAAATAGCAAACAGAAAGCGCACAAAGGGATAATCCATGCGGGAAATCCGAAAATAGAAAGAAAGAAGGTATAGAAGAAGAAAAGAGAAGGGAGAGAAGAGATAACAGGGGAGGCCTGAAAAAGGCCAAATTCATACTAAGGAGAACGTGGAAAGGCGAGCAAGGGACCCGTACAAGGAGGGAGAATAAGTAATATAAATAGCCCCAATAAATTACCTAATTAATGACAATAAAGGAGGGTAAGGCAACCATCAAAATAGAAACAAATATCAGCATAATACTATAAATAAGAACAATACAACAAGCAACTTAGTACAGTCACATCGAATGACTAAACTAAGAACAAGTGTCATACCTATCATGGGTAATAAATAATATTAGTCAGATTGATACTGAAACACACAATATGGTAAAATAAAACAAAATACACAATTCATGAAGATAACTATGTGTAGCCTCAAAATAGACAATCCTTACTGAACAAATCTTAACTGACAAAAACTTACGATATGTACTTAAAATCGAAAAACACAAGAGCATATGAAAAAATTATAAGAAAAGAAAGGAAGAGAAAAGAAGAATAGACATCAAAAAAGATAGAGAAGAGGTGATACATATCAGAGAAATATAACAATTAATAACAGAGACGCATCAAACAATGAAAATCGACCGGAGATGAATATTATCAATCAAATATAACCACGAGGACTGAGGAGAAGAAAATGAGACTAAAATAGTGATCAACTAGAAGCAAGCAATAAGAACATAATAGTAAAAAGAACAAGAAGGAGAGATTACATAGACCAAAAGCGTAAACAACAAGACTCAGAAAGAAGGAGAGACTACAGAAAAAAGATCAACGCAGGAGAAGGGTAAGATAGAAAAAGAAAGGAAAAGAATAAAAGACTAGGAAACGGAGAAGAAAGAGCGGAGGTGATACCTATTAGAGAAAGGCAGCTGACTTAAAAGACAAACAGTAAGGAATGAAACTATCGTGGGTGAAATAGTGACATAACAGATATCACCCCAAATGCTGAGCACAAGATAATGAGACATAAAGAGTGATGTACTAAGACGCAAACAGTATATACAAAGTAATAGTAATACTAACGAATCCAAGATTGAAAATACAATATGTTAAAGTAGTAAGGAAACCAAAAGACCATGCAAATCGCTATGCGTAATCTAAAAAAACAGTCACTTAATAAACAGGCCTTAAGTCCATAAATCGTACGAAATGTGAGAACATTTGAAAAATCATAACCATTAGAAAAAATGTAAGAGAAGAAAGAAAAGAGAATAGGAGAATAAAAGCAAAGAAAGACAATGAAAAGGTGATACACACTAGAGAGAGGTAGCTTGTATTTAAAAAACAATCCTCAACCAAAGAAACTGTCTTGAGAAGAAAGTAAATGTAAAATATATATCCCCAGAGGGGAGCACGAGAGAAAGAGAGGAAAAATAGTGATCAGCTGAGAAGCAAACAATATATACATAGTAGCAAAGAATGCAAGGAAGAGAAGTGAGAGAAAAATAACGGAGTATACAACATGGCTAGGAAGAAAGGAAAAAATACGAAGTTAAAAGTCAATACAGCAGGATGCTATCAGCCAGAAAAAGAAGAGGAAACATAAGAATACAGAAAGCCACCATAGAGGAGACCAAAGGAGACATTTCAAGTGCCCGAAGCACCAGGATCCTGGGAAGTCGCCCTTTGAATCTCCATCTGAATCTCCAGCTGATTGTCCAGGAAGGTGGCTAAATCCGCCGGCTCATCAAAAATCCTGGAACGACCCTTGTAAGAAATGCGGAATTTGGAAGGACCAGCAAAGGAAAAGGGAATGTTCATCTCAGAAAGACGTTTCCGAAGATTAAGGAAGCCCTTCCTCCTTATGACTGTGTCCCTGGCAAAGTCTTGAGATATTGAAATTCGATGTCCTTCCCAAACGACATTTTTAGTCTTGCGCATGTGCGAAAGAATTTGCTCAGTATGTTGGTGACGCAGTGGCTTAAAAATTATTGCTCTTGGCTGGGTGGCAGACTTAGAACGAAAAGTTGGAACACGATGTGCTCTTTCTATCTCAAAGTCTCTTTGAAAAGAGATTTGTAAAGTATCAGGAATCCAATGATACAAAAAATCAATCATAGAGGAAGATGATTTCTCTGTATCTTCCGGCAGACCAAAAATGCGTAGGTTAGATCTACGATTACGGTCCTCCTGCTCAGTGAGATCTTTACGCAAAGCCGCCATTGAACGCTCTAAGTGGCTGAGAGACCTGGATTGCTTCTGGATATTATCCTCTGAGGAACTTATACGTGACTCCGTGGCTGATACACGAAGAGACAAGGCTTTGAAGTCATTCCGAATAGCGGACACCTCCACTTGTAGTAAATCCGTATTAGTCTTTGTAGATTGTGCAATATCATGCACCTCATTAAGGCGCGATAATATTGCGTCAAGAGTAGAGGTGGTGTCTGACTGAGCAGTCTCAGGTGTAGGAGACAATGACTTAAGACGTTTAAGGGAAGCACAAGCATCTTTTGGGTCTTTATTAGTTGTGGAACGGCCCATACTTGCAGCCATGAAGAGACAGACCCCAAGAAAAATACACAGCCTCTTGAGAGAAAAAAAGAAAAAAAAACTGCGTAGTTGCCCCCAAAAAAAGAAATACAGCACCCCGAGCATGAGGAGCGCTAAAGCAGTGACAGAGGCAGACTTATCTGGTGAGCAGGCAGCAGAGTATATGGTAGAGCCTCATATAAATCAAGAGGTTACACCAAGAACATCGTGAGGAGAAAGCAGTTCCATCCACAGAGATCAGTACTGAAGAAAAGAGAGTGCATGCAACATAGTATCTAGCCAAGCAGCCCAATGAGCATAAAAAAGGAGAAAAAAGATGTTACCATTTCAGCGCCGTGAGGAAAAAGGACCAGGATATCCCCACACCAGCAATAATGTAGCAAAAGCGGCACTTCTGAGGAGAAAGCGCCGGCTCCGTCACAAGCTGTAAGATGGCGGCCGCCCGTGAAGAAACCGAGCGTCACAGCAGCTTGCCGGGAAAAAGAAGCAGCCGTCAGTAGAATTCGCCCAAAAGGATGTCAGACGACTCCTGACACATTCCGGCACCTGGAAATGTCTTTTCAGTGAAGAGGGGCAGTCAGGAAGCGGTAAATAATCTCCGACGGCCCCCACTCGCCTGAGAGCTCAAGCGCGACCCGCCATGTCCCAGTGGCGCGCAAGCCACGCCCCCCCAAATGTGTTTTTAAGTGAAGATTGCTCACTCAGTGCCTGCTCTAGGGCGGTGCAATCGGTGCCACCACACCGGCCGGTTTATTGCTGGGGTCGATTTGGACCGCGGCCGACCTTGAGACAGAGACAGAGTCTAAGCCAGTTCAGTAGTCTGTCTGACCAAACATTAAACAAGCACAACTATATCTTTGCATAATGCTGGTGCTTTGAATGTTTATACAATAGAATATGTAATGAAAAATGTGCTGTAAATTTCACCATTTTGGTCTGTCTTTTTCCCAAACCCCCCCCTAGCAGTGGTCGGGCGCTACTCGGTGCGCTCGCTCGCTATCGTACCGAATGGGGGCTGGCTTTGCAATTTTTGCCAGGGCTGCTTTCAGTTCCCAGTCTGGCCCTGTAAACGCTGAGAGTGTCTTCTGCAGCTACCTTCATGGACCCAGTATTTTAAGTCTCAGGCTTAGAGGGTTTTTCGTTAGAATTTTTTTTTTTGCATTTGACCTTTTTCTTTTCTCAGAAATCTGCACTCCACGTTTTGATCTCAAAACGATACAAAAGTAACAATTCAATTGATACAGCCCAGTGCCTTATGAGTTTTGAGGATGCCACAAGGGGTGTACAATGGTATTTCCTTCTGAAAATGTTTGAAAAGTTCACAATTTTCATCACTTCACAAATTTTGCAAAGGTTCCCAGAAGACCTGCACCCAGTGAAAGTTTTTTCTCAGGATAGAAATATAATGTTCTGTGCATTTATGAATATTGTATATTAGTGCAGACTTTTCCCAGTCAAGTTAACTTTTTGCAGGTCGCGTCTATGCATAACAAAGAGGCACAGGTCAATAACACGCAGATCCAGTTTCGAAAGAAATAAACATATCTACACTCATATACGCCTACCTTTTAGTGTAGTGTTTGAATTTCTGGGATTCAAAAAAGATTCCAAGTTTGTCTTGCACATCCCTCAAAATCCCAGTGTTCCAGGATTACTTCTGGGAAACACGGGAATTCCTATTTACGCTCATGTGAAACTATTTCTACATGAGCCATTGTACATGGGTAAATTGCACAGGCAAAATATTTCTTTGCATTTGTGTAAATGCACATTTATTTTCCTTTAAATGTCTTTTCCCCACAGGAAAATATTATGTTCCCATGATGAGACTCCTTCCTCTGCATACCCCCCAATATTAAATGTAATTAAATTAAGTTAATTTAAATGAAATTCTAGTCAATTATTGTTTATTTGGTTCAGACACAAAACATCATAAAACATCTACTAATATTAAATTCAAATCTTTGACATACATTAGAAAAAGTTTAAAAATTTATCAGAGGCATGAACAGTAATAGTGAAAAATGCAACATATGTTCATCCTGCTGATGTCCATTGTAGAAAATTCATCACCCCATTAACAGCATCAAACTTTATCACTATCCTCCTAAATTTGTACATTTTTCATAGTTCTCTTAATTCCTAATGCCCTTCCTCAGTAAGAGCTGCTGCTGAACTTCGTTCTGGTCGTTTCCATGTGTTAATCCGATAAATTGCAGGTTTGATTAATAAGACATCAGACAGGAAGTCCAATGCACTGCATAATTTGATTTGCTACCCGTAAATTCTTTTTGAAAAATTGGTTCTCAGCAACCAGATTGCAGTTGCCTCGTTGTAACCCCAAAGCACCACAGATACCTTGGTCACTGATTTACACTTATAACCTCTTTATTTGAACTTAGAACAAGGAACTATCCATTCTGTAAGGACACCTTTAAAGTAGCCCCTTTTTATTGAAGTGAAACTACTCTGTCCTTTCCACATTTGGAAGAAATCAAAAACATACTCCTAAGTAAATCATACATTTTAATTTTTTATTAACACAATTAAAATAAATAATTTCCCATTCCCCACGATCTTTGCAATAGCTATTCGTGGAAGAATGCATCCATTTCAAATTTCATGTGCCTATGTTTGTTGCAAAGCATTACACTTTGTGTGGGACTCCCCCAGATTTTTGCCTTCCAATGCTGTTATTGACCCTAGGACTCTGTGCAGTTTACCTCAGTCGACCAGAGGTCAAATGTTTGTGCTCTCCCTTTTAAATATAGGTAAATTGGCGTGCACCTAATTCAAACATTTAATTTATTAAAATTCTCCTCTAAGCTAAGCCCTAAAGGCTCAGATGGCAGGGTGCATGGTAATTAAAAAGTACGATGTGTATATTTAATATTTTCCATATCCAGGCGGGGAAACATCTCCAAAGTCATCTGCACTGTGACAAGGCTGACCTCCTACAGACTGCGCACTGGTTAACACTATTTCATTTAATAAGGGCTAAATTCAGTTTGGAGCAGCTAGAAAAATATTCCAAAGATTTTTTTTATAGTAATTTAAAATCCAATTTAGCGGGAGATTCCGAACTGGAATGTGTGGGCCGGGCCTTTCCGACTGAGCTCGGTCGGATGGGCTCGATGGGAAAAGAATCCAACTCGGATTTCCGGATTGTGGACGACAGGCTCGGAGAGCCTGTCCACAGTCCAAAATCCCTCCATACTCCCCTGGTCGCTTCTTTACGACAGAGGGAGTACGATGGCAACTTTTCACTGCCTTTTCGTGCCAGTGTGTCTGGCACGAAAAGGCAGTCAGAAGCTGTCTCTGGGGGCCCCGATCAAGGCCCCCATGGGTGTGAGGCTGCCAGATGGCAGCCTGGGGGCACCTATGGTGCCCCTCCGTTGATCCCTGCACCCGGTGGCAGGCACCTTGAGGTGCCGGCCACAGGGTTAAAGGAATGAACTGCACCCCTGCTTTCAACAATGCAGGCATTCATTCCGCTCAGAATGCATGCCTGTATTGTTAAGTATACGAATGCTGTACTAGCAGGGATGTAACCGACGACAGCAGGTCAGTCGGTTACAGCTCCTGGCCGATGTCAGACGGACTCAGGTCCGTCCGACATCGGAATTGGCCCCTTAATGCTAAGGTTGAAAATGACACTTTTAGAAAGTTGTATTTTTCCTGCCTAAACATAAAACTGTCTTACTGCCATTACCAGGTGATATCAGGCGTTACCTAAACCCTGCTGGCTACGTGGAGAGAGATGTGTATTGCTCCAAGACAGTGGACAAAGGGCCCAGCAGTGAGGAGGTGTGGGTCTTCCTGACCAGATCTATGCCTCTACCTTGATTACAATTCAAAGGGGCCTGCAACACACAGTCGGCCCTGACACTAGGACCACCCCTGTCTGTCTTTCACTAGCCGGCTGGAGCCAAACCCAGAGAACAGGGGGAAATGACTAGAACTAGTTTAGAAAGTAGACATAGTATTGTCCCCCACCAACAGGATGGCACTCTGCATAAAAGTGGCATCCTGGAACCTGAAATTATAACATTTCTGGACCTTTGGAGATCAGAAGAAGGGCCGCCCTGCTGTACCTGAAACATGAATGAAGACTGTACCAATTTGCCTTTAACCCAGGACTCCAGTATTGACTACAAGGGTCAGGTGACTGACCACCTGTTTGAGCTACAGGGACACAACAAGCTTCCAGAGGCACTTTCCTTACAACTGCCCTGTTGACCAGACCCAACTGTTCTTGACCTGGCCCTCTCTGCTGGCCTCTTTGGGAGTGATTCCTGACCCCCAAGTGCTGTCTTTGAAGTCCTGGACCCTTGATTGGAGTCACAGTACACTTCTATCGAACTGAAGGTTTCACAGGAGTCGTGCAGTCCTCAATTAAAAGCTCACTGGATCTGCCGCCGATTGATGCATCAACACTTACCCATAGGAGTACAACCAATATTTACAAGGAAAAAGATAAGAACGTACACCTGGAGGAAATTGTTTTAGATCATTTATGGGAATTTACACCCCTTTAGGACTGCACATCGTGCTATCAATTGGGTGTCCCACACAGTAAATCTAAAAAGTGGACATTCTGACATTTAAATATTGTACAAGAATGGAGTGCATTTGGACTCTCTGTGTATATAATTATGGTTTGAATTACTAAACAAATTGCTTTTTAAATATTGCAGAACTTACCATATATTTATATTTCAATGCTTTGGTACCTAGATATGTTATGATGTGTGCAATATAATTTGATACAATTATCTTTGGTTGAAAAATACTGCAGAACCAATAAGTTGATGTGACTATTGTTGAATAAATGATTGGTGAATTCATCCCTACAGAGAACCCCTTTATCTCATAACTAAAGCAATTTCCCAAGTTCTGCAAGAGTTTTTCAGGCTTCTCCAAAGTTTATGGCAGATATCCGCTGTTGGACTTGGCCTTTTCTGCAGGGCTAACCCCAAACGTTTTGCCTTCCTCTGCTTATTTTTCTGACCTTCTGTTTGTTTGCTTCAGGACTCTGGGAACTTTGCCACTGCTAATCAGTGCTAAAGTGCATGTGCACTCTCCTCTAAACAAGGGTTCATTGGTTTAATCCTGTTTGGTAACATTGATTTACTTGTAATTCCTTTGTACAGTAGTATACCATATAACCAGGACCCGTAAATTAAATGCTACAAGTAAGCCTGCTTGCAAAAAACACAGTTGATGGACAGAATGTAGAACAATGTCATACATTCACCCCAGTACAAGGATCTGGGCCTAAATCCATCGTTTTTTTGCACTCCACACCACCCTGGGTTAGACACTGGCTATATGCAAATCAGCTCTGACCCTGTGCCTCATGGGAACAGTCTAGTCCGAACTACCAAGGCATGTCTTTCCCAGACCGGAATCAAGCATCCAAGGACCGGTTTCTGGCTATCAGCCTTCATTCAGCCTGGATAGCTTGACTCCAGTGGCGTGGAGAGCCTGGGACTCACGTCTGAGCATACCCAGCCCACTCGGGGTGAAAATTGCAAAAAACACAGTTGATGGACAGAATGTAGAACAATGTCATACATTCACCCCAGTACAAGGATCTGGGCCTAAATCCATCGTTTTTTTGCACTCCACACCACAGGGTCAGACTGATTTGAATATAGCCATATATGAACTGGGGTGGCTGAGTGGGCTAAAGAATGGTGATGGATTAAACCCAGATCAGTTGACTGGGGGTGAGTGTTTGATTTGCTCAAACGCTCCGTCCATCATCCCCTTTTGTATCGCTTTGTTTGCCCTAAGTGTGGCAGGGTATGCTCAGACGTGAGTCCCTTGCTCACTTGACCACTGGATTCAAGATAGCCTGGCTGATGAGGATTATGAATCCGAAACCGGTCCCAGGATGCTTGTTTCCGGTCCAAGGAAGACATGGCTTGGCAGTTCGGGCTGGACTGTTCCCATGAGTCACGGGGTCAGACTGATTTGCATATAGCCATGTCTGAACTGGGGTGGCTGAGTGGGCTAAAGAATGGTGATGGATTAAACCCAGATCAGTTGACTGGGGGTGAGTGTTTGATTTGCTCAAACGCTCCGTCCATCATCCCCTTTTGTATCGCTTTGTTCGCCCTAAGTGTGGCAGGGTATGCTCAGACGTGAGTCCCTTGATCACTTGGCCACTGGATTCAAGATAGGCTGGCTGATGAGGATTATGAATCCGAAACCGGTCCCAGGATGCTTGTTTCCGGGCCAGGGAAGACATGGCTTGGCAGTTGGGGCTGGACTGTTCCCATGAGGCACAGGGTCAGTCTGATTTGCATATAGCCATGTCTGAACTGGGGTGGCTGAGTGGGCTAAAGAATGGTGATGGATTAAACCCAGATCAGTTGACTGGGGGTGAGTGTTTGATTTGCTCAAACGCTCCGTCCAACATCCCCTTTTGTATCACAAGTAAGCCTGCAGCACTGCTTGTGACACCCACAGAAGTAGTGTTTCAAACCTATTTCAGGCCTACCTCCACAGCACCTGTGTTTGCAGAGTACTGCCACTTAGACTTGGCATTTATAACTACTTGGCTAGCCTTAAAATCCCCTTTTATTACACATAGGTCATCCCTACGTTAGCCCCTAGTTAGCCCTATGGGCAGGGTGCGGTATAAGTAAAAGGCAGGGCATGTGGGGGAACAACCTTTACAACTAAACTTTTACAACGAACTACAATTACAACGCAACTTTTACAACGCAAACTATTACAACGCATTGCTCTGGGGGGCGCTCTAGGATAGGGAATAGGTTAATTTACTATCCAATAACCTTCCCTACTATCCACGGGGACTGGAGTTGGAATAGTAAATTAAACTATTCACTATCCAGCGCCTAAAAGCATTATGCGTTGTAATGGTATGCGTTGTAAAAGTTGCGATGTAAAGGTAGGCGTTGTAAAAGTATGCGTTGTAACGTCATACATCCGTTGGGTGCCTTTATGTGTAGCATGTCTTGGTAGTGACAAAAAGTCGATTTAGTCTCTCACTACAGTGAGGCCTATTCCTCTCGCAGGCTAGCATTGGAATTTACTTATGTACTTTTATGTGGTAATTCCTGATCAGAAAGGAGTGGCGTTGCCATGTTTGGTATGTTTAGAATAGTGGTGATGAATCCTAGTTACTGGTGTAGTTGGATTATACATTACTCTTTTTCGAAAATAACACTTTTAGAAAGTGGGCATTTCTCTGTGCTTATGACTCTTTGACTCTTTGTGCTTTGCAGCCTGACTCCAAAACACATCTGAGCTAGGGTGACAGTTACACTGGGTGCATACTTTCCAGACCACAACAAAGGAAAGGCTGGGTGTGACAGAGATACATTTGAATTCATCTGTACACTGATAGTCTTCCTGGGCTGGGAGAGGGAGAGGTTGTTCACACTTTACATCTGTATAGGTTATGTACTGCCCTCACACAAAGGGCTGATTTACCTGGTTGTCTGGAGCCAGGGCTGGGTTGAAACTGATTGTTGCACATTTCTAGGGGTTCCTTTGAAGTCACCCCTTCATCAAAGACATTTGGGTATAAGAACAAGGGCTCTGATGTTTCTAGGCACTGTGTGGACCTGTAACCAGATGTTCCTTGATCTACAAGTTCCACATTGCCAGATGACTCCTGTCCTGACAGGAGGAACTGTCATTGGGACCACTTGCTTTGATGTTGTGGTTCCTTAATTCTCAAACCTGACTGCATTTTAGTTTTGCCCTCACGTAGGCCAGTGAAGTAGGCCCAAAACAAGTGGCCTTGCCTTCTGAGTTCGTGCATATATTAATTTGGGTTTCTCTGACTCTGAATGAACTGCAAAGAGAGTAACCCTTTTCACCTGAAACTGACCTTTTGCAAAACCAGTTTCACTAGCTGATCGTTGTCTGAGTTTTTCAATCACTGTTCAGGACCTCGTTAACCTTTAATTTCCTTGCGCATATCTTATCTTAAACAATATCTAAATGGTTTCTTTTCTTAAAACTTTCTTTTCTGAAACATGGGTTTTTGCCATGTGTCGTGACTGCCATCTGGTGTTACTTTTCATGTAGGCCTCAGAAGTTAGGCTGTGAACAAAGCAGTCTGACCTATTGTGAATCATATATATACATTAACCAAGGATTCCTTCAAGCATTGGAGTTAATTTCAGAAGCTGGCCTTTCACCTAGGAATTGACCCTGCCAAGCCAATTTCCCTGCATGATCGTTATTTACTTTTCCAATCATCATCCAAGATATTTGTTAACTTTTAAGTTTCTTTACGTATCTGTTATCTTGCACATTATCTGAAACTACTTTTCTTGACTGTATCTTCATTTCATGGGTTACGCTTTCAATTAAGGGTTTGTGCGGGCCTTCCAGATTATTATTTAGATATGCCTAAATATTAACTTGTGGGTTGGGACACTGTAAAATGAGCTTTACTGTATGATGCTGTGTGATGTCATGTATTTTCTATTGGTTGAATTTTGGTGCAGGGGCGTGCATTTTAAATGTACCTTTTTGTGTATAAATAGGGATATCTCACCTTAGTAAAATTGAGCAGTTTCTTGAGTTGTACACCGTGTTGTATTACTGGGATTTCTGCTACTGGCTGCAGCTAATAAATTTGATCTCTGACGCCACCTAGAAGTTTCCGTGTCTCTGTACACCAAGGCAAGGGAACCTAGAGGACTTCGGGCGTGTCCCTGACGCCGCTTGGTACTTGAAAACCCGGTTCTTCAGTTGGCGCGGCCAACGCGGGCCGACTTCAGTGGTACCGGTCCAAGCCCGAAGATTGCGAGGAGCCACGTGAGGAAATTCTGGAGGAGGGCCCCCACTTCATCGACCCCTGTATGTCTGTGGTATATAAATAAATAATACCGGATCTATTTTTTAATGAATGAATGAATAACAGATAGCTCAATAAAATAAGAGTCAAGATTCGAGGTAGTAGGAGTTTCTGCAGGTTTATTACAGCATAAGGACAGGATCAGGACAACCTGCATAGAACAGAGGTGACAGGGCCCAGCAGGACAACTGGGGCCCAGCAGCTGCCGGGGCTTGATCTGGGATGAGCGCGCTAACTTTTAATAACAATACATTGACTTATATACATAGCGCAAACACATAGCATTACATTGCAGTAGGCGTAACAGTGGGTGGAGCAGAAGGCGTGACGCGTAGCAGTCGCGAGAGATAACAGTAAAAGTAGGTGTAACTGGGAGTATACATAGACATGTGATGCAAACGTAACAGAATATGTCATGAATGGGCGGAAACATAGGAGGGGGCTACCTAAGGAGCCGGGACCTCTAACCTAATGGTGCGCGAAAACTGGCAATGACGTGTCACTAGGAGAAGCTGGGGGCTACGAACTCTGTGCTAGGAGCAGAGACTAGAGTCTGGAGGGTCGGAGCGACATGTACCTAAACCCTATCTGGTATCTGATGTTTAGGGAACATGTTGATATAAACTTAGAAGTCATGAGGAGAAAAGCTAACTTGATTCTAAGACTGGACCATGCATTATTCTACATGTAGTGCGTGATGAAGAATATTAAATGACCATTAATACAGTATTTCTCTAACGTGGAGCCGAATAGGCTAGACAATGACGGAAACTATTGATGCAGTTCAGTGGCTTAGGAATGCAGAGGAGGACTGAACTGATAGCTGGAACTATAACATACTTTTGGCAGACTCAGAGGCAGAGCCAAGCTGCACCGGGGACTGCGAGGCAGGAAGTAAGTGAAGGGTCGAGGATACAGGTGGGGGCTGTATCGCTCCTCAGCGAGGCTTTCAGGAGACAGGAGCTGAATCCAGGGTCCGGGCCCTGTTGAGGCCTAGAAACGGGGACTTTATAATGAAATAACGTGCACACTGAGAAACGTGACAACGTAACTTTACATAGGCCTGATATTCGTAGTATTCACGAGGACTGGAAAATGACATACCAGAGGTGGACACAACTGGAATTGCGTCATTAATCAGACATGGGGAATAACATATGCATATTGGTCATGCACACATAACATATGATGGATGAGGCGTAGGGACACAGAACATGGCAAAATTTACTTTTCCACATTCCCTCCTTGTCACTACGTTTCCATCAGGAAACATCAATTTTCATGATACCATCTATCATTTCATACAGTACCATTTGCTCGTCTCGAATTGTCTTGGAACGGGATTTAGAACGGGGCTTGGGACTAGGAATACAAGAGGTAGCACAAATGCCGCAAATCGCAGGGCCACATTGTATACAGAGGCAGCAGCTAAATATAATCGCTACTACAATACCTAGAAAGGACAGGACTTTCCATCCCCAGGCGGAAATTATATTCCAGAACCAACCGGACCATGTCCAGGTGCCTGGATCTTGGTGTAACAGATGGGCAATTTTATGGAGTCTGGTTATAGCTGAATAAACAGACGGCGCGTTATTTGGAATGAAAATGCAGCAACTAGATCCGATGACTCTACAGGCCCCGCCCCTATCGGCCAGTATGACGTCAAGGACGAGACGATTTTGCAAAACGACAAATCTCATAGCAGATTGTTCTTCGGTTAAGTTACCTAGAGCAGAGGCAGTTTCATTTACTACAGCTTCAAGGGTTCTTGTTAACCTACGGATCAGTTTACTATTCTGGACAGGTCCTACAAAGAAGAAGAAACCTTTATTGAAATCTGTATACTGTTCTAGAGTAGTTTCAGTATAGTCGACAATTGGGGACTCCCTTCTATGTCTAATGTGTACTAGATGTGTGTTTCTGTGATAATCAGATGGGGCTAGGAAAACAGGTGGTAGTAGGAAAGCAATGTAACAGGTTCCCTCCCAATCGAGGGGCAGACGAACATATGCAGTTTGACCACAAACAAAATATGAATGACGTGAAGCTTTAAAATTAGATTTCCCACTGTCACTATACTGGATAACAGTAGTACATTCACTATGACCTACATGTATGGAACCATAACTACGGACACATAATTCGCCTTTGACTGGTAGTACTGAAATAGCAGGTAAGTCTGGAGTAGTATCAGACTGAACATTCAGGACCATGAAATTCGACGAATAATTACCTAAATTATAAACTTCATTTTCTAGATCTAAACCTGTTCTGTGGGGGAGACCTTGCTTGTCTGGAAAACATGTACTGTTAAGAAAAGACATATCTGTTGAGGATGACGTTAACGTGGACCATGCTCCACATGAACCATTATGTGAGAATGGATAAGGAAAAAGTGGCAGAACTCCCTTCGGTGTCTGGAAAGGGGGGAGACGACCACACACCCAACAATTAGTGGCATTGCTGGTCTGGTGTGAATAATGTAACATACGGATAAATGTGTTGTTGCGCATAGCGAGGCGGTAAGAATATTCGTGAGGAGGCAGATCACTAAACGTGTGCTCTACTGTAGCATTAGCAGACATATTTACATGAGGAACTGGAAAATACAGATAGAACGCATAGCTGGTGCAGGAAATCAAAATGCTGATGAATAATATGAAACTTAGAAAAACGATACATCTGATTGAACTTTGACTGACTCTCTCACTATGGGGGTCTATTTTATACATGTCAGAAACAATCTAACCGTTTCACCTAGGGGAGGACTTATACAATCAAACTGACTGACTTATTTTACTAGACCTGAGCTTTAACTTATACTCCTGCTGCGGAGTTTTCTCTAACAAGGGAGGGGTTGTAATAATGTCTTGTGCGGGACAGTCCTTAAGAGCAATATTTTGGCAGTCCTTCGAATCCTGGGAAATGTTTTTGGAGACTGGTTTCAATCCTTTAAAAAGTTTAATATGAGAAAGGTGGATCCATCCTTTTCTGCCTTCCAACTTGACGGCAGTACGGGTGGTCAAGAGGACCTGACGTGGCTCCTTCCAACGTGGTTCCAGCGGACTTGATCTGTCAAAATTCCGGACCATCACCAAGGAGCCTGGAACGATTTCATGCGGTGCCACCTCGGTATTGTCTGGAAATGCGGCAGCAACCTGTGAACGACATGAGTTGAGGGCAGACATCAAGGAAGCTAGGTAATCTGTCAGCATATTACATGAAACATCGGTAATACTTCGGGGTCTAGGAGTACCCCACATGTTAGGGGGCCGGCCGAAAACGACCTCATACGGGGACAGACCTGATCTGGAATGTGCAACCATGCGCATATAAAACAAAGCGACTGGCAGAGCTACTAGCCAGTCCACACCTTTTTCTTTACAGACTTTGGCAATACGGATTTTCAGGGTCTGATTATGTCTCTCTACGAGACCGGCTGCTTCAGGATGGCGTACACAATGGAACTTCCACTGGTACCCTAACAAAAGGGAAACGTGCTTCATCAGTTCAGATGAGAATGGCTGGCCGTTATCAGAATATACGACTCTAGGGAGTCCGTATCTAGGGAAAAACTCACGAACCAACTGCTTGGCAGTGGTCGCGGCTGTGTAATCTGGGACTGGATATGCTTCTGTCCACCTGGACAAAGCGCATACTACTACAAGGACATACTTGAAACCTCGACATCGCTCCATTTGAATATAATCCATCTGGAGGACCTCAAAAGGGTGGTCAGGGGGCTGGAAACCACCTTGTTCCACCGGGACACTTTTACCTGGATTAAACTGACAACATATCATACAGGTACGGACTTTCTGCTTGGCTGCAGCTCGTAAATGCTTGTTGAACCAAATGTTCTGGATACTGTCTAACATAGCTTTTTCTCCTAAATGTGCGGGACTATGTGCGGTATTGATAATGACTTGAACCATAGAATCGGGGAGAAACCATGTGGCTCTACCCTTTGTTAACCATCCTTGATCTGTCTGGACCCCTCCTTGTTCAGACCATTTCTTGATTTCATCGGGAGTAGCGTGTAACTGTATATCTATGACGTCTTGAGTAGGGTCCTTAACTGTCATGCATGTAGTCGGATCTGGAGTATGTGTCATGTTAACTGGAATGTCTGGAGTCTGTGCTGTAAGCTTGGCTGTGCGGTCTGCTAGATCATTACCTTGGGAAATAATGTCAGTAATTTTCGTATGTGCTTTGCATTTCATGATAGCAATGGATGTCGGTAAATGTATGGCATCTAACAGGGCTTGAATAAGGAGACCATGCTGAATCTTGGTTCCATGAGAAGTCATGAAACCTCTCTCCTGCCAGAGCACTCCGAAGTCGTGTACAACTCCAAATGCGTAACGTGAATCTGTGTAAACATTAACTTTCAGGTTCTTGGCATGTATACAGGCTCGTGTCAGAGCGACTAGCTCTGCTGCTTGAGCGGACAGGGTATCGATACGGTGTGTTTCAATAACTTCGGTGTCAGTAGTCACTGCATACGCGGCGACTAGTTCTCCTGTACTAGTTCTCATACATGAACCATCCACATAAAGTGTCAGGTCAGGATCTGGTAACGGAATGTCTGTCAGGTCTTGTCTTGGCTTTGTCGTAATGTTAACTACTTCCACACAGTCATGTGGGTCAGGATTTGAATTAACTGATGGTAACAGTGTAGCAGGATTCAGAACGTTGCAGCGTCTAATTTCTATGTGTGGCTGGAACAGTGTCAATTCATAACCTGTTAAACGTGCAATTGTCAAGTGCTGAGTTTGTGTTCGGTTTAAAAGAACTTCTACTGAATGTGGAACTTGTACTGTCAGGGAGTGTCCTAAAACTATGGAATCACTTTGTCTGATAGCTAGTGCTGTGGCTGCAACTGACTTGAGGCACGCAGGCAACGCCTGGGCGACTGGATCTAATGTGCTCGAAAAATAAGCACAGGGCTTGTATTGTCCTGCTTGATCTTGTGTGAGAACAGATAATGCTGTACCTTCACGTTCAGTAACGAAAAGTGTAAAAGGCTTACTGTAGTTCGGTGTAGCTAGAACTGGAGCTTGACATAGGGCTTTCTTTAACTCGTTGAAACTAAGTGTGTGATCAGATGTCCAAGGGAGGACAGTCGATACGGCTGCCTCCTGTGTCGTTAACTGTATCAGTGGCTTGGTTAGAAATGCATACTGGGGAATCCATTGTCTACAATAAGAAGTAAGGCCAATAAAGGCACGTACCTCCTTCTGGGTTCTGGGCTGGGGAAGACTCGCTATTAACTGGATACGGTCGGGTGTCAACTGCCTACCCCTCTTGGACAGCAAGTGTCCTAAGTATACCACTTGCTGGACACAGAATTGAAGCTTCGAGGGTGACACCTTGTGCCCCATCTCGGCTAGGAAATACAGAACTGTAAGGGATGCTCGCTCGCAGTCACGTTCAGAACGGGCTGTGATCAGGAGATCATCGACATACTGGAGCAGGGCAGTGTCAGTTGGCATGTGAATGTTGTCTAGTTGTCTCTTGAGTGCTTGACTGTAAATACTAGGGCTTTCTGTGAAACCTTGAGGAGCGCGTGTGAACATATAGCTCCTTCCATTTAAACAAAATCCGAAAAGAAACTGGCTGTCTGGATGAATTGGAACACTAAAAAATGCATTCTTGAGGTCTATGACAGTGAAAAACATGGCTTCGGAATCAATAGCAGTTAACAGGGAAGAAATATCTGGGACAACTGGGTACTGCGGAATAATACATTTATTAAGCTCTCGTAAATCAATCACTAATCGATATACTGGGGGTGCATTTGGATCAGTACGTTTCATGACTGGAATGATCGGAGAATTGCATACATTGGAGTCAGTTTCTACAACTACTCCTTGAGCCATGAGCTCGTCAATAATTTTGGATAAGGCTGCTACAGCCTCAGGTGGCAATCTGTACTGTCTGATTCGGGGTAACACTACGCCTGGCTTGAGAGTCACACGATGGGGTGTGATTTGCATATAACCTACATCAGTTGGGCCTTGCGCCCATAAGTGCTGCGGAACATTAGACAATCTGGAATCAAAATCTCGTAATACATAGTGACCCTTAAAGTCACGTAGGAACAGACGTATTCCCTCTGGGGAACAGCAAATAACTGCACCTAATTCTTTCAGTGTCTTAATACCTAATAGGTTTTCTGGACATGACTTAGTAAGTAACAGATCAGTAGTACGGGACAATGGACCTACTTCTAGAGTAACTGGCTTTGATATCTCATTAACTATTGGCTTTCCTGAAAATCCAAGGGAAACATTTCTTGAGCCTGAGAGCGGAGCCCCTGGAACTTCGGCATGACTAATTGTGGTCCTACTTGCCCCTGTATCGATCAAAAACTTTCTGTCTTTCCCTAATACTTGACTGTGAACATAGGGACCTTCTTGATCTACAGGTATCTCGATGAGAGGCAAGCCTACCTCCCTCTCTAGGCTGTTTCATGAATATGGCTGGTACTCTGGATACTCTGTCTGAGCATACTGGTACATCTGCGATGTAACGTGCTGTGTTGCAGCAATAGGCTGCGGTGCGGGAACTGTCTGTTGTGCATTCTGTGACTGAGGAATCTGTGAAACTTGTTCTTGTCTAGGCGGACGTGGTCTTTCTTTAGTCTTACCAGTAGCTATATTATGTTTCAGAACTGCACACTCGTTTATAAAATGACCTGGCTGTTTACAATAATTGCAGTTCCCTTTAACGGGAGCTGCAGGATGACTGGCTTGATTCGGACCCCTCTTCTGACTGTCTTGAGGAACAGATTGTGCAACTAGCACTTTCATTTTCGTGTCTTTCATACGTTTTCTTTTGTGTTCTTGCTCTTCTCTGATTCTATTCTGGTGATACTGGAGCATCTGGAGCATCTGGGACGGAGTATTTGCTTGCCAGGTGCTTTCGACTTTCAAAACTCGATTTTTAATTTGTGGGCTTGAATTCTCGACTAATTTGGTAACGAAAAGGTGAGGGTATGACTCACTACTTGTCTTGAGACCACTGTTAATACTGAAACATTTTTCAAACCTAGAATAAAAATCACTAATATCTTCATCTTGTTTCTGTTTACAGGCTGAGATTGCATCCCAGTCTTCTTTTCTCGTTGTCAATAATCTGGGTAAAACTTGAATCAATAATTCTGGTAATTCTTTACATTTATCTCCAAGACCGGTACCTGGTACTCGTGCCTTGTCTTCAGCTTCTAGAGCTGCCCAATCGATCTTTTTCTCTCCCACCTCCCATTCCTTTTCCTTTAACTTTTCATACACCCCTGCGGGTAACAGGACCTTTAACATTTTAATGATATCTGGGTAAGTGTATTCTCCCATACGGAGCATGTCTTTTAATTCTCTATGGAACCCTGCTGGATCTTTGTCATGACAGGGAATTAATTTCTTCATTTCAAGAAGTTCCATCTTTGAAATCGGAGTGTATACAAACACTTGTTGCATTACGCCACCCGCCCCTTGGACTGGGTGGACTTCTCGTAACGGATTCTGTCTGTCTATGTAGAATGATTTACTTTCTGGGGGTGAGACATGAACAAAATGCGGATTCAGGAACGTTCTATACTTGTGACGCTGTTCTAGAATGACACTCATTAAATCGGTACCTAGACCTCTCCATCTATACTGGAGTAACTCGTTCAGGACATCGTGTAACGGACCTGGATCAGAATGTTGACCCTCATACAGAGTAATGAGGTGCTGGATCATATACATACCCACCAGTCGTTGCTCGGCTGGGGGCAGTTTCAGAAACATTTGTGCCACAATTTGTCTGGAAAAGTGGTAGAATCAGTAATCCATCGGACTGCTGATCGGGCTAGTTCTTGTTCATGCATGGTACTTAATTCACTGTAACCGACTCGTGATTTCAGAATGTGATCGGTAGCTTGAAATACTTGTTCTAGAGAACCTTGTTCTGGTGCTGGATGATGGAAAGTAGACTTGTGTTCTAGACGTAAATGGCGATCTGGAAATCTAGATTTTCCTACATACGCTATTCTGGCGGGATTCTCGTCTTCCTCTTCAGGATCAGAGATACTTTCTTTCTCGCTTACTTGTGCTGCTTTACGCTGTTCGTGTATCTTTACTATCTCTTTACGGATTTTCTTGTACATACTCTCCATAGCACCGACGGTCTTGTGCTTACCCTCGGCTATATTATCACTCCACCTTGTCAGGATTCTCATTTCGGCAGAATCTTTAGACGGGTAATCTTGTTCTCTTATTAGACAATTGATCAGGAACTTTAATATCATGAGCTGAATCTCGGCTTTCCTTTGAGACATAATCTCGCCAATACTTTCTGGATCATCCCCTGTACGGATGAAACGATATATTCTGTCTAGATCTTCTTTCATATTCGGTAAGGTGACTAGATACTCGGTCACTCTCCTTACGCGTAAGGAATATAAAACCATATTATATTCGCCTGGAACTGGGTCATAGACACATTCGTTAAGGGTTTGCCTGATTTCTGTAACAGACTGATGTTTGGGCGTGCGCTGTAACGCTTGAGCATGTAATTCGAGTAATGTTGAACGCTTGTGTGGCGGCGGGGTTTGAGGAAGACCTCCTCCTGCGGCCCCTAAACTGGAATCGTCGATTGACATTCTTCGTCCTGGCAGAGTCGGTAATTGTAACGTGGGCTGGACTTGTATGGCGTACTGAGCCGGGGGAGCTGTTAAGGGCACCCCGGTGTCTGGAGGAGCAGGAAGTGCCTGATTTACAGGGACTGGCGGAGTGCGAACAGGATTTGCATATTCGGGGACTGTGTCGTCCAGATAGGACGAAATAAAAATATCAGCTGCGGTCGGTTTGTGACGTAGCTTGGTCGGAACTAATGGTGGCGGGAAATTACTGGATGCCTCTGGGGTCGCTTTTGGCACACCTTCGGCAAGAAGAGGATACATACCCTTAATGAGGGCATGCCTCTGTCTGTCTGACTGTTCGGTTTTGACTTGTTCACCTATCTCGATTAATTCTCTTTCTTGGGCTCGTTCCTGGGATTCTCTACTTAACTCTGACTTTCTGACTTCCTTTTCCGTTCTTCTATGCGCTTCTTTACGCCATAACTCGATGGCATCTTTCTGTGACTGTCTGGCTTTCTTTTTCCATAATGCTTCTTCTACTCGCATGATACATTCGGCATCCCATGTACCCGATACGGGCCATCTATACTTTTCTTCTAACTGTTTGGTATACTCTACCCATAAATCTAGGTACCTTATGGCGCTTATGCCATGTTTCTGATACATAAAGTGACCTGGACTGTCCCTAGGCGGGACAGGAACCGCTTCCTCTAACAGACCCTTTTTAGTTTTTAACTGACGTAACTTGGAAAAGAGCGGCATGACTGAACTGTAATCTGGACACAATACAATATACAATGAAAACACAAAATCACGTCACACTCATACCACAACATTAAAATACATGAAGAACATTATAAATAACAGTTCGAACAGAATATTACCTGGAATACTGAGAACAGAAACAGAACAGAATTTCTCGAGAACGGAACAGACTAGAGTTACTGGATGCACTGCTGTAACAGTACGGAACATACCGGTCCCATAAAGGGACGCATCAAGACCCGTATCCACCTAGGTGAACACTTCGTTTGTGAGTCTGGGCACCACCAACCCACGGACCAGGAGTCAATTTAGATTGGTCCTGTCTAGATACTACCCCAGCAATGGTACTCACCGGGCAGCACGGAACGGAAGGCCTCGGACTGGACTGGACGACGGACGACGAACTTCGGACTTTAGTTACAGGTGGGCCTCCGGATACCTCGGACCTTGGACTCTCGGCTTGGGCTCTGGTCGGGACTCGCCGCGTTCCTCCACCGTCTCGTTTGGATGCTGGACCGCCTCCTCCGTCTCCTCCGTGGGCCTGAGGGATACTTGGAGCAGAAATATCTGCCAGTGCACGGTATGGTTCCGTCACGACTGCAGAGGGTCAGGGGGTCGGCGTGGCTTCACCGACGCGTGGGGAAAGGGCAAGTCCCTATTCGGGCGCCATTATGTGGTATATAAATAAATAATACCGGATCTATTTTTTAATGAATGAATGAATAACAGATAGCTCAATAAAATAAGAGTCAAGATTCGAGGTAGTAGGAGTTTCTGCAGGTTTATTACAGCATAAGGACAGGATCAGGACAACCTGCATAGAACAGAGGTGACAGGGCCCAGCAGGACAACTGGGGCCCAGCAGCTGCCGGGGCTTGATCTGGGATGAGCGCGCTAACTTTTAATAACAATACATTGACTTATATACATAGCGCAAACACATAGCATTACATTGCAGTAGGCGTAACAGTGGGTGGAGCAGAAGGCGTGACGCGTAGCAGTCGCGAGAGATAACAGTAAAAGTAGGTGTAACTGGGAGTATACATAGACATGTGATGCAAACGTAACAGAATATGTCATGAATGGGCGGAAACATAGGAGGGGGCTACCTAAGGAGCCGGGACCTCTAACCTAATGGTGCGCGAAAACTGGCAATGACGTGTCACTAGGAGAAGCTGGGGGCTACGAACTCTGTGCTAGGAGCAGAGACTAGAGTCTGGAGGGTCGGAGCGACATGTACCTAAACCCTATCTGGTATCCGATGTTTAGGGAACATGTTGATATAAACTTAGAAGTCATGAGGAGAAAAGCTAACTTGATTCTAAGACTGGACCATGCATTATTCTACATGTAGTGCGTGATGAAGAATATTAAATGACCATTAATACAGTATTTCTCTAACGTGGAGCCGAATAGGCTAGACAATGACGGAAACTATTGATGCAGTTCAGTGGCTTAGGAATGCAGAGGAGGACTGAACTGATAGCTGGAACTATAACATACTTTTGGCAGACTCAGAGGCAGAGCCAAGCTGCACCGGGGACTGCGAGGCAGGAAGTAAGTGAAGGGTCGAGGATACAGGTGGGGGCTGTATCGCTCCTCAGCGAGGCTTTCAGGAGACAGGAGCTGAATCCAGGGTCCGGGCCCTGTTGAGGCCTAGAAACGGGGACTTTATAATGAAATAACGTGCACACTGAGAAACGTGACAACGTAACTTTACATAGGCCTGATATTCGTAGTATTCACGAGGACTGGAAAATGACATACCAGAGGTGGACACAACTGGAATTGCGTCATTAATCAGACATGGGGAATAACATATGCATATTGGTCATGCACACATAACATATGATGGATGAGGCGTAGGGACACAGAACATGGCAAAATTTACTTTTCCACATGTCGACGTGGACCGAAGGTCTTTTCTGCGAGGCTTCCCGCTTTCCAACGGCTGCGAAGGGCTGCTGCCCTGACTATCGCCTTGTCTTGGACCCTCCGATTGATGTTTGTAAAGCGAGACGATAGACGGTCTTCTGGTGGCGTGACAGATATTTGGTTAAGTATAAGTGGGTCGCTCCCACGACTTTGTTTGATTCCTTGGTTTTGATTTGGTTGCTGCAGTACCCAAAGCCGAAGGGCTTGTATATTTACGAGTGTATCATTTTTTTATTCCCTTTGAAGTTTGAAACCAGACTAGTGAGCAAGATGCCTGGTCTTGGTAAATTTGGTAATTGGTTTGTTTGTGGTAGTAACAGGGATTCCCGATTGGAGGATTCATGTCCGATACCTCCGGTTGGAACTCCGACTTATGAACTTTACTCAAAACACAGATTGGGCCCTATTACTTATAATGAAGTATGGGTCCACTACACTAAAAAGGATGGTGTTTTGCAATGGCCCCCACATGGTAGTTTTGAAACAGAGATTTTAGACAATCTAGAAGTTAAGCTATTTAAGAAGAAAGCCCGGCCGGCAATGTTTGACTCTTTCCGCCTTTGGCGTAAAGAAGCCAAACAGAGAGAAATTAAGCAAGCAAAGAGAGATAGAAAGATAAAAATATGTCAGTACTACAAGCTGCTAGACAGTTTAAGGAAGATGGAGAAGAGCGTGCAAGTGAAGTCTTAGATAGACAGCGTTGTATGGCCATAGATAAATGTTATCCGGCCTTGCCGTCTTCTCCTCCGAAAGTGATGGAAGACCCTGAAAAAGATCCTTTGATCTCTCATTTACTGAGATTGCCTCCTCCCTCTGTGCAGGGTGCTACTGCGCCTCTATTACCCCCGGTTGTTCCGCCCTTTGTTGTTCAACCTCCTGCTGTTGTTCAGCCACCCGGTGCTCCACAGATGGTTTTGCCTTCTCCTGCGCAACCCATTCTAGGGTCGCCAGCCTTGCTATCAGCTTTGCCTCAAACTCCTTTGCCTTCTGCATCTTTGATTTCTACTGTTCTTGTTCCTACACCTTCCTTGCCTCAGAATACTTATTCTCCTGTTCTTATGTCTGCTTCTTCTCCTTCTGTTCGAAAACGAATGACAGAAACAGTTTCTAATTTATTGTCACCATTGTTTGGGTCACTGAATATGACCCCTGTTTCGGAACGTAAGCAGAGTCGTAGTCAGCTTCCTAGTTCTGAAGAACGGACAGTGTTGGATTTGTTGGCTCGTAGGTGGATTTTAAATGCTCCGAGGTATAATTTACCAGCAGTTATGGAGAGGAGAGGTTAGGGAGGGGTGTGGCGCCGCGGCCAGGGCGACTGACGCTTGAATCTGGGGATCACCGTTCGATCCCCGGCTCCGGCGGCAGGTTAGCCCAGCACCATGTGACTCTGGGCAATAGCTTGCTTAATCTTCCCGACGGCCCCCAGCGCCTAGAGACCCCTACGGGTGATTGTGCGCTTTACAAATGTGGATTATTATTATTATTATTATTATGGATGTTTTCTTTCAGTGGGAACTGCCTAAGCAAAGGTATGTTTTTGATGTAATGTGTACTTTTCTGCGTCAGGAATGGGAAGATAATGAGTTGGGTCCGATTCCGCAGGATGTGCTCGATGTTCAGTCAGATTTTGCTAAAGGGATGATAGTGGAATCTGATGTTACAGATGCCGTAGAGACGATACTTGCTTTCAGATCTAGACTTTCGCCTCAGACATTGTATGAACCTGATTCCTCTGTTAGGAGGAAAGTGAAACAGTACCCTATGAGAGAAGTTCCTCCGGTATGGAAAGCAGCAGTTCAGGCTAATGTAAATCAGGGTATTCAGGCCGCTCCGGCTCATTTTCAGCGAGTATGGGATACATGTCCCTTGGAAGAGAGCAGAGGTCTTGGCTCTTAAGCAGACCTTACCTGACCCTCGTAAGAATCCTGCTGGTTATTACAAGGAGTTGTCCCAGACAGTTGAAGCGTGTATTATGAATTTAGCTGACATCGATATGTTGATGGGTAATGTAGTTCCTCAACCCTTGTGGGCGAAGATTCGTCATGAGAATCATGCTGCTGAATTAGGTGATACCTGGGCGAATATTGTTGCTGCAGATGGTAGACAGGAGGGAGGTGCTAAACCTGAACCTCTAGTTTCAGAATTACCAGGTAGAATTATTAATCTGATGAAAACGATGATGCCCGCTTTACGAGTGAATTGGATAAGTTAGCAGCATGTAAGCAGAAGAAAGACGAGAGTGTATCTGATTTCTTCACTAGGTTTGAAGAGACGTTTATTGATCATAGTGGTCAGGATATGAGTACGGAGGGTGGTCAAAGGTTGTTTGTGGATAAATTTGTCTTTAATTTGCTTCCCGAACTTTCTAATAAGTTAAAGGACTCTGAGAGTTCATGGGCTGTCTCTTCATCGGCCCAGATATTGGCTACTGCACAATATTACGAGAATAGGGATAAAGATGAGAAGGATAAAGTGGAGAAGAAAACTAAAGAGTTAAAGACGAAAGTTCATTTGCAGCAAGCTTATCCGCCTCGTCAGAATCAGCCTCAGTTTCAGCAACCTCCACAATTTCAGAGATTGTTACAGAAGCCTGAGCCTTATGTTCAGCGATTCTTTCCTGGCCCTAATCAGTGTGCTTATTGCAGAGAGGAAGGTCATTACAAGAATAGTTGCCCGGTCTTGTTATAGCGTGCGAATAGTGTATCAGGTCAGAGAGGTCGTGGTAGTTTTCGGCAAGCTCCTAGGGGTAGGGGACGTGGTGTGATCCCTCAGAATGAGCATTCCTCTTCCCTACAAAATTCTTTTGACGGACAGAATGTTCCGAGTGGTCAGTCTGCCCAGTATTATGTTGAGGATTACTATGTCGAAGGTGAGCGTTCTGGTTATAAAAATAACTAGGACAGCCAAGGACAAAGTGAGGGAGTAGTATCAGTTCCAGTAGACCAGAGTGGACCTTATGTTGAAGTGAATACATCAGGTGTGGTAGAACCTTTTCTTTTGGATACTGGTGCGATGAAGAGTTCTATTATGCACTCTAAACTTCCTGGCGCACCTTTGTCTGGCTTGACCAATGTTTCAGTAGGATTTTCAGGCGCCCCAGTTCGTAATCCGGTTTCTAGTCCTTTGTCCCTTTCAATTGGCCCTTGTGAATTGGAAGCTCCACTTATTTTAACAACTGGTTGTGGTGAGAATATGTTGGGTTTGGACTTGCTGAAAAGATTGTATGCGACATTGCATTGTTCTCCTTCAGGAGTACAACTTACTCTTGGTAAGAAAGTGATTTCTCCAATGTATTTGTCTAAGGAATTGTTGGCCACTGGAATTGCGTTCGCTTCCTGATACACTTTGGGCTACAGGATCAAATGATGTTGGTCTTTTGCGGATTCCACCTTATGTTGTCACGCTTAAGTCGAATGCTAGGCTACCTCGTATTCCACAATACAAGATCTCGAGCGATGGTGAGAGAGCTCTTTTAGCGATTGTTTATGATCTGGTTGAGAAGGGTGTAGTTGAGGAAACGAGAGGTAATGTTTGTAACAGTCCTGTTTTGCCTATCCTTAAACGTACTGATGCTTCTCAGCCACCTGTGTACCGGTTTGTGATCGACCTTTGAGAGGTAAACAAGATAGTCGTGCCACAGTTTCCTGTGGTACCTGATATCACTGCTTTGTTGACTTTGATTCCTGCTTCGGCAGCCTGGTTTTCCGTCATCGATTTGAAGAATGCTTTCTTCAGTATTCCTATTGCTGAGGAGAGCAGGGATATTTTTGGCTTCTCATTAGGAGGCCGAAGCTTCCGGTTTAAGAGAGCTCCCCAAGGTTATTGTGAAAGTCCCTCCATTTATAGTCAGGCGTTGAAAACTCAGCTTGACGGTTTTGTGTTACCTGTTGGTGCTACTCTTATTCAGTACGTCGATGATTTGTTGATTACTGCTGATGATGAAAAGATTTGTAAAGAGGCTACTCTTTCTTTGTTGCGGTATTTGTCTGACCTTCATCATAAAGTGTCACCTTCAAAGTTGCAATATTGTCGCCAAGAAGTGACCTACTTAGGTCATCTCTTGTCGAAGGAGGGAAGGAGATTGACCCCAGAACGAATTCAAGCAATTACGCAAATGAATGTACCATCCACACAGAGAGAAGTGCGTGCCTTTTTAGGTATTACATCGTATTGTAGACAGTGGATCCCCAATTTTTCACTGTTGGCGAAACCTCTGTTAGCATTGACTCTGAAAGATACTCCGCATCCTCTTCCTTGGTCTGACGAATGTCAGAAAAGTTTTTCTGAACTACGCGATGCATTGTGTGCGGCTCCTGTGTTGGGTACTCCAGACTATAGTAAGCCTTTCATGTTGTACGTGCACGAGAGAGAAGGTTGTGCGTTGTCAGTGTTGACACAACCATTTGGGGACAAGCAGCGTCCATGCGCGCATTTCTCCTCTACGTTAGACCCAGTTGCTAAGGCGTTGCCGAGTTGTCTGAGAGCTACAGCTGCAGCGGCTGTTTCTATCCGACAGTCTGCTGGTTTGGTATTGGACAATACATTGATTGTGATGGTCCCACATGCAGTGGATACCTTATTAAACAGGACTAAGACACAGCACCTTACGAGTGCACGTCTGTCAGGTTACGAGTTGACATTGTTGGCTAGTCATGTGCACATTAAAAGATGTAATGTGCTGAATCCAGCTACGTTGTTACCGATCTCTACAGAGACGGATCCTCAGGAACAGCATGATTGTTTTCTTCGTACAGAGGAAGAAACGAAAGCTAGAGTTGACCTTAGGGATACTCCCCTTAAGAATGTTGATGGTACGCTGTGGGTAGATTGTTCGTGTTTTAAGCTTCCGAATGGTGAAACGACTGCAGCGTATGCTATTACAACTTTACATACAGTTGTTGAGACAGCACGCATATCACAGAATTCTGCGCAAGCAGCAGAGTTGATTGCACTGACGAGAGCGTGCGTGTTGTCAGAAGGAAAGAGAGTGAATGTTTACACCGACAGTCAGTATGCGTTTGGAGTTGCCCATAGTTTTGGGCGTTTGTGGAGAGAGCGTGGGTTCCTTACTTCGCACGGAACCAAAATACAGCATGGGCAGTTGGTGAATGAACTTTTGGAATCTCTCACTCTCCCAAAGCAGATTGCAATTATTAAGTGTAGTGCGCATAAGAAAGTTGTGGACGATGTTGGTCGAGAGTATGCGTTTGCGGATGAAGTTGCGAAGGAAACGGCGAAAGATATGATGAGCCGTATGTATGTTGCAGGCCCAGCTAAATGGGTTATGGTTGGTGGAATGTGTGAAGACACAATAGAAAGTGTGAAAATGATTCAGGCTGAAGCGACTGAGAAAGAAGTGAGTGTTTGGAAAGAAACTACGGGTATGTTGGATTCGACAGGTTGTTGGGTTGAGTTGTCAGCACATCAGCGATGGCTATTGCCAGATGCGTATGTGCTCCCAGTGGTTACAATGGCTCATGGAATGGCTCACATTAGTTCGAAGGGAATATGCAAGTTGTTGGCTCCAGTTTGGCAGAATGCTGGAATTCCGAAATGTGCAGAGAACATGGTGAAACATTGTATGATTTGTTTGAAGTATAATCCTGGTAAGGGAACTCCAACTCCAGCTGGTCATTTTGCTCCTCCGACGTATCCGTTTGAGGTGATACAGCTAGAATATATACATATGGAGAGATGCAACAATTTGAAGTATGTCCTTGTGGTTGTTTGTGCCTTTTCCAGGTGGATAGAGGCCTACCCCTAAAGGATAATACTGCCTTGTCTACAGCCAAGGTTTTGTTGAGAGAGTACTTCCCTAGGTATGGTTTGCCGAGAATTGTATGGTCGGACAATGGGAGTGAATTTGTGGGTCAAATCATGAAGAAAGTGTGTGCTGGATTGGGAATAAATCAGAAGTTCCATGCAGCGAATCACCCCCAGTCTGCTGGACTTGTTGAATGTTACAATGGTACCTTGAAGCTGAAATTGGCTAAGGTACAAGCGAGCACTGGTCTTACATGGCCGGATGCCTTGCCGTTGTCTCTTTTGTCAACAAGGACGACTGTGCATTCTCGAGTGGGACTTAGTCCGTATGAAATCGTGTTTGGTCGTCCTGCGAATGTTTGGGGTGTGCCTCGTCCTAAAGAATACAGCAGTATTGAGTACCCTATGTTGGTGGATTACTTACATGACTTGACTGCTAAATTACGTGTTCTCCACCAACAGGTCTATGACAGTTTGCCGACAGCTACTACAGATCCAGGACATTCAATCCAACCTGGTCAATACGTCCTCATCAAGAACTTCCAGCGTACCAAGAATTTGGAGCCTAGATGGACTGGTCCCTATTTGGTATTGCTGGTCACTAGAACTGCTGTTAGAGTAGCTGGTAAAAAGAACTGGGTGCATGCCACCCATACGAAAAAAGTTCCTTTGCCTTTACCGTATGATCAGTGGGTGAGGGATGGTATAGCTGATACAGATTGCGAGCGAGTCCCCACATTCGTGCCTTTTAGTGATGCTCATTTGACATGGACACGGTCAGAACGCGAGGATGACAATGTGCTGCAAGAAGCTGTTCCTCCACGTTTGAGATTGGACACTACCGAACCTGAACTTTTGTTTACGGACCAAACCGTGCCGACTAAATCACGTTACAACCTCCGATCTTGGAATAAATAAAGGGACTTTGAACATTATTTTTTTTTCCACACTGAGACCAAAAAGAGACAATTTCTTCAAGTATTTTGCATTTGACTTTTTGTTTTTCTTTTTCTCTTGCTTTTTTCTGAAAATGTATTATGGTTTTCTGTTAAATTTTTGATTGGTTACCATTTGCCAGTTGCAGGGTCACGTAGGAGTACCAACGGTTCAGTTTGTGACCTGAGTAGTGGCAGTAGGTCTGCAGGACTTGCAGTGTCCCTACGACCTGCTAATAATCACAGCTGAAGTACTCTGTCAAGATTGCGTGAGCGACATTAGAAAATGGAGATTGTATTGAGGAATGACGATAAAAGGCAAGAGATGAAAAACCGATATTATAGAATGTTGTTCTCCAAGTGTGGTATAGCTTTATCTATTTTAATACTTTTATGTATTCTATTAGCTACTATATTCTGGTTTGTTCCTTCTACACAATTGACGTCTGCACCAACTTCTCAACCTACTCTTTCTTTTTCTACTGTTTCTCCACATGAGTTTCGTACGTTACCTGAACATGAACAGACACGAAGATCAGAATTTGTGAACAATTCGTTTATACAGATGTTGCATCAGCATCAGCTAGTCATAAATACCACGAATTGTTGGGTGTGTGGTCTTATGCCACATACTACAGATAAGGGAATGCCATATTTGGTTTTGCCTTTTTCGCCTAATGGGTCAGTTTGGGCACTACAATCAATGTTTATCTATGCGAATGAAGCCTCTCCTTTACGTTCCGTCAAAGACAATGCAAGTAATAATGCCTTGATACGGGGAATAGTTGATATGATTAGAGATATCGATGCATATAGCGCTATCCCTAGAGATGAGGTACGAGCATATGTCGGTTGGAATAAGACGACATATAGTGCTAGCTTGACGGAGAAAGAAAGGCAGCGAAGGTCTCCTCCTATTTGGATTGTATCCCACCGAGGTCATCTTTGTTTGCAAGGTAATGGTCAGAATCCGAGAGCTCAGCTTGGTAAGAGTGTGTGTGTTCACACATACGTTTATACGTCCCAGAAATCTCCTCCGTTCGTGCCAGCTAAAGGCACGCATTTTGTTTGTCACGATAGAGCATACACATGGTTGCCATCTGATTTTTCTGGCACATGTTATGTGGCATTTTTGCTTCCCCCTACATACACTGCTGTTTTCGACTACCATAAGACAAGATATGGTAGAGGTGTAATCGATGCGAAAGATACTGTCGCACAAGAAGCTGGGGACTTCTTTAAGGGTTTCCTACCCTTTTGGGGTCCTATGGCTAATAGTAGGAATATTCGTCAGCTTACGAGAGTGGTTGAGGCCACTATAAATGAGACTGCAGGTGCCCTTAGCGATATTACAGCTGAGCTTCAAGCGGATCGCCTTACGACATTACAGAACCGTTTTGTTTTAGATATTATACTTGCAGATATAGGTGGGGTATGCAAATTGATTAGATCTAGTTGCTGCGTTTTCATACCAGATAATGCCCCGACAGTGTACCAAGCCATCTCTAGACTACATAAGATCTCTGAGTCTATTCATGTGGACGAAGGAGACTGGTCGTTGATGGGATGGTTGTTGGAGTCGTTGTCCAAATGGGGATGGAAGATTCTGACGTTTCTTGGTATGGCGTTAGCTATCCTTTTCTCGTGTTGTTTATGCATCCAGTGTGGTCCCGCCATTTGTAGTCTTTGTACTATGATCTGTGTGAGAAGACCAGTCCCGAGAGAAGTGAAGGATAATAAGAGGATGTTACAGCAACACCTTGATGACCTGATGAGAATAGATATAGACCTAGATTCAGTTGACATGAGTTTAGGTTATTGCCTACGTAATGGCAAAAGGAGGGTCTGTGGTTCTGTAATTCTCAAACCTGACTGCATTTTAGTTTTGCCCTCAGGTAGGCCTAGAAGTTTCCGTGTCTCTGTATACCAAGGCAAGGGAACTAGAGGACTTCGGGCGTGTCCCTGACGCCGCTGGGTACTTGAATACCCGGTTCTTCAATGTGCTGACCTGTTTCCTGCTGGGATGCTAGGGCGATTGCCACTCTGATAAAAGTAACTTTGTTTTTAGGCCTTCCTGCCTGCTCCTCGTCTTGTGCTCCAGTGTTCTCCGAGAGCATATTGCCTTGCCCCCTGTTCATCAACGTCTGAGGATCAGAAAAGATGCTGTCTTATTATCTTCTGGCCATGGGACTCTGAGTTTGGCCATTTCAGGTTCCTAACAGAAGTGCATGGAGAGCTCTTCTTTCTTCAGGTGGTGACGCTGGGCCCCACCTGCACTTCTTCAGGGAGACCACTGCAGTGCATTCAGAGAAACAGCTCTGCATGGCCCTACATCTGGGAGATCTGTACAGGTAGTGTGACTGCAAACATATGGGCACTCACGGCTGAGTTACAGCAAGATCCTTCACTTCCTCAAACGTACATTCCTGTATTATTAATCAGTGACTTTCACTTCCTTCCTTTGCTGCTCAAACCCCCTTCTAGGGGCTCTACTCCCTCTGCTCCAGCTTTAAGAAAATGCATTTGCTACCTCTAATGAAGATAGCTAAAATCACACGAGGATTACTGTAAATCTTCCGGAAGGCCTGCAGGAAGTTCTCTGGCTTGCAACTGCTTGTAGGCTGGTTAGGTAGTGTGTTCATTTGAAAACTTCACCACTGCATAGCTGGGAAAATACTTAGCTGCTTGTTATTGTGAGTCGTGTATTTGTCTCTAAACGAATTTGCATTACATACACTACTGTTATTATATATGTTGTTTTTGCCCTGCATTGTCCAGTACAATGAGTACTATCTGGGTAATTGCATTGCAAGCACAGTATTTATGATTTATGTCGTTTTGGTCTTGTTATGTACAATGTACTATATATATTTTTATTTAATCCTATGTGAAGTCTTACTTGCCCTGACTAGAGTGGTGAATTCTGCCTGGCTTAAGTGCATTCCCTAGGCAACCAGAAACCCCATTTCTAACACCCGCAGTTGGCGCTTCATGCCTCTTGTCAACATTTTTACTTAAAAGTTTTAAAACTCATATCTCCAGTTCTACTTATCGGATTTTTGGTGGTCTGGAGTCATTTTCTACATTACAATTTTTCTAAATTGGTTTGGGATTTTCCTTGTGTTATGTTTTTATTTTGTTGCTTGCTGTGTACTGCATAAATACTTTCTGGCAGATGCATCAACGTAGCCTTTTGCTATTCCTAAATAGCGATTTTTAAGGAATCGCTATTTAGGAATAACAAAAGCCTATGCATGTAGGAATCGCTATTAAAATAGCGATTCCTTAACATTCCTTAATTAAGGAATGCTGTCCCATTCATTCCTATGGGCCTAGAGGCCCATAGGAATGTATTGGAGATTGCATGAGCAATTTGCGAGTACCAGTAGGCACTCGCAAATTGCTCATGCAATTTCAAGGGTGCAAGGGTGTCAAAATGACACCCTATTGCACCCCTGAAATTGATCTATGCACATATGTTGCACACACACATGCCCTTAGGGCATGTCTGTGCGCAACATGAAACTTTGAAAAATGCACAAAAGTGCTTTTTTCAAAGTTTTAGCAAATTACCATGAAGTCCAACTTCATGGTAATTTGCTCCCCATATTAGCGAATTCTCAATTTTCTTTACTTTCATGCATTGCATTTAAGGAATCTTAATTTGGGATTCCCTAAATGCAATTGCAATTTAAGGAATGTCAATTTAGAGATTAATTTACGATTTTTGCGTTTGGGATGATGCCTCCCAAATGCAAAAATACCGGGAGCAAAGGGGCAGATTCTGAGAATCTGCTCATTTGCTCCCGGTATTTACTTTGATGCATATGCCTGTTTATATGTTGTCTCTACGTTACACCTAATTACTTTGTGACAAGTTTCCAAACAGGTATGCACAGGTTTTTTAGAGACTTTAGTGGTTCACCCTGATAAGGATCGTGAAAATTATTTGGGGTGGGTCTTCATCTCCCATCAACTAATACCCTAATCTCCGACAATGGTCAAATGTATTCATATTATAGCTTGTTGATTACCAGCTAATAAAGTGAGGCAATATGTTTTCAACCATAACCTTATGTGCCACAACACGCCGCCGATAATGTTTCCTCAAATATACCCTCTTATTTAGGTTTCTCTATCCAAGACACTGTCCTCCAAAACTTTGCATTTTTAAATAAAGCAGATATCCATTCTATCCACCATTATCCAAGCTCTCAAATCTCAATTATTATCATAACATAGGAAGACCCGCTCCAAGAGACTGCAGTGCCTGGGGGGCTTGAGGCATGTGCTTCTATTTGATGCATCTGCATCTTCTGCCAGCACCAGTATTAGAATTCTAGAGGCACCTACCTCAATGGACATCAGAAGCTTTGTTGACCAAGGCTAAAGAGACAGAATGTACAAGATGAATAGAAAAGGGGTAAAATGCATCCTATATGTACTGCTCTAGATACTTCAGATGAGTACGTCTTCTCCCTATTAGTTCAATTTCTGACACAAATGTTATTTAAAACATGTAGCAATGTCAATAATACCTAGGAGTTTCCAGTTCATTTAGTAGACTCACTACATTTTTGATAGTGTCAAATGCCATTTGCATGTCCATGAATTCCAGATAACTATAGTGGTTTTCTAAATGCACAGGTCTTTATTTATTTAAAATACGATCTTTCTTGTTGTTATGTCCTTGGGCTCAAAAATAATTGTTCAGTAGAATGCACTCTTGATGACATATGTCTGCAATCTTCTACTTATGCAAGCCTCAAATAATTTAACCAGAAAACTAAAAAAGAAATAGGATGAGAAGTCCTGTCTTGAAAGCAACATAAGCAACTTGAAACATGTCTTACACTCTTTGATTGAAGAGAATTGCATTGATGAACTCAAGCCGGGGCCCATATTGTTAGATGAGTTCTTAACAATTTGGTCAGGATAATGTCAGGATGAGGTGCCTTATCATTTTATTAAACTACTGATTACTACTTGAATCTCTTCTATTGTTAAGTATTGGGAGATATGTGTATCAGAAATCACAACCCTGTTGACCCTAACTCTATTATTGTCAGCATTATTCAATGGAGAGAAATTATTATACCAACTTCTACAGGAATCCCCAAGTTAGTCCTCCTTAACAATAATACAAATTCCTATTATACTCCACAAATCATATGGGTTGCTTCTTCCTGTGGCTAGTCTTAAAGATTTCCATGAGTTATCTCTTATGACATCTTCTTTTTCCTTAATAAGTGCCACATATTCAAGCCCTAACCTTTTCTTCTCACTTTCTCCGATATCTTTATTCCCTGACAAGGCCAAAATGTAGAATCTGTGTATTATTTACACAACTGATCCCTCATGTATTCCCTGTCCCTTTAAATCTGAACAATGGTTTAGAAAGCAGCACCTTCACTACCATAACCATCAGTTTGTATTGCGAATGGCCATCTCAAAACTGTTGGCTGGTGCGGCACAAATAGATTAATGCAGCAAGGATATAAACCACCGTCAATGTCCTAACTCCAGTGTGGTATCTTCCACCTTAGGGGGGAAGCTATACTATGTCTGTGCATCTCTGCTCCTACGATCACTTTGGAACGCGCCGAAGGTGACATCATTTAGAATGTCACAGCGGAGAGTGTTCTAAGATGAGCGCCCAGCGGAGTCTGACGGCTGGCGTGCTGAGAGCCAGTCAGCTGTGGCTGGGGTTCGTTTCTACAACTTGTTAATTGTATTGAATAAAGCTGTTCCGTGTACCTACCCAGACCTGCGTCCTTCTACTTTGTTCCGACACTTCACTGGCAACGAGGACGGGATCAAGGGTCCTTGAAGAAAACAGCTATGACCCAGAAACGCTAAGTGGTACCCCCCAAAGCTGTTTCGGCACTGCAGGACTGAGCGAGGGTGACATCTTTCCTACACCCTCGGCCCTCATCTAGACCTTGTACTGGCAAACTTAGATCCGCCGGTTTTGGCGCCCTGAACCACTGCTGCTGGATGTGGGCAGTCCGGAACATTTGCGGTGGGTGTGGAACTGCGGTCAGAGGTGAAGCGGTGACGGACTTCCAGGCAAGTGTCTGACTGATCAGGACCTGATCAATATTCGGTCCTGGTTCGCGTGTCCCGGTGAGTGTGTCCGCCAGCCCCTCAAGACGCGTGTCACGGTTGAAAAGATTGTAGGCGGCACCCCAGCGCGGTGGCAGATAGCTACGCTGTACATTGAGTGGCAGAAGCATTTGTATTTGTATTTTTTTTTTATTTATACTTATAGAGCGCCTATCACCCAGGGTCTCTAAGCGCTAAGATGTTAACACAGTTCAAAATACAAATGCACTACAGTGTCCGACAGACTAGAGGGCTCAAAACCGAGGAGGTAAGCAGCAATCTCTGGCGAACCTAACCATAGGCTTCTCGAAATAACACTGTTTTCAAGCACTTCCTGAACGGTAAAAGCCTGGTTTCTTCACGGAGAATTTCTGGTAGTTTATTCCAGAGTTTGGGAGCCACTACGGAGAAGGTTCGGCCACACAGTCTAGCTCCTTTAAACCGTGGACAGACCAGGAGATTTAAGTTTGATGACCGGAGCAAGCAGCTGGGTGCGTAAACCTACAAATGGTCCCTGATATATTCGGGACTGTGCCATACTGTGATTTATGTGCGATACATAAAGCCTTGAATTCAATACGCTGTTTCATTGGGAGCCAATGCAGCTGCTTCAATACTGGGGTTGCGTGGGCGCTTCTGGGTAACATGTAGATTAACCTAGCTGCATCATTCATGACAACCTGCAGTTTTTGTAGGAGGGCCTCAGGTAGCCCAAGATACACTGCATTCCCATAATCTAGACTGGAAAGAATGAGCGCAGTCACCACAATCTGTCTAGTTGATACAGACAGCAGGTGAACCAACTTCCAGAGTTGCCGCATTAAGCCAACACAGCTCCCAACTACTGCTGAAACTTGCTGCTTTAGTGACAAATCAGTATCCAGCCTGATGCCTAAACTCTTAGCTACAGGTACTGGCGAGGGCACTGTGTCTAACTCTAAAGGCCAGCAACAGCTAGACCAGGGTGAAGCCATTGCGGACAACACCAGGACCTCCGTCTTATCTGGGCATAATCTTCAAAGAATGAAAAGTCATCCAGTTGGTGATAAACGGGACGATATTCTGGACATTGGCCTGATAAGAAGTAGTATTATCAATACGGACGATCAATTGCGTGTCATCCGCATAATTAAAGACTTGACAGTCCAGTTTGGATAATGCATAAATCAGTGGCTGTAGGTAGATGTTGAATAAGAGGGGGGATACAGCTGAACCTTGAGGTACGCCCCACCCTAACCTACCCGCCTTAGATGTATGCTCTGCCTTCTGGGCTCTCTGAGAACCATCAGCCAAGAAGGAGGAAATCCATCGGAGGGCAGTCCCCAACACCCCCAGCCGGCCTACACAGGACACCAATATATCATGGTCCACCGTGTCGAACGCGGCTGAGAGATCTAGGAGGATAAGTGCAGATGGAACCTTCCTATCAGCTGCACATCGTAAATCATCTAACACTGAAAGCATCACTAATTCCGTGCTATTGGGTGCTCGGAAGCCAGCTTGTCTGGAATGGAGACAATTGTTGTTTTCTATGTAAGACGAAAGAGCACAGAGCACATGTTGCTCCAAGATCTTAGCCATGAAAGGGAGCTGAGAGATTGGTTTATAGTTTTGGGGATTTTTAGCATCTGCTCCAATCTTCTTAAGCAGGGGGACAACTAAAGCTTCCTTAAAAGTTTATATGGGACCATCCCACTGGCTAATGATGTATTCAGTATAGTCAGTATATCCCCTTCCAGAACAGGCAGTTTGAAACACTTTAGGGGGGTAAGGATCTTTGGGCGAGCCAGATTTAATTTTAAATTAAATACGAAATAAATCGTGAGACTCAAGGAGGGGAAAGTCCAGCAAAAATTGTTTTGGGACATTAGCGGTTCCTCTTCTGACCGTGGGGCAGAGGTGAGGCAGGAGTTATTTATATTAGAAATAATGTCCTTGACTTTAGTCAGGAAAAACTCTTGCATCTTCTCACACTCATCCTGGTCAAAATCTGGACTGGATACTTTAGGACAGCTGAACCCTCTGAGGACTTTGAAGGATTCCTTTTGGACATCAACTGCATTCTTTATCTTGGTTTCATAATAGCTAGATTTAGCTTTAACCACAGATGATTTATAAAATACCAATTTAGCATTATATATGGATTTAGAAGCGTAATCCATAAGATGCCTCCAAAGACGCTCCAAAGATTTGAGATGTGGAAGGTGGCATCTGGCGATAAGGCAGCCTTTATTGAGGTGAACTGTGAGACACTCAGCCGTGTGGCAGACTGGTACGCGTGTGGAGCAGCCAGCGAGGGGGGCCGTCATTATTCGCCGCCTGGATCGAGTGGAAACAGTGCGTGGGCTTTGTGCGAGCATCCCCCAGAGGTCTTTACAGGACAGGGTGCCAGACTGGAGCTGCGCGCGAACTTGCTTGTGAGGTGTGGGGGTAAAGTTAACCAAGGAACCGCAAAACACACAAGATGATGGATGGAATGTTGCACAATGGCAAAACATTCACCCCCAGTCACAGATCTGGGTTTAATTATTCGTTATTTTGCTCACCAAGCCACCCCAGTTCAGACATGGCCATATGCAAATCAGTCTTGACCCTGTGCCTCATGGGAACAGTCCAGCCCGAACTGCCAAGCCATGTCTTCCCTGGACCGGAATCAAGCTTCCTAGGACCGGTTTCTGGCTATCAGCCATCTTCAGCCAGGATAGCGTGACTCCAGTCGCTTAGTGAGCACGCGACCCACGTCTGGGCATACCCTTCCCACATAGGGTGAACAGCATATGGCCATGTCTGAACTGGGGTGGCAGAGTGGGCTAAAGAACGGTGATGGATTAAACCCAGACCTGTTGACTGGGTGTGAGTGTTTGATTGGTTTAGATGCTCCGTCTATCACCACCCCCTTTTGTACCACTTTGTTCACCATAAGTTGGCAGGCTATGCTCAGACGTGAGTCCCTTGCTCACTTTGCCACTGGATTCAACCAAGCCGGGCTGAAGATGGCTGAAATGCCAGAAACCGGTCCTCTGAAGCTTGTTTCCGGTCCAGGGAAGGCATGGCTTGGCAGTTCGGGCTGGACTGTTCCCATGAGGCACAGGGTCAGACTGATTTGCATATGGCCATGTCTGAACTCGGGTGGCAGAGTGGGCTAAAGAACGGTGATGGATTAAACCCAGATCTGTTGACTGGGTGTGAGTGTTTGATTGGTTCAGATGCTCCGTCCATCACCACCCCCTTTTGTACCACTTTGTTCGCCATAAGTTGGCAGGGTATGCTCAGACGTGAGTCCCTTGCTCACTTTGCCACTGGATTCAAGCAAGCCGGGCTGAAGACGGCTGAAATGCCAGAACCGGTCCTCGGAACCTTGTTTCCGGTCCAGGGAAGGCATGGCTTGGTAGTTCGGGCTGGACTGTTCCTATGAGGCACAGGGTCAGACTGATTTGCATATGGTCATGACTGAACTGGGGTGGCAGAGTGGGCTAAAGAATGCTGATGGATTAAACCCAGATCTATTGACTTGGTGTGAGTGTTTGATTGGTTCAGTTGCTCCGTCCATCACCACCCCCTTTTGTACCACTTTGTTCGCCATAAGTTGGCAGGGTATGCTCAGACGTGAGTCCCTTGCTCACTTTGCCACTGGATTCAAGCAAGCGAGGCTGAAGACGGCTTAAATTCCAGAAACTGGTCCTCGGAAGCTTGTTTCCGGTCCAGGGAAGGCATGGCTTGGCAGTTCGGGCTGGACTTTTCCCATGAGGCACAGGGTCAGACTGATTTGCATATGGCCATGATTGAACTGGGGTGGCAGAGGGGGCTAAAGAACGGTGATGGATTAAACCCAGATGTGTTGACTGGGTGTGAGTGTTTGATTGGTTCAGATGCTCCGTCCATCACCACCCCCTTTTGTACCACGTTAACCAAGGAACCTACACCTCGCGGCAGTGATAATTGCCCGAGGAGGCAGGGAAGAGTCTCCACTCACTGGCGGCAGTTCCTGTTGTTGGAGGGGAAAAGGAACTGGGTTAAGAAATTAAGAAATTCGAAGTCAGTGAGAGAAAGACCTTTCGGGAAGAACATACTTTGAGGAACTGCGCCACCTATTGGGCTCCAGGGAGTACTGACCCATGTTTTGTCATCTTCGGCTAACAGCTTATTGCTCTGAGAATTAGAGTTAAGGACCACTCAGTGTGCTCGGGTTCTAGAGGGAAAAAAAAACTTGCGCTGTTTTGTGTGAAAATTTTCATTTGTGTTCTGTGTCCTGCACACTGGGCCCATAGGGGAAAACGCTATCCTGGTGAATTCATCTTGCGAGTTGTTGTGGTTGTGCTAAGGATACCCACTCTACTAAAAAAAAAAATATGCAGAATGTCACGCCCCCTCCCTTCTCTTTACCTAGTCCAGGGGAACCCGCAATTAAATGGAGCAAATGGAAGAAGGTCTTCCAGAATTATGCCGTTGTGTGTGGACCTAATTTAGGCCTAGAAAGGAAGGTAGCTTTGTTGTTGTACTACATGGGGGCGGAAGGACAGGAAGTGTTGGAACACCTTCCAGAATTGAGCGCAAAAGGTAGCAAGGGAGTTGAATGAATTCGAAATAAGTCTAAAAAAGTTAAATTTGCACTACCTTCCAAAGACTAGCATTATTATGGAGCGGTACCATTTTGGTAAAAGAGGGCAAAAGGAGGGGGAATCAATAGAAGATTTTGCCTCGGATTTACGCAAACTGGCGGCCATGTGCAAGTTTGGGGGAGCATGTGAGGAGAGGATCAGAGACCAGTTTGTGTTGACATGCAGGATTGAATGGGTGCGAGAAGAGTTGTGGCTAAAAGACGACCCACCTCTAGGGGAGGTGCTCATAGTAACCAAACTAGTGGAACACATGATGCAGTGTGTAAGTGAAATCAAGCAAGACAGCGAAAGTAAGGTCAGCGAAAGTAAGGTTAAAGTGAGTGAGGTGACGGCAGAAAGTGACTGTGTGTTGGCGGGTTAAGGAACAGAAGAAAGAGCAGAGGGACCAGAGGGAGACCAAAGGGGGTTGGAGTTTTAAGGGTAACTGCTACAGGTGTGGTAAGCAAGGGCATATGGCGAGTGACAAAGATTGTCCCGCTTTGAAATATACATGTAGCAAGTGTGGTAGGATGGGACATTTCAGGCAGTGTTGCAGGAGCGGTCACATATACAAGAGGCAAAGTAAAGACAACCCTACACAGGTGTGCGATGAAATCGTCTTGCAGATACAGAGCGGACAGGTTAGCAATCAAAAAGACACGATAAAAGTAGAAGAAACAGGGGTGGAGGCAATGTTTGACTCTAGTTCAAAAATAACGATCATTAATGCTAAAGAATTTGAGAAGGTGGGCAAAGTAAAGCTCACATTGAATAAAATGGATGTAAGGCCGGGGGGTTATGGTGGACAACCTATCAACATGAAAGGTTATTTTTGGGGCACCGTAGGCTACAAGGATAGGCTGACGGTCGCAAAGATTTACGTATCCAAAGAGGGGGACAACATACTGGGGTGGCAGGCCCAAAAAGAACTAGGCATATACCTCACCCCAACAAAACCCCACAGATATTGGTGCAAGAGGTAGGGGAGATGTGGAGAAGCATAGAAGAAGATTTTAAGGAAGTGTTCAGCGGGAAACTAGGATGCCTAAAAAATTACTCTCACAGGATAAAATTGAAGGAGCATGCAGAGCCGGTGGTAGCAAGAGTAAGAAACCTTCCCATAGCCATTCAGGAGGCTGTGAGAGAAGAACTAGAGAAGCTGTGCAACCTAGGGGTCATTGAACCAGTGGAAGCAACGGAGTGGCTGGTGCCGATCGTCGCAGCAAGAAAGAAAAATGGATCAGTCCGTCTATGCAAATGATGAGCATGTTGGAAGGAGCAAAAGTATTCTCTACGTTGGATTTGACCTCGGCCTACTTTCAGATCAAGCTTCATGAAGAATCACAGGAACTAACAGCGTTTGTCACACCGATGGGAGCCTTCAAGTTCAAACGAATGCCGTTCGGTCTAGTCTCGGCCGCAGGGGTATTTCAAATTCATATGGGCAGTATCCTTAGAGGCATTCCAGGTGTCTTGTGCTATCAAGACAACGTGCTGGTCTTTGGCGTAGACAACAGAAAACACGGAATAAGATTGAGACAGGTGCTGGAGAGATTCAGAGAGCAGGGCCTCACGGTGAAGAGAGAAAAGTGCAGGATTGGCTGTAAAGAGATAGACTTCCTGGGGCACAAGGAAGGAAGGAATTCGCCCGAGGCAGAACTCCAGAACATTATAAGCAGTTTGGTTTCACCCAAGCACAAAGAAGAGATAAAGTCGTTTATGGGAATGTTGGAGTTCTACTGCAAGTTTGTGCAGAATTTCGTTGGCAGAACTTATGCCATATACCAATTGCTCAAGAAGGACGTGGCGTTCAATTGGCATGAAGAGTGCCAGAAGGAATTTGAAGACGTGAGGAAAGCGCTGAGCACCAAGCCTCAAAGCATTCATACCAAGGAGGAAGACGGTGTTGACAACAGATGCGAGTTCAAAAGGACTCGGAGAAGATCTCACGCAACTGGGAGAGAGTGGTGAAGAAACAATAGCCTTCGCATCGAGATCCCTTCGAAAGGCCGAGGTCAACTACTCGGTGATAGAGAAGGAGGCCTTAGCGGTACACTGGGTAATGAACAAGTTCCGAGACTTCATCTGGGGAACAAAGTTCAACCTGAGAACAGACCACAAGCCTTTGGAAAAGGGCTCAACGCGATTTCAAGCAGAATCAGGCGTTGGGTCGTAAACCTCCAGGAGTACACTTTCAACGTTGAATAAGTGCCTGGGTCAAGGAATCTCGCGGCTGACTGCCTCGCACGCCCCGTAGGAGAAATGAAGGAGGCAGAGGCAGGCGAGGAGAATGAGGAAGATAAGGACGGGGCACAAGCAGAAAAGGTTTGTGTAATCACCCAAGGGGCCATTGGAGAGGAAAGCTGGAAAGAGGCCCCTAGAGCAGATGACTTGTTGATGGATGTGTGGGTAAGGGTAAAAGAAACTTGGAAGGACAAAGACAAACAGAGAGAGGCGCTATGCCCGTTCTGGATGGTCAGGAACGAATTGTCAGTTGCTGACGAATGCTTGTCTGGGGCACAAGATTGATTCCGCCCAAAACTTTGAGGGAATATCTAGTCGATTTGGCCCATGAAGGACTCCTGGGAATCACCAAGACGAAACAGAGGATGCGGGCAGACTGCTGGTGGCCCAACATGGATAATGAAATCGAGTGAAAAATAAAAGACTGCATACCATGTGCAACCAGTGACAAGGTATTGAAGCAACACACGCCCCCCATGCAATGCAGACCACCTCCGTTGAGTCCTTGGGAAGAAGTGGCACTGGACATTGTAAGCCCACTGACGGGTGAGCTTCGCACCCCTTACATCTTGGTGCTCATGGATCTATATTCAAGATGGCCAGAGGTGAAGATAGTATCTGAGATCACCACCAAGGTGGCCATTGAGTTTCTGCAAGAACTATTCCTCAGGGAAGGGCTACCCAGCAGCCTGTTGACAGACAATGGAGTAGAACTCTGCTCAAAGGAAATTAAAGACTTCCTACAATAATGGGATCGAATACAAGCGCTGCGCATTGTACCACCCAGAGACCAACGGGATGGTTGATCGGTTCAACAAAACCCTCAAGGAGAGCATCCAGTTGGCAAGAACAAGTGGGTTAAATTGGAAGGAAGAGATAGGGAAACGCCTAGAAGCCTACCGGCTGACCCCTCATCAGACAATCGGGGTCACTCCCTTTGAACTACTCCGGGCAAGAAGACCCAACACGAAGCTTTCCCCGGGGTGGATGGAGTGGCACAAAGGGTGGACGGGACACTCTAGAGAGTCACTAAGGCTGGATAGGGAATTCAAAGCTATGATAGACAGGAAAGACAGGTTTGACAAACTACACTCCGTTAAAGAGGCAGGGTTTAAAGTGGGAGATGTGGAAAAAATCAAAGCACCGACAGGCAGGGCAAGCTGGTCTGAATTTACCAGACCCACCAAAATTGTAAAATTGTTAAAAAATGCGGTCAAAACACAGGAGGGGAAGATCTGGAATTTGGGAAGAGTTGTAAGCTATCACTCCCCTCCAGAGAAAAAGGACAATGGGGCTAGGAGAGAAGACTATCCCCAGATGAGGGGCGACCTGCCCGAGAAAAAGTGTCCTGGGGAATCCTACACTCTCCGCAGAGCTAGCCAAAGAGTGGTTAGTCGCCTGAAACACCTGGAGCAATATGTTACCATGTAGTGTGCAGCTAATGTTCTTATGGTCTCATGTATGTTTTATTCTTGCTTTACGTAGAGAAGGGGGATGTGTGGTATCTTCCACCTTAGTGGGGAAGCTATCCTATGTCTGTGCATCTCTGCTCCTACGATCACTTTGGAAAGCGCCGCTGGTGACATCATTTAGAATGTCACAGCGGAGAGCGTTCTAAGTTGAGCGCCCAGCGAAGTCTGGCGGCTGGCGTGCTGAGAGCCAGTCAGCTGTGGCTGGGGTAAGTTTCCACAACTTTTTAATTGTATTGAATAAAGCTGTTCCGTGTACCTTCCCAGACCTGCGTCCTTCTACTTTGTTCCGACACTACATCCAGTTTAATCATCTTCAGTTATTGGCCACATATTTCACAGAGCCAACATTTGTACTAGCATCATGTCTATCGCCCAAAGAGAGCCTGCTAATTACACAGATAATTGTTGCATTTTCACTCTTATTTCAACACAAAGCCCCAAAGTCCTAATAATCTCACAACCCATCATTTATATATCTTAAGTGCTCTTTGCTAATATATCCCATGGGAATAAACCTTTTAGTGCATGCATACCGAATTCTACAATACCTTTTTTCTTCCAGTTACTCAGTGGATTCAGTCATTCTGGTACCCCCAGACCTCCTCCTTCAAAAGTATGTCCTTCTTCTGCAAACAACGCCCTTGAAGTGAATTGGTCAAAAACAAAAATAATTCATTTTGGCAAACGGAAGCAACAGAAAGTGGGTTGTTTTTCAACAGTAAAAGCATTGACTGTGCCACATTATAAAGACCTGAGAATTCTCCTGGACTCCGGATGCTCCTTCACCAAGCAAAGGACGCTGTTAAGGCTAAAGCACTGTCGCTTGAGGTCACCTCGGGAAACCTTTCAAAATAGCTTCTTGGTCCAAGCCTAACTCCACTGCTCAAGGTGATGAAGGCTAAGATCACCAACTCGCTATCATATGTACATGAGATTATGATGGGCGCAACAAGCACCTTATTAAACAAACTAACCACTAGAATTTTTAAACAAGCATGGTGTCTGCCAAGGTCCTCATCCCCAGCACAAGTTAGGCTAGAACTGGGCCTATTAGATCATCATGGCGTAGAGGCACGCACGCTCATTAAGCTCTGTAACAGACTGCACAACTTCCGGGAAGGCAGCCTGGAGGCAAAACTTTGGATTGAAATAACGACCAGCATATCCAGTCAAATATATCAGCACCACCTGGCACACTCTCTGCAGTTACTCGAAGACACGGAATATTGGGGAACAAACCCATCACAACAGGCATTAAAGATAGCAATTAAGCGAAGAATCCGGCTTTGGTCTTTTCATTCCGATAGGGCAAAACTATCTAGAAGGAAACACGCCTGGGCCGTTATTTACGACCTCAAACCGAGGATTGAGTCATCTTACTTATTAAGCACAGTTTCACCCTTTTGGAAGCTAAAGTTTATGGCTCTAAGGTTGGGTGAATGGCCTTTTTTAAAGTATCTGCCAGAATGGTGGCCCCACTGTGTTAGTACTGAATGCAGTGAGTATGGCTACCACTCTGAAAGCATGGAGCATAAAACCTGCACATGCCCCGCTTGTCTCAATGAAAGAAGGATTTTATTGCAAGAGGAGTGGAATAAACCTGGACCTCGTGCTTGTCGTCAGGCCATAATAGCTGCTACGAACTCAGAAAACACAAAGTTGAACATCCGGTTCTCTAAATTTGTTAGGAGAGCAGCTAATCGCTGGAGAAAGACAGGGCAGCAAATCCTCTGCTGGTTGGTCGCGCCGCTTCATCGCCATGAAACCACTTACCAACCTCTGGCTTATCAAGAGTGGCCCATCTGAACATTGTTTTCATCTCTCAAATTAATTGTCATGTTCACTTGCCTCCCTTTTAGATGTTTTAAAGTGATGATCTGACAGTTCTGTTACCCTAGACTAAGAACCCTATAGGCTATAATCTCAATACTGTGATTCTCTTAACCTTAACCCATTTTAAAGTAAGATTATTGCACTGTTTTCGTATTACCTTGGGTTCTTGTTTAAACTTTGCTCTGTGTATACATGAATATGACATTCATGTATACACGGAGCAAAGTTTCAAAAACATGTTGTTATGGTTTTTAGTAATCAAACAATACATTTTTAATTGAATTGATAATGTCCTCGTTCTGTCTTATGCTACAGTCTATTTTGGCATTAAAGTCTCCAGCGATTAATACTTTTTGTTCAAGGTCTTTTGTCTCTTCTTCTCCACATTTGCCTGATCAAGTTCACTAGTATAATTAAGTTATACTTCTCTCCCTATCTCTTGTATCTGTATACAATAACTTGAAGGATCATATTATTTCACACTTTACCTTCCACACATTAAATAATATCAGAGTGAGCCTCAGTCTCAGCCCCCCTCACTCCCAAATGAATTGAAATCCAGATCAGTAGTCCACTGAAGGGAATCTATTCTGACAATTTCACAAAAGTAATTCTCGCAGGGGCCGCACTAGATCCCAGTTGCCATGTTTCATGTAGACTAAGATTTCTGACAATTTCAAACTTGGAAAAGGAATTTCTCTTGCCATCGATGAGCAAATTGCTAAAATGTTCCTTGGCTGAGAAAGTTTTGTGAATACCCACAAACGTAGGTGTGCACAAACATTCTTGTCCATCTGTGGAGCATATTTACCCCCATGTAATATTGCCCTGTACAGGAGTTAGTTGTCAGGGAAGTAGGCTCAAGACAAACTAAGATGCTGAGACATAACTTCTACAAAGCAGTGAGAAGGTTACTAGGTAGAAGAGGCTGGCGACTTTGAAGAGCAGGGTGATGCTTAGTGAAAAGACTAGTACCCTATGAGAAGGAATAGTTCCGGGTTAGCTTCGGTCACAGTCGCTCTGTTATGTGCTAGTCGATAGCATTATAAAGAGGCAGAAATATATGCCCATGATATCTGGCGACATTGAATTATGTTTTTATGGCTCCTGCTATTCACTCTAGTTCATTAACCCTGTGATTTTGTCCACCCCAGCTTTAGTAATTTGCTTCTCTCCTCAGTCACATTCGTTTCCCATTTACAAGCTTCCTCTTTTTCCGTCTTCCATAGTTTGTTGGCTGTTGCTTTGATCTGTGCTTCTTGTTCATCCTGCAGGAGTGCTCCAGAGCTGCTTGGATTCCAGAATGTCTCCAGGTACTCCGTGGGGTTCATACCAGTCTTTAAGCGCACATCACGAGTGCATTCCTGTTCCCTTTGTTCCTAGTAGGTCCTTGACATTGTGTGCTTGATACATAGATCATTTGTCAGCCCCAGGGTGCACAGTTTACCGGAGGAGGCACAGTAAATGTCCTTCTCGAGCTGAGAAAAGCCATCACCCATCCCCTTGTACCAGACCTCCACAAAATATGACCCCTCCCTCCCTTTCCCTGTTTTGTTCCCTGCTTTCCCCTGGGGCCTGCCCTAATGATTCTCATGAGATGCCATGGCAGATTGGTGAAAGGACGGGGATTAAGCCAAAGCGGCCCATTGATTACCTCCCACCTTCCCTCAGATCTTATCCGTAATATTACATGGGGTTAAAGAAATTTTTTAGATCAAATTCACCTTTTATGGATTAGAAAAGTGATTTTGCACTTGCAAATCTGTTTGTAAACCCTTAATTGAACATAGATGCGCAGCAGGCTTTGTGAATCAGGCTGGGAGTGTTTTCTGGGTATATCTTATATATCCCGAATATATTAATGTTAAATAAGGCTCAAATGGGCTTATTTACAAGCCCCTTACGCCACTTTTGCGTCACTTTTCCCATGTTAAAAGTGACGCAAAAGTGGTGCAAGGGGCCTGTAAATAAGCCTCTAAAACTTTACAAACTTCAAGTTGCTAATTGTTTCATTGACTAGCATTCGCAAAGCCAATAGGTCTTGCTTTTTTAAACAGCCAATGCGGAAAGCTTGTCAATGATAATCTACGCCATCTATCAGCGTTGGCATTGGTTTTTCATATTGCATACTCGTTCACATTAATTACTATTAAAAAAAATGTATGCACCTGTCAAAGACATCAGAAGTAAATCAACAGAAGATAGCAAAATAAACCCCCCACAGCTGAATGTAGCATTTAGTTTTGAAAACTTGCAGCTAACACTTTCCTGATGCAGGCAGCAGCTCCGTAGGATGTTATGCACCTGTCAAATACATCAGAAGTAAATCAACAGAAAAAAGCAAAATAAAACCCCCTCAGCTGAATGTAGCATGTAGTTTTGAAAACTTGCAGTGAACATTTTCTTGATGCAGGCGGCAGTTCCATAGGTTGTTAATGAAGGTACCTCCAGGCAGACACAAACTTTGCTGTAGCGGGCTTCAATATCTTATGCCGTTAGAAGGTGTCACTGGAACCAGACACAAGTCCTTTCTGTAGCAGCCTAGAATAACAAGAGTAGTTTTTAGAGATCCCGCGGGTCTAACAAAGGACCCTGATATAATGAGTCTGCAGTAACTTAAGCAGCTACTTGAGTTTCCATAGGCATCCACCACTGCCCCTCAATCTCAGGATGCCAGAGCACTAGCAGCAGAGCACATGACCTTGAATGTCTCCTGTTGATGAAAGTAGAAAGAAACATTGAGAAAAAGTCCACTGGGGTTTTGTTTCAAACCACAACAACATAGAGAACAGGAGTCACCCACAGACTTAAGAGGACAAGGGTTTTACTTATGTCGACAACAGTGCCCACAAAGGTATCATTTGAAAGACAGAATGTCATCTGTCGTAGAATACTTAAGTAAATCTATTTTCATATGCAGTAAATCAATAAACAAAGATATGGCCAAGGGAAATCAGAAATAAATCTTTCTATTTGTTCATGTTATTTCAAATAACCATTGGCAGCATCCGTATAAACTGAAAGGTAAGTGCTTAGTGTGCAGGATTAAAACACAGTGCTTCTAAAATTTGTGTGGATGGTGCAAAGTTGTGATCAAAGAGAAAAACAAAGTCAACAAAAGGAATGTGTTGATAATATGCGTGGATAATTTCAGAAGCCTACAGTTCATAATTATTCCATTGCACAGTATGTAATTAATGATGAACATCTTATTTTTCTGGAATATTGTTGACGGTGTTTCGACCCTCAATGGTTCAACAGGTCATCATCAGGACAAAACAATGAGTGAGCAGGAAGAGAAAAAGATTGCTACATAGGGAGAAAAGGAGAAGGATATTAATCCAGAGTTAGTAATTCTACCGAAATTATTTATTTGAAAAACAAAGTCAGGCTACATCAGGGGTACCTGCGAGATGAGTTTCGGGACAATCTGAAATGAAGGGTTCATCGAATAAGTGTTAAAATATCATAAAAATTGTTGTGTTAGAGTGTGAGAACGAGTGAACAGTGTTCACTCAGTGATACACCAGAGTGAGGAGACAAGGCAACTTGCAAAGATATCGTGTAAATTCCTGCTCCTGTAAAATCGAAGAGGGGGTTTAAGCAAGATATACATGAGGACAGGTTAGTAGTAGAGGTGAACGGCTTCCAGGAGAGGCAAAGAAAAACCAAGGAACAATGCTGAAGAGTCACTGTGCAATTCTGAGAGCCTGAGAAGGAGAGAGCAGGGAGGGAATTATGAGACAAGTCAACACTGCGCAGGTGGGGCCTTAACTATCTACTTGGGGGAACACACACCCCATGCTTGTGCACTGCAATGAGCTGACACACTCACTCAGTAATACGGTACGGATGAAGACCACGCACAGTCTATGACCCATTCAGTTAAATACACAAGCCACGCTTGGCCAGAGGATATGGCGCATCTCTATCAGGGTCAGTGAGCCACTCATTAGAGTCCTGGTGGCTCACTACATCCCTTCCCCACTTAGCTCTGAACCAAAAGTTCTTAAACTGCTGGTTCGGCATGGGATGTGACTGAAGATCATACCGTTGATGGTGTGAGCAGTCTGCTCACGCCATTCCATCTGGATTTCTCTTGGTGCCCCCACTGGTCACCCTCCTTCAGCTGCATGTTCCTGCGACGTCGCTCTACCTGGTGGGCTCGGTGGTCCCTCTGCTTCCTGTGTACCACCTCACTGATCAAAACAGAGAATACTCCTGAGGCGGAAAGCCGGGAGCTTTGCTTCGTGTTTTTTAAAGACTTTTAACTTGTAATTACTGTGATTTTATACTTGCACTGACCTCTTGGCATTTATTCAAACCGCTAGCAAGCAGCTGTCTGAGCGCTGCTCCAGTCAAAAACGCTCGTTTCTTGGCGCCATAACCTGGTGTGGGAAGCCACGAGACACGCCCCCCTCGCTCGGCCACGCCCCCCACAGGTACAAATAGGACGCGCTGATTACTAGCGCGAACTAGATCAAAACAGAGAATACTCCTGAGGCGGAAAGCCGGAAGCTTTGCTTCGTGTTTTTTAAAGACTTTTAACTTGTAATTACTGTGATTTTATACTTGCACTGACCTCTTGGCATTTATTCAAACCGCTAGCAAGCAGCTGTCTGAGCGCTGCTCCAGCCAAAAACGCTTGTTTCTTGGCGCCATAACCTGGTGTGGGAAGCCACGAGACACGCCCCCCTCGCTCGGCCACGCCCCCCACAGGTACAAATAGGACGCGCTGATTACTAGCGCGAACTAGATCAAAACAGAGAATACTCCTGAGGCGGAAAGCCGGGAGCTTTGCTTCGTGTTTTTTAAAGACTTTTAACTTGTAATTACTGTGATTTTATACTTGCACTGACCTCTTGGCATTTATTCAAACCGCTAGCAAGCAGCTGTCTGAGCGCTGCTCCAGCCAAAAACGCTTGTTTCTTGGCGCCATAACCTGGTGTGGGAAGCCACGAGACACGCCCCCCTCGCTCGGCCACGCCCCTCCCTTTCGCCCAGGACCTCCTCTATAAATTATGAGTCCCTCCCGGAAGCGCAGCGGGCGCGACGATGGCGCGCCGAAGGCGCGCTTAAGGCAAGCTCGTCTGCGCTCGTCCGCGATCTGGACGCGATAAGCGCGGCCCACTCTGATCAACTACTCATAACTCCGAGGGCCCATTCTCTGCGGTATACCCGTGAGACACTGCTCAGTCTGAGAGAGTCTGCACACGAAGGCCACCTTACCTTCTCTGACAATGCCTTTCCTTTGCAGGATTTCACCATTGGGGGCTTGTTCCTTGGAGGTCTCCTTAATGTCAGATCCCTGCCTAAACATGCGAATGAAATACAGCTACTTGTTGACAATCATCATTTAGATGTCCTCTTTCTTACGGAGACATGGACTCACGCTGACTGTGATGTTGAATTAGATTGGGCCTGTCCGCAGGACTATAAAATCCTGCATCTTCCTAGACCCAAAGGTCGAGGTGGCGGTGTTGGCATTATTCATAGAGCATCTTGGCTGATCAACATCCTAGACTTAGATCCGGTCGCTGAGACCGAGCTCTTTGGCCTCTCCATTGACTGTCTCAATGGAGCCACGTTCACAACCATCGTTTGCTATCGCCCTCCGGGTTTTTTCAGCTCTCAACAACAGCAACTGCTACTCACCACCTTCACAAACATGGCGATCTCCCATAGTAAGTTAATCATCTTAGGGGACTTCAATCTCTGGCCAAACGGTAGTCTTGATACTGGACTGCACAACCTCCTGCTTTCTTGCGAAAGCGTGGGACTCTATCAACTGGTCAAAGAACCCACTCACAAAGCAGGTCACATACTCGACCTTATTTTTTCCACCCCCTCTTTAGTACATCTGAATGAAATCCTGCCCATGATCTGGACAGACCACGCCCTCCTTAAATTTTTTATTACCGCTAAAGGGACTAGACTGCCGGCACACAGTACCTTCTCTGAATTTCTGTACAGAGATTGGAAAGCGTTGGAAAGGCTGAGCACCACTGAGGCAGTGTTCCAGGTGCAAGACAGCTTTTCCTCTGCCAACTCAGTAGAGGGCAACTATGGGGCCTTCTGCACAATCATTTCCTCTATGACGGATTCCTATGCTCCCTTAAAAAGATGCAAACCTAAGGGCAGACCTTCTGCCCCCTGGTTTGACGATTCCCTGAAAACTCTCAAAATCGCCTGTAAAAAGGCTGAGAGGAAATGGAGGCAAGGCTATTCTGATATAAACAAATCACTTTGGAAAACGAAACTTCAGGAGTACAAATCCCAAATTGTTAAAAGTAAATCTATTTACTTCTGCTCCACTATAACTAATGCTGCTAATAGTTCCAAGAGTATTTTTCAGATCCTTAATAATCTCATCCACCCTGACTGCGCTAAAAAAACTACTCCCCCGTCACAAGCACTCTGTAATAACCTTGCACAGTTCTTTCACGATAAAATTGAGACCATTATCCATAACCTCAATACTTCCCCCTCAATGGACAGTCTCAACGCACCCGAGACTCTCCTCCCTGAGTCCGAGTCAACAAATCTAGGAAACCTAGTACATTTGCAGGATTTCCCCCCTATTCCAGAAATGGACTTTGTGAGACTGGCGCATGGGATCACCTCAGGCTCACCTCTCGACCCCCTGCCTCCCAAAATATGGAAATTGTTTGGTTCAGAACTCTTTGGTACTCTTCGGAAGATCTGTAATCAATCCTTGCGCTGTGGACTTGTTCCATCGCTCTGGAAGCAGGCCCTCATCACTCCGCTGCTGAAGAAACCCTCCCTGAACCCCGAATGCTTATCAAACTACCGGCCTATCTCCCTTCTGCCATTTCCGGCAAAGATTGACGAACGCTGGGTGAGCTCCTGTCTCTCCACACATCTGGAGCAGAATCACTTGCTGGAAGACACCCAATTTGGGTTTCGCCCAGCGCATGGGACTGAAACAGCTGTCCTCACGGCCATGGAAGATCTTCGTATGCGTGCAGACAGGGGCCAAGCAGCAGTTCTGATCTTGCTGGACCTGTCTGCCGCATTCGACACGGTCAACCATGTGATTCTGTTAAAAAGACTGATGGAATCCGGGGTCGATGGCACTGCCCTGCTTTGGTTCCAGTCCTATCTCAGAGACAGGAAGCAGGCTGTGTCCCTCCCCCCTTTTCAATCTGCCTTCTCCTCTGTGCTCCATGGGGTGCCCCAAGGCTCGTCCATCAGCCCCATTCTCTTTAATGTCTACCTAAAACCTCTGGTCACATTAATAAAAACCCATGGGCTAAAAACTATAAACTACGCAGATAACACACAGCTCATCTTTTCCTTGGATGGGGCAGAATCAATCCCTCTGGAATCATTTCATGACTGTTTAAGAGATACCGCTAGGTGGCTTCACAACAACTCCCTGCAGTTTAATTCTGCCAAGACTGAGGTGCTGTTTTGCGCAGGAAGCAAGATTCCCCGCCCGCTCCCAACTGATCTCTGGCCCTCAGAGGCTTCAGAAAAACCACAGCCGGTGACTACTGTCCGCAACCTGGGAGTTTTGATAAACAACAAGCTCAGCATGGAGACTCAGGTTGCGAGAACAGTGTCCACTTGCTCGGGCCTACTACGCTCACTTCGCAAGATTATGCCACTCCTTCCGGTACAAGCTCGAGCGTTGGTAGTCAGGTGCACTATTCTTAGTCGCCTGGACTACTGTAACGCTTTGCTACTTGAGTCCCCAGCGGTGTTGCTAGACCGACTCCAAAGGGTTCAGACGGCCGCCGCCAAACTAGCTCTTGGCTGAACACGGAGATCATCGGCCACTGCAGCCCTAGCCGAACTGCACTGGCTCCCCCTGAAGCAACGAGTGGCTTTTAAGGCACTTTGTCTTGTGTTCAAGGCTCTGCACGGAGTCGGACCCATATCCTTGGAAGCGATATTTACATGGTACACTCCTTCAAGAGCCCTACGTTCTGCCTCAGCCTACCTTGTGTCAGTCCCTAAATTTAACAAGGTTAGGCCTGGGGGAAGATCCTTTGGAGTAGCAGCAGCAAAACTATGGAACAGTCTGCCCCTGGACATCCGTCAAATACCGCAACTCCTTCCCTTCAGAAAACGCATCAAGACATGGCTTTTCCCCTAACCTTGTTCACTTGATCGCCCCCTTGACCTCGTCTAAACCACTGTTTCGTCCTCATTCTTACCTCTCTATATTTCCCCCTGTGGAGCTACTCTCTGTTTAGCGCCAGGATGCCTGCAAGGCGACAGTCGCGCTCTATAAATGTTTTAAATAATTAAATAAATAAAATAAATCACTTATGGGCCACATCGATCTTACTCCTGCTTTGGCTGGCCAACCCTGTCTACTTTCTAAAACCAAGACACATTTCGACTCACACTTTTTTTCAAAGATATCATGGATCCCTCCACTCCTATCACCATCCAAATAAGGGGCTCAAATGAGCCCTGAATTCCCACCCATGTTTTTGGTCTTTCAGAAGTACTAGATCTTCCAGTTCCAACCGTCTACGTCTAGCTCTCCTTTTGATGCGGCCCTCTCGCTGTTCTGTGCCTTTCTGGTGTGGGCAGGTTCCGGGTTGTACTCCGGTCAAATCAACTCGAAGTGGACTGGAATTGTGTCCCACTGATATCCTCGCAAATTAAGAGCCCATGGAGGACACTACGTGGTACAGTGTGGGGTGCACCTGTACTCCCTCAGAAAACAATGGAGGTTGATTTCGGGGTAGACACCTTCGTGCATGGCCATTCTCATAGTTATATTCAGAGTCCGCATAGACCTCTCCACCTCACCATTTGCTTGAGGCCATTGTGGAGTAATGCGACGATGTCTGATCCATATCCGCTCAAGCAGATCCTGGAACTCAGATCATTGAAAAGATGGTCCATTGTCTGCCTTAAGTTCCTCAGGCAAGCGAAATAGAGCAAACACCTTCTCCAGTGCTGGAAACACATTTGCAAAGATCGTCAATTATACAATTTTCACAACTGGATACTTTGAATGACTGTCCATGAGGACTATGGTGGCCCTTCCATATAGAAAACTCCCAAAATCCATTCTCACCTTGGACCATGGGGTGAAGCATGGCTCCTCTGTGATCACCGGAGGAGGCAGTTTAGGACTGCTAGCGATCTGGCATGCTGGACACTGCCTAACCAGGCCGTCAACCACTGCTTCCAGCCCTGGGAACCATACTTTCTACCTCAAGTTGGACTTGGTTTTGGCCCTCCCTTGATGACCTTTGGGAACTTAACTGGCTCCCCTTTGTTGTAGACTCTCAGGGTCGACCATCTTGTAACCTTGGAGTATGAGTACCTCTTAAGTGGCTCTTAGCTTGTGACGTATTCTTTATAGTTGGGTGAGCACTTCCTTGCCTTTGCCACTCCAGCTGTTGGTGTTTTGAAGAAAATTATGCCCTAACCCTCGTTGTAGTGCCTCAAGAACTTTCTTGAGCACCGGGTCCCAGAGTGTTGCCTCTTCTATCTCTGGCATACTTTGCATCCTTGGGCAGGTACCTTGAAACGCTAATCCCCTGTACTCCTCTATATGATCAGTCTCTTTCTATGCACCCCATCACCTGGGGGATGATGGCAGTATAGAAAGAATTCAATCATTGCCTGAAGACCTCCTCAAATTCTTAGTGCTGCAGTTGGATGGACCGCCTTTCTATGCAGTGGATGAGGCCCTGTGTCCCAGAAGAGTGGCACCAGCGTTTGATGATCTGTGATCACTCTAAACAATCTGCCACTGAGATACAAAGGAAAAGGTCCATATGGTCACTTAACTGCCAGGACTTCCCATTCAATTTGGGCATACTACACTTCCGTCGGTATGAGTGCTTTGCTTTCAAATGCCAAATGGTGCCCATCTTCCTGGCTACCCTTCCTGGGTGAGCACCACCCCTCGGCCTACCGGTCTTGCATCAACTACCAGTTCCATTTTCTTTTTGGGGTTGAAGTAGTCCATCGTGGCTTTGCTCAAAAGTGTCCACTTCACCCTCTGAAAGGATTCCTTTTCTCTTTGATCCCCACATCCAGCAGGCATCCTCTTTAGTCAGTGCCCTTAGTGGTTCTGCAATGGCCGCTAGATTGTGAATAAATCTTCCACAATCCTTGGCCATGCCCAGGAAGCTACACATTTCCAAAACATTGCTTGGTGCTGGTGCCTACTTGTTGGCATGTGAATTCCAGGGATCAACGTTCACTACATCCTGGGTGAAGACGTATCCAAAAAACTCCATGGTGTTCTTGAAAAACAAGCACTCTCCCTGTGAAGAGAAACATCCTGTTGAATCAGGCACTTCAGAGTCGCCCTCAGAGGTTGATGATGTTCTTCCGCCATCACAGAGTATATCAAAATGTCATTGCTGACTTTGATGACACCCTGTAAACCGGACAATGCTTCCTTTAAGGCATTCTGAAAAACCTCCACAGCAGATGATATGCTGAAGCTCAATCACTTGTATCTCCATAGACCCAGATGTGTGGAGACTGTGTTCCTCAACTAATTGGAGCTCGTGGTATCCACCTTTCTGATTTAATTTGGAGAACCCCCATTGTGGAAATAATGTGTCTTTCCCTTTTGATAGCCTTATTCCGAAGGCGCATATCTATACACAGTTTTTTCTTGCCAGGGTACTTGGGCTATTCAGCAATTGCCATTGGTGATACCCAGGGAGTTGGGCCAGACACTTTTTTCGATCACCTCTAGGTTCTCTAGCTTGTCAAGTTCCTTTTTCACCAGTGTCCGCAAGTGGAATGGCACACGTCGGTGGCGCAAGGCCACTGGTTTTACTGCTGTGCCAATGTGCAGACTGATTTGTGCAGCTCGTAGACAGCCCAAGCCTTTGAACAGCCCTGGTAACTGATTGAGTAGCTCAATCACCTGCTACGCTTGCACCTTGCTGGCAAACAACACTAGTCCAAGATCTTCTGCAGTGTGACATCTGAGCAGGGTGTCTGCCTCCTTATCAATGACATAGAATGTTACAGTGATCTCCTGGTCATCTTACCTCACACTCTCCTTCATGAATCCTTTTAGAGGCAGTGGGTCGTGTCCCCCATACGTGTAGATTTTGGTGTGGTACACGAACAGGACGAGCCTCGGACAGAGGTGTCAATATTGTTGAATGCCCGTCACATTCACCTATGTGCCGGTGTGAATGAATGCCTTGAGATACGATCCAACAATCTCCACAAATGCACATGGGTGGAGGCCGTCTGTGCCTCTTCGGGTCTCCTGTATAGAAAATAAGAAACACCTCTTCTGATCGTGACTCATCTTGTTGGTATCCTCCCCATGGAGCATGTTTTGACATTCCCTGATGAAACACTGCCACCGCTCTGACCCACACTCGATGGTAGATCGTTTCACCAGCACCCACTGCCACTTCACACACACTCGCCAACTGACTAGCCCCACCCTGAACACAACACAGATACCACCTGAACAAAAACACCAACTCACATGCACCCTTCTCAACACATGCTCACTATAGAAACACACTACACCATCGAGATTTGGTGCCTCCTCTCCACCCTCACACCGGACATCTTTCACATGCAGACCTCGCTCAACCCCACTCCTGCACTTGACATCCCCACCGCAATACCTGAAGGAAACAAGATCACCCACCACGACCGCATCAATAAGCCTGGTGGAGAGATCACCATCATACAAAAGGAATGCATCCAATGTAACAACAGAAATGGCGACAGCACAACAGCCATAGAACACCTCAACTTTTGACTCCAAACAGACAACAAAACCACCATCTGGGGCACCCTCGCCTACCATCCTCCTGTACCACGTCCAGTCTTCTTCAACGTCATCACCTCGTTCACTATAGACTCGAACAACTACATTTTCCACAGTGACCTCAACTTCCATCTCGACAACCATAATTACATCAGCACACATCAAGTACAGACACACCATGGAACTCACCTGGACCGAACACATCATCGTCCACTCCAACATCACCAGTTCACTTACATCTGCCCCTCACCTGCCCAATGCCCCCCACCACTGCTGAAGCAAAGTCTCAAAGGACATGTGGATCAATGCCCTGAACATCACCCACCCCATCTCACCAACAACCTAGCCCAGAATTTCAGAAATTTAACAACTGGATCATCAACTGCGTTGACAGCGTAGTACCCATTGGCAACAACACCCATCGTGGGTCCACCAAGCAGGCTAGCTGGCACACTGAAGACCTCAGAACCACTAACCGGCACTGTTAACAACTGGAAAGGAGCTAAAGCACCATCAAGGAATGACCGAAAATGCCCCCTTCAAGACAGTCCTTAACCTCTACCATAGACAGTTGAGAGAATTGAAGAAAAAGGCCTTAGCGTCACGCATCGAATCAATCTCCAATTACAGCAAAGAACTCATCAACACTGTCAAACAATTCTCCAACCCCTTGGCTGCAACAAACAACATTACCCCCTCACAGGAACTCTGTGACAACCTTGCAAACGTCTTACATGACAAGATCACCAACATCTACAGCAACTTCAAATTTTAGCTGAAATCCACTGACCTCCTGAAGCAGCACAAAATCCCCACTACCACCACAGACATCTGTCTCACCAAACAGAGCCAACTCATCCCGCAGGACATGCCTCCATCTTGAACTTGGTCCACTACTACCAACCAATCTCCTTGCTCCTGGCTGAAGTACATCAACCAACAACATCTGGAATGGAACCTCCTACTCGACTCCTCCCAATCCGGATTCCCAGCAACCACAGCACGAGACAGCTCTTCTCACAGCTACCAACAACATCCAAGCCCTACTCGACCGAGAAGAGACTGTGGCTCTGTTCCTCCTAGTCCTCTCAGTAGCCTTCAATAAGGTCTCCCACCACACACCCCTCACAAGCCTGCATAACATAGGCATTCAAGGAGCCGCTCTCAGATGGGTCACCTCTTTCCTCACCGGAAAAATGCAAAAAAGTCTGCCTTCACCTCCTAACCTAAGAAAATCATCTGCAGAGTACCTTAAAGATCCTCGCTCAGCCCCACCCCCTACAACACTTATATGACACCCCTGGCCAGTATTGCTAAAACCCAAGGACTCAACATCATACCCTACACCGGTGACACACAACTCACCCTCTCCCTCTCCAAAAACAACAGAAACTCCAAGACTAACTTCCGCAACTGCTTGAAAGATATCGCCAACTGCCTGAAGCTCAACATGGACAAGACAGAGGTGCTATTTTCAGAAACAAAGGTTCCCCATGCAATGTATCTTGGTGGTCCTAAGAATCAGACTTACTACTAAGCCCACTACCCACCCGTAGAACCTAGGCATCTTTCTGGACAACCAGCTAACTATGATGACTCAGGTCAACTCTGTCCCCTGCTTGACCCAGGAGCGGAACCCAGTAGCGGCCGGCACTGCTGGGTGAGCAGGCAGCGGTCCCCAGGTGGGAACAGGTCGGTGCTGGGCCTGATGGACCTGGGGACGGGAGGCTGGTGGAGACCTGAGGGGCGGCTAAATGGCCCAAGTGTCAGCAGTGGAGGGCCTGGCCCGACCTGGTGGCAGCGGTGGTACGGCCAGTGGCCGGCTGGGACCGGTTTGAAGCTGAGCGGGCTGGTGGAGAGCCCCAGAGATTCGGCCTCGTGTGTGAGGAGGGGCTGCCATAGCCAGCTCCCCTGCGGGCGGCAGGGTGACAGGAGCAGCTGCATGACATGGGTGACACATGGGTGTGGCCACTCACAGTCATCCGCGGGGCATTTACTGGCTGCCCCCTGAGGTGAGCGGGGCCTCACCGCCACACAAGAGAACTTCCCTCTTTCATTACTTGGCCAGATCTGATACCAGCGTGCAGGTCTTGGTTGGCGATGGACAGTGAATTACTGAGTGTGTGGCATTTACTGGCTGACCCCTGAGGTGAGGGGGGCCTCACCGCCACACAAGAGAACTCCCCTCTTTCATTACTTGGCCAGATCTGCTACCAGCATGCAGGCCTTTTGTTGGCGACGGACAGTGCATTACCGGGAGTGTGGCCCAGTGGGGTGAAGGGACAGATTGTGAGGGGACGGACCGCTGCATAGGAGCGCAACATCTAGCAGGGGCCTCCCAGTGTTTGGGGGCAGCAATCCCCCCTGGAGTGGACTTGGAGTACTGACGGAAGGTGCGGAACAGGGGGCGGCGGCTCGAACAGGGGTGGGCCTCAGGACCATGGGCCGCAACAGACCACTGACGCAGGGGCAGGTCAACCAGATTGACAGATAAAAGGTCAGTGTGGGGAGGGACGATGACCCTCAAGGATGGAGCCAGCGGAGCGAGAGGACAGCTGACTGGGCAGACACTTCCTTAAAAGACATTATGAGGGCCATCATGGAGATGCGTGGCGCCATTAAAGAGATGAGGGGCACCATGGAGCCCAAGCTCGATTCGGTCACTTTGGAGGTAAATCTGATACGGGCGGACTTGCGTAAAATGTCGGACAAGGTCGCGGAGGTGGAGTCTAGTGTCGGCAGCCTGCAGTCCAAAATAAAGAGGCTTAAGGGGCATGTGGCCAAGCTCATGAAGAGCCAGGATGACATGGCCGCCCGCCTTGAGGACCAGGAAGGTCGGGCGCGGCGCAACAATATCCGAATCGTGGGAGTCCCGGAGGGCATGGAGGGCCCGTCTATGGACTGGTTTGTGGAAGATATTATCCTTCAACACCTCAAGCCTAAGCGCCTGTCAAACTTCTTATCAGTGGAAAGAGTGCACCGTGTGCTGGGAGGCAGGCCCAAGCCTGGGGCCCCTCTGCGTACCATCATCGCCCGTATTTTGAACTATAGAGACCGGGATGCCATTTTGCAGGCCTCGAGGGTGTCAGGAGACCTTCATCTGGACAATGTTACAATCCGATTTTTCCCGCACTTTACGCTCAACGTCCAGCGCCAGCGTCGATCCTTTGAGGGGGTCAAGAAAGCGCTCAGGGAGAAAGGCATATAATACATGATGCTGAACCCAGCACGTATCAAGATCCTGGATGGGGAGAAGGCCTTTTTCTTTGACTCACCAACAGAGGCAAGTGACTGGTTGGAGGGGTGGCGGACTGTGGGCCTCCAGACTGGATCGCAGCGCCCCCCCACACAGCCGAGTGGGTCATGGGACCCAGCTCTGCGACAGTCAAACTCTGGAGCCTTCACAGGCGGGGCAGTCACTGATTAAATGATGATGTGGGTGAGGTGGACATGAGCCACTGTGGTGAAAGGAAGTAGGGGAGTCAAAGCACCTCTTGGAATCTGGTTTTATTCCGGGGGTGAATGGGAGGCTCCAGGTGGGCTGACTCCTCGTTGGGGGGAAAGTTTGGGCATTCGCGGGGCTCTGGGGTCTCCGTCAATGGCTTCTCTGTGTTTTTACAATGGGTTGGGCGCTGGGAGGGGGGGTCCGGTTATGAGATTCCTTAATGGGGTGAGAACTCTGTACCCCAGTAGGACTGCTTCTGCGGTTGCAGGCTTACGTTCCCTCTATTGGTTGGTATGGGGTTGAAGGGGTACAGGCCCTCTGCATGTTTCAACAGTGGGAGGTTTGGGGCCCACCTAGCAGGGAGGCAGGGAGGGGTTGTGGATTGTGGGGAGGGAATGGGTATTGTGGGAAGGTTTGTGTTTGGCTCATGGTGTTTTGGTCTCACAGGTCCATGGTTTTGTACTCATCAACAAGCCGTGGTTCGAGGGGGATCCGGCACATTCTAGGATGTTGTACTTTAATGGGTAATCGGTCACAGTTGAGGATCTGGTTGTGGAATGTAAATGGTTTGGGTAATAAAGTTAAGCGTACTCTGGTATTGCAGAATGTGAAGCACCATGGCCCGGATGTAGTGGTCCTCCAGGAGACTCACTTGCGAGGCAACACGTGCAGGGCGCTGGACAGGTTCGGCTACAAGCTGCTGGCCCACTCATTGTTCACATCTGGCTCCAGGCGTGGGGGATTCTAGTCCGTGCAGCCTCTCGCTGATTGTAGTGGGTAATTCGAAGGAGGACTCGGGTTGCTTGGTGGGGGTTAAAGCTAAATGGGAGGGTCGCACTCTAGTGTTTAGCTCTTGCTACATTTCACCTGGGTTGCACGCCCGACCGACCTACACGAAGCTTGGGTCCCACCTGGCGGGTTTACCATGGGAAACTCTGATATTGGGAGGGGACATCAATGCGGTTATGGACGCAGACCTGGACCGCTCGGGGGAGAGGCAGGGCCATCGGGGTGAGGCGGGCTTGCAAAATTGTCCCTCAGCACTGGGTCTCTGCGACATATGACGAGCACATTACCCTACACAATGGCAATACACTTTTTACTCAGCTCGACATGGATCTTTCTCCAGAATAGACCACATTCTAGCCAGGGTAGACCAAGCAGGCGATTTTGAGGACTCATGCATATTGGCCCGGGGGATATCGGATCACTCACCGATGGGTGTCACTCTTAAAGGGGCGGTAACCGCCAGGGCGACCTTTCTGCTGGTAGACCCATGGCGTCTCAAGGATGACTCCATAGTAGACAAGCTGAGGGAGGGCTCCCAGTTGTACTTCGAAGAAAACCGGGGTTTAGTTGATTCCCAGGTCATCCTGTGGGTAGCTTTCAAGGCCGTCTAGAGGGGCCAAGTCCAGGCGCTGATAAAGGCCCAGGAGAAGGAAGAGGCGCTCCAGATGGCGCAGTTGGAGAGGGAGGTTGCGGCGTTGGAGCAAGAGTTGGGGGGGCCCGTCGGTGGAGCACAGCCACAAGCTTGCCCTCAAACAGCGGGAACTTCGTTCACTGGCGGAGGGTGAGGTGCGGGCCTACTCCCTGGCTGTGCAACACCGGATTTACGATGCAGGGGATAAAAGCATGAAATTGCTAGCCTGGTTGGAACGAAGAGATCGGGAGCGCTCCTGGGTTGTGGAAGTTAGGAATGAGGCAGGCAACATGGTTTCGGCAGGCGTCGATATAGCAGAGGCTTTCGCGTCCTACTACGAGGCGGTAAACACTCCGGTATGCACCAGATCTGAATCGGACTGTGAGGAGTTCCTTCGGGACTTTGCGCTCCCTACGCTGTCTCAGGAGTAGGCTGACAGCCTAGAGGTGGACCTCACGGCCCTTGAATTGAGTGAAGCCCTTAACGCACTCCAGGCTGGGGAGGCGCAGGGGCCCAATGGGCTCCCAGTAGAAATAAACAAGCGACAGGCCAGCGTTGTGATAGATCCCATGAGACGCATGTTTCTTGAGGCGAGGCAAGAAGGGGTGCTCCCACCAGATCAGTGGGAGGCCACGATAGTGGTTATACATATGGCCAGGAAACCGATGGACCACTGCTCCTCCTACCGTCCCATCTCACTCATTAACGTGGAAGCTAAGGTCTTGGCCAAAGCATTGGCAACGCGTTTACTTGTGGTCCTGCCTGACTTGGTACAGGTCGACCAGTCGGGATTCATGCCCCGTAGGAGTACGCGGCATAACTTGAGGCGCCTCTACGGGGTGTTGTACATGACCGAGGACGTGGGTGACACCCAGATGGCCCTGATGGTGCTGGACGCCTCTATGGCCTTCGATAGTATTGAATGGCCGTATCTGTTCATGGTCCTGCAACCCTTGGGCTTTGGGACGGTTTTCTGTAATTGGGTGTGTTTGTTGTATGAGAGGTCCGTGGCTAGGGTGAGAGTGAATCGAGTTATATCTCGGGTGTTTACCCTGGGGCACGGCACGAGACAGGGGTGCCCTGTGTCCCCTCTCCTTTTCGCCCTGGCGCTCGAGCCCTTGGCCCACTGGATTAGAAGAGATCGGTCATTTTGTGGCTTGGCGCTCACAGACGACTGGGAGGAGCGTATATCCCTCTATGCTAACGATATAATCCTCTACATGGCCAGGCCTTATCATTCTATGGTGCAGGCGCTCCACCTCTTTGACCTATTCGGTAGCTACTCCGGCTACAGGATCAATTGGTCCAAATCCTTGATATACCCTCTCTCGGGGCCCCCCCCGAGGTTCCCGTCGCGATGTCCGGCCCTGGTTGTCACGGAGGGATTTAAATACCTCGGAGTGTATATCACTAGAGACAGGGCAGAATTCTTTGACAAAAATCTGGAGCCGCACCTCGCTCGGTTGGCATCGGATGTTGCCCATTGGCGCTCCTTGCCACTCACACTGATGGGGAGAGCTGCGCTCTTCAAAATGTTGGTGTTGCCGTGCCTCCTATATATCCTACAGAACTCACCATACCCGGTGCCCGACGGCGTGTTCAGGCCTATATCCAAGGCCCTGCAGACGCTGCTCTGGGACGGGTGTAATCCAAGAATTGCACTTAGCAAACTCACGAGGGGGGTGTACGACGGAGGGCTGACCCTGCCGGATGTGGGACTATATAATTGGGCGTCCCAGCTCCAGGTTATTAACGACTGGGTCTACTTGGAGGCCTCTGAGCCGGCCTATAGGGTGGACAGGTACGCCATTCCGAATGGTACTTGTGAACCTCTTCTTTACTCACGTAAGCATTGGAGTGACTTGACTTCGCACACAGGGGTGGTACTACATGCTGGAGGGAACCTAATAAATTCCTTGGATGACAGACACTATAACCGGCAGAACCCCGCTCTGGTTTGGGGACCAGTTGAAGGAGGTGAAAAGGCTCACTGGCTTCAAGGGCTGGAAGTTGATCGTAATCGAATACCTTGGCGATATCTGGAAGGGGGGCCCTCAGACCCTTCGAGTACCTAAAAATGGAATACCAAATCCATGACTCACAACATTACTATTATCTGCGTGTTTCCCGCGCTTTGCGCGCCCACATCCCTTTGGGGACTTCAATTCCAGAGTACTCTGCAATGGAAGATAGACTCCTGCTTGACCTCATCTTGGAGAAGCCCACAGCAACCATTTACCGTAAATTGATTAATAATATGCTTGACCCCCTGCTGTCTTTGCGGACAAAATGGGAAGGGCTTATTGGTAGTTTAGAAGACGAAGATTGGCAAGATGCCCTGCAGAGTTCAAGGGAAATAGAGGTGCGGGTCCGGTTTAGGCTGTTTCAGTTTTAAATCTTGCACCGGGTGTACTACCCGCGCACACACCTGTTCGCGTGGGGCAGATGGCAGTCTCCACTGTGTGCGAGGGGTTGTCATGAAGAGGGAACGTTCTTCCACATTCTCTGGGTCTGTCCCAACGTGGTTCTTTTCTGGACCAGGGTGGCTCACACTATGGAGGTGGTTGTGGGATCGTCAGTCCCGGTGGAGCCAAGATGGTTTTTATTACTGATCAAAGGCCCAACGTACTGGACGAGGTATAACAAAATCTGTATGGCCTTTGCGGCCGGGGTAGCCAAAAGGAACATAGCCAGGAACTGGGGGGCGCAGGAGGCACCACAATGGGAACAATGGAGGCGAGATTTAGACTGGTGTCTACAAGGCCAGGGGCAGCGTGAGAAAATGGAGGAAGATATGGGGTCCCTGGAGGAAGTACCGGGGTAGAGGGGGGGAAGTGGGAGAGGTGGGATAGGGGAGCTGATGCCTTGATTATGTGTAATTTGCCATTGATTGTATAACGCTCAACTGAAATTTCAAGAAGAATGAGCACTGCGATGTATTTTGTGAATCTGTGAGCAATGTTAATAAAAAGATTTCCCCAAAAAAAACTTTGTCCCCTGCTCCTGCTTCTTCATCCTCCACATGCTTCGTTAGAATTTGAAATGGGTATCCCAATGCCCATTTGAAATTACCCAGGCCCTCATCTCCATCTGACTGGACTACAGCAGCGCTCTCTACCCAGGGATCACAGCTCACCTCCTCTGATGACTACAGACCATACTGAACACCACTGATAGACTCATCCTGAATCTCCATAGAGAAACCAACATCACCACCTACCTCAGGGAACTCCACTGGCTCCCTGTGCAGAAAAAATGCAAGTTTAAGGTCCTAACCCATGCATAAAAGGCCCTATACAACTGCGGATCTACCTACTTGAACCACTGCCTGAACTTCCATTAGTCCACCATACACCTCTTCTTCCTGTACCTTTCTCTAACCCTCACCCCCAGCATCCGGCATAGCAGATGTGGAGGCCGCTTCTTTCTAAGCCTGGGCGAAGTTCCACTATGCAAAACTCCACGAACTGACCCAAAATTTCTGCCGCACTACGTGGAGTTCCACAAGCGGCGGAGTGCACTTGGTAATGACTATTCGCATTGATTTTCATCACTGGGTGTTTGTCTTGCACTGGAAAATCAATGTGAACGGAATCATACACAGCGCAAGGGGGCACTGCTTCTTTTCCGCTGCTCGAGTAGATTGTCTACCCGAGCGGCAACTTTCCCAACGCAAACAGAATATTTCTCTACGCCAGCGGTCATGCCCACCTGCGACGTCCCACATTTAGAAATACGACCGCCCACGTTGAGAAATCTAACCGAGAAGTGGATTTTTCTCACTTGCAATTGCCAACTTGCCATTGGGGAGCGCAAGTGAGAAAATATCTCACTCTGAGGTGGATTTTCCTTGCTCCTGCTCGCCAACTTGATTTGACTCCAAGTGCTCTGCGGAGTGCAAAGTGCGAACTCAGCAAACTCCTCAAGTGGAGCGGAGTTCACTGCCTGGGTCACGGGTGTAAAGAAGTGCGCTACAAATCTACTGATTGATTGATTGATTAGTTGGTGTGGCTTTTGTGCAGGATAGTGCATGTTTTGATAATTTGAGTTATTTTTCCAATCTATAATAGGCCACAGTGGCACCAGATGGCGTATATCACATTAATAAATCCACAGTTTGTGAATTTTTTCAGAGGATAAGAGACTGTGCCATGTTTGAAATCTTTGGCGTTAAAGGTTTGTAAACCTACAGTGCAATTTTTACATTTATACTGACTGAGAACTAGGGGTAAACCCCAACAAATGGTGATCGTCTAGTTCTCTGATATGGCCTTGAGGGTCCAGATCATGGCATGGACCAGATGATCACCCACTCGTATGAAGGAAAAAAGTGTATCAATAAATGTGTGGAACATGAGAAAATTATAGTTTTCATGATAATTGTGCTGACTTTATTTCATTGATGGACAGAAGGGTGTGATGAATGGCATGCAGCTGCTCCAGGCAGATGTAAGCAGACAGTTCTGAAGACATCTTTCCAAAACTGTCTTTGCAAAGAATCTCTGCCTCAAAGAAGTAATCATTGCACAAGTTACAGTTTCTACAAATTCATAGACCCTCGACCCTGGTCACAGGCCAGGCCGCTCCCCCACCGCGCCAGCACCACCCTTACTGCCCCCTTGCTGCCTCTACTTTCCCGCCGTTTTTCTCCCACCTCCCGCTCCCGCCGCTGCCTCCCCTGCGGCCCTGCCCCCGCGCCTGATTGGACCCCCGCACCCCCTCCCACCTGCTCCTCCCTCCCTCGCCCCTTCTTAAGGGAGGGTGCTGCACACTAAGGGAGCGACCCTCGACCCTGGTCACAGGCCAGGTCGCTCCCCCACCGCGCCAGCACCACCCTTGCTGCCCCCTTGCTGCCTCTATACTCCTGCTGTTTTTCTCCTGCCTCCCGCTCCTGCCTCCCCTGCGGCCCCGTCCCCTGCGCCTGATTGGACCCCCGCTCCCCCTCCCACCTGCTCCTCCCTCCCTCGCTCCTTCTTAAGGGAGGGCGCTGCGCACTAAGGGAGCGACCCTCGACCCTGGTCAGAGGCCAGGTCGCTCCCCCACCGTGCCATCACCACCCTTGCTGCCCCCTTGCTGCCTCTACTTTCCCGCCGTTTTTCTCCCGCCTCCTGCTGCTGCCTCCCCTGCGGCCCCGCCCCCTGCACCTGATTGGACCCCCACTCCCCCTCCCACCTGCTCCTCCCTCCCTCGCCCCTTCTTAAGGACGGGTTCCCCAGCGGTCTACAGCGCCAGGACACTCGGGTAGAGTAACAGTGCGCTTTACAAGTATCCCACATTTACATTTACATTTACAACGACAGCAACACCACCACCCTGCTCGACAACCTCGCCAACCTCGGACTCAAACAACTGATGGACACGCCCACCCACCTCGCCGGCCACACACTCGACCCCATCTTTTCCGCCTGCAAACCACATCTCCTTCAGCCACTCCTCCGAACTACACTGGACCGACCACAGCTGCATCCACTTCACCTTCAAAAAGACCACCAGACACCACAGATCCCCGCAGATGATGGAGAAAAGTCACCACAGACCAACTGACCGCATCGCTGAGCCAGAACCCACCTGCCTACACCCCCGACACCAACGACGCAGCGCACAACCTCGCACAGTGGATCACAAACTGCGCCGATGACCTCGCCCCTCTGAAGACACCCACAGGCAAGACTAGCAACAGAAAAACTGCATGGTTCACAGACGCCCTCAAAATCGCAAAGAAATCGTGCAGAACCCTAAAAAAAGCCTGGCGCCACAAGCGCACACAAGAAAACATGACAGCCCTCAAGAGCGCCACCCGCGAATATCGCCAGATGATCCGCACCACCAAAAGGACATCATTCAAAGAGCGGCTGGACAACAACGCCCACAACAGCAAGGAACTCTTCAGCATCGTCAAAGAGCTCTCCAATCCCAGCGCCAGCAACAACGACATCTCACCGTCACAAGACCTCTGCAACTCCCTCGCCACATTCTTCCACCGCAAGATCGCAGACATACAACCACCAAACCAACGACCCCCACCTCCAGCCTCAACGCATGGACCCCCATCAGCACCGAAGACACCACCCGCGTCATGAACAGCATCCACTCCGGCTCCCCCTCCGACCCATGCCCTCATCATATCTTCAACAAAGCCGACACCATCATTACACCCCACCTCCGGAACGTCATTAACAACTTCCTCACGTCAGCCACATTCCCTGAAAGTTGGAAACACGCAGAAATCAACGCCCTACTGAAGAAACCAACAGCGGACCCCAAAGACCTCAAGAATTTCCGCCCCATCTCTCTCCTCCCCTTCCCGGCTAAAGTCATCGAGAAGACCGTCAACAAACAGCTGACAGCATTCCTCGAAGAAAGAAACTCGCTCGACCCATCCCAGTCCGGATTCCGAGCCAACCACAGCCCCGAGACCACCCTCATCGAAGCCACCGATGACATCAGGACCCTGATGGACAACGGAGAGACAGCCGCCCTGATCCTCCTCGACCTCTCGGCAACCTTTGACACCGTCTGCCACCGCACCCTAATAACCCGCCTCTACAACACTGGAATCCAAGGAAAGGCCCTAGACTGGATCACATCGTTCCTCTCCGACAGAACCCAGAGAGTCCGCCTCCCACCCTTCCGCTCAGAGGCCTCCAAGATCATCTGCGGTGTACCCCAGGGCTCCTCACTCAGCCCTACTCTCTTCGACATCTACATGAGCCCCCTCGCCGCCATCGCACGCAAACACAACATCAACATCATCTCTTACGCCGACGACACCCAACTGAAACTCTCCCTCACCAAAGACCCCCTCACCGCCAAAGCCAACTTCCAGGACAGAATGAAAGATGTCGCAGAATGGATGAAGCTCAGCCGTCTGAAGCTCAACTCGGACAAGACGGAAGTCCTCATCCTCGGACAATCCCCATCCGCCTGGGATGACTCCTGGTGGCCCACGACGCTGGGCACTGCACCGATACCCACGGACCACGCATGCAACCTGGGATTCATCCTGGACTCCTCCCTCACGATGACCAAGCAAGTCAACGCAGTCTCGTCCTCATGTTTCAACACCCTGCGCATGCTCCGAAAGATCTTTCGGTGAATCCCCACTGAAACCAGAAAGACGGTCACCCAGGCCCTAGTCACCAGGACTACGGAAACGCCCTGTATGCAGGAACCACAGTCAAACTTCAGAAACACCTTCAACGCATACAGAACGCCTCCGCACGACTCATCCTCGACATCCCTCGCCACAGCCACATATCTGCCCACCTGAGAAACCTGCACTGGCTCCCCGTCAGCAAGAAGATCACGTTCAGGCTGCTCACCCGCGCACACAAAGCACTCCACGACACGGGCCCCGAATACCTCAACAACCGCCTGTCGTTCTACACTCCCACCCGCCAGCTCCGCTCCACCAGCCTTGCCCTCGCCACCGTCCCTCGGATTCGCAGAACCACCACCGGAGGAAGATCGTTCTCCTACCTGGCAGCCAAGACATGGAACTCCCTCCCCGCACACCTACGACTGACCCAGGACCATCTCACCTTCAGGAAACACCTCAAGACCTGGCTATTCGAGCAGTAGCGGCATTCCCCCTCACCCCCATTCAGCGTCTTGAGACCCTCACGGGTGAGCAGCTCGCTTTACAAATTGATTGATTGATAGAAGCTGTCCACATGCTAAGCCATCACGCAAAGCTCTTGGTACGTTACTTGACTATAAGGGACTGTTTCTCTTGGTAAGTTTACAATAAAGAGGTGCCTAATTTTCCATCTGTTCCCTGTACTATCAAATCTAGAAAAGGTAAGTTGTTTATTTTAGCTTCAAAGGTAAACATTAAGGGGGTCATTAGGATAGTGGGCGGATCGCTACCGCCCGTATGGCGGTGGCTATAAGCCGGCTAAACTCTTCCGCCCGCATGACTTTTCCCCCGCCACATTACGATGGCAGGGGGGCACCCAGCGGATGGGAAGACAGTCTGCCGGTTACCGCAGGTAGGCAATCCGCCCGATTGCCTACCAGGCGGAAAAGCCCAGGAATATGGTGGAGGTACCTTGCAGGCACCGCCATCCATATTATCATCGTGGCGGTGAACTGCCTTTCCAGGCGGTTTTGGCTTTGGGGGCCTGTTGCGGGCCCCCAGGGTGTTCGGTGGGGAGAGGTGCACAGGGGGGGTACCTATGGTACCCCCCTGATAGGTACCCCCCTGCAGTTTCATGCACAACATGGCAGGCACAGTGCAGTGTCTACCCTACCATGTTGTGTATGAAAATGCATGACATACCTTTTTGGCATTGCTGCGGGCGGTGCTGAGAGCACCGCCAGCCGCAATGTAGAATGCAGGATGCGACTGCCAGTGTGGCGGGCGCATCCTAATGACCCTCACGGGACCGCCCCACTAATGGCAGGCGGTCCCTTCCTACAAAAGGATGGCGGGTGGACAAAGTCCGTCTCCCATCCTAATGATGCCCTAAGTGTGAATATTCCTGGTTCAGCGAATTGCTGACATTTGAAAGGGACTCAGTACTGCCTTTATTTTATTTTATTGGTTTTATTTAATGAGATTTTATATAGAGCAAACATTACCCGAAGGTGCCAGAGCGCTTTACAAAAGAACCAGTTGTGTTACATAAGGACTTTTGTTTACATGAGTTACATAAGAGATACAAACAGAAAAAAATGCAAATATACAAGTGGAGTAAAAGGAGGGAAAATTGCAAATGTACAAGTTATAAAGACACTCAATGAAGAGCTACAAACAGATACACACTAAAATCACATAGGAGAGGTAGTGAGTACAAAGGTCTACTACATATAATAGTGGTTAGAGTTATATAAATATACAAATAGCAAATTCACTCAGGATTACATCTTAACAGCGATTAGGCTTAGACAATTATATATTACATATTTACAAAGCAGGACATTCTTGCCATCGTTCAGCCAGGACATCGTCAATGTATCTTTTCTGCAGACAGGATGTGTCCAAAGATAATTTGATGTAGGCACGTGGGTGCATTCATTCATTAAATACCTTTATTTGATTTGATAAAATCATAATACATTACACTGTAAAGTCTTATACACAATATGGTAAAAAAAACTGTGCATTCAAAGTCATCTACATTATGAGTCAAAAATTGTTTGCAAAACAGGCACCAATTGATACCCCCTTCTTTGGGAGGTAAAGTGTCCATGTACATGAATCAATTTTACACAAGTGCTATTTCAAGGAGTACAACAATGAAGTCACTGGGCACATGCATGTTGTGGTCTAGTGTCCATTAACTTTTGTTTTATGCAGGTCAAAGCTTAGCGAGGGTGTGTCTTCAACATACATTTGTATATTCATATTCACAAGTTTAATGACATTTGCTTGGTTCCTGTGGCCTAAATAAATATGCTAATATTTGGTTATGATGCTTATAGTCCTTACCAAGCGTCTGAATTAAACTAATTTATTTTCTGGGAGAAGTCATTCTAAAATAGATGGGTAATTTCAAGCATTGTACATAGACAATTACTGTATTCTGTATCCACAACAGTCTTCGGTTATTTTTGTTACAATTGGTACCCAGTGTGTAAGGCCAGAAAACTAGCAAAATGAGGGAAGGTAAGGGAAGGTAAGGGAAGGAAAAGGAGGAAGTACACTGACTGGTGAGAGTGATGATTGGTGTGAAGCAGAAGCAGGTGAGGATGCAATATTGGTGAATCCAATTGATGCGAGTTGTAAGTAATCATTGATGAAAAAGTAAAGGAAAGTGATTTACAGATCACTGCAGGGAGGATGTGGCAGGTGACAGTGAAAGTAACAAGGCAATGAATTTGCTGTGTGGGAATGATGATCAGTGCAAAGGAAGAGGCTACTGTCAGGGCCTCTGGCAAGGTCTGGTGATTGGCTACACTACGTCACAGAATGCAGAGTACAGAGATGCCCAAGATCACAAAAGGAGTCAGCAGAGATAATGGATTCAATGGGAATGACCTGTACAAGATAACAAGTCAAAGCTCAGAAATAATAGGCCACTAAAGTGGCTATTCAGCACTCAGAATAAGTATCCCGGATGTGCAAGAGCTGTACATAACAAGATTAACAATAAAGTGGACGTAGGGTAAGCACTCGAGAGCTCCAGACCTAAGCTCATTAAGTTCCTCACCCACAATTGCTGCTTCAAATACTGACTGCAAATACCCACTTATAAGATATACATGCAAAGACAGGGTCTGTGACGCTGACACCTTTGGAATGTCATAAAAGAATCATAAGGACAATACTCACAGTGGATGAGAAACACAAGCTAGGCTGACAGCTGTGCTCATGTATCCTGGCAATAGCACAGGAACATGCCGGGCAGTAACAGAAAGGGTGGCGAACTAAAATACACAGCCTCATAGACTAAGAAGTAGAGAGGAAGAGTGGTTAACAGGAAAGAAGGGAAAACAAAGAGAACCCGGGAGGAAAGCAAGTGAACAACCACAATAGGAAACTGGAAGCTATTACAGTAGGGATAAATATACAGAAACTATAGAAAGAGTAATTTTTGAAGGATCCAGGATGCACTAACATAGTGCTGACTCCAGAATCAGGATTCAAGACAGCCAGTGCTAGTTCAAGGAACAAAGATAAGCGAAGGCCCCCTCAGGGAACAAGGAAACACTCACAAACTCAGGAAACATGTGATCAGTCAAACAGGAACACTACTGCAATGAGCGTTCCTTGACTGAAGGAACTGGAACTTAAAAGAGCTGACTATAATCACATGCCTCAGTTGTGAGCAGTCAATCACCTGCCAGCCACCAGTGTGCTGAAGTCTTCTGCCCACCCTTGGCCTGCAGGGGTGAAGATGAAGCAGTGAGCAAGAAAGTCTAGGAATTGGAGTTTTTAGCCAGAAAAGCAGACTGACTCCCACAAAACCCATCATGGATCTGGAATGAATTAGAATTTCAGCAGTGTCCAAGAGGCTGGAAATCAGTAGGTGAACGTAGAGCAAGGTCTGGATGGTTATTGGAGCATTGGAAAGCTACACAGAGTTAGGTCCCCTATTGGTGGGCGTGAGTGCGCATGGAGTGAATAGTGACAGTATCAGATGGGATTGTTGAAAGGAAGTGAAGGCTTGTTTATTGGTGCCAGGTAGGAGTATTGATCAGTGGTGGCGAGGAGGTGACAGGCAGGAAACACTTACAGAGAGGGTAAATGGAACCATGTTGAGTGATAAGAGAATGCTGATCAGTGCAGGAGGTGATGATAGATGCAGAAAAAGATGTGCAGGAACAATGGAGAAGAGTGCAAGTGAGAGCATGGGGAACGGCAGAGAGGAAAAATAGAATCATAGTGGGTGAGGAAGGCAGAGAGTGAGGGAAACAAATAAAGTATGTGGGACAATGTGTTAGATGGTGAAAAAACTGTAAGCATAGGTGTGTACGACCAACTTTTGGAGCCCATTACCAGAATATAAAGGAAACAATAATTAGACAATGTAACATTACATGGAATTACTTGGACATAATGGACAGCCCAGCCAGGCTTGGCAAACTATTAAAAATGCATGCTAGCCAATGGTTGAAGTGAGCTGCAGTCAAGCCACCCCGAGTTCTCTCTGTACGTCTTAAATGTGATTTCTTCAAGATTGGTAAGAACAGGTTTATGTAGCGAGACCTCAAATTGTGCATCTTCTCTCTTCCTTGCTTTGATATTACAATAAACAATGCAGTAGAAAACAGATAAAGCAGAGTTAAAAAAGAACAGTGCAAGAGAAAATATGTTGCCTCTTTCACTCCACAGCACATTCTCTAACATTGGCTGGCTGAACTGACAGGTGAAGCAAGCCCCTACAACTTTTTTGATGACAACTAACATGTGTCACAGTCCTTGATACGTATTAACATTGTCTGATATAGTCTCCCATATTACCTTCAACAAATATGTGCAATCCAACTTAGATGGGGGTATGGCTGCTGCAAATGTGCAAATGGTACTGCTGGTCCTCACAGTTGGTGGTTCTGAATGGCCTGCTTAGGGGAGGTTGGGAAGATCTGATGCCATAGTAGGCATGCTATATGGGGCGTCTGATCCTTGCTCCCTCCAGGAGCTTTCCTTGTGGCGTTCATGGTCTGGAGGTTGGCATTGCACTGGTCTGGTTGGTGCTGAAGAATCACTCACGAGATTCTCCTCTGGAGGGGATTTTGGCTGGGGCAGGTAGCCTGATTAGAGAGATTTGGGAAATGCAATCTAATCAGCATTTCTAAACTGGGGGATGTGTGGCAGGGTCTCCTATGAGGTCCTCTTAGGAGCTGCAGGTAGAATTCAACTTTCAGCATTCTCAATTCAACAACTTCCTGCAGCTCCGCCACACCCTGTTGTCCAATGGGGACTCCCTCAAGAAACTCCTGAGTATAACCTGTTAAAGCCCAAACTATTAATGGGGCCTTTAGGATTCCTAAGTGATTCCTATGTGACTCTTAGAGTATGTCCAGTCATATCCCTTCCCTATGTATATAGAGATAACTCTAATCACTAGTATATGCAGTAGACCTTTGTGCTCTCTGCCATTCCTATGTGACTCTTAGAGTATATGCATTTGTATCTCCTCCTTGTGTGACTTTACATCTTGCACATTTGCAATTTTTTTCTGTTTGTATCCTTTTTGTAACGCATGTAATCCTAAGTCCTTATGGTTTTCAACTGGTTCTTATGTAAAGCGCTCTGACACCTTCGGGTAAAGTTTGCGCTATAGAAAATCACATAAATAAAAAGGTGGTATTTCCTGTATTCACAAATCATTAGTCATTGATTCCGCTGACATATTTGCCCAATTGAAAGCTAAATGAGAATTGTGGGTGGGCCTCCTAGATGGTAGCGATTGGAGAGAGTCCAAGATGGCACAGCATGGGTTGGCGATATCCTCAAGACTCTTGCTGATCGAATTGTAATACTTGCATATTACTTACTTAACGTCACTTTGGCTGTGGCAGGTGCAAAAGTGTTCCTGCCAGGGAGTGGATAGGCGCCAATGATGAAGCATGTCACGATAACGAGGTTGAGGCAACTTTTTCAATATCTTTTGATACCATGGCGTACTTAAGAAGTTACACCTTCGTCGGACCTTGAAAGTCTCTCTCCTTCTTCAATTTTGCCCAGTTGCTCTTTTGTGATAATAGTGATTTTAGGAGAATGTAATTGGGTAGGTTTTCTCTCGCTCTCCCTCTGTGAAGATAGCAAAAGTAGACCTCCCCTGCATGCTTTTGATGTTCCGAGGACAGTGCTGACTTTTTCCATGTAGTCTGTAAATGCTCAGTAATCACTAAGTATTGGCATTTTTAATCCACTGTTGAGTATTTTAGAAAAACCTCTCACTTTGAATTGCAATTCTCGGTCTCCTTGAGAGCTTGGGGAGATGCAGGGAGAGCGGTCCCTGGTGGGGCTAGGCACCCTGATCGACAAGAGGCATTGCCCGTGCTTGGAACCCCGCTGATCCGCCTTCACTGATGGCATGGCGTGTTGCGATGATGTGTGAAAAGGAGGAACCTCTTTATGTGGCAAGTGGATATCCAAAATAACACAGGAAAGTCTGGGGCAAATATGGTGGGAATATTATGGAATGAGTTGATCAGAAGGATGTGCTGCATCATTTGCTTATTCATCGAAATGTACTTGTCGCTTGTACTGTAATGTTTGTTGTTATAAACAATAAAACAAATTAAAATTGGCCTATAAAAAATGTCTGCTATTGTGCATTTGCCGAAAATTCAATTAGTGTGAGTTTGTATTAGACACAAAAAAGAGGCTTTGCAGTACTTTGGTCATGAGGAGTAATTTTTGTTTCTTTCTGGCTGATCTTAGCACTTTCGCTGCTTCACAGGAAGGGAGTAAAACTCTCCTGCAGGATGAATCTCCAGGTTGCTCAATCTCCAGGTCCTTACAGTTCTGCAGATAACATGGACTACAACTTCTCAATGCTTCAAATGAAAGCATTGTTTTTGACCCAATTTTGCTAGGCTCCAACACAGGTTTCTGACTAAGAGGTGATCCATAGAGATTATACAGAAAATAGGGCATAAAAGCACCTCTAACTTGGGGAGGAGTAAAGAGAAAATCTTTTAGGGATAAAATAGTGAAGACCATTGTATCTGGAGCAGGTGTGTTGTATGTATTACATGGCTTGGTAACAAATCAGCATAATAATATATAATGCTTTAGCGGACGTAGGGAGTTAATAGGGGATTTCTTACACTAATTGATGAGGAAGGTAAGATGAACACTGTTTGGCACTTATAGTCTGTTGTTTTCTGATACAATTCATTATTACAGTCTTAATATTTTTATTATGATAATCCAAGTGCTTTTTTCATATATTAGATAAGCACATAAACACTGAGGGCCAAATGTATGAAAGGATTGTGTTGCCCTTACGTCACGCAAGGTGAGCAAGGCAACACAAGCCTTAAGTGAGATTTACTATGCCACGCAGAGCCACATTGCAGACCTTCATAGAATAGTGAATCTGAAGTAACGCATTGCAGCACAAGTCGCTGCCTTGCGTTACTTTGTCATAGGAAGGCCTTCCATTGGTGGAGCGTGGCTGCTCAAACGCATCCCCTCATGGATTATGGCTCATTTCCAAATTTACTACAAGTGGCCAACCTGGGAATGGGTCAAAAAGGTATGACTTCCCAGGGGAGGGGCAACAAGGAGAAATATTTTTATCTGTACTTGTTTTTTACTCTTTCTATGTGTGGTGCATTCTGCGGCACACAGGGAAAGAGAACCTAACCCTTTAAGGATTGTTTTGTGCAGGAAGGTATCTCTTCCTGCAAAAAAACAATCCTGCCTGCAACCCAGGTACCCTTGCAACATGGTTTACGGGTGCCTGCATTGTCACTAGGCTTAGTAGATATGGCGCATTTCTTCCCTCTTCATGAAACACAGCACAATACAGCAGGTTATCTTTCTGTAGTGCACTGCGTCACTTCATATATCTGACCCTATTTCTTACAATAGAGCAACATTTGTGAGTGTACTGGTTTGGGGGTTCCAGGAGAAAACACCTATTCTATAACATGAAAGACCTTCTCTGGCAAGTCAGCCTGTTTCCTACAACTATGAGTGCAGCACAACGCAGGAGATGTGAGATAACTGTATGTTTTCATTTTCTCCGCAGAGGTCAAAGGTGTACAAAAGCCTCTGTCGGCTAAAGAAAACTGACATGTAACCCAAAAAGGGGTGTTATGGCACATAGATAATAAGGAGCAGATTTACTAAAAACGTCAGTTGTCCCTGTGTGACCCAAGTTGTTGTAAGGCAACACAAGTCCTTAACTGGGATTTACTAAGCCATGCAAAGCCTCTTTGTAACGCAATACAGCGTATAGCGCTGCCTTGCGTTACTTTGCATCTGGTAGGCAGAACATGACTAGAACATAGGCATTCCAGTGCAACCACCCAGGAATTTTAAAACAAATCCAGATTTACAAAGACTTGTAAACTAGTTTTTGAGCCAATATGATAAGCCTACCAGACAGCGGTGTAACGAGGAGATATGTCTTTATTTCTCCTTGTTAATTCCTCTTTCCACGTGTGCTGCATTCTGTAGCAAACATAGAAAGAGGAATATGCCCTACGATTGTGGGCAAGATTCTTTAAAATGTAATCAGAGCAGGGTACAGCTCCTCCCCAGTCAGGAAGACCCTCTCACAGCTACACCAACATCCCATTGTTCACTGTCTGGGCCCAATACACATTCCAGATGGGGGAACAATTAACAGGCCAAAGTTGGAAACTCCTAGAAAGGATTCAGCAACTTTGGGCAGGAAAATGTCAACTTTCTAAAAGTGGCATTTTCAAACTTATAATCGAAAATCTGACTACACCATTAAAGAGGGTTGTAAATTACAAATAATTCGAGTGTAAACAGTATGTCTCTATATGCTCCCAATGTGAAGTTAGCACTTATTAATTAAAACAAGATAAGGTACAACAGTGAAAAACGACATTAGGAGTTTTTCACTGCCAGGACATGTAAAACTTAAACCAACCTGTCCTACTTTTTATATACCATGCACGCTTCCATTTGAGCCTTTATGGCCTACCTTACAGGTGACTTATAAGTATTAGAAAGGAAGGTTTAGGGCTGGAAAAGGTTTATCTGCCAGTTCAAAATGGCAGTTTAAAACTGTACTACAGGCTGCAGTGGCAGGCCTGAGACAGGTTTTAAAAGCCTACTTTAGTGGGAGGTACAGTGAGTGCTGCAGCCCATTAGTAGCATTTAATTTACTGGCCCTAGCACATTTAGTACCATATACAAGGGACTTACAAGTACATTAAATGAACCAATGAAGTGTAGGCCATTCTTACCATGTTTTAAGGAGCAAGCACAAGCCCTTTACTACTGATTGGCAGGGAAAAAGTGCACAGAGTCCTAAAAGCCAACAAAAACGGGGTCAGCAAAGGAAGGTAGAGGACGGCAAAAATAAGGGGTGAGTCTGCAGAAAAGGTAAGGTCCAACACAGGTATTTTCAGAAGCAGAAATTGTTTGATTTTGCTGTCATGATCTGGTTATATAAACTCCAGAGCTTTGTGCTTTTGATAACTGAAGTTCCTGTCCCCATCATTTTACTGCATGGACATTGTATTCATTTCCACACATCCAGTGCTGATTTTCCCACTTCTAATGACACATTGCATTATGCTATCCAAAATGTGGTCAACTTTGGTAAAGTATTTCAAAATATTAGCCAAAAACATAATTAGAATCCCCCTTACATCAGGAGGAGGTGGAGCCAGAGACATATTAAGGCTGCTGGAAGGACAAAAGCATCGGAACAACCCAAGAACGCTGGAGTTTTGGCACTCGCAACGACCACCACACCCGGGGTCCAAGAGGTAGTCGTGGTAACCTGTGAACAAACTTCAGCTACACCCATCAATCAATCAATCAATCAATCAGAGCATTTGTATAGCGCACTACTCACCCGGAGGGTCTCAAGGCGCTGGGGGGGGTCCGCTACTGCTCGAATAGCCAGGTCTTGAGCTGCTTCCTGAAGGCGAGGTGGTCCTGGGTCAGGCGGAGGTGGGTCGGAAGGGAGTTCCAAGTCTTGGCGGCCAGGTAGGAGAAGGACCTTCCTCCTGTGGTGGCTCTTCGGATGCGGGGGACGGCGGCGAGGGCGTGGCTGGTCGATCGAAGCTGGCGCGTGGGAGCGTAGAAGTTGAGGCGGCTGTTGAGGTATCCTGGTCCTTGGTTGTGTAAGGCTTTGTGTGCGTGGGTGAGGAGCCGGAAGGTGATTCTCTTGTTGACCGGGAGCCAGTGCAGGTCTCTCAGGTGTCCGGAGATGTGGCTGCGGCGGGGGATGTCCAGGATGAGTCGTGCTGAGGTGTTCTGGATCCGCTGGAGTCTCTTCTGGAGTTTGGCGGTGGTTCCGGCGTAGAGGGAGTTGCCGTAGTCCAGACGGCTGGTGACAAGGGCCTGGGTGACCGTCTTCCTGGTCTCGGTGGGGATCCATCGGAAGATCTTGCGTAGCATTCGCAGGATGTGGAAGCACGACGAGGAGACGGCGTTGACTTGTCTGGTCATGGAGAGGGAGGAGTCCAGGATGAAGCCCAGGTTGCGTGCGTGGTCAGTTGGTTTGGGTGCGCTGCCCAGGGCGGGGGGCCACCAGGAGTCGTCCCAGGCGGAGGGTGAGGATCCCAGGATGAGGACTTCCGTCTTGTCTGAGTTCAGTTTCAGGCGGCTGTTCGACATCCATTTGGCTACTTCTGTCATCCCTTCGTGCAGTTTGGCTCTGGCGGTGGCGGGTCGTTGGTGAGGGAGAGGATCAGCTGGGTGTCGTCGGCGTAGGAGATGATGTTCAGGTTGTGCTGGCGTGCGATGGCTGCGAGGGGGCTCATGTAGACGTTGAAGAGAGTTGGGCTGAGCGAGGAGCCTTGAGGGACGCCGCAGATGACTTCGGTGGCCTCCGATCTGAACGGGGGGAGGCGGACTCTCTGTGTCCTTCCGGTGAGGAAGGAGGTGATCCACTCCAGAGCCTTCTCCTGGATTCCGACGTTGCTGAGGCGCTGTACTAGGGTGCGGTGGCAGACAGTGTCGAAGGCCGCGGAGAGGTCCAGGAGGATGAGGGCCGCTGTTTCTCCGTTGTCGAGCAGGGCTCGGATGTCGTCTGTGGCTGCGATCAGGGCGGTCTCGGTGCTGTGGTTGGCCCGGAAGCCAGACTGCGAGAGGTCGAGGGAGCCGTTCGTCTCGAGGAAGGCGGCCAGTTGCTTGTTGACGGTCTTCTCGATGACTTTGGCCGGAAACGGGAGCAGCGAGATGGGGCGGTAATTCTTGAGGTCGGTAGGGTCTGCTGATGGTTTCTTGAGTAGAGCGCTGAGTTCGGCGTGCTTCCAGCTCTCCGGGAAGGTGGCGATGTCGAAGGAGGTGTTGATGATGTCCCGCAGGTGGGGTGCGATGACAGTGTCGGCCTTGTTGAAGACGTGGTGAGGGCAGGGGTCTGTCGGAGATCCGGAGTGGATGGAGTTCATCGTGCGGATGGTGTCTTCGGTGCTGATCGGGGTCCAGGCGCGGAGGGTGGTGGTGGGGGGCGGTGGTTCGGTCGTGGCGTGCGTCGGTTGAGTGCTGAAGCTGTTGTGTATGTCCGCGATCTTGTTGTCGAAGTAGGAGGCGAGGGAGTTGCAGAGGTCTTGCGAAGGGGTGATGTCGTTGTTTCCGGCGTTGGGGTTGGAGAGCTCTTTCACGATGTTGAAGAGTTCCTTGCTGTTGTGTGCGTTGTTGTCCAGTCGTTCCTTGAATGCAGTTTTCTTGGTGGCGCGGATCAGCTGGTGGTGTTTTCGGGTGGCGAGCTTGAGGGCAGTCATGTTGTCCGGTGTTGGGTCTGTGCGCGAGGTTTTCTCGAGTGCTCTGCAGTTCTTCTTGGAGCTCCTGAGTTCGTCGTTAAACCATGGGGCTTTCTTTTTGCCGGGTCGGCTCGGCGGGGTCTTCAGCGGGGCGAGTTCGTCTGCGCAGTCGCTGATCCATTTCGTGAGGTTGGTGGCTGCTTGACTGGGGTTCGTTGTGCTGGTGGGAGGGTTCTTGCTCAAGGACGTGGTGAGCTGGTCAGCAGTGATCTTGTTCCAGCTTCTGCGGGGAGCCTGTTGCTGGTGATGGTGGAGTGTGGTCCTTCTGAAGCTGAAGTGGACGCAGCTGTGGTCCGTCCATGGGAGTCCCGTGGCGTGGCTGAAGGCGATGTCCTTGCTGGAAGAGAAGATCGGGTCGAGTGTGTGTCTGGCGTAGTGGGTGGGGGTGGTCACCAGCTGCTTGAGTCCCAGGTTTGCGAGGTTGTCCAGCAGGGTGGTGGTGTTGCGGTCGATGTTGTTCTCCAGGTGGAAGTTGAGGTCCCCGAGGAGGATGTAGTCGGCTGAGGGGAGGGCGAGCGGGTTGATGAAGTCGGCGATGTCCTCGCTGAATTGTGTGCGTGGTCCCGGGGGTCTGTAGATGAGGGTGCCTCTAAGGGTGGTCTTGGGGTTGGTGTGGATCTGGAAATGCAGGTGTTCGGCGGGTGCGATGGTGTCATCGGTGTTGGTCGTGATGCGGATGGTGTTCCTGTGGATGATGGCGATGCCTCCTCCTGTCTGGATGACGCGGTCCCTCCGGATGATTTTGTAGCCGTCCGGGATGGCGATGGCGATGTCGGGCGCTGAGGAGGCGTTCATCCAGGTTTCCGTGAGGAAGGCGACGTCTGGGGCTGTGGTGTCGAGCAGGTTCCAGAGCTCGACGGCGTGTCTGTGGACGGAGCGGGTGTTGAGCAGGATGCACTCCAGGTGGTTGCTGCTGGTGCTCTGCTTGGTGGACGCTGGTGCAGTGCAGGTCCGGATGCAGGAGAACTTGCAGGACTGGCAGATGAAGGGTCCGTGGGTGCGTCTCGGGGTGGCTCGGCAGCATCCCGGGGTTCGGCCGGCGTTGAGTGCGTTGAGGGTGGCGGCGTCGTACGTCCGGCGGGTGGGCTGGGGTCTGCGAGGGCCAGGGGTCCTGGCGCTGGGCGCGGTCCAGGCGCGGACGGGCGCAGACGGGCTTACCTTTGGCGCACCTTCGGCGCTCAATCGGTGCTCCCGCTGCGCGCGTCCGCTGCGTCATAAGAAGGGGGACGGGAGGGCGGATCTGCTGGGCTGGGCGAGCGTCCGGGCCAATGGGCCGGTGGTGGGCGGGGCCTCAGGGGCCAGCGGCGGGAAAAGTGGCGAGCGGCCTGCTCCGCTGTGGCTGGGCCGCTCGGGGGTGCTGGGGGGGCGGCGGTGGCGGCAGGCAGGCGGCAGGCAGGCAGGCAGGGCAAGGAGGCTGGCTAGCAGGGCAGCAGGCGAGTGAAGGGGGTGACCCGGCCTCGAGAGGCATCCTGATGCCACCAGGCACAGCAGGAGGCGGTGGGCTGGGACTTGAGAGGCAGCTGCGCTGCTCTTGCAGCATGCAGCGCCCAGTCTGTGGTCTCCTGTACCTTGCTTGACCGACTGAACGACTGCCTCCACAGCAGGTGATGATAATGGCGGCAAGCGAATAGGGGGCACAGCGCTGGACACCGCGGTTCCTGATCCCCCTTCCCCCACTTGTAAGACTCCCCTGCAGTTAACTCACGGAGTCCAGGCAGCAGGAGGAGCAGGCAAACACAGCAGCTGCCATAGAGGTGGTTGTGGATGCGAGCCCCAGGCCCCCGGGAGGCGGTTCGGCTAGAGCTGTGTGCAGCTTGCAGGAACCCTGGAGGGCCTAGCTTGCCTCACCTGGGAATGCATTTCTGTATACCAGCGTAGCAACTCAAGTGAACCCTACACCTAGGTTGGGGAAGCTCACCCTTCAATACCCAACGTAGCAGCACAAAAGCACCGAAGTGGCGATAACAATTCTCTAACAACTCAACAATTGCCAACATCAAATAAACGCAAGACTGGGAGGAGCGGCCGGGCAGAAAGGAGACTAAGGCGATCAAGCAAGAGAGGGTTACCGGGACTGGTGCCCAACCATAAGAGGGGAAAGGAGGACTCCACTCTATGCACCAACCCACGAAATAAGTCCCTCAAACAATGACCCTGACCCTGGAAGGTGGGCAGCAACCATCAGACTAGCCACCAGTCAAGGCCCTCTGGGGCTCAGAAGTCTTTTCAACTGTCTCCGCACAGTAGACGCCCCACCAGAAGGGAAACTGTCGCAATGCCAAAAAAGGGGTGCAGCAAGAAGTGGTTTGGCTCAAAGTTAAAACTCACCCAAAATCTGAACAGACTCCTGTAAATGCAAATAGGTTCTACAGAAACCTGACAAACAAACCAAGGTATAGGACTTGCAGAGCTGGACTTGAAAACCGAGTCCCATCTCGTCTGTCAGTAGAACAAAGACTGACCACACCTTGCAGAGGTCACTCTCACTTCTGCCTTTTGAGCTCTCATACCCATAGGACAACCTGCTAAGTTCGGTCAACTCTTCCCTGGCGGCAACAATAAACGCCCTAACAAGGCAATCAGAAAAAATCAAAATACCATGGGATAGTAGACATTTTGGCCTTGCTTCCCACAGCGCTTACCTCACTGGTAGAGGACCTGAAACTTACAAGCAAAAACCGCCCAGACATTCAGATCCCAACCCAACCCGGCCATGGATAATGGAACAGACCTCCCAAAAAGCTAAAAAAAAACTCCTCACAGAACAGACCAAACGAAGTCCCACCACAATTACCTACATCCACGGTCGCGACCATCGACCAAACTGTTGAGCCTGAGGACCATAACATGGGGGGTACTGGGATGGGGGGACACCACTCACACTGCACCACAACTAACTAAATGTCTCAAGAAACAACAAAAGCACTCCAAACAGCAGTCAATAAAAAAAGCATTGAAAAAATCAGGCATCACAGTAGGCAAAAAGGAAGCACCTAGACAATCAAAGTCTACACGTAATAATTGTCCCACCACAGCACTTTACTCCATATTTAACATGAGCACGCAACACCAGGCCCTACCAACACAGGGCCACATGATCACAAAAACGCCAGACAAACAATCATAGGCCTTGGTTACAAGCAGCCTGTCAACTACAGGCCCAAAAAAGGTCAAAACACAACAGCTTGGGGAGGCAATCGATTGACAACAGACAAAGCGCCCCTCCAGGGCAGAACATCCCTGTTCTCTTGTATTTAGCCCAAAAAGCAATTTCTCGCTTATCCCTGTGGTATTCCATACCTTTGACTTGTTAAGGGTTCTTAGAACCTAGAGTGTCATGAGAGAATCTTGGTGGTTGGATAGCGGTTGCTGTGAAGAGTGGATGCTGCTCTACGCTGTTCTCTCTTGTGGATGTCAAGCTGTTCCTGTTTACTAATAAACAAACTGGAAACCTACTTCTGTGTGGACCCCATCTCTACATAAATATTGGCGACGATTGGGAGCTTTCTTCGGCGAATCTTGGTGGTTGGATAGCGGTTGCTGTGAAGAGTGGATGCTGCTCTACGCTGTTCTCTCTTGTGGATGTCAAGCTGTTCCTGTTTACTAATAAACCAACTGGAAACCTACTTCTGTGTGGACCCCATCTCTACAATCCCCCCCCACAGTTTTTGCCTGCTTCGTCAACTACTTGTCTGCTTTCGACGGGGTAGTCCGTAACATCCCCGACAGAAACTGAAGGGGTGAAACATCTGCCTGAAGTTACTGAGAGCCAATTTGGCATTATATTCCAGAACCTGGGTAAGGACCACACTTACCGAGGAGTCTCCACCCAAACAGTTGATGCAGATCGAGGGCTATAGAAGGGGTACGTGCTGGCTCCACTATTATTCAACATATATATTACAGATCCGGGCCAGGACTAAGTGGAGCCTCCCTTGTTACACCAAAAAGTGGAAATAAAAAAATCCATCCGCTGCAATACGCCGATGACCTAGTGAAGTGAAAGTAAAGTGAAAGGCATTTATAAAGCGCATCATACACTGTACAGTTTCTTGGCGCTGAAACAGAAGGACGGTAGATCGCTACCTGGGCAGTGAGAGGGAGAAAAAGGCAAGAAACAGGAAAGAGGGGGACCGGGGGAAGGGGGAGGATTATCAATTCTAGTTACAGGTTAAACGAAATAGGTGGGTCTTAAGGAGGGATCTGAAGCGAGTGTAGAGCGAAGCCGACCTTATGTCCAGGGGGAGGGCGTTCCAGAGAGAAGGAGCTAGGAACGAGAATCTTAAACCTCCCCATTTCTTGCGCTTGACTCTGGGAGCTTTGAGAAGAGCCAGATGAGCAGAGCGTAGATTACGGGAGGGGATATAAGGATGAATGAGCGAGGAGATGAACGTAGGGCCTGAGCCGGCCAGAGATTTGAAGACGAGGCAGCCTAACTTGAATTTGCAGCGTGCGGAAACAGGGAGCCAGTGCAGGGATTTTAGCAACGGGCGGGTGTGGTGGTGCCTCGGTTGATGGAAAATGAGGCGGGCCGCCTGATTCTGAACAAGCTGCAGGCGTTTGAGTTGGTATGCAGGGATGCCAACATAAAGAGAATTGGCATAGTCAATTCTGGAAACGACTAATGCCAAGAGAGCCAGGGTAAGGGCCTCGGTGGTAAGGAAGCGCGCGATTTTGCGGATTTTGCGTAGTTGGAAGAAGCAAGAGGAAACAGTGGCATTTATCTGGGGCTTCATTGAAAGGTCTTTACTAATAATGACCCCCAGACTCTTGGCCGAGTCAGTTGGGCGGGGGGGAAGACCCAAGCTAGCGGGCCAGAAGTTAAACTTTCCAAGGATTGGAGGGCCCCCGACAAGAACCAATTCGGTCTTGTCGGGATTAAGTTTCAAGTGGTTTGCCCCCATCCAGTTGCTGATGTGGCAAAGGGTGGCTTGAAAGTTGGAGACTGACAGGTCCGAGGAGTCGATGTTGAAGACTAGCTGGATGTCATCCGCGTAGTTAAACGCGGTGACATTCTTGTTTCGGAGGGAGCTGATCAGAGGAGTGAGGTATAGATTAAAAAGGAGAGGAGATAGAGAGGAGCCCTGTGGTACGCCACAGGTTAACCCCACCCGCTCCGCAGAGAACTGGGATAATCTGACAGCCTGTTGGCGGCTGGTGAGGAACGAGCGAACCCAATCAAGGGCAGGGCCCCCTATCCCAGCCTGCCTGACACGGTCGACCAGGATGGCATGTCGACCGTGTCAAAGGCGGCCGACAGATCCAGGAGCACCAGAGCCTGACTGGTGTTGGAGTCGGCTCCCCTGTGCAGTTCTTCCATAACAGAGAGGATGACCATTTCTGTGGAGTGAGCGGGTCATCTAGTCATCCTAGATCACACCAAAGTAGGCCTTCAAAAAGTACTTAATGTCCTCTCCAAATACAATCTGCAGAACGAGTTGGTCGCCAACGCAAGCAAATACAAAATAGTGATCTTTGGCAGCTACCCAAAAAAAAGCTTTTGAAATGGCAGCTGGGTTCACCTAGCCTGGACTGTGTAAAAGGCTACAACTATCTGGGTGCTCAGTTGAGCGAATCAGACCAACCCTTGCTCCCTCTACACAAAATGAGGCTGAAAGGTGAGATGGTGACTTATGCCCTTTGCAAACTCTACGCTATACTCGATAGCCCCACAGCATTACGAAGGGTGATATGGGTCAAACTGATACTATCAGTCAACTACACGCAGCAGGCATTCCCAGGCATGCTAGCCGCGTGCTTGGAAAAATCCAATGTTCAGCCTACACGAAACTATCCCATCTCCCTTCTTGCACAAGAAATACTCTGATCAGCCTAGAAATTGATCTCACTCAACAAAATCTGGAAGGGCTCACTTCTTTGGCAAACTGACTCTTCTTGGCAATTGCAACCCCAGACAATTCCATTAAGGTTCCCATAAAAATAATTTTTTGCGGCCGGAGAACTGGGACCCAAACACTATTGACTACACAAGCGTCAAAACATCAATTAAAATACAATGGCGCCTTCTGTCCCGTTCTCTAGATCTTGAAACCCTCCAGGTACGCAACCTCCACAAAAGCATTAAATTGCCGCAAATCTCATCAGCAACAAAACACCACCTTAACCGGGCCATGGGGAGACGGACCCTTAATCAGATCTTAGCTGTAAGGCTGCACCCACTCCCCTTAAAAGAACTGTACCCATCCTGGTAACAGCTTGGATGCTTCACAGAGTGCAGATTATGCAATATAAAAGGGAATCACTGGTACACATATGTTGCCCGGTACTGCGACAGGGCTGCTGTATCAATTTTAGGCCCATTTTCCTCCAACAGGGCACTTGCACAGCAAACGAAGCTGTACGTCAGCTCTCTATTTTGGATACCGTCAAAGACATGGTTGATTTTGGTATATTTGTGCAACATATGCGCACCCTTTTGAAAGATAGAATGGCCGTAGCAGGGAGTGAATAATACCCAGATGACCCTCACGCTATTAAGGACCTTCTCTCCTGACACAATCAGTACACCACCCGCAAGACCCATGGGCACCTCTGTATACATCCTATGTACAGCCAAATAGATATGAGTCATGCAGAATGAAAAACCACTGGCACTTTACTGAAGAATTCGAAACAATAATAGCCAACTGTTCCTTTTTAACTTCCCACAAGAAACTGACCTAGAACCAATGCGCTCTGCTCTAACTTTGCATAAGAATCTTGTCCAAGAATCTTGTTCCATCCTATGCATGGACGAATAGTCACTAGGCATGTGGGGACAAAATAGCACTGGCACTTTAACTCCAAATGACAACAACTCTGTTTTAACCTCGCCACAAGAAACTTGGCCAATAACCAACATACTCTGTTCCAATTAGGTCATAAAGAACTTCGCCAAGAACCAACGCAACATGTTTCAAGTGGTGTATAATTTTATAAACAATTCTTGCACTTAAAATTGATTTAATTTTTTTAATTATCTTTTTGTTTATAATGTCCTTTTGTAATGATTTTAATTCATTCCATGCATCGGATGGCCCCCGGCCGTCCAACGTCACAGTGGGCATGTGCGTCGGACAGCCGGGGGCTGTCTGAACCGCACACGCGTGGTATTCGCCCGCACCACGGGGGAATTCCAGACGCGTTTAAGGGGTTAAGTAACCACACAATACATTTATATATTCATTCATTCATTCATTCACATCTAATGCCACATTTGCATGACACCGGCAATGAGGTACTGTAGCAGATGATGGCTGAGGCAGGAACACCAGCCACCTCCTTCCAGATTACACTCAGTCTGACAGAAAAAGGCCTGCATTATATATGTGTGTGTTTTCACCAGTTACAGTTAACCGAACTAATATAATTTGTGCCCCGCCATGCACTGCTTATGATCACACATATTACATCACTCATGATATGTTCGATTATATCATTGATTATGTCACTGATGACATGATCCAATTAGTGTCAAGCAATCACTCAGTTGATTTGTAGAGCACACCTTGTCACCTGTGAGGGTTTGCAGATGCTGGCAGGGTCCTGGTGATCCAGGGTCTAGGTGATCATCCAAAGAGATAGGTTTTTACCAGCTTTTGGAACTCCGGAAGAGATTGAATAGCTATGTTGGATGCGGTGGACGTAGGCTAGCAAGAGGGAGTGGAGGTGTATGGTGGGCTGGTGAAAGTTCAGGCAGTGGTTCATGTAGGCTGGTCCACAGTTGTGTAGAGACGTGCATGTGTGGGTAAGGAGTTTGAACTGGCATCTTTTCTGTAAAGGGAGAAAATTAAGTTCCCTGAGGAAGGGGGTGATGTGGGTTCATCTTGGGTGTTTGAGAACGAGTCTGGCCGCGGCATTCTGTATGGTCCGTAGTCGGTGGAGGAGGTGGTTTGCGATCCCTGCGTAGAGGGCATTGCTATAGCTCAATCAACTGGCGATGAGGACCTGGGTGATTGTGCGTATTGAGCTATATGTTAGGCATTTGTAGATCATGTAAAGCATGCACAGGATGAAAAAGCAGGAGGAACAGACAGAGTTGACCTGGGACGTCATGGTTAACTTCTTGTCCAAGATGATGCCTAGGTTTTTAGTGTGGTCAGTCAGGGCTGGAGTAGGTCCAAGTTCCATGAGCCCCCAGGAGGCATTACACAGGGAGCATTTGTTGCAAAGGTTAGTACCTCTGTCTTGTCAGTGTTGAGCTTTAGGCAACTGTCATTCATCCAGTTGGCAATGTTTGTCATGCAGTTGTAGAAGTTCGTCTTGGTGATGGAGGTGTCATTGGAGAGGGAAATGATGAGTTGTGTGTCATCGGCGTAGGATATAATGCTAAGTTCATGGGTTCTGATGATGCTGGCTAGTGGTGTCATGTACGTGTTGAAGAGGGTAATGCTGGGCGAAGATCCTTGTGGTACTCCACAGATGATTTCTTTGGGTTCGAAGGTGAAAGGCAGTAGGCATGTGAAAGTTTGCTATACGCCTTCTGACACAGCCGCTCATTCATTAAAACTTTTCGCAGCCTGTCGCTGCATTATTTAATTTTTAATTTTTTGGGGTGCCCCTGTCCCACCCTGGATATGAAAAAGGAGGCAGATTTCTCTTGGGAATAATTCAACTATACTGTATTCCAAGATATTTACCATATAGACCATTCAAACTTGATTCACCATGAACATTCATCCAAAAACCTATGGCATCACCAATCACAGAGAGGAAGAGAACCATTCAGGACCCTATTAGTCAGTTATATACTGTAATACTCAAAGACGGCTAGTGTTCAAAAAGGACAAGTATATTTTATTAAAATTGCAAATGTCTAAGAAAATAAAAAAATTAAAAAATTTAAATATTTTGTGGTCAATTCCACTTTGTGCACAATACATGACAATACAAACTGACTAACAATAAAAGATAAAATATATAAGATAGAGCGACAACAAACAACAGTGCATAATCATGTACACATCCTAAATACGTTACTCCACATGAAATTCATAGTATTATTTCATAAGTGTCCATGAATCATATCCTCTATTGGACAACCAATGCCATCCTTGTATATAACAAATGTGAAGTTATAATGCGTTGACGCGTTTCAGTGGCGCTTTTATGATTTCAAGCCACCTTCTTCAGGACAAAAAGCATAAAGCGACCTCTCCAATTAAAAACCACAAACACATCCTTTTGATATGACCGGGGTGGCTCAGAGCTTTTTGAATATCAATTAAAGGTAGCGGGGCTCCTTAAGGCTCCAAACGCTTGTAGATACTGTCTCGGTGGCTAAAGAGTTGTTAGCCAATTGAGAGTTGTTGCTGAATACAACTTCCGGAGTCTTCTCTATTGCCTATAGTTAATATGGCGGTCCTTAACAGAGTTAATTGTTTATTTGTTAAATGAATGTAAATAGTATCGCTCACATGTATCAATACCTCATCCGCGTCACTTCCTATATCAAGGACGTGAGATGGATCTCGTGGTTTGTGTATGATATCCCTCCAGGCCGCTACACGTATAGGCGCTTCCATTTTGTTTTAAATCACCCTGGATATGCACAGTTTACTCCACTGATGGAAGCCTGCAGGGAGAGCCTCAAGGCCCGCAGCCTAGCCGACACCACACACGAGCCTCTATCTTTTGGAGCCATGCGAGAGGCCGCAACATTTTCTTTGTTCGCCAACCAGGCGAGAGCAGCCTTTCCTCTTGTCTGCTGCCTGGTGGGAGCAAAGCACAGTTTTCCCTGCCTGCATTGAGAGTGGGCAGAGCACATTGCAGCGAACGTAACCAACCCTATCACAGACATGGCGGGGGGAACAGACAAAGCACCAGCTCCTCAAGTAATCACTCTGTCCCAGGGGATGGGGTCCGTAGGGCAGTTCTACATTGGGCCTCAGGGGATGGGATTGAAGGTCCTCAGCAAATGTCTCCCCAAAGAACATTTCCTTCCTTCTTTCTTTCTTCCTTTCCTTCTGTTTTACATTTTTCTTTCCATTTTGTATTTGTTCCTTACAACGTTCTTTCTGTCTTGCTTTCTTTCTTCCTCCTTGAATTTGCATTCTTCTTTCCTCCCTTCTTTTATGCTCTCACTCCATTTGTATCTTACTTATATTTCCTTTTCAATTTTCATCAGTTAGCTTTCTTTTTGTAACGACTCCTTTGGCCCTGCATCCTCAACACACGACTATGTCATGGAATCTTTTTTCTTGCAGTATATATGGGATAAAGAACCCCCTGGTGTACATTATATTAATATTGCAAGTCACCAAGGAGTTCCAAATCCATATAGAGGAACAAGGCCGAAGGATGAACTCCTTTATAAGGTTATGGAACTGCAAGGTGGCTTGCAATATCCTTATCATGTACAAAATGGGGTACTTTATCCTATATAATACATGGTCACATCATGACCTTTCCCACGAACCACTTAAAACATTGGTGCATAGTTCCTGCATATGAAAGACCAAGCTTATTTGAAAACAGGAAGAATAAAAATAGAACCTCTAGTGCAAAATTAAAGACATAAAAAACCTGTTAGGTATTTGTTGCAAACAGGTATTAGAAACTGTTCAATACAAGTCCTTTTAAAAAAACAAAAACGAAGGCTGCAGAAGCTCGGAATGTGAGCAAACATGCAGAAAGATTCAAGCTTTTATCTAACTATCAATTGAGTGCAAAAAATAAACATGTTCTCTCTGCTTGTCATTGTAAGCTAAAAATAGAACAGAAGAAAGAAAAGCAATGTTCTGTTTTCCTTGCTTTAAACAGCCGATTCAATTATGCTCCATGACCTGACCTGCCTTTCACTTCTGCTTCTGGCTCTAGCAGCAGGCATTGTGGAGTCAGAATTCAACTGTAATAATTTATAATAATCGAGTTCTGATATCTTTTCTTTATTATTGGCGACTGGGTGCGTCAAAAGTTGCAGAAAGTATAGATTATAAAGATATTCAATACAGGGATTGCATAATCCTGTGTATTATAATGTATTAACTTCTGCTTCTGTCTTGACCTGAAAGTCAAAGTTAAAAGTTTGTAAGAGCAATAATAACTATTTAGGCGGGATTTTAATACGGGTGGATGGAATTTGCGGGGTTACCTATAAACTCAGCGAGATTCTACGGAGTTTCACGAGCACTGGAATTCTGGTCCGTCGGGCTGCTCGCACTACTCGCGCTGATCTTGAATGCCGAGAGTTTGTCCAGTGCTGTAAAATCAGCTAAAATGGCACCACATGGCGTGCCAGAGGATCTTGTTTCTTTCTGCACTCGAGTAGATTTTCTAATTGAGCTGTAACTTTCTCAACACGAATGGCAGCTTTGTCAGTGCGAGGCAGTAGTGTCTTGCCTCGATCGCTCGTGTTGAGAAAACTCGCCGGGAGGCAGTCTAGCACTTATTTATTCTCACTCCCATTTACCAACTTAACGATCGCAAGCAGGGCGATAAAAACTTTAGCACATGGTGGTTGGCAGAGTTTTTGCCGAACTTCACGCTTCATGTGGGCCAAACGACGCAAACTCCACCATCAGAAAGTTTACCACCCACCCCCTAGTTTTGAATTGCATCTCTATGCTCTTCGGCTCTGATCCTGCAATCTGATGGGAAATGCCCTGCTCTCTTGACTGGCTGGTCCACCACTGAGTACATCTCACTTCTTATTGTCATGACTACAATGGAAATGATGATCATAACAAGACTGCCACAGACAAGCTTGGTAGAGCTTGTAAAATGTATCTCTTTCACATTCAGCTACAGCCACTCCATGTTTTCTCTCTGTTACATCTAACAATTGGAGGGGTGACGGTAATGTCCACCGTCGTAGATCCATGGTTATCTGTGGTCCCCGCTTAGTTAACTATGGTCTAACCTTAGACTGGGGTGTATCATTATTTATCGATTGTGTCGTTTAATCCTCTGATTTAATAGAGGGCATGATAAAGCAAGTGTAGAATATACCAGTGCAGGTACCGAACCTTGGGGCATATTATCAAGAAAGGCGATAAAATTATCGCCATTTTAGCGGCAGGAAACTGCAGCTAAAGCGGCGATAATGTGCTTGATAATATGTCCTTGTGAATTCCCATAGCAGCCCAGGTTCTGGTGTTAACCTGGGCTGCTATGGGAATTCACAAGGGCATATTATCAAGCCCATTATCGCCTCTTTAGCGGCATTTTCCTGTACTGAAATTGAAATGTGCCGGAAGATTACTACCAGTTTTTGTTCTTATCCTGTTACAACTGCTTATGCCTACATTCGCATGCTACTCGATTTTGTTCTTATCCTGCTACAACTGCTAATGTCTAAAGTTGATAAAACCTATTTAAACGTTTTAATCATCATGGAATAATCTAGAAAATTATTGCAGTAGATTCTCGACTCGACTAGTGACTTTTTGCATTTTACCAACACTGCCACAGTTTAAGTCAAACTGCACAATTTGCAAAGGATTACTACACAGCACAACAGCTTTAATAATGAAAGGTACAATCAATGCAACATGAAATGGCTGTTTTCTTTACTGCCCCATCACTGGTACACAACAACAGTGGCCGCTCTTTGCTGGCCTTAAACCTCTCAATCTGCACCATGAATTCATTCATATATTCTGGTAACAGTTCTGGCGGCCACTTAACTCCATGTGCACTGATTCCAGCCCTGAGCCTTCAGCATACAAATCATTCCCAGCAGGATTCTTAGTTTAATTAATATAAAGGAAGTAAAACAGAACGGCAACTCCCAGTCCCAGAATGCATTAGCTTGTTTTTCACCGAAAAGCCGCGGTCTGGAGACACTGGTCATCACGATGACATGGCGTGAAGTGGCAACACCAGTGAAAATCCATTGTCAGACCTACAATATGCAAAGTATTGTTATCAACTTAAAACTCTTCCAGGTAACAACTGAAGAGTCATCAGTGCCTGGCAATAATCTACTGTGCCTGGTTGACATTGTTATGCCAGTCATACCACCGACCAGGGCATACTGAAGCGACTTGTTTGTGAAGTGCTGCAGCAGCGTATATTAATGCTTCAAGGCGCACCGTAAGTAGCGCATTACTCTCTCCATTTTGCTATAACTGATGGTTACATCTCACATAAGACATGTGCCATCCAATTTAACTAATGCTACCGCTCAATTAGGAGGAAATGGGAAGCGCAGTCAATTTCATTAATTAAATGAATGTCCTTTTTGGCTGAGACACAAGACGAACGTGCAGCTAAAGGACTCCTAAATCAAAGCACGTGCGAGCACTTTACTTATCCAGCCGCACTGCTCTTTGGTGCAAGCTCCCGAGCTCTTCACTCACCTGCACAGCAGGCACCGAGCATCATTTCCGACTCAAACTGCTCATAATCTCAAGTGTTACCGAATATAGAACCCTGGGCAGCGAAGCATGTCGTATTTTACCCGGGCAAACAGTTGTAAGATACTCACGTATACTTTACCTGAGAGTCACAGAGGGCAATGGATGAAAAGTGCATGCATAGGAGTGGGACTTATAGACGAGGAAGGATGGCTCAGCGAGTTAAACGTGCGCTGATGGAACATGTGATCTTCTGCGGGTCACGAGCTCAGATACAGTCAAGGCGATCTCAGCCTACCGGAAGAGGAAGATTAAATTCCATTAAATCGGGTTATTGCAAACCCTGTAATTTGATGAAACTGCAGCAGAGGGGTACGACTCGCTATATCAAGACATATTGGCCTAGATGTATCATGTTCCTATTTGCGATTTCTTAATAGCGATTATTACCGAATCGCCATTTAGAAATCGCAAAATGGGATGTATGTTTAAAATCGCTATTTTTTTGCAATTCCTTATTATTCTTTATTTGCGAATTCGCAAGTTGCGAATTCGCAAATAAGGAATAATTTCCCATTCATTCCTATGGGCCAGGAGGCCCATAGGAATGATTGCGAAATAATTCTCAAATTGCGAATTCGCAATTTGCTAATCGCAATTTGAGAATTATTTAAAGGGTGCAGGGGTGTCTCATGGACACCCTGCTGCACCCCTGAAACTTACATGTGTGTGCATATGGCGCACATACATGCCCTATGGGCATGTATGTGTGTCACATGCCACCTTCAAAATTGCTAAATTGTGTATTTTGAAAGGTATTCGCAAATTAACACCAACCTCAAGTTGGTGTTAATTTTCGATTTCTTAACCAGAATTCGCAATTTGAAAAAGCTTCATACATGGCATTTAAGAAATCGCAAAATTGCGATTCCTTAAATGCTTAAGCAAAATAAGGAATCGCAATTTTTTTGCGATTCCTTATTTTGCTAATTTCTCATACATCCCAAAAGATGCAAAATGTCCGTTTGCGATACATCTAGACCATTATTACACATGCATTACTGAAAAGAAGTTATACATACATTATGAGAATAAGATTGACGATCTGGACTCTGTAAAATGTGTCTCCAGTTGACTCGCCAAAAAGAGTGGTCAGAGGATGTGAATTTTTTTTACCACCCACAAAAAATATTTTTAGAATCAAATATTTGTTTTATTGGCCAGTTAGATCAGAGGAACAGTTACACAACCGGCCACGAATTCTGTGTCCATGCGCCATGTACAAGTAGAACGATAGCGGTCTATACATATACCTTTACATAGTGAGTAATTTGTGAAACGTTCTTGTTATGGAAAAGTCTACCATAAAGAGGGGCGCATTGACAATGACGTCCTTGTGGCAGCAAACTTGAGAATGGTTACACAGCATGTCGCCTACAACCCGCAAAGGACCGCCCCGTCTCAGCATAGGGTGCTTAATACTGAACAGAAACCACGCATATATTTCTTAATGTCCGGAGCGGGCACCAGGTCGGACTCTCTTCAGATCAGTGCTACCATACACGAAAAACTACAGGTGCAGCCAAGTTAGAGTGTGTAAGCCAAAAGAACCCCGGTACATAACTAGAAATAAATTGGAGAAAAACACAAACTCCCATCTGCTTCTCCCCCACCCCATTCCCCTACGAATGAGTAAACTGTTGAAAGAGAGAAAAACGTGCACTCTGGAAATATGTTATAGGTCCGGGATAAGCCGATATCCTGCCCACAGGCTTGTCCTCCTCAGGACTATCTGGTACTAAAGTCAAAATACGTAGGGATTTAGGACAGGTCAACTCCCTTTACTCAGAGGAAAGGATAGGGATAAAAGGGGCCCACATTTTAGTGTATGTGGAGTGATCTGCAGGTCGCCATTGACAGCCGCTCCGTGCCCAGGAACGAGCAGAGCTGATGAAGACACTGCCGGTGGTCCGGAATTTTATCTGTGCCCCAACTGATCAGCAAATCTTTATGGGCGGCATTCATTGCCAGGGTCAACTGCCTTCCTTTAATGGAATGAAGTGGGAATGGAAGTGTGTTAGGGAGTCCCAGTAGCGTGTATGTGGGGAATCTGGGGATTGTGGTGTTGACGCACAGTCAATGTCATTCAGGACCTGATCCCAGAATCTCTGCAGCTTCCAGAAGTGCCATAAGAGGTGGATCAGCGTCGTTGGGTTACCACAGCCCAGCCAGCATTGGCTGTCAAATTGGTCATTCCATTTCTGCATACAAGGGGGGGGGGTGGTACCCATAAGAAGTGATTGTGTAGTCTGTTTCAGTGTGTCCTGTAGTGCGTGTCGTATGATGTGTTCCACAGAAAATGTCTTCCTACTCTTTATCTGATAGGGATCGGCTTAGCTCAGCTTCCCAATGGTTCTGTCCCGGAGTCCTACATTGTTGTGCCTTCTTTGTCAGGTGGAGGTAGATCTCTGAGATAAGCTTCCTATTGTCTGCCTTGAGGAACAGCCACTTCTCAAATGCAGTCATTGGTCTAACTGCCTTAGGGCATGTGGCAGAGCTGAGCAGCCAGTGTGTCAATTGCGTGTGGTAGAATTGGTCAGTTTCCTTCAAGTCATAGTCTGTTTTTAGTTGATCGAATGGGATGGGGCCGTTATGGTTAAAGAGGCTTCCTATGCGCTTACATCCGCCTGCAATCCAGCGTTTGGTGGCGTGCAGGATCATGTCTGGAGGGAAGTCCGGATTTGCAAACAGAGGCATCATAGGCGAAGGGAATGTGGTAAGTCCCACTGCATTTGCTACCTTTTCCCAATTTTGAAGTGTCGTGCGCATTACAGGGGAGGAATAAAGACCCTAGGCTCTATGGGGCTGAGTCAGCCACACTTCCCTCCATATGTGTGATCCTGCTACTGTTTGGTCCATGAAGACCCAGTGTTTCTCCGTAAGTGGGCAATTGCATTCCACTAAATAGCGCAGTTGCTCGGCTTGGTAGTAGTGAGACAGATTGGGTCCAGAGAGCCCCCCTTCCTATTTTGAACGCTCTAGAAGTCGTTTCTGCAGCCAAGTTTTCGTTATCCCCTAGCTAAAGTGCTCAATCTCCCTTTGAGATTGATGCTAATCGTGCCAGCTGGGGGAGGATATTCATTGTTACAACTGCGATTCTGCCTCGCCACGAGAGTGAAAGTTGTGACCACTGCGTCAGATCTTTACGAATTAGGGAGAGGAGCTCTGAATAATTGGTCTCTGTGGTTTTGAGGAGACTCTGGCCTTGGAGTCCTAGATATGGGAGTTCCTCTGTGACCCATTGGAAGTCAAACGGGGAACGCAGGGCCAACTCTGTGTTAGGAGTAGTATTGAATTTCAAGATTTATGATTTCTGCATGTTTACGCGAAAGCTCAAAGCCGCTCCAAATTCCTGGAGTTCCGCTACGATAGTTGGGAGAGAGGTCAAAAGTTGGGTGAATGAAAAGATGGCATCATCAGCGTAGAGGTTGATTAGGTGCTAGTCTGCTCCAAACCGGATACCCTCAGCTTTAGGATTGTCTCGAAGTTTCTGCGCTAAAGGCTCCATATAAATAGCAAAGAGGAGCGGTGATAGAGGGCAGCCTTGCCTCTTGCCCTGCTCTATGGTAAAGCCGCAGGAGCTCACTCCATTCACCCAGACCGCAGCACTTGGGGAGCTATAGATGCTCTTGATCCACATCTTAAAACGCAAGCCCATGCCAAAGTGCTTGAGAGTTGCAAATAAATAGGGCCAGTGCACCCTATCAAACACTTTCTCAGCATCCACCGCCAGTAACAAGGCTTCTTCCTGAGATCGTTGCACCTTGTCTATCAGGTGGCAAATGCATTTAGTGTTATCCCACACTGACGAGATCGCTGCGGTCCCTAAATATGTATTGGGGTCTGCATGGCTGGTAGTTTCCCATGAATACAGCCCAGCATAATAGGCCTGGAAGGCGTCCACAATTTTATTTGCCTCAGATACTTCAGCCCCAGCCTGTCTGGACAAATTTCACCAAATGTGCAAATTGTCTACTATGGAGACGATGTGCCATCATACGGCCTCCTTTATTGCTTCGTACATAGAATTTATGTTTGAGGCGTAACAGTACATGTTCGGCTCTGCCCAGATCAAGGCGCTTAAGTTGTAAATGCTCTCTCTCGAGTTGCCTCTAAATCCTGGGGGCGCCGGTGCGCTTATGTATCAATCCCAGCTCTAGCACGGACATCTCCAGTTCCCTCCTCTTAGCTTTCCTCATCTTTTTGTAGTGCCCTGCTTTTGCAATGAGATCCCCACTGGCCACCAATTTTAAGGCCTTCCAAATCGAATACAACGCGGTGGAGCCTGTGTCATTAAGAGCTAGATAATCATGTAGGTTTTTAAGTGCTGTGACCGTTATCGGTGACTGCAGCATTGTCTCGCGGATGGGCATGGTCTGACAGAGAGCTCCCATGCAGACCGGGAGGCTAGAAAGTGGTCTAAACGAGCATTTGTCTTGTGGGCTGCAGAATAAAAGGTGTAGTCCTGTTCGCCCGGGTGTTAAGAGCGCCACACATCACGCAGTCCGCACTCTTCCAGCCACCCCGCCCCTCAAGGGGAGAGAGCCCCTGTATTACTAGATCTAAGTCCCGATCGGTCATGCTCAGCATCCATCGCTATGTTCAGGTCCCCGCCCACCACTGCCACTGTGTCTGGGGTTTGGAGCACACTGGCCAGAGCGTCTGTCAGGAAGGATTCCTTTTGCTCGTTTGGGGTGTAAATCAATGCCATTGTGAGATGAAGTGTACCCAATTGCACTCGAAGGGCTAGGAGGTGACCCTTGATCTCAGCCATAGAACTCAGGACTGTACCGGGAAAGTGCTTGGAGAGGATTATGGTCACACTCACTTTCTTCCAACTCCCTGAGGACCAAAATTGTTGCAGGAACCTCTTGGTGTATATTCTTTGTGTGTCTTTAGAGAGTAAGTGTGTCTCCTTGAGCAAGCATATATTGTATTGTAATTGCATTTATATAGCGCTTACTACCACTGACCAGGTGTTGAAGCGCTTTTTCGGCGATTAGCACGCTACTCTGGAACCCATAAATAATTAGTGTTGAATTAGTATAGTGAAATATGAAAGTAATTTGAGTGGTGGATAGGTTAGTCATGAATTTGTATTCAGAAGGATAGTGGAGGGATAGAAGAGGGAAAAAGGTTTGCATTTATATTGCGCTTGTTACCCCTGAAGGGATGTTGAAGCGCTTTTTTCGGCGAGTAGCACGCTATTCTGGAACCCATAAGGATTAGTGGTGAATTAGTATAGTGAAATATGAAAGTAATTTGAGCGTTGGAAACTAATCAGTGATTTGGATTGCGAAGGATACCGGTGGGATAGAATAGGGAAAAAGGTTTGCATTTATATAGCCCTTGTTACCCCTGATTGGGTGTTGAAGCGCTTTTTTGATGAGTAGCACGCTACTCTGGAACCCATAAAGGATTAGTGGTGATTTAATATAGAGAAATATGAAATTAATTTGAGTGGTTGATATTAGTCAGTTATTTGGATTGAGAAGGATAGCGGAGGGATAGAAGAGGGAAAAAAGGTTTGCATTTATATAGTGCTTGCTACCCCTAATGAGGGGCTGAAACGCTTTTTTTCTGCGAGTAGCACGCTACTCTGCAACCCATAAAGGATTAGTGGTGAATTAGTATAGTGAAATATGAAATTTGAGAAGTTGACGTCTTAGTCTGTTATTTTGAACGAAAAGGATAGTGGAGGGATAGAAGAGTGAAGGATTTTTTTTGGGAGGTCATAGGAGTAGTGGGAGGCTTGGGATGAGTAAAAAGGGATGTGGAGGGGTAGAGTCAGAGGGAAGAGTTTAGAAAGGCTTGTTTTCGGGATCAATATAGTAAAAAGAGGTGTCAGATGGTGCAAGGAGGGGTAGAGTAGGGGAGAATCTAGAAAGGCCTATTTTGGGGATCATAGTAGTGGTATGGGGTTTGAGATGAATGAGAGAGTGGATATAGAAGATATATTGATAGATGTATAGGGTGAGAAATAGGGTCGTATAATCATAAAAATATCACCCTGGGCGTGTTCCAGCAAAGACAGCACCGCTGATCTCTTGATAGGGTTGTTGAGGCCTCATACATCGAGGTTAATGATCTTAGTTTCATTGGTCAAAGGGAAGAAATCGAGCTATGAACGATCAGGCAAGTGCCTCCATAGACATGTGTGTGGGGCCAAAGGAATCTAGTTGCTGGGAAATTCTGATATCAGCAGGTGTGTGTGGTGGACATATCTGAATTGGTTCATCGGAAGGGACAACCCAACAAAACAACCTAAACCCCAACAATGTAACAAAGCAAATAAAAGTGTTAACATGTGTAAATTTGAGAAAGTTCATCACTGTAGGAAGGCCCGCACATAAGGGGACAACCACAGTGGTCAGAGTCATTTTATAATGTCTAGTCTCAGTGCCCCCACCTCTCCAAGTTGACCAAGCCACCAGCTGATCTATGCAATACCTCAGGATGAAGGATCTGTATCTTCTCCACCCTAGCCAGTGAGGGAGTGCAGGACCCCTGACCTTTCTTTGACAATTGTGGCTGGGTTTGGGCAATGGCGCTGGAGTCGGCATCCATGTCTTGATCTTCGGTAATTTCTGCCAGGAGCTTTGTCATCCACAAGGGACCGGCGGGAGGCCAGCTCATTGAGATCTAGGTTGAGGACCTTGCATGTTTCAGCCAGGGAGCGCAGCTGGTAGTTTTTGCCCTCAAGGTGGAAAATAAGGTGAAATGAGTGGCCCCAAGAGTATGCGATGCCTGCCGCCCGCAAGTGACTAGTCACAGGATGAAAAACCTTCCATTTCTGCAAGGTACTCGCAGAGAGGTCCTGGAAGAGTTGAGGTGCGTGGTCCCTTAAATGCAACTTCTGAGCAACGTGAGGCACTTTGAGTAAGGCTTCTTTCACTTTGAAATTGTGCATGCAAACCAAGATGTCTGTGGGGGCTGGTGAGGGTTCGCTGGGGTGGGGGCGGCACACGATGACACCGGTCTATTTTAACCCCGTTTTCTGCCGTGGTGCCCAAGTCTCAGCTGAATAGGTCCTGGACATAGCAGTCCAGGTCCAAGCCCTCTGAACCCTTAGGGTCCCCTGAAATGCTAATAATATTCCGCCTGGATCTGTTTTCTATATCCTCTGCGTGGTCCGTAAATCAATCTGTTGGTCTTGCAGCCAAATGACTTTCTGTTGGAGGGATTCCATTTATTTATCCATGGATGCAGGGCCTTCCTCTGGGGTCGCAACTTGTTCGCCAACAGCATTTGTATCTCAGCTGACTTCTCTGAGCACTTTCTGCAAATCTGTTTTCACTGCCTGAAGGTCTTCAAGCAAGGATGCAAACAAAGCCTCTAGAAATTCACTTGTTACCTGGCTCTCAGCTCCCTCTCTCCAGCTGGGCTGCCTCAGCTCAACCATCTTTATCATTTAGAGGACGCCCAGAGCCCTTCATGAACAAATCGCGCACTTTGTGATCCTTCTTCTACTTGGACATCGCCATTGCTTCACTACTCTCTCCCCGAGAGGCCAGCACCGGGCGCACCCAGATGCCAATAGGCTAGTCGGAGCACAAGTCGACGGCCAATCTGGGCCCCTGAGCATCTCATGCGTGGGGTGACCGCAGAACTGCTCCAGACTTCCGCCTCCACTAAGGCCCAGTGGTGTCCTGGCGCCACCTCAGGCGACGAGACAAGGGGAATAGAACCGTTGTGCTGCTGAAAGGAGGGATACTGGGCTCCCTTCTCAGTCAAGGGCTTCAAGAGAGGTTGTGAAAGAAAACCCCCTGGGTGCAATGGTGTCCATCACATGAACCAGCAGGGTTCATGTGATGCCCAGTCTCATCAAGATGTGGACGACTCAGTATGCACACTCAAAGCGCATCTCCCTTCCTGTGGGATGTCACTAGTCGCTTGGCTTGGACATCCCCCAAAACAGGACGCTATGTGTGATGGCTCTTGGTGCCTCACTTCGTGGCACCAGTGTCAGCAGTATTCCGAGGCACCCTGGGTTGATGCTGCTCACTTTTCCAGAGATTGGTGCGGTCGGAGGCACACAGGCTTCACCTCCACTGGTGCGGTCCCCCCCCAGTTGAAAGCCAGCGGGCCCCACACGGCCTCGATCCAGAGTTTCCTGCTGAATTGCAAGGGAGGTGGGGCACTGCGTGATACACCACCACTGCTTGCGTAGAAGGGCTGCTGCTGGGAGTTGAGCCCAGGCAGGATGATCTGCCTACCTTTACCCGGCGGGTGTAGATCACCTTGAGGTCCTTGAAGTAGCAGGTGGTGGCGCCGTCAGTGTGCACAGCGCCGTCTGCGGCTGGCCCACCCCCAGGCCAGACACTCATGCTCCAGGGAACTGGTGAGGAGCTGTCCCGCGAGCCCCCCCATGCTGTCACTCCGGGCCCCCAGCCCGCTCTGCAGAGTGAATGCTGACAGAACCAAAGATGTCTGCCACCTCTCGCGCTGCCAATCGGTGAGGAGGGCCCGCTGCAGCTCCAGCTCCAGCTCCAGGCAGGCCTGGCACCATTCTCTTGCTTCCAGGGAGGGGGTCTCACCGTTCTTCACCGGTCTCCAGAGTCTAGCCCCAATGTACAGCCGGCGAGGCAGTCTCCCAGGGCAGGAGTTTCGGTGGCTCAGCTGCTTTGTTAATGCTTTCGGCCCAGCGGAGATGGAGCGCACTTGAAACACGTCCGCTCATAGGTAATCTTGGCCACGCCCCCACAAATAATATTACCTTATACTGTCTGTCCTCAGTGCTTAACTTACACCCCAGTTCATCTTGAGTAAGGTGTACATGGCCTGCCTTTTAATATTCAGATGCATGTAGTAAATCTTACCAAACTTTTTTTCAGGAATAAATCATGCAATCTCAAAACGTACCTAAGGCTTCAGAGGCACATGACATAAATGCCTTCACTATGTTACCTCTCCATATGAATACATAAAGCAGATATCACGACATTTACTATATATTGTCACACGGATGTGTATATTTATGCAAAAAGACACAGCATGGCAAACTACACTCCCTCCTTGGTATCCACTTTTGCAACGAGACACACAAGCATTAGTTATGTTAGGACCGTCCTCAAGAAGAGGGAGATAATGCAGAATCTGCTCTCAAAGGGCACATTCTCTGTCTGCATCTCAAGTGGTATACGTGGAATAACTGATGCGTTTATTTTTATTTATTTATTTATCTTTTCGTGATTTTATTTAGTACAAACTTGGCCAGGAGGCATGAGAGCGCTTTACAATGACGCAGAAATCTATCAATAACAAGAGGAACATACAAAGATACCCCCTAGAAAAGCTGAGCGCCAGGTTACCCCTCTCGGGAAAAAATGCGCTGTGCACATATTCATTTTTCTCAAGTTAAAATATTTTATTAAGAAAAATATTATGGATAACACAGCAATGCCTAAAACGTTATGAGTGACTTCAAACTTTGAACAAAGAAAGAATTATGCAAGTTTCAAATATATGAGCAATAACTAACAGAGGCAATTCAAACTCAAAAAGGGTGAGTTTTAAAAGAGAGAGAGAAATGTAAAAGAGAGAGAAGAGAAGGAGCAAGGGGAAAAAAGAAGAATCATATGTGCAAAGACTCAAAATGTAAGGATACAAAGTACTTCCAGTAGAATAGAAAAATATATCAAATGCAGCAATAATTAACCTAGTTAAACATTCAATACAATGAGAGAATAAAATGAACTGGAGAACTTAGCCACAGTTAAAAAAATATAAGAAAAATAAGTGGTAAGTAGCAACCAAAACCGATTACATTTATGCAATAACTGTAATGAGCTAAGGTTAAGTCTATCCACCTTGTGATGGTGACAAACTAAATTCCACCAGCAATGAAGTGTGATATAGTCTGAAGATTTTCGGGTGAAGGTAGTGTCATGAATGGCGATTGAAAGAAGAAGATCTACACATTTTCCAAGCAGTCTGTTAGAAACCCAAACATCCTGCAGGATATCCGGAAATAGTACATCATGTGAAAGTGGTATATGAACCTGAGTATTAATTTTATTTTCTAAACCAGAGAACGGAAATGGGATAGAGCTTGACATCGAAAATACATACTGGGTGAGAATTACAACAATAACAAGTGTCTTGGTGTATACGTTTAGCCTTTGAAAGACGAACACGAGAATAAAAAGTCTGTTATAAAAAAATATATAAAGTTTAAGTGAGACTGGTGGTCCGAGCTGTGGAATGTATTTTGCACAAAATGCTATGCCATGATGTGATAAGTTAAACGAAGTGTAGGTCAGATTCTCATAGTGTTTCAGTTATCGTTTTGGCCGTATCTGGGTAAGGTAACCTAAGTAATTTAGAGATGGTAGCTGCCTTGGAGTGAACAGTTGTTGGGAGCGAGTGAGGAAGTGAGCTGGCGAGGGAAGGGAGGGAAGAGGTGTATGGTGTGAAAGCAGTTTGTACCAAGGCTGAGAGCTCAATATAATGGGTATGCATGGTGTGTGGGAGTTGTATAAGGTAGATAAATAAGAAAAAGCAATAAGGGAGACAGAATGGAACAATTGTGAGATAATAAATAAGCCCTTGTTCATCCATGCTCCCCATCTTAAAGTCTTTGATTTTTTTTTTGCCAATTATCATGCCAAGTAGTGTTGTTCAAAAACGTATTAGTGGGGGACAGAGAAGAAATGAGAAAGAGTTTCGGTAAGGTGCAAGCGAGAGAAACCGTGGCGGGTAATCAAAGCTTAGGAGTGTTGGATATGAAAAAAATGTTGGTGAGAAAAGGGTGATAGCATGGCATGTTTCAAAGGAACGAAGAAAGGCAGCACCTAGGCAATTACATATAGTTGTCCACACAACGGTAAATGGAAAAATTAACAAACCAAGGAAAATACAGTCTGCAAAAGCATCATTTTAATAATTCATATAGAGATACAAATACAATTAAAAACTGTGTGGAACCACAGTGATTATTATGTTTTAAACAAGAAAGTTAATGACATTTCATAATAAAATAATAAAACAATAAAAACATAAGTACAGATAAGGTGTCAAAACTAGTGGCAACGTAATAATCTCAACGCGCGTTTCGGCATGCTAAACGCCTTCTTCAGGAGTGGCCACAGATTACTCCATAAAGTTCGTAATGTTCTTTTGGTTTCGCAAACGTTAAATGTTAAATGGATTAATATTAAAATCTTGAAAGCTCTGTAAAGGTGAGGCCACAGAGGACAAAATGAGCGAAAACAACTCCACAAGGCTGGAGATGTCAGGATAAAACGCTTCCAAATAGCACTGAGACACCAATAAGTCTTTAGTGTTGCTCCGGTAATTCACACAGATAGCCTGACGAGCAGTGAGGATCGCAAAATGATAACATTCTCTTATTTAAAATGACATAAGTGGCCTGATAACGCCCTTATGCGGCTTCAAAGACTGCTTTGCCTTCGGCTTTTATAATTAGAGATGCAGCGTAAGGCTAGAAAGATTCATAACGGCCTGAAGCAAGAAAGCGACCGATGGTTCCTGGCGTCTGACATAATTTATGAGTAGCGCCGAGTGATAGGGATAGATAACAGTGTATTTTCCTAATACCAAGAGCCATATGATAGGTACCAGAGTCAGAGAAATTAACACTTCCTGAAATCTTAGGAAGGTATTAATTTTTGCAAAGAGATTCGAGGTATTTTACCATTCCATAAAAAGTTAGAAAGAAGTTTGTCAATAGAGCAAAACAATCATTTTCAGATCTTATTCGGTAACTTCATAGGAAACATAATTAATAAGCATCATTTTAATGGTATCTAAACAACCCCACCATGAATGGTATAGTGGAAACTCTTTCTGAGAAAAGTGATGAAGTTTAGCTGTAAGGACTTCTGAATTTGTCTTCATAGTATTCTTGGTAGTTGAACAATACCAAATTCCTAAACATTTAATTTTGATGGAATTCCAAGATAAACCTAACTCAAGAAAAGGTTGTCTTATTTTGCACATATTTCATAACATAATATTTAAGGCAAGTGATATGAGGCAATGGGATGGATGCTGTTCACAAGATGTTCATCAATAGAGTGAGGTTGAAATGCATCCACCGAGAACGTGACGAGGCAGGACTTAGCCCACGTAACGTTCAAAGTGAAGAGCTTTCATGTCTTTTTTTGAAGATGTCATGACATGTCATCAGGTGGCAGTTCAGAGGGAGTGAGTTTCCAATTCCTCTGGTGCATCTGGAGGAAAATTGGTTCATGCAACACTCGATTGAAGTTGGGAGGTTCTAGGAGATGGGACTGAGTCCAGGTTGGCACCTGAAATGTTCAATTTCTCAGTTAGATATGAGTGTGAAGAGAAATGAAGTGTTTTATGCATGGTGCAGGCAGTTTTAAATTGAACTCTTGCTTCTATGGGGAGCCATTGAAAGGAGCTTAGAATTGGGGTGATGTGGTCAAATTTCTTGTGACTGGTCACAAAAATGGCTGCAGCATGAAGGGCTACACCAAGCAGGCCAAGGTGGATTTTGGGAATAGCTGAATGAAGTGTGATGTCGTAGTAGAGTCTGGAGAGGACAAGCATCTGGACAACTCATTTTTGTTCCTGTTCTGAAATGAGGTGCCTGATTCCCCATAGCTGCCTTTGCTGGAATCCGGGAGCTCTTGGCTCTGAGGGGTAAGATGTCAGTTAAGAGTAAAACTAAGTGATGTGGTATACTGAATGATGGATGGCTCACCAAGTTGGGTAGAATTTCTATCCAGTCTTAAATCGATGGGTTCTCCTTCTTTGTAGAGATGAAAAGAAATTCTGTTTCCACTGGGTTTAGTTTGAATATTTGTTTGCAATGCATGTTTGAATTCTTTTTCAGGGTGTTGGATAAGAAGGTGAAGTCGTGCAGGTATGAGACATTCAGTTAGATTTTAGAGGCCTTTATGTATAGGTTCAAAGGGACTCCAGAGTTCCTGAGGATCGAATATCGGGGTTCAAGACAGAGGTTGACGTGGGTTGGAGAAAGAATCAAACTTTCGGGGAACTCATTCTGCAGGCTAACTGGCTTCCAGACTGTGTTCCAGATTTTCACAATTGGAGAGCAGTTTGTTAGGTATGAAGTAAACCAGTTTAAGACTACACCTTCGAGTCTCATACGCTGCTTTAGGGTGTCTAACAGAGCATGATGCTTGACTGTGTCAAATGAAGCAGAGGTTGAGGAGCAGAAAAAGTCAGGAGTTTCCAGTGTTGAGTATACGGAGGGTGTCATCTACATTCTAGATCTGTGTCAAAGAGGTTGTTTGCCTGGATGTGGGATGAAAGTTGGGAGGTTGTGCAGCTTCCAATCACCTTGCCTAGGAGTGGCAGAGTACAAAGCAGACAGAAGTTGTTAAAGTTGTTGTGATCCAGTGAATGTTTTTCTCGGAGAGGAGTGATTTGACCCATGTTTAGATGCTCTGGGAATGAGCCCTGTTCAAGGGAGTTGACCAGGGTATTCTATAAGAGGAGTACCAGTTTGGCTTTGGATTTGCTGATAGAGCCTAGAATGGCATTGCATAGATGGTTTTAGGGTTCACCTTGGATAAAGTTAGAAATAGATCTGCCTCTGAGACCGGGGAGAAAGAGGACCACAGATGTTGTGCATTGCCTGGTAGTTTCTCCTCGGCTATGTTGTTGAGTTTGATTGGAAGTGAGCTGTTTAATTCCTTCACTTTTTTGTTCAAGAATTCTACAAATTTGTTGTGTAGGACTTCTGAGGGGTTGGGTGGTGGGCTGGAGGAAGGGTTGTTGGCTTGTTTGATTACCTCAAATAGTCATTTTGGTCTGTTCTTGGATGTGTCCAGGAGGGATCTAATTTGTAAAGCCTTGGCTTTAAAAATGTGGGCTTTGTAGTTCTTCCTCACATGTTGTAGCTTCGTAAGAATAATCAGTGTGGGTATTTGTCTGCATTCTTTCTCCAGCGTCCTGACACACTTCTATTCTTCATAGACAACTTTTGAGTACCAGGGACAAGAAGGATTGGGTCTGCTGTATTAGCTGTTGATTGCTGCAAATTCCTCAATCACAGATTCCATGCAGGAGTAGAATTGTCTGTGGCCTTGGTAATATTGAGTTGAGGAACTAGTGGCATGAGGTTTGTGAGAGCTAAGTTAGTAAGGGTTTCAGTATCATTGTGAATAGTGTCCCTGAAGCAAATGTGTTCTTTCTTTAGCTGTCCAGAGGTATTCATAAGTGTGAAAGACACAGTGAAGGGGATTTGCACAAAGGTCGTCAGACAAATCGACCGGGATGGGGGTCACAGGCCACTCAGTGATAAGCTCCAGAGAGGAACTCCTGCAGTGTGTGAGATTTGGCAGTGTTGGTGGAGTTCATTGTTCTTGAGAAATATAGCAAGTTGTCCAGAAGATTATTTACTTTGGAGCCCCAGTGAAAGTTGAAGTCACTGAGGAAGATAATGTTGTCTGAGCTGATTAATGGGGTAGGGAAGAATTCAATGCACTCTTTGATAATGGAGGTGGTTTGTACGAGTAGGTGGCAGAACATATGCGTCATAAGATTAGTGGTAGCATGTGAAGGGATTTCCAGCGATATACACTCAAAGGATTGGAAGCAGGTATTGGGTTGTAGCCTGCAGCTTAGTGAGCTTCTGTGAAGACCGCTAGTGGTCATGCCACCTGTGAAAGCTCTAGTGGCTCTGCCAAGGAACATAGTTGACTCCCATCAGTCCCTGTCTACTGGACCTGCTTTGCCTCATGACCTAATCCCTGAAAGACTACCATGGGAAGGGTGTCCGACATTCGTGGAAAAGTGGAGGCTTATTTACATGCCACTTGCGCAGGCGGTTTCTTCAATTTTTCCAATATTAAAAGTGCTAGGGGCGTGTTAATAAGCCCTGTTGTGTCCTTAACATGCTGAATCCTTTTTCCCAGCATGTTAGGTAGACCAGGAATGGGCAATGACAATGGTACTAGACTTCCAGTGGCCACATTGGTTGACTGACACTCACGAGTATCCGGGCGTGTTATAAATGGATATAACATTACATAACATATCATGGGAACAATGACATCATTTGTGCATTTTAAGCCAGCCTTTTTCTCCTGTGAGTGGTTCCTTCTACGACAGATGCAGCCACTGTGCAGAAGCTTCTGCTGCTCTGCTGAGATATACTAGATATACCGGGTTCTCCTCCCAACATCTCATTGCAGATCGCATCACTTCATAGAACTAGACATAAAGGGGCGTATTCATGAAGCCTTTGGGATAAGGTGAAGTAGTACTCCTGTAGCACTCTTTTATCTATTTTTATATACATTGGGGAATTCTCCCCAAAACGTCTAAAATGGGAGTATTCAAGGAACGCTCATATACAATTAGTATAAATAGTAATGACTGTGTCCTCCTTGCATGTTTACTAATAGGGAGTTGGGTATTTTGGTACTGATTCACAGAGATATGTAAAAATATCTAAAAGAGTAATCCCTGTAGTATGACTTCTCATACTCATAAATGGCTTTGTGAATCATCCATAAAGGTATTTGTTTGTCTCCAGGATTCTCATTGAGAGGTTTTCCCATGCATTCAGACTCACTCTTTTAAAATGATTCCTTAATATGTCTCCTAAAAATGCCCCCCATTTCCAGTGTAACATCTAGGTAGCTCTGATGAAAAAAGTTTGACTCTTGGACTGAACTTATCCTCCTGAGGCTTGTGGTCCAAAGTTGGGTGGTCTATCATTTGGTGTCTTTGGCTATAGCAGCTTTAGCTCATTTTTTAACCCGTTTCATGCAGTGGGTGCATGCGGAGGACGGCCGGGGGCCGTCCGAACCCCGCCCACTCATTATTTCACCCACACCGCGGTCAACGGGTTAAAAGAAGTATGAGAACAACTACAGGGACAGAGTGAGCTTTGGCCCAGCTCCCTTCAGCCATTGGCTTTTGTATGTTCTTCATGATTTGCTATTGCTTAGAAGGGCTGTACGGCAAGCCATGGCATTTAGAAGATGATTATATTGTTTTGTTTGTGGTCTGGGGATCATGTAATCCTTTTACTGAGCTACATCCAATGTGTGCTCTTTAATACATTCACTTTGCTGACACAGTAGCATTTTAATTGCTACTTTATAGCTTTTTTTTATAAGAAAGGATGCTGTTTGGGTGTCTGAACCTGGTTAAAGGCACAGTACTTTCCACTAATCACCCAAGAATTTTCATTTTACTTTATTGTCAGGATAACGTGCTTTGTGTACAGTTTGAAGAGGTGCAAATACATAGACTTCCTTAGTGTTTTCAACAAAATTACTGGCCCTTTGTCAGAAATAACTCCTGTGCAATATTTTGCAGTTCATGGCTTTAAGTTGAGTACTTACAACACAATGCTAAATTTTCTGACTCCTTCTCCTCCCACCGTTTTTGAAGATATAGTTTAACTTAGCTAAACAATCCACATCAGAAAGGGGATCCCAGCTTCCACATTGTTGTAACACAAGATGTTGCTTTATTATAGGGTTAAATTCTTAAAACAGAAGGGGCCATAACAGACACAAAATCCAATGCATGCACTTCTCACAGGCAAAAAATACCTATTGGTTTGAACAAAGTCTGTTTTATTTTGGTGGAGATCAAAGAAAGTGACACTCCGACGGTGCAAGCCTCTCATAAATAAGCCCCTAGGAGTTCTTCCTTGAAATGGGAAATAACTGCTCAGACCTAAATTTACTGGGTGCTCCGGTGGGCAGTTTTTCACTATTCCTGCAAAAGGGCTGAGACATTATGCCTGCTCTTAGCAGGTGGAAAGCATCAGCAGGAGTGCTAATGGAGGGTGGCAAGGATATGTGGGTGGATGAGGAGTCTAGGGAAATCTTCTGTCTGTCCAAGAAGAGCATTATCTGCTCCCCTGGGTTGCTGCACAGGGAAGGGGAGAGCAATGCTGCAGGCTGAAGACCACGCTCTGCAGCATTAATCACAAGACCAGTGTCTATGGTCCAGAATGAGCAGTTTTGGAGTTTTTGGACCTGATAATTCCATGCCCGAACACACTTGTAATGAATGATGACGTCGGGTATTTGACCCAGAGTTATCAGGTTAGGTGAAATAACAACTCGCAAGGAGAGCCTTATTCCATTCATACTGTACAGCCAGCTACGTGGCAAAAAGGGTTTGCACAAATCTTTGCATCTGTGTAAAGTGTCCAAGGTATCACCCCTGACCAGCACTAGCACACAATGACACAAAACCCCAAGTGAGGCCTCGGCAGTGATGTTGATCAAGAGGTGCAAAGTTGATCCACCAATCTGATGGTCATTGTAGTTACTTTCTAACATTAACCCTGGTGTAGTTCTTAAGTAATCACGTTTCTATTTTATTGAAGCCATCACCACTGGTTATTTCTCTGAGCAGTCCAGGAAATGTGGGGGATCCAGTCAGATTCCACTTTGGGCAGCTATTTCAGAGCCGGATCTGGGATCTGGCCGACCCAGTAAAATGTGCTGAATTTTCCCACACCACGACACAGCTACACCTGCATGTAGTCTACTTTCTATTCAGAGCAGCAACCTGTACCCAGCAACTGGGCTTTCTTATTTCAACTTCCAGCTGGACCCAAAACAAAGGCCGGAATTAAAGAACAAACAACCCTTCCTTTGTTCGAATATCATCCTAGCTGGGAGCCATCTGGAGCCTAACACCTAGGCACCAATACAATGGAAGGAAACAAAGGCACACAGCTTAGCATTTCAGAAGGACTTTAGAGAAAATTTTAATTGGAGGCAGGTTTGTGACTTTGTTCAAACCCCACCTCCCCATGTAAGAAATGTGCATGCACTGTAAACATACCAGTTGTATCTGTGTGTGTGACTTATTACACAAATAACAATTTAAATTGCACTTACTAGATTATTTTGTATTAAATTCATTTATAGTGCTAGTCATCCCAGTGTAGGGTGTCAAATCACTTTACATTATACACAAAGACACAATAAATCATACAACTATGTAAATCAATGTACGGAAATATTACAAAAGGCAAGCAGGGTTATGAGGGGGAGGAGTCACAGATCATCCACACTTGCAGATAATATATGTTAGAAGAGCATGGTGGAGAGAAGCACAAATCAAGGCGAAGAAGGAGATACCTGCCTATTATATTCAAAAAGGCCTCAAATAAGGTCCAAATATATTTATGCTAGCCTTAAACCACATAAGAAATTCTTGAACACATATTAACAAAAATATAAAAGATATTTTTTATTTTATGAGACAATATTTTTCCAATTCATAGACATAATCAAATTAGATTTATTACATATAATTCATAAGTATTCAATAGAGGGAGATACACAAAATGTATAAAAAACAGTTACATCCTCACCATAGCCCACACACCATACAGCACTCTCATACCAACATGCATACAGCTCACATCAAAACAAATCCAACAGATTCATATATCACTCCACAGAGATGTAATAACCAGCGATCAATTGGGAACAGTTGGAATAGTATCCCAAATCACTCAGATGATCCTCAGGTGGTACAAACGCCAACATGCGTTTCGGTGTGAGGCCCCAGCCGGGGCTACACCTTCATCAGGGCGGGAGTGAGTGGGGGCACAGGGGAGACGAATGCCTTTCTTCTATGGGTGGCCCGTGTAACCAATTTGAAGGCAGAGCAGGCCTTTATTTGAATTAATCACGCGCACAGAAGGGGGATTTGAATCATAGCAGGGCGGGCTCCACACTGGGATTCCTCTATAGATTCGACATCTTGTAATTTTCAAACAGCCAAATAATTTAGCGGTGTAGAAGGACTTTCTCCTAATGGTAGCTCGATGCTTTTAACCGAAGCTCAGTTGGGAAGTTCCAACATTTTCTCCAAACTTCCCACGCGGGGAGTACGCACCGGTTCCTGGGGCGGCTGCCGGAAAAATCGGAGAGAAGCACAAAGCCAGAATTTAAAATGTAACGCAGTGATTCGGTTTGCCTTAACTAATAGGACTTTATGACTACCCAGGAAATCCTTCTTTGCAAATTTGGAATAGCAACTGATTGTGAAAAATGAATAAGGATCTAAACCCATGACTTGGAGTTTGCATCCAACCATTTGTTTCCGCTTCATAGCCCACTGTGCTGTACTATAATTGCAATTCTATTTATAAAGATCTTACTATTTCTAATGGGATGTCGAAGCACTTTTTAAGTGAGAATCCTAAATGATTAGTGCTGAATTAGTAAAGGGAAATATGAGTTAATTTAGACTGTGGGCATGTAAGTCTGTTAATTGGATTGAAAAGGATAATGAAGAGATAGAAGAGGGAAGACTCTAGAAATTGTTTATTGGGAGATCATAGAGGTATGAGGAGGTTTGGGGTGAGTAAAGGAGAGATGGAGGAGGGAAGAGTCTCTAGAAATAGATTAGCAAGCTCATGGTAGTTAAACGAGTTTTCGAATGAGTACAAGGAGGGATACATGAGGGAAGAATTTAGAAAGAGTTATTTGGGAGATCATAGTAGTAAAATGAGGTTTGAGGTGATGCAAGGAGTGATCGAGGAGGGAAGAGCCTAAAAGGGTTGTTTTGGAGATCGTAGTAGAAGAATGAGGTGTGGGATGATTCAGAGTGGAGGTAGAGAATACATTGAGAGAGGTATAGTGTGAAACATAGGGTAGTGCATTGGAAAGACTAAATTTTCCTTTTTTTGATAATTATTTTTTTATTTTTTATTTTAAAGTGGGAGTAAATTAATACAGATAAAGATAAGTACATAGAGGTTATACATGTGTAAGGAGGGTATATCAAGATTTAAGTTGTATTTTAGAAACACAGACTTTATAGTGTTGCTGTACTTTAAGCTAATTTATTGGTATATTTTGTATTACATATTTTTTCAATAATTCAATAGTGAAGCAATTATAAATACAAAGTTATGATAATATACACATGCTGTGATAAATATATAAATGGAGAACCATAAGCATCTAATACAATAACATTTAAAAAAAACATGCACTGACCTACATGCATGTTAAGCATAGAATAATATATATATTTTAACCATGAGTAATATATAGATTTGTTAAGCTAGGCTAAAGAATTTCTATATATTTAAAACATAATTATTACACATATTTATACTCAGAAATGCCCATATCTAGATACATACATATAATCAAATGAGTAAATACATCTACAGGGTTATGCTGTATATTTATGTTTGAGTATAGTGGTTATGTAGGGAAGAGCCAACTGTTGAGTAGTCTTCTGAAGATCAGTTATACATGGATCTTATTTTTGGCGGTAATGAGTTCCGTAGTTTGATTTCTTGAACAGAGAATGATGTGCCACCTATGGTTTTTTTCTTGTATGGGTGGATTTTGAGGCGCGGTACCAATCTGGAACGGAGGGTCCTTTGTTGAATGTATATGGTGATTCTACTCCTGATGAGAAGCAGCCCTGTTGCATGTATTGCTTTGTGGATGATACAAAGCATTTTAAACATGGTTCTTCTGGCAATCGGTAATCAATGTAGGGCCCTCAAGGCAGGGGAGATGTGGACTTGTGGCTTTACATGTAGGAGTAGTCTGGCAGCAGAGTTCTGAATCCGTTGTTGTCATTTCATAGTTGATAAAGATGATCCATGGTAAAGGCTATTCGTAATCAAGTTTAGACAGTACAAGAGAGATAGTAGCCTGAACCTTGTGTCAAATTCCCAGGTGGGGGAAGATGCATTGGAGAGTTGTTACATTAATGAAGCTTGATATTGCTAATTTGTCCACTTGGACATTCATTGATAGCTTGGAGTCTATTGTAATTCCGCTAATTTGTCCACTTGGACATTCATTGATAGCTTGGAGTCTATTGTAATTCCAAGTTTCTTACTTCCTTAGATACTTTAGGTGGTGTTCCCAGATCGTCAAGCCAGGTGCCGATTGAGTCATAATGTCTCCAATCACCACATGTGAGTACTTCCATTTTGGAAGCGTTTAATTTGAGATGGCTCCATGCCATCCACAGATCAACAGCTCTGAGGCAACCGAAAATTTGAAAGTATCCAATGTCTTTAGAGTATTTGTGTGTCATCCGCATAGGCATAGCATATGAGGTGAAATGTATCAATCATTGCCGGTAACAACTTCAAGTAAAATAAATAAATAAATAAAATAAATAAATGTAATTTTTTTCAGTTCAAAATAATTTTATTAGGATATAAGGAGGTGTCAATACATAAAATAAAAGAAATAAAAACATGTTGTCAAGAGTCAATAAAGCAAATTAAAATTGTAGGATTGAGGCGTAACAATGAAAAGGCAAATATTAGAATTACAAAGCTATGAGATGAGTAACACAATGATGAGTAATGGTCATATTGGGGTTGAGAAAAAGAAAGAAATGACTGTGAAGAAGGTAAAGGAATCAAATCAATACCATCTTCCACACTAAGACTCCCTTTGCTTATGAAAACATTTTCTTGGGTAGCCTGTCTTCCATTTGGGATAATGTTGAGTCAAATACTCGCATTATTGACCTATTACTAGCTGTTGGTTTCCAGCAGATTACAGTCAATTGGAAGAACGCTAATAACATTACGTTTAAGGCCTGGTGGTACAATGTCTGTCACAACCATAGACTTGACACAGCTTTTGTTCACCCGTTATCTCACGCCCGAAGAGACATGCCTTATGGCTTCCAGTAACTTTATATCTAGATATTTGTGCAAAACGCTCCTTTCACCTATCCCCTCTCCAACAAGAGGTTTCCAAACCCCCTTAAATGCCTTCTCATTCCTTTACCTTCTTCACAGTCATTTCTTTCTTTTTCTCAACCCCAATAAATGTAGATTTTGAAAAGCATGGGTGAGATGAGAGAGCCTTGAGGGACCCCATGCTTTTGTGAAGTATGGTTTGGATGAGAAAGGAGGAGATTGGATGACATTTGTTCTATTTTGAAGGTAGGATGTGATCCAGTCGAGAGAAGTCCCTTCTTTGCCAGCTTCGTAGATTCTTTGTATTTGAGTGTCATGGTCAACTGTGTCAAAGGCAGCTGAGAAGTCCAAGAGAAATAGTGCAGCAGCGCTGTTCTGGTATACTGTGTTCTTAAGGTCATCCCAGATGGCGATGAGGGCAGATACTGTGCCCCTTCCTGGACGAAATCCTGTTTCAAAGTCTGAGAGAATGGAGTTATCTTCACTGAATTGTGACATCTGGGTGAATACTGGTGTTTCTATTGTGTACATTTGTAATAGTTATCGGTGTCATGCAGTTCCAGGTTAGTTTTCTTTAATAATGTTTAGGAATGTTCTTGAAAGTTTGTGGTAGACAAGAGTCAGAAGCAGTCGCATCCTCTGTTAAGGTGGAAAAGCATTTCCCCACCGCTCATGGAGCAGTGTAAATGAAAAAAGTAAAATGATAATAACTGGAGCTGTTATCATTTTATTTTTCATATGGTCAGGCTAGGGTGGGGCTTGGCTCCCCTGACATTGGGGAGGAAGAGTGGTTGTACACTCTGTAAAGTGTGCATTAGTGTTTGACTGGCCCTCTCAGGCCAGCAAAACAGTCATGCGCACTTCGCATGTTCTCCATGAAGGCTGTTTTACAATCTGCATAGAGAACATGTCCAGGCCTCCAGTCTGTGACTGAGCACCGAACCACAGTGCTTAGATCAAACACAACGCTAATTACAGTGTTGTGATTCGCTCAGGGGAGCCTAGGTGCTTCCCTGTCCCTGAAAGAGACACACTCGACGTGGGAGAGATGTGGCGATGGAGAGATGCGGTGAGATCAGGTAAGTGATTTTTTTTAATTCAAACCCCACCCCGCCGGCTGCCACTGGTCTGCTTGCTTTGACCGATCCATAAATTCACTTTGTGATATTTTTTGAAAGATTGCCTAGGCTGGGTTAGCCAACACTTGGGGAAGTGGTTCTAAAGGTGTTGGTGCTGGTGGTGGTGGTTTTCCGTTGTAGGAATCAAATGTATCTGCTAGGTTTGTGTAATGATTTACCAGTTTATCCATGAATTCTTGAGTAATGGGATGAGTTCCCTCTGAGCATTTAGGTTTACAAGATTCGGTGAGAATTTTATAAAATGTATTTATTTGCAGATTTGGCATTTCAAATTTTGTTTGAATAGTACCTTTTTCAGCTTCTTTGATTGCTGAATTGCATAATCTTTGAAGTTTCTGTAGGAGAAGTTTGTCTTTATTGCTGTATGTTTTGAGCCAGGTGCGTTGCAGCTTTCTAATTTGCAGTTTTATCTCTTTTAGTTCTGTATTTCTCCAAGGTGCCTGGTTTCTTGTGTCCTCTTTTGTTCGACTGAGTGGTATTAGGATATCAAAAGCTTCCTGTAGCCACTCATATAGTTTTTTATAGTTATTTATTGTGCCTAGATCTGTGTTGGTTGTTAGCCGTGTTTCTCAGTGTTCAAAATTGAGTTTGTCCCATGGTCAATAGGTGGGATCACTGAAATATTATCGACGAACAATATATCGAGTTGCCAAAATATCGTTGACAAATTATCGACAGTAATAATGTCGACTTTCTATACTTATTTAACAAACTACAAAAATATCGATTAAAAAATATCGAGTCTAAAAAAAATCGACATCACTAATATAGACAACCAATATATCGACTACAAATATATCGTTTTTAAGCTAAATAAACCTAACACTACAAAAATATCGACAGCAAATATATAGACAACAAAAATATCGTCTTTTGATGATTATTGACTTAGGATTATAAACATTAAATATGTAAAATACTATATAAATCTTCTTGTAAAATACATTAAACAAGCCAAATTAAATATAACATGTTAAATAACATTTTTTTAAGACATTTAAATGTGTTAACATTTTTCCAACATATCATGAAAACATTGCAATTAATATATAAATATTTCTAAATCATTCTACATATATTATCACATTATTATTACATATATTTAAAATAAATTAAATAACTAACCAGCTTTAATGCAGAACTCTTCACAGATCACCATTCCCACATCAACAAACAAACCAATTAATTGTAAAAAAAATTCAAACTAGCCAATAAAATGCTCCCTTTCTTAAAACATCCAATAAAATGAGAGAACACAAAAAATACACACTATAAAAGGAGTACATGTCTACTACCATTTGTTGCTTCTAACTCTATAGATAGAAGAAGGCAACACTTTGGCCAACTGGTTCCTGATGAATATACATTACAAATCAAGATTGCTACCAAATTAATCAAGTAAGTTAAACTTTATTTTTATAATACACAAGTACTAGGCTAAACATTTAACTATATCTCCTAACTGTTTAAATAACATTTATTTCTCTCATTCAACACTTCTTATATAGACATCTCCTAAACACATCAAAAAACCTGCTCCTATTTCTTTACCACTAATTACTGATTGTAAGTATATATAAATGTTCTCTAATACACCAACTGCTGTTCTTAAGAACTATTTTCTAATAGCAATTCATTATTTACTCTATCTTCTTAACAGATAATCAGAAAACATCCTAATTCTACTCAACTAAATTTAAAGACTACACAAGTTAAACAAGTAAGTATATGTGTACATTTCCTAAAAGGCCCTAACATACTAAAGCAATTTTCTAAACACCATTTCTTGTTTATTCTATCTTCCTTACAGATATTCTAAAGACATCCTACATCTACTATACCAAAGGCAAAGACTACACAATTTAAAAAAGTAAGTATATTTGTAGAATTCCTAAAAGACCCTAAAATGCTAAAGCTATCTTCTAAACACCATTTAATATTTATTCTATCTTCTCTACAGATATTCAGAATACATCCTACATCTACTCCACCTAAAGCAAACACTACACAATTTAAACAAGTAAGTATATCTAATAATTTCCTAAAATACCCTAAAAAGCTAAATATAATACAGCTTTCTCCTAGAAAAAATTCAATTTTTTTTTAAAAAAATCACTTATAATCTTTTACTTTTCCTACCAACCGGAAAACAAGAAGAACATACAAGAAATAAATTGAAAACACAGTTTCTGCATTTCTCAAAACAAGATTTACCAACTGTAAGTATAAACAGTGAAATATAAATGTGTAAAACACAAACAAAAATATTTTACATTTAAACATGTTTCTTTCTAATCTTTCCTAGAACAAGTAATACAAAATGACTGAAGGTGCAGAATTTGTAATGTCACAGAAAAATAAATTGTTGTTATGTTATATGGGGTATGTTTATAATCAAGAAAGACAAACAGGAAGAAAAGAATTCTGGAAATGTACCAAATACTATTCAAACAAATGCTATGGTAGGGCTACTACTGAAGAGACACATGTATTATTTACCAGGGAACACAATCACCCCCCCAATGTCACAGAGATAGAGATAAGGGATGCTTTGGAAACTATAAAAACAGCTAGCACAGGGAGTGACAAACCTACCACACAAATCCTAAAAGAAGAACTGTTAAAAATTCCAGCCCATGCTTCAGGGCAGCTACCCTCAATTGACTCCCTTAAACGCACAATAGCACGCACAAAAAGACTAACTACCATAACACAACCTAACCCTACAACCTTTGAAGAAATTGTAATTTCCCCAGAAATGAGCGTAACACACCGTAATGAAAAATTTGTACTTTATGACAATGAAAGCCCCACCAACAGAATAATAATGTTTGCAACTGCAACAAATTTAAGGAAAATACAACAATGCGAACAATGGATGATGGATGGGACTTTTAAACTATGTCCCAAACCATTTTATCAGCTATATACCATATATGGATTATACCATCACTAAAATATCCCTTTTATTTACTGTTTGTTACCTAACAAACAACAAAATACATACACTGAAATAATAATTGTAATCAAAAATGAAATCAATAATTATTTTCCCCAGAAAATAATTATTGATTTCGAGCTAGCTATGATCAATAGCATTTTGAAAACATTTCCCCACACAGCAATCCAAGGTTGCTACTATCACTTCAACCAAAGTATATGGAGACATCTCCAGAAATCGACCTTATGCATTCAATACTCAACTGATAGCAACTTTGCATACCAAATAAAAAAATTAATAGCACTAGCCTATGTTCCAGTTACTGATGTAGCAGAACACTATAACTTACTAATTGACAGTGCATACTACAAAAAGTATGAAGAAAAACTGGCCCCACTACTAGACTATTTTGAGGATACTTGGGTGGGAAGGTTACATAGATCTGGGCACCGACGCCAACCAAAATTCCACATAACTTGGTGGAATGTATATCTAAGTACATTAAACCAAGAGGCAAAAACTAATAACAGTGTTGAAGGATGGCACAATGCATTCCAAGCTACCACTAGCAGAGCCAAACCCACCTTCCAAAATCTAATAGAAGCTTTACAAAAAGAACAAAGCTACCAAGAGCTAAGGATAGAACAATCTGTTACACAAATTGGACCTAAACTAACAAAACAAACCATACAAATGTTCAGACTCCTCCAAAGCCAAGTGACACTATATCCTTCAACCAGAGGTCTAGAGTACCTATCACTAATAGCTAAAAGCCTACTATAAAGTATCAGACCAAAATTAACAATAGCTTCTGATAATTACTTAAAAGGTAACAAAAATTACCATTTGAATTTAATAATAAATAATACATCTTTGTTTAACATATTTATAAAAAATTTTAAAACATTTTGTTGACAAATATGCAATATTTATAATAACATCAAACATGCCAATGACATTTAAATCGACATTTCCCACCCAAATAAAATAAATTATAAACACTTACAATTTATGTAGCAGAAGAAGATGTATTCCAGCCACGTATAATCCATACAATCCCTTACAATCCAGTACAAATCCAATTTTCGAAACCCTCAAAAACCCGAAAATAATTAAAATTTGAAAAAAACGCTCCAGGAAATCCCGATAAAACAAGTGTGGACACTTTTTAATTTAAAGTGATATACACACACCTTGTAAAAAACTCTAACGCATATTCTTCTCCCAATCCAATGCGACACCCTACAAAAACCTGAAAAATAGTAAAATATTACAAAATTCGCTCCAGGAAACGCGGACTAAACCAAGTGTGTTGAATTCATTTAAAATATGAACATACACACACCTAGTTAAAAAAAAACGCACTATGTTCTCCTAATCCATTCCAAACGAACAACCATAAAAACCCGAAAAATAGTGAAAAAGAATAAAAATCGCTCCAAGAAATCACGAAAAAAGGAGAGAGATGTTAAAATATTACATTTATGAGTAATACACTCTTTTCTCCCCCCAAAAAAACGCATCCTTCCATGGAATTATACTGCGATGTTCCGGAACCTGTAAAAAAGCATACATAAAGTAACCAACCCACACATACCCCCAAACATTTCAAAATACACATTAAAATTAATGTAAAACATTTAAAAACATATTCTAAGCATAAAATAACACTAGGGTGTCGATTCCGATCCGGTAAAAAGCGCTCCGAATTGCTGTTCGGAGCGTTTTTCCCCGTACGAATCGCACCATTAGGCGTCCCCGTACGATTCAGCAAGTACGATCACAAAAGAAAGCGTCACTCCGTACAACTCGTAAAAAACACCGTACAAATCGGAAATCCATACGAATTGCAGTCGGCTGACGCACCACGCAGCGTCCGTACGTAAATAGACCGCGCCTTCCGACCCAGGAAGTACGATCCGTGTTGAACACACTCCGTACGGCTCTTTTGCTACGAGAGCTCCAAACTACCGTAAACCCACACTCCGGCAAAACCGGCACCCGGTACACGACAAGCAGGACATGAACGCCATCGTCCGTGTCATCCCTATCCTGTACGCCCACCACCTCGTATTTAGAAACCGACGACGGCGCAGAAGGTGAGTACAACGAACTCCAACATACCTGTATGTGTTGCCACACGGGCACATCTCCATTGCACGACTGTCATGTCTGGGTACGTTGCACCACACACTCCCGCACTCCACCAGTGTAATACGGAGACGTACCGCACCTACGTCATCGACTTCGGGGTACGGTACGTCACCGCACTCCACCAGTGTTATACGTGCCGCATGTACGTCATCCAGCTCGGGGTACGGTACGTCACCGCACAACACCAGTGTAATACGGAGACGTACCGCACCTACGTCATCGACTTCGGGGTACGGTAAGTCACCTCACTCTACCAGTGTTATACGTGCCGCATGTACGTCATCCAGTTCGGGGTACGGTACGTCACCGCACTCCACCAGTGTAATACGGAGACGTACCGCACCTACGTCATCGACTTCGGGGTACGGTAAGTCACCGCACTCTACCAGTGTTATACGTGCCGCATGTACGTCATCCAGTTCGGGGTACGGTACGTCACCGCACTCCACCAGTGTTATACGTGCCGCATGTACGTCATCCAGTTCGGGGTACGGTACGTCACCGCACAACACCAGTGTAATACGGAGACGTACCGCACCTACGTCATCGACTTCGGGGTACGGTAATGCACCGCATAACACCAGTGCCCAGCATCAGAGTGCCCACCAGTGCCCAGCATCAGAGTGTGTGTGTGGCTAAGACCCCCACCAGTGCCCACCAGTGCCCACCAGTGCCCAGCAACAGAGTGCCCACCAGTGCCCAGCATCAGAGTGCCCACCAGTGCCCAGCATCAGAGTGTGTGTGTGGCTGAGACCCCCACCAGTGCCCACCAGTGCCCACCAGTGCCCAGCATCAGAGTGTGTGTGTGGCTAAGACCCCCACCAGTGCCCACCAGTGCCCACCAGTGCCCAGCATCAGAGTGCCCACCAGTGCCCAGCATCAGAGTGCCCACCAGTGCCCAGCATCAGAGTGTGTGTGTGGCTGAGACCCCCACCAGTGCCCACCAGTGCCCACCAGTGCCCAGCATCAGAGTGTGTGTGTGGCTAAGACCCCCACCAGTGGCCACCAGTGCCCACCAGTGCCCAGCAACAGAGTGCCCACCAGTGCCCAGCATTAGAGTGTGTGTGTGGCTGAGACCCCCACCAGTGCCCACCAGTGCCCAGCATCAGAGTGCCCACCAGTGCCCAGCATCAGAGTGTGTGTGTGGCTTAGACCCCCACCAGTGCCCACCAGTGCCCACCAGTGCCCAGCATCAGAGTGTGTGTGTGGCTAAGACCCCCACCAGTGCCCACCAGTGCCCACCAGTGCCCAGCATCAGAGTGCCCACCAGTGCCCAGCATCAGAGTGCCCACCAGTGCCCAGCTCGTACATCAAAAACATACCATTGCAACCTCATTACCCTCAGGAGATAGACTCATTTTAGTAGACCGAAATGTGAACATCACACCAGCTCCCAGGCACCCAGCAGTCACAGACATCATCACACAAACTACAAATCTGAAAATGAAAATATTAGCTTTATTCAGCGGAATCACAAAAGAAAAGCAAATGAGAGTCCTCGCTCATTAAAGGCCAATGGCCAGTCCTATAGAGTCTCTGCAACAGTTTGTGCCTCCATGGGTGTCATCTCACCCAAACCTGCCTGCACATGGCGTTTAATCAGCTGTGCTGACTATGGGGGCACCATCTGTGGAATGCTCCGGCACCGCATGGACAGGAGAGGGAAGGACAGGTGGAGTGGGTGCAGGTGTAGTGGAATCATCCACACTGGTTGGGGCTTCGCCGAAAGTAGATTAAAAAACCTGGCTGCACACCTCAGCCAGGGCGGAAAAACTACCACCTGAACCCGGGGACACATTGGGGGTGGAGGTACAGGGCTGTGAGTCTGTCCTACTGGGTGTGTGGATGCGTGTGTGAGGTGTCTCCTCTCTCCCTGTGGGTGTGCCTACTTGCCCTTGAGACTGTGTGCGTGGAGCTTTGAGCTTCTTATGCTGTGTGTGTGCGCTGGGTGTGTCTGACCTGTGGCGTGTGCGTGTATGCTGTGTAGGTATGTGAGAGGCAGAGGTGGATGGCTCTGAAGGGGGGGGGGACAGATGCTGCTGGGTGTAGAGAGGTGCCGTCAGTGTTGATTCAATGGCAGCCACACTCCGACGCAGATCAGACATGGCTGATGACATGCCCTCCATGAACGACACCACCTGTGTCATCAGTTGTGTATGTCCATGGAGGACAGACAGCATGGATGTCTGACCTACAGCAATCTGCCGGAGTAGGTCCACTGTCTCAACACTGAGGGCAGCAGGGGACACAGGGGCAGGGGCTGCGGTGCCGGGAACAAAGGAGACACGGGGGCTAGCACGGACCCTAGGCACACCAAGGACTGGGAGGTTGGAGATGGGACTGGAGGAGGGGAGGGCAGCCGAAGATGAATGAGTGACCATTGCTGCATATTCCCCCCCTCCTTATAGTCTGTCTCGGATTCGTCGGCATGGTAAGATGTGTCAGTCACATGTCGTCCGGCCTGCAGACTCTCCTCCCACTTTGTGCCACTGCCTCCCTCTGACACCTCAAAGCAGGTGGCACTGTCGGTGTGTCCCTCCGCCTGGTCCGCGCCTGTGTCTCCTCCAGATTCAGATGATGATGCTGTGAGCAAGGAGAAGAATGAAAACATATCAGTCACCTGTACACATCAGACATATCAGCTGCAAATCATTTGGCCTCATTCCTCAACATGGCATGCATCATGAGTCACATGACACATAACTCTTCATAATGACAATTCTACTTGTGGAGAAATGTCAGAGACACAAAGCTCAATGTAAGGTAGGAGACAAGGTATAGGCAAGGAAAATACTTGTATGAGAGACACAATGATGATCCACTGCCTGACAACAGAATAGCTGATGATGCATAACAGTTCATTAGCCAACCCTGCCACCCAAATCAAGACCTGGTCATGTTTGATTCCCTTTGACTCTGTGCCACATTAGAAAAGTCCTGGGCGAACTGCCATGTGATGCCATCCTGGGACCTGAAACAAGTCTTCCAGCACCTCACACTGCCATCACCGCTTTGTACATCCAAAGTCACATTGTGTGGCAAACCATCAATACTATGTACAAAGAACATGCCACAGATGTTGAGAATATGCACACACGCACTGCCCAGTGTGAGTATGCAGATGCCCAAAATATTGCACATGTACATTGTGCACCTGTAGCTAACACAAGATAATTAGAAAGTGTACCATGGACAAAGGCCACTGAGGCTGACTTGTGCATAAAACACTTGTTGAGACTCAAGAACAGTGCCACAATATGAAGAAGGGCAGACATAGTGCACATGTGGTTCTACATTTAAGGTACGAACAGGTGTCACATACACCCCTACAACATGATGATGTGCAAAGGAAGATGCAATCTGAGATACTGCACCATAGGAGAACATGTCAAAAACAAGCATTAGCCAAAGCAAACCTCTACTGTGGAGTAGGTCAAGGCATGTAAAGAAGCAGCTGCTGACAGAGGGACAATTGAATTCCAATGCATTAACTGCCTGTCTGACCACACCACTCAAACTATGGGAGTGTGACCATGCCTTAGAGCTCTTCAGGTACCATTTCACACACACATGACTACAAACAGACATGTACCTACCCCCTTCGTGCTGCTGTCCCTCCTGCAACTGCCTATGGAGGTCTGGGAACACCACTTCCAGGACCCGGAGCATGTTGGGGGTGAGTTGGCGGCTGCCGCCATGCCGGCGTGGAGCTTCCAGCTTCAGCAGGACTCGGGCGATGCGGCGGCTCCAGCACCGGATGTCCTGCCACCTCTTCTTTATGTTTCGAAGCCTCCTGCGAGGCCCCCCCTCTCTCCGGACAGCACTGGCGATGTCCACCCAGATTTCACCCTTCTCATAGGCAGATACCTGTCACAAATGTAAAGTTACAGAACATCAGTATACCTGGTGCATGTTCCCAAGACACCCATATGTGCACAAAATACATGAGGACAACAGGGCAACGTATGGCACACACATTAGCATCATTGTCCAGGAGTATGTGGCCTGTGTGCTAACACAACTGCTTTGCATGACATTGAAAATCAACAGATTACATGAGGGTTGTAAAACACTATTCGAGCATGACACTCACTGAACAATATATGCTATATCTGGGTGCAATGCAGCACGTGACATGCTGTCACACACCACACTACAACAAATAACTCTCTTCTAATAACACTGTGCACCCTGGCACTCACTCACAACAAAATTGCATCTATCCACTATTACTACACAGTGGCTATGATGTCACACACACAACAGGTGCACACTCCAAGGTATTGCACACATCACTCACCTGATCCTCTGGTCTCCCATACAGCTTGCTGAAGTTTGGCAGGAGGGCATCCAGCAGGGCCTTGTTCTCACCATCAGTGAATGCAGGTGCCCTCTCCATGTTCAGCTGATCAGGGTCCAGAGGATTCAGAGACAGCAGCTGTGGTTAGCACACCAATGTTGTGCAGGCAAGTGCCCTCCCACAGCCACATGCAGCCTTATATCTGTGCTGCAGAGGGTCTGTGAGTCCAAGGAGTAGTGTGTGATAGGCCACCATAATTTGCATCCTATGTTCCATCCAATCACATCACACCTAAGCCCATTACACACATATGCATGGTTTGAAAATAGAGCCAGAGCAGAACAACAACTTTCGCAACATTGTATACTTTTTGCTAACTGATTCTTCCAGGACACCTGTAGGAGTTTAAAAAAACTCTGTATCCATGACAACCTGGTTGCATTTTGAACAGTACACTGTTCCCCTAGTTGTTCCCTATGCATTTTTTAAAATCCACACACAAGTATGGTGACATTGCCATTGCCAATGCTACACATTGAATGGTGTAACGATGCGTACACACACACGTACCATTGGGGTACGCTTAGCTCGCGTAGAGCCTAAAGGCGATAGGGAAACGATGCGTGCACACACACGTACCATTGGGGTACGCTTAGCTCGCGTAGAGCCTAAATGCGATAGGGAAACGATGCGTACACACGCACGTACCATTGGGTTACGCTTAGCTCGCATAGAGCCTAAAGGCGATAGGGAAACGATGCGTACACACGCACGTACCATTGGGGTACGCTTAGCTCACGTAGAGCCTAAAGGCGATAGGGAAACGATGCGTACACACGCACGTACCATTGGGGTACGCTTAGCTCGCGTAGAGCCTAAAGGCGATAGGAGCCTAAATGCGATAGGGAAACGATGCGTACACACGCACGTACCATTGGGGTACACTTAGCTCGCGTAGAGCCTAAAGGCGATAGGAGCCTAAATGCGATAGGGAAACGATGCGTACACACGCACGTACCATTGGTGTACGCTTAGCTCGCGCAGAGCCTAAAGGCGAAAGGGAAACGATGCGTACACACGCACGTACCATTGGGGTACGCTTAGCTCGCATAGAGCCTAAAGGCGATAGGGAAACGATGCGTACACACGCACGTACCATTGGGGTACGCTTAGCTCGCGTAGAGCCTAAAGGCGATAGGGAAACGATGCGTACACACGCACGTACCATTGGGGTACGCTTAGCTCGCGTAGAGCCTAAAGGCGATAGGAGCCTAAATGCGATAGGGAAACGATGCGTACACACGCACGTACCATTGGGGTACGCTTAGCTCGCATAGAGCCTAAAGGCGATAGGAGCCTAAATGCGATAGGGAAACGATGCGTACACACGCACGTACCATTGGGGTACGCTTAGCTCGCGTAGAGCCTAAAGGCGATAGGAGCCTAAATGCGATAGGGAAACGATGCGTACACACGCACGTACCATTGGGGTACGCTTAGCTTGCGTAGAGCCTAAAGGCGATAGGAGCCTAAATGCGATAGGGAAACGATGCATACACACGCACGTACCATTGGGGTACGCTTAGCTCGCGTAGAGCCTAAATGCAATAGGAGCCTAAATGCGATAGGGAAACGATGCGTACATTGCGTCAGACATGGTCAAGTGAACGATTGTGTAGGCTGCGTCCCTGTCCACCTTCATGTCACCATTGGGAGAGTCACACCAGGAAATCACACAGCAGGGATGTAGTCTACACTCATGTCAACCATGTGGATGCATACATCAGCATGGCACACATACATCAGTATGTGCCAGGTTTGGCAGACAGTGAAGAAGCACAGGGGTTGTGACCCTGTGCCTCAGTTGATGTGTGAATAGCTTGCACAACATGTCATCAATCATGATGCACATGTGCATCACATGCATTCTACAATTTCAACACGATTAACGTCTGCAACATGTAGCGAGGCACATGAACACTCAAATGGGCCACAATTCAGTACAGGGAACTGGCACATGATGACAGGAACATGCCCACTGTCACAGAGGTGTCATAGCCGCACAGCATGACCCTGTGTGACCACGTCATGTGTGTGCCATGTGCTACATTGTGCATGCTGTTAGCATATGCCATGAACAGGTCAGTAAAGTATTACTCAACTCAGAATATCCCCACATGTCATCCTGGACATGGCAATTTCCGTAATACCGTACACTTGTGTGTTGGTGTGTAAATCCTCTGGCTCTGCAAGTATCCTTGGCGTTGTGTGTGCCCTGATGACGTTATCTGAGTAGTCATATGTCACCTCTGCGTCCACACGTCAGGTCCTCTGTCTGTTTCTCAACACCAACGCAGGTCCGGTCTAAGTTAAAGCTTACACATTTTGTACCCTAAATCATTGTACTAACACTTCTGAACATTTACCTTTTATTGTCATACTCAAGACCGTGCCAATAGGGATGTCACTTACAAAGCCTGTGAGGAATGAAAAGGCCTCATGTTGGTGAGTGACCCTCACCGTCTGTGTCTCCACGGTTTTCACGTCAGGCACAACAACAAGAGCTGCACCAATTGCGGGGACCTGACATATGAATCCAGGTGTGATATGTCCCACAAGCCACTCAGACTCCAGCAGTTGGCACAGCACCACAATAGCTCATGGTTGGGATGTAGGACCAGTGCATGTGTGTGGGTGTGGAGACATGTGAGCCCCTTATTAGTACATCATTCCCCAGGCCAAACTCGTCAGGTAAACAAAAGAAGTCAGAGATGTGTAATTGCATTAACAAATAACCACGATGCAAGTGCAATGCTGCATGGGATTAGGGTGACAGCGACCACACGGCTCCATCAGAATACCAGCCATCGTAGCCAGCACCACGACCTACGGTCCCAGCCCTGCATGTGACACAGGAGGAGTAAGTGCACTTCCTCATGTCCATGATGTCCCTCACCCCGCCCACTGACTCCGCATCAGCTTCTGGCCCACCGTACCCGTCAGGGGGCAGTTGCGCCTCTGTTGATATGCCCCTGACGCCATCACTCGCTGAGTGACGGACGCAGGTGGTGCATACGTCCCAGAACCGCTGTGACAGACATGATCGGAATGTTCATCCTGGTCCCCGCTGGTTCAACTCACAACCTCACTGCCAGATCTCCCCCAGGTGTCAGCCGTGGCGCCATTCTGGGGTGGTGCTGGCCCCGATACCACACACTGTACGGCTCCGCTGTGGTAACTGTGTGGCAGAACACCGCTCTTAATGCTGCATGGGAATGTAAACATCAATGAGCTGGCCACACCTCATTACAATTGGCGCTAATGAGTATTGGGAGGGTCAAGAAGACCCAGTGGCACGTGAGTGTCAGTCCCAAGACCACAGGACAGGTGGACTGGGGGATGCGAGTGTTGTGGACACCTAGCCAGACACAGGTGATGTCTCAACTCAAAAGATGTATTTGGATGATTGGGCAACGTTCAGTGTAGTGTTTATGTGGGCGGTTGGAACCATGGCCCTTCATCTCCCTGTTGCTGCGGTGAGGACCTACTTGTCACTCAGGTCCTTCAACTACACTAACGCTACGCTGAGCCTCTGCAGGCCTATCTTGATGAAAGTACTGTATGTGTATTGGCAAGCATGTACAGCCACGCAGCATGTTTGTCTGTACATAGGCACGTTGTCAGACCCCCACTGCCCTACCCGGACTGACCATGTTCCCTGTCCTACCACCCCATCCCAGGAAGCATCTGCATGCAGGCCTCAAAACCACAGAACACATTCCCGTTTGCTACGCTGTAGAGGGTATCCAAGAGGTACAGGCACTACGCAAAGATGTCATCATCCTCCCTGACTCTGGGAGTGATGTTTAGCTACTTGACATGCATCTTTGCCTGCTACCCACACTCTCTGTGGGATATGTTTGTGTAACAGCTGCCAGTGTATGCGTTGTAGGTACGGCCAAAACGTGGCCACGCCCTTGTCGGATGCCAATCTACAACACTGGTTTTGTTCCGGTGTGGCCTGGATTGCCACCACTCACTGGTCAGATCGATGGCACCCAGGGAGGCTAATGAGTCCTAAGCTATGTATGTATTGAAATGTGACACTTTGCTACTGCCTACTGTTCCTTACAGATATTGGTTTACAAAAGGTAAGTAACTAGTCCTTGAAAGTACTGTACATCTGCTGTAGGAGCATCTATGTTGTGTCCTTGCTGTGATGGCAGGGTGACTAATGTACACACACCATGCCACGTGTGTGAATGACCCGTTCACATGCGTGATGGCATCACAGACCATCAGTGACAAATGTAATTATCATGCTGTATGATGATGGTCATGTCATTGTCACTGAAAGTACACACCGCAACATGACTAAGGCTGAACAGTGCAAATGATTGCACTTGTGGTGTGTGTGTGTATTGCAGTCAGCCCTCTGGATGTGCAGACAACCTCCTACTGACATTGACATGACGTGTCTCACTGACATGATACATTGTCATGGTCACTAAGACCTTTACATCTGATCGTTTGTATGCATGTCACATCCATTCCACACACTACAGGTATTTACCTTTGCCACGGAGGAGTGTGTGGGAGCTGGCATCAGTGTGTATCCCACGCCACACTCCAAATTGTCTACATTATTTCAAGCAGTGTTGCTTGTGCCATGTACATTGTTATAGTCTTAGTCAGACAGTTGAAGACATTTCCTTAAAATTGTGTCTTGCAGGGCACCCCCTCTGGAAAGGCCGTTGCCTGACTTGGAAGCCATGAGGGAGCGCAACTGACGGGCAGGCTTGAGGCTCACCTACAACCACGCCACAGGTATCCTACTGCACTGACACCCAAGGCAAAGGTGATGGCAGCCCTCCATTTCTTTGCCACAGGTACCTTCCAATTTACCATAGCTGATGTGGGAGGGATGTCTCAGACCATGTTTAGCCGGGTATTGGGTGATGTTTTGGGAGCAATGTTGCTCCACCTTGATGAATTCATTACATTCCCTACTCCAGAAGAGTTGACAGATGTCAAGGGGGAATTCTATGCCCTGGGCCGCATGCCTCATGTAATTGGTGCAATTGATGGTACACATGTTACTCTTGTCCCACCACAGGCTCAGGAGCAAGCGTATCGCAACAGGAAACACTACCACTCGATAAATGCCCAGGTGGTGTGTCTTGCCAACATGATTATCTCACATGTTTGTGCACGTTATCCAGGATCGTGCCACGATGCTTTCATCATGAGGCGTAGCAGGGTACCACAGATGATGCTGCAGCTGCACAACCACCGGGCATGTCTAGTTGGTGAGTATACACTGTGAGCTCTGTATGTCAGTATGTCACAACTTCATGATCTGCATCATATGATTCACTCTTGTACATGATGTCAAATTGCAGGAGACGCTGGATATCCAAACATGCCGTGGCTAATGACTCCGCTACGCAACCCCAGGACAGCTGCAGACCAGCGTTACAACAATGCTCATGTGAAGACCAGGCAGGTGATCGAACGGACCTTTGGACTCCTGAAGAGCCGGTTCAGGTGCCTGGACAAGACAGGCGGAGCCCTCCAATACAGCCCACGCAAGGTGTGTGACATCTTCACCGTGTGCTGCATGCTACACAACATGGCAGTGGAGAAGGCTGTGCCACTCTACCTGGATCCTGATGAGCTGGAACATCCGCCCGTTGAGGATGAAGGCCTTGGCCAGGATGCCAGTGACGAGGAGGGTGAAGATGATATCCGCGGTCACCTCATCCGCAACTTCTTTTCATGATGGTGAGTCATTTCATCTGTTATGTAAGAGATGGACTATAGAGTTGCATGGGTAGCATGCTGTGTATGCAACAGACTGTAAGCAAGATCACTTGGATGTGTGTTGTGCTGTGTCACATGTTCAGTTGTAATGCTACACACATACGTGCTATGTGTGCACTTGGAATGTACAGGTGTCATACTACATCTGGCTATTCAACAGACATTGACAAAATGACATTATACAGAACTTGACCCCTTGTGTGCCACTCTCATCCACAGCTCGCCCTGCCTGTTGTCCGTTGGGGTACATCGTGGTCATCCTGCTACTGCTCATTATGATTGCAACGTCAGCCACATCAACGGAGCATGCTTGGACATGTTGAGAAGTCAATTTGGGTAAGGACTCATATGAGGCTGTTTACCGTTGGTATGTGTAGAAACGTGTGGTACATGTTCATGTGTATGTAGTGTCACCTTGCATACATGCTACTCCATTATGTACCTTATGACATGTATGGCCACTCCCATGACAGGATAGTCACCCCTTCTGTCATCTGTTGTACTTTGATACTCTGGTGAATACATCAATGTGTGTAGACATTGCCACAGCAACATTGCACATACCATGGCATGACATTGTGTCAGAGGTCACAACCACGGACTCTGTGGGGGATTGCAGCCTCACTATGTGCATTTGAATGTGACTGGATCCTCACCTCCAGCTTGTGGGGCAGTCCAGTGTGATTAACATAAAACCATGTGGTGTCGGTGTTGCCCAGTGTATGTTCCACATCTTAAGACAACTGTCCTGTGAATCAGTTAACATGGATGCATTGCCCCTTGCAGCAGTATATCATGTCACTGTCATGTCGTTACCTCAGTGCCGGTTGAGAATACTGCTACGCCAGCCTTCACAGTGAGTAGCAGTGATGTTTAGATGCACATGATGCCATGTATGTTTATCATGACTAAGTAAAAAGTGTGAAAGATGCATATGTGAATTTTTGTGTTGCACCAGTGGAGTGCGGTCATTCACATGAATCTCTGGTCGCCGGCACCATTACTGTGCTATGGTAGGGTCTGATTATGTAGCTTGGATGGACATCACTTGCACTTAATATATATTGTACCTGCATATCATGTTTAGCATTGTGATGCATACTTGACACACCAAAAGACTGGCTACAGAGTGCCTTCATTGCATGTCGATCATTAGCTTCCTCATCATATGTGATACTAACAGCTGTAGTGGATTTGCTCAAGTTAGCCTACATGGCCCTTATGGCTATCCAATATCAGATACAGACTTTAGAGTTAGCGGTTGTTGGATTTCCATATGTTTCCATTTGTTACTGAGGTCCACCTCATCTGTGCCTGGGAATGTGTTTATACTACATAGATCTTTTAGCATGGGTGCTCACTTGTGAGCGTTACACATGACTCTAATGGATGACAGACTGTCCCAGTTTTTATGTGTCTGTGTCACAGCATCGTATCTGATGTGATGGCATGATTATTCATCATTATTTTTCACCAGACAGTACACTTCACAGGTGTGACTGGTACAGTGTAGCTAATGAGGTTTTTGAAGTGTCTGTGACATGAGAATGTTGTCCTAATGCTTAATTGCCTCTGTTTCAGGTCTCCCTCCCAGCAGTTCCCATCCTCTCCTTCCCTCGCCTGATCACCCTTTTGTGTCTGTTGTTTGTACTCAGACCAATGGGCTATTTGGAGGTGGAACCCTTAGAGCATCACACCAGTCTGATGAAGAAAGGTACGGCCAGTCGTTGACAGCCTTGTAGGTATTCGTAAAGTGGCATTACAGGTGACATCATGATTAGTGTAAATTGGACTTATTGACAGTGCACATGTATGATTGTGAAAGCTCCATGGGCTCACAATGTAGATTATCATGTTGTGCATGACGTCAGACTCCTACAGAATATAGTGCCTGCTTGTGGCTCAACACACATGTCCGTCTAATGTGCACATATACAATTTTGAACGTAGTTACCTCATGCTTCTTAGGTGTGTAACTGTATATTGACCACACGCATGGGGTGGGTGAAGGCTAGAATACTATGTTGTGTGTGAGGTACATGTCTTTGTTGGTGCAGTTTTGATTTGAACATACTAGCTCTTGTATACACATGCTGACGCTGTGTGTCTTGTGCCCCACTTGACCGTAAGGGCCCTGATCCAGTGACTGTTGAGGTTCCGTAAAAATTATTACGATGTTCTGGGCATTGCCGAATATGGATAAATTTGGTATCTACGAACCGCAAATGACGAGTTCGGCAAGTGTGCGAATTTTCGCTACACTACCTGCCAGGGTTCGTCTAATATTACGTGTTCTTCATCTGAACCCTCGGGTTCCATTTTAGATACGGCATCCATTTTGTTTCTTGCCCTCACGTAGTCAGCGAGCAGATAACTGTTCGCCCCCTGACCCTCTAGTTCCCAAGCCTTACGGAAGACGCATATTCCTTTCATGCGTCTTTATGGCCGGAGGAATGACACAGCAAAGGCAGATGGCACAGCTTGAGGGTAATCTGGTTGTACCGGTCTATTGTGACAGCCTTACAGGCAATGGATCCAACTCTTTTGATCTCGCGATCATGCTTCCGATATTACCCCCACACTCTTTTCTCTACACGTGTCTGACTTCCTTGCAGCTGCTCTTGTCTCTCCTTCTTGGTCATTTACAACTCTAATGGGTGTGCCTAATGGTGGGAAGATGTACTTTTACAGTTGGGAACCGGCATGGCTATTTATAAAGATGTTCCGGGATTCTGAACACATGAAAGCGACCCTTTTGAAGTCTACTATGGGAACCGGATTGTAATCTTTTGTCCACATGTTATGCAATGGTAACACTCTGTATAAAAGAGAGCGACCTACAACCTCAATTTGAAGCAGACTCGCAGAACCTACATGTTCATGTACTTCTTATGACTCCTGTTTCCCTGCAGTAATAAAAGCTGATCTTTGACGCCGAAGGAAGTGTCCCGTGTCTCTGTAATTTGTGCGCCGAAACAGGTATCCCATGAAGGTTATAGGTGTTGTTCCCTGGCACCGCTGGTACTGTTAAAAGTCCAGTCCTTCAGTTGGCGCCCAACGTGGGGCGACTTCAGCGGTACCGGTCCAAAGCCTGATGATCGTGAGGAACTTCGTGTGAAATCTCCGAGGGAAGGTGCACCCCGCTTCATCGATCCTGTTGTCGAAATAAGTGGCCCGAAGTTTTTCCCTGCGAAGATTCCCGCCTCCTGACGGCTGCGACGGACCGATGCCCTGACTGTCGACCTGTCTTCGACGCCCGGCGCAGACCTTATGTACAAGCGAGACGATAGACGGGCCTTCCTGGTGCCGCCATTGAAGTTCTGAGTTAAGTATTTTGTGGGTCGCTCCCAGTCCTTAGTGGTTGTTCTAGCTTCTTGAAAGCTTTGTTGTTAGCCTTTAAGGCTTTGTTGTAATAGCTCACCGAGCTTTTAATAGCCTCCTCAGGCTTTGTGGTTAGCTCTCCGAGCTTTGTGATAGCCTTAAGGCTTTGTTGTATTGCATGGTTCCATTGCATTTGTGGTTCTTAGTATTGGTCCTTAGTATTATTTGACAGTTGCAATTGCCAAAAACCGAGGGTTTTGACTTACACGAGGTTTAATTACTTCGGTAATCCTTGAAGTTTGATACTAGGTTAGTGTGCACGATGCCTAGCCATAGTGGTTTGTTTCGTATTTTCAAATGTTGCGCAATGGATTCCCGGTTGGAGGACTCGTGTCCGATACCTCCAGTTGGAACTCCGATACATGATCTTTATAGTCGACATGGGGTGGGTCCTATAATATATAATGATTACTGGGTCCGCTATACAAAGAAAGACGGTGACCTTAGATGGCCACCACATGGAACTTTTGAACTTTCGATTTTAGATAATCTTGAGGCTAAATTATTTTTAAAGAAAGCTAGGCCAGCTATGTTTGATTCCTTTCGGATATGGCGTAAAGAGGCCAAGCAGAAAGAAATCAAACAACTTAAAAAGGATCAGAAGCAAGGGTTCGTTCCGATAATGCAAGCTATACGAGAATGTAAACAGGACAAAGAAGAAAAGGAAATGGAAATCTCTACTAGATTGCATCATATGAAAATAGATAGATGTTACCCAGTTTTGCCAAATAATCTAGAAAAGAAAGAAGAAGATTTGAAGGAGGATTCCTTGTTATCGTATTTAATGAAATCACCACCTCCTTATGTACAGGGTGCTACTGCTCCTGTAGTTCCTCCTGTAGTACCTCCTGTTGCTCCCCTTGTTGCTCCAGCGGCTGCGGGTCAGCCCGCTGTTAACCCTACGTTTGTTCCACCACCTGTCCTTGTTCCTACTGCTCCTGTACCTGTACCTTCGCAGACTGTTGTTTCTGCTACTCCAACTATCTTGTCAGTTCCTACTATGCCTTCTTTCACCTCCAGTGTTGTTGCCCCTGTTTTTCTTTCTCCTTCTGTTCGTAAGCGTGTTCCTAACTCTGTTGCTACCCTTTATTCACCTTTTTCTGGTCCGTTATTTTCGTCTGATTCATCTGAAACTCCTCAGAGACGGAGTCAGATCCCTAGTGGTAGGGAGAAAGAGACATTAATAACCATGGCACATAGGTGGATAAGACATCCTGCTAATTACACTCCTCGTGTGGTCTTTGATACATTTTCTCAGTTTAATGAGCCTACGCAGAGATTCGTGTTTGAGGAGATGTGTAACTTTTTGAGGGAAGAATGGTATAATGATGATGTAGATAATGTACCATCCGACATAATTGAACTTCAGAGTCACTTTTCGAACGGTATGATTATAGGAGACGATGTACGACGTGCCGTGGAACGCTTATTAGCGTTCAGATCCACAGCACATTCTCGGGTGTCCTCAGATGATACCACCGAGAATTGGAAAGCGGTTCCTGGTCAATATCCCATGAGAGAGGTTCCGCCACTGTGGGTGCCTGGTGATCCTAATGCAAACCCTGTGGTTCTACCGCATTTTCGAAGGGTATGGATACATCTTCCATGGAAACGATCGGAAGTTTTGCAAGTGAAGCAATCCTTACCCGATCCGCGTAAAAATCCGGCTGGTTATTATAAGGAGTTATCACAACTGGTGGAAGCTTCTATTATGAACCTTGCCGACATCGACATGTTGTTTGGCAATGTTGTACCGCAACCAGTTTGGGCCAAAATTCGTCAAGCCAACCGCGCAGTTGAATTAGGGGGTGATTGGGCTGCACTGCTAGCGGCTGATGCATTACAAGTTGGTGGGGCTAAGCCCGACCAGCTAATCTTAGACTTGCCGCAGAAAATCATTACGCTCATGAAAACTATCATGCCAGCGATGAAGGTGAACTGGGATAAGTTATCAGCTTGTAAGCAAAAGAAAGACGAGAGTGTCTCGGATTTCTTTACAAGGTTTGAGGAAGCGTTCGTCGACCACAGCGGTCAGGACATGGGAGCTGAGGGAGGCCAGCGGTTATTTGTTGACAAATTTGTGTCGAATTTGTTGCCTGAATTAAGCAACAAACTGAAAAATTCAGAGAGTGCGTGGGCAGTTTCAACCCCTGCGCAAATACTAGCAACAGCCCAGTATTATGAGAATAGGGAAAAGGAAGAAAGTGATCGTGTAGAGAAGAAAACGAAGGAGCTCAAGACGAAGGTTTTGTTGCAGCAAGCATACCCTCCACGATCAAACCAAACTGATTCACAACAGCAGTATCGACCACGAGCACAGCCCAATAGGACACAGCCGCGTTCTGACAATTTTGATTATAGATCTTCCCTTGGGTATAATCAGTGCGCATATTGTAAGAAAGAGGGACACCTAAAATATGATTGTCTTGCCTTACGGGACCGCCTAAATGGTGTGTCAGCACGAGGAAATCGTGGTAGTGGTCCCCAACAGGCATCACGAGGTAGAGGTCGTGGTTCATCCCACAATCAGAGTGATCGTTATCAAAATCAATCAGATGCAAATAATTGTTTTGACCAGCGAAATACAGGGTCAGTCCGATCTGCACAGTATAATGTGGACGATTATTACGTAGAGCATGAGACTGTTGTAAATGACCATTACTAGGACAGCCAACGACAAAGAGAGGGAGTAGTGTCAGTTCCGGTCGATCAGAGTGGGCCTTACATTGCAGTGGCTACATCGGGTGTAGTTGAGCCTTTTCTGTTAGACACTGGTGCGACGAAAAGTTCCATCATGCATTCGAAACTCCCTGGCGCACCTTTGTCTGGCTTAACGAACGTTTCCGTTGGATTCTCTGGCGCCCCTGTTAGCAACCCAGTCTCTAGTCCTTTGCCTCTTATGATTGGTCCTCGTGAGCTAACGGCTCCACTGATTCTATCTACAGGTTGTGGTGAAAATCTTTTGGGCCTGGATTTGTTGAAACGATTATATGCAACATTGTATTGTTCCCCCGAAGGAGTGGAGCTTACATTGGGACAGAGAGTGATCTCTCCAATGTATTTATCAGTCGACAAATTCCCACCGGAATTGAGTTCCCTCCCTGCGTCCTTATGGGCCACAGGTCCTAATGATGTAGGCCTGTTAGATATTCCACCCTATGTGATTCAATTAAAACCAAAGGCGCGATTACCGCGTTTACCTCAATATCGTATTTCTCTTGAGGGCGAACGAGCGCTGTTAGCAATCGTTCATGATCTCATTGGAAAAGGTGTTGTTGAAGAAACTCGTGGAAACGTGTGTAATAGCCCTGTATTGCCAATTCTGAAACAAACTGACCCAACTAAACCTCCTGTGTACCGTTTCGTTATAGATTTAAGAGAGGTGAACAAAATAGTGGTTCCACAATTTCCCGTGGTCCCTGACATTACGGCTTTACTAACAATGATTCCGGCATCTGCCTCCTGGTTCACAGTGATCGATCTAAAGAATGCTTTCTTTAGCATCCCAATTGCAGAGGAAAGCAGAGACCTATTCGGATTCTCATTAGGTGGTCGCAGTTTTAGGTTAAAACGCGCTCCACAGGGCTACTGTGAGAGTCCGTCAATCTACAGCCAAGCACTTAAAGGTCAACTTGATGCCTTTGTATTACCTAAAGGTGCAGCTTTGATTCAATACGTTGATGATCTTTTAGTGGCAGCTGATACAGAAGCTATTTGCAAAACGGCTACAGTATCATTGTTACATTATCTACATAACTTACACCACAAGGTATCGCCTTCAAAGCTACAGTATTGTTGTCAAGAAGTAACCTATCTAGGTCACTTATTGTCAAAAGAAGGGAGAAGGTTGACCCCAGAGAGAATTGCAGCGATTTCCCGAATGACTGTGCCAAAAACCCAGAGAGATGTTCGTGCCTTTTTAGGTATTACGTCCTATTGCAGACAATGGATTCCAAATTTTTCATTGTTGGCGAAACCATTGATAGCCCTTACGTGCAAGGATGTTTCATCCCCATTGCCTTGGACTGAAGAGTGTCAGAAAAGTTTTTCTGAATTACGTGATGCGTTGTGTTCGGCTCCTGTGTTGGGCACTCCTGACTACAGTAAGCCATTTACACTATACGTTCACGAGAGGGATGGTTGTGCGTTGAGTGTCCTGACACAACCTTTTGGTGGTAAGCAACGCCCATGTGCCTATTTTTCTTCGACTTTAGACCCAGTAGCAAGAGCCTTGCCAAGTTGTTTAAGGGCAACAGCGGCAGCTGCGACGTCCATTCGACAGTCCGCAGGTTTAGTCATGAATAATATGCTCACGGTAATGGTTCCGCATGCAATTGACACTCTATTGAATCGAACGAAAACTCAACATCTGACAAGCGCAAGATTGTCTGGATATGAGTTGACGTTGCTGGCCAGTCACATACGGATAAAACGATGTAATGTGTTGAATCCAGCAACATTGCTGCCGATCGACACAGAATCAAGTGGTGAAGCAGTACATGACTGCTATCTCAGAACTGAAGAGGAAACTAAGGGTCGTATTGACCTAAAAGATACTCCATTGACAGATCCCGATGGTACTTTGTATGTGGATGGTTCTTGTTTCAAGTTGCCGAACGGTGATGTGACGACTGCGTATGCTGTAGTTACATTGAGAACGATTGTGGAAAGCGAAAGACTAAGTCAGAATTCGGCTCAGGCTGCCGAGTTAATCGCTTTGACGAGAGCGTGTGTATTGTCTAAAGATAAGCGGGTGAATGTGTTTACAGATAGCCAGTACGCGTTTGGTGTGGCACATAGTTTTGGACGATTGTGGAGAGAGAGAGGATTCCTTACGTCGCATGGCACGAAGATTCAACATGGTCAGCTTGTAAATGATCTTTTAGATGCACTCACATTGCCTAAACAGGTGGCCATAGTCAAATGTAGCGCACATCAGAAAGTAACAGATGATGTGGGTCGTGGAAATGCGTTTGCGGATGAAACAGCTAAAGAGACGGCTAAAGATTTGACGAACAGAATGTATGTTACGAGCTCAGTGAGATGGCCAACAGAGACTGGTATGTGTGAAGACACATTTGAAAGTGTGAAAGGAATACAGAATGAAGCCACTGAGACGGAAAGAACTAAATGGAGAGAGAGCACGGGAAGATTGGATGAGAATGGATGTTGGGTTGATTTATCAGAGAAGCAGAGATGGATGTTACCGGATGCGTATGTGCTCGCTGTTGTTACAATGGCTCATGGTATGGCACACATCAACACTAAAGGCATATGCAAGTTGTTGTCTCATGTATGGAAGAATGATGGGATTACTAAGTGCGCCGAGAGAGTGGTTAAGAATTGTATGGTGTGTTTGATGCACAATCCTGGTAAGGGCACCCCCACTCCACCTGGTCATTTTGCCCCTCCTACGTACCCTTTCGAAGTTATCCAGTTGGACTTTATCCACATGGACCGATGTAATAACTTGAAGTATGTGTTGGTTGTGGTGTGTGCATTTTCTAGGTGGATTGAGGCTTACCCCCTTAAGGATAATACGGCCTTATCCACGGCAAAAATTTTGCTCAAAGAGTATTTTCCCCGCTACGGAATGCCTCGGGTCGTATGGTCGGACAACGGAAGTGAGTTTGTTGGGAGTGTGATGAAGAGTGTGTGCCGCGGTTTAGGGATTGTACAAAAATTTCATAGTGCAAATCATCCACAATCAGCAGGCTTGGTGGAGGGATATAATGGCACTCTAAAACTGAAATTGGCTAAAATTCAGGCAACAACTGGTTTATCTTGGCCCGACGCTTTGCCTCTGGCTCTCCTGTCGACCAGGGCAACTGTACACTCTCGAGTAGGGCTCAGCCCATATGAGATTGTGTTCGGTCGTCCTGCTAATATATGGGGAGTCCCAAGACCTAAGGAAGTTGATAGAATTGAATACCCTATGTTGATTGATTATCTCTATGATCTGACTGCTAAATTGAGTTTGATTCATCAACAGGTCTTTGAGTCTCTGCCATCACAAACAGAGGGTCCTGGTCATCGACTTCAACCAGGGGACTGGGTCCTCGTCAGAAACTACGGACGAAAACGAAACCTTGAACCAAGATTTGTGGGCCCGTTTCAGGTACAGCTGGCTACAAGGACGGCGGTTCGATTACACGGACGTCGGAACTGGGTACATGCTACCCACACGAAGCGAGTCCCGCTTCCTCTGCCGTCGGACATCTGGATGAGAAAAGGTCTTTCTTCTTCCGAGACCGACACTCCACCACATTTCGTTCCATTCAGCGAAGCTCGGCTTGTATCTGACACCGTTGCTGACTCCTCTCAAACAATTTCCTCCACATCAACATTGGAAAATTTGACTGTTGAACAATTGCCTGAACAATTGAACACTCCTTTGCCGTCCAATCCATTGTTTGAAGATCAGACTCGCCCTGGAAGTAGCCGATATTTTCTTCGTCCACGAACAAGCCACAAATAAAAAGATTTTTTTGTTTCTAGATTCTACATTGCTCTGAAAACAGTGGACATTATATATTGTGTATCTTTTTCTTCTTTTTCGTACAGCCAAGAACATTATCTAGCCTTGAACCTACCATCCAGGTTGACCGTAAGGCCGTGCGGGTACTTCCTTCTGTTTAGCAGCTATCGACACAAGGTTGGTTTCTATTATCAATTTCTGGGAACTCCTGGGAATTGATAACCGCTACTCAGAACGAAGTGCGTCAAGAACGTCGCGGACGGTCGTTAGGGGATGGAATCATCATTGTCTGAGCTGTCGAAAAGAGAAGAAATGTTGGCGCAAAGATCTACATTGCAGAAAATATGTCATACAAAATGGTTTTTCTCACAAGTAATCATACTATTTCTCACCATATCTATGCTATTGGTAGGAGGAATATATTATGGGTCTCAGTTCTTATTGTCTTCTGCTACATCTACTCTTCCATCTCATGATCAATATTTCATTTCTACTGTTTCTCCACATTCCTTTTATCCTCTGCCTCAACACGAACAAATCAGACGTGCGGAATTCAGAAACAACTCTTTTATACAACTCCTGCATCAGCATCAGTTAGTGGTAAACACTACCAACTGTTGGGTGTGTGGGTTAATGCCACATACTATGGATAAAGGTATTCCGTACCTAGTTCTGCCTTATAGTGCACAAGGGTCAGCTCGAGCATTACAAACTATGTTCCGTAGCGCACTAGATTCCTACCCCCATCGAGAACCACGCTCAGCAAACTCTGGTCCTGGCCCATACCACAAGACTCTGGCGAGAGCTATTGCAGACTTAGATAGAGATATTTTTGACGCATCACTCATCCCAGAGGAAGAGGTGCGAGCATATAAGGAACTAAGTGAAGCTGAGTACAGCTTATCAGTGGGTGAGAGGCAGCTTAAAAGCTCGCCACCGATATGGATTGTACCTCACCTTGGTAATTTCTGCTTAAAAGGTCTTGGTCGAAATCCGAGAGCTCAGTTTGGGGAGAGTGCTTGTACCGAGACATATGTCTTACCGACGCTCTCTTCCCCTGTTTTCCTGCCTACCAAGGGTACTTACTTTGTATGTTATGATCGAGCCTATACGTGGTTACCTCATGACTTCTCGGGTACCTGCTATATTGCGAATCTTTTGCCTCCCACTTTCACTGTGGCCTCTGATTATCAGAGAAATAGAATTGTAAGAGGCGTGATTAGCAAAGAAGATACTTCCGGACAAGAAGCTGGAGACTTCTTTAAGGGTTTCCTACCGTTCTGGGGACCAATGGTTAATAGCAGGAACCTGAGACAGTTAACTCGTGTAGTAGAATCAACTGCCAACATAACTGCAAATGCCCTTGGTAATTTGACAGCCGAAGTCCAGGCGGATAGACTGATGACGTTGCAGAACCGTATGGTTCTAGATATTGTTCTAGCAGATAGAGGTGGGGTTTGTAAAGTCATCCATTCGAGCTGCTGCATATTCATACCTGATAACGCTCCAACGGTTTATCAAGCCATCTCTAAGTTGCACAAAATTTCGGAGTCCATACACGTGGACGAAGGAAATTGGACGCTTCTGGGATGGTTTTGGGGTCTGATATCGACTTGGGGTTGGAAGATTCTGATGATCATAGGGATTGTTGTGACATTTCTGTTCTCATGTTGTCTTTGTGTGCAATGTGGTCCTGCCTTATGTGGCCTTTGTGCTACGACGTGTATAAGACAGCCCGTTGTCACCAAAGAGGCATTGAAGGATCGAATAATGTATCAACAACATCTGAGTGATCTGATGAGTATCGAAATCGATTATGATTCCGACTAGTGCTTGCCTACATGAGGGCAAAAGGACCGTCTGAGGTTCCGTAAAAATTATTACGATGTTCTGGGCATTGCCGAATATGGATAAATTTGGTATCTACGAACCGCAAATGACGAGTTCGGCAAGTGTGCGAATTTTCGCTACACTACCTGCCAGGGTTCGTCTAATATTACGTGTTCTTCATCTGAACCCTCGGGTTCCATTTTAGATACGGCATCCATTTTGTTTCTTGCCCTCACGTAGTCAGCGAGCAGATAACTGTTCGCCCCCTGACCCTCTAGTTCCCAAGCCTTACGGAAGACGCATATTCCTTTCATGCGTCTTTATGGCCGGAGGAATGACACAGCAAAGGCAGATGGCACAGCTTGAGGGTAATCTGGTTGTACCGGTCTATTGTGACAGCCTTACAGGCAATGGATCCAACTCTTTTGATCTCGCGATCATGCTTCCGATATTACCCCCACACTCTTTTCTCTACACGTGTCTGACTTCCTTGCAGCTGCTCTTGTCTCTCCTTCTTGGTCATTTACAACTCTAATGGGTGTGCCTAATGGTGGGAAGATGTACTTTTACAGTTGGGAACCGGCATGGCTATTTATAAAGATGTTCCGGGATTCTGAACACATGAAAGCGACCCTTTTGAAGTCTACTATGGGAACCGGATTGTAATCTTTTGTCCACATGTTATGCAATGGTAACACTCTGTATAAAAGAGAGCGACCTACAACCTCAATTTGAAGCAGACTCGCAGAACCTACATGTTCATGTACTTCTTATGACTCCTGTTTCCTTGCAGTAATAAAAGCTGATCTTTGACGCCGAAGGAAGTGTCCCGTGTCTCTGTAATTTGTGCGCCGAAACAGGTATCCCATGAAGGTTATAGGTGTTGTTCCCTGGCACCGCTGGTACTGTTAAAAGTCCAGTCCTTCACTGTGATGTGTGGTGATTACTGTGCCATTTTGTTGTCAGTGATCCTGAGTGAGGCAGACACTCCTGCCTTCACATCCACATGTCACTTTGTGCATTGCGGGTGCCCTTGTGTTATGTGTTTGTTTAGCAATTAGTCACACCCCTCCTGCCGTCATGTCTTCACTCATTGCTGCAGCTGCATACACAGCCAACATGCAGCGCACACTATCCAGGAACACAGACACCTACAGGATGACCCTCCTTCCATACATTAATAGAGCATGCTCCAGCCACCCTACACACAGACAACACCAGACATTCACCCTCGTGCTATAAAAATGCTTTGTACTCAGCCATAGCTGCTGCTATGCGTGTGTGTGCAACACATACTGGCACGACTATGCAGATTCACATGACATTGGGTCTACGTACCACCAGGTCATGTGGCGTGTCCAACACACACACACCTTACATAGGCACAATATTGTACAGTGTTAGCTTGTCAACACCACTAGATCAGAAAACAGTTAGCTTACAGTCACGTGCCAGAACACAACATGCTCACACCACTTCAACATTGCTGTCACAGTCAGTCAAGTTGGCACATGGGACACACACCATGACCCTGTCTCTTGGGTGTGGTGTGATTTGGCCGTTCCGGGGTTGTTATTTGTCTGATGTGTGTCGTTGTTCTGTATGTGTTGCTCCCATTACAGTAGTATAGTACTTGTAGCTCTATAGGGGTAGGTCACCTAATCAGGTGTGGTTGTCTAGAGTGCTCCAGCCCATTGCCCACAGTCTGTCCTGCCACCGTTATCCTGTGCGGCATTAATCACATACACAGTAATGCATCATGCTGATGGTAGCTCACATACCTGAGGACACAGTTGTAGGTACTCCCTACATGGACTACTACTTTTGTGACACTGACATGTACTCCTCAAAGTGCCTCTCCTGGGCCTGCCTGTGCTAGCAGTATTGGGATTCAATCCCCCCTCCAGCATTGACTGTCCCACACAGATGTGTCTTACCATCCATGTATGTAGTTTGTGGAGATTTCTGACCAATGTGTGTCCTCACTCAGATTCTGATCCAAGTGTGTGGATGACTGCTGTTTGTTGTATACCTTGCATTTATGACATTTGCAGACACATATACATGTATGCTGTTTCAAAGATTACTCACCAAATGCGTATGATGTTTACATTATTTATTGGGTGCTCTAGTGCATGAAACGTGAATAGGTACTGTACAGAAAGGGGGGGAATCCAAAATTCACAGCTGGAGATGAGATGCCTTACTGTTTCAGTCAACAGAGTCCAGCCCACAGTGCCTGACATCATTGGGCAGACTGGGACCAGCAAGTGGGAGAGTCTCATAGGGGATGCTATTGCACCCAGGGGCTATATGCCAGGTCCAGTGTCCTGGGAGAAGTCCATGGGCCACAGGCCCTCAACGTCTTCGCCGTGGACGACCCACCTTCCTTGGGGGACCCTCATGTGCAGGCATGGACGGTGCATGGGACGCTACGTCAGAGGGTTCCTCCTCCTCCCTCTCCTCCCTCCCTGTGGCTGGTGTTGCACTTTGCCGTGATGTTGCTGGCCTTGTGACACAGGGAGGGGGCTGCATGTTGGCAGCCATCTGACGTAGCACATGGACAATGTCCCTATGCACCATCAAGAGCTGAGCCTGGTGTGCCTCCACCCGTCCATAATGCAGGTCTTGCCTGGCTATTAGCTCTGCCTGCTGTTCTTTGACCTGGTTGAGGGTCTCCGCAAGCTGGCTTACCTCACTGGTGTCCCGCCGGTATGCCTCAAGGATGTTACCGAGTTCAGCCATACCGGTCCCTGCAGCTGACTGCCCAGATTCTCGCCTCCGCCTTGCGCCACTCCCACCACCCTGACCCACATGAGCACGGCCTGCGCTTGTGGGCACATCCGATCGACGGGCCCCCCGAGTGCTGGGAGGGTGGAGGTTGTCACCAACCTCAGGGGCGCCCGCCAAAGGGTGTCCCTCATTTTCAGACTGGCTCTCTTGTGAATCATGGGCAGGGCTCTGACCTGTCTGCTGGGATGTGGTGGGAATAGGTCCGGTGGTTGGCAGAGATGTAGCTGGTACAGTTGCTGCAGGGGTTTGGGATCCAGAGGAGCCAGGTTGGTTGGGGTCATCCACAGTGCGTTGAGGGACGGCGCTGCCGGTGGGGTCTGGGTCCTGCTGAGCCTGGGACTGGGATCCTTGGCCCCCCTGTCTGGGGGGGAGATCCGCACGTTGCCCTGTGTGTGGGAGAGACAGACACTGTCAAGGCAATATCAAGTGACATGTGGTTTGGTTATCCATTATCAGCATCACTGTTCCACAAGCTATACATTGTTGACATTGTACAGTTGTGTATTTAGTGGTAGAAAAAACAATTGTACAATGTGGTATTTACATTCTTCCAATCTCTTGACAATGACTGACACAGCCATTGCTGTGTCTTGTGTTGCCGGCACCACACGTGTAAAGCATTTGTAAGTTACACGCAACATCCTAGATATGGTGAAAATTCTTATGTGTGCGTCAAGCATGCACAGACTTTAGATGCAGCATGTTGATGTAAGAGACAGAGCATCATTATTTAGCATGTCAGCTACTACTATGGATGTCTTTTGCTGTTCCATGCTGTCCAAACAATGCCAACACCGCTGGACCTGTACACCCACTTCTAGATCATGGCTTTAGAACTTGGCATTTCTCTAAGACGCATCACCTTGTCAATACCCATGTCCATGTTGGTACTTATGTACATCCACAAAGGTAATGAGATGGGGCACAAGCTTTTTTAGAGGGGCACAATGGACTGGAGCTTCTGTTATGTGCATGTATGAGTTGTATGCATGTTCATATGAGTACGTGTTTTGTTGTGGTACATGGCAATTGGGACAGTGTTGCAATACAACGCCTGTCCCCCGGGGATGAGTTTCTGTAAGGGGTGTGTACAACAGGCCATGCTATTACTTTGTTTGAGAATTGCAAGCGTCCATTGTTCATGATTTGGCTGTCCCCTCATGTGGCATGCTGCCATAATGGTGGCTTTGTGTTGGTGCACAGGATGTGTGACCTTGTCCTGATGTTTGTGTTAGCAATGAGCACAGGAGGGACTTGTGCTGCCTACACCTGTGCCCATTGTGTACTATAGAGCTTTCTGAAATGTGTGTCCTGACACAGTACAGTGTTGACAGCAAATGGTGGGTGTCTTACAGGCACATAGCAGATGTTTGCTGGTACTTGTGAGACATCCCTTAACATTCAGCTCTATGGAGTTTGTGAGGCCTGTGCAGTGCTTGTGTGCAACTGTGTGTGTGCCCCAGGGATGTGCGTTGAGGTGACCGAGGGACAAACACTGACTGATGGAGACAGAGGGAGAGGGAGACAGAGGGAGAGGGAGACAGAGGGAGAGGGAGACAGACACAGAGGGAGACAGAGGGAGAGGGCGACAGAGGGAGAGGGAGACAGACACAGAGGGAGACAGAGGGAGAGGGAGACAGGGCGACAGAGGGAGAGGGAGACAGACACAGAGGGAGAGGGAGACAGAGGGCGACAGAGGGCGACAGAGGGAGAGGGCGACAGAGGGAGACAGAGACAGAGGGCGAGACAGGGATGGGGACAGGTAGATTGTGCTTGCTCTCTTGCTACACTGCCTTACTTTGTCACAAAATGATGCATCTCTGTAAGGTGTGTCAGCAAATAGTAAATATTTAGAAGATGTGGTGTTGTATCTTGTGTGATATTTACCTATCCCTGTGCATTGGTCATTATGCTTGTGTGTGTCCCTGGGACATATGGCATGAGAGCAGCCTCTTACCCTACACATTGCACCCTATGTGCCTCCCCCTTGCAACTACCACCATTTGGTTGTGTACTGCTTGGAGTCATGGCCACCCACCCCATGCTGCTGGGCACTGTTGTTAGTCTACCCATGTAACTTGTGTTTTTTGTACACTCACCAGACTCAATGGCTCCTTCTATTCCATGTACTCCCACCGCTGGCAGTAGGACCATGACCTTCTCCTCCCAGGGCTGGTATACAGGAGGTCTGCGGGGACCACCGCCTCCAGTGTGGTGTGCATTGGCGTAATCCTGTGCCATCTTTTTCTTCACCATCCTCCGCAGATCGTACCACCTGGACTGGCAATCATCCCTGGTGCGTCTGATGGGTGCAACAGCATTGACCCGGTCTACAATCCTCTCCCACAGGCGTGTTCTTTCTGCCACGCTGGTCTGTCTGACCAATGCGCCAAACAGCTGCGGCTCGACTCTGATGACTTCATCAGTAAGTATCTCCATCTCCGGGTTAGTGAATTTTGGATTCTTGGGTGTGGTCATGGTGTGAGGTGTATGTGATTGAGGGTGTGATGGTGTGTATGGATGAGGGTGTGTGTTTGTGATTGTGAAGGGGGTGGTGTTGGTGTAGATGTGATAGGGTGTATGTGTGAAGGTATGTGGCTGCAATTGTTGGTGTGCTCTCTGTTTCCTCGCAAGAATGGGTATGTTGCAAAGGATGATGGGTTGTATGTGTGGTCCCTTTTATTGGTCAATTGGTGGGTGTGGCTTAATGTGAATTGTTGGTGTGGGTGTTATATGGGGTGGGTGTTGGTGTTGTCCTCTGTTTGGCTGCTTGGCTGTGACCAGGACATTGATTGACAAAGGTGTGTACACAGTAGACATGTTCAGTGTGGTAGTGCGACTCGTTAGCAAGGTCCTTGTGGTCGTTTTGGTGTTGGCGTTATGTGTGCTTGCGGTACTTGTGCGTGCGTTTGAATAGTACGGGCCGTTGGCGGGTGGGGGTGTTCGCGTACGCTTGTTGGGGGGGTGTGCGTGTCGTACTTGTGCGTGCGAGTGAGTGGTACGGGCCGTTGGCGGGTGGGGGTGTTCGCGTAGGCTTGGCCGAGGGGTGTGCGTGTCGTACTTGTGCGTGCGAGTGAGTAGTACGGGCCGTTGGCGGGTGGGGGTGTTTGCGTACGCTTGTTGGGGGGGTGTGCGTGTCGTACTTGTGCGTGCGAGTGAGTGGTATGGGCCGTTGGCGGGTGGGGGTGTTCGCGTAGGCTTGTTGGGGGTGTGTGCGTGTCGTACTTGTGCGTGCGAGTGAGTGGTACGGGCCATTGGCGGGTGGGGGTGTTCGCGTAGGCTTGGCCGAGGGGTGTGCGTGTCGCACTTGTGCGTGCGAGTGAGTAGTACGGGCCGTTGGCGGGTGGGGGTGTTCGCGTACGCTTGTTGGGGGGGTGTGCGTGTCGTACTTGTGCGTGCGAGTGAGTGGTACGGGCCGTTGGCGGGTGGGGGTGTTCGCGTAGGCTTGTTGGGGGGGTGTGCGTGTCGTACTTGTGCGTGCGAGTGAGTGGTACGGGCCGTTGGCTGGTGGGGGTGTTCGCGTAGGCTTGGCCGAGGGGTGTGCGTGTCGTACTTGTGCGTGCGAGTGAGTAGTACGGGCCGTTGGCGATGGGGGTGTTCGCGTACGCTTGTTGGGGGGGTGTGCGTGTCGTACTTGTGCGTGCGAGTGAGTGGTACGGGCCGTTGGCGGGTGGGGGTGTTCGCGTAGGCTTGGCCGAGGGGTGTGCGTGTCATACTTGTGCATGCGAGTGAGTGGTACGGGCCGTTGGCAGGTGGGGGTGTTCGCGTAGGCTTGTTGGGGGGGTGTGCGTGTCGTACTTGTGCGTGCGAGTGAGTGGTACGGGCCGTTGGCGGGTGGGGGTGTTCGCGTAGGCTTGGCCGAGGGGTGTGCGTGTCGTACTTGTGCGTGCGAGTGAGTAGTACGGGCCGTTGGCGGGTGGGGGTGTTCGCGTACGCTTGTTGGGGGGGTGTGCGTGTCGTACTTGTGCGTGCGAGTGAGTGGTACGGGCCGTTGGCGGGTGGGGGTGTTCGCATAGGCTTGTTGGGGGGGTGTGCGTGTCGTACTTGTGCGTGTGAGTGAGTGGTACGGGCCGTTGGCGGGTGGGGGTGTTCACGTAGGCTTGGCCGAGGGGCGTGCGTGTCGTACTTGTGCGTGCGAGTGAGTAGTACGGGCCATTGGCGGGTGGGGGTGTTCGCGTATGCTTGTTGGGGGGTGTGCGTGTCGTACTTGTGCGTGCGAGTGAGTGGTACGGGCCATTGGCGGGTGGGGGTGTTCGCGTAGGCTTGTTGGGGGGGTGTGTGTGTCGTACTTGTGCGTGCGAGTGAGTGGTACGGGCCGTTGGTGGGTGGGGGTGTTCACGTAGGCTTGGCCGAGGGGTGTGCGTGTCGTACTTGTGCGTGCGAGTGAGTAGTACGGGCCGTTGGCGGGTGGGGGTGTTCGCGTACGCTTGTTGGGGGGGTGTGCGTGTCGTACTTGTGCGTGCGAGTGAGTGGTACGGGCCGTTGGCGGGTGGGGGTGTTCGCGTAGGCTTGTTGGGGGGGTGTGCGTGTCGTACTTGTGCATGCGAGTGAGTGGTACGGGCCGTTGGCGGGTGGGGGTGTTCACTTAGGCTTGGCCGAGGGGTGTGCGTGTCGTACTTGTGCGTGCGAGTGAGTAGTACGGGCCGTTGGCGGGTGGGGGTTTTCGCGTACGCTTGTTGGGGGGGTGTGCGTGTCGTACTTGTGCGTGCGAGTGAGTGGTACGGGCCGTTGGCGGGTGGGGGTGTTCGCGTAGGCTTGGCCGAGGGGTGTGCGTGTCATACTTGTGCATGCGAGTGAGTGGTACGGGCCGTTGGCGGGTGGGGGTGTTCGCGTAGGCTTGTTGGGGGGGTGTGCATGTCGTACTTGTGCGTGCGAGTGAGTGGTACGGGCCGTTGGCGGGTGGGGGTGTTCGCGTAGGCTTGGCCGAGGGGTGTGCGTGTCGTACTTGTGCGTGCGAGTGAGTAGTACGGGCCGTTGGCGGGTGGGGGTGTTCGCGTACGCTTGTTGGGGGGGTGTGCGTGTCGTACTTGTGCGTGCGAGTGAGTGGTACGGGCCGTTGGCGGGTGGGGGTGTTCGCGTAGGCTTGGCCGAGGGGTGTGCGTGTAGTATGTATTAGTGGAGCGTGCAGTGAGGCGAATGTCCCGTACGAATCAATGTAGAAGCGTGAATACTTTGGCCCGTACGTATCTCGCTCAGGCATTTCGTTCCGAATCGGAATAGTGAGTTTGTACGGACTGATGACGATTCGAACGGTGGTCTGCACGAGGCTTATTCGTACGGGTAAACGAATGTCATTCGTACGGGTCGTTGCAAATCGTACGGAAATCAATGGAAACGGATCGGAATTCGCTGGTCGGACGGTAGTTTCCCATTCGTACGGAATCTGCTACGAATACGAATCGTACGCCGGTTTATTTTACCGGATCGGAATCGACCCCAAGGTCTCAAACATACACGACGCCTCCGTAACAACGAAGTTTCACCTAAAACATACCAAAACCACGACTACATACACACAATAACACTACAAACTTCTAATATACCCTCAAGCACTACTACTCTCTAAGAAATATTAGTTAAAATTCACCTTACCTTTCTCAACGCGAAGCAGCTCCCAACCGCGAGCTTCTCCAGTCCCGAATGAAGCAAAATAACCTTACGCGGTAAAAAAGTAGTCCCCTTAAACCATGTTAGAAACGTAAACATACTAAATACAATATTCTAATAAGAAATAAAATACATACCCACACTTATAATTTCTAAGTAAATTTTGTAACACAAATTACAATTTAATTAGCTTAGATATCCTTTCTTAATTAATATTAAATAATATTTTTAGAATATTATTTAATATTAATATTACAAAAAAGATATAAACATTGTAATACATATATATTAAATATTTAATGTTAATTTATATTTATTATAAATAATTTTTCCTTTATTTAGGTGAATGTAGATTTTTAGTGCATTTGTAAATTAATAATATAAATAAATAATAAATATTATTTCTTTTTATTATTAATATAATTTAAATATGTCAATAGGAAATAAATACAATTACAACTATAACATTGAGTTACTATTTGCAGAATGTATTTTTTTTAATTTGTAAAAAATGTTATAATTAGTTAACGATTGTAAATTAATTTTAATATTTAATATAAAATATTAATTATCATTATTAATTATTCTAACCATGTATGTAAATAATAAAAATGTAATCAGAAACATTATATCCAACTAAGTCATTGTTTTACTATTTGATATAGTATTAGGAATAATGTTTTTTGCCAAAATATTTGTATACATATAACAATAATTAATGATTATATATTGTTTATTAAGAACATTGTATTTAATATCTATCAAAGTATTTTACAGTTTTTTTTGTATTAAATCTTTAAAACATATATTTACTTTCTTATTAGTTTATAATAATTTATATGGGGGAAACATGGCGGCCGCAGGCTAGGCGCGGCTCGCACGCTCGCTGACTCCTGAGCCCTTCGCTGCGAACTGGACTGTAATGCCGTAGCAAAAAACGCATGTTGAGAGACACTCGAGCGATACCTGTTGTGGAGCCTGTTGCAGAGTCTTGGGGGAACTCCAATCCGTTTTGCACGAAGGTGAGGCGGCCTCTGATGTGCCTGCCGCTTTCTCCGCTCGTCGCCGCCTCCAATTCTCCCCTCTGCTGGGGGCGGGCAGCCGTGGAGATTAGACGCGGCCGTGCCGCCGCCGCAAGAGACACACACACACGGCGGCTGTAATCGGAGGCGGGAGAGGAGGAAAAGAACTATCGAGAGCTGCAGTGTCAACCGCTTTGGAAGCAGAGAAGGCGGAGAAGACATACGGCACGATAGACGCTGAGAAGGCTGGTTTGTCTAATCACAGGGGTCAAGACGATTTCTTTCAAGAACCAAGTAAGCTCTTTTGTTTGTTTGGGGAGGCGCCCAGCGCAGGATCAAAAAAAAGAAGAGCTGGACATACAAACGAGGGTTACTAGGAGTAAAACAAAAGGCAGAGGCAAGGAGATTGTGCTGGAGGAAGAACTCCAACTCCCAGAGTGCACCTCGGGGGGGAGCCAAAAAAAGGTTAGACACAAAAAAAAAGTATTATTAGGATCAGTTAAAGATAGGCATAATACCCTAAGACAGCTTAAAAGCAAGAGTAAGAGCAAAAAATCTAAAGCTCCTGGGGACATAACTCCGTCGTTGCGCTCATACTTCAGAGTTTTGCCACAAGTTTTACAGATCACACAAGGCATGGCGGAAGCGTTGAAAAACCAAAATATACAGCAGGATAAATAGTCTGAATATGGCGTGTCTGACTTGAGATCAGACATAACAGAGTCTACTCTGTCGGTAGGGGGACCATCAAAAGCTCCTGTGGAAGTTACTCAGTCTACTTTGTCTGAGACAGATACAGAGTGTACTGTAGAGAGTCTGACAATTGCACAATCAAAAGAAATATCAGAGAAAGAAATTCTAATAACAACTAAAACGGACAAGAATAAAAAGGCAACCCCTCAAAACTTAGATCCATTGCTTGGAAGTGCGCTTGAGGCAATAGTTTCCTCTATATCAGAAATGAGAGAGGAGATAAGACAGGATTTTGAAATATCTAAAACTAACCAAGCAGAGATTAGAGCTACTTGTGAAGAGTTGGGACAAAAAGTTGAAGGCCTTTGCGAAAGAACAGAGGCACTAGAAAGCTCAGTAGGCCTACTGACCACAAATATGGAAGCGGCTAGATCCAAAATTTACACTCTCCAAAGAGATGGAGATGACATGAGAGAGAGAATTGAAGGTTTAGAAAATTACTCTAGACGCAACAACATTCGACTCCTTAAAATACCAGAGGATACGATCAGACCTCTCAAAGACTACACTAGAGAGGCAATGGGAGCTATGGACAAATTTAGGTCACTTGGTGCGACGGTGCAGATGAGATTCCCTGCATTCCTTCGAATTATGTACAATAACAAGATGCATAATGTCCGTTCTATTCACGACGCTGATGAACTACTTGACTCTATTAGGGACCATGCTCAAGCTCAGGCGCATAAGACAAACTAAGCAAGATAATTAATAGTCACAGGTTCAATGACATTTAAAAAATTAAAAAAAAGATAAAAGAGGAAGATTAAAGGGAAAAAGAAAAAGAAAAAAAAAGAAGGGGAAAAAAAAGGAAAAAGAAAAAGGGGAAGGTAAAGGAAAAAAAAATAAAAAAAAGAAGAGCACAAATATTTGCTTTGAGTAAGATAATCACAAGTACGAATATTTAGCATACTAAATTCACCCTCTTTTTATTTAAAGGTGACTTCTCACAATTATGGTTAAGATACGGCTACTTTTTCTCTTTTTTTATGAAAAATTTAGCAGTGGAGGGGCTAAGGATAGGCTCCTGGCGGGGGGAATCTGGCTCAACACCAAGCCAGAATAAGTAAGGGGTGGTTTCCCAGGGGGGGGGGAGAGGGGGAGGGGGGGCAAGAAAACAAAAAATCCTCATTTACTTAAGGTTCTAGAAACCAACTTTTCTCAAAAATCAATTAACAACATGCTAAATTGGGAGAAATATCGAATTTCAAAGATAAAAATAATGGAGATGGTAGGGGAGGAAGTTAAAATATGACAAATTTAAATTTTATGTCCTGGAACGTCAATGGTCTGCTAGTGCGAGGAAGAAGAGACGGGATCTTACAATACTTGAGAGACTCGCAAGCACAGATCATTGTGTTGCAGGAAGCTCATGTTCTTAAATCAGAGGCTACTGATATATTAAAGAAACAAAGGTGGATAGATAAATTTTGCTCCACTGACCATAATGCGAATGTAAGAGGGGTAATATTTATTTTCAAAAAATCTGTAAGAGCACAAATTCTAGATTGCAAGGAAGATAAGACAGGAAGATGGCTGATAGTTAAAGTTTCCCTTGAGGGTCAGACTAGGATATTGATTGGATATTATGGTCCTAACTCTGATGACCCATCACATCTGGACGCCGTAAGGAACCAACTAATATCAGCCCAGGAGCCAATAATCTGGATGGGAGATTTCAATATTGTTCTTGACCTAAGATTAGATAAATCGACCAAATCTAGAATCTCTTGCACCGTAAAATCAAGAGAAACTCTTAAATCAATCATGAAACATCTAGGTTTGGCGGACTTTTGGAGAGGAAGAGTGGGCAACAAGCCAGGAGGGTCGTTTAGAAATAGTCGTTTCAAACATAAATCCAGAATTGACTACGCTTTCTTTAGTTACTGTTTAAAGGACACCCTAGTATTAATAGACTATTTACCGTCACACTTATCAGACCACTATGCGCTAGAATTTACTTTGAAAATAGGTAACCTAGTTAAACATCCTTCCTGGTCTTTTGATCGGACACTTCTGCTGGAGGAGGAAGAGGTCAACTTTCTGTCAGACGAGACCCTAACCTTTTTTGATATTAATAAATATTCTGCTACCCCTACAGTGGTTTGGGAGACCTTTACGGCCTTCTTAAGAGGGCAGATTACTAACAGAGCCTCTTACAGGAGGAAAATATACAATGAAAAAATTAGAACACTAGAAATGGACATAAAACTTTTAGAATTAAGGTTGGACCCGAAATTAGAAACATCTGCAGAACATGAAAAAATGGCCGAATTGAAAAAGCACATGGAAAATACTTTACAAGAAAGAATAAATAAAAGGTGGGAAGTGAGTAAATCATCCCATTTTGAGTTCGGGGAAGCTGCAGGGAAAATATTAGCATGGATAATTAAAGCTGATAAAGCCCTTAACTATATTAGAGCAATTAAGATAACAGGAGAGATTGAGATTAGATCAACCAATCAAGAAATAGGGAATGCCTTTTTTGAATTTTTTGAGATTTATAATGAAGATCTCCCCAATGACCAACAAGCAAGAGATAGGTGGTTAGATGCTATCACACTTCCAACTCTATCAATGAATCAGAGCAAATTATTAGAGGAGGAGATCTCTGTGGACGAAGTAATAAAAGCAATTCGCCACTCAAAAAAGGGAAAAGTGGCAGGGCCGGACGGTCTGCCCGGAGAAATTTACAGATCCCTTGAACATATCATAGCTCCAGAACTCATGGTACTCTTCAACGGCATTCTAATAAAGGGAGATCTGCCACCTAAATCTTGGGGAGAAGCCACCATAGTACTCATTCCTAAACCTGGAAAGTCTCCATTAGAGTGTGGGTCATATAGACCAATATCACTTCTTAACAGTGATTACAAAATATTCACAACTATCATCTCCACAAGACTGGCTAGTGTCATCAGTAATATTATCCACCCAGATCAAAAGGGATTTATCAAAGGGAGACAACTAGCCGAGTTAACCCATGAACTAGTGGGGGCCATAGACATTGCTACTGCCGTCTCTGCACCTCTGGCTACTTTGATCTTAGACGCAACGAAAGCGTTTGACAGAGTCAATTGGCTCTATCTAAACGACGTATTAAAAAAATTCAATTGTGGGGAAGGGTTCTGTAGAACAATGAAACTATTATATAATACATCCTCTGTCAGGTTAATGATTAATGGGGGTTTAACTGATGACTTTAATATATCTAGAGGTACTAGGCAGGGCTGCCCGCTTTCCCAGCTCCTTTTTAACTTATACATCGAACCGTTCGCTCAACTTCTAAGGGAGGAGGCTAATATTCCATCTTTTAGATATGGAGAGTGGGAAAAGCGGGTAGCATTATACGCAGATGATATTTTGGTGTTTACATCTGACCCAGTCAAGGCACTTCCAGTTATCATCACACGCGCAGATGAATTCGGCCAGATTTCAGGTTACGACATTAACTCCAGCAAAACGGAGATAATGGTATGGAACCTTCCAAATATTCAGCTAGGGGTAAACATTTCAACATCCTTGCGTTACGTAGGAATAAGAATAACCCAGGAAGTGGACAATATTGGATCAAATAACCTAGAAAGAATACATATTGAAAGTGAAAAACTTTTAAAGTCCTGGTCTCATTTACCGCTCTCCATAACGGGTAGAGTACATTTAGTTAAAATGTGTATCCTCCCTAAGTTTACTTTTATTTTTAACACTATCCCAATCGCATTTGAATCAAAACAAATAGAAAAATCCCAAAGAGAAATTAACTCTTTTATATGGAATTATAGAACAACAAGAATAGCATGGAAAAATTAAGAAGAAGAAGGGAAAAGGGGGGCTTGGCACTTCCAGACTTGCTGTACTATTCATGGGCCTTTCAGATGTCACACTCAAGAATGTTACTAAAAACGACATCTAATCTAATCTTATTCCTAACTCCATGTATAAAGCAATATTATTGGGGGCGAACTTAACACCAGAGGGCTTTATGTTTAAATTTGGAAGTCACACATTTTTCAAAAAAATTTAACTTAAAATGGCACAATCATGGGCTAAAAATTGGACTAATATAAGAAAAAAAATAGGCCTGTCATATTACTCTACTTATTCCCCAATTTGGGACTCACCCGGCTCACCACCCTGTTTGAAAGACAGCCTCTCAAATATCATAAAACAAGCAGGCATTATAAGGTGGGGTCAATTGTTTATAGACGGGAAATTTATAGCCTGGAACGAATTATACGAACTTGTAGGAATAGGACTGTCTAGATTCAAATACATCCAATTAGACAGCTGGGCGAGATCACAGAGCCATATAGACACCAACATTGGGAAAATTAGCACACTAGAACAAATGTTGGTAGAGCGACCCATTGGGGGGAAAGAAGTAGCTACATGGTATTGGCAGATGCTGGAGGAAAACGACGGGGAGTTTAAACTACCAGATGAGTTATGGGGACTAGCGATTGGCATTCCATGCGACGAGATATGGCAACAATCTTGTGGATTATTGTACAAAACTGTAAAACCCGCATGGTTAAGACGTAACCATCTATTTTCAATTCACCGCGCCTATATAGCACCATTAAAACTGTCTAAATTCCTACCAGACGAAAAATGCAATAAATGTAACATGGTAGGAGCCAACGACATACTCATGTTCATGGAATGCCCAGACATTTCAAATTTTTGGGAAGAGGTGAAGAACACTCTAAATTCTATTCTACATACATCTTTGTCAATAACCCTTTCACTTGTCATCTTTGGGCTAGAAGAGAATATCAAGGGCAAGGCGAAATCTTTCCTTTTCTATGCAATCTTATTGGCGAGAAGACAGATTTGTATACAGTGGATAGAAAAAACACCCCCATTACACTCTCGGTGGCCTTCATCCTTATATGAAACCTCCAAAATGGACCTCAAAAGAACAGCTAGGGAGCATAATTTGGCCTTTTGGGACTTCTTAATCAACTGGAGGTGAACCCGGGTTTTTTTCCCCCGGGTCCGATGATTATGCCATCAACGCTCCTGGGCCAGGGCCAACTTAGAACCGATTTGGTCCTACAGGTTGAAAAATACCTAGATGGAGTTAAAGATACACTCTTTCCTTGTTTTGGGACAACTTTACCACCAGAAAATCGAATCACGTCTCAAAGTTGTGCAAGCTGGTTGGTTGGTATTCCCCTTGCCGGAAAGGGAAGGCAAATAAGGACAAAAAAAAAAAAAAAAAGAATAAAAAAACCTAAAAGAAAAAAATAATAATAATAATTTATATATCAAACATGTATATTTAATAATATTAGTATATAATATATTAACATGATTAAATAAATATTTAACAGGCTGTTAAAAAATGTGATTATAATTTTTTATAAATATTACTAATTGTTACCCAAAGATAATTATGAAATCTTTTCATATTTTTGTATAGATACAGTGAAAAATATATTTTTGGAAAATGTACAACATTTATAAATCAAAATAAATGTAATTCAATACATCCTATTTTCCTAACTACTTATATTAAATGTTAATTTTTTCGAATATTGTACTGTACATGTTATAAATACAAGTTGACAATAAACATTTTAAAAACATCCATGTGTACATATTTTTCTAAGATTATGACACAGTTATGTTAAAATTTACTATTCCAACTCCAGTCAAGCAAATATCAGGGAAGGTGCTGGACACTGACCAATTATAATGTACTATTCCAACTCCAGTCAGGCAAATATCAGGGAAGGTGCTGGACACTGACCAATTATAATTTACTATTCCAACCCCAGTCAGACATATATCAGGGAAGGTGCTGGACACTGACCAATTTTAATTTACCAATCCAACTCCAGTCAGGCAATTATCAGGGAAGGTGCTGGACACTGACCAATTATAATTTACTATTCCAACTCCAGTCAGGCAAATATCAGGGAAGGTGCTGGAAACTGACCAATTATAATTTACTATTCCAACTCCAGTCAGGCATATATCAGGGAAGGTGCTGGACACTGACCAATTATAATTTACTATTCCAACTCCAGTCAGGCAAATATCAGGGAAGGTGCTGAACACTGACCAATTATAATTTACTATTCCAACTCCAGTCAATCAAATATCAGGGAAGGTGCTGGACACTGACCAATTATAATTTACAATTCTAACTCCAGTAAAGCAAATATCAGGGGAGGTGCTGGACACTGACCAATTATAATTTACTATTCCAACTCCAGTCAGGCAACTATCAGGGAAGGTGCTGGGCACTGACCAATTATAAGTTACTATTCCTACTCCAGTCAGGCAAATATCAAGGAAGGTGCTGGACACTGACCAATTATAATTAGGTATTCCAACTCCAGTCAGGCATATATCAAGGTAGGTGGTGGACACTGATCCAATATAAATGTTAACACATATTATTTTTTCTTACCATTTTTAAATTTTTTTAAATTTATTTATATATTTATATATAATTTTTTTATTAAAATTAAAAAATGTAATGTTTATGTTTTAAATAAAATATACATTTTTTATAAAAATTCTAAATTAGTTGAAATTATTTTAAAATTTAAAAAAACGTAATTAATTAAGAAATTAATATTTTACATGTTATTTATTATGATATATATATTTTTTTAATTATAATTTTTTTATTAAAAATTAATATATTTATAATTTTATTCTTAATTTATTTGTATATTTTTCTATATTTGAAAAACAAAAATAAATATTTATTTTTTTTGTATATTTATATATTTATTATTTTACGAATTTGAAATTAATTTTTAAATTTTGTAATATTTTTAATTTAACATAAATGTTATAATTTTTTTATGAATTGTTTTAATTTTTTAAAAATTATTACACATTTTTTATTTTTATTTTAATTGATTTTTATAAATTTTTTCATTTTTATTTTTTTAAAAATAAATTCCCATTATTTTTTTTAGAGTTTATTTCTAAATGTGTGTTAATTTTTTATAAATTTATTTTCAAAATTAAAATACCTAAATCATTTTTTTAATTTTTTATAAAAATATTTTTTTATTTGGAAATATCTAAATATTAAAATAATATTTTAAAATTTTCTATCATATTTTTAAATTACTCCCCACCCTTATCCCCTATTAACCCAACATCCCGCTCCTAAACATTGACATAAATTTCAATATTTATATAATTAATATTATTATTTTTTAATTATTATTAATATAATTTTGTTAACATTACATCTTTTTATTAATATTTTAAAACACTCCCCACCCTTATCCCCTATTAACCCAACATCCCTAGTTTAACATATTTTCTAACAAATTACACATTAAGGGGCTCATTAGGATGGCGGACGTAAGGACGTCCGCCGTCCTGGAGTAGGCGGAAAAAGCCCTTTTCCGTCCGCCTGCCGCGGACAGTCCGACCGCCATATTAGGATGGGAAAAACTGTGAAAACTCCGTACGCGGCAGGAGAGAACGCACCGCCGGGGAACTACACCCGACCCCGCGGCGGACGTAACCAATCCTGAGACACCGCCGTACGGAATGACGTCGCCAACCGTGCCCCAAATCACGATGGCGGTAAACACACATAAAACCGCTGCGGAAAAACAACCTGCCTGAACACGGCGGATTCCCCACAGCGAAGATACAACACATTGCAGAGATACCCACCACAAGCAGCTCGCCCACATGGACCCAGCGCTACACGCATTTCCGATACTCTTCGCGATCTGTAGTTCTGAAAATTCTGGACTCGTGAATAAAACTTCGTCGTAGCATGACGATTTTTATATCAAAAGACCGAAAATGGCTAGTACACTATGTACAAGCATTTTCGTCATATTCGAGTGACGATTTCACCTCGAAATCGTCATTTTCGTCCTGAACCCTTGGCTTCCATTTTGTGTACGGCAGCCATTTTGTGGGTTGCCCTGACATAGGCTTATAATGCAGCTAAATTCGATATCAAAGGACACGTACACCTTGATTGACTTTTCTCTGACCTGGGCAAGCTGAAACCTTTGCCTCAGGCCGAACCTGTTTGGTCAGTTCCTCTCCCAGTGGCCGAACGAGATAGCATTAAGGCACAACATGTCATAAACCCTTTTCATCGCACACACACCCTGCCTAATCTTGCTCCCACCTGTCCCTGTTCCTTTTTCTCTGACTTGCTTTACGAGGAGGAGGTGCCCGTTTTTATTGGGGGTACACCAATATCTGATGAAAATGTTGGGCCTTGCCGGGTAATTTATTGTGGGCTGAACAAATTGGAATGTGGGCTTGTCATCATGACTCTGCTTTTTCTTTGTAGTAAAAATATGTGAATAGTCTACTGTAAATGTGGAGAATGTTTGCCTGAAGCACAATATTTTGTATAAAAAGAGAAGCCTGGCTTTGTAAGATTGAGCAGTCTCCTGAGAATATACATCCCGTGTTGTTGTACTTCTAGGACCTGTTACTTGGTTGCAGCCAATAAAATCGATCCTTGACTTCACCTAGAAGACTCTGAGTTTCTGTGGTCTAAATCAGGAAAGTACTCGAGGTCTTTGGGTGTGTACCCTGACACCACTGGGTTACCGGTTCGGTACCGGTTCTGAAAAACCCAGTACCTCAGTTGGCACCCAACACGGGGCGATACCAACGGTACCGGTCCAGCCAGAGGTTCGTGAGGAGCTTCGTGTGAAAATTCTGGAGGAAGGCCAACCACTTCATCGACCCCTGCATGTCGACGTGGTCCGAAGGTCTTTGCTGCGAGGTTCCCCGCTTCCCGACGGCTACAAAGGACTGCTGCCCTGCCTATCGCCCTGATTTGGACCCTTGAAGTTTGGTAGAGCGAAACGATAAGACGAGTCTTCTGGTGACGTCATCGATATCTCAGTTAAGTATAAGGGGAGCGTCTCCCAGTCCTTAGTTGGTCTTAGTTTGGGTATCCCCTTTGGGATCACTTTGTTTGGAACTTGCAAGTGCCAAAGCCAAAGGACTCGTGTATTCACGAGAAATATCGTAATCGATAATCCTTTGAAGTTTGAAGCTGGACTAGAGAGCGAAGATGCCTGGTCTTAGCAGACTTGGAAATTTGTTTTGTCTTGGTTGTAATAATAGGGTCTCCCGATTGGAGGACTCGTGTCCGGTTCTTCCGATTGGAACTCCAACTTATGAATTATATGTGAAACATGGAGTAGGCCCCATCACATATAATGAAGTGTGGATCAAATACACCAGAAAAGATGGTGTTTTAAAATGGCCCCAATATGGTAGTTTTGACACGGAAATCTTAGATAACCTCGAAGTTAAACTTTTTAAGAAGAAAGCCCGGCCGGCGATGTTTGACTCTTTCCGCCTATGGCGTAAGGAAGCCAAACAGAAGGAAATTAAATTAGCAAAGAAAAATAAGAGAGAAAGGGGTATTTCGATAATGCAAACTGCTATGCAGTTTAAAGATAATGAAGAAGAACAGATGAGTGAGCACTTGCACAGGCAACGTAAAATGGTGATAGATAAATGCTATCCAGTTTTGCCGCCTCTTCAGCAAGATGCAGCAAAAGAGCTTGAAAAAGATCCGTTAATGGCGCATTTGTTAAGTTCGCCACCCCCTATGCGCAAAATGCTACGGCACCTCCGCAACCTTTAGTTGCGCAACCTGTGATTGCATTGCCTCCTGCTCCTCCACAGCACCCACCAGCTACTCTTCAGCTGGCTCCTGCTCCTCCGGTGCAGCCTGCTCAAGGGTCAACGACTTTGACATCTGCTCTGCCTTTACCTCCTACAACTTTAACTATTATATCGACCACCACTCCTGGTACTTCTCCTGACACTGCCTCTGCATCTGCCTCGTCTCACCCTGCTTTCCCTCTTGTCTTTTCATCGACTTCTCCTTCTGTTCGTCAGAGAGTGGCTAGTTCTGTCGCTAGTTTTTTGCCTCCTCTCTTTGGTGCAACGAGTGTGACTCCTGACACAGAGCGCAAGCAATTGCGTAGTCAACTGCCTGATTCTAGGGAGAAGGAAACGTTGAATTGTTTGGCACATAAATGGGTTGCTGACCCGGAAAAATATGATTTAGACTGTGTTATGGATGTCTTCACCCAGTGGGAAACATCAAAGCGAGATAAGTTTTTGAGAAAATGTGTGTTTTCCTGTGTGAAGATTTAGAGGAAAATGATTTGGACTCTAATCCTCCTGAGTTGAGCCATGTACGGTTTGAGTTTTCAAAAGGCGCAATTGTGGGTTCAGATGTTAAGAAAGCAGTTGCGACGTTGTTGTTGCTCAGGACTGAAGATGTTTCTAGGTCGTTGTTTGAATCTGATTCTTCTGGTAAAAAGTAAGGGTGGGCGGCCAGCTACGGAGTGCCGTCTCCTACGCATTTTGCGTAGCGGGCGTAGCCAGGCGGCACTACGCGCGCTCCGCAGACGGTGCGTAGCCGGCCGCCACCCGCCTCCCTCCCGCCCTCCCTAAATACATAAATAAAAGTATAAAAAGCTTTTAAAAACACTTACCTTGTCTGCCGCGTCCCCGGGGCTCCCTCTCGCCGTCCCGCGATTCGCGCCGCCATTTCGGATCCTAATGCACATGCGCGGGCGGCCGCGCATGCACATTTCTCATGAGGAATGCGCATGCGCGGACTGCCGCGCATGCGCATTAGGATCCGAATTGGTGGCGGCGCGAATCGCGGGACGGCGAGAGGAACCCCGGAGACGCGGCAGACAAGGTAAGTGTTTTTAAAAGCTTTTTATACTTTTATATATGTATTTAGGGAGGGCGGGAGGGAGGCGGGCGGCGCGGAGTGGGGCTACGCGGAGTGCGCGGGTGGGCGTAGTTGTGTGCCCACTTCGCGTAGCTCCGCGGAGCCCACTCCGCACACTACGCCCAGGGTTAGTAAAAAGAAGGTAAGACAATATCCCATGAGAGAAGTTCCTCCAGTATGGAAGGAAGCAGTAGCAGCTGGTCCTGATAATGTTCAACCACCTGTACCAGCACATTTTCAGCGTGTGTGGGTACATGTTCCATGGAAGCGAGCTGAAGTTTTGGCCTTTAAGCAGACCTTACCTGATCCCCGTAAAAATCCTGCAGGGTTGTTCCACAGCCTCTATGGGGAAAGATTCGTCATGTTCAGGAGTTAGGTGACTCATGGGCTAATATTGCTGCTGCAGATGACCGACAAGTTGGTGGTGCTAAACCTGAGCCTTTAGTAGCAGAACTTCCTGGTAAAATCATTGATTGCATGAAAACTTTAATGCCTGCGATGCGTGTAAATTGTGATAAGTTGTCTGCATGTAAGCAGAAGAAAGATGAAACGGTCTCAGATGTCTTCACCAGGTTTGAAGAAACTTTTGTCGACCACAGTGGTCAAGATATGAGCACAGAAGGTGGTCAGCGATTGTTCGTCGATAAATTTGTGCATAATCTGCTTCCCGAGTTGTGTAAAAAGTTAAAAGATTCAGAGAGTTCTTGGGCAGTTTCCTCTTCAGCACAGATATTGGCTACTGCACAATATTACGAAAATCGGGACAAAGATGAGAAAGATAGAGCAGAAAAGAAAACTAAAGAGTTAAAAACGAAGGTTTTGTTACAGCAAGCATATCCGCCACGTGGTGGTCAAAATAGTGGTGCTCAGAGTAACTATCAGAATAATTATCAGCAGCCTCAACAGTATCAGAGGAACTCGCAAAGAGTCGAGTATACTCAGCCACGTGTCCCTGTAGGTCCCAATCAGTGTTTATATTGCAAGGAAGAGGGTCATTTTAAGTATAGTTGCCCTGTCCTGTTACAGCGCGCAAATGGTGTGTCAAACACAAGAGGTAGAGGTGTTCAGCAAGCGCCTAGAGGTAGAGGACGTGGAAATTTCCCCCAGAACGCTCGTTCCTTTCCACCTCAAAATTCGATGAATAGGTTCGATCAGCAGAATAATGCATCTGGTAGGACGGCTCAGTACTACGCTGATGATTACTATGCAGAAGATGAGAATATGGACGGTAATGATTGCTAGTACAGCCATAGACAAAGAGAGGGAGTTGTTTCAGTTCCAGTAGATCAGAGTGGATCATACGTTGAGGTGATTACATCAGGTGTGTCAGAGCCTTTTCTGTTGGATACTGGTGCTACAAAGAGTTCTATTATGCACTCAAAACTCCCTGGCGCACCTTTGTCTGGCAAAATGAATGTATGAGTAGGTTTTTCTGGCGCCCCAGTTAGAAATCCGATTTCTGACCCTTTGTCCCTTTCTGTTGGACCTTGTGAATTCGAAGCACCCCTTATTCTGACAACAGGTTGTGGTGAAAACTTGCTAGGATTAGATTTGCTGAAAAGATTGTATGCAACTTTGTACTGTTCTCCTTCAGGAGTACAACTTACTTTAGGTAAGAAAGTGGTTTCTCCAATGTATTTGTCAAGGGATAAACTTCCAACAGAATTGTCATCTCTCCCTAATATTTTTTGGGCTACTGGTCCTAATGATGTAGGCCTTTTGGAAATACCACCATATGTTGTAACATTGAAAGCCAATGTTAAAATGCCATGCATTCCCCAATATAAAATTTTGTAGTGAAGGTGAAAAAGCTTTACTAGCGATCATTTATGATCTGATTGAAAAAGATGTGATTGAAGAGACAAGAGGCAACGTTTGCAATAGTCCTGTTCTGCCTGTTTTGAAACGAACTGACCCTTCCCAGCCACCTGTTTACAGATTCGTGATTGATCTTAGAGAGGTCAATAAAATAGTTGTGCCACAATTTCCAGTTGTTCCTGACATCACTGCCCTATTGACTATGATTCCAGCTTCTGCAACCTGGTTTTCGGTGATTGACTTGAAGAATGCTGTCTTCAGCATCCCGATTCCTGAGGAGAGCAGGGATATTTTTGGCTTCAGTTTAGGAGGACGAAGTTTCCGCTTTAAACGCGCTCCACAGGGCTACTGTGAAAGTCCATCAATATAAAGTCAAGCTCTAAAAACACAGCTTGATACGATTGTTTTAACTGATGGTTCTACCCTCATTCAGTATGTTGATGATTTGCTTGTTGCTGCAGATACTGAGGAAATCTGTAAAAATGCCACGGTGTCATTGTTGAGTCATCTGTGTGATTTGCATCACAAGGTGTCACTTTCAAAATTGCAATATTGTCGACAAGAAGTGACCTACTTAGGTCATCTCTTATCGAAGGAGGGAAGGAAACTGACCCCAGAAAGAATTCAGGCAATAGCAAAATTGAGTGTGCCAAGAACACAGAGAGAAGTGCGTGCTTTCTTGGGCATTACATCATATTGCAGGCAATGGATACCAAATTTTTCGTTATTAGCCAAACCTTTGGTGGCATTAACGTGTAAAGATACACCCAATCCCGTTCCTTGGCCTGAAGAGTGTCAGAAAAGTTTTTTTGAATTGCGCACAGCATTATGTTCGGCTCCTGTGTTGGGTACCCCCAACTACAGTAAGCCCTTTACATTGTATGTCCATGAGAAACAAGGTTGTGCATTGTCAGTTTTGACTCAGTTGTTTGGAGACAAGCAGCGTCCATGTGCATATTTGTCGTCGACTTTGGATCCGGTAGCTAAAGCATTGCCGAGTTGTTTAAGAGCAACAGCGGCAGCAGCTGTTTCAATTCGACAGTCTGCTGGTTTAGTAATGAATAACACGCTAGTTGTGATGGTCCCACATGCAGTGGACACATTGTTAAACAGAACCAAGACACAGCACTTAACTAGTGCTCGATTGTCAGGTTACGAATTAACCTTGTTAGCAAGTCATGTGCACATAAAAAGATGCAACACTCTCAACCCAGATACGTTGTTGCCAAGTGTAGAGGAGTTAGATGATTCAGAACAGCATGATTGTTTTCTTAGAACAGAAGAAGAAACGAAAGGGAGAATAGATCTTAGGGACACTCCTCTTGCAAAGTGCGATGGTACATTATGGGTGGATGGTTCATGCTTCAAGCTCCCGAATGGTGACACGACTGCAGCATATGCTGTCACGACTTTGCATACAATTGTTGAAGCTGCACGTATTCCACATAATTCAGCTCAAGCAGCAGAATTGATTGCACTTACAAGAGCATGTGTGTTGTCTAAAGGAATGAAAGTGACTATCTATACCGATAGTCAGTATGCGTTTGGTGTGGCTCACAGTTATGGACGATTGTGGAAAGAACGTGGTTTCCTGACTTCGCATGGAGCTAAGATTCAGCATGGTCAGTTGGTGAATGAGCTTCTTGAATCACTGACCTTGCCTCTGCAAGTGGCGATTGTGAAATGTAGTGCTCACAAGAAGGTGACTGATGATGTTGGTCGTGGAAATGCATTTGCTGACGAAATAGCGAAAGAAACTGCAAGGAATGTGATGAGCCGAATGTATGTTGCAGGCCCTGCAAGATGGGTTGGTGATGTTGGAATGTGTGAAGACACGATAGAGAGTGTGAAGTCTATTCAAGCTGAGGCTACAGAGAAAGAGTTGAAAATATTGAGAGAAAGTACGAGTAGAATGGATGCAAATGGTTGTTGGGTTGAATTGTCAGAGCATCAGAGATGGTTGTTACCCGATGCATATGTGCTTGCAGTGGTTACAATGGCTCATGGAATGGCTCATATTAGCGAGAAAGGGATTTGCAAGTTGTTGGCTCCAGTATGGCAAAATTCAGGAATTCCCAAGTGTGCAGAGAATGTCGTCAAGAATTGCATGGTGTGTCTGAAACACAATCCTGGTAGGGGAACCCCAACTCCAGCTGGTCATTTTGCACCTCCTACGTATCCGTTCGAGGTTTTGCAGCTAGATTTCATCCACATGGAGAGGTGCAACAATTTAAAACACGTACTCGTTTTTGTTTGTGCCTTCTCAAGATGGGTAGAAGCATATCCCCTAAAAGACAACACTGCCTTATCCACAGCTAAAGCCCTTGTGAAAGAGTTCTTCCCCAGGTTCGGAATGCCTAGAATGGTCTGGAGTGACAATGGGAGTGAATTTGTGGGTCGAGTGATGAAGAAAGTATGTGAAGGGCTAGGCATTCAACAAAAGTTCCACGCTGCAAATCACCCCCAATCAGCTGGATTAGTAGAATGTTATAATGGCACGCTTAAGTTAAAACTAGCCAAAATCCAAGCGAGCACTGGTCTTAAATGGCCTGATGCTCTACCCTTAGCACTCCTATCAACCAGAATGACTGTGCATTCGCGAGTGAAACTTAGTCCCTATGAAATTGTTTTTGGCCGCCCGGCCAACATATGGGGAGTGCCAAGGCCCACTAAGTTCAGTGAAATAGAACACCCTGTTTTGCTTGATTATTTGTACGAATTGACGGCTAAATTGCGTGTTTTACACCAACAGGTCCATGACACCCTGCCTCCGGTCTCTGAGACTCCAGGTCACCCCATCGACCCTGGAACCTGGGTTCTCGTGAAGAATTTCCAGCGAACCAAGAACGACCAGCCCAGGTGGACCGGACCGCACCTCGTCCTTCTTTCCACGAGATCAGCTGTTCGAGTGGAAGGGAAGAAGCACTGGATCCACGGAGTCCACTGCAAGAGGGTACCTTTACCTCTGCCATACGACCAGTGGGTCCAGAAGGGTGTCACCGACTCAGAGACTGAAACTGTGCCACGTTTTCTGCCGTTCAGTGATGCACGTGTAAAAGGAACACTTACTGAAAAAGAGAGCAACAACATTTTGCAACCAGCTGTATCGCCGTCAGTTGCATTGGACACTACAGAGCCTGAACTCCTTTTCCAAGATCATACCATACCTGGAAAGCAAAGATACAATTTGAGGCCGAGACCTATGGACAAATAAAATTCTTTTTTTCTCCTCCAAGTACTATTTTTGAAAGCGCAGTTCTCCCATCTGAGAAACTTGCTTATTTTTGTTTTTCGAACCGCCATCCGGTTTCCGCTGCTAGGGCTGCGATTGCCCAAAGTCTTTGGGGTGCAGCTGACGACGTTAGGTCGACAGTTCTGGTTGGTCCAAGGGAGTTGCCCTGGACTGACAGAAGCATTCCTTAGCAGAAACAACCTCCCATCGCGGGCAGCATTTTAGAGAGGATGGAGTTTTTCGAGATGGAGAGATCTGCCAAAACTGTGAACTTTAAAAACCGAATATGTAAAATAATGACAAAGAAAAGATTTTTGATATTGTGCATTTTCATATTATTCAGTGTGATGATATTTTTAATAAGTTATGTTTTATTCTCTTTTCGAGTAACATTTGCACCCACTACGTCGCCTATACCTCCTCCTTCTTCTGTTTCCCCACACTCTTTTCAACCCCTTCCTTAACATGAATCCGCTAGGAGATTAGAGTTTATTAATAACTCCTTTGTTCAGCTCTTGCACCAACACCAACTTGTAATGAACACAACTAACTGTTGGGTGTGTGGTCTTATGCCTCACACAACGGATAAAGGTATCCCTTATCTGGTCCTGCCTTTCAGCCACAATGGTTCTGTGTGGGCATACAGAACAATGTTCATCTATGCACATGAAGTCTACCCCCTACGTTCTGTGGAAGACAATCCTAAGAATAGTGCTCTAGTTAAGGGTATAGTAGATATGATAAAGGAAGACATTTCTTATGAGACTATCCCGAGAGATGAGACACTAGTATACATAGGATGGAACGTAACCGGATATGGAGCTACTCTGAGTGAGAAACAGCAAGCTAAGAGATCTTCCCCGATTTGGATTGTACCCCATCAGGGTCACCTGTGTCTGCAAGGTAATGGCAAGAATCCCAGAGCTCAGCTAGGGAAAAGCATCTGCACTGAAACATATGTTTTTGCATCTCAGACTTCCCCTCCGTTCTTAGCAGCTAAGGGTACCTATTTCATCTGCCATGATAGAGCCTATACATGGTTGCCCCCTGACTTTTCGGGCACATGTTTTGTTTCGTTCCTGCTGCCTCCCACCTACACAGCGGCGGCAGATTACCACAAAACAAGGATAGTTAGAGGTGTCTTCAGCGAAGAAGACACTGCAGGACAAGAATTTGGGGACTTCGTAAAGGGTTTTCTGCCGTTCTGGGGACCCATGGTTAACAGCAGGAACATAAGGCAATTGACAAGGGTGGTTGAGTCCACCGTAATTGAAACTGCTGGTGCCCTTAGTAACTTGACTGCTGAGCTCCAGGCGGATCGTCTTATGACCCTTCAGAACAGGGTTGCATTAGATGTCATACTTGCAGACCGAGGTGGGGTATGTAGATTGATCCAATCGAGTTGCTGTGTTTTCATTCCAGATAACGCTCCAACAGTGTACCAGGCCATCTCTAAACTGCATAAGATTTCGGAATCTATTCATGTGGATAAAGGAGATTGGTCATTAATGGGATAGTTCTGGGAACTGATATCCGCCTGGGGATGGAAAATTCTGATGGTCATTGGGATGGTTTTAGCCATTCTATTCCTGTTCTGTTTGTGCGTGCAGTGTGCTCCTGCAATATGTGGCCTCTGTGCTACATCATGTGTAAGGAAACCTGTATCAAAAGACGAACTAAGTAATAGAATGATGTTACAGCAACATCTCAATGACTTTAGGAATATAGACCTGGACTCAGATTAGCATGAGATTAGGTTAAATTGCCTATGTAAGGGCAAAAGGAGGGTTTGTAGTTCTGAAAATTCTGGACTCGTGAATAAAACTTCGTCGTAGCATGACGATTTTTATATCAAAAGACCGAAAATGGCTAGTACACTATGTACAAGCATTTTCGTCATATAGGAGTGACGATTTCACCTTGAAATCGTCATTTTCGTCTTGAACCCTTGGCTTCCATTTTGTGTACGGCAGCCATTTTGTGGGTTGCCCTGACATAGGCTTATAATGCAGCTAAATTCGATATCAAAGGACACGTACACCTTGATTGACTTTTCTCTGACCTGGGCAAGCTGAAACCTTTGCCTCAGGCCGAACCTGTTTGGTCAGTTCCTCTCCCAGTGGCCGAACGAGATAGCATCAAGGCACAACATGTCATAAACCCTTTTCATCGCACACACACCCTGTCTAATCTTGCTCCCACCTGTCCCTGTTCCTTTCTCTCTGACTTGCTTTACGAGGAGGAGGTGCCCGTTTTTATTGGGGGTACACCGATATCTGATGAAAATGTTGGGCCTTGCCGGGTAATTTATTGTGGGCTGAACAAATTGGAATGTGGGTGTAGTGTAAATAACTACAAATGATTTGAATAAATAGTAAGTTTATTCCATATAAAGAAGCACTCCTGCATACAGCCGAAGTCTCCAGGAACTCCGTGGTAACTGACAAAGATTACAGTTAAGAACAAGCATATACATACAGTGAACTGTAAATGGTCACGAGTGATACAGAGTTAAACAATAACAAAGCTCGAGGTGATAAGTTAAATAAAAACATAGGCACGAGTCAGTACGAGTCCATGTGGGAGAAATGCGCGAGTGGACCTCGCGCCACGCATGTACTCGCGCTGACTCGTGTGTTAGCTATACAACACACCTCCCCTCCTTATGAGAGAAGAAAAAATTTTAAAGAAAAAGAAAGAAAATTGTTATAAAAAAATTTTGAAAAATTATACTTTTCCTGTAACAAAAGCAACAAAGTCTGTTAGCCACTTGGGTTTCCTAGTAGCTCTTTTGGGTAAGGAAACATCATGTTGTACAGTAACTTCTTGACCAGTGAAACTGCCATCTGTATCAGAAGATACAGTGGAAGTTTGATTGATATGACAACCACTAGAGCAACAAGGTGTAGCATCTGTACTATCATGAGCTGTAGCCTCACCAACATCTTCATCTAAAAATGAAAGATCAGGATGTTCATGGATAGATTCTTTGCAGTAAACACCCTTGTCAGCTTTGAGAATAGCAATTCTACTCAAGTTCCAGACCTTATTGTTGGATAATCTCACAGAGTTTCTTAGAACCTCTGAAACTTCAAAAGGACCCATAAATGAACTTTCCCCCTTCTTGACTTTCCATGGTTTTTTTACTTTCACCATCATGCCAACTTCTACTTTCGGATCTTTTTTGGAACCACATTTTTCATCAAAGTACTTTTTACTAGAACAATGCGTGCGAATAAGGTTTTCTCTAACTAAATTCAAATCCACATTAGAAGATGTGGATTTAACCAACCACAAAGGGTTCACTTTGGTTCTTGGAATTCTTCCCCTCATGATCTCAAAAGGAGAAAACCCAGTCATAGAGTTCATGGTTGTCCTGTACATCCATACTTTTTTAAAAATATCAACTTCCCATTTTTTATCATCATTGCCAGTAAATTGTATAGCACTCTTTAGGACTCTATTAAACCTTTCAATTACTCCATTTCCACTAGGATTGTATAAAGAGGTAGTAGAATGAACAATTCCAAGCCTTGAAAAATAATCATTTGCTTTCTTTGAGTTAAATTGTACACCGTTGTCAGAAATAACCCGTACAGGTAGACCTTCATCAATAAAAACTTTGTCTAGAAAACACAGCACTGAATCAGTGTCTACCTTACTAACAACTTTGATAACTGGCCATTTAGAAAAAATGTCAATGGCTGCAATGACATACTTTGAGTCGCAACCAATAGGACCCATGATATCTATGGCAATGGTTTCCCAAGGGTTGTTTGGAATAGTATGCGTACTCATGTTTGGTTTTAAGGTAACTAAAGACTTATCTGAATTGGCACATACCACACAATTTCTAACCAGTCTTTCAATAAACATATCCATTCCTGGCCACCAAAATAATTGTTTGACCTGTTGTTTGGTTCTAACCATGCCACTATGACCTTCATGACCTTGCAGGACTATAGTTTTTCTTACACCCATAGGTGGAACAATACGTTCACCTCTTTTTTTATAATATTCTCACAAACTGAAAGTTCTGACCTTATTTCCCAGAAACTTTTCAGTTCTGGATTCAGAAACTTCTTGTCAGGCCAAGTACCAATAATGTAATTTGCAACATTCTTTAAAATTTCATCATTTTCAAATTTTTCTCTCCATAAAGTTTGATCAATAGTAATCGGACCCTCATCATGAATCAAAGCAATCTGAAAATTGTCCCATTCATTGTGTAAATCCTCCTGAATAGGTAAGGGCATCCTAGATAAAAAATCGGCAGAAACATTTTCCTTGCCAGGTAAATATTGTATATTATAAATGAAATCCTGCAAACGCATGGACATACGTGCAATGCGGGCTGAAGCTCCCAACATGCCCTCTGTAGTGAGGAGCCGCACTAAAGGTTTGTGATCACTCCTCAGTGTACACTCCTTACCCCAGGTGGTATCAAACAGGGGGAATAGGGGGGGACGATTTTTGAGTGGGGTCCAATGCACTCGTCCTAGGAAGATGCAACAAAAAGTATTGTACAGAGTTCCCCAATGGGAGCTAAAAAATTAGCTCAGCCTATCTTCTCTCTCACTCATTAAAAAGGTGGGGGTTAAGTGCATAGTGTAGACCCTTTTCAGAATGTAAGGATACCTCACACAGGCTAACGGCAGGACAACTACTGTTATCCCAGCCGATGACCGTCCAGCGTCATCATCGGTATCCTGCTCCTACGGCAGGCTGGCGGTGCAATGCCCGTCGGGCAGCAAGGAAAGCTGCACTTTGGCGGAGATCTTCTATTCCGAGCCAACGGGTGTGTGGGTGTGAGGGGCCTATGAAAGGTGCAATAGTGAGCATGGTGGTGTGTCTTAAAAAAAAGTTAGTAGAGTCCTAATAGAGATTTTATTGGTCAGGCTCACTACTTTATTAAAAAAGATGAAGGGGTATTAAGGAGTGGTGAACAATGAGACCAAACCTTTATTCAACCCTTGTTGTGAAAACGGTCAACATGTTTCTCGCCCTAAGGGCGATTCATCAGGACCTTTGTGCTCATATAATTGCTAGTGTCCTCCGGATTAAGAGGACACTGGTATACGACCTGTGTAGTGTCGTTCGGAAATGGTTCCTTGCGAGGGACCTCCCGTTGGGAATCCTCTTTAAAGCCTCACGGGCTGTCCAGGTGGGGCCAGCAGCGAGTGAGGAATTCCTCAGAGGTCGCTGGTGGCGGACATCTCTGCACCTACCCCTCCCACTGGAACTCAGATAACGCTGCTGGCCCCACCTGGACAGCCCGTGAGGCTTTAAAGAGGATTCCCAACGGGAGGTCCCTCGCAAGGAACCATTTCCGAACGACACTAGCAATTATATGAGCACAAAGGTCCTGATGAATCGCCCTTAGGGCGAGAAACATGTTGACCGTTTTCACAACAAGGGTTGAATAAAGGTTTGGTCTCATTGTTCACCACTCCTTAATACCCCTTCATCTTTTTTAATAAAGTAGTGAGCCTGACCAATAAAATCTCTATTAGGACTCTACTAACTTTTTTTCAAGACACACCACCACGCTCACTATTGCACCTTTCATAGGCCCCTCACACCCACACACCCGTTGGCTCGGAATAGAAGATCTCCGCCAAAGTGCAGCTTTCCTTGCTGCCCGACGGGCATTGCACCGCCAGCCTGCCGTAGGAGCAGGATACCGATGATGACGCTGGACGGTCATCGGCTGGGATAACAGTAGTTGTCCTGCCGTTAGCCTGTGTGAGGTATCCTTACATTCTGAAAAGGGTCTACACTATGCACTTAACCCCCACCTTTTTAATGAGTGAGAGAGAAGATAGGCTGAGCTAATTTTTTAGCTCCCATTGGGGAACTCTGTACAATACTTTTTGTTGCACACTCCTTACCCCAGACAAACACCCTGAAATGTTCTAAAGCCCAAATGCATGCTAACGTCTCTCTCTCTATTGTAGAATACTTCTCCTCAGCAGGAGTAAGAGCCCTAGAAGCATGCGCAATAATGACTTCTCTACCCTCTTTATTTTTTTGAGTAAACACAGCACCCAGTCCTTTCGCGCTGGCATCAGTGGTGATTATGTTCTCCAGAGAAGGATCAAAACAAGAGAGTGCACTCGCTGAGCAGATAGCATTCTTCACATCGCAGAACTCTTTCTCGCATTCATCCGTCCATTCAAAAACAACTCTACTTTTAATTAATTGCCTGATATTATAAGTTCTACACGAAAAGTCAGGAACATACTTAGCGTAGAACTCAACTAACCCTAAAAAAGATCTTACGTCGTCTTTAGATAAAGGGTGAGGAGCTAACTTAATTGCCTCCAACAGTGAAGGTTTCGGCTTGACACCCTCTGCACATAGTTCATGACCCAAATAATTTACAGAATGTACACCAAATTTGCATTTCTCATGCTTAATGGTAAGACCATGTTCATTAATAGCATTCAAAACTTCTTCTAAGGCAGTAATGTGTTTGTCCTTGTCATCATTGAAGACTAAAATATCGTCTTGAAAGCAGATGGCATTTTTACAGTCTTTTAAAATGTCTTGCATGACCCTTTGAAAGATGGCTGCTGCGGACGCCAAACCAAAAGGCATCCTGTTGAACCTGAAACACCCAAAAGGCGTAATGAATGCAGTTAAATCCTTGCTCTTCTCATTCAATTCTATCTGGTGGTAGGCAGCAGATAAATCGATGGTTGAAAAAATATTAGACCCTCCAACTACAGATAACATTTCAGAGATACGAGGAAGAGGAAACTGGTCTACAATAATATTATTGTTAAGATGGCGAAGGTCAATGCATAATCTCACTTTGCCATTAGCTCGTCTAGCAACCACTATAGGCGAAACCCATTCTGATGACTCTATTCTTTCTATTATGCCACCTTCTACCAAGGCATTTAATTCATTTTTAACTTCCTCTCTGACAGCAAAGGGAATATTGCGAGCTTTATGTATTTTTGGACAAGCATTATCTTTCAAACGAATTTCATGCTTAAAGTCGGTTAACTTCCCAATGCCTTTAGAAAACACATTAGGAAATTTTTTTAACATGAGCGAGGAAATGCCATTTTGCTCATCAATCAACATCACAGGATTTGGGCTATTAGGATCAAGGACAATATCAAGTTTACCGCAATCAAACCAGCTAAGAACTGAAGGACCTTTTTTTGAAACATATAATTTCGCAATGCATTTTCTATTTTTGAATCTAAAAACTAGAGTTCTGAACCCTAAAATATCTATTCTCCCACCAGAATATCCTTCAGGACTGATATCACTTTCTTCTAAATGACTACCTAGTCTTGGTGCAAATAGCTTTCTCCAGACAGATTCACATACTATAGAATAAGGTGATCCTGAATCTGCATATATATTGATCTTTACCCCTCCAATAACCATGTCACATAATGGCTTCTTCTTGATGGTATGGTCATTTACATTTAGAACTGTAGAATCTTTTATGTTTAACACAAAAAGACAGTCATTGGAATCATCAGTATAGTCTTCATCATCACTATTCTCACTTAACTCAATGCATTTGACTTTCTGATTGGCATTACCTCTTCTACAAGCAGAGGTGAAATGTCCTTTTAAACCACAATTGGCACATTTCTGTCTCAAACCAGGACAACTCTTGTCATTTGCTAAATGTGACTTGCTATTGCACCTAAAACATTTAAGGTTGTTCTTTGGAACTTCAGAATTCCCTTTGGAAGAAAATATTTGTTTCTTTTTTTTATGCGTCCTTATTTTTACTATCGTATTTATGGTTAATTTTTGCAACAATGCTTTTACTAATTGAAACATCTTCCCCTTTAACTTGTAATGCACTTCTACAGGAAAGTTCAGCTTTTCTAACAATGGATAAAACAAAATCTAAATTTTCATCCCCATTAATCCAAAGCCTTTCCTGTATGGTCTCATTTTTGGAATGCATGACTACTTGATCTCTTATGAAATCTTCTTGTAACTTTCCAAATTTACAATCAAGGGCTAATGTTTTCAGAGATGATACAAAGTTATCTACTGTTTCATCACTCAACTGTTTTCTTTGAAAAAACTTAAATCTAGAAATTCCTATGCACACTTTGGGAGAACAATACTTATCAAAATCATATAAAGCTTTATCAAATACGTTCATATCTCCACTTGCTTGCGAAGCAGGAAGTTGATTGAAGGCTTTTAGTCCTTCAGGTCCCAAAGAGTGTAAAAAAATTCCTTTTTTTTCAGGAGCTTTCATCTTACCATTTGCATCCAATGTCTAAATATAATTCAAGAAGTAAGCTTTCCACTCTATCCACTGCATACAAGGAGACTTACCAGCTGACCAATAACTTTGTGGTGGGGAAAGAGTATATCCTTGAGCACACATGGTGGATAAAGTAAGTAAAATAAAATAAGAAAAAAATAATAATTCACACTAACAAGTGTACTTATCAAAATAACGATGGGAAGTGAATATTTGAAATGTTGAAAAAAAATTAAGTCAAACGATTTCTTGAAGAAAGAGCGTTTTCATGTGTATAAATGAAGGTTAACTTAGTCTGTTCTGTAACTCCGATCTCTGTGCGCTTCCCTCGCTTTCCATTTAGTCCGATTTCCTCTTGGTTGAAATCTTCGTTGTTTTAAACTGTAAAACGGGACCGTCGGGTGAGGAAAACAAAGTCACCTCTTCAGTTTCAGAAGAAACAGGACAACCAATGGAAAGAAGCGTTTCAATGTTTCCGCGTATGGAAAAGAAACAGCCGTGGCTTCTGTTTCAGGCGTGAAGAGCACACAGGAGGAAACGAAAACGCGTATCTCTCAACGCATTTGAAAAAAAACAAATGAAATCCTCCTTCTGAAATGCAGAGTGTTGCTGAAGGTTGTCTGTCGCTTCTTTTCCAGGTACAGGAAACAAGAATGTATTCAGAAACTTTTATAAGTTTCGATGTAAATTTGGTCGAAAATGCGTAAATAGCATAAAATTAAGCAGGAAATGCTTCTAGGAAGGTTCAATGCTCCGTCCCTCGTCGCCAAATTGTAGTGTAAATAACTACAAATGATTTGAATAAATAGTAAGTTTATTCCATATAAAGAAGCACTCCTGCATACAGCCGAAGTCTCCAGGAACTCCGTGGTAACTGACAAAGATTACAGTTAAGAACAAGCATATACATACAGTGAACTGTAAATGGTCACGAGTGATACAGAGTTAAACAATAACAAAGCTCGAGGTGATAAGTTAAATAAAAACATAGGCACGAGTCAGTACGAGTCCATGTGGGAGAAATGCGCGAGTGGACCTCGCGCCACGCATGTACTCGCGCTGACTCGTGTGTTAGCTATACAACAGTGGGCTTGTCATCATGACTCTGCTTTTTCTTTGTAGTAAAAATATGTGAATAGTCTACTGTAAATGTGGAGAATGTTTGCCTGAAGCACAATATTTTGTATAAAAAGAGAAGCCTGGCTTTGTAAGATTGAGCAGTCTCCTGAGAATATACATCCCGTGTTGTTGTACTTCTAGGACCTGTTACTTGGTTGCAGCCAATAAAATCGATCCTTGACTTCACCTAGAAGACTCTGAGTTTCTGTGGTCTAAATCAGGAAAGTACTCGAGGTCTTTGGGTGTGTACCCTGACACCACTGGGTTACCGGTTCGGTACCGGTTCTGAAAAACCCAGTACCTCAGATCCTCCACCAGCAAGTCATGGACCATCATCGACGACGACGCAGGTACGCTACACACCATTCACTGTCGGAAGGGGAGTACCTGGCAGAGCTGTGACGTTGGGAGGGGGAGTGTCATGTCACAGGAAATACATTGACGAACGCACCAAAATATACACAATCGAAGTACACAACCAGGAATGACAGCGACAAACCACAAAACATGATTTATTAGCTTTATTCAACATAATAGTTGCATATCAGAAAATCCAAGAGCATGGGCATTGTGCCCAACAGAGCAGGTACATCAGAGGCAGTAAACGAGAGGGCAGAATGCAGTATCAGAACAGCAAAAGGGCATTGTGGACAACAGAGCAGGCACATCAGAGGCAGCACGTGAGAGGGGCTAAGTGCATCAACAGTCCATTGCACTGGACAGGTCCATCAGAGGCAGCACGTGAGAGGGCAGAATGCAGTATCAGAACAGCAACAGGGCATTGTGGACAACAGAGCAGGTACATCAGAGGCAGCACATGGGAGGGCAGAATGCATTATCAGAACAGCAACAGGGCATTGTGCCCAACAGAGCAGGTATATCATTGGCAGCACGTGAGAGGGCAGAATGCATTATCAGAACAGGAACAGGGCATTGTGCCCCACAGAGCAGGTCCATCAGAGGCAGTACGTGAGAGGGCAGAATGCATCATCAGAACAGCAACAGGGCATTGTGCCCAACAGAGCAGGTACATCAGAGGCAGCACGTGAGAGGGCAGAATGCATCATCAGAACAGCAACAGGGCATTGTGCCCAACAGAGCAGGTACATCAGAGGCAGCACGTGAGAGGGGCTAAGTGCATCAACAGTCCATTGCACTGGACAGGTCTATCAGAGGCAGCACGTGAGAGGGCAGAATGCAGTATCAGAACAGCAACAGGGCATTGTGGACAACAGAGCAGGTACATCATTGGCAGCACGTGAGAGGGCAGAATGCATCATCAGAACAGCAACAGGGCATTGTGCCCAACAGAGCAGGTACATCAGAGGCAGCACGTGAGAGGGGCTTAGTGCATCAACAGTCCATTGCACTGGACAGGTCCTTCAGAGGCAGCACGTGAGAGGGCAGAATGCAGTATCAGAACAGCAACAGGGCATTGTGGACAACAGAGCAGGTACATCAGAGGCAGCACGTGAGAGGGCAGAATGCATCGTCAGAACAGCAACAGGGCATTGTGCCCAACAGAGCAGGTACATCAGAGGTAGCACGTGAGAGGGGCTAAGTGCATCAACAGTCCATTGCACTGGACAGGTCCATCAGAGGCAGCACGTGAGAGGGCAGAATGCAGTATCAGAACAGCAACAGGGCATTGTGGACAACAGAGCAGGTACATCATTGGCAGCACGTGAGAGGGCAGAATGCATTATCAGAACAGCAACAGGGCATTGTGCCCAACAGAGCAGGTACATCAGAGGCAGCACATGAGAGGGCAGAATGCATTTTCAGAACAGCAACAGGGCATTGTGCCCAACAGAGCAGGTACATCATTGGCAGCACGTGAGAGGGCAGAATGCAGTATCAGAACAGACACAGGGCATTGTGCCCAACAGAGCAGGTACATCAGAGGCAGCACGTGAGAGGGCAGAATGCATCATCAGAACAGCAACAGGGCATTGTGCCCAACAGAGCAGGCACATCAGAGGCAGCACGTGAGAGGGGCTAAGTGCATCAACAGTCCATTGCACTGGAAAGGTCCATCAGAGGCAGCACGTGAGAGGGCAGAATGCAGTATCAGAACAGCAACAGGGCATTGTGGACAACAGAGCAGGTACATCATTGGCAGCACGTGAGAGGGCAGAATGCATTATCAGAAGAGCAACAGGGCATTGTGCCCAACAGAGCAGGTACATCAGAGGCAGCACATGAGAGGGCAGAATGCATTTTCAGAACAGCAACAGGGCATTGTGCCCAACAGAGCAGGTACATCATTGGCAGCACGTGAGAGGGCAGAATGCAGTATCAGAACAGCAACAGGGCATTGTGCCCAACAGAGCAGGTACATCAGAGGCAGCACGTGAGAGGGGCTAAGTGCATCAACAGTCCATTGCACTGGACAGGTCCATCAGAGGCAGCACGTGAGAAGGCAGAATGCAGTATCAGAACAGCAACAGGGCATTGTGCCCAACGGAGCAGGTACATCAGAGGCAGCAGGTGAGAGGGGCTAAGTGCATCAACAGTCCATTGCACTGGACAGGTCCATCAGAGGCAGCACGTGAGAGGGCAGAATGCAGTATCAGAACAGCAACAGGGCATTGTGGACAACAGAGCAGGTACATCATTGGCAGCACGTGAGAGGGCAGAATGCATTATCAGAACAGCAACAGGGCATTGTGCCCAACAGAGCAGGTCCATCAGAGGCAGCACGTGAGAGGGCAGAATGCAGTATCAGAACAGCAACAGGGCATTGTGGACAACAGAGCAGGTACATCATTGGCAGCACGTGAGAGGGCAGAATGCATTATCAGAACAGCAACAGGGCATTGTGCCCAACAGAGCAGGTACATCAGAGGCAGCACATGAGAGGGCAGAATGCATTATCAGAACAGCAACAGGGCATTGTGCCCAACAGAGTAGGTCCATCAGAGGCAGCACGTGAGAGGGCAGAATGCAGTATCAGAACAGCAACAGGGCATTGTGGACAACAGAGCAGGTACATCATTGGCAGCACGTGAGAGGGCAGAATGCATTATCAGAACAGCAAGAGGGCATTGTGCCCAACAGAGCAGGTACATCAGAGGCAGCACGTGAGAGGGCAGAATGCATTATCAGAACAGCAACAGGGCATTGTGCCCAACAGAGCAGGTACATCATTGGCAGCACGTGAGAGGGCAGAATGCAGTATCAGAACAGCAACAGGGCATTGTGCCCAACAGAGCAGGTACATCAGAGGCAGCACGTGAGAGGGGCTAAGTGCATCAACAGTCCATTGCACTGGACAGGTCCATCAGAGGCAGCACGTGAGAGGGCAGAATGCAGTATCAGAACAGCAACAGGGCATTGTGCCCAACAGAGCAGGTACATCAGAGGCAGCACGTGAGAGGGGCTAAGTGCATCAACAGTCCATTGCACTGGACAGGTCCATCAGAGGCAGCACGTGAGAAGGCAGAATGCAGTATCAGAACAGCAACAGGGCATTGTGGACAACAGAGCAGGTACATCATTGGCAGCACGTGAGAGGGCAGAATGCATTATCAGAACAGCAACAGGGCATTGTGCCCAACAGAGCAGGTACATCAGAGGCAGCACATGAGAGGGCAGAATGCATTTTCAGAACAGCAACAGGGCATTGTTCCCAACAGAGCAGGTACATCATTGGCAGCGCGTGAGAGGGCAGAATGCAGTATCAGAACAGCAACAGGGCATTGTGCCCAACAGAGCAGGTACATCAGAGGCAGCACGTGAGAGGGGCTAAGTGCATCAACAGTCCATTGCACTGGACAGGTCCATCAGAGGCAGCACGTGAGAGGGCAGAATGCATTATCAGAACAGCAACAGGGTATTGTGCCCAACAGAGCAGGTACATCATTGGCTACACAACAAGAAAAAGAACGATAGGGTCTGCAAATGGTGTCAAAAAGTGTGAACTGGAGAGGGACTGGTGGTTCAACTATACCTTTTGAGTAATACCCAGGGCTAGAGAAAGTTCTAAAAAAGTCTCATCAGGCCACCCTGATTGGTGGAGTATCGTCACTTGAGATTCGTGAAGGATCCAACCATCACCCTGACCATCAACTGATGGTGTGGAGGTGGATACCAATGGTATACTCCAGCCTAAGGTATCTCAAAGGTGGAACTGATATAGTGCAGTGCAACAAAATTAGTGAGATAAAAATTGGTCAATGGAACAAAAATATGTTTAATAAGGGATGTCCCAGTGCCAATAATTAAAAACAAACACGTGGGTAGTTAAGAATTTATGGCTACCCCGTGGTGCAGGAAGGTCAACATGTTTCTGCCATGAGGACTAATTTATCCGGCTTTCATCAGGACCTACAAGGATCGAATGCTACTGAAAAGAACCAAATATGGTGTGTGATAAAAAATTATATATGTGATAAATGTGATCAAACAGTACAGAGAGTCTTACTACCAGGACCTTGGAGCCCCAATGTGTCCTTGCGAAGTAGACCACCAATTCTCACCTAGAAAAAACGAAAGAATATATAGACTGTTCATCACTGAACGCAGACTAATCCCATCACCCAGTGCACAATTCAGACAAAACAGGAGTATAGTACTCTTGTTACACTTTAGGTGTGTTCTATTATGATATACAACTCTTACAATGCTCCTAGTGCGTTTACATACGGCCATCAGGGCAAGATATAAGAATTTTTTGTTTCATGTACTCACCCAACTTTCTGTGGGTGAAGACCTCACCTCTACCGGCAACCGCTCGGGTATGTGAGGCCCCGCTCTAGGTATGCATAAACAGAAAGGAAAAGATGTAGCCACCCTGTAATATAGTTCCACGGTGCTACTACCTAATCTGTTGAATCTATGCATGCACCCATCTAAACCTAGTCTTCTAAAAAATGTGACGCCTCAATTCAGCTTAAAACATAAATGAAAAAGAAACCCTGCAAGGTTAAAAGGAACCTATACATTGTCTGTTCCTTCGTGTAGTTCTCTATCTACCCACCTTAGATTACAGGCTACCAACTTGGCTAGCCAAGAACGTGTGTCAAGCGACCCGTCACAAGAAGATTAACAAAACATAGGTGGTTACATTCGTCAATCTACACACAAACTTAAATGACATGTGACTGATGGCAACTAGACCTCACACCACAGAATCTGGTGGACTGCTTGAACAACTCGCCTCGGACACACCGCCAGCACCAGCACCAGGAGTGTGAGACACAGCCGCCGATCTACTCACTGACACATGTGCCATAGACCCAGACACACCGCCAGCACCAGCACCAGGAGTGTGAGACACAGCCACCGATCTACTCACTGACACATGTGCCATAGACCCAGACACACCGCCAGCACTAGAAACAGGAGTGTGAGACACAGCCACCGATCTACTCACTGACACATGTGCCATAGACCCAGACACACCGCCAGCACTAGAAACAGGAGTGTGAGACACAGCCACAGCTGTGGTGACTGACACATGTGCCATAGACCCAGACACACCGCCAGCACCAGCACCAGGAGTGTGAGACACAGCCACCGATCTACACACTGACACATGTGCCATAGACCCAGACACACCGCCAGCACCAGCACCAGCACCAGGAGTGTGAGACACAGCCACCGATCTACACACTGACACATGAGCCCTAGACCCATACACACTTGCCGGACATGTCCCTGTACACTGACCAACAAATACCATGCCTGCACCTGACATTTGTGAGTGAACAGCAGCTGAGCCACTAGGACCACTGAAATGGTGAGCCACAGGGCTGTATGGGCCAGGAGGCAGGGTGGCTCTGGGAGCTGGGGACAGCTATACTGGAGCGACATTGGGGTGTTCAGGTCTCACTGGTGTGTGTCTCCGTTTCTTTGTGAAACGTAGGGGTACCCCGGACATTCCTGGACTGGTAAGTGGAGTGGCATCACCAGACACCAAAGGTGAATCATGTGCTTGTGGTGGTCTGCTCTCTGGGGACGTGCTGGACCCTGCCTGCCATTTGCTGTGGGCCTGCCTTCTGCCCTCTGCATCATGTGTAATGGGTGATGCAACAACAGTGTACTCCTTCCTCTGCTTTAGTGGTCCGTGGATGGGAGTAGAGGTATGGGGGGACTTGACCGCTGATACATGTATTGTATGTTCCTTAAACATCATCCTCAGTGCAGCCAGGGGTGAAATATGCCTGTCCTTGATGGTGCTCGTGTCCATAGGAGAACCCTTGGCCATGGGATGTGCCTTGGACGTCGGAGGTGTCCTGTCCCTGGAATGGCCCGATCCCTTTCCGGTGCTCTGTCCCTGGGTGCAGACATGTCCATTGTAGTGTCCCTCTCCTTTGAAGCTACCCTGCTCTTGGGAGGTGCCCTCACCTTGGTACTATCCTTGTGAGTGTCCCTGCTCTTGGGAGGTGGCCTTTCCTTGGTACTGTCCTTGTCCTTGGGAGTGTCCCTGCTCTTGGGAGGTGGCCTTTCCTTGGTACTGTCCTTGTCGCTGGGAGTCTCCCTGCTCTTGGGAGGTGGCCTTTCCTTGCTACTGTCCTTGTCCCTGGGAGTCTCCCTGCTCTTGGGAGGTGGCCTTTCCTTGCTACTGTCCTTGTCCCTGGGAGTCTCCCTGCTCTTGGGAGGTGGCCTTTCCTTGCTACTGTCCCTGTCCTTGGGAGTGTCCCTGCTCTTGGGAGATGGCCTTTCCTAGCTACTGTCCTTGTCCCTGGGAGTCTCCCTGCTCTTGGGAGGTGGCCTTGGCTTGGGAGTCACGTTGGTGGGGGATGGCTGTGTAGCATGGGAATCCATTTCCATACACACCCCTCCATGATCATGTCTGTCAACTCCAGTGTTGGACACGTCGTCTTCGGATAAAGAGATCACAGGCTCATGGGATGGTGTCTGTGCCCTCCTTGACCTGCCTTGCTGCCTGTGGCTGCTCCTAGTGTAATAACCAGAATAAGAGGCCTGGTCTAAAGACTCACTCTACCCTGTAACATCAAGTGGTGTGGATGGTTGTACAGAAGTAGCACCTTGTCTATGCGACTGTACAATGGCTGAGGACACAGTGTTTGCCAATGACTGAACTGTTCTGTGGAGACCAGCAACATCGCCATGCATCCCCTCCATGCATGTCACCACCTGCCCCAACTTCCTATTGTGGTCTTGGAATGCATTGATCATGTTGGTCTGCCCTACACACAGCTGTCGCAGCAGATCAACAGCCTCTGCACAAAGTGCACTTTGTGTCACTGGGGCAGGGGCGGCGGTTCCTGCACCGAAGGCAACTCTGCTCCCCCTCCTCTGGCGAGCACGAGCAGTACATGTTGCAGTGGGTGGAAGTGTGGGCCCTGTGTGCTGTGTCCCGACTGAAGGTGTCGATTGCCCACTCCCTGTCTGTGCCAACGGTGCGGACTCACCAACACTTTCTGAGGATGAGGGCGATGGTGTTTCCATATGCGAGTCCTCAGGAACAGTCCTGTCCCCCTCTCCGGGGCTGCCCTCTTCAGTGTCAGTCTGCGTGTGTGTGACCTCTGATTCAGATGCATTGCCACCACTCATCTCCGTCGTCTGCGGGTCAGTGCCCTCTGCCAAAGCTGAAATAGAGAGAAACGCGGTGTGAGTAAGTGCCACACACACGTACTGAAGGACAACAGATCTAGGATTGAATTACATACATTGTACATGTAGCACACATCCTGCACACGTCCCACCCCTACTATCTGCACACATGTCATGCCATGGGACCACAGACCTCAACGGCATGTCCTGGAACCCTCAACTACCAAGCAAGTGGGCTGTCCACCTGGCGGACATGGATGCCAACGCCTACTCCGCTAATGGCACCAGCATGGTATTTCTGCTAAACATACGCACCACGGAAGCCACTACTGTGTCCGAGCAGCAATACATGCATTGCAGGCCCAAGTAACATACACATACAATCTGCTTACCGCTACTTTGCTGTGATTCCCCACCCAGCTGGGCGGACAGGTCAGGATGCGTCACAGCAATGATACGGTGCATAAGAGGGGTCATGGTGCGGCGGGCCAGACGTGTAGATCTTGGAATCATCCCCAGTGTCATCTCCGCCACATTCTTGCTAAGCCTGGAGATGTCGTCCCAGCGCTTGTGGCAGTGTGTGTGTCGTCTATTGAACCCCTCCACTGCCCGTACATCACGTGCTATCGTCCTCCACACGGCCTTGCGAACGTGCAGCTTTACCTGCCATGATGGGAGACAAGAGGGTAACGTAAGTGGACAGTATGACATGCACAAACATCGCAGCAACACGATTCAACATGCAGCCATGCTCAGCACTACACATGTACAGGTCCCACAGCACACCGGCAGGCCTGCAGAAGACAGGAGCCACCGAACACCTCATGACCAACAACATGTACACCACTGTACTTACCACCTGTCCGGGTGCACCGTAGAGCCGTTGGTAGTGGCTGAGCACACCGTCCACAAGGACATCCAGCTCCGCTGCGGTGAAGGGACGCGACCGGCTCTCTCGCACTCCCTCCATGTCAAGGTCCTGGACTGTGGCCCAACAGCAGCAGCAGGTCGAGGTGATGGTCACAGGCAGCAGCCGTAGGTCAGCTCAGCAGTAGCAGGTCGAGGTGATGGTCACAGGCAGCAGCCGTAGGTCAGCTCAGCAGCAGCAGGTCGAGGTGATGGTCACAGGCAGCAGCCGTAGGTCAGCTCAGCAGCAGCAGGTCGAGGTGATGGTCACAGGCAGCACTGGATCGAAGCAGTGAATGTGTGCTTCTGAAAGTCACACATATATAGGGACCAGAGCCCATGTCAGTGGCACACGTGGCCAGCTATTGGTTCCCCCTGGATGCCTCATTCGAAAAGGCCCAATGACAGGCCCTGGTGTGGCGGTGCACTGTTTCCACCATTGTCGATGGCGCATACGCGCCCCGCGTGACCCCTTCCCATTGACTGCCTGTGCATGTGCCGTCACGGACACACATCGGCAACCACAAGTGCGCACTTCCGCGACGGTTGCATCTTTTGCAACAATGTTCAATCAGTGGCGCCCCCATGGCGGTGCACGCCTTCCGCGGGGGAGGTGCAGGCCAACACATCCTTCTGATGTTGTCAATGGAGATGGCAGTTCATGACCCCCCTTACAGTCACGTTGCATCATCCACCGTACACCGTCCCTGGCAGGCATGTCACCAACCGCCGGGCCGGCCCGGTCAGCCACCGCCGTGCCGGCCCGGTATTGTAAATAGCGTTGTCCATTCCGTCTGTTTTCTCTGTTTCTTATGTGGAACTTTAGTGTGTTCCTAAAGTCATGATTCTACTTAGGAATTGTAATGCTGGCAGTTGGAGCTCTGCTTGTTTATTTCTGTGCTGCGAATGAACCTGACATGTACAAGTTCCACCTGCGTGATTCATCTATACAAGTTAACTACACCCGGTCACCCACCGCCGTGCCTGGCCCGGTGCACAACCGCCGGGCCGGCCCTGTCACCCACGGTGGGTGACCCGCCTGGCCCGGCGGTGGGTGACCGGCCTGGCACGGCGGTGGGTGACAGGGCCGGGACGGCGGTGGGTGACTGGCCTGGCCCGGCGGTGGGTGACCGGGCCGGGCCGGCATTGGGTGACAGGGCCGGGCCGGCGGTGGGTGACCGGCCTGGCCCGGCGGTGGGTGACCGGGCCAGGCCGGCGGTGGGTGACCGGCCTGGCCCAGCAGTGGGAGACAGTGCGGGGCCGGCGGTGGGTGACAGGGCCGGCGGTGGGTGACAGGGCCGGGCCGGCGGTGGGTGACCGGCCTGGCCCAGCGGTGGGTGACCGGGCCGGGCTGGCGGTGGGTGACAGGGCTGGGCCGGCGGTGGGTGACCGGCCTGGCCCGGCAGTGGGTGACAGGGCCGGGTTGGCGGTGGGTGACAGGGCCGGCGGTGGGTGACAGGGCCGGGCCGGCGGTGGGTGACCGGCCTGGCCCAGCGGTGGGTGACTGGGCTGGGCCCGTGGTGGGTGACAGGGCCGGGCCGGCGGTGGTTGACAGGGCCGGGCTGGCGGTGGGTGACCGGTCTGGCCCGGCGGTGGGTGACAGGGCCAGGCCGGCGGTGGGTGACCGGGCCGGGCCGGCAGTGGGTGACCGGCCTGGCGGTGGGTGACAGGGCCGGGCCGGCGGTTGGTGACCGGGCCGGGCCGGCGGTGGGTTACCGTCCTGGCCCGGCGGTGGGTGACTGGGCTGGTGTTGGGTGACAGGCCCGGGCCGGCGGTGGGTGACCGGCCTGGCCCGGCGGTGGGTGACAGGGCCGGGCCGGCGGTGGGTGACAGGGCTGGCGGTGGGTGACAGGGCCGGGCCGGCGGTGGGTGACCGGCCTGGCCCGGCGGTGGGTGACCGGGCCGGGCCGGCGGTGGGTGACAGGGCCGGGCCGGCGGTGGGTGACCGGGCCGGCCACAGACGGTGTATGGTTGATGATGCTACGTGACTGTAAGGGAGGGTCATGAACTGCCATCTCCATTGACATCATCAGAAGGATGTGTTGGCCGGCACCTCCCCCGCGTAAGGCGTGCGCAGCCATGGTGGCGCAACTGATTGAACATTGTTGCAAGAGAAGCATCCCTCCCGGAAGCTTGCACATGCGGTTGACGATGTGTGACCGTGACGGTCCGTGCACAGGCAGCCAATGGGAAGAGTGAACGCGGGGCGCGTATGCCCATTTGGAAATCGCGGAAGCTGTGCACCGCCATGGCGGCGCCAATGTTGTTATTATTTGGACCGCTGCACTGTGCTGTATAGTCTGCTCTTGCATTATGAGGGTTGTGACCGTGCTGGCAAAACTGCATATGTCATGCACTATGTCATGTGTGTTCATACTATGCCCATTGATGTGCACACAATGTGCTACACATGTGCATGTCGACGTGTTGACATCTTGTATTTCCCTACACACGTTTCAAATACTTCACATCTACCCAGTACATCAGGCCTGTCTCGCCACATTCTGAATCTGTTGTCAGTGTGTAGTTAATGTGTGCTAATAACAATGGTGGGGGTCCACATGCATTCTGTGTATGCGTATGTGTGTTGCCTGTTTGACCATGCATGTAATGGGCGGATGCTCACCATTGTCTGTGTTGTCATTGGTGCATGATGACATGGAGTGTGTGTAGCATTATTGTGTCGTGTTTGCACGTGCATGTGTGTCTGTGATGTGGCTTCTACAAAATTGGGTCCTAACATGTCTTCTTGGCAGTAATGTTGACATGAGACTAAGTTGCATTGTACAAGTTGACGCACTTCATGTTGCTAGTGGCAGCACATTGTTCATAGGGCACTCCGTATTGTCGTAACCTTCTGACATGTCACACATATGACTATTGTCCACGACATTTATCTTCTTGCTAGTGTTGCCTTACATGTGATGGAGTTGCACAGCCATGCGTTGTTTGTAAGTTGACTTATATCACGTCTACTCCCACACAGGAGGGCTCCAAATGTCCATCGCCCATACACTGTGCTGGAGGATATGGTTGACGAGGAGCTGATCAGGAAATTCCGGCTAGATCGACGTAGATTGATGGAGCTTGTTGCCCAATTGTCTCCTCATCTGCAGCCACGAAGGACGTATCCTGGTTCCATTACACCCACAGCTAAGGTGATGGCAGCACTACACTTTTTTGCTACTGGCACCTTTCAGTACACAGTTGGACATGCCGGCGGGATGTCACAGTCCATGTTCAGCATGGTACTTCGGGATGTTCTAAAAGCCATGATGCTGTACAAGGATTACTACATCCATTTCCCACGGCCGGCAGAGTTGGCAGCAGTCAAAGCAGACTTCTATGCACTGGGCCAGATACCACACGTAGTGGGTTCCATTGATGGCACACATATCGCTCTGATTCCACCTCGGGCACGTGAGCCGGTATATAGGAATAGGAAGCACTTTCATTCGCTGAACGTGAAGGTGGTGTGCCTGGCCGACAACATCATCTCCCATGTGTGTGCAAGATTCCCAGGCTCCGCACATGACTCCCACATCATGCGGAGCAGCATTGTCCCCCAACTGATGGCTAATCTGCGTCCAGGACACGCGTGGCTTGTTGGAGAGTATGCGGTGGGGACATTTGTGATTTCTGTGTGGCATGCGGTACCCACCAATTCTGGTTGTGATGATTGTGTCTGTCATCCCCCTACATAGGCGACTCGGCGTACCCAAACCGGCCCTGGCTTCTGAGTCCCATACGTAATCCTACTACAGCGGGTGAAATGCGCTACAATGATGCCCATGGAAGGACACGTAGAGTGGTGGAACGTACTTTTGGACTGCTAAAGTCCAGGTTTCGGTGCCTGGATAAGACCGGAGGGGCCCTGCCTTACTCACCAAGCAAAGTATGCAGGATCGTGATTGCCTGCTGCGTGCTCCACAACCTGGCAGTGCGCAATAACATTGAACTGATCTTGGACCCTGAAGACCAAGAAGTTCCTCGGCCTCCCATCCCACCCATGTCGACTGATGAGGATAGTGCTGAGGAGGAAGGTGTGGACCAGAGGCGTCAGCTCATTGATAGCTATTTCCCTTGAATGTGAGTGACTACCTCATGTGCCGGTTGACAATGCATTTTGTATGTTTGCTGGTGGTTTGTGGATGTGGTGTTCATCAGCTGCCTGTTCTGGTATGTTATGTTTGCATGTGTGTGTGTTTATTTCTCTGGACATGATGTGTGTCCTCTCATCCACTGATTTTGTGATGGGTGTGATTAGTGGAATTTTACACTGCTGTGTGTTGTGATGGTTGTGATTCACTTACTTGACGTGTGTTTGCTGTCTCTGATTTTCCCTAGGTCACTCCCACAGCGGCAGGATTCTGTACGACATGGTTCCCTGCACCTGGTCAGGTCTGTTTCTGAGACAATCATGTGAATAAACATGGAGTCAACACATCATTGAGTGTGTAAGTGAAATTTATTTACAGGTTGTGCATTGGTGCTGGTGGATATATACAAGTAAGTGTTGGGTGGGGGAGTGTGAGTTGAAGGTCATGGTAGATGAAATGTCCGTGCTGACACCACATTGCGTGATGTCCGGCTAGTCCAGCAGACCTGTGCCAATACTTGGCGTGGTGGGACAGGATAGTTTGCGGGTGGATGGCAGCCTCAGGCAGTGTTAGAGTCATTGTCGGCCCCTCTTCGAGGGTGTAGATGGAGCATCCCCACTGCTCTCCCCTCCATCCAGCCTCGGACGGCCCCTCCGTCTTGGAGGCGGTGCGGAGTCAGCTTGTGGGGCAGGTTGCTCAGGGGCCACATCCGTCTCCAGGGGCACAGGTGGCGGTGGCGGTGGCGGTGGTGTTGCTGACCGTGGCGGCTGGACACTTGGTTTAGGGGGGGTGTTGCATTCTAACCATACCCTCCACAGTGATGTGTGCTGGGCCACGAGATCCACTAATTGGCCAATGCGGCTGTCAATGGCCCGCAACACATTGGTGTTATCAACCATGCCCTGGTGTGCACGATCAGCATGCCCCTGCCCACGCTCATAGGAAGCCTGGACTCTGCCTAGGGCTTCCAGTGTCTCAGAGGCAGGATGGGGTGGGTGTCCTTCCCCAGCTCGCAGGTGTGAGGTACTCCTGCTTGGGGGATGTTGCCTCGGCTCTCTGCTTTCCCGTCCACTCTCCCTGCTTGCGTGGGATGTGGATGGCCCTGCGTCTAGCGGTGGGTCAGGCAGGGTGGCACAGGCAGGAGTGGTGGTAATGGTGGTGGTGGAGGTGGTGGTGGTGGTTCTACAGCTCACTGTGGCAGGTGTTGCAGGAGTGACACAGGCCACGGTTGTGGAGGCAGGGATTTCCCGTGTGCCAGATGGCCCTGGCAGTGTGCTTTGGGCTGGGCCCGCTTCCTCCTCCGCACCGGAGCTGGCTGTGGCATCGTCCCCAGAGAGTCCTGGATGTGGGTGAGGAGAATGTGGCGGCGGGTTGCTGGTTCCACCAGTCAAATTGCGATCACCTGTGGGGGAAAGGTTTTGATGATTAATACTTTTGACATGACATGTTTTGAATGGCATACATTACTTTTCAGTGACCTCTCTCACACACCCCACACACCTCTCACACACACTCGACCCACCACCACCCTCCCTGTGGACATGGGGGCCTGTTGGGAGTTGTAGTTCTGGTCTCTCACACACCCCACCCACCTCTCACACACACCCTGTGGACATGGGGGCCTGTTGGGAGTTGTAGTGCTGGTCTCTCACACACCCCACCCACCTCTCACACACACCCGACCCACCACCACCCTCCCTGTGGACATGGGGGCCTGTTGGGAGTTGTAGTGCTGGTCTCTCACACACCCCACCCACCTCTCACACACACCCGGTGGACATGGGGGCCTGTTGGGAGTTGTAGTGCTGGTCTCTCACACACCCCACCCACCTCTCACACACACCCGACCCACCACCACTCTCCCTGTGGACATGGGGGCCTGTTGGGAGTTGTAGTGCTGGTCTCTCACACACCCCACACCCCACCACCCTCCCTGTGGACATGGGGGCCTGTTGGGAGTTGTAGTGCTGGTCTCTCACACACCCCACCCACCTCTCACACACACCCGACTCACCACCACCCTCCCTGTGGGCATGGGGGCCTGTTGGGAGTTGTAGTGCTGGTCTCTCAAACACCCCACACCCCACCACCCTCCCTGTGGACATGGGGGCCTGTTGGGAGTTGTAGTTCTGGTCTCTCACACATCCCACCCACCTCTCACACACACCCTGTGGACATGGGGGCCTGTTGGGAGTTGTAGTGCTGGTCTCTCACACACCCCACCCACCTCTCACACACACCCGACCCACCACCACCCTCCCTGTGGACATGGGGGCCTGTTGGGAGTTGTAGTGCTGGTCTCTCACACACCCCACCCACCTCTCACACACACCCGGTGGACATGGGGGCCTGTTGGGAGTTGTAGTGCTGGTCTCTCACACACCCCACCCACCTCTCACACACACCCGACCCACCACCACTCTCCCTGTGGACATGGGGGCCTGTTGGGAGTTGTAGTGCTGGTCTCTCACACACCCCACACCCCACCACCCTCCCTGTGGACATGGGGGCCTGTTGGGAGTTGTAGTGCTGGTCTCTCACACACCCCACCCACCTCTCACACACACCCGACTCACCACCACCCTCCCTGTGGGCATGGGGGCCTGTTGGGAGTTGTAGTGCTGGTCTCTCACACACCCCACCCACCTCTCACACACACCCTGTGGACATGGAGGCCTGTTGGGAGTTGTAGTGCTGGTCTCTCACACACCCCACCCACCTCTCACACACACCCGACCCACCACCACCCTCCCTGTGGACATGGGGGCCTGTTGGGAGTTGTAGTGCTGGTCTCTCACACACCCCACCACCCTCCCTGTGGACATGGGGGCCTGTTGGGAGTTGTAGTGCTGGTCTCTCACACACCCCACCCACCTCTCACACACACCCTGTGGACATGGGGGCCTGTTGGGAGTTGTAGTGCTGGTCTCTCACACACCCCACCCACCTCTCACACACACCCGACACACCACCACCCTCCCTGTGGACATGGGGGCCTGTTGGGAGTTGTAGTGCTGGTCTCTCACCCACCCCACACCCCACCACCCTCCCTGTGGACATGGGGGCCTGTTGGGAGTTGTAGTGCTGGTCTCTCACACACCCCACACCCCACCACCCTCCCTGTGGACATGGGGGCCTGTTGGGAGTTGTAGTGCTGGTCTCTCACACACCCCACCCACCTCTCACACACACCCTGTGGACATGGGGGCCTGTTGGGAGTTATAGTGCTGGTCTCTCACACACCCCACACCCCACCACCCTCCCTGTGGACATGGGGGCCTGTTGGGAGTTGTAGTGCTGGTCTCTCACACACCCCACCCACCTCTCACACACCCCCGACTCACCACCACCCTCCCTGTGGACATGGGGGCCTGTTGGGAGTTGTAGTGCTGGTCTCTCACACACCCCACACCCCACCACCCTCCCTGTGGACATGGGAGCCTGTTGGGAGTTGTAGTGCTGGTCTCTCACACACCCCACCCACCTCTCACACACACCCTGTGGACATGGGGGCCTGGTGGGAGTTGTAGTGCTGGTCTCTCACACACCCCACACCCCACCACCTTCCCTGTGGACATGGGGCCTGTTGGGAGTTGTAGTGCTGGTCTCTCACACACCCCACCCACCTCTCACGCACACCCTGTGGACATGAGGGCCTGTTGGGAGTTGTAGTGCTGGTCTCTCACACACCCCACACCCCACCACCCTCCCTGTGGACATGGGGCCCTGTTGGGAGTTGTAGTGCTGGTCTCTCACACACCCCACCCACCTCTCACACACACCCGACCCACCACCACCCTCCCTGTGGACATGGGGGCCTGTTGGGAATTGTAGTGCTGATCTCTCACACACCCCACACCCCACCACCCTCCCTGTGGACATGGGGGCCTGTTGGGAGTTGTAGTGCTGGTCTCTCACACACCCCACCCACCTCTCACGCACACCCTGTGGACATGAGGGCCTGTTGGGAGTTGTAGTGCTGGTCTCTCACACACCCCACACCCCACCACCCTCCCTGTGGACATGGGGGCCTGTTGGGAGTTGTAGTGCTGGTCTCTCACACACCCCACCCACCTCTCACACACACCCTGTGGACTTGGGGGCCTGTTGGGAGTTGTAGTGCTGGTCTCTCACACACCCCACCCACCTCTCACACACACCCGACCCACCACCACCCTCCCTGTGGACATGGGGGCCTGTTGGGAGTTGTAGTGCTGGTCTCTCACACACCCCACCCACCTCTCACACATACCCTGTGGACATGGGGGCCTGTTGGGAGTTGTAGTGCTGGTCTCTCACACACCCCACACCCCACCACCCTCCCTGTGGACATGGGGGCCTGTTGGGAGTTGTAGTGCTGGTCTCTCACACACCCCACAACCCACCACCCTCCCTGTGGACATGGGGGCCTGTTGGGAGTTGTAGTGCTGGTCTCTCACACACCCCACCCACCTCTCACACACACCCTGTGGACATGGGGGCCTGTTGGGAGTTATAGTGCTGGTCTCTCACACACCCCACACCCCACCACCCTCCCTGTGGACATGGGGGCCTGTTGGGAGTTGTAGTGCTGGTCTCTCACACACCCCACCCACCTCTCACACCCCCCTGACTCACCACCACCCTCCCTGTGGACATGGGGGCCTGTTGGGAGTTGTAATGCTGGTCTCTCACACACCCCACACCCCACCACCCTCCCTGTGGACATGGGGGCCTGGTGGGAGTTGTAGTGCTGGTCTCTCACACACCCCACACCCCACCACCTTCCCTGTGGACATGGGGCCTGTTGGGAGTTGTAGTGCTGGTCTCTCACACACCCCACCCACCTCTCACGCACACCCTGTGGACATGAGGGCCTGTTGGGAGTTGTAGTGCTGGTCTCTCACACACCCCACACCCCACCACCCTCCCTGTGGACATGGGGCCCTGGTGGGAGTTGTAGTGCTGGTCTCTCACACACCCCACCCACCTCTCACACATACCCTGTGGACATGGGGGCCTGTTGGGAGTTGTAGTGCTGGTCTCTCACACACCCCACCCACCTCTCACACACACCCGACCCACCACCACCCTCCCTGTGGACATGGGGGCCTGTTGGGAGTTGTAGTGCTGGTCTCTCACACACCCCACCCACCTCTCACACACACCCTGTGGACATGGGGGCCTGTTGGGAGTTGTAGTGCTGGTCTCTCGCACACCCCACCCACCTCTCACACACACCCCACACCCCACCACCCTCCCTGTGGACATGGGAGCCTGTTGGGAGTTGTAGTGCTGGTCTCTCACACACCCCACCCACCTCTCACACACACCCTGTGGACATGGGGGCCTGGTGGGAGTTGTAGTGCTGGTCTCTCACACACCCCACACCCCACCACCTTCCCTGTGGACATGGGGCCTGTTGGGAGTTGTAGTGCTGGTCTCTCACACACCCCACCCACCTCTCACGCACACCCTGTGGACATGAGGGCCTGTTGGGAGTTGTAGTGCTGGTCTCTCACACACCCCACACCCCACCACCCTCCCTGTGGACATGGGGCCCTGTTGGGAGTTGTAGTGCTGGTCTCTCACACACCCCACCCACCTCTCACACACACCCGACCCACCACCACCCTCCCTGTGGACATGGGGGCCTGTTGGGAATTGTAGTGCTGATCTCTCACACACCCCACACCCCACCACCCTCCCTGTGGACATGGGGGCCTGTTGGGAGTTGTAGTGCTGGTCTCTCACACACCCCACCCACCTCTCACACACACCCTGTGGACTTGGGGGCCTGTTGGGAGTTGTAGTGCTGGTCTCTCACACACCCCACCCACCTCTCACACACACCCGACCCACCACCACCCTCCCTGTGGACATGGGGGCCTGTTGGGAGTTGTAGTGCTGGTCTCTCACACACCCCACCCACCTCTCACACATACCCTGTGGACATGGGGGCCTGTTGGGAGTTGTAGTGCTGGTCTCTCACACACCCCACACCCCACCACCCTCCCTGTGGACATGGGGGCCTGTTGGGAGTTGTAGTGCTGGTCTCTCACACACCCCACAACCCACCACCCTCCCTGTGGACATGGGGGCCTGTTGGGAGTTGTAGTGCTGGTCTCTCACACACCCCACCCACCTCTCACACACACCCTGTGGACATGGGGGCCTGTTGGGAGTTATAGTGCTGGTCTCTCACACACCCCACACCCCACCACCCTCCCTGTGGACATGGGGGCCTGTTGGGAGTTGTAGTGCTGGTCTCTCACACACCCCACCCACCTCTCACACCCCCTGACTCACCACCACCCTCCCTGTGGACATGGGGGCCTGTTGGGAGTTGTAGTGCTGGTCTCTCACACACCCCACCCACCTCTCACACCCCCCTGACTCACCACCACCCTCCCTGTGGACATGGGGGCCTGTTGGGAGTTATAGTGCTGGTCTCTCACACACCCCACACCCCACCACCCTCCCTGTGGACATGGGGGCCTGGTGGGAGTTGTAGTGCTGGTCTCTCACACACCCCACACCCCACCACCTTCCCTGTGGACATGGGGCCTGTTGGGAGTTGTAGTGCTGGTCTCTCACACACCCCACCCACCTCTCACGCACACCCTGTGGACATGAGGGCCTGTTGGGAGTTGTAGTGCTGGTCTCTCACACACCCCACACCCCACCACCCTCCCTGTGGACATGGGGCCCTGGTGGGAGTTATAGTGCTGGTCTCTCACACACCCCACCCACCTCTCACACACACCCTGTGGACATGGGGGCCTGTTGGGAGTTGTAGTGCTGGTCTCTCACACACCCCAGCCACCTCTCACACACACCCGACCCACCACCACCCTCCCTGTGGACATGGGGGCCTGTTGGGAGTTGTAGTGCTGATCTCTCACACACCCCACACCCCACCACCCTCCCTGTGGACATGGGGGCCTGTTGGGAGTTGTAGTGCTGGTCTCTCACACACCCCACCCACCTCTCACACACACCCTGTGGACATGGGGGCCTGTTGGGAGTTGTAGTGCTGCTCTCTCACACACCCCACCCACCTCTCACACACACCCGGTGGACATGGGGGCCTGTTGGGAGTTGTAGTGCTGGTCTCTCACACACCCCACCCACCTCTCACACACACCCGACTCACCACCACCCTCCCTGTGGACATGGGGGCCTGTTGGGAGTTGTAGTGCTGGTCTCTCACACACCCCACACCCCACCACCCTCCTGGTGGACATGGGGGCCTGGTGGGAGTTGTAGTGCTGGTCTCTCACACACCCCACACCCCACACCCCACCACCTTCCCTGTGGACATGGGGCCTGTTGGGAGTTGTAGTGCTGGTCTCTCACACACCCCACCCACCTCTCACGCACACCCTGTGGACATTAGGGCCTGTTGGGAGTTGTAGTGCTGGTCTCTCACACACCCCACACCCCACCACCCTCCCTGTGGACATGGGGCCCTGGTGGGAGTTGTAGTGCTGGTCTCTCACACACCCCACCCACCTCTCACACACACCCTGTGGACATAGGGGCCTGTTGGGAGTTGTAGTGCTGGTCTCTCACACACCCCACCCACCTCTCACACACACCCGACCCACCACCACCCTCCCTGTGGACATGGGGGCCTGTTGGGAGTTGTAGTGCTGATCTCTCACACACCCCACACCCCACCACCCTCCCTGTGGACATGGGGGCCTGTTGGGAGTTGTAGTGCTGGTCTCTCACACACCCCACCCACCTCTCACACACACCCTGTGGACATGGGGGCCTGTTGGGAGTTGTAGTGCTGGTCTCTCACACACCCCACCCACCTCTCACACACACCCGGTGGACATGGGGGCCTGTTGGGAGTTGTAGTGCTGGTCTCTCACACACCCCACCCACCTCTCACACACACCCGACCCACCACCACCCTCCCTGTGGACATGGGGGCCTGTTGGGAGTTGTAGTGCTGGTCTCTCACACACCCCACACCCCACCACCCTCCCTGTGGACATGGGGGCCTGTTGGAAGTTGTAGTGCTGGTCTCTCACACACCCCACCCACCTCTCACACACACCCTGTGGACATGGGGGCCTGTTGGGAGTTGTAGTGCTGGTCTCTCACACACCCCACCCACCTCTAACACACACCCGACTCACCACCACCCTCCCTGTGGGCATGGGGGCCTGTTGGGAGTTGTAGTGCTGGTCTCTCACACACCCCACCCACCTCTCACACACACCCTGTGGACATGGAGGCCTGTTGGGAGTTGTAGTGCTGGTCTCTCACACACCCCACCCACCTCTCACACACACCCGACCCACTACCACCCTCCCTGTGGACATGGGGGCCTGTTGGGAGTTGTAGTGCTGGTCTCTCACACACCCCACCACCCTCCCTGTGGACATGGGGGCCTGTTGGGAGTTGTAGTGCTGGTCTCTCACACACCCCACCCACCTCTCACACACACCCTGTGGACATGGGGGCCTGTTGGGAGTTGTAGTGCTGGTCTCTCACACACCCCACCCACCTCTCACACACACCCGACACACCACCACCCTCCCTGTGGACATGGGGGCCTGTTGGGAGTTGTAGTGCTGGTCTCTCACCCACCCCACACCACACCACCCTCCCTGTGGACATGGGGGTCTGTTGGGAGTTGTAGTGCTGGTCTCTCACACACCCCACACCCCACCACCCTCCCTGTGGACATGGGGGCCTGTTGGGAGTTGTAGTGCTGGTCTCTCACACACCCCACACACCTCTCACACACACCCTGTGGACATGGGGGCCTGTTGGGAGTTATAGTGCTGGTCTCTCACACACCCCACACCCCACCACCCTCCCTGTGGACATGGGGGCCTGTTGGGAGTTGTAGTGCTGATCTCTCACACACCCCACACCCCACCACCCTCCCTGTGGACATGGGGGCCTGTTGGGAGTTGTAGTGCTGGTCTCTCACACACCCCACCCACCTCTCACACACACCCTGTGGACATGGGGGCCTGTTGGGAGTTGTAGTGCTGGTCTCTCACACACCCCACCCACCTCTCACACACACCTGGTGGACATGGGGGCCTGTTGGGAGTTGTAGTGCTGGTCTCTCACACACCCCACCCACCTCTCACACACACCCGACCCACCACCACCCTCCCTGTGGACATGGGGGCCTGTTGGGAGTTGTAGTGCTGGTCTCTCACACACCCCACACCCCACCACCCTCCCTGTGGACATGGGGGCCTGTTGGAAGTTGTAGTGCTGGTCTCTCACACACCCCACCCACCTCTCACACACACCCTGTGGACATGGGGGCCTGTTGTGAGTTGTAGTGCTGGTCTCTCACACACCCCACCCACCTCTCACACACACCCGACTCACCACCACCCTCCCTGTGGGCATGGGGGCCTGTTGGGAGTTGTAGTGCTGGTCTCTCACACACCCCACCCACCTCTCACACACACCCTGTGGACATGGAGGCCTGTTGGGAGTTGTAGTGCTGGTCTCTCACACACCCCACCCACCTCTCACACACACCCGACCCACTACCACCCTCCCTGTGGACATGGGGGCCTGTTGGGAGTTGTAGTGCTGGTCTCTCACACACCCCACCACCCTCCCTGTGGACATGGGGGCCTGTTGGGAGTTGTAGTGCTGGTCTCTCACACACCCCACCCACCTCTCACACACACCCTGTGGACATGGGGGCCTGTTGGGAGTTGTAGTGCTGGTCTCTCACACACCCCACCCACCTCTCACACACACCCGACACACCACCACCCTCCCTGTGGACATGGGGGCCTGTTGGGAGTTGTAGTGCTGGTCTCTCACCCACCCCACACCACACCACCCTCCCTGTGGACATGGGGGTCTGTTGGGAGTTGTAGTGCTGGTCTCTCACACACCCCACACCCCACCACCCTCCCTGTGGACATGGGGGCCTGTTGGGAGTTGTAGTGCTGGTCTCTCACACACCCCACCCACCTCTCACACACACCCTGTGGACATGGGGGCCTGTTGGGAGTTATAGTGCTGGTCTCTCACACACCCCACACCCCACCACCCTCCCTGTGGACATGGGGGCCTGTTGGGAGTTGTAGTGCTGGTCTCTCACACACCCCACCCACCTCTCACACACCCCCGACTCACCACCACCCTCCCTGTGGACATGGGGGCCTGTTGGGAGTTGTAGTGCTGGTCTCTCACACACCCCACACCCCACCACCCTCCCTGTGGACATGGGAGCCTGTTGGGAGTTGTAGTGCTGGTCTCTCACACACCCCACCCACCTCTCACACACACCCTGTGGACATGGGGGCCTGGTGGGAGTTGTAGTGCTGGTCTCTCACACACCCCACACCCCACCACCTTCCCTGTGGACATGGGGCCTGTTGGGAGTTGTAGTGCTGGTCTCTCACACACCCCACCCACCTCTCACGCACACCCTGTGGACATGAGGGCCTGTTGGGAGTTGTAGTGCTGGTCTCTCACACACCCCACACCCCACCACCCTCCCTGTGGACATGGGGCCCTGTTGGGAGTTGTAGTGCTGGTCTCTCACACACCCCACCCACCTCTCACACACACCCGACTACCACCAGCCTCCCTGTGGACATGGGGGCCTGTTGGGAGTTGTATTGCTGATCTCTCACACACCCCACACCCCACCACCCTCCCTGTGGACATGGGGGCCTGTTGGGAGTTGTAGTGCTGGTCTCTCACACACCCCACCCACCTCTCACACACACCCTGTGGACTTGGGGGCCTGTTGGGAGTTGTGGTGCTGGTCTCTCACACACCCCACCCACCTCTCACACACACCCGACACACCACCACCCTCCCTGTGGACATGGGGGCCTGTTGGGAGTTGTAGTGCTGGTCTCTCACACACCCCACCCACCTCTCACACACACCCTGTGGACATGGGGGCCTGTTGGGAGTTGTAGTGCTGGTCTCTCACACAGCCCACACCCCACCACCCTCCCAGTGGACATGGGGGCCTGTACGGAGTTGTAGTGCTGGTCTCTCACACACCCCACACCCCACCACCCTCCCTGTGGACATGGGGGCCTGTTGGGAGTTGTAGTGCTGGTCTCTCACACACCCCACCCACCTCTCACACACACCCTGTGGACATGGGGGCCTGTTGGGAGTTATAGTGCTGGTCTCTCACACACCCCACACCCCACCACCCTCACTGTGGACATGGGGGCCTGTTGGGAGTTGTAGTGCTGGTCTCTCACACACCCCACCCACCTCTCACACACCCCCGACTCACCACCACCCTCCCTGTGGACATGGGAGCCTGTTGGGAGTTGTAGTGATGGTCTCTCACACACCCCACCCACCTCTCACACACACCCTGTGGACATGGGGGCCTGGTGGGAGTTGTAGTGCTGGTCTCTCACAGACCCCACACCCCACCACCTTCCCTGTGGACATGGGGCCTGTTGGGAGTTGTAGTGCTGGTCTCTCACACACCCCACCCACCTCTCACGCACACCCTGTGGACATGAGGGCCTGTTGGGAGTTGTAGTGCTGGTTTCTCACACACCCCACACCCCACCACCCTCCCTGTGGACATGGGGCCCTGTTGGGAGTTGTAGTGCTGGTCTCTCACACACCCCACCCACCTCTCACACACACCCGACCCACCACCACCCTCCCTGTGGACATGGGGGCCTGTTGGGAGTTGTAGTGCTGATCTCTCACACACCCCACACCCCACCACCCTCCCTGTGGACATGGGGGCCTGTTGGGAGTTGTAGTGCTGGTCTCTCACACACCCCACCCACCTCTCACACACACCCTGTGGACTTGGGGGCCTGTTGGGAGTTGTAGTGCTGGTCTCTCACACACCCCACCCACCTCTCACACACACCCGACCCACCACCACCCTCCCTGTGGACATGGGGGCCTGTTGGGAGTTGTAGTGCTGGTCTCTCACACACCCCACCCACCTCTCACACACACCCTGTGGACATGGGGGCCTGTTGGGAGTTGTAGTGCTGGTCTCTCACACACCCCACCCACCTCTCACACACGCCCGACTCACCACAACCTTCCCTGTGGACATGGGGGCCTGTTGGGAGTTGTAGTGCTGGTCTCTCACACAGCCCACACCCCACCACCCTCCCAGTGGACATGGGGGCCTGTACGGAGTTGTAGTGCTGGTCTCTCACACACCCCACACCCCACCACCCTCCCTGTGGACATGGGGGCCTGTTGGGAGTTGTAGTGCTGGTCTCTCACACACCCCACCCACCTCTCACACACACCCTGTGGACATGGGGGCCTGTTGGGAGTTATAGTGCTGGTCTCTCACACACCCCACACCCCACCACCCTCACTGTGGACATGGGGGCCTGTTGGGAGTTGTAGTGCTGGTCTCTCACACACCCCACCCACCTCTCACACACCCCCGACTCACCACCACCCTCCCTGTGGACATGAGGGCCTGTTGGGAGTTGTAGTGCTGGTCTCTCACACACCCCAGACCCCACCACCCTCCCTGTGGTCATGGGAGCCTGTTGGGAGTTGTAGTGATGGTCTCTCACACACCCCACCCACCTCTCACACACACCCTGTGGACATGGGGGCCTGGTGGGAGTTGTAGTGCTGGTCTCTCACAGACCCCACACCCCACCACCTTCCCTGTGGACATGGGGCCTGTTGGGAGTTGTAGTGCTGGTCTCTCACACACCCCACCCACCTCTCACGCACACCCTGTGGACATGAGGGCCTGTTGGGAGTTGTAGTGCTGGTCTCTCACACACCCCACACCCCACCACCCTCCCTGTGGACATGGGGCCCTGTTGGGAGTTGTAGTGCTGGTCTCTCACACACCCCACCCACCTCTCACACACACCCGACCCACCACCACCCTCCCTGTGGACATGGGGGCCTGTTGGGAGTTGTAGTGCTGATCTCTCACACACCCCACACCCCACCACCCTCCCTGTGGACATGGGGGCCTGTTGGGAGTTGTAGTGCTGGTCTCTCACACACCCCACCCACCTCTCACACACACCCTGTGGACTTGGGGGCCTGTTGGGAGTTGTAGTGCTGGTCTCTCACACACCCCACCCACCTCTCACACACACCCGACCCACCACCACCCTCCCTGTGGACATGGGGGCCTGTTGGGAGTTGTAGTGCTGGTCTCTCACACACCCCACCCACCTCTCACACACACCCTGTGGACATGGGGGCCTGTTGGGAGTTGTAGTGCTGGTCTCTCACACACCCCACCCACCTCTCACACACGCCCGACTCACCACAACCTTCCCTGTGGACATGGGGGCCTGTTGGGAGTTGTAGTGCTGGTCTCTCACACACCCCACACCCCACCACCCTCCCTGTGGACATGGGGGCCTGTTGGGAGTTGTAGTGCTGGTCTCTCACACACCCCACACCCACCACGCTCCCTGTGGACATGGGGGCCTGTTGGGAGTTGTAGTGCTGGTCTCTCACACACCCCACCCACTTCTCACACACACCCTGTGGACATGGGGGCCTGTTGGGAGTTGTAGTGCTGGTCTCCCGCACACCCCATCCACCTCTCACACACACCCGACCCACCACCACCCTCCCTGTGGACATGGGGGCCTGTTGGGAGTTGTAGTGCTGGTCTCTCACACAACCCACACCCCACCACCCTACCTGTGGACACGGGGGCCTGTTGGGAGTTGTAGTGCTGGTCTCTCACACACCCCACACCCCACCACCCTCCCTGTGGACATGGGGGCCTGTTGGGAGTTGTAGTGCTGGTCTCCCACACACCCCACCCACCTCTCACACACACACTGTGGACATGGGGACCTGTTGGGAGTTGTAGTGCTGGTCTCTAACACACCCCACACCCCACCACCCTCCCTGTGGACATGGGGGCCTGTTGGGAGTTGTAGTGCTGGTCTCTCACACACCCCACCCACCTCTCACACACACCCAACCCACCACCACCCTCCCTGTGGACATGGGGGCCTGTTGGGAGTTGTAGTGCTGGTCTCTAACACACCCCACACCCTACCACCCTCACTGTGGACATGGGAGCCTGTTGGGAGTTGTAGTGCTGGTCTCTCACACACCCCACCCACCTCTCACACACACCCTGTGGACATGGGGGCCTGTTGGGAGTTGTAGTGCTGGTCTCTCACACACCCCACACCCCACCACCCTCCCTGTGGACATGGGGGCCTGTTGGGAGTTGTAGTGCTGGTCTCTCACACACCCCACCCACCTCTCACACACACCCTGTGGACATGGGGGCCTGTTGGGAGTTGTAGTGCTGGTCTCTCACACACCCCACCCACCTCTCACACACACCCTGTGGACATGGGGGCCTGTTGGGAGTTGTAGTGCTGGTCTCTCACACACCCCAGACCCCACCACCCTCCCTGTGGTCATGGGAGCCTGTTGGGAGTTGTAGTGATGGTCTCTCACACACCCCACCCACCTCTCACACACACCCTGTGGACATGGGGGCCTGGTGGGAGTTGTAGTGCTGGTCTCTCACAGACCCCACACCCCACCACCTTCCCTGTGGACATGGGGCCTGTTGGGAGTTGTAGTGCTGGTCTCTCACACACCCCACCCACCTCTCACGCACACCCTGTGGACATGAGGGCCTGTTGGGAGTTGTAGTGCTGGTCTCTCACACACCCCACACCCCACCACCCTCCCTGTGGACATGGGGCCCTGTTGGGAGTTGTAGTGCTGGTCTCTCACACACCCCACCCACCTCTCACACACACCCGACCCACCACCACCCTCCCTGTGGACATGGGGGCCTGTTGGGAGTTGTAGTGCTGATCTCTCACACACCCCACACCCCACCACCCTCCCTGTGGACATGGGGGCCTGTTGGGAGTTGTAGTGCTGGTCTCTCACACACCCCACCCACCTCTCACACACACCCTGTGGACTTGGGGGCCTGTTGGGAGTTGTAGTGCTGGTCTCTCACACACCCCACCCACCTCTCACACACACCCGACCCACCACCACCCTCCCTGTGGACATGGGGGCCTGTTGGGAGTTGTAGTGCTGGTCTCTCACACACCCCACCCACCTCTCACACACACCCTGTGGACATGGGGGCCTGTTGGGAGTTGTAGTGCTGGTCTCTCACACACCCCACCCACCTCTCACACACGCCCGACTCACCACAACCTTCCCTGTGGACATGGGGGCCTGTTGGGAGTTGTAGTGCTGGTCTCTCACACACCCCACACCCCACCACCCTCCCTGTGGACATGGGGGCCTGTTGGGAGTTGTAGTGCTGGTCTCTCACACACCCCACACCCACCACGCTCCCTGTGGACATGGGGGCCTGTTGGGAGTTGTAGTGCTGGTCTCTCACACACCCCACCCACTTCTCACACACACCCTGTGGACATGGGGGCCTGTTGGGAGTTGTAGTGCTGGTCTCCCGCACACCCCATCCACCTCTCACACACACCCGACCCACCACCACCCTCCCTGTGGACATGGGGGCCTGTTGGGAGTTGTAGTGCTGGTCTCTCACACAACCCACACCCCACCACCCTACCTGTGGACACGGGGGCCTGTTGGGAGTTGTAGTGCTGGTCTCTCACACACCCCACACCCCACCACCCTCCCTGTGGACATGGGGGCCTGTTGGGAGTTGTAGTGCTGGTCTCCCACACACCCCACCCACCTCTCACACACACACTGTGGACATGGGGACCTGTTGGGAGTTGTAGTGCTGGTCTCTAACACACCCCACACCCCACCACCCTCCCTGTGGACATGGGGGCCTGTTGGGAGTTGTAGTGCTGGTCTCTCACACACCCCACCCACCTCTCACACACACCCAACCCACCACCACCCTCCCTGTGGACATGGGGGCCTGTTGGGAGTTGTAGTGCTGGTCTCTAACACACCCCACACCCTACCACCCTCACTGTGGACATGGGAGCCTGTTGGGAGTTGTAGTGCTGGTCTCTCACACACCCCACCCACCTCTCACACACACCCTGTGGACATGGGGGCCTGTTGGGAGTTGTAGTGCTGGTCTCTCACACACCCCACACCCCACCACCCTCCCTGTGGACATGGGGGCCTGTTGGGAGTTGTAGTGCTGGTCTCTCACACACCCCACCCACCTCTCACACACACCCTGTGGACATGGGGGCCTGTTGGGAGTTGTAGTGCTGGTCTCTCACACACACCACCCACCTCTCACACATACCCGACTCACCACCACCCTCCCTTTGGGCATGGGGGCCTGTTGGGAGTTGTAGTGCTGGTCTCTCACACACCCCACCCACCTCTCACACACACCCTGTGGACATGTAGGCCTGTTGTAGTGCTGGTCTCTCACACACCCCACCCACCTCTCACACACACCCGACCCACAACCACCCTCCCTGTGGACATGGGGGCCTGTTGGGAGTTGTAGTGCTGGTCTCTCACACACCCCACCACCCTCCCTGTGGACATGGGGGCCTGTTGGGAGTTGTAGTGCTGGTCTCTCACACACCCCACCCACCTCTCACACACACCCTGTGGACATGGGGGCCTGTTGGGAGTTGTAGTGCTGGTCTCTCACACACCCCACACACCTCTCACACACACCCGACACACCACCACCCTCCCTGTGGACATGGGGGCCTGTTGGGAGTTGTAGTGCTGGTCTCTCACCCACCCCACACCCCACCACCCTCCCTGTGGACATGGGGGCCTGTTGGGAGTTGTAGTGCTGGTCTCTCACACACCCCACACCCCACCACCCTCCCTGTGGACATGGGGGCCTGTTGGGAGTTGTAGTGCTGGTCTCTCACACACCCCACCCACCTCTCACACACACCCTGTGGACATGGGGGCCTGTTGGGAGTTATAGTGCTGGTCTCTCACACACCCCACACCCCACCACCCTCCCTGTGGACATGGGGGCCTGTTTGGAGTTGTAGTGCTGGTCTCTCACACACCCCACCCACCTCTCACACACCCCCGACCCACCACCACCCTCCCTGTGGACATGGGGGCCTGTTGGGAGTTGTAGTGCTGGTCTCTCACACACCCCACACCCCACCACCCTCCCTGTGGACATGGGGGCCTGTTGGGAGTTGTAGTGCTGGTCTCTCACACACCCCACCCACCTCTCACACACACTCTGTGGACATGGGGGCCTGGTGGGAGTTGTAGTGCTGGTCTCTCACACACCCCACACCCCACCACCTTCCCTGTGGACATGGGGCCTGTTGGGAGTTGTAGTGCTGGTCTCTCACACACCCCACCCACCTCTCACGCACACCCTGTGGACATGAGGGCCTGTTGGGAGTTGTAGTGCTGGTCTCTCACACACCCCACACCCCACCACCCTCCCTGTGGACATGGGGCCCTGTTGGGAGTTGTAGTGCTGGTCTCTCACACACCCCACCCACCTCTCACACACACCCGACCCACCACCACCCTCCCTGTGGACATGGGGGCCTGTTGGGAGTTGTAGTGCTGATCTCTCACACACCCCACACCCCACCACCCTCCCTGTGGACATGGGGGCCTGTTGGGAGTTGTAGTGCTGGTCTCTCACACACCCCACCCACCTCTCACACACACCCTGTGGACTTGGGGGCCTGTTGGGAGTTGTAGTGCTGGTCTCTCACACACCCCACCCACCTCTAACACACACCCGACTCACCACCACCCTCCCTGTGGACATGGGGGCCTGTTGGGAGTTGTAGTGCTGGTCTCTCACACACCCCACCCACCTCTCACACACACCCTGTGGACATGGGGGCCTGTTGGGAGTTGTAGTGCTGGTCTTTCACACACCCCACCCACCTCTCACACACGCCCGACCCACCACAACCCTCCCTGTGGACATGGGGGCCTGTTGGGAGTTGTAGTGCTGGTCTCTCACACACCCCACACCCCACCACCCTCCCTGTGGACATGGGGGCCTGTTGGGAGTTGTAGTGCTGGTCTCTCACACACCCCACACCCCACCACGCTCCCTGTGGACATGGGGGCCTGTTGGGAGTTGTAGTGCTGGTCTCTCACACACCCCACCCACCTCTCACACACACCCTGTGGACATGGGGGCCTGTTGGGAGTTGTAGTGCTGGTCTCCCACACACCCTACCCACCTCTCACACACACCCGACCAACCACCACCCTCCCTGTGGACATGGGGGCCTGTTGGGAGTTGTAGTGCTGGTCTCTCACACACCCCACACCCCACCACCCTCCCTGTGGACACGGGGGCCTGTTGGGAGTTGTAGTGCTGGTCTCTCACACACCCCACACCCCATCACCCTCCCTGTGGACATGGGGGCCTGTTGGGAGTTGTAGTGCTGGTCTCCCACACACCCCACCCACCTCTCACACACACCCTGTGGACATGGGGGCCTGTTGGGAGTTGTAGTGCTGGTCTCTCTCACACCCCACACCCCACCACCCTCCCTGTGGACATGGGGGCCTGTTGGGAGTCGTTTACATTTTGGTGAGTATGTAGCCCACATGCATAGATTAGGGCCTGGGAGCTTTTTCTTCTCAGTTGTGTGTGGCAGGTCATGTCTATGTGCTCGTGGTGCTTGGTTTTTACTTACCAGCCTCTTCTCCTTCTTCAATCCTTCCAGGCTCTCTGGGTGCAGTATGCCCAGCACCTTTTCCTCCCAATCAGTGTAGGGTATGGGCTCCGGGGGTGTGCCGCCGCCAGTGAGATTTGCTCGTAGATTGTTTTTGGCACGGATGCCTTTGACCCTGGTTTTTAGGTGATGCCACCGCCTCTGGATTTCTTGCTTTGTCCTTGGCACGGTCCCTGACGCATTCACCCGAGTTACAATCCTGCATCATAGGAAGCCTGGACTCTGCCTAGGGCTTCCAGTGTCTCAGCGGCAGGATGGGGTGGGTGTCCTTCCCCAGCTCGCCGGTGTGAGGTACTCCTGCTTGGGGGATGTTGCCTCGGCTCTCTGCTTTCCCGTCCACTCTCCCTGCTTGCGTGGGATGTGGATGGCCCTGCGTCTAGCGGTGGGTCAGGCAGGGTGGCACAGGCAGGAGTGGTGGTAATGGTGGTGGTGGAGGTGGTGGTGGTGGTTCTACAGCTCACTGTGGCAGGTGTTGCAGGAGTGACACAGGCCACGGTTGTGGAGGCAGGGATTTCCCGTGTGCCAGATGGCCCTGGCAGTGTGCTTTGGGCTTGGCCCGCTTCCTCCTCCGCACCGGAACTGGCTGTGGCATCGTCCCCAGAGAGTCCTGGATGTGGGTGAGGAGAATGTGGCGGCGGGTTGCTGGTTCCACCAGTCAAATTGCGATCACCTGTGGGAGAAAAGTTTTGATGATCAATACTTTGGACATGACATGTTTTGATTGGCATACATTACTTTTCAGTGACCTCTCTCACACACCCCACACACCTCTCACACACACTCGACCCACCACCACCCTCCCTGTGGACATGGGCGCCTGTTGGGAGTTGTAGTGCTGGTCTCTCAAACACCCCACACCCCACCACCCTCCCTGTGGACAAGGGGGCCTGTTGGGAGTTGTAGTTCTGGTCTCTCACACACCCCACCCACCTCTCACACACACCCTGTGGACATGGGGGCCTGTTGGGAGTTGTAGTGTTGGTCTCTCACACACCCCACCCACCTCTCACAAACACCCGACCCACCACCACCCTCCCTGTGGACATGGGGGCCTGTTGGGAGTTGTAGTGCTGGTCTCTCACACACCCCACCCACCTCTCACACACACCCGGTGGACATGGGGGCCTGTTGGGAGTTGTAGTGCTGGTCTCTCACACACCCCACCCACCTCTCACACACACCCGACCCACCACCACCCTCCCTGTGGACATGGGGTCCTGTTGGGAGTTGTAGTGCTGGTCTCTCACACACCCCACACCCCACCACCCTCCCTGTGGACATGGGGGCCTGTTGGGAGTTGTAGTGCTGGTCTCTCACACACCCCACCCACCTCTCACACACACCCTGTGGACATGGGGGCCTGTTGGGAGTTGTAGTGCTGGTCTCTCACACACCCCACCCACCTCTCACACACACCCGACTCACCACCACCCTCCCTTTGGGCATGGGGGCCTGTTGGGAGTTGTAGTGCTGGTCTCTCACACACCCCACCCACCTCTCACACACACCCTGTGGACATGGAGGCCTGTTGGGAGTTGTAGTGCTGGTCTCTCACACACCCCACCCACCTCTCACACACACCCGACCCACCACCACCCTCCCTGTGGACATGGGGGCCTGTTGGGAGTTGTAGTGCTGGTCTCTCACACACCCCACCACCCTCCCTGTGGACATGGGGGCCTGTTGGGAGTTGTAGTGCTGGTCTCTCACACACCCCACCCACCTCTCACACACACCCTGTGGACATGGGGGCCTGTTGGGAGTTGTAGTGCTGGTCTCTCACACACCCCACCCACCTCTCACACACCCCCGACACACCACCACCCTCCCTGTGGACATGGGGGCCTGTTGGGAGTTGTAGTGCTGGTCTCTCACCCACCCCACACCCCACCACCCTCCCTGTGGACATGGGGGCCTGTTGGGAGTTGTAGTGCTGGTCTCTCACACACCCCACACCCCACCACCCTCCCTGTGGACATGGGAGCCTGTTGGGAGTTGTAGTGCTCGTCTCTCACACACCCCACCCACCTCTCACACACACCCTGTGGACATGGGGGCCTGGTGGGAGTTGTAGTGCTGGTCTCTCACACACCCCACACCCCACCACCTTCCCTGTGGACATGGGGCCTGTTGGGAGTTGTAGTGCTGGTCTCTCACACACCCACCCACCTCTCACGCACACCCTGTGGACATGAGGGCCTGTTGGGAGTTGTAGTGCTGGTCTCTCACACACCCCACACCCCACCACCCTCCCTGTGGACATGGGGCCCTGTTGGGAGTTGTAGTGCTGGTCTCTCACACACCCCACCCACCTCTCACACACACCCGACCCACCACCACCCTCCCTGTGGACATGGGGGCCTGTTGGGAATTGTAGTGCTGATCTCTCACACACCCCACACCCCACCACCCTCCCTGTGGACATGGGGGCCTGTTGGGAGTTGTAGTGCTGGTCTCTCACACACCCCACCCACCTCTCACACACACCCTGTGGACTTGGGGGCCTGTTGGGAGTTGTAGTGCTGGTCTCTCACACACCCCACCCACCTCTCACACACACCCGACCCACCACCACCCTCCCTGTGGACATGGGGGCCTGTTCGGAGTTGTAGTGCTGGTCTCTCACACACCCCACCCACCTCTCACACACACCCTGTGGACATGGGGGCCTGTTGGGAGTTGTAGTGCTGGTCTCTCACACACCCCACACCCCACCACCCTCCCTGTGGACATGGGGGCCTGTTGGGAGTTGTAGTGCTGGTCTCTCACACACCCCACAACCCACCACCCTCCCTGTGGACATGGGGGCCTGTTGGGAGTTGTAGTGCTGGTCTCTCACACACCCCACCCACCTCTCACACACACCCTGTGGACATGGGGGCCTGTTGGGAGTTATAGTGCTGGTCTCTCACACACCCCACACCCCACCAACCTCCCTGTGGACATGGGGGCCTGTTGGGAGTTGTAGTGCTGGTCTCTCACACACCCCACCCACCTCTCACACACCCCCGACTCACCACCACCCTCCCTGTGGACATGGGGGCCTGTTGGGAGTTGTAATGCTGGTCTCTCACACACCCCACACCCCACCACCCTCCCTGTGGACATGGGGGCCTGTTGGGAGTTGTAGTGCTGGTCTCTCACACACCCCACACACCTCTCACACACACCCTGTGGACATGGGGGCCTGGTGGGAGTTGTAGTGCTGGTCTCTCACACACCCCACACCCCACCACCTTCCCTGTGGACATGGGGCCTGTTGGGAGTTGTAGTGCTGGTCTCTCACACACCCCACCCACCTCTCACGCACACCCTGTGGACATGAGGGCCTGTTGGGAGTTGTAGTGCTGGTCTCTCACACACCCCACACCCCACCACCCTCCCTGTGGACATGGGGCCCTGTTGGGAGTTGTAGTGCTGGTCTCTCACACACCCCACCCACCTCTCACACACACCCTGTGGACATGGGGGCCTGTTGGGAGTTGTAGTGCTGGTCTCTCACACACCCCACACACCTCTCACACACACCCGAATCACCACCCCCCTCCCTGTGGACATGGGGGCCTGTTGGGAGTTGTAGTGCTGATCTCTCACACACCCCACACCCCACCACCCTCCCTGTGGACATGGGGGCCTGTTGGGAGTTGTAGTGCTGGTCTCTCACACACCCCACCCACCTCTCACACACACCCTGTGGACATGGGGGCCTGTTGGGAGTTGTAGTGCTGGTCTCTCACACACCCCACCCACCTCTCACACACACCCGGTGGACATGGGGGCCTGTTGGGAGTTGTAGTGCTGGTCTCTCACACACCCCACCCACCTCTCACACACACCCGACTCACCACCACCCTCCCTGTGGACATGGGGGCCTGTTGGGAGTTGTAGTGCTGGTCTCTCACACACCCCACACCCCACCACCCTCCCTGTGGACATGGGGGCCTGTTGGGAGTTGTAGTGCTGGTCTCTCACACACCCCACCCACCTCTCACACACACCCTGTGGACATGGGGGCCTGTTGGGAGTTGTAGTGCTGGTCTCTCACACACCCCACCCACATCTCACACACACCCGACTCACCACCACCCTCCCTGTGGGCATGGGGGCCTGTTGGGAGTTGTAGTGCTGGTCTCTCACACACCCCACCCACCTCTCACACACACCCTGTGGACATGGAGGCCTGTTGGGAGTTGTAGTGCTGGTCTCTCACACACCCCACCCACCTCTCACACACACCCCACCCACCACCACCCTCCCTGTGGACATGGGGGCCTGTTGGGAGTTGTAGTGCTGGTCTCTCACACACCCCACCACCCTCCCTGTGGACATGGGGGCCTGTTGGGAGTTGTAGTGCTGGTCTCTCACACACCCCACCCACCTCTCACACACACCCTGTGGACATGGGGGCCTGTTGGGAGTTGTAGTGCTGGTCTCTCACACACCCCACCCACCTCTCACACACACCCGACACACCACCACCCACCCTGTGGACATGGGGGCCTGTTGGGAGTTGTAGTGCTGGTCTCCACCCACCCCACACCACACCACCCTCCCTGTGGACATGGGGGCCTGTTGGGAGTTGTAGTGCTGGTCTCTCACACACCCCACACCCCACCACCCTCCCTGTGGACATGGGGGCCTGTTGGGAGTTGTAGTGCTGGTCTCTCACACACCCCACCCACCTCTCACACACACCCTGTGGACATGGGGGCCTGTTGGGAGTTATAGTGCTGGTCTCTCACACACCCCACACCCCACCACCCTCCCTGTGGACATGGGGGCCTGTTGGGAGTTGTAGTGCTGGTCTCTCACACACCCCACCCACCTCTCACACACCCCCGACTCACCACCACCCTCCCTGTGGACATGGGGGCCTGTTGGGAGTTGTAGTGCTGGTCTCTCACACACCCCACACCTCACCACCCTCCCTGTGGACATGGGAGCCTGTTGGGAGTTGTAGTGCTGGTCTCTCACACACCCCCCCACCTCTCACACACACCCTGTGGACATGGGGGCCTGGTGGGAGTTGTAGTGCTGGTCTCTCACACACCCCACACCCCACCACCTTCCCTGTGGACATGGGGCCTGTTGGGAGTTGTAGTGCTGGTCTCTCACACACCCCACCCACCTCTCACGCACACCCTGTGGACATGAGGGCCTGTTGGGTGTTGTAGTGCTGGTCTCTCACACACCCCACCCACCTCTCACACACACCCGACCCACCACCACCCTCCCTGTGGACATGGGGGCCTGTTGGGAGTTGTAGTGCTGGTCTCTCACACACCCCACCACCCTCCCTGTGGACATGGGGGCCTGTTGGGAGTTGTAGTGCTGGTCTCTCACACATCCCCCCCACCCACCTCTCACACACACCCTGTGGACATGGAGGCCTGTTGGGAGTTGTAGTGCTGGTCTCTCACACACCCCACCCACCTCTCACACACACCCGACCCACCACCACCCTCCCTGTGGACATGGGGGCCTGTTGGGAGTTGTAGTGCTGGTCTCTCACACACCCCACCCACCTCTCACACACACCCTGTGGACATGGAGGCCTGTTGGGAGTTGTAGTGCTGGTCTCTCACACACCCCACCCACCTCTCACACACACCCGACCCACCACCACCCTCCCTGTGGACATGGGGGCCTGTTGGGAGTTGTAGTGCTGGTCTCTCACACACCCCACCACCCTCCCTGTGGACATGGGGGCCTGTTGGGAGTTGTAGTGCTGGTCTCTCACACACCCCACCCACCTCTCACACACACCCTGTGGACATGGGGGCCTGTTGGGAGTTGTAGTGCTGGTCTCTCACACACCCCACCCACCTCTCACACACACCCGACACACCACCACCCTCCCCGTGGACATGGGGGCCTGTTGGGAGTTGTAGTGCTGGTCTCTCACCCACCCCACACCACACCACCCTCCCTGTGGACATGGGGGCCTGTTGGGAGTTGTAGTGCTGGTCTCTCACACACCCCACACCCCACCACCCTCCCTGTGGACATGGGGGCCTGTTGGGAGTTGTAGTGCTGGTCTCTCACACACCCCACCCACCTCTCACACACACCCTGTGGACATGGGGGCCTGTTGGGAGTTATAGTGCTGGTCTCTCACACACCCCACACCCCACCACCCTCCCTGTGGACATGGGGGCCTGTTGGGAGTTGTAGTGCTGGTCTCTCACACACCCCACCCACCTCTCACACACACCCTGTGGACATGGGGGCCTGGTGGGAGTTGTAGTGCTGGTCTCTCACACACCCCACACCCCACCACATTCCCTGTGGACATGGGGCCTGTTGGGAGTTGTAGTGCTGGTCTCTCACACACCCCACACCCCACCACCCTCCCTGTGGACATGGGAGCCTGTTGGGAGTTGTAGTGCTGGTCTCTCACACACCCCACACCCCACCACCCTCCCTGTGGACATGGGAGCCTGTTGGGAGTTGTAGTGCTGGCCTCTCTGTGGAAAAGTAAATTTTGTCATGTTCTGTGTCCCTACGTGTCATCCATCATATGTTATGTGTGCATGATTAAATATGCATATGCATTCCCTATGTTCGATTAATGACGCAATTACAGTTGTGTCCATCTCTAGTATGTCAGTTTCCAGTTCTCGTGAATACTACGAATATCAGGACTATGTAAAGTTACGTTGCCACGTTTCTCAGTGTGCACGTTATTTCATTGTAAAGTCCCCGTTTCTAGGCCTCAGAAGGGCCTGGACACCAGATTCAGCTCCTGTCTCCTGTCTCCTGAAGCCTCGCTGAGGAGCGATACAGCCCCCACCTGTATCCTCGACCCTTCACTTACTTCCTGCCTCGCAGTGCCCGGCTCAGCCTGGCTCTGCCTCTGAGTCTGCCAAGAGTATGTTATGATTCCAGTTATCAGTTCAGTCCTCCTTCTCTGCATTCCTAAAAGCTACTGAATCGCATCAATAGTTTCCGTCATTGTCTAGCCTTCACGTCCCCATGTAAGAGAAATACTGCATTTAATGGTCATTTAATATTCTTCATCACGCACTACATGTAGAATAATGCATGGTCCAGTCATAGTGTCTGTTAGCCTTTCCCCTCCTGACTTCTAGTTTATATCAACATGTTCTCTAAACATCAGATACTAGATACTGTTTAGGTACATGTCGCCCTGACTCTCCAGACTTCAGTCTCTGCTCCTAGCACAGAGTTCGAAGCCCCCAGCTTCTCCTAGTAACACGTCATTGCTAGTTTGCGCGCACCATCAGGTTAGAGGTCCCGGCTCCTCAGGTAGCCCCCTCCATGGTTTCCGCCCCATTCATGACATATTCTGTTACGTTTGCATCACATGTCTATGTATACGCCCTGTTACACCTCTTTTCACCCTTATCTTTCGCGACTACTACGCGTCACACCCTTTGCTCCACCCACTGCTACGCCTATTGCAATGTAATGCTATGTGTTTGCGTTATGTATATATGCTCATGTACTGTTATTAAAAAGATTATTCCTTAGCGCGCTCATCCCAGATCCAGCCCCAGCAGCTGCTGGGCCCTGCCTTCCTATTCCTGTGCAGGTCGTCCTGTTCCTGTCCTTATGCTGTATTAAACCTGCAAAACTCCTACTACCTCGAATCTTGACTCTTATTTATTGAGCTATCTGTTATTCATTTATTCATTCAAAAATAGGGTATTATTTATTTATTTACCACATAATGGCGCCCGAATAGGGACTTGCCCTTTCCCCACACGCCGGTGAAGCCACGCCGGCCCCCTGACCCTCTGCAGCCGTGACGGAACCATACCGTGCACGTGCAGATATTTCTGCTTCAAGTATCCCTCAGGCCCACGGAGGAGACGGAGGAGGCGGTCCAGCATCCAGACGAGGCGGTGGAGGAACGCGGCGAGTCCCGACCAGAGCCCAAGCCGAGAGTCCAAGGTCCGAGGTATCCGGAGGCCCACCCGTAACAGAAGTCCGAAGTTCGTCCGTCCGACGTCGAAGCAGTCCAGTCCAGTCTGAGGCCTTCCGTTCTTACTGCCCGGTGAGTACCATTACTGGGGTAGTATCTAGACAGGGTCAATCTAATTGACTCTGGTCCGTGGGTTGGTGGTACACAGTCCCACAAACGAAGTGTCCACTCCGGTGGATACGGGTCCTGACGTGTCTCTGTATGAGACCGGTAAGTTTCGTACTGTTTCAGCAGTGCATCTAGTTCCTGTTCTAGTCAGTTCTGTTCTCGAGAAAATTCATGTATTCTGTGTTCCGTATTCCAGGTAGTATTCTGTTCGAACTGTTATTTTTAAATGTTCTTCATGTATTTTAATGTCGTGGTATGAATGGGGAATAAGTATCGTGTTCATTGTGTATTGTATTGTGTCTAGATTACAGTCCAGTCATGCCCTTGTTTTCTAAGTTACGTCAGTTAAAAACTAGAAAGGGTCTGCTGGAAGCAGCAGTTCCAGTTCCGCCTAGGGACAGTCCAGGTCATTTTATGTATCAGAAACATGGCATAAGTGCCATACTATATCTAGATTTATGGGTAGAGTATACCAAACAGTTAGAAGAAAAGTATAGATGGCCCGTATCGGGTACATGGGATGCCGAGTGCATCATGCGAGTAGAAGAGGCATTATGGAAAAAGAAAGCCAGACAGTCACAGAAAGATGCCATCGAGTTATGGCGCAAAGAAGCTCATAAAAGAACCGAAAAAGAAATCAGAAAGTCAGAATTAAGTAGAGAATCCTTAGAACGAGCACAAGAAAAAGAATTAATCGAGATAGGTGAACAAGTTAAAGCCGAACAGTCAGACAGACAGAGGCATGCTCTTATTAAGGGTATGTATCCTCTTCTTGCCGAGGGCTTGCCAAAAGCGACCCCGGAGGCATCCAGTAATTTCCCGCCACCATTAGTTCCGACCAAGCTACGTCACAAACAGACCGCAGCTGATATTTTTATTTCGTCCTATTTGGACGACACAGTCCCAGAATATGCAAATCCTGTCCCCGCTCCACCAGTCCCTGTAAATCAGGCACTTCCCGTTCCTCCAGACACCGGGGTACCCCTTGCAGTACCTGCTACGGTCCCCCAGGTCCAGCCCGCCATACCAGTTCAGCCCGCATTTCAATTTCCTGCCACACTAGTACGAAGAGGATCAGTCGACGACTCTAGTTTAGGGGCCGCAGGGGGAGGTACTCCTCAAACCCCGCCGCCACACAAGCGTTTAACGACAGCCGAATTACATATGCAAGCATCACAGCGTACGCCCAGACATCAGTCTGTAGCAGAAATAAGAAAAGCCCTTAATGAATGTGGATATGATCCAGTCCCAGGAGAGGATAATATGGTTTTATATTCATTACGTGTAAGAAGGGTGGCCGAGTATCTAGTCACCCTACCGAATATGAAAGAAGATCTAGACAGAATATATCGTTTCATCCGTACAGGGGATGATCCAGAAAGCATTGGCGAAGTCATGTCTCAAAGAAAAGCTGAAGTCCAGCTCATGCTATTAAAGTTTCTGATTAATTGTCTAATACGAGAACAAGATTATCCGACCAAAGATCAAGCCGAAATGAGAACCCTGACAAAGTGGAGTGATAATATAGCCGAGGGTAAGCACAGAACCATCAGTGCTATGGAAAGTATGTACAAGAAAATTCGTAAAGAAATAATAAGAATACACGAACAACGTAAAGCAGCACAAGTAAGCGAGAAAGAAACTCTGATCCTGAAGAGGTTGAGGACGAGAATCCCGACAGAATAGCGTATGTAGGAAAATCTAGATTTCCAGATCGCCATTTACGCCTAGAACACAAGTCTATTTTTCATCATCCAGGACCAGAACAAGGTTCTCTAGAACAAGTGTTTCAAGCTACCGATCACATTCTGAAATCACAAATCGGTTACAGTGAGTTAAGTACTATGCATGAACAAGAACTAGCCCGATCAGCAGTCCGATGGATTACTGATTCTACCACTTTTCCAGACGAAATAGTGGCACAAATGTTTCTGAAAATGCCCCCAGCCGAGCAACGACTGGTGGGTATGTATATGATTCAGCACCTCATTACATTGTATGAGGGTCAACACTCTGATCCAGGCCCGTTACATGATATCCTGAACGAGTTACTCCAGTATAGATGGAAAGGTTTAGGTACCGATTTAATTAGTGTCATTCTAGAACAGCGTCACAAATATAGAACGTTTTTGAACCCGCATTTTGTTCATGTCTCACCCCCAGAAAGTAAACCATTTTACATGGAGAGACAGAATCCGTTACGAGAAGTCCACCCAGTTAGAGGAACGGGTGGCGAACTAGAACGAGTGTTTGTTTACACCCCGATCACAAAGATGGAACTCTTAGAGATGAAAAAATTAATCCCCTGTCACGATAAAGATCCAGCAGGGTTCCATCGAGAATTAAAAGACATGCTCCGTATGGGAGAATACACGTATCCAGATATAATTAAAATGTTAAAGGTTCTGTTGCCCGCAGGGGTGTATGAAAAGCCCAAGGAAAAAGAATGGGAGGTGGGAGAGAAAAAGATCGATTGGGCAGTTCTAGAAGCCGAAGACAAGGCACGAGTACCAGGTACCGGTCTTGGAGCGAAATGTAAAGAATTACCGGAATTATTAATACAAGTTTTGCCTAGGTTATTGACAACTAGAAAAGAAGACTGGGATGCAATCTCAGCCTGTAAACAGAAACAAGACGAAGACATTAGTGATTTTTATTCCAGATTTGAGAAATGTTTTAGTATCAACAGTGGCCTCAAGACAAGTAGTGAGTCATACCCTCATCTTTTTGTTACTAAATTAGTCGAGAATTCAAGTCCACAAATTAAGAATCGAGTTTTGAAAGTCGAAAGTACCTGGCAAGCTAATACCCCGTCCCAGATGTTGCAGATGCTCCAATACCACCAGAATAGGATCAGGGAAGAACAAGAACACGAGAGAAAACGTATGAAAGACACGAAAATGAAAGTACTAGTCGCACAATCTGTTCCTCAAGACAGTCAGAAGAGGGGTCCGAATCAAGCCAGTCATCCTGCAGCTCCCGTTAAAGGGAACTGCAATTATTGTAAACAGCCAGGTCATTTTATAAACGAGTGTGCAGTTCTGAAACACAACATAGCCACTGGTAAGACTAAAGAAAGACCACGTCCGCCTAGACACGAACAAGTTTCACAGACTCCTCAGTCACAGAATGCACCACAGACAGTTACTGTACCGCAGCCTATTGCTGCAACACAGCACGTTACACAGCAGATGTACCAGTATGCACAGTCTGAGTATCCAGAGTACCAGCCATATTCATGAAACAGCCTAGAGAGGGAGGTAGGCTTGCCTCTCATCGAGATACCTGTAGATCAAGAAGGTCCCTATGTTCACAGTCAAGTATTAGGGAAAGACAGAAAGTTTTTGATTGATACAGGGGCAAGTAGGACCACAATTAGCCACGCCGAAGTTCCAGGGGCTCCGCTCTCAGGCTCAAGAAATGTTTCCCTTGGATTTTCAGGAAAACCCATTGTAAATGAAATATCAAAGCCAGTTACTCTAGAAGTAGGTCCATTGTCCCGCACTACTGATCTGTTACTTACTAAGTCATGTCCAGAAAATCTGTTAGGCATTAAGACACTGAAAGAATTAGGTGCAGTTATATGCTGTTCCCCAGAGGGAATACGTCTGTTCCTACGTGACTTTAAGGGTCACTATGTATTACGAGATTTTGATCCCAGATTGTCCAATGTTCCGCAGCATCTATGGGCGCAAGGTCCAACTGATGTTGGTTATATGCAAATCACACCCCATCGTGTGACTCTCAAGCCAGGTGTGGTGTTACCACGAATCAGACAGTACAGATTGCCACCTGAGGCTGTAGCAGCCTTATCCAAAATTATTGACGAGCTCATGGCTCAAGGAGTGGTTGTAGAAACTGACTCCAATGTATGCAATTCTCCGATCATTCCAGTCATGAAACGTACTGATCCAAATGCACCCCCAGTATATCGATTAGTGATTGATCTCCGAGAGCTTAATAAATGTATTATTCCCCAGTATCCAGTTGTCCCAGATATCTCTTCCCTATTGACAGCCATTGATTCCGAAGCCACGTTCTTTACTGTAATCGACCTCAAGAACGCGTTTTTCAGTGTCCCTATTCATCCAGACAGCCAGTTCCTTTTCGGATTCTGTTTAAATGGAAGGAGCTATATGTTCACACGAGCTCCTCAAGGTTTCACAGAAAGTCCTAGTATTTACAGTCAAGCACTTAAGAGACAACTAGACAACATTCACATGCCAACTGACACTGCCCTGCTCCAGTATGTCGATGATCTACTGATCACAGCCCGTTCTGAACGTGCTTGCGAGCGAGCATCCCTTACAGTCTTGTATTTCCTAGCCGAGATGGGACACAAGGTGTCCCCTTCGAAGCTTCAATTCTGTGTCCAGCAAGTGGTCTACTTAGGACACTTACTGTCCAAGAGGGGTAGGCAGTTGACACCTGACCGTATTCAATTAATAGCGAGTCTTCCTCAGCCCAAGACCCAGAAGGAGGTACGTGCCTTTATCGGCCTCACTTCTTACTGCCGACAATGGATTCCTCAGTATGCATTTCTAGCCAAGCCACTGATACAGTTAACGACACTGTCCTCCCTTGGACATCTGAACATACACTCAGTTTCAATGAGTTAAAGAAAGCCCTATGTCAAGCTCCAGTTCTAGCGACACCGAACTACAGTAAGCCTTTTACACTTTTCGTCACTGAACGCGAAGGTACAGCATTATCTGTTCTCACACAAGATCAAGCAGGACAATACAAGCCATGTGCTTATTTTTCGAGCACATTAGATCCTGTAGCCCAGGCTCTGCCTGCGTGCCTCAAGTCAGTCGCAGCCACAGCACTAGCTATCAGACAAAGTGATTCCATAGTATTAGGACACTCCCTGACAGTACAGGTTCCACACGCCGTGGAAGTTCTTTTAAACCGAACACAAACTCAGCACTTGACAATTGCACGTTTAACAGGTTATGAATTGACACTGTTTCAGCCACACATAGAAATCAGACGCTGCAACGTTTTAAATCCTGCTACATTGTTACCATCAGTGACTTCGAATTCTGCCACACATGACTGCGTGGAAGTAGTTAACATTACGACAAAGCCAAGACAAGATCTGACAGATATTCCGTTACCAGACCCCGACCTGACACTTTATGTGGATGGTTCATGCATGAGAACAAGTACAGGAGAACTAGTCGCCGCGTATGCAGTGACTACCGACACCGAAGTTATTGAGACACACCGTATTGACACCCTGTCCGCTCAAGCAGCAGAGCTAGTTGCTCTGACACAAGCCTGCATACACGCCAAGAACTTGAAAGTTAATGTTTACACAGATTCACGCTACGCATTTGGAGTTGTACACGACTTCGGAGTGCTCTGGCAAGCGAGAGGTTTCATGACTTCTCATGGAACCAAGATTCAGCATGGTCTCCTTATTCAAGCTCTGTTAGATGCCATACATTTACCGACATCTATCGCTATCATGAAGTGTAAAGCACATACGAAAGTTACTGACACCATTTCCCAAGGTAATGATCTAGCAGATCGCACAGCCAAGCTTACAGCTCAGACACCAGACATTCCAGTAAATAAGACACCGACACACACTCCAGATCCGACTACATGTATGACAGTTAAAGACCCTACTCAAGATGTCATAGATATCCAGTTACATGCTACTCCCGATGAAATCAAGAAATGGTCCGAACAAGGAGGGGTCCAGACAGATCAGGGATGGGTGACGAAGGGAAAAGCCACTTGGTTTCTCCCCGACTCTATGGTTCAAGTCATTATCAATACCGCACATAGTCCAGCACATTTAGGAGAAAAAGCTATGTTAGACAGTATCCAGAACATTTGGTTCAACAAGCATTTACGAGCTGCAGCCAAGCAGAAAGTCCGTACCTGTATGATATGTTGTCAGTTTAATCCAGGTAAAAGTGTCCCGGTGGAACAAGGTGGATTCCAACCCCCTAACCACCCTTTTGAAGTCCTCCAGATGGATTATATTCAGATGGAGCGATGTCGAGGTTTCAAGTATGTCCTTGTAGTTGTATGCGCTTTGTCCAGGTGGACAGAAGCATATCCAGTCCCAGATTACACAGCCGCGACCACTGCCAAGCAGTTGGTTCGTGAGTTCTTCCCCCGTTATGGACTCCCTAGGGTCGTATATTCTGATAACGGCCAGCCATTCTCCTCAGAGTTAATGAAGCATGTTTCCCTTTTGTTAGGGTACCAGTGGAAGTTCCATTGTGTACGCCATCCTGAAGCAGCCGGTCTCGTAGAGAGACATAACCAGACTCTGAAAATCCGCATTGCCAAAGTATGTAAAGAGAAAGGTGTGGACTGGCTAGTAGCTCTGCCAGTTGCCTTGTTCTATATGCGCATGGTCGCACATTCCAGATCAGGTCTATCCCCGTATGAGGTCGTTTTCGGCCGCCCCCCTAACATGTGGGGTACACCCAGACCCCGAAGTATTACCGATGTTTCAAGTAATATGCTGACAGATTACCTAGCTTCCTTGATGTCTGCCCTCAACTCTTGTCGTTCACAGGTTGCCGCCGCATTTCCAGACAACACCGAGGTGGCACCGCATGAAATCGTTCCAGGATCCATGGTCCTTGTCCGGAATTTTGACTGCTCAAGTCCGCTGGAGCCCCGCTGGAAGGAGCCCCGACAGGTCCTCCTCGCCACCCGTACAGCCGTGAAGTTGGAGGGACGCAAAGGCTGGGTGCACCTTTCGCACATAAAGAAGTTTTACGGACTGAAACCAGTCTCAAAGAACATTTCCCAGGATTCAAAGGACTGCCAAAGTACTATTTTTAAGGACTGTCCCGCAAAAGACATTGCTACGAACCCTCCCCTGTTAGAGAAAACTCCGCAACAGGAGTATAAGTTGAAACTCCGGTCTAGTAAAATAAGTCAGCCAGTTTGATTGTCTAAGTCCTCCCCTAGGTGAAACGGTTAGACTGTTTCTGACATGTATAAAATAGACCCCCATAGTGAGAGAGTTAGTCAAAACTCAATTCGATGTATCGTTTTTCTATGTTTCATATTATTTCTCAGCATTATGACTTCCTGCACCAGTTACGCATTTTACCTGTATTTCCCAGTTCTTCATGTAAATAAGTCTGCTAATGCTACAGTAGAGCATACGTTTAGTGATCTACCTCCTCATGAACTCTCTTACCGCCTCGCTATGCGAAATAATTCTTTCATCCGCATGTTACATTATTCACACCAGACCAGCAATGCCACTAATTGTTGGGTGTGTGGTCGACTCCCCCCTTTCCAGACACCGAAGGGAGTTCTGCCACTCTTTCCTTATCCTTTTTCACATAATGGTTCGTGTGGAGCATGGTCCACGTTAACGTCATCCTCAACAGATATGTCTTTTCTTAACAGTACATGTTTTCCAGACAAGCAAGGTCTCCCCCACAGAACCGGGTTAGATCTAGAAAATGAAGTGTACGATTTGGGTAATTATTCTTCGAATTTCATGGTCTTGAATGTTCAGTCTGATTCTACTCCAGATTTACCTGCTATTTCAGTACTACCAGTCAAAGGCGAATTATGTGTCCGAAATAATGGTTCCGTACATGTAGGACATAGTGATTGTACTACTATTGTCAAGTATAGTGACAGTGGGAAATCTATTTTCAAAGCTTCACGTCATTCTTATTTTATTTGTGGTCAGACCGCATATGTTCGTCTGCCCCTCGATTGGGAGGGAACCTGTTACATTGCCTTCCTACTGCCACCAGTTTTCCTAGCCCCACCTGATTATCATAGAAACACACATCTAGTACACATTAGACATAGAAGGGAGATCGAGTCCCCAATTGTCGATTATACTGAAACTGCTCTAGAACAGTATACAGATTTTAATAGAGGTTTCTTCTTCTTTATAGGACCTATCCAGAATAGTAAGCTAATCCGTAGGTTAACAAGAACCCTTGAAGTAGTAGTCAATGAGACTGCCTCTGCCTTAGGTAACTTAACCGAAGAGCAATCTGCTATGAGATTTGTCGTTTTACAGAATCGTCTCGTCCTTGACGTCATATTGGCCGATAGGGGCGGGGCCTGTAGAGTCATCGGATCTAGTTGCTGCATTTTCATTCCAAATAACGCGCCGTCTGTTTATTCAGCTATAACCAGACTCCATAAAATTGCCCATCTGTTACACCAAGATCCAGGCACCTGGACATGGTCCGGTTGGTTCTGGGATATAATTTCCGCTTGGGGATGGAAAGTCTTGTCCTTTCTAGGTATTGCAGTAGCGATCATATTCAGTTGCTGCCTCTGTTTACAATGTGGCCCTGCGATTTGCGGCATTTGTGCTACATCTTGTATTCCTAGTCCCAAGCCCCGTTCTAAAACACGTTCCCAGAAAATTTGAGACGAGCAAATGATACTGTATGAAATGATAGATGGTATCATGAATATTGATGTTTCCTGATGGAAACGTAGTGACAAGGAGGGAATGTGGAAAAGTAAATTTTGTCATGTTCTGTGTCCCTACGTGTCATCCATCATATGTTATGTGTGCATGATTAAATATGCATATGCATTCCCTATGTTCGATTAATGACGCAATTACAGTTGTGTCCATCTCTAGTATGTCAGTTTCCAGTTCTCGTGAATACTACGAATATCAGGACTATGTAAAGTTACGTTGCCACGTTTCTCAGTGTGCACGTTATTTCATTGTAAAGTCCCCGTTTCTAGGCCTCAGAAGGGCCTGGACACCAGATTCAGCTCCTGTCTCCTGTCTCCTGAAGCCTCGCTGAGGAGCGATACAGCCCCCACCTGTATCCTCGACCCTTCACTTACTTCCTGCCTCGCAGTGCCCGGCTCAGCCTGGCTCTGCCTCTGAGTCTGCCAAGAGTATGTTATGATTCCAGTTATCAGTTCAGTCCTCCTTCTCTGCATTCCTAAAAGCTACTGAATCGCATCAATAGTTTCCGTCATTGTCTAGCCTTCACGTCCCCATGTAAGAGAAATACTGCATTTAATGGTCATTTAATATTCTTCATCACGCACTACATGTAGAATAATGCATGGTCCAGTCATAGTGTCTGTTAGCCTTTCCCCTCCTGACTTCTAGTTTATATCAACATGTTCTCTAAACATCAGATACTAGATACTGTTTAGGTACATGTCGCCCTGACTCTCCAGACTTCAGTCTCTGCTCCTAGCACAGAGTTCGAAGCCCCCAGCTTCTCCTAGTAACACGTCGTTGCTAGTTTGCGCGCACCATCAGGTTAGAGGTCCCGGCTCCTCAGGTAGCCCCCTCCATGGTTTCCGCCCCATTCATGACATATTCTGTTACGTTTGCATCACATGTCTATGTATACGCCCTGTTACACCTCTTTTCACCCTTATCTTTCGCGACTACTACGCGTCACACCCTTTGCTCCACCCACTGCTACGCCTATTGCAATGTAATGCTATGTGTTTGCGTTATGTATATATGCTCATGTACTGTTATTAAAAAGATTATTCCTTAGCGCGCTCATCCCAGATCCAGCCCCAGCAGCTGCTGGGCCCTGCCTTCCTATTCCTGTGCAGGTCGTCCTGTTCCTGTCCTTATGCTGTATTAAACCTGCAAAACTCCTACTACCTCGAATCTTGACTCTTATTTATTGAGCTATCTGTTATTCATTTATTCATTCAAAAATAGGGTATTATTTATTTATTTACCACATCTCACACACCCCACCCACCTCTCACACACACCCTGTGGACATGGGGGCCTGGTGGGAGTTGTAGTGCTGGTCTCTCACACACCCCACACCCCACCACCTTCCCTGTGGACATGGGGCCTGTTGGGAGTTGTAGTGCTGGTCTCTCACACACCCCACCCACCTCTCACGCACACCCTGTGGACATGAGGGCCTGTTGGGAGTTGTAGTGCTGGTCTCTCACACACCCCACACCCCACCACCCTCCCTGTGGACATGGGGCCCTGTTGGGAGTTGTAGTGCTGGTCTCTCACACACCCCACACACCTCTCACACACACCCGACTACCACCACCCTCCCTGTGGACATGGGGGCCTGTTGGGAGTTGTAGTGCTGATCTCTCACACACCCCACACCCCACCACCCTCCCTGTGGACATGGGGGCCTGTTGGGAGTTGTAGTGCTGGTCTCTCACACACCCCACCCACCTCTCACACACACCCTGTGGACATGGGGGCCTGGTGGGAGTTGTAGTGCTGGTCTCTCACACACCCCACACCCCACCACCTTCCCTGTGGACATGGGGCCTGTTGGGAGTTGTAGTGCTGGTCTCTCACACACCCCACCCACCTCTCACGCACACCCTGTGGACATGAGGGCCTGTTGGGAGTTGTAGTGCTGGTCTCTCACACACCCCACACCCCACCACCCTCCCTGTGGACATGGGGCCCTGTTGGGAGTTGTAGTGCTGGTCTCTCACACACCCCACACACCTCTCACACACACCCGACTACCACCACCCTCCCTGTGGACATGGGGGCCTGTTGGGAGTTGTAGTGCTGATCTCTCACACACCCCACACCCCACCACCCTCCCTGTGGACATGGGGGCCTGTTGGGAGTTGTAGTGCTGGTCTCTCACACACCCCACCCACCTCTCACACACACCCTGTGGACTTGGGGGCCTGTTGGGAGTTGTAGTGCTGGTCTCTCACACACCCCACCCACCTCTCACACACACCCGACACACCACCACCCTCCCTGTGGACATGGGGGCCTGTTGGGAGTTGTAGTGCTGGTCTCTCACACACCCAACCCACCTCTCACACACACCCTGTGGACATGGGGGCCTGTTGGGAGTTGTAGTGCTGGTCTCTCACACACCCCACCCACCTCTCACACACGCCCGACTCACCACAACCCTCCCTGTGGACATGGGGGCCTGTTGGGAGTTGTAGTGCTGGTCTCTCACACACCCCACACCCCACCACGCTCCCTGTGGACATGGGGGCCTGTTGGGAGTTGTAGTGCTGGTCTCTCACACACCCCACCCACTTCTCACACACACCCTGTGGACATGGGGGCCTGTTGGGAGTTGTAGTGCTGGTCTCCCGCACACCCCATCCACCTCTCACACACACCCGACCCACCACCACCCTCCCTGTGGACATGGGGGCCTGTTGGGAGTTGTAGTGCTGGTCTCTCACACAACCCACACCCCACCACCCTCCCTGTGGACACGGGGGCCTGTTGGGAGTTGTAGTGCTGGTCTCTCACACACCCCACACCCCACCACCCTCCCTGTGGACATGGGGGCCTGTTGGGAGTTGTAGTGCTGGTCTCCCACACACCCCACCCACCTCTCACACACACCCTGTGGACATGGGGACCTGTTGGGAGTTGTAGTGCTGGTCTCTAACACACCCCACACCCCACCACCCTCCCTGTGGACATGGGGGCCTGTTGGGAGTTGTAGTGCTGGTCTCTCACACACCCCACCCACCTCTCACACACACCCAACCCATCACCACCCTCCCTGTGGACATGGGGGCCTGTTGGGAGTTGTAGTGCTGGTCTCTAACACACCCCACACCCCACCACCCTCACTGTGGACATGGGGGCCTGTTGGGAGTTGTAGTGCTGGTCTCTCACACACCCCACCCACCTCTCACACACACCCTGTGGACATGGGGGCCTGTTGGGAGTTGTAGTGCTGGTCTCTCACACACCCCACACCCCACCACCCTCCCTGTGGACATGGGGGCCTGTTGGGAGTTGTAGTGCTGGTCTCTCACACACCCCACCCACCTCTCACACACACCCTGTGGACATGGGGGCCTGTTGGGAGTTGTAGTGCTGGTCTCTCACACACCCCACACCCCACCACCCTCCCTGTGGACATGGGGGCCTGTTGGGAGTCGTTTACATTTTGGTGAGTATGTAGCCCACATACATAGGTTAGGGCCTGGGAGCTTTTTCTTCTCAGTTGTGTGTGGCAGGTCATGTCTATGTGCTCGTGGTGCTTGGTTTTTACTTACCAGCCTCTTCTCCTTCTTCAATCCTTCCAGGCTCTCTGGGTGCAGTATGCCCAGCACCTTTTCCTCCCAATCAGTGTAGGGTATGGGCTCCGGGGGTGTGCCGCCGCCAGTGAGATTTGCTCGTAGATTGTTTTTGGCACGGATGCCTTTGACCCTGGGTTTTAGGTCATGCCACCGCCTCTGGATTTCGTGCTTTGTCCTTGGCATGGTCCCTGACGCATTCACCCGAGTTACAATCCTGTCCCACATGTGATTTTTCTGGGCCACGGTGGTCTGCTGGACTAGTGTCCCGAATAAGTGGGGTTCAACACGGATGATTTCATCCACCATGACCTTCAACTCTGTCTCCGTGAATTTTTTTTTTTTTTTGGGTGCCATGGTGTGTGGTGCTCAAGGTGTGGGTTGGTTGTTTTGGGAGGTGCAGGTGTGTGGTGTGTAGGAATGGTGTGGTGAGTGTTTGTATGGTGGTGTGTTTGGGTGGTGGTTGTATGTGTGCAATTTGTCTCTGCTGTTCGTCGTCTCGGGCCTCTTGCTAGCAGCTATGCTGTGATGCAAAGGACTGTGGTAGTGGGTGGGAGTAATTTTATAGTCTGTGTCGTGGTTGTGTCCCAATGGTTGATGGCAGTCAGGTGCTATGTGGGTGTGTTGACTTGAGTGGATTAGTAGGTGCTTGGGGGGTTGTCATTGTGGCTTGTGATTGGTGTGGGTGGGTGTCCTGTGTAGTGTGTTTTGTATTTACTTCCGTCAGCCATTTGTGAATTGGTTTGACGGTAGGGATGGTGTCCGTGTAGTCCTTCCGCTGGGATGCTGGATTTCTCGTAGCATTGTTTCCGCAGCGGTCGTGGATGGGGGTGAGTTCCGTGGGAATGGCGGCGTTATCCTAATCGCTGGAACGGAGCATCCGCAGGTATTGCGGTGGCTGTGCCTGTTCCCGCGGTCATGTTCGTCCGCGGCGGACGGAGTTTCTTGGGTTCCGTCCGCTTGCGGCGGTCTCAGGTGTACTCCGTCCGCCGCGGACGGGGTTTGCTGTACTCCGTCTGCCGCGCACGGAGTTTAAAGGCATTTTTATCCTAATCGCAATGGCGGGTTCTCCGCGGCGCGGTCGGGAGTATCTTCGCTGCGTCCGTGGCGGACGGATCCCGTTTCCGTCCGCCATCATAATCGACCCCTAATAACTGAACAAATATTAATACAATATTAATCTTTTTTATTTTTTTACTATTTTAACATTTTTTATTATTTTTTTAACTTATAATTTACATTGTATCTCTACATTTTCAATATTTTTTCCTATTACTAAAAATCGATATTAATACTACTCAATATTTTTGACAAGATATTTTTGTACTCGATATTTTTTACCATTAAATATAACGATATTTTCTACCTCGATATTCTTACTGTCGATATTTACCTATACTCGATATTTTTTACTCAATATTTTGTCTATTCGATATTTTGGATTCGATATTATGACTAGTTACCCAATAGGTGGATGTATGTAAGGCAGTTTTAGGTGTATTGCTTTGTGGTGGAAAGCTAGAAAATGGGGGTCTGACTGGAGTGAATGGAGTGACTGTTTGAAAAGTAACTAGTTCTGGATTTTCAAAGACGACATCTAGGATGTGTCCAGTGATGTGTGCATGTTTGGGGACGATGTGATGCAGGTTCAATATGTCTAAGCCAGTGATGAGGGTTGTAGGATGGGGCATATTGGGTTTGTCAAACTAAGGGGGCCATTAGGATGGCGGACGGGCTTTGCCCGCCCGCCACCCTATCGGGAAACGGGATCGCCCGCCTCAAGGGCGGGGGTCCCGAAATGTGCATTAGGATGCGCCTGCCACAGTGGCGGGCGCAATCCTCATTTTAACATTGTGGCGGGCGGTGCTCACTGCACCGCCCGCCACAATCTTACAATCAAATGCACGCATTTGCATACACGAAGCGGCAGGCTCCCCGCGGTGCCTGCTGCTTGGTGTATGCAAATGCGGGGGGGGGTACCCCCCCATTGCACAAATCACCTCGGCCATCACCAGGGGGGCCCGCAGGGGGCCCCCAAACCAAAGACCGCCTGCCTGGAAAGGCCTGACAATATGCTCATGGTAATATGGCTGGCGGTGTCTAACAGACACAGCCACCATATGAAACACATTCCGCCCCGGCCGCAAGGCGACCGGGGCGGAAAACAGGCGGGCGGTGTTTTTCACTGCAACCGTCCCCCCCCACCATCCTAATGTGGCGGGGGGGGAATTGGGCAATGGATGTCAGGCGGATTGCCTCCGCCAGGCAGGCGGTGGCTACCGCCAGCCTGGTGGAGGCAATCCGCCCGACATCATAATGGACCCCTAAATGTTTAGGTCACCAAGAATGCATAGCTTGGACTATAGTGTTATCATGTTTGAAACAGTGTCTAGAAACATATCTGGGAATGTTGCATTACTAGGCCGAGGTCTGGAAAGGAGAAGGAAGGTACAGGAGGAAGATGGTGTAGGGTTGCATCTGGTGAAGAGAGCCTCAGAACCTCGTATGGTGGCAGCGGCAGATTTAGTGAGATTTATTGTTTGCTTGAATATAACAGCTAGTCCACCTCCTCTTTTGCCTATACGATTTTGTGTAATAGTTTTAAAGCGTGGAAAAAAGGCTTCATGCCACACTGGACACCTGTCTTCTCCCAACCATGATTCAGTTTAGAGTGATAGAGTGACTTTGTTTAGTAGAAGAGTGGAAGAGTGAGCAGTATTTATAGAACTTGTAGCAGGTGTGCAATTAGTGGTGGTATTAGCTGTATTAGGATAGCAATAGTGTTGCTTTTCTATACAGTATTCCTCATCCAGCAGGCTGAGAAGTCATTTTGATGGGTCTGTGTGTGTAGGTGGTGGAGATGATGGTTGAGAGTGAGTTGGTGAGCTGTGTTGCTTTCGTAGGGTAGCCTTGTTATATAATAAACATGGAGATGCGAAGTTGTGAAGAATGGATTGTTGTTTAATTTATTTGTGTCTGTTTATGGCGGAAGGTATTTAAGTTAGAGGTGGTAGTGAAGCATGTGGCTATAGTTGAAAAACTCTAAATTGTCTAATGGATGAGAGGCGGTTGAATGAGAGTTGTTGTGTTGATGTATTTGTGTTAGATGTGAGGGAAGAAAGAAAACTTGGGAGTAAAGTTGGTTTAAAATGTGTATTCTTTGTTTAGTCAGGACGGTGGGAGTAGGTGTATGTTTCTAGTTTGTGATAGAATGGATTATAAAAATAGTGTGAGAGTGAAATTCTGTTGTGTTGGTGTGTGTGTTATGTTTTGGTTTTGTGGAGTAGTGAGAGGAGAAGATTATGTAGTTGTCTTCTGAGAAGAATTTGTATGTTCAGTATTGTTGGTGAGTGGAAGTTGAATGGTAAAGGGGTGGTGATGTGTTTTGGAAAAGAGTGTATGTGGTGTGCGAGAGGGGATGGACAGCAGTTATGAGTGTTTTATGTTAGATTTGAGAGCTGTAAGAGGTAATATGTGTGGTGGAGTGTAGTGGAAGGGCTGTTTGGTTGTATATTTTTTGTAAAAAGAGGAGGAGGTTGTAGGTACATGAAGTGATGGAAGGCTGGAAGGCTGAGTATTGGTTTGGTGATGAGAGAAAGGTGTCTGTTAGGAGTGAGCAGAGGGTAGAGCTGGTCCTTTGTATGAACAGGTAGTTTGTATCTAGATGGATTAAAATTTCGTATAGTGTGGCTTTGTATTGTGTTAGCGATTTGTAGATTTGTATAGGACAGAGTGGTGTTGGTGTGAGAGTGATGGTCCCATTGGGTGGTAGTTGGGTTAGTAGGGTGTATAGGTGTGGTATGTAGGGATTTGTAGTGGTTGTTGAGATATTGGAATGTGGGTATTGTTTGTTTGTAGTAAACTATAACCAATCAAAACACAAGCCCAAGCCCTAGGACCAATAGAACACCAGGGCCTTACAACCAATCACAGCCATAGCCCTAGCAACTAAACAGAAACAAACCCTAAGAACTAAGTCCAATAGAAAACTCCAGCCCCAGGGACCAATCAGGACATCAGACCTATCAGCCAAACAGAAGCCTAACCCTAAGACCAAAGTCCAATAGAAACTCTATCTCCAGGGACCAATCAGAACACCAGACGTATCAGCCAAATCAAAGACTCAACCCTAAGCCCTACATCCAATAGAAACACGAAATACAGGAGGCAATCAGAGCACAGATGTAACATCCAATGGCAAACTTATATAATGAGAGTGTGACATCAAGCACAGGTTGATGGCCAGGGGAGAGTGAGCTGCTCCTGAAGAACAGAATCTCCTTGGATATAGACAGGCTCAATTCACACTTCGCTCATCCTGGTTCACCCTGCAGATAGGCCCAAATCTAAGCCATTTAGATACTGTTTTTTTGCGTACTTCAACAAATCCCTTTTTCTAGCCAAAAAACAAGGTTTACATACACTTTCCAAACACAGTTTTTAAAACCCTAAAACAGATTCAGCTGTCTCCTTAACACACTCTGCTTCGCCTCTGAGGATGTAGTTTGCATTTTTTAATTTTACAAGACCCAAAAGAAGGGGGGGTGCTAGAAGTGGGGTTGCCTCTCCTCGCATATGCATGGTGCACGGGAAACTAGGACACTTTTTCAAACAGCCAAGGGTAGAAAATCCGTATTTTAAACAGTTCCATTTGTACAGAAACCAGGAGTACAATTCAAACAGTCATGAGTAAGGAAACAGTAGTTTTAAGAGTACAACTTGCACAGAGGACAAGAGATTAAAGTTAAACAGTCCTGGGTAGAAAACCCCCCAGCAGTTTTAAAGTTTCAAATGCGCAGCACAAGTCTGTGTTCTTACCACCTTCTCTGTCATTTGTTCACTGGGTTCTGTAGGGCACAGAGAGGCAGGCTACAAGATGGAGGTGGCTGTCTTAGGGCGCCCTGCACAAACCTTAAGAGCAACTACAGGTGGGGAGGGGGGGTCTCAGAGTTCTTTGCGAGCTAGAGGGCCAATCAGGAAGGCCCATGCTGATTGCCTGGGATCAGTGAACTACTCCTAAAGATCAGAATCTGGTTGAATACAGCCAGGCTCAGTCCACACTTTGATGGTCCTGGTTCATCCTCCAGGTGAGCCCAAAGCTAAGCCACTTTAATACTGCTTTTCATAAACATCGACAAATCCCTTTTTATAACCAGAACTTGAGGGTAACATACACTTTCCATACGCAGTTTACAACTTAAAGCTGATTCAGCAGCCTCTTAAACACACTCTGCTTAGCTTCTGTCTTTTATAAAATATTTTATTGAGGGTTATGGTGCAATAAAAGGGTTTAACTATTAAATTAGCACAGACGAAGCAGTAAACATTTGATACAAAAATACAATATGATGGACTCGATATATAAATAGAAAAATACACAATTCATAAAGTGGGGATAAATACATCTTACAATCAAATAAATATGTCAGTAAAATACTAATTTCAAATTCAGATTCTAGCAGCCCTTCATTCCGTAACAGGGGCCCAGAGACGTCTTACCAACTCCCAGTTTTTAGCACCTTTGAATTCATATAAGCATGACTCGATATTGTGGATGCCCAAGAATCTCGATAGCCACATCTGGAAGGAGGGAGCAGTGACATCCTTCCAGCCTGCTGAAATCAAGACACGAAGCACGGCGACCGACATAAAAACCAAAGCTTCCTCATCCTCTGACAGAGCCAGTTTAGAGTCCGTGCCCATTAACACCAATGTAGGGGATAGATCGATCTTATGACCTAGCATCCCCTCCCAGAATTTCATAATCTCATCCTTGAGTGGGCCCAACCGGTCACATGTAACAAACATATGTAATAGGTCTGCTTGGCCTGTATTACACCTCGGGCAACGGTCATCACTCCTGACACCACATGCAAATAGTTTGACCAGAGTGTGGTACAGATTAAACACTGTTTTAAAATGTTGAGCCCGTAAATTAGAGGCCCGAAAAAGCTTTTTATTTAAACCTAGTGCGAGATCCAGATCAACGACAGGGTTCCCCAGTTTAGTTGCCCAATCACTTTCCACTTTACCGATATCGTCCTGGATCCTGACCACCAAAAGATCATAAACCACTTTAATCTTCCTAATGTAAATGTAAATGTAGTTGAGCTTATATAGCGCACAGCTACCCGCAGTGGGTTTCCAGGCACTTGCTTAGGGAACCCTTCCTGGTATTCCCCTGTGAGATAGCAGGGTATCCACAAGGTGAAAGTCAGGCATCCCGCCGCGAGGGGCCGTTGTGGAGATTAAGCAAGCTATTGCCCAGAGTCGCAGAGTGTGAACCCGTGAGTCGAGGAGGCACCGGGGCGAGAATTATCAAGTCCGTGGAATTTTTAGCCCAAGACCCGCCGAGGCGGGGAATTGAACCCTGGTCCAGGACCGATCTCAGCTTCCGGGTCTGCTGCCTCTAACCCCTGAGCCACACTTCTCCACAACCTCTAACTAGGACCTCAACCACAGGAATATCAACGGGGGCTTCAGTTTAGGTCTTAGGGCCCTAAGGGTGCGAGCAATTTCACCATACAAAAGCCACTGGTTGGCGGGAACATCAAACCTCCTTTGCAGATCCTCAAACCCTATTATCTTATCCCCTTCCATAAGATAACCAATTGTCTTTAACCCTAATCCCTTCCAAACCTGGAGATTCCTATCAGTCCTCAGCTGAGGGAGAAGACTTGAGTTTCCCAAATGTAGATAGGAGTTTATCTTCGGGGCGTTAAAAAATTTCAGGATGGCTTTCCATACCAACCGGGCCCCAAATAAAGTCTTAAAACGGGCCTTCTTATAAAACCTACTTTCGACTTCGCACAACAACAGGCCGGTTGCTTTCTCCCCCAACAGCATCTTAAAAATTGGGGGAGGCCCCCGAGAGCCTGAGTTTGAATTTTCCCCTCCTGGTCCAACATCAAATTGAAAGAGAATAGACATTTGGATCAGGAGGCAGGACCAGTGGTACAATCTAAGATTTGGAAGTGCCATCCCGCCCCTATCCCTCGGTAATGACATAAGGCTCGTAGATCGTCTAACCTTGCCATACTGCCATATAAACTTTATAAAAGCGGACTCCAGCTGTTTCATTATTTTTCTTCTATAAATAAGGGTATGGCCCTAAACAAATACAACACTCTAGGGAACATTAACATTTTTAGAGCGTTAACCCTCCCTACCAAAGATAGGTGTAACATATCTATTCTTCCCAATTCGGCCTCTATTGACTTGATTAGAGGGGGATAATTCTCTTCCACTATTCTACCTACTGACACATTAATTTGTACCCCTAAATAAACTGTTGAGTCCACAAATCTAGAATCGGACTTCACCATATTTTTTGAGCAGATTATCTGTGTTTTAGATTAGTTTAGGAGATATCCAGATCCCTGGCTAAAAGCCTTTGTCATCTGTACCAGAGCTGGAAGTGCCTGCTGGGGGTTTGTCGTAATAACAGCCAAGTCATCAGCATAAGCTAATATCTTATTAACATGGCCGTTAAAAATAACAGGAGATATGCTGGGTCTCTCTAATATTCTCTGGATAAGGGGATCAATGTACAAAGAGAAAAGAATAGGGAAGCAGGGACAGCCCTGACGCGTCCCTCTCCTTATACTGAATATATCCGATTTTTCCCCCATCACTGTGACTCTTGCAACCGGATCCACATACATGGCTTTAAGCGCTCTGATGACTTTCTAGCCAAACCACCTCCCCGCCAATAAACCCCAAAGAAAGCTCCAAACAACGCGATCAAACGCTTTCTCTGCGTCAAGCAGGATCATGGCGATCTCCCCCCCCCCCGTGGCATCCTGGGCGTCAAACAGTGCTATAGCTCTGCATGTATGATCTGTGGTGGCCCGCCCAGGGACAAACCCGCGCTGCCACGGGGAAACGAGACCGCCAATGATTCTGTCCAACCACCTAGCCCAAATCTTTGAATAGAGCTTAGTGTCAGCGTTAATCAGCGATATCGGGCGGTAGGACCCTGGTTTCTCCGCTGGTTTCCCCTTCTTGTGGAAGATTATAATATTGATTTCCTTCCATGAGTCCGGAACCACCCCTGAATACAAAATCCCATTGAATAAATCGACCAACAATGGAACAATCTCACGTTCTATAGCTTTGTACACCTCCAGGGGGATCCCGCCTGGGCCAGAAGCTTTTACGGGCGCTAGCTCCCGCAATGCAGCCAGGACCTCAGTATGCGAAATATCTTTGTCAAGGTCCGCTCTGGTTGCATCATCCAAACTGGGACCCCCATCCAGACACTCATCCCCCTGGTAACTCTCAGTATCCCCCACATCATACAGTCTTTGATAACAATTTTCAAACACCGTCAGTATATCCTTAACTTCAGTAAATACATTCCCATCCTCTTCTATACGGGTTATCAGTTTCTTGGATTTTTCCTGCCTTAGCCAAAGGGCAAGAGCTCTGCCAGCTTGTTCCCCCGTTTCATATCTTTTGGCCCTTGAAGATTGAAAGTCCCTAATTGCCTTCTGCGTTACCTCCTTCTGCAATGCCGCTCTAGCCACCAGTAGTGCATGTTGTTCCTTACCATCCCCACAAGAAACAATATCCCTGATATGCTGTTCCTCCGCAGTAACAAGCTTGCCCATTAATTTCTCTACCTCCCCCCTATCCTCTCTTCTAAGCCTGGCAGAACAGCTAATCGTCTCTCCCCTTAAGGCGGCTTTAAAGCCTCCCACACCCCATTCCGTGATGTACTATATCTATTAGCAGCAAAAAATTCTCCCACCCATTTATTCAGGTGATCTACATATCTATTATCTGCCAACAATCTTATTTCAAACGTCCACTTTGCCTCTGACCTTTCCAGTCAACCCAGATTATACATTAGCACCAACGGGTTGTGGTCTGAAATTAATCTTGGGAGTTTGATAATCCCGACTTTTTCTACTTCCGAAGAAGAGATAAGAAAATAGTCCAATTTTGAATACTTCTGAGCGGGGTTTGAGAAGTACGTAAAGCCCGGATTCTGGGGTTCTTTAGCTCGCCATACATCCATCAGCCCGTGCGAGCTAATAAGAGCCTGAACTGAACTGAAAACTCTAGGTTTCCGCCCTCCATAAGATGTTCCATTACTCCAATCAGAAGAAATATTTAAATCACCAGCAATTACTTAAGGGGTAGACCAATTAACTAGCTCCACTTCTAATAAATTGAAAATTTCAGGATCATCGTCATTTGAGCCATATATCCCAAAGATTGTAAAACCCAACTCCATTTCAGCTATCACCCATCTACCGTTACTATCAGTTTTCACTTTCCTGGCTTTTCCCAGAGCTGTTCTTACTAAAATAGCGACTCCCCTAATAGTTGAGGATTGAGTCGAGCAAGCCACCAGCTCGAAACCTTTTAAGATCAACAAATTTCTCTTGGCCCAGAGGAGATGGGTCTCCTGGAGACAAAGGACATCTATTCTATTGTGCCTCACCACATAAGCTAATCTCTGCCTTTTCTTCCAGTCATTCAAGCCTCCCACATTCATTGTGCAAATTCTAATGTTTGCCATCTAGTTGAGCAACGCCACCTATAACAAGAAACTCTATCTATGGGGGGGCAAGATGGCGGCCGCTTAGTTGTGGCTGTAACGGAGGTGTGGTGAGGCTGGTAATTGAAGGAGCTCAATGGAAGTTCAGCCCTAGCCGAATGCTCACTTACTGGACTGCGAAGATGTCGGAGTAAAGCGGGGCAGTAAGCGGGGGCCACCAGAGGCATGCAGGCAACGTTGTCCTGCCGCGGATCAGCAACTCGTCTTTTGCGGGAGCTAACGGCTGTGCTGGCGGCGCTCTCTCCCAGCCTGAAACGCCGCGGGTCCCTCGGAGGGCGGAGTCTGGCGCTAAGGCTGCCGCAACGAAGAAGCTCTGAGCTCGAAGAGAACGTTTTAGAGGCAAACCATTCGGGCGTCCGAGTTCGTCTGGACTGCAGGAGGGTGCATTAAGGGAAATGGCCCCAAAAGTAAATCAAGCCTCTAAAGCGGCTATGAAAAAGAAAAACCAGCAAGAGGAGGGCACAGTCAAGACGCCAGGATTGCAAACATCGACGCCGGAGAAATTAAAGAAAACCAGCAGACTGGAACCCGGACCCGGCAGGCCACTGCTTCGATTGCCGAGATGTTCTCAAAAGCTGGTAAGGAGAAGGCGGTGGAGGTAGCTGCTAGAGTTGTAGGGGGTGTACCTGCGTCGACAGAAGTGACTGTAGTTAAGACTAAGGCTCAGCAGGTACACCAGGCGGTTACCGTTGGCAACGGGACTATCCCCCCAGTAACCGAGATCCCTCAGATGGGGGTAGCTGCACAGGACAAAGTGCACAAGCAAAAAAGGGAATTGAAGCATAGAATGTCAGCACCAGTCTAACAAGTTCCCTATCAATATTGGTGAGAGAAAGGTGCAAAAGGGCTGAGAGTACAATTCCCTAAACTCCCTCAAAATAAGGGCGGGTTCAAGAACCAGACCCTCAACAATTCAACAATACATATTAGCCCAGCACACTTAGAAAAACAATTTGTTACAAATGGTTAAATCAAAAGCAGTTTTTTTTCAATTTCACGAAAAAGTCGATGTTTTCAGTTTTCAGTAGTTCTTTATTGTTCAATCTTTTAAAAGCTTTTGGACAGCATCACTTTTGGAACCGCCAACGCGTTTCGTCCCATCCAGGGACTTCTTCAGGGCTTGAACAATTCGTATAGTCTACACTGGTTGTCAATTTCTTATGAATTCCGGTTGATAGTATCTTGTAAATCCTCAACGGTAATGATCTATTACAGAAGAGAATTTTCTAGTCAGAGACCCTTTATATATTCACGGTTGCTGATTATTAAAACTCCACTTTTGGTCCTTTATTCATGTAGTGGGACATCATATTCATTCATAGAGTGGTCAATTTGAAGAGGTAACGACCCGGATATGATAGTTCGGGTCCGGAAAGGGTCCTTCGGACGAAACGCGTTGGCGGTTCCAAAAGTGATGCTGTCCAAAAGCTTTTAAAAGATTGAACAATAAAGAATTACTGAAAACTGAAAACATCGACTTTTTCGTGAAATTGAAAAAAAACTGATTTTGATTTAACCATTTGTAACAAATTGTTTTTCTAAGTGTGCTCGGCTAATATGTATTGTTGCACAGGACAAAGTGGAAGCACAAAATCTGGTAAAGGAGGCAATCACTCCCGGAGACTCTGTTGGGGGGCTGGGGGAGATTCCCAAATACAGGCTCAGGCACAGGGAGCTACCGATGCCGGCGGAAGGGATCAATTAGTTCTATTGGAGCAGAGAGATGCCGGCAAGCTCACTGGTGCTGGTGCTGGGGAAGGGGCACAAAGCAAAGCTTTTTTTGCCCCTCTGACGGCTTGGAATGGTCTGAGGAGGAGGAGGATGGTGATTGTAGCTCCCTCGGGGACTAGGAGAGCGAACCAGAGCACTAAAAGTTTCTGGAGCTGCTGGGAAGGGCCAGTTAGACCCCCAGTGTGAACTAAGTTGGGATCATTCCGCCTCTTTGACCTTACAAGGCAGCCCGGGTGTTGAGAGGGCGCAAATAACCTTATTAGAGACTATTTACCAGGAAATCATTGCCCATAGGGAGGAGACACGCCAGGAAAATCGTAAATCACAGGCAGAAATGAGGAAAATGAGGAGTGTGGTTAGGAAGCTGTCTAAGGCCTGCGCAAGTACCGGGGACATTGTCTCAAATCTGGAGGACAGGATTGTCTCAACAGAAGCGGAGGTGGTGGACGCAGTAGCTAAAGTTAACGCACAAAGCTCCCAGGTTATAGACATACAATGGAAACTTGAGGAGATGGAGAACAGGCTCTGCAGGAATAACCTGAGAGTTCTGGGAATCCCTGAGGGATCAGAGGGGGGCGATATCTGGGCATTTATCATCAGGCTTTTTGAACAAGCATTCCCCGAGCTGGCAAGCTGGAATTGGTCTATTGAACTGCAGAGAGTCCATCGTACCCCTTTTAAAGTCAGGAGGAACATGAAAGAAGGGGACAAGCCCAGGGCGATTCTGATTTTCTTGGGAAATTTCATTTTACGTCAGGCTGTTTCGGATTTAGCAAGGCCTAATGCTAAATGGTGTTGTGAAGGGCTATCATTTTTCGTGCGGCTGGATTTCTGCCACACGACGGTAGAAAGACGCTGGCGTTTAAGAGGTGTGATTAAGCCCTTTCAGGACAAAAAGATGCAGGCATTCCTAATAAACCCGGCGCAGTTGAAGATTGTTAATGAAGGGAGGACATCTGAGATTAAAGCGAAGGAATATTTGGACCCTGTATGAAGACAGGGGGTTTGTTGCTCTAAAGATCACGGAGTGGCAGTCGGCTAGTAGCTGACTCTGGATTATGGGTTGAGGGTTTCTGCTGATTTGTGATTTTTTTTGGGCTCCAATTTTTGTAGTTTGTTGGGTTAATAGGTTAAGTAAGCCTTCACCGCACACACCGTGTTCCATCACACGCACAGACTAGGTCTGAGCGCCTCACAGAGTAGGGTGGGGGTTATGGGTGAGGAGGGTTGGAGGGAGGGTTTCTTGGGGTGGAGAAGGGTAGGGAGGGGGGCAGGGGTGAAAATTGGAAAAAGGAGGGAATGGTGCAGTTTTGGTCAGGGACAAAGAGAGGTAACGAAGCAAAAAATAACTCTGCTTAGCTTCTGAGGGTGTCGTTTATTGGGATTGTAACTTGTGAACTGGAAGTAACAAAAGCATCTCTGTTTTAAAAGAAAGAAATCACCTATCTACATAAATACAAATCTGTGATCTGCATGCTACACGTTGGGCTTTGCAAAATGCATATTACCCCTCTGTGCTTCTTTCTGAGAGTTATCTTATCAATAATATAATCCCCTGAAAATTGCTGGGCACAAACAATATCTGTAGCAGCAGTGCTTTAAATGGGCAGGTACTCTTTAATTTGGAAGGAATAGTACCTGCACCTTTCAGCAGCAAACAGGTAATCTGGGACAAGTATACCTGAACTTCTATATTTCAATTTTAAGCACTGTGAAACAGGTATATTAACTCCATGAGTATTTTTAATGCAGCCTTTATTAAGACTAAGTGAGCTAGAACAAATTTACTCTCACATTTGTCCTTGTTGCCAATTTCTTTACCGAAGATTTTTAAAAAAAATGGATAAGTTGACTGTCAGCCTCTGTGTTCCTGATTCCGCTTCTCATGACTCCACCCCCTTTCTTCTACTACACCTTGACACCCAATCTATGGCTCCTGGGCTAAATGTTTTCAATTCCAGCTCTGGTTGTCGGACAGATCTCTGAAGCAGTTACCATACCAGAAAAACAATCATGGCTGGGTGAGTGATAGATTAAAATAACCTACTCTTACTTCTAATAATAATGATAATAATGATAAGAACAACTTGTGTTTATATAGTGCTCCATAAAGCACTTTTGCTATTTCTAAATTCTGTAAACAACATAATGCAAAGGCGGTGACGTAATGCAAGACGACAAATGAAAGCAGTGAAACTAGCAAACATTTAAAGCTCCAACTAGAATCCTACTAAAAATGTGTACTGTCTAGTTACAAATAGAGTCTCATAGATCATAGTTTTTGGAAATCTAATGAATTGCTACAGGTAAAGGTCAAGTCGATTACTGGTCCCTATCATATACCAGTTATATGTTCATCTATGGGGCATATTTACAAGGGGATATCTGTTACATTGTCATTTGTATTAGCATATGTTCCTAGCACATGACTTGTTATGTTTTGTTGTGCATTCTGAATTCCAATGAATATTGATCTTGGAATCCCTGGGCTGCACTGCAGTTGAACTGCAGCTGTTCTGCCTGCAGGACGCTATGCTGCACTGCTGACAATAAACTTTGTAACTTAATTGGACTACTGTCTTTCAACAATATCGCCACCAGAACGTCACCTTTAGGGATGTTCTAGTGATGATATGCACTTCTCCATAGTTACAGAGCCGCATTAAGCCACTTTTTGTGCATTATGCAGCACACATAGAAGTAACAAATCGCCATTAACGATTGTTTACGTGCAGGAAGGGACACCTTAAACAATCATTCCCTGCAACGCAGGCACCCTTGCACAGCAGTGCAAGGGTGCCTGCATTGGAGCTAGGCAGCTAAATGTAGCACCAGCTCTAGGGAAACACAGTGGTGTACTGTATTCTTGTGAATATGGCTCAACCCTGCATTTTGAAAATGTCAGAGTGCGGCGCTGCCAAATTTGGCGCAGCTCCGGGCTCCAACATTTTCTCGTAAATATGCCCCTACGCGTCTATAGACTTCACCGTTACATCTTTAATTAATGAACAGAAATTCCGCTATTCTATTACATCCTTGGATATAGCACAAGGTTAATAGACCCATTTACCTGTGAGTACCACATTCTGTAATATTAACTGCTTTTTCCAGTTCAATCTGCCCACCCTCTGCTTCCGTCAGACATCTATCCATCATGCCTTCCCTTCTTTCATGTGCGGCTCTGTAATAAAGGCACCTAGTACATGGATACAGCTTGATGTTCAGTCTCTTGAAGTTATCACTTTAAATTACAAAACTGAAACAACGGCACCCTTGGTTGTACATTTTTCTTTGACTATATTAAAAGCTTTTGATGTATTCATATGTTTCCTTTTCAGACTAGTGACTTAACTTCTCATTGTCAAAATCTTTTTATAAAAAGTATTTCCTTGTAGAACACTTGTTCATTTGCAGTCCTATTACCTTTGTTCTATAGATTACAGGGTGCCCTTTAATTTACCTACTGAATGGATGTGGGGGCGGTAAAGTTCTAGTTTGCCACTCAAGAAGAAGCTGAAGTATTTAGACGACAGGCAAGTAAATTGATTTTTCCTGTTTCTTCAAATCATGGAAAATGTTGAAAGCAGATACAAAAACAATGAAGATGAGACAGAACAGACCTTGCTTGAGATCACAAACCTGTTCACATTCCAGGTGCCCCAACTGGCCCCATTCCAGTGATCTCCTTCACTCTCATTTAAGCATTAGGAGCTGGTATTTGCCAGTATTCATCATAAAATGAAAGCTGTTATTCAGAGAGAATGAAAGAAGCATGGACAATTGGCTTCTCCTCACTCTATGTTCAAGCTATACCCATTTGTGGGTGAGGAATTGAGTTAATTAGATAAAGTACCAGTTCATACAGTGTTACCTAATCTATTTGGTAGATCATTAAAGTCAGTTGTAGTTCTGACCCTTAGAGATTAAGGGCATCATTTACAATGAATTATCGAAGGGCAGCGCAGCAAGTCTTTTTGCTGTGCTGCCCTATGCTAATTCAAAAGGGCAGGATTGCACCATATTCCTGTCCTTTCAGATAGCGCTGGCTTACAATTTGCAGGCTAGTGCCAACGCAGGCACCCTTGCACCATGGTGCAAGGGTGCCTGCGTTATTGATAGGATTGTACCTTTCTGCACCAAAACAGTTCATGGAGGCTTTTTCCTCATTCTATGTGTCCTGCAGAATGCAGCACACATAGAAAGAGGACAAAATAAGGAGAAATGAAATAAATGCTCCTCATTATGCCTACTCTGGGAGGCTTAAGGGTTTGGCACTGCCCCAGGTTTACGTGATCCTGAAAATCTGGGGCAGCATCAACATCTTTGGGTGTTGCATGGGAACACCCACTGCAAGGCACATGGAATGCCTCCTTAATGCAGAGTAAGGCAAGACAGTGCTTTGTGCTGCCTTGCCTTACTCAATATCTATGAGTCCATGCTAATCATGCAGGGTGGCTTTACTTTGCCTCATAGATATGATTGAGAGGCCTGCACAACCGGAGTGTCAAAAAAAGTGATGCTCCGGTTGCGTGGGCCTCCTGTAAATAGCCCCTTACGTCTATAGCAAGGTAGAATCAACTATAATATAAGAAGACATATACTGGCTCCATGATTTTTTTACATTCTGGGGTATGTACTGCTTACCTGGCCAAGTCCATTAGGAAGGATTTTTCTTCCTTGTATGAGCAGATGCAAGATGGACTGAATCGTTCTGAAGTTTTCTCTGCCACAGAAAGTAAATAGAATATTTTGCTGATCCAGTACTTGGTTCTATTAGGGTGGCTACATTTTGGTATGTTCTACTACTGTGGCACAAAGTAACATTTAAATTTGAGACTGGAAGACTGAGGCTTCACAAAAGAATATGTTACTATAAATGCCACTCGGTGGTCAAACCCGCTTGGACACTGAATTGGATTGCATAGTAAAGAGTGCATTTGAGAAACAGAAGTATGTATTTACCTTCCAATTTACAGCCTAGCCGGTTCCACCATATCTGGACCATAGATCTGGTTCTTCATTCTCTTTATTTTGCAATGCTGGGCATTCACACTTAATCCATAAAGGAAATGAGGTTATTAGTTGAGGGGGGAAAGTGTCCATCTCAAGTAATAATAGCAATCCTTGTGACTGTGAGCTCTACCCTTTGGTAGCTATGACACAGAGCAGACAGGCTTAATTTAGAGGCAATGTGTAAAGTATTAATGCAGCAATAAAACATAAGCTGAATTTGAAATGTGGAGTAAAAGGTAATAAACAAAACGACACAAAGATGGCAAGAATCCAACAAGGGGAACAGGAAATATTTTTTTTAAATATTTTTAGTAAAAATAGTCTCAAGAAACACAAAGTGCCAATAATAGTCAATGGGAATGGTAGACGGGTACCTGGGAACAATTCGAAGCTGACTGCTATAGATTAAGGTTGGGCTACACCAACCAGGGGTGACCTGGCCAAAGATTGTCCCTTCTAACTTTAATCATTAAATCAAACTAGGAGTACACTTCAAAAGTCCCCAGGACAACAGGAGAGACACTTACTGCGACATGCATCAAAAGAAAAACCGGTCGCAAACTGGCTGAATCTCAGAATCTGCCCCTTTGCGACCGGTATCTTTGCATTTGAGATGCATCATCCCAAATGCAAAAATCACAATTTCAGTGATCTCTAAATTGCAATTACTCAAATTGCGATTGCATTTAAGGAATCGCAAATTGAGATTCTTTAAATGCAATGCATTAAAGTAAAAAAATCAGCGATTTTCCTAACAGGGGGAACAAATTACCATGAAGTTGAACTTCATGGTAATTTGCAAAAACTTTGAAAAATTTACTTTTGTGTATTTTTCAAAGTTTCATGTTGCGCACACACATGCTCTTAGGGCATGTGTGTGCGCAACATATGTGCACAGATCAATTTCAGGGGTGCAACAGGGTGTCCTTTTGACACCCTGGCATCCTTGAAATTGCATTCTCAATTTGCGATTCTCTAATTGAGATTTGCAAATTGAGAATGTCTTCCCATTCATTCCTATGGGCCTCTAGGCCCATAGGAATGAAAGGGGAGGTGTTCCTTAATGGTGACTCGCAATTTGCGAGTCGCAATTAAGGAATGTTTAGAAATCGCTATTTTTTAAGCGATTTCTACATGCATAGGCTTTTGAGATTCCTTAATTGCGATTCATTAAATATCGCAATTAAGGAATCGCAAAAGCCAATGTTGATGCATGTGCCTGTTAGAGACTCACAAGGTATCAGGCATAGACCAAACAGCAGGATCCAGTCCAAGTCAAGTTGCCGCTGGTCAGCTGGGCAGTTACAGGAAAAGGTCTATTGCAGCTTCTTGTATCCCAGTGGCTTTAATATGAAGTCAGCCTTATGACCCTTGGAGTCCAACTTTTTGTTATGGATGCAAGATGGAGAGCAGGTCCAAGCCTCTAAGCTCTTCTCAGGTCGCAAACAGCTCCAGGAGTGTTCTGAAGTGGGTGCCTGAGGATGCAACATTTATGCCTGCATGAGCCAGTGGGTGGGAATGACCCTATGGATGCCATAACCAATGGGGTAAAAGTTCCCAGGGCTAACCCTACCCACTTTGGGCATTTTCAAAATGGAAGAGGTATTTGTAAGCACTAAACTTAGGCTGTGAGTGCTGATTGTGTGTATAGGGAGTGTACTATGGTAATCCTTAGTGTCCTCCCACATCTAGCACTAAACTCCAATTTTAAGCAGCCAACATTACCCCCAAAATACTCACAGACAGAAGTCTGGTAAAAAGAGTTTCCAGAAACCAATCAGCAATACACAAGAATTGTTTTGGCATCTTATTTCACTACTTTGAGGTGTGCCTCAAGTGTTATATGTGAACCCAACAGGCCTGTCAAGCAGGCGTTGACACTGTAATGTCATAAAGAGGCCAACAATGATTAGAAACTGCCTGGCCTGGGTGGAGAGTGGGGGTCACATGAAGGGACCTGCCTCGGTGTCAATTAGCATTTGCTTGTCACTGAAGTGAGCCCCAAGTGTAATATGAAAAACCCCAGCAGACCTCTTAAGCCAGATTGACACTTTAATGTCAAAAGGTATGCTCACAGCCCCACGGTACATATTCTGTCAAGTTCAGATGGGTCAAATCTGCCCATTCAAATCAGCCTTTTGCTTTCTCCTGGGAGTAATTTCACACCAATTCACTCCTGTTCGTATGCTTACTGGCTGACAGCAGTGAGAGAACAAAAGCAAATGGGCCGGCACAGGTTTTATCAGGAAAATGGAAACTTTCTAAAAGTACCTTTTCCAAAACATTTAGCAAAAATATGACTTCACCCTTGAATTGATTGTATTACTGAATATATACACCAACAATATTGTGGCATACTAATCTTGATGACAGAATATTGATGGACAAAATATTGAAAGGTAAGTGCATATAGGGAAGTATAGATTTACAATTCATAACTCCAAATCTAAGTACTTTGAAGATATATGTATCTTGTAGGTACATATATGTGGAGTTAGGTATAGAAAATCTTTACTTACTTAGCTGTCAATATTTATTTTTTGATATTCTGTCCTCCATATTCTGTCCCATTGATATTGTCGAATCAGTAATCAGAGGCACACCCATTTAATTCGATTTTTAATACCTATTTAAATAGCTGTTTAGTTATTTTTCTGACTAATTCCATTCTCAAGATACAGTATTAGTATTTAATATTGCATCCCAGTATTTTCCTATGGAACAGCCAGCCTTGCTAAAGTGAAAATAGCTTTTGGGTTCTTTTCACTGTAAAGAAATATGTAATATTAAACTTTTACATGTTCAACTTTTAAATATCATACACACTAGCTTTTGGGAATTAAGGCTTACCTTGGGTGACATATAATTATTTAAAAGGAGGGTTTCAGCCTGTCAAAAGTTAATTTTGTTTGCTAGGCCGCACATGGGAGGCCCACAGTCATGTTTTCAATGTCACTGGAGTGAATGGGAGAATGGGTGCTGTGGAACTTTTATACAAGTCAAATATGCCAATTGGGAGTATTCCAATGTTATCATGTTGAAAGGAATAGCACATGTACTTTACCACTGGTTAGCAGGGGTAAAATGCACAGAGTTCTATAACCAGCATAAATAGGGTTCAGCAAAATGGCAAAAATTATAGGTACCTAGGAGCAGATGTTCTTCAATGACCTAAAGTAGGTATTGAAAGTGATACTTCAAGGGTGTCAAATAAAATGTATAAGTCCGCTCGTGACTTCAGGCCTCGAATGAATGACTCCAAGGTATGTTGAAATACAAAGACCGTCTGCAATGGAAAATAGAATTGCAGAAATACTGCAGAAACATGCTTTCATTCCTTCCCTGTCCCTAGAGATCGGTTCCAGATTATACTATTGTATATTCATGATGCCACAGGCATAGTTAGACTTGAATACCTTTGGTGTGATATCCCTCAGCAGGTGATCCCATGGGTTCATGAATATCTCCACATTCTTTTGGATCAGATATGTTGGAAGTAGCTCTGGTTCGCTATATGAACAGAGCATTATTAGTTCATCATGTTCCCTATTGAACTGAAAAATGCTCCCAGGATATTCACAAAAGCTTTGGCCCCTCTGGTGGGCTTTTTGTGTGCAGAAGGTCTGTCAATCTTCCATGCATGGATGAGTGGCTAATCGGACCCCCTTCAGTGGAGATGTCACATTTGGCCTTGAAGACAGTTTGCAAAGTCTTGACACAACATAGATTGCTGATGAACTACAAGGAAATCACATTTCATTCTGTTCTGTTATGTTGTGTTACGTAATGTTATGCTATGTTGATTTGTATAGCGCACTAATAACCCGAGATTGTATTCAGCGCTTGGGAGTTGTGTGGTGCATAAGGTGCTTATATGAAGAGCCACATCTCCAGCTTCTTGCAGAACTCAAGAAGTAAGAAACAGGCTCTGATGTGTTGTGGGAGGTTGTTCCATGTCTTAGGTATAGTGTAGGAGAATGAACAATGTCCAGTTTTGCTTTAGCAGATGCAGGGAATGTGTGCGAGTGAGAGTGAGGCAGAGCAAAGGTGTCTAGTAGGTTGGTGAAAGTGTATGTGGTTGTTCAGGTATTTTGGTCCTGTGTTGTGTAGGTCTATGTATGTGTGCGTGAGAAGTTTGGATTGGCTGCGCTTGTGAATGGGGAGCCAGTGAAGCTTCTTGAGGAGCGGTATGATGTGGGTATGGAGTGGGAGGCCGAGCATCCTTCTTGCATCTGCGTTCTGGATAGTCTGGATGCTGCGTAGGAGTTGTTTGGAGATTCCGGTGTAGAGAGTGTAGTCCAGCCTGCTGGTGATGATTACTTGCATGACGGTCCATCTGGTGTTAAGAGAAACCTTTTGAAGATCTTTCATAGCATGCATAGGATGTGGAAGCAGGAGATGCCCACTGCGTTGACTTGAGCCATCATGTTGGGCTTATCATCTACAATGATCCCTAGATTTCTTGTGTGGTCTGTGGGTGTGAGTGTTGTTCCTGGCTCCGACGGCCACGATGTGGAGTAACATGGGAAGATCTTGTTAACGAAGACCAGTACTTCCATCTTTGTGTAGTTGAGCTGCAGGGTGTTGGTTCGCATTCAGTCTGCTCCATGGTCATGCCGTTGGTGAAGCATGTTCTGGTGGTGGTCGTCTTGTCTGTCATGGAGATGATGAGTTGGGTGTCATCAGTGTAGAAGGTGACAGTGATATCTTGTGATCAGATGATGTTATGGAGAAGTATCATGTGTATGTTGAAAAGGGTGGGTCTCAGGAAATCTCTGTGGGACTCTGCATATCAATGTCATGGTCTCTAGTGTGAAGGGAGGCAGCACTGTGAGTTCTTCCCATGAGGAAGGAACTGATCCATTTGAGAGTGGATCCTTGTATGCCAATCTCCTGGAGATTTTTGATGAGGGTGTTATGGGAGACAGTGTTGCAGGCTGCAGAGAGGTCGAGCAGGATGAGAACTGCCATTTCTTCTCAGTACAAGATGATTTCAAGGTCATCAGTGGCCATGTTGAGTGCTGGTTCAGTGCAGTGGTTCTTTCTGAATCCTAATTGAGTATTGGCAAGAAGATGGTGAAGTTCGAGGTGCATTGTGAGTTGTTAGTTGATGGCCTTCACAATCATTTTGGCTTGATAGGGAAGCAGGGAGATGTGTCAGAAGTTTCTCAATTGATTCGGGTCAGCTGTGTGCTCTGACACAAGAGTTGCAGTTCACTGGATCATGTTCAAAATATCCAGGAGCAGGGTCATATTTCCTGATTGGACGGCGGAAGCACTTCAGAACTTACTGACCTTTCTTCAAGCCAATTTAGATCCTGTGAGGTTTTAGAAAACATGGGTTCTGAGTCTCATGGCATTCACTGATTGTCTAGCCAAATGAGCTTGCTGTCATCTGAGACCACTGCATTCTCGTCGTCTGAAATCATGGGATCCAAGTTCAGCAAGATATCAGGTTCATCTGAAAATTCCTGTCCGCTTGCATCTGGTCGAAGGGGTCTAAATCAAGCAGTTTCTCTGGTTCCTCTTTTGCACCAAATTCTAAGACATGTCACGTATGTATGTCAGTACAACGCGATCTAAAAGATCGCGGTACTTGACAACGCGGGCATTACAACGCAAGTCGTTACAACGACTTGCGTTGGAGGGCGCGGATTTTGGAATATTATAATTTTATATTCCAACACCAGTCCACGTAACAGTAGGGAAGGTGTTGGAATATAAAATTACAACATTCCTTGCCCTACAGCGCCATCCAGCGCAAGTCGTAGTAACGACTTGCGTTGTAATGGCATCATTGTAAAAGCACTGCGGTGTAAATACAGCGTTGTAAACGATGTTTACCCATGTCACCAGTGCCAAAGGATAAGATTTCTGCAAAATCAGAACTGATGATAAAAAATTTAGAAAAACTGAACCTCAGTTTGGAGAGACATTGAGACACCAGAAGAGATCTCCAAACTTTTCTCACCATCTCCAATGCAAGGGAATTCTGGTCCAAATCTTATATAAATCGTGAAGGAGGAACCTAATCTCCAGCATTGTCTCCGACGGCGAAAAAAATATTCAGGTGGGCCAAGACTCAGGTATCATCTCTGGTGACAGTTTATCTTTGTGAAGAAATGAATCTTAGAGCAGATCATCTAAGCAGAAGGTTTCCCCTCACAGAATTGCTGCCAATACAGGGAGACTTTCACAAAATGTGATTGAGCCTTAGCACTCTGTGCCAGAATCTGTTTGACTCCAGGGATAACCGCAGTCCACCAATGTTCTGCTCTTGAATGCAAGTTCTATTGGTTTTGTCAATAAATGAGCTACTGAATCCCTGGCCTCATAGTCTCTTTTACACATTTCCCCATTGCCTCTTCCGACAATGGTTCTATCAAAAAACTCAGCAAAGGATGATTATGTAATATTGGTTGCTCTCAATTCGGTTTGAAGGACTTGGTATCCTTTCCTTTAGATTTGGCAGAGAGCCCTCCTTGGTTGGTTCCTCTGACCTCCTATATTCTTAAATGCCTGTCTCTCCCACAGAGTCAGTTACTCTTATTGGGAGTTTGAAAGCTGAATTGGGAGTTTGAAAGCTGAAAGGATAAGCCTTACACAACTTGGTTTTTATGAGTTCACTTCTGTTGCAGGGCGGCGATTTAGTAAACCTTCATCTAGGAATGCTTTTGAACAACACTGGGTCTTTCTCCACACATGGGGCTTGTTAAAGGATTTGCAGTCTTTAATTTGTCCTCCTCCAACAGGTATGTTATGTTAAAAGTTGCTTATAAAGCACACGTACACCCAGGGGTTTCATGGCGCTACTTAGAAACTACTAATATCGAGAGGGGTTATTTTAGAGCTCTCGTAAACAGCCACTTTTTCAATAGTTTCCTGAGTTGAAGTAGATCAGTGCAAAAACGAATCTCCAAAGGGAGTGAGTTCCATAATCTGGTGGCCAGGAAAGCAAATCGACGTCCACCTGGTTGTTTCCGTTTATAAGTGGGGGTAGCAAGTAGCTGAAGATGCATTGAACGGAGGTAGTGTGAAGGTGTATACCTAGTCAACAAGGTGTTAATGAATTTAGGACTCTTGCCGTGGAGTGATTTGAGGATCAGGCATCCCGTTTTGAATTCTGCCCTCTCAGATATTGGGAGCCAATGAAGTTTCTTCAATAAGGGTCTAGCTGAAAGCCATCTGGGTTGTTGATGGATTAGTCTGGCAGCCTGATTCTGGACCATTTGGAGCCTCTTGGTGAGATAAAGTGGCAGTCCCAAGTAGATTGAATTAGCGTAATCTAGGTGTGAAATAACCAAGGCTATCGTAACTTGTATCAGTGCTGCGTGAGTGAGCATCCGACTAATCTTTCTAATTTTACGTAGCTGAAAAAACTATTTGCTTTTCTATTGGATGGATTCAAACTAAGATTGGCAGTGTCAACCTCAAAGTTTCTATGGGCTATTATTAAGACATTTTGCTCTCCTGATTAGGAATGATCACTTTTCTTTCTTACTTTTGAGTGGTTGTAATATGCTGAACCCTACCAAGCAGACATTAATTACCCCGTGTAACCTTTGTTTGGTATGTTTGAATTCAGGTACCCTCTTTTTCAATTATTAGAAATGCCATTTCTAATAAACTTAGCTTTATCATACTGTATATCATATTAATTCAACTTTCTGCTTAGTGATTAAACTTTGTGCATGGTGAGAACACAAGTTATTTGCTCATAATTTTCACCTTATTTAACATTTCTCCATCAGCTGTTTAGGCATCGGTAGAGCTTCTATATGTAGAGCTTTTATAGTTGATGAATGATGCAAGGAAACAAAATAGGAAGGTAACGCCTAGATTACGTTTGTCTTCCTTGCACCAGCCATCAATTTCCCACACTCACTCCCAGTATGGAGATGAAGGAGGTGGGTATCTCTGGTATATTCGTGAAGTACGTAATGGTTCCTCTTCCATTATTGGTTCTGCTCCTTAGGGGAGAGGTTAAGGAAAATTGAACAACCAAGGGGAATGAAATTGGTGCATTCCATTAGAAATCACAAATTGGATGGACGTCTAAACACGTCCCTTTCACCTTGAAATTCGGTGTGTAGCCACAACCTGTTTTGCGATTCAGTAACAAGCTACCGAATAGCAATTTGGGTTTTAGACATGTCCAAAACTTATTTTGCGGTTGCAATGGCTCCAATTTAGCAATCCAGAGCCACTGTTAGCGCAAAATATCTAATAGAAGGAAAATCTACGCTGAGAAGGCAATGAAAAACAAGAAAATGCATACCACAAGAACAACAAGCATTGTCAAAGCCAAAAGAGCAGCATTGCTTAAAATGTATCTGCGGGTGTGCAGCATGGCTTAAATTTCGGAAAAAAGAGCTATGACGCAGCCAGAGCTGTCAACACCAAAGCGTTATATTGTTTTTACTGCTGACCAGATGGGAGCAACAGGGAGTGAGGGTGTGTGGGGGGACAACACAGACTGCGGGTGTGGGAAAAGTGCTATGATGTAGCCAGTCATAATCCTTTTAAAAAAAAAAATTATTTGCAGGATAGGAGCCGGGAGGCAGCACAGAGTGAGTCGGAGAAGCAATACAGACAATGGAAGGAGGAAGGTAGGTCCTGAGGGTAAGCTGATGACAATGGAAGGTGAGAGGGAAGGGTTGTGAACAAGCTGATGAGGGTGAAGGGAGATGCTTGGATTAAGCTGAGGACAACAGATTGTGAGAGGGGACTCGGCAAGGTGACAACAACAGAGGCTGGGACGGAAGGGGAGGCAGGTGGACAACAGCTGTAGAGCAAGGCTGGGAGCAAGCACGTAAATAATGGAGGGTCGGCGGGCAGAAGGAACACGGGGTGAGGCAAGTACACCAGGGAGACTGCACAAAGACGCACTCTGGTAGAGTGCTTAAACACAAACAAAGAAATAGTGCCTACGTAAATAAGCAGTGGAAGGACACAAGTAATGCATCCTTGCTCCAGGGAAGCGGCAAATAAATGAAGAGGAAGGGCAGATGACCATTAAGAAGCAAGTAAAAGAGTGACAGACTGGTACGAAAATGCAAATTAACATTATTATTGATTTTTTAAACTATTCTGAGAGATGTGCCATCAGAGTGCTTACACACAGAACTGTAGTGAGGAAAAGATTGTAGGTAATAGGAGTAAGAGCCTGGAAATTGCATGAACTGTGGAACAGGTCATTTAGATGAGACACACATGGACCATTAATGAGCATAATAATTAAGTTTCACGGAGATAAAAAGAGATTTGTTTCGGATTTTTAGATAGGTACTTTTTTGGGTTTGTAATGGAGACACAAAGGGGCACATGTCGAAGGAGTGTGGCATTAAGCCAAGATTGCTAACGCCGTGCTCTGACAGTTTCCAAATACAGGGATGCGCCGTATTTATAATAATGCTGCACTCCCCTGAGATTACCCTAGTGCTGGCGCAATTTAGCTGCCTTGAGCCAATGCAGGCACCCTCGTACTACAGTTGCACTATACTGCAAGGGTGCCGGCATTGGGGGGAATGATTGATTATGTGCAGGAAGGTGTCCTTTCCTGCACATAAACAATCAGTAATGGTGATTTGTAACTTCTATGTGTGCTGCTTTATGCAGCACACATAAAAGTTGCAAATCGTCATTTTTCAAAGATTGTTGATGTGCAGTAAAACAATCACTAGTGGCGATTTGCTGTTTCTATGTGTGCTGCAGAACAAAAACGAGAAGTTAAACATTTCTCTTCGTTGCTGCAGGGAAAGACCAGGTTTTCCCTGGTATTAATTTTGGTGCGCCCCATATTTACGCCGCCCTTGTAAATCGAGGGTAGCATAAAATAACAATGGGTGTCGCAGTGGAATGCCCACCGCAACACCCATTGCCCGCCGCCTTTTCACACAAAGTGCAGTGTGAAAGGGGGCCATATTTACAAGTATGTTACGTGGCTAAACGCTGCCTTGTAAATAGGGCAAAGGACTTAACGCCACAGAAACTTCGTAAAAAGTGATGTTTCTGTGGTGTTAAGCCTTGTAAATATGCCCCAAAGTTCGGAAGCAGCACCAATGACATGTAACTTGGAATTTTGATATTTATCATCTATAGTGTGATACGCCAACTAAACTTTCTCTTTCTTTCTACTTAGAACTTACTCCTGTAGTTTACTTCATATGTATGCATTACGCTCATAGAGCTGCTGCATCTGCGCCCATTCTAAAGTTGAATTATTCCATTATTTATAGGGGCGGTCCTCCAACGCTGAGTGACACAACTCTGCCTGGAGCTCTGAATAATGAATAAAAGCAAGCCATTCTCTCTCGGATGCAGGTATCCATACTTATTAGGGTTTGTTCTGACTAGGTGGAGAGGGCATAATATTACCATTGTAAATATGCACACGCTGCACACCTTCAGTGCACCTGGTAGCAGGTCCCCAGTGTGTAATAAGTTAAGACTCAGAGCCTTTGAGAGCCTGTTCTTTTGCAGCTAGTCGGATTCAGACAGTGGTAGGCAGTATTCTGGGTATTAGATTTTTTAAATGAGAGGGAGACTGCAATCTTCCTTTAAAAGCTGTTAATTATTTTCTCATTACAATTACGTACTAATATTGGAATGCTCCTGTGTTAAAAAAGCTAGCAGTGTTTGCCCGTAACAATGTATTACAGGCAAGTAAATACATCATAGGGACAGTGTAGTGGGCTGTCCCACGTGTTCAGATGACATAGAAGACGTAGCCGAGTTAAGTTTCTTGTAGTTTATTAAGTTCATGAGTAGAAGTTACAGCAAGCCCCAACAGGAGCAGCCAGCTAGCTGCTCAGCCCATCTTCCAACTGACAACACTCACACACCAGGCACCCAAACATTCCACTCATGTACCTCATGTCAGCATTCTACACGAACACTCACACTGGCTGACTCCTAAAGTTCCTATTACTAGCAATCCTGTATGGGTACTTCAAACTGTCCACTGTGTCTGGACTTCGACATATACGTAAACTCATTTCAATTCTATGTCATGCTGGTATCCCATACGATTCAGTAACTCATCTCCATTCCTGTGTTGTCCCGAAAACTCCTCTAATCATGAGTACATGAGTCTCTTCAGCAACTCATAGTAATTTCCTATTATTTATCTTGTTGTCTACTTGACACCTCTAACTAGATATAAAAAACATATAATACAAAAATGGAGCTCTCACTCTAATAAATAACCATGTAAGACATTATCCCCACATGACCATTGGGTTTCCCCCTCTTCCCTTTCAATAAACGGACGTTCATACTATTCTAAGCAACTCTTGAAAGTAAATCATAACTCACAGCTCACCTGTGTCTGAACTTCGACATATACGTAAACTAATTTCAATTCTATGTCATGCTGGTATCCCATAGGAAACATTAACTCATATCCATTCCTGTAGAAGTAAGGATATGGATAAACCCCTATCATATTAGAGAAATCTCCAAAGCCAAGAGAAATAATATATCTATCTTATATTTCCCCGTCTCACCTGTGTTGTCCCGAAAACTGCTCTAATCATGAGTACATGAGTTGAAAGTCATTTGATATCATGCTAATACCCGTGTGTAGCATCGTGCTACAAATAAATACAGACACTTCTTGATGCTTTCTATGGAGCTTTATTATCTGCTTCCAACACATTCCCTGTCCCTACTCTAACTGCCCTCATCCTGTCCTGTCTCCTCCTCTTCCCCTCAGCCAACCTAGCTCCGCCCACCCCAGCCACTAGACTGTCAACTATATTACATCTCCCCCCTTCTTAACAAAATGAGCTTAATGTCTTCAGTGTTCGCAATTCGTCAATCCACCACACGGGTCGGCGGACAGCCTGTTCTTCAAGCCTCAGTAGTGTCGAATCAGTGGTGGGCTTGGTTTTGGTCAATCTTTCCGTTGCCTTAATCAGGGCATTATTGACCACGTTGCGTGTGAACTGTTTACTCCCACACTCCACAGTCACCATGTTCCCTTCCTGTGGTGTAACTGTTGGTTCAGATGCTCGGTCCCTTTCATGAGTGGATAATGTTCTGGTCCTCTTCTGGGCACCTGCATCTACTTTTACTTCCTCTTGTCTTGTCCGGTCGAGGGCAACACTGTCCTCCAATGCAGGGTTATGTATACCAGACAGTACGGTACTATCTGACAAGACTGTCTTGGTTTGGTTCGGTAACTCATCCGCCGCATGTACTTTTACTTCTTTTTGTCTAGTCCGGGCGAGGGCAACACTGCCCTCCAATTCAGGGTCATGTACACCAGACAGTACGGTGTTATCTGACGAGACTGTCTTGGTTTGGTTCGATAACTCATTCACGGCCTCGGGTTGTCTGGCGAACTCGTGGGCTATCTGTGCATAGGCATGTCTCTCTCTCATCTGATGATCTCTCTCTACTGACCTGTCCAGCTTTCCTTGCGGAGTGGCTGGCTGGTCCCTTCCTGTCCGGTGACTAAGGTCCACTGTCTCTGTTTTCCTTTTGTAGGTCCTTTGAGTCAGCCTCGTGGACCCCTTCCGGAGTGACGGTGTCTGATCTATGTCCGGATATACTTGTGATTCACATGACAGGTTGTCTTGTAGCGTGACTGAGTATTCAGAGACCTTAGTGTGTGACATGTTGCTCTTGACGGGAAGGAGGTCCTTTGGTTCCATGGTGCGTTCGGGTGGTTGACGCCATGGCTGTTGTCGGGACCATGACTCGGTCAACTTACGGGATCGAACAGACGTGCTCTCTAAGTCAGAGAAGTCTTTTGTCGACTTCCAGGATCGGGCAGACGCGCTCTCTGAATCAGAGGAGATCCTGGCCATACCCCTTTTAAAGGATCGGACAGACGCGCTCTCTGAACCAGAGGAGTTCCTGGCCATAGACGTGCTTTCTGGGTCAGAGAAGTCTTTTGTCGACTTCCAGGATCGGATAGATGTGCACTCCGCATCAGAGAGATCCTCCTTCCCATTCCTTCTCAAACGTTTCTTTGAAACGGTCTTGGGTAATGGATTTTTGAATTCCGTAGTCCGTGACGAATTGTTCTTTCCCTTTAAATTGTCTTTGAGATGCTTCTCCGTCTGCCTTTGTTGGAACATCTTCAATGCTGTCTCATTTGGGAGGTTGTTTGGTGATCCCGTGCTTGTTCCTTGTGCTTGATTCCAAGCCTTTGCCTCTTTGTCCTTCTCGCCTGAAGTTAACACTTTCCTCTGCGTTTCTTCGTTGTCGCGGGAGCCCTGGATGCATGGATCTTTTCTGGTTCGTTGCTGTGGAGGATCAGTCCGTCTTGTGCGACCTGTTTCTCCTTCACGCTTGTTTGATGCTCTAACACCTCTGATCTGGGGGTGATGCGTTCTCCTGCCAGATGTTTCCTTGGACTCGTCTTCACTGCTTGGTGACTGATGTTCCTGTGCCGACTTCAGGTGTTGACCAGTGCGACCCCTTCTTCCAGGGTTTATCTTCCTCTCCCACTTGTTGTGCAGTATGCCCTCTTGTCCAGGAGTGCGATCTGTCCCACTTGATGCTCTTTCCTCATCAGAGTACTGTGTGTCATACTTTGAATGACTCCTTGAGGAACTCTTGAGGGGTGAATAACTCTTTGGAATTGTCTTTTGGATGGTTGACTCTGAGTCATCTGACTCTGAGTAATCCTTGGTTGACTTTGAGTAGTCGGACGCTGAGGGGTCTGACTCTGAGTAATCCTTGTCACTTTCTCTGTCGCTGTATCTTTCCCGTTGTCTTTTTGAATGACTCCTTGAGGAACTCCTGGGGGGCGAATAACTCCTTGGAATTGTCTTTTGGATGGTTGACTCTGAGTCATCTGATTCTGAGTAGTCCTTGTCACTTTCTTTGTCACTGTATCTTTCCCGTTGTCTTTTTGCTGGTCTGCCTTCCCTCTCTCTCCTTTCAGTTTTGTTTGTTTTCTGAGTTCTATCTTCCCAGGTATCTTGATGGTTTGCTCTCAGGTGCACGTCCTTGAATCCGTCTCTTGCTTTTATCTGCATTCCAATTTTGGCCTTCTTGATGATTTCCTTTAACGACCAATGCCCTTGCAGGATCTTGCGCTTGGTGTCAGGGTTTGTGCAACATTCAACTATCCGAAGTCGAACCGCATCCTCATTTGTAAAAGTGTTGAAGTGGCAGCCTCGTACCAGACTTTGTAACCGAGTGATGAAGTTTGGCAACGGTTCGCCTGGTTCCTGCCGTGCTGTATTGAAAACCATGCGATTATGATCCACATCTGTCTGTGCGTTGAGATGGGCACAGAGCTCCCTTTGGAGTCTTTTATAGATATCTGTATCCTCTTTGGAAAATGTCCTGATTGGGCATCGGCCCTCAGGACCCACCAGATGGAGGAGTAGTATCAGACATTTTCTCTCTCTTTGCTCACCATTGGCTTTTAAGAAATCTTCCAAAGCTTCGAGCCACCAGTGTCATTTGAGATCCGAGATCCAATCATCAGTCTGCACCGCTGGGGGCGGTACTTCAATGTCTGGAGTGACCCGTTGTGCTACATCTCTTCCGGCCATGAGAGAGGGAGATTCTGGTCAGGGTCTTTGGTCTGGTCGTTTGCTTAGAAATTGATAGTCTTTGTAACCATCACAGTATGCGCTGGTGAATGAACTTGGATGGTTCTACTTCCTCCGGGGTCCTCTGTAGGACTGCCCTCCTCTGGGTCTTCTGCAGTTCGGCCCAGCAGCTCTTCTCCCTTCGGCACTCTTCGGTTTGTGCTCAGTGTCGTCTTACTGCGCATTCGCTTGCGTTTCTCAATGTTCGCGTTTCCACCCGTGCTGACATTTGTTTTTGTCAATGCATGTTTGGTAAGTCACTCTTGTGGTTGCTTGTGCTTGTTAGTTGATTCACTCTCGTGTTTGTATGTGCTTATTCTGTTTTGGTTGCCAAGACTTGTTCACGCGCCGTTATCCACGCTTATTTATTTACCTTACCAATGCCTAGTTCTTGGCATTTACCAGTGCTTGTTTATTTGCACATACCAAGGCTTGCTTGCTTGTCTTTGCCAATGTTTGTTTGGTCTTCGCCACTGCTCGTTTATTTGCATATACCAATGTTTGTTTATTGCCATGTACCAATGCTTGCTTGCTTTTGCTAATGTTTGTTTGGTCTTCGCCAATGCTTGTTTGGCCTTCGCCAATGCTTGTTTGGCCTTCGCCAATGCTTGTCTGGTCTTCGCCAATGCTTGTCTGGTCTTCGCCAATGCTTGTTTGGTCTTCGCCAATGCTTGTTTGGTCTTCGCCAATGCTTGTCTGGTCTTCGCCAATGTTTGTTTGGTCTTCGCCAATGCTTGTTTGGTCTTCGCCAATGCTTGTTTCTATTATGTTCGCCAATGCTTGTTGCTAAACTCAGCTCGCCTGACCTCAAAATGGCCGCCTACAGTTTGCACAGAGAGGATGTCCCAAAAGTTGCCTGACTCAAAGATGGCCGCCGTGGTTATCTCCAGGCACTACTTTCTCTCTCTTCATTCGACCCGATTCTTCACCCAGGACTCACCGGCAGTTGCTCCTAGGGTCAGCATACTCCGGATTTGGCTCCCTCTGGTCAAGGCTACAGTCAGGTGAGGTTGGGTTGGGCTCCCGCCTCACTTTGCAGGGTCCATCGGCGGCGGCGTGCCAAAACCCACGCATCCGGCGTGAGGTTTTCCGACGTCGGGCTCCTATTTTACCGCGCTCATCAGCGCTTGGCAGTGGACCTTCGCGGGGGCAGTCCACACCAGGATTCACTCGTTTCTGGCCACAGCAGTCATCAGGTGAGATTGGGGTGGGCTCCCAGCTCACTTTCTCAGTTTCCGCGCTCTTGGGCCGACAGCATGCCAAACCTCACGCATCGGGCGTGAGGTTTTTCCGACGGCACCCAAGCTCCGGTTCCGGCGCGTTCAGCCGCGCTTGGCAGCAGGCCCTCGGGGACGGCGTCCTCTTCACCAGGGCACTTCTTCACTCACTGTGTGGCGCTGTACAGGGTCGGAGTGGGCTCCCGACTCCTGTTTCTTTCCGGCTGCTGGGTTACACACACTCGGCGGGACTCGCACTTTCAGCGCCACAGGGTTTCTGCGACCGAGCGTTTCAGCGCTCCCAGGTCGGGATTTCCTCGGGGTTCCCTGGCTTCTTTGGGGTCGCGGTCACTTGTTCTGGCCACAATCATCAGGCCTCAGCTTTACTCGGCAGCGGAGCTCTTCCCTCGACGCTGCATGGGACAGGGTGCCTGTATGTGGTCTCGTGGGCTGCAGTCAGTGTCATCCCACCCTCGTCGCCAGTTGTAGCATCGTGCTACAAATAAATACAGACACTTCTTGATGCTTTCTATGGAGCTTTATTATCTGCTTCCAACACATTCCCTGTCCCTACTCTAACTGCCCTCATCCTGTCCTGTCTCCTCCTCTTCCCCTCAGCCCACCTAGCTCCGCCCACCCCAGCCACTAGACTGTCAACTATATTACACCGTGATATCAGAAATACATCTCCAATCCTATGCAGGAAAAGTATATATCAACCCCATTCGAGATTTAGAACTCCCTAAAAAGTATATAAATAAAATATTACTAACTCGTAGTTCCCTGTCTCACCTGCGTTATCCCAACAGCTCCTTAAATCACGAGTACGTGAGCTAAAATACACACAAATGTTACGAAGTGATATAACTCACAAACCTACTCTAAAGGACATTAACTTCCTTAGATACGGTATTATAGTATCATGACTCACCCTTTCTGACATGTCTGTTGCACCGCACAGTCTATCCAATCTCGCGTACTACTTGTGCGCCATTTTAACCTCAATTTTTACAATTTAGCCTCGTAAGCGCCATATTGGAGTATGTTTATTAGTTTTTCAAATCTATAATCCTCATACTATTGTTGTATAACAATCATAATATTGTAATCCGTACTACTGTCCATTCATTTGAATACTAAATTATCTCACCTATTTAAGGGCCGATATGCGAATACATGCGGTGAAAGAGGTGGGAGAGGTGTGGCGCCGCGGCCAGGGCGACTGACGCTGGAATCTGGGGATCAGGTTTCGATCCCCGGCTCTGGCAGCAGGTTAGCCCAGCACCATGCGACTCTGGGCAATAGCTTGCTTAATCTTCCCGACGGCCCCCAGCGCCTAGAGACCCTAACGGGTGATTGTGCGCTATACAAATGTGGATTAATATTATTATCAAAGAACGTAACAGAACCAGCACCCGTCCTTTATTTCTATATGTATCCATGCCATCAATTCCCTCCAGTTTATTCTCCAAGATAAAACAAAAGCACAAAAGCAAAGAATAAATAGTTCCACATCAGTCCAACGACAAAAACTCTTTTAAATGATATTATTTCGATCCATATTAATTCTTATCGTCCAAAATAAAAAAAAATATATAAATATAAAAATTATCCACAAATGCAGCTTAAGCCAGTCTCAAAACCACAATCTCACCTATTGGAGACTAACGCGTAGCTGTTGAGCCATACCTTTCTTCTGCAATCGCACTTAACTTTTTCACTTTATTACCTAAGATTATTCAGTCTTCCCTATATCTATTATCTAATCGTACTTATAGAGAGATATATAAGGAGAAAGACCACCACCCTGTAAATACTACCATATCAGTAGGAATAGAAAGAAATAGAAAGAATAAAGTATATTATTAACAGATGTACACAATCGAAATTAAGGGCATCTTCAAATGTCTAGTAATTAATCTAATACCTTACATGTACTTTATACCTTATTCTCAGAACAGTGCTTGACCACTTTCTTTTCCTTGAGCAGTTTCTTTGTTTTGATTATCCTTTGCATGTATGCACATTTTGCGCACAGACATGCCCTAAAAATCAAAAAAGTGCTTTTTTAAAGAAAATCGCAAATAACCACCAACTTGAAGTTGGTGGTAATTTGCAATTCCTTAAGGCCAAATAGCAAATTTCTGGTGCTTCTAGAATTGTATTTAAGGAATTGCAATTCGCAAAATAGAGAATCGCAAATTTTGCAATTCTCCATTTTGCGATGGTCTTTTGGGATGATACATCCCAAAAGGATTTTTCCCATTCCCAAACGGGCAGATTCTGGGAATCTGACCCTGTGCAAATGGGAAAAAGGCTTGATACATATGGCCCTTGGTGAAATTTGACGAGCAGGAAGTGGGAAACTTCATAATCTAGTAGTAGAGTCCAAAATTGGAGTCAAATTAATTAAAAGATCTAAAAAGAAAAACTTTGAGGTCTCATGTGCTGGACAATACATTAAAGCAGATGAGGTGTTAAAAGGAGTTCCTTTGTAATTCTTCTGGTACTGGTAGCTTCATCAAGTAAGGCTGCAAGCTCATAGAGCAAAGAATGAGACCTATATCTTTAAACATACTAAGCAAACAAACATCTCTGCTGGTCCAGTAAGTAGGTTTGGGGTTAATAACACACCTCTAAAAGGATATTCTTAACCGCCCACATTTTAATAAGAAAACCTGGTCACAGGCAGCAGTTTAGACAATTATCTCTAGCTCAGGCCAATAGCATCAAGGGCTGCTTGTCTTCTGAATAAAATGGGTTATCAGTGTGGACCGGACTGCAAACCGAGAGGCCAGGGGATGTTGGTTCAAGAAAAATGTGCATGGGGTTGGGCATTTTCGGGATTAGAACAAAAGAGCAACAAAAGTGTGGCAAGTAGAGCACACTGAGTAATTACCAGTGGTTCAGATTCATTCAAGCATTTTATCCATCACTTTGGAGTTTTCAAGCTGATGTCATTGCTGTTGGAGGGTTCACAATCAACAGCAGTTGCCTAGATGCAAATTTCCTCGCCTATTAATGGTATACATAGTGAAAAAATGTCATGTCATGTCACATGTTTTTATATAGCGCAACTTTTCACCGTGAGGTCTCAAGGAGCTTTCAGCAAAACGGTAGACAACGTAAGGAGCTGTTGTGGGAGGTGACAGGAGTTATTTAGGTAACAGCTAAGTTTTGAGAATTCTACGGAATTGTATGTGTTCGGTGATGGATAACAAGTAGGGGGGCAATTTGTTCCAAAGCAGAGGGACAAGATAGGAAAAGGAACGATGGCCATAGCGGGAGGTGCGGACCTGTGGTTGAGTCAGGAAAGATTTGTTGCTAGACCTTAAAGGTCTTTTGGGTACATACCAGTTGAGTTTTTTTCAAAGATATTCAGGACCGGTGTCGTACAGAGTCTTGTGTGTCAAACTCAAGATCTTAAAGTGGCTCCTTAGACGAACAGGGAGCCAATGGGGTTATTTCAAGCATGGAGCAGAGGCAGTTCTGGGAGGGAGATTCAAAACCAATCTGGCTGCAGCATTCTGGAGCTCATTGAGTGCAGCATACATGGCATTGCCATAGTCCAAATGGCTGATGATGAGGCCCTGTACCAGAGGTTTCCTGGCTTCGCTAGGAAGCCATTTGAAAATCTTCCGGAGATTACGCATGATACCATAACAGATTCTGGTGACCTGGTTAACATGTTTTTTCATGGATAGGGCACAGTCAATCATTATTCCCAGATTGCGTACTGCTGGATTTGGAGTGGGACATGCCCCCAGTTCAGGAGGCCACCAATCGTGCGACCAAGATTGTTCAGCATTGCCAAACAGAATGACTTCGGTTTTACTAGCGTTCAATTGCAGTTTGTTGTTGTTCATCCAGTTGCTAATCTCAATCATGCAGTTTTTGAAATGATAACGGGTGCCAGAATAATCTGTACCGCATGTGATAAGCAATTAGGTATCAGCGTACGAAATGGTTACACAACCGTATGAATTGATGATCTTCGCCAACGGAGTGAGATATACATGGAATAGTAAAGGGCTAAGAATCGATCCTGGGGGTACCCCTACGGTTACAGGGCGGTTACTTCAGACCAGAGTGTCCACTCGCACGGTGGTGAGGCGGTCAGTAAGATAGTTCTCAATCCAACTGAGGGCCCTTCCTCTGATATCTATCTCCCACAGTCGATGTTTCAGGATGCTGTGGTAGATGGTATCGAATGCAGCAGATAGGCCCAAAAGGATGAGAATAGCTGAATCACCTCTGTCCACCGCGAGCCTGATGTTGTCCACGATCTCAATGACCGCTTTCTCCGTGCCATGAGCGGCACGGAAACCAGATTGAGAGGGGTCTAGTACCCCGTGGGATTCTATGAAGGCCGTAATCCGTCTGTTGACTAGATGTTTCAGCACTTTCCCAAAGTAGGGTAACAGTGAAATAGTTATGTGGTGGCCAGATTAGCTCTGAGGCATATCTGGGTCACCAGACTAATAATTACACATCTACTTTGGGAATTACCAGCATTAAAGCCTTGTGCACAGAGCTTTAAATCTTAGTTATTGGCCCACTACTATGGGCTAGATGTAGGAAATCAAACGGAGAAGAGGGGAAATAACAGTTGTTAGTGCCCAACAACATATGACTATTAATACCTCATTGCCATGCCACCTAACAAAGGCAATTCAACATGGCCACTACCTCTGTCTGCTTCATCTACCAGCTACTGAAAGTAGAAGGTGAATGACAGTAGTCAGATACAGAAATGTTAGCACTCAGATTGGATAAGTCAGTTCAGTTTCATATGTCTTTATTTCGATTTTTACATCATAAAAGACAATCTACATAAAAGGAATAAAACCAGATCATATGTACATAAAATTTAGAAACATCATATTTCATCCAAAACAATTCATCATTTTAAGACAAGAATTAAACAGTAATTTTAAAGACTCAGTATGAAAAAGGTATCCATATTAAAAATTATAATCAATGTACATGAAGGTGTCTAGCTCTGATAACCCAGGCCCACCCTAGGTACTTTGCTACTCCTATAACCACAATCTCTGAGGTATTTGTTCTTAAAGCCCACAATGCCTCTGTACTCCCTCTAATATTCATCTGACGGCAAATGGGCATAATCCATTTATTCCTTGGGGCTGAATAGGCCAGACAAGCAAAGAAGAAATGACCCACACTCTCCTTTTGGTCATTACACCAGGGACAGTACTCAGTTGTATAACCATCCCATTTCTTGGAAAAAGACCTTAGAGGCAAAGACCCAACTCTAAACTTATTGTATAATTTTTTGTCCAGGCTCCTGGTAATAACATCCCAATAATTCTCAAGTAGGGGATCCAATTTGTGCACCAAGAATCGACCCGTTAGGGTGGAAGCATCTGACAGTGCAACAAATTGGTGTCTAACAGAAGCCCAGAAGAGCATTTTAAATTATTTTTTGGGGGGAAACGCTGTAGACCCCGGGTTAGCCCACAATTGGCTAAGTCCCATACTTTCCAAAATTAATTTCACCTCCCGGAGCCATGGGATATTACCAGAACCCATGATTAATCTCACTTCAGCTAGTTCGTTAGCAAAGAGACTTAGATCCGGCGACGTCCAGATCCGTCTCCACATTGCTACGAGCCGGTACTGTGCCATCTCATTTATCGGCTTTTTTTTAGCCCATATCCAACTAAAGGGGTTTAATTGGTGTGGATTGGGGTAATCCTACCAGTGTACGCAAACATTTATTTTGGGCTCTTACCAAGGGGGTTAGGTCCATAAAACCCCATAGATCGGCCCCATACAAAATTGCAGAGCAAATTTTTGCTTCAAAAATCTTTATTGCAGGTAAGACCCTTTTAGTCAAAGACATTTTTTGCTCCTGGATTAGGCAACCCGTAAGGCGTACAGATCTTAAGTGGAGGGCGTCAATCTGTGGCTTCCAGCGTAGGCGATAGTCTAGAGTCACTCCAAGATAGGTCATAACATCCACTTGTTCAAGGGCGACTACATTCATGCTGACATAGCTTTTAATGGGGCGATTTTTTGTTAAAACCATAAATTTGGTCTTGCTCACATTTATTTGCAGATCATTTAGTATGCAAAAATCCTCAAATCTGTTAAATGCCTTTTGGAGACCACTAGGTGTCTTGGAGAGGATTAATGTATCATCTGCAAAGATGAGCAATGGGAACTTAGTCCCGTCCAATGTGGGTGCATCGGTTGGAGTGTCTGCAAAAAACTTCATCACCTGATTTATAAATAATAAAAAAAGGGTGGGTGCCAAAACGCACCCTTGGTGGACACCCCTCATGACGGGGAAACTGTCCGTCACCTGCCCCTGTCCCCCCCACCTCACCTTAGCAAAATTGCCCTCATGCAACCTTACCATGATTTCAAGGAGTTCGGACGGCAGTCCTAGCTTACCTAGGACAGCCCACAATTTTGCCCTGGGCACAAGATCGAAGGCGGACTTAAGGTCCACAAAGGCGGCATAGATGGTCCCTCCGCCCAACAGCACCACCTTCCAGTATATCAAAACGAATCGGAAGACCTGGTCAATGGTGCTGGTGCCTGATCTGAATCCAGCCTGAAGTGGTGAGAGAATACTCTCCATCTCCATCCACCCTTGAACTTTGGCAAGGACCATCCTGGCGACAATTTTCTGCAGGGAATCTATGAGACTTATAGGGCGATAGTTACCAGGGACCGATCGATCCCCCTTTTTAAAAATGGGAAGAATTACCGCACCTTTCCAACACTCTGGGATCCTTGCCCCCTTGGCAATAGCATTAGCAACCTGAGTGATATAGGGGACCCAGAGTTGGGGGTCAGATTTAAATAAGTCTGCCAGGATACAATCCATCCTGGGAGCTTTCCCTGCTTGAACCAACTGGAGTGCTGACTCAGTGTCATCATTCGTAAACACCAATGGATGACAAGGAGGCGGAGGCGATGGGACCCGAATCACCAGGGTGTCAAGAGGTTCGTGTTCAGGGTCTTTAAACTGGGACGAAAAAAAGTCCACCATGCTTCCGCCGAGACATGATTTACTGGGGACTGCGAGTCTGGGTTTCTGCCCCATTTAACAACTTCCCAGAACTTAGTCTGGTTAGAGGAAAGGCTGGCCTCATATAGGTTAGACCAATAGCACTCGTCCCACTCTCTCTTGGCCTCCCACTGAACCCGCTTGTATTTTTGTCGCGCCAGTTTGATATCAAGGGATACCCTAGATTTGATGGCTTTTCTCAGCCCACTATATGCCTCCCTGCATTTTTTATTATACCATTTCTTACTGGTGCTAATTATTTTCTCTTTCCTGTGCTGCGGAGGTAGGGTAAGGAGAGCCTTCAGTTTATTAAAGCACTGCTCGTGTAGATCACTAATCTGGTGGACTACTTCCATGTTGGAAGGTAGATCATATAAGGCACTCAAGGTTGATGAAACTTCCAGAGTTATGCCATCGAATATGGCGGGATCTGCCAGGACCCTGCACCATCTGACCCTCCTTCTATCGTTAGTTGAAACAGCCTCTGCAGTAATGCACGTAGCTGCAGGAGACCTGCCTAAGCCACCAGAGAGCTTCAAACTTAGAGACAACGGGTTATGGTCACTCTCAGGACGATCCACAACTACCATGTCTTCCAGAAGGGACCAATACTCCATTTTTAACAGAATGTAATCAATTCTACTTTTACTAGCCCCGTTATCAAAAGTAGGATGACCAACTATGTCAGAAATCGTACGGCCATTTGCCGCTTTCAAACCCCACTCTAAGCACAGCCCTAGCCAGTGCAAGGCAGCCTCGGAACCCTTATTAATATGGTTCAGTGTCAAAATCGGAATATTTCACATAGCATCTTCCTCAGAACACAAGTCCTCGCCCTCACTCTTCAGGGTTTCAAAGGTGCAGTTTAGATCCCCCGCTATGAGTATTAAATTATCTCTCCCAATCAATTCGAGGTAGGAGTCCAACTCATCTATAATAGCCGGGCTTCTTCCGCCGGGGAGGCCTCGAGCATATATATTGATAAGAATAATGTCCCGGTGATTTTCCCTACATAACTTGGTCCCCAGAATATCGGGATTTTTCACTAGGATTTCCACCGGTCTGTAGCTGATGGACTGCCTAACCCAAATTACTAAGCCCCCTGACACTCTACCCTTAGTACCCTTGATGGCTGGTTTATAAAAATTAAGAAAACCTGCTCGAAAGATTGGTTCAGGAGCCCAGCTCTCTTGGAATAATAAAACATCAAAAGAATCTACAAAATGAGATGGCAAGATAAAACGTATCTTCAGAGTCGTGGAAACAATAGATAGATAGTTGACTCAATCATTCGTGCATGCTTCATTTCACTAGAGGTGCAGAGAACTAGAGAGACAGGCGTATTCAATAAAAGTATTTTTTGAACAGTCTTCTTTCTTATGCAGAAGAAATGAACTGCTACAATCGTAATACTGACTGTAAAGTATAATGCATACAGCAAGAAGTGTATTATAAAATAATACTGCAAAAGCATGGTATGGTTTCTAAGCCATAAAATACATACATAAATAAATAAAGACTAAAAGTACTCAACTGGTGCTTCTAAAATACGCCTACCCCGATGTACCTAACCTAGGTCTAGTACAAGAGAAGGAGTAAGTGTGGTGTAGTATAAGTTTAGTATTCTTTTGCCAAGAATCTATCCAAGATTTCTCTTAGGGTCTAATCAGCTCCGTACCTTGGTTTAGAATGAAGGAGGTCTGGTTTCTCTTTGTCTCCGGACTCGATTTCCCAACACCCGCGCGAGGGGAGCTTGGAAACACTGGAGCTGGATTTCTCGGCAAGAGAAAAGACAGCGTCTCTCTCTGTGCGTCAGCTGGAGGGTCGGCTTCCTTTGGCACTATCTGTAGCGAGATGCGTCGGGCAAGTAGATAGTCAGACTGCTCCAAACCACCGTGTGTTTGCTATGGCAAGTGTGGGCATATTTATACCTTGAAGGTGCCGAGTTTGACGAAAAGGTGGACATAATAACGTCATCAAAGAGTCGAAGTTCTTTGAAAACTCCATGAGTTCTTGGACAGATCAACATTCAAGCAAGGAGAAGTCCATAACTGCTGAAGCCGAGTTTTCCAAGAAATCGTTGAGGCTTTTTGGAACTAGTGGAAGTATCCATGCCTGTATTTGGACTGCATGGGCTATGTCTAAATATGGTTATGATTTGTAAATGTAAATGTATTGCGACTTATATAGCGCATGTATCACCCGAAGGTATCAAGGCGCTTGCTTAGGGAACCCGTCCTGGTATTCCCCTGTGAGATACCCCGGCAGGGTATCCACAAGGTGAAAGCCAGGCATCCCGCCGCGAGGGGCCGTAGTGGAGATTAAGCAAGCTATTGCCCAGAGTCGCAGAGTGTGACCCTGTGAGTCGAGTAGGCACCGGAGCGAGAATTGTCGAGTCCGTGGAATTTTTGAGCCCGAGACCCGCCGAGGCGGGGAATCGAACCCTGGTCCACGGCCGATCTCAGCTTCCGGGTCTGCCTAACCACTGAGCCACGCTTCTCCTCTAACCACTGAGCCACGCTTCTCCATTTCTATGCCTATATAAGGACAAGGTGATTTATACCTATATACGTGCATGAATCGGGAAAATTACACTAGGGTCCTAAACTGCTATACAACAACATTTGTTCAAAACATGTCTTTTGACACCTTTCGAACTAGTAGGTGGTTTTTGTCTAATAATCATGTATAGGGGGCGTGTAGCTACACGTCTGGACAATTGAAGGGACGTTGCTGTCGATAGTACAGGTACAGTGGCACCAGGACCAATAGCTTTAGAGAGCCTATTCTGCCAATATTTGTCTCTTCCTTCTTAAAAAGGGGATGGGAGGAGGCAGGTTGCCTCCCTGCTTTAGGGCTATTTGCATTCTTGCTGCAGTTTTTTACCTTGTGTGATGAGCTTATGCTCTCCTGAGATGGTACATATCGCGACCAGTTTGGTGGAACCAGTAAACAGTTCATCATGACGGGTTAGTGTGCGTGTCCGGCACTAGTTATACAAACATTGTATAACATATTTATTGCATTGTGTTGCATTTAAAGTCGTCATTTAGGAACAATGGTCCGCTGTGAAGCTAGACATCCTTTTTTCCTGTCCCTCGTGCCACGCTTGAGAGGCACAGGTTCAGGGATCATGTAAACTGCCAGCTGAGAATACAACGGGCATGTTTCCTTTAAACCTTCACCAGTTGTGGCGGTGGTGGTTTTCTCAACATAATCTAATCAGTGGCCGATTATGGCGGAGAAGTAAAATGCCACAACTTTGCTTTTTAAAACAACTCTTCCACCTTGGACAACTCCCCTATAATAGCAGTCCTGGGGCCCAACTTCTCGTAGAAAACATCGTCCACGGTCACCCTTCCCCGGGAGTCTTCTCACAGCAGTTATATCCATCTCCAGTGATACAGAATTGGGGTTCCTGGGGTTGCTGACTCTGTGACGCTCCCGGGGAGGCCCTTGTGGTTTTGAGTCCTGCTGCCGAGCCTACACCCCTCCCTAAAATCCGTAGCCCCTCGACTACATCACAAAGCCAGGCTACTGCCGAGTTTGTAAAAGAGCAAGGGGAGACCGGGGTATCTTCTGACCTTCTGGTTAGCCTCCCTGGTGTGGGTGTTGTGGACACGCTGCACCCTGTCGAGGACTGTAGCATTACGGCTGTGACGGACCCCCCGATTAGGGTTTTCAGCTGGAATGTGGCGGGCCTGGAGAGGAAGCTAGCGCTGCCGGACTGGAACACGCTAGTGGAGCAATACTCCATATGCCTGTTCCAGGAAACCTGGAGTGGGGTGCCCCTGCACAAGGCAGGATATTCCACCCACTTTTTGCCAGCAGTTCATAGTGCAACTGGTAGGGGCCGCCCTTCGGGTGGCCTCTTAATTTGGGTGGCTTCAGAACTCAACTGCAGGGTGGTGGAGCGGGATACCAAATGCCCGGATCTCCTCAATATATTGTTGAAAAATCCCCAGGGTCGAGTCATCCTAAATATTTTTAACATTTACGCCCGAGGCACAAAGGGGGGTAGAGAATCCCCAGTAATAGCCTGTCTAGAAGCCCAGCTTCGCTCGTCACCTCATAGGTCTTGTACCTTGTTGGCGGGCGATTTCAATTGTACCTTTGAGCCCCTGGACCTCGAAATCCTAACTGATCAAGAGGAACATGACATCAGGTGGGGGATTCCGTCCCTTGAACTCAGTCCCATCAAAAAGTGGACAGAAGTGGCCCTCCAGATCAACTCATTAGCTATGGAGTTTGGTCTGAGGGCTGCCAATGGCAGGACTAGGTCCGACAAAGCAGGGGCCCATACCTACAATAGGCCAGGGCATACGTCACGGATTGATTACTTTCTCCTTGACATACACCTGTGGAGCATGGTGGAGGACATGGTGATTATACCATCTGTCGAGAGTGATCACAACCTCCTCTCTCTCACCTTGTCTCACAGGCGGCTAACTAGCACTGTGAGCAGAACTTCTCGTAACCCCGCCTCGGACCTGTCAGTAGTTGCCAACTGTGGACGGCGGCTAAAGTGGGCGAAGTTGGCACTTTCAGAGGAGAAAACTTCTGCCATCAGGCAGCTTCTTGCCTCAGCCCTAGTCAATCTTGACCCCCAAGAGGATGGGTTGCTGGAGGTGGCCCCAAGGTTTTGTACCATAACCCAGGCTATTAGTGACCTCTTTGTAGTTCCAGCTAATACGAACAGAAGGAAACCAAGCTCACGAGCTAGACAGGGCTGGTACAATCAGAAGTGCAGGGAGGCGAAGTCACTTCTCATTGAAGCAGTCAAGTCCAAACTACCGTCTAAGACTAGGGTGGCCAGGAGACACTATGCACTCTGCCAAAAAAACGCGAAGATGGAGTGGGAGGATAACTTCTGGCAGGATCTCCTGGCTGCCAGTCGTGGGAAAGACGCCAAAGGTTTTTGGGACTTGGTGGGCAATAGGAACCGTCCCGATGACACCCTGAGGACCTGTACCATCAATGCCCAGACATGGTTCTCCCACTTCCAAAAACTTTATTCTGCCGTTGAAGGCCCACTAAACGACCCTTTTAACCTCCCGCCCTTTACCCTAGTTCAAGACCTGGAATTTTTTTCTGTTTTGGATGTTACAAAGCAGATTAAAACCTTGGTACCATTAAAAGCAGCTGGTCCGGATGGCCTACCAGGCGATATCCTCCGAGCATATCCGGAAGAATGGGGGGTACTAATCTCTGCACTCCTCAATGCAATCGTTGTGGGAGGCCCTGTGCCAGATTCCTGGAGAGGTGCGGAGGTGGTCCCCATCTACAAAAAGGGCAGCCGGGATCTACCTGGGAATTATAGGCCCATAAGCCTAATAGACTCGAGCCAGAAACTGGCGGGGAAAGCCATTTTGGGGAGGATCTCACAATGGGTGGACGATAACCACATCCTGTCCGATATGCAAGCTGGGTTCCGTTCAGGCACAGGAACTATCGAACAGGTCTTTAGGCTCTTGCTACTATACTGGAAGGTGGTGGAGCTGGGCAAAGGCAGTCTTTACTTGGCCTTTATTGACCTAAAGACTGCCTTTGACCTGGTTCCTAGGGAGGAACTTTGGAGGGTGCTTCACGGACTAGGGATGCCCCCGTATATACTAAACCTCCTTATCAAACTGCATAACAACACCTATGCCCAGGTCAGATGGGGGTTGAACGGGGAAAAGACCGATAAGATCAGGGTCGAGAGGGGAGTAAGGCAGGGTTGTGTCCTGGCCCCCACCCTATTCTCCCTCTATATCAATGGAGTGGTAGATCATCTACTCGGCGAACCAGCAGACGCTCCCACTCTGGGAGGCGTAAAAATTCCAACTTTGCTGTTCGCCGACGACACCCTCCTCATCTCTAAAACCCCCCAGGGTCTCCAGACACTACTGAACCGCTTTCAGGACTTTTGCACCACCAAGGGACTTGTCATCAACGTGGAAAAAACCAAGTACCTAGTTATGCATCCACCACGCAAACTTGGCCGCCCTCCCATTCTGAACTCCATACCCCTTGAAAGAGTGGCAGAATTCGATTACTTGGGAATTCGACTTAACGACGCGATGAGCTGGACCGCCCACATTAATAAAATGACAATGGCCCACAAAAGGGTGGGGGGGGCCCTCCTCAAGGAGTTCAACAACTCAACAAAACATTGTGTTGCCCCTCTACTAGACATATACAAAGCACGTGCGGTCCCTGCGTCACTCTATGGAGCCGAACTGTGGGGCCTGGGCAAAGTGGACTTACTGAGCAAGGCCGAAAACAAATTCATTAAAGATCTCCTTGCTATTCCATCGAGTAGTCCGACTATCCCAGTGCTCATGGATACTGGCTGCAAAGCTATAAGGGATCAGGCCCGTCTCCGACCCCTCTTGCTCTGGGCTCGCCTGTGGAGGGTTCCTGAGCTAAAATCTTATGCCAATGGTCTAGCTGAGGTGATGCACTCCGACGGTTGGCATAGCATTAAATGGCTGAAGGACATTAAACATCTTTTAGGGGACTTAGGCCTGGACTCCTGCTGGCATAGCCACTCCGCTCCCCCAAAGGAGACCTTAAAAAAACTTTTTTGGGAGTGGGTTTGTGTGAAGCGCACCAGCAGCCAGCAGCACTGCAAAACCACCGCAGCTTTTCTGCTGTTAAAAGATGTCGTCACCTACGAGCCGTACATGGACATAATAACAATTGCCTGTACATTAAATTCCGGTTAGGAACCCTACCCTTGGCCGACTTCTGCTCCAGGTGGAATAAACCCCAGTCTCCATCACGCTTTTGTGCTCTTTGTCCCGATAAACCAGAGACGGTGCCACACTTTCTTTTCGAATGCCCGGACTATGGTCGCCCCAGATCACGTTGGCTTGGTCCTATCTGCAGAGAATTGGGTACCCGTCAGCACTTTGTCGCCCTCCGGATTCTTTTAACCAATACAGCCCCTCCCATTGTTTGTGCTGTTGCTAAGTTTTTAAAATGGGCTTGGTTGATTAGACATAGAAGACTGTCCATATCAATTTAATCCTCTTTTTTAATTAATTTATGCTGATCTAATGTGTTTTATTCTTTCACCGAATGTACAGTCATACTTTTTTTCGACATGCTGTTTTTATCTTTTGTACTGCTTTTATGATATATGCATATCGAAATAAAGCAATCAATCAATCAATCAATCAAAACAACTCTTGGGCATGAAATAACACCACACAGAAGAAAAGCATCTTTAGATGCCATCATGCGTATTGTGCCTCATGTGTGTTTTTTCTGTTGGGAAAAGGTGGGACGTTTCTTCTGAAATAAGCTTGAATAAACTAATTCCTAGAAGTAAGGCAATTCTTAAAATAAATACTGTGCAAATCACTTAATCTCCATGTCCCTTGACATAAATAAATAAATCGGATTTAGAGTAAAATAATCTGGTGCTCAATAAAGCGCTCCAAAGCCATCAGGCAGAGTTTGCGTACTATAAAACTTTAAAAAAGGGTCTTTCAAGGAAATCATATTAGCGCTATCACGGCAAATAAAGAAGCTTTGAAGACTTGCTACATGTCTCACCCAGATCGTCAAATTAACATTTTTATTTATATTTTGCCAAATTCGCTTTATTTGCGGAATTCGCAGCTAAAAAAAATCAGTTTTTTTTCTCCAAAATTCCAAACTCTTTTTCAGTGCAGTAAAAAGTGCAATTTTATCTTTCGTGTTCACCACGAGGATGTGCAGTATATAAACACCAAAGGGCCGCTTCACAAAGCTACGGGTAAGAGGCGGATCTACATCATTAGGAAAAGAATAATGGAACTAGAACTGGGCATTTAATTATAACACAAAACTTCTGGAAGTATTGTGCTTTTATCGGTAAGGCCTTTCCACCGTTTAGCAGCTGTGTGAGGCGGCTGCCGGCCCGTGGGACAAAGGTAGAAATTCCTAAACAGCTGACTCGTACTTTCAGGTTTATGACTTAAAGATGTGTTGTCAGGCAAGGAGCAATACACTCCTTATTTTTTAGGTCTCGCCTTCGCAGTGCGCATGCGCTGCAAAGGCAAATTACCTTTTGTAGTCGCTCTGGCTTTTCAGCCAAGCACGTGCACGCGTTCCATTGCCTTCAATGGCAACGCGTCCACGTCAGGAGATTCACTCGCAGGAGCGCGCGGCCCATATGGTTGCAATTATCCCTCCTGTGAGTGAATCACGCCCGCCCCCTTCCACTCCCCCCGCCGCATGAGGCACTCGTGTTTGTTGCTTGTTTTTGGGAGCAACTGGGGAGTTTCTGTTTGGGAATATCCAGAGGCGTTGCTGTTTTTAACGGTCTGGGGCCCCACACTTAACTCCGAGCGCCGATACCTCTTGGCCATGGCCCCCGACACCTACCGGCGCACAGAGGAGTGTTACAGCAGACCTGCCCAGTGCTTCAGGCTCAGTCTAACCTTCGTGGATCTCAGGAATGTATCAAAGCAGCCGGTAGGACTAGGGCGGGGTACGTAACATGGCTGGATGTCTGAGTCCTCTGCAATTCCGATAGGGTTGGTTCGGAGTCCGCTCCAGGGCATCAGAAACCTATGAGACTGGAGAAATCCAAGGTCAACTTAGCGAGCCGCTGAAAGACCGGTAAAAGCCCAGGAGGACTGGGGCAGGGTCCGAGGGTCGACTTAGGTAGACTATTCTCGCATACAATAGTTGGCATTACAAAAAAAAGAAATAGAAAAGACAGTGTTCAGCTAAGAAATCTGTGTATTGAAAAAGGTGCTCGCCGCAAGCAGGTCGTCACCTGCTGCTGCTAGCCCGGTGAGGCTTTCTGCCTTCTTTCTTTACTCTGGCTAAAAGATTAGCTTCCCTTTATTTTATAGACAGTCCGGGGAGGAAACCGAAAGCGCAGTTTCATTTCATAGCTTCGTCGTCAGTCAGATTGTGGTAATAGAACCATATGTGTTGCACCGACCGGCACAAGTTTGATTGCTCATTCCCCCCCCCCCCCCCAACCCCTCTGTTTTCAGAGAGCTTGATGTAAGTTTCATTTAGCTATTTAGGTCAATGAGCTGCACCACGTGTATACTCTTCTGAAACTTACAGTGGGCGCCGCGTACTGCTCTACCATTGCTTTGGTATGCCACCAGTGCTTTAAGTGGGCCGGGTCCGGTCCTGTCGGTGCTCAGCATTGACAGCTCTAAAAAGCAGGTGCTGAGACTGTGAGACATCTCCCTCTTGGGTTCTCCATTGTTGCCCTCACCCTCAGGGTTCTTAATATAACAAGCATTGGCATAGCCAATAGGTCTCGCCTTTCGGACCTTATAAGTATTTAGTTATGCAGCAGGTCCCAAAAGCGAGACCTATTGGCTATGCCAATGCTTGTTTTTTGTTGTCTGCGGATATATGAGCAGAGCAGGCGCAAACATCATAACACATGATTTATAAGTAGATCCTAAACAGATTCCAGCTGCCAGCACTTCACTCGGAGACTGCTCTGAAAGTAAACGTTTTCTCAGCGCTAGTTTGGCATTAATAAAGTACTCGGACCTCATCCTTCTAAAAAGCCCTCACCGCAGCACAACGCCTCGAAAGGTGTTTACAGGGGCACCCGTTGTTTTTGGTAAATTTCTTCCTGTTATGTGGGCCCCTATCCATCTCCCCCGAAGAGGCCCATGCGCAAAGCCCACACAGACAGCTCTATTTATTGCTTGTTCTTGGTGGGAGGCCTCCCTGGTGTATAGCCCGGATTAGCCTCTATTAGACCCTGAAACCTGGCTAACATCAACACTGCCTCCCCATTCAATTGTGAGAGCAGGTTCGGTTTACACAAGTCATGGCTCAAATAATAAGCATTTGCAATTCAATAGATCTCGCAAATGCGAAATTTAGAGGTATTAGAATTGTAAATGACAATGCCTTATTTATTTACAGTGCCAGCACCTCATACTCTCGCAAATGTGTGACCTTCGGGGCACTCGTGCTTCAGCTGTAAACTTTGTAAGCTAAAGCGCGGGTGCTGCGATTGCTTAAAATGTAAAGAAATAGATTCTTTTTCTATTTCTTTACTTTTTAGCAATCACGGCACCCTCGCTTTAGCTCATGATGTTTACAGCTAAAGCACGAGTTTGGCGTTTGTAACAATAGTCAGAAGTACCTTCTAAACAAGGGGAGGGAATCAGCAGTGACATGCAGGCTCCATGAAGAAAAGAGCCCATCAAGCAGAAGGGAGGTGGGGGCATCTGCAGCCCGAGAGGGAGAGAAGAGCAGCTGTTTAGAACAAGCAGCAACCAGAGTTTAACAAGTATTTCTAAAATGCATAGATAACAGCCAGCAGCGTAATTAAACTGCAGTTGGTCGGTGCTGCTTCCGATGAAAACGGAAGTGATGCATCGGATCAACTGCCAACAGAAAACAAGCTAAGAACATCAATGCCAGAGTTAAACAAATAGCAAGGGGCAGGAGAAATTACACAGAGTTTCAGGCAACATGCAGATTACTTTTGGTCTCACTGAGACAGTGCACGCAGAGCATGCACTGCCAAGGCGAGACCTAACAAGATATGCCTGTAGCTAAAAAATGACTGCTCCATTCTCTACATTTTAAATACCGACAGAAGCTCATGCGCACCTTTTTCCCCTCTCTTGATAGCATCGGGAACCACTATAGAGCGGGATTTTATAAATCTTACACGCACCTACCAGGGCGCTTTATCAAAATAATGTCTGAAACAGAACCATATGGGGACCCCCGTAAATCCCTTGCGTCCTCCCTAATGCATTGTTTTTACATGTGCCTTTTTGTACACACAGTATGTGAACCATCAATGCAACCCACCCCTCCCCCAATCAAAACAGCCGTTAAAATAGAAGGTGGAGTTCCCTGGAATGACAAGACTAGTATGTGAAAGATGAGGCCATTTTGAGCTAGAAGAAGCAGATTAAAAAAATATATAGTGTTAACTCTGCCCAAAAAAATGTATTCCCATTCTATTACACAGTGTCCCACACAACTACACCCACAGTCATGGGAAGCGGTTGTATGTCTCACATCTGATCGTTTGTAAGGCAGACACTAAAAAAAGGTATATTTTTTGCTAAAAATGCACAAGGTAAACTGGTCCCATGCTTCACGGTTATTGTGTGTATGTGTGGAGTGGTGGCATGGTATGTTAAAGCTGCACACCGTTTGCTGTTTATCTTTAGTTTTCTTCTGGCTGCACCATTTGCAGTGTCTGGCTGTACCCATTTACATTGTGCGTTTACATCCACATTTTACCTGTTCTCCTCATAGCTGTGGCAATTTCGAACTTCCATATCCGGTGCAATTTTTTTTTACCATAGTATAACCCTATATACCTAATATCCTAACTTTATAATAACACCAGTAACAACACAATATATTGTCTTTCTTTTAACCCCTTGACCGCGGCGAAAATTCCGCCGCGGTGCGGGTGATTTATGGCGTGGCCGTCCTCCGCACACGCCCACCGTGGAAGGGGTTAAAAAAAAGAATAACGCTGTAACCTAGTTGTGCAGTACGGTACAACTATTCACCAAGCTACAACTTCAAACAAAAACATATATATCATTAATCACATAGGCGAATCCCAATGTGTTTACCAATGCTTGTTTTTAATCTTTTCTCTGTTGGCTGACTTCCTGCTGCACTGTCTTTTGAGCGCAATTTTGGCATTTGATGTAACTTTCTGTTACTCATTACTCCATATTTGTTTTCACAACTGATTTCAATCTTGCTTGATTCATTGTTTTTAATTCAGTCATCTGTGCTTCTGCATTTTCTTCTTTTATCATTTCTGCATGGCCTTCTCTGCCGGTGCACAGTGCCTCTGCTTGTTGCAAGAGGTGCAGTCCACCCTTTCATGCAGGATGTTTTCTCTCATTGATGAGTTCTGGCCTCGCTTCTCTTCCGTGTCCTTTCTTTTAGCTCAGTTTGCTTCCTGCTCCTGTCATCCCCTTGTTATTTTGGGATTAGCTGAGATTCCCAGACCCTTGTAGAATCCGGAGGGATGTGTGCAATCATTCGCTTCATATGTGAAGTTGGTTTCCCTTCCTGCTGTCATTACTCTGTGAAGTGCTCTGCTCCTGGTGACTCTAGAATAGAAGCTGCCACAATAAATGCTCTAAAACAAATGCATGTTTCTGTGATGTGTGTTTACAAGATAGGACACTTTAAATCGCCTTTATTTCATCATTCCGAAATGTGACACTTTTGTGTCATGGTGGGATTCCTATTGTTGAGCAGCAAAGCCAAAGAACAGAACTCGCTGGCTTTGCCATCTTCTGTTTTTAAAGGGGAAACAAGCATCAAGGGCCGGTTCTGGGACAGTGCGACCGGTGCCACCAGCACCGGGTGCTGACTTAAGGGGGTGCCGAGTTTGCAAGTTTATTTTGGTTTTAAAAGCACCTGCTGCCATGTCCCTGGCATCCAGCTATTTCAAGCAACCATAAATATGTCAAGATAACTTCGGTGATTAATGTTCTTCCTGGAAATAGACCGGAGTTTTGTCTAGTGGAAGTTCTGACTCATCATAAAGTACACGCTGGATTAATATGCCTCCTCCAAAGAACATGTACCATGCAGGTCACAAAGTGCAGATAGTGCAAATAGGTCTGTGGGTTACTGCTTTTCTAAGAGACATCTTTTGTTACTTGCAGTTTGTAAATTAAAATCCTAATTTATAACAATGAATTATAAACTGTCTTCAAAGAACTGAATGCAAACTACAAGGTACAGATTCGACCATAGATTAATGTTGCAAAAAGGGATTCATTTCGGTAGAAATCGATTCTTATTGTTAAAGAGAAACACCCAACTATGGTTTTCCGTTTTCAAATCTGAGTTTGTGCTTCTCCAGACCAAGCACACATAACTATCCTTCCTACCAGTATGGATGACATGTGGCTCCTACACCTTGTAGTCCTCTGGTTTACGTAACATTTGCTATATGCTGATTTACACACTTTAGATTGATTGTCCCTGTGTAAAGTGTGTGATGCAAAGTGCTCTGACACCCTACTATGCTATTTTTGGAGCTATGTAACTATATAACTAACTAAATGCTTTTGAAAGAGAGTGGCTATGGAGCCTTGAGGAGCACTGTTAAAGGGTGGTGGTGAGGGAATCCACAGTGGAGGTGTTCACCGCCTCCATCATGGATGGGGGGGGGGGCAACAAACATTGTTGCACCAGTGTTAAAGCCGACCCTGCAAGCATCTATGCTCACTTCTGTCTTCCAGCACCCATAACGTTGCCATTTTGCCTCTTACAGGTAGATGTTTAATCTCATATTATGAATATTTAAATACTTGTTTGGGGTATGGCAAAATAATTAAGAGTTATACTGATATAATCCTCGCAGTCAGCAGACAGCAGAGCTATCCCTCAGGCTAGACAATGCTTAGCGAATCAAACGCTAAGAGAATAACATCACCAGATAGCGCACCATATCTGAGAGTGATTTATCAATATACTGTCAGCATTAAACAATATTAATATCAATTATTACAAGGTAGAGGTTAATGAAACATGGCCATCTTCACCATCATTCAATGCTTGCAAAGTGGTAAAGACAATTGGGGACAATCAAGCACATGAAATAGCATGCATGCTCCTCAGTTACTAGCAAACAGTGACTGGGCAATTTCGACCCCTGTGACCTTATCTGCTACCAACCCATGAAACGCCTCCCAGTCTTCAGGCTTTTAGACCCCACTTCAGCACTGAGACAGCAACCCTGCAGGTCTCTGGAAAAGTGGCAAAGTGAGAGAAACAGAGGTAAATGCCCACTCTCCTGTCCTGATGTTAAGTGGTACAGAGACTAGCCTATGAATTAAAAAAAGAACAGTTCCTGTTATAAAATGGAAATCAGGATTTCTGTCCTATTATCTTAAGTGGAAATACCTTCCCCGTATGCAAACCTTTCTTCTTTCCACTTGCTTAAGTCTAGTTTAAGAGAGGGTAAATGGGGGTTCTGGCCAGGAGTAGAACCACAAGTATCTTATAGATAGTTTCCTAACATGGAATCAGACGTAATGATAGAACAGAACATGGTGGTCTACCTTTGCTTCCAGGGCTACAATGGAGAATGATACACCTCTACATTTAATGATAGTGTACGATAAGTGGTTTCTGTACAGTGAAAACAGACTAAAGATTTGCTATATCGCCTATCTCTAAAGCTCGTGGCTTGTCGACCAGCAGGCAATCAAGCAGGTGTTTTGGTAAGAAGGTAGTCACGAGCCTTCAAAGTCATAGTTTAGCATATATTTGCTTTCTTTTTGTGTGAATTTGCAAAAAACATAAATCTTGTTCCGATCAAATCTACAGTGCCAGGCTTCGGTTTGTTACTTGGGCTTACACTGTTTAGTCCACTTGTATCTATCTTGAATGGTTTCCATGAAAGAAGGGGCTGCAGCGCCCTCTGATCTGCTGATTGGATGGGTGTAGCAAAGCTTGGCAAAAGTATGTTTCCGTGGGTGGTAAAAGGGCCTAACATTTGGATTGCAACAAAAGCTTGCATGATTGATCTTATCCGTAGATCTAGCAACAGTTGTAGAGTGACACCTTTTGGGAGCTTTGAATTGGATTTTTCATGATCTTAAAATCCAAGCATTTAGGAATAGCCATTTCCCATTGAAGGCCAAGACATGCCATTCCAACAGAACTGAAGGACAGATATGTACAAGAAAAGAGACCTGCTAAATGCTACTTATGTGGGTAGAGCAAACAGCAAGATGATGTAAACAGCAAATTAAAATAATTGAGGTCCACATTTGGGGCCAGATGTAGGTAAATATATTTTACCGACTCATAAATACCGAATTTTACCGATTCGGTATTTATGAATCGTTAAAATATAAGGAGGGAGATGTAGGTAAATCCAGATGTGGATTTACCGAATCTGTAAAAGTCGGTATTTACCGAATCGGTAAATACCGACCGGGAATGCTCTGAAGCCCATAGGAATGAATGGGCATTACCGGTCGGTATTTACTGAATCGGTAAATACCGATTTTCACAAGGATGCAGGGGGTGTCACTTTGACACCATCTAGCACCCCCAAAACAGGTTCGGGTGCCATGTGGCAGGCATACCTGCTCTAAGGGCAGGTCTGCCTGTTATATGGCACAGGTGTGCATGCACACATGTGCATGCACACCGGAATCGGTATTTTACCATCAAATTGAATTTGATGGTAAAATACCGATTTGGTAAGGCTTGTGGGACTCAGGAGAGTCCCACCTACATATCAAATTTACCGAATCGGTAAAAATACCGATTCGGTAATTTACCGATCGGTAAATTTACCGTTCGGTAAATTTACCGATTCTGCCCCCTACATCTCAAACTCCATTTACCGGTCGGTAACGGCCGAAATCGGCCGTTACCGGCCGGTAAAAGCCTACCTACATCTGGCCCATAATGTGTTATGGATCTGAGAGTTTAGAGCGAACCCCTGCTTTCCAGTGATACTTTGGCAAAGATTTGAATTCCTGGATGGAGGGTGACTTGGCAATTAGAAGAGCGTTCAAGTGGAGTGCCCTACCCTGCAGCTAGAGGGACAAACATGCCACACTTTCCAGTAGAATGGTGTGCGGGCGAATTGGCAGGAGGGACAATGGACAAAGGAGAAAACACCACAAAACTGAAAAAAGAACTAGCCTGCCACCGCCACTCTTCTGCTGAGAATCCTCGCTTCAGCACAAGCTCCCAGACTGCACTGCAGTCAATCCTGGCACTGCTCTCACGATGCTGCCTGCATGAAAGCAGCATCAGGATTGGCCTGAACGACCAGAATTTGCTCTCCCAGAGAGACTTGGAGCTTGTGCTTGCTGTCTCCAGCCCGACAAAGCAGCTCACGTTGAATCCAGCTCATTGCGTATGTCGGTTTGGCTGACCTGAGACGGCCGGCCAAACTGACGTGCGCACTGATAGCAGTGCCCACTACTCCTCCTTGTGACTGCCCCTGCGATGGCCCCCCGAAAACTGGGCCTGGCCCTTAGAACTTGGGAAATAAAACAATGCTAAACCTGTTTTATTATCACTTTATTTTTCAAGTTTCGAGGCTGGAAGGGGGCGACGCTCCTCCCCCATAGCGGCGCAGAGAATGTAAAAAGCTGAACGCGACAAACAGAAAGACAAACATGTGAATGCTGGAGCAGAAGCCTGATAGCAGCCACACAATGTCTTCAATGGAGCTCCCAGCATTCCAATTGTTCTAATGAAGCATTATTGCCCTGCTCTTTCTGCATTAAAAATTCTGATTCAGTAGCGAGTTAAGTGCTGTTATTCGGCTGTCCAATTATGGACCCGAGCAATAGTCAAGGGTACATAGTGAAGTCAAGCCAGTGTTTCTCCATTTTTGATATCCAACTATAAAGGGGCAAAGTCCCATATCTAAATTAGAGAAACGAATAATAGTAGTTTGTACCAGGATTTTAAGCAGCTTGATTAGATTTAAAGTTAAAACAGGACAGAAGTCAGCATCAGTAATGCTCGAGCTCTGATGGCTCGGAAGGGGGAGGGGGGGCGGGCGCACAAGCAACAAACAGAGGCACCCCAGCACGCACATCTCAATGCCAAGCCCATCTCTTCCTTCCTCCATCGTCTGCAAGTATGTCAAATTTGAAATTGACATTTCATCATGAATATTTGCTACATTATCAAAGGAAATATTGCCTTTTTAAATAACAAAGGGATAACCTTTCCTGTGCTACCACTTTGCCGCCTTCTATTAAATCCCTTCCATAAATGCATTTTTATCTATCCAGGTACCCGAGCTGTCTTCGGCTGCAGCACAGAATGGAATGTGGAAATATGGGCCCTGTCAGTAGAATGTCTTTTGTTGGTCGTTGAAAAAGGCATTAAGTGAATCTCCTCGGAGTGATGGTAATGTTTCACACACTTGTAATGAGATTATATGGAGGTATGGAAGGTAAACAACACGCGCTGCTTACATTTAAGGCCCAGATTAAATTGAGTGGTAATGGCTGTTTGGCAGTTGGCAGTAGTGCTTGCCGCCAGGTAGCATTAGACTGGTAGATTCAGGCCTTCGGGGATGGGGGCAGGTTTGTCCCCATCTTAGAGATGTCCAGGGATGGAGATGCGGAATGCTAGGTATAACAAGCACTGGCAAAGCCAAAAGGTCTTGCTTATGTGGAGCCTATTGGCTTTGCCAATGTGTTTTAGCCATGTTGTACAACAGCACCATGGCTCCTGGTCAGCATGGTTAAAAGTTTGTATCATAGAGGAGAGTGGCATGGAGTGGAGTGGCATTAGAGTGGAGTGGAGTGGTGCAGAGTGGAGAAAGGTGGCGTAGATCAGCGCAGCTTAGAGTGGAGTAGAGTGATGTAGAGTGTCACACAGCGGAGTGGCGAAGAATGGAGCACAGTGTCGCAGAGTGGAGAGGCGTAGTGTGGCATGGACTAGACTGGCATAGCATGGTGGCCGTAGAGTGACACAGAGTGGAGTAGTGTAGGGTGGTCGGGCATAGAGTGGAGTAGAGTGTGGTGGAGTGGAGTGACATAGAGTGGAGTGATGTAGAGTGGAGTGGCGTACAGTGAAGTAAAGTGTCATGAAGTGGCATAACATGGATCAGAGTATCGTAGAGTGGAGTAACGTAGGGTGGAGTGGTGTGGAATGGAGTACCATAGAATAGCATAGAGTATTGTAGAGTGAAATGGCATAGAATTGAGTAGTGTAAAGTGTAGTAGAGTGGCATAGAGTGGAGTGTCTTAGACTGGTGTAAAGTGGAGTGTCTCAGAGTGGAGTGGCATAGAGTAGCGTATACTGGAATAGAGTGAAGTGGAGTAGGGTGCATTAGAGTGTAGTGGCTCAGAGTGGAGTGGCAAATAATACAATAGTGTCATAGAGCGGAGTGGAGAAGAATGGAGTACAATGGCATAGTGGAGTAAAGTGGCATGAAGTGTTGTAGAGTGGAGTAACGTAGGGTGGAGTGGTGTGGAATGGAGTACCATAGAATAGCATTGAGTATTGTAGAGTGAAATGGCATAGAATTGAGTAGTGTAAAGTGTAGTAGAGTGGCATAGAGTGGAGTGTCTTAGACTGGTGTAAAGTGGAGTGTCTCAGAGTGGAGTGGCATAGAGTAGCGTATACTGGAATAGAGTGAAGTGGAGTAGGGTGCATTAGAGTGTAGTGGCTCAGAGTGGAGTGGCAAATAATACAATAGTGTCATAGAGCGGAGTGGAGAAGAATGGAGTACAATGGCATAGTGGAGTAAAGTGGCATGAAGTGTTGTAGAGTGGAGTGTAGTAGAGTGGATTAGAGTGTTGTAGAGTGGAGTGGCTTAAAGTGGAGTAGCATATACTGAAGTAGGGTGGAGCGTGAGTAGATTTGCATAGAGTGTTGTGGAGTAGTGTGTTATAAAGTGGAATGGCGTAGAGTGGAGTGAAGTAGAGTGGAGTAGCTTACAAAACAGTAGAATTGTCGTAGAGTAGAGTGTCATAGAGTGGAGTGGCATAGAGTGCAGCAGAGTGTTGTATAGTGAAGTGGAATCGAGTAGAGTGGTTTGGAGTATAGTGACGTCCAATGGAGTGCCACAGATTGAAGGGCCTTCGAGTGGCATAGAGTAGATTAGAATGTTTTAAAGTGGAGTGAAATAGAGTGGAGTGGTGTAGAGTGTTGCAGAGTGGAGTGGCATAGTAGATGATTAAGCCTCTGAGAATAGTTTTTGTACAGCCCCAAAACTATTCTGGCCCAACACAGGCTCCCTCGTATCATGGGGTAAGGGTGCCTGCGTTGGCGCTAGGCAGACAGAAGAGCACAGTGCTACGAGAGAGCAGAAATGCTCCACACTGTAATAGATGTAGCTCATTACTGCTCCCTTTGTTTGATGCAACGTGGCACAGCAACTTCCCTGGCTGTGTTTTGTTGGGTTGAAGTTTAGGAAATCTTGCTATATATCTATAGCTTCCAATATGCCACTACCCAGCTGCCTGGTGGCACCTCTAAATCGGTGCTACTTATTACCTAACACAATGTTACACATTGTTATATGTTCGAATGATGGCATGCCAATCAAAACACTTCAAAACTACACTGATGTCTCTTAAATGCTTTTTAAAAAATATGTGTTGACGCTGTGCACATTATATTCCTGGTAGTTCACTGAGCTGCAATATAAGTAATGCCTGTAGTAAATGTAGTGTTACTGCTGGAGCCCTGTCTTTAAGAAGAGTACCTGGCTGACTCTGTGTGTTCGCTTTACAGACACACGAGGCTCTGGCTGCAGGCTGGCTGTCTCCCAGCCCCTCCCCCAACCTTTATTGCAGAGCCATTCCCGAGACATCTTATGCATGCCAAGACTTCCCACCATGCCCCCCTTCCACACTGCTGACGAGGGGCAGCTCTCCTTGCAGTCTGGAGCCTGTTCTTGCAGTTAATCCCCTGGGGGAGGGAGGGAGCCCCTGCCAGTTAATTTAAAGGCCACACGCACTAATTTCACGGTCATTAGAAGGACCTGCTCCTAATCATCGTGCCATGCAGAGCATGAAATCCGGCATTACACATACTCCATGATTTATAGCTCTCTACCATAACTCCCTTTAACTTTGCATGCGGACTTTGAAATAACCCATGGTTTCTCTGGTTCTGGTAGTTTTTTTCCTGAGGAATTTGGAAAGGTCCTGGACAATAATTTTGAGACCTCCGGAGGAAATCGGCCTTTCTAATGCACAGCTAGTTCTGCAACCAAGTCCTATGCCTCGCTGCTGGATTAGCAGCATAAGTGAAACAGGGTGGTGGAGAAAGTCAGGTGTCATGGCTGTGTGCAGCAGGGTGTTGGTCTGGGTCAGAGTTCATTGCTGTGTGCAGCAGGGTGGTGGTCTGGGTCAGAGTTTATTGCTGTGTGCAGGGGGTGGTTGTTAGAGTCAGAGTCCATTGCTGTGTGCATGGGGTGGTTGTTAGAGTCCACTGCTGTGTGCAGCAGGGTGGTGGTCTGAGTCAGAGTCCATTGCTCTTTGCAGCAGGGTGGTGGTCTGAGTCAGAGTCCATTGCTGTGTGCAGTAGGGTGTTGGTCTGGGTCAGAGTTCATTGCTGTGTGCAGGGGGATGGTTGTTTGAGTCAGAGTCCATTGTCGTGTGCAGCAGAGTGGTGGTCTGGGTCAGAATTCATGCCTGTGTTCACAGGGTGGTGGTCTGGGTCAGAGATCATGACTGTGGGCAACAGGTTGGTAGTCTGAGTCAGGTATAATGGCTGTGTGCAGCAGGGTGGTGGTCTGGGTCAGAGTTCATCTCTGTCTACAGGGGAACGGTTGAGTCAGAGTCCATTGCTGTGTGCAGGGGGATGGTTCAGTCAGATTCCATTTGTGTGTGCATCAGAGTGGTGGTCTGGGTCAGGGTTCATAACTGTGTGCAATAGGGTGGTAGTCTGTGCTAGGTGTCATGGCTGAATGCAGCAGGGTGTTTGGTTTGGTCATTTCTCTTCTATTGTGGAACTACATATGGCTGTGAGGGATGCCATGGCGTATGATCATGCAATACGGCTGCGGGTACCGTCCTATGCACAACAAGCGCATTAGTTGGGGCAGGGTTTATGACTGTGCAGTTAGGTGATTCATTATGTGACTGCTCAGGGAAATGAGCCATGCAATGGTTGTTAGGTTAGTTAATATAACAGTGAGCGACACAAGTATATTATGGAATTGTGCATTGTGAGAAAGTGGTTAATCAGCTCGGGTGTATTGTGTATTGTGAGAAAGTGGTTTATTAGCTGGGTTGGATTGTGAGAAAGTGATTTATTAGCTCGGGTGTATTGTGTATTGTGAGAAAGTGGTTTATTAGCTGGGGTCGATTGGTGTCCATCACAAGTAATAAAGTCACTCTCTTGCTAGGTCAAGGCAAAAATTTAGTAATTTAAACCTGAGCTCAACCTAAAAAAATGAAAACCCATCACTCAAAGAATCCCACCCCGATTTAGAAAACTAGAGTAAAATGTAACTAACAAGATGATATAACAAGCACTGGCGTTGCCAATAGGTCTCGCAGTAGGAAAGTTGGTGCTATTGGTTTTGTAAATGACAAAGCCCTTTATGTTTTTAAAATGAAAACAAAAATAAAAGGCATTGTTATTTGCAACAAGGTTGTTTCTTTCAGGTTAAGTAGACGAGTAGGCAATCAAAAGATAGCTATCTACTTGGAATAATAAAGCAGTACGACAAGTGGTGTTGCGGAAATGGGTGGAGATGGTGTGAAGTGCGTGGAGATGGTGTGGTGATGTCCAGCCGTATGCAAATGGACTGCGAATGCTTTGTTGTGAGGATAAAAGGGATGTATAGGGGTGGGATGCATGAGCTATTAGAAGGTATATGTGAGGAATGTTGGACGGCATGCTATAGTAAAGTAAACATACGCTCGTGTGTGCGCACCTTGAAAAACTTACCTGAAAACAAAGTGTCTCTGCAGTGTCCAGCGGCACCTAAACAGTGCAAACAACATGTGTGCGCATCTGTAAAAACCTCGGAGAAAACGAAGTGCTGTAAAAAGTTGAGCAGTGAAAAAACATCTGCTTGTGGATGCGCTTTGAAAAGGGCAAACCTACCGGACAAGAAAAGTTTGTGGATAGCTTTGTACTGTCCGGTGAATATATCGCCGCACACAACATATATGACATCTTTAAACATACAACTCCAATCGTATACCGCTGCAGCTGTGCACTGAAAAACGAAGCCCCGTAAAAGCTAAGCACTATACAGTGGCACCTAAACAATTTCAAAAACATCGGCTTGTGTCTGCACCTCAAAAAGGTAAAGCTGCTGCAGAACGAAGCGCAGTGAAACACGCAGCAGTGTCTGATGCGATGCAAGCGCTGCACAGATTGGGCCACTGTTTATTACAAAGATTACACACAGAAATGTAAAAAACATCAAAAGGAGGAGAGGAAAGTAAGTGGGGAATTACATTTGAAATAAATATATCGATTGTGCCTATAGTGACACTGGCAAGCTGATACAATGAGCAGACCCGCATGTATATAATCCTGTCCGAGCTGATCTCGGCTTGTTCCTTACTTCCCCGCATTGCAATGTGTCTTTCATAAGTGTGTTTTCTGTGGTGTATTAAGGTGGCTGGCAACGGGGCGTTGGGCGGCGCAGTTATCAATTAAGGTGGGAATATAAATCAAAGGAGCTGTTGTTAAGTGCGCCCCAACTTTTAGTGCGGAAAGTAGAGAGCTTGCATCCAGCGAGCCTGGTGTGTCTGCTGCTTGTTGTCAATAGTCGAACTTTCTGGAGCACCACAAATTGCCCCATTAATCCATGAGCCTGCAATGGAGCAGCAAGGGCTGTGTCGTTGACCAATAGCCAATGACGCCGCAGTGGAACTCCAAGTGTCCAAAGTGTGTTGTATTACGAAGCATTTTGCCTTTCCTTGCACCATAATTTACTCAACCTTGCAGCATAATTGGCCAGACCTGCCGCATAATTACAGTGGCTCTAATTACACCAATAATACCGAATAACAGCAAACACCAACTGAAAGGTGGCAGTTTACCTTTATAAAGTGCCTTCCGCGGCACTGTACCACTTTTATTGCATTTTTCTATTCATTTGATAGAGAGGCAATTTTTTTTCTGGAAATGATAAAGCAGAAGGTGGAAAATAGCACAATCCCATTGGTGGGTGGGGGTCATATTTGTGCCAAGCGAACATGAGCAGCGTCATCCCAATAATTAACACGCTCATGTGTGCATAAAAAAGGTTAACCTAACGGAGAATAAAGCGACATAAGAAAGGTACTTAATGATAAAAAAAGCTCCTGCCAATAAAAAGCTCAGCAGTGTCGAATGTATAAGTGTTATGTTTGATTAAGTACAATAATTGTATCAACATTGAGAGTCTGGGCAATGGAGCAAAATTGCACTGTATTGCGTCTATAACCAATTTATGTAACACATATCGCTGCAGTTGGTACACACATTGCTTTGCTTATCCATGAAACCTATGGGAGATCGAAGAAGTAAAGAAGGTTGACTGGAACATAAATACGGGAGAGAGTGGTTGCAGATGGCTGTGTAAAGGAAGACGAACTATAGGATGAGAAGTAAAAGAAACTGTGCAAAATTAAATCTTCTGCATACATCAATGCAATTTACTCTCCCTAACACGCCTACTTTGTGACCCTTAGTGTGTCCTTAACATGCGCCGATGTGTTCGAATGTCCGTGACTGTGTGCGCTGCTGTCCCCTCAACTACACTTTATTTTCAGATGCTGCGTGATAACAAGTGTAAATGGGTTGTTATGGCAACCCTGGGAATGGCTGTGCTTGGGCACTAGCAAACACATATATTTGTTGTGCGCCTTACTTAATACAATTAGGTAACCAGAACATTACAACCGCTGTTGCCTGCATTGGATTTAGCTAGCCAGGGTCCGTGCCACCATATATTTCACCTTATAAATGTATTGTTATTTATGATCCAATAGTCAGTAAGTAACTAGACACTGCTCCTTCCTGTTCCTTGCTCTGTTGTTTGCTGTTGTGAAACTGAAAGCGCCATGAAGTCTCACAGCATGTGCTTACGAACAGAGCAATTGGCTTTTAACTGCTAATTCCTCACTAAGAAAGATGGTGACATAGATTACATAGATGGTGTTAGTAACTTCTGCTTTCAAATCGACTTTGTGTTATTGCTGCTGCTGCTGCAAAGTGACGCACACGAGTTTCAGCGATGGAGAGCTGACCTCTTCCAGCCCATGGAGCCTGCACGGATGCTTGTTGCACGAAGCCGCCGCAAGAGCTGTGGGTCACTTGGGGGGATGTCAGGATGTGAAATAGCAGAAGACAGGAATCATGAATGGCCCCTTGAGCACTTAGGTGGGGGGGGGGGGAAGGGGGGTTGGGCTATCTTGAAATATTTAAACACGCTGTCGGCTGTCGACATCTCTCGGGCCCTGCCGTATTTATATTGTACGGCTCGTCATACCAGAGATATAATGCGCCTAATAAAAAGTAATGTAGAGGGATGTTATTCCCAAAATATAATAAACACTGGCAGTGAAAGTAAAATGTAGCACGCCCCGTGAAAAGTGCAAAACGAATAAGATCGAGAACAAGCTGCGAACAAAGCATCCGAAAGCAGCCTAAAGGGGAGAAAGGAGGGGTGAGTGTAAGCCGAGGTCACACGGCGGGCAGGGGAGGGGGCGGAGCGGGGAGAGCGAGAGCGGCATGTGGGTGTGAAGAAGCCGGGCCTTTGAAGTGAAGCTAAGCTTCACTTCAAAGGTGTCGGAGGAATGCGGGCGGCTGTGCACGCGCTTTTAAGCTCAATGCACATGCGCATTGAGCTTAAAAGTCACGGGCACTGCAAGGAATCGCCACGATTCCTTGCTTGTTAGTTAAAGCGTGGTTAGGCCGCAATAGGCTCGCAAGCTCGATGCGCATGCGCATCGACAGGCGAGACCTAAAAATGACAAAAATCCAGTAAGGGCAACTGGAGATATTGTTAAAGATGTAAGAGAAAATAGCACCAAAAAGCACAAAGTGCCAATGGTAGTCAATGCTCAGGGTAGATCAGGACATAGGTGTGATTTGAGGCCAACCACAATGGAGCAAGGGTCAGATATACCAAGTAGTTTGGTTCGGTGTAGCGGCAGCCACAGCTTTTCTGTGAGTCCTTGGGCGCAACCATGACCTTGAAAGGGGATTTCCCACACACGACATGGTCTACTTTGATATGCCCAAGTTCTTTGTATCAGGTGGCCATGGCCCACCCTTGAAGACCCCCAACCTTACGGTGTTGGCGTAAGGGCACAGCTGAGATAAAAGCTGTGCCTGGAGGCAAGTATCTTGCTTCTATTCCGATACTTACCTGTGTTACTTACCATGTTTATGGATTCCTGTTCAACTATTCATCTTCGTGGGTTTTCATCTAGCTGTCAGCCTTACCTGGATGATGGGTATTGGTTTGGAGTTCTTGTCTTCAGCCTTGTCTCCTGCCTCCGATGGAGCCCTGAATTTGGCTCATATCTTCCAGCTGTTTTCCAGCTCCAAAAAACCTGTACACGAAAGGTAATAGACACTTTACCAGCAGGGAAACTGTTGCTACAATTTGGTAAGGTGTATGCACATATTTGGTGTGGAGGATTTATTACCGTAATGGATGTCAGTGCTTGAGAATCATCACTTCTGAAATTTCCGAAGTGCCTGAGAACAGAAAATGAGTCAGTGTCTTTTCTGAAAAGGGAAAAAAGACTCGATGTGCTTATCTTTGTGTTCTGTTTTTTAGCCAAGAGTGTGGACCTAAAGTCTAGAGTGGACATATTGGAGTTTTCATACTAATTCCAGTGTTGTTTGCAAACTGGAAGAAATAAGAGAATGACGTGATAATTCACTGAATATTACTGGCATGGTATGGGTCCTCCCTATGTTTTCTTAATAGGTAATACAATGGTTATATATGGAAGTTACATATGTCACTACATTTTGTCCGACATATTTAATGATGGGTATTAATAGGGTTCATCACAAGAGCATAGTATGTGCATGTGATGAAAGGAGCATCGTGGACAAAGGGGAAACCGTAGAGCTCACACTACTCTTGCTCAACGATGTATATGTGTGGCAACATGAGGCACTTCTATCTCTGTCAAGTTTTTGGGAATACTGTTCACTGTGGAATTGATACATACTGTGAGCCCCAATGAAGCTCAAGTGTGAGTGAAATGCGTTGGCTGCTTTTATATGAAGAAATCATGCATAAAGAATCTATTAAATGAAAGCAGCTGGAAAGATTTTAAATGTAGTTTATTGGGCTGACTGTTCTTATAAATTATTTGGAAGTGGATTGGATACATTTGTTGTCTCTCTGTTTTGATATATAATTTTTGGAGCCATTTGAATATATTGTGGAGCATACGTAGGATGAAGAAACAGGATGAGGTGATGGCGTTCTCCTGTTTGATCATCAAGAGTCTGGATACATGTTCTGCCTCTCTGTTTAGATATATATTTTCATATATATTTTCATATACATAAGGGAACTGACTGGTAGTGCGGTACACCCGTCCTTAGCTGTCAAGTTTCTTTAGTGGTTCCTCAAGTGGCTCCCTCCTGACACTAGTCGCACGGTCACCCAGGCCCTCATCACCAGAAACTAGACTACGGCAACGCACTCTATGCCGGCATCACAAATCAACTCATACAAAGACTCCAGATCACCCAGTATGCCTCCTCCAGGCTCATCCTCAACATCTCTCTCAGTGCATACATTACGCCCCACCTCAGAGAGCTACACTGGCTAATTATTCCGAAACTATGGCTATTTAAACTGCTCATTGTTAGATTTGGGGGTCTCTAGTTGGCAGAGGTAGGTACCTTTGACCAAATAGGGACCCTTGCGTACACTCCTAAATAACCCCTGCTCACCCCCTTGGTAGCTTAGCATGAGCAGACATGCTTATCGCAGAGGCAGTGTGTAAAGCATATGTGAACACATACAGTAACCCAGTGACAACACTACAGATGGACAGCACACAAGTTGTAGTGTAAAAATAAGTATTTTTATATAGACTTAACATAAGACCACAAACGACAAAAAGCCACAATACTGTACTTTAAAAATGGTAGAAATAGCTTAGATCTCTTTAGATGTAAAATGCGACACTTTGAGTTCAATGTACCTTTAAATGCGTAACGCTATACAACGAAAGTGTTGCAGGGAAGGTGATGCGTTTGTTCCTAATCAGTAGCTAACAACCTAGGCAATCGTGATATACAATTAAAAGATTTGAGAAGGGTTAAAAGGAAAAAGGGGCTACCAGCGAATTCAAATTATGACATTTATTGACACATACATTGCAAAATAAACACAGAATTATATGTACATTAAATGGACAAAAAAAGTAAATGTGGCATACAGAAAAAAATATATGTGAACATCCTAATTAATGCACAGATTACTTATACAAAATTCATAAAAACAATTAAAATGGCCTAGTAGTTCTCGACGCGCGTTTCGGCGACCAGCGCCTTCTTCTGGAGAAGCCAAAAAAGTTTTAGAACGATAATTATGAGATGGACAGTGGACTGCCTCAAGAGATTGCCTTTTGTTAGAACATTATATTCATATGGTCAAAGGATCCTCAAGGACAACTAGGTAGGCACGTGGATAGATGTCTATAGTAAATATCTGGATATTAGATAGAGGCACGAATTTTCTCTGATATAAAAAAAAATTTATATTAAAATTATGGTCATTCTTTGAAGCCGGATCTGGCAGAATAAGTTGAGAGGTATACGTTTCTCGCCGTCAGTAATACAGGGTAAAAAGTATTGAATACGATGTACAAATATGCGGACCCCTGTTTAGATATCGATATAACGATGAATATGTAACTTCTCTTAATATGGAAGGTTACTTTCTTTAGGGTTCCTGGAGGGGCTTTTAAAATGATGTATAAAGGAGTATGGGGGTCCGACGGCGAGAGACGAAAAACACGGCGGCTTCAATCGTCGTTTGTTCCTTACATGCAAGAACAGAGATGTGTCGGGTCCCTACTGCTGCGTAGGTGGTGCGTCAGTTCTTCTCCATGTGAGTAGGTGATGCGTCGGTTTCTTACTGCGTTTATGTGGCGATGCGACCAGCAGCGCCGTGATGCGATCAAGATGAAACAAAATGGCGTTTTCTTCTTGATGCGACAACTGTGCGTGCACGGCCAAAGGCCGTGCGGCAACTCAACGATTCTTCTGAGCAGCGACAGGCCCTGTGACACGCTTCTCCGGTGATGCGACGGCATCTGCTGCGATAGCGACACTCTTTACTAGTGATGCGAGGCGCTTCGGGTGATGCGATGGCGGCAGCGGCGGGACACTTCTCTGGTGATGCGATGACGTCTGTTGCGACTGCGACACTCTACTACAGTGAAGCAACAACAACTGCTGCGGCAGCTTCACGCTTCTTCGTCTTGAGTAGCGCTTCCAGCTCCCAGAGACATAAAGTCTCTCAGAAGGTCCAGCTCAACAGCAGGCACTTCATTTCCCAGCAAGGAAAGGCAGGGGAGCTGGTTGGTGAAGTCTGTTGTCCCTGAGACTTCAGCAGGAGGCAAGCTCTATCACAAGCATGTGGAGATCCTTTACTAGTTGATTTGAAAGTAGCACAAAGTCCTTTCTCCTTTCTTTGGCAGTCAGGCAACCACTGCAGGCTAATCCCCCGAACAGCTCTCAGCTTAGGGGTAGGCTCCTCTTCAGTTTCTCTGGTTCCTCTCCCCAGCAAAGGTTCATCTTATTTCCCAAAAGTGATCTAAAGTTCTGGGGTCTGCGTCCCCGTATTTATATTGGCAAATCCTTTGTCCTCTGAAGGCTGATGGTCCTGTACCCAGTCCAAACCAGTTCTGTGCAGTCCTGGAGCACTTTGTTGACATGACTCCTTCTTTCCTTTGACAGTGTGGGCCAGGGACATCAGACGCACCACAGGAGGTGGAGTCAGCATTGTGGAAGGCAGGCACAGCCCTATTTAGGTCCCAGATGCATCTCCTCCCGCCAATCTACATGCAAATGAGCCTATTCAGCCCTGTGCTGACTCACTCTGTCTCCTGGAATCCCCCAGCCCCTGTCACTTAAACTCCAGACAAGGAATACACAACCTAGCAGAGGCAGGCTTGGACAGTTAGGCAAGAAAACACCCACTTTCTAAAAGTGGTATTTTCAAACACAGAATGTTAAAACCACCTTCACTAAAATATGTATTTTATCATTCAGATTTCATGGCATACTAAGCTCAAATTTCTACGTGGTTCCCTGAGTCAGTTAGGATTATAAGATGTTATAATTAAACTGCCCATTCTTGCCTTTGGGGAACAGGTAGACTTGCAATAGTGAAAAACGAAAATGGCTATAATTCACTATTAGGACATGCCACACATACCAGGGCATGTCCTACCTTTTCCCTACATTGCACCCTGCCCTTCGGCCTTCCATAGGGGTGACTAGTATGCAGAAAAGGGAAGGTTTAGGGACTGGCAAGTGGGTGCACTTGCCCAGTCAACATGGCAGTACCAAACTGCACACAGGCTCTGTGATGGCAGACCTGAGGCACACTGTTACAGGCTGCTTCTGTGGGTGGCACAACCAGAGCTGCAAGCCCACCAGCAGCATTTGATTTACAAGCCTTGGGCACACGCAGTGCACTGTACTACGTTCTGACAAGTAAACCAAAACAGCCAATCAATAATCCATACATCAGTTTTCAGTAGGGAGAGCATATGCACCTTAACACTGATCACCAGTGGTAAAGTGCCCAGAGTCATAAAACCAACAAAAACAGGTCAGACAAAATACAGGAGGAAGGCAAAATGTTCAGGGATGACCCTGCAAAAAGGGCCAAGTCCAACACTCATCCATGTGCCTCGAAGATTTCGGAAGGAAAAAACATATAAACGCTCCTTTTCAGGAATGGCACCCAGGATCTGGAACTCACTCCCTCCTGAAACAAGGCTCATCTCCTCCAACACACTTTTTAAGAAAGAAGTTAAAGCGATCCTCATGGCTAAATACACATGATCTACTATTCCGTATTACTCATGAATCTGCTCTGTAAGACCTGCCCGACCCCCGGGGTCTTTTGTACTACTTGTATTATCGACTTACTTGATTGTATACGCTCACTCTTTGTATTTTTTTATAATGTTTGACGCACCTGTGTGACTATGTATATTGCTATATTGTTGACGCACCTGGTTGACTTTGCACACTTTACCCACACCACCTCAACGATCCCTACTTCTCTACTACTGTCGCACCTGTGGGACTATACATCCTGCACACACCCACCTCAACTATGCCCACCTTTAAGCTCTAAATATTTTAAACACGCTTAAGCAAGTATATGCTCCTTATTTTTGTACTTTATATTATTGACGCAACTGTTTGTCTATGCACCGTGTACCGACACTACCTCACCTGTGACCTACTTCATGTTCTTTGACCTACCTATGTAACTAAGCACCTTGTACCTAACTACCTCAAATATTACTTTGTATATACTCCTTATTACTTTGTATTTTTATCCCCGTGTCCTTGTAAAGCGCTCTGATATCTGCAAAGATCTTGTTCGCGCTATATAAAACTTTCAAAATAAAATAAATAAATAAAATAAATGTATACAAAGCCCTCCGCAATACCGGACCTGCCTACTTCAACCTCTGCCTTAACTTTCACCTACCCACCAGGCAACTGCGCTCAGCCACACTCGCACAGCTACTCTGCATCTGCAGAAACAAATCAGTAGGACACTCTTTCTCCTACTTCGCAGCCAAATGCTGGATCGACCTTCCATATCATATCAGAACCTCTTCATCTATAAACGAGGTCCTCAAGAAACTAAAGACCTGGCTGGTCAAATAGGAGCTCTTCGACATCTGCATCTACTCAGCGCCTGGATACCGCTTGGTGAATAGTGTACTTTATAAATTCTCATAACATAACATACTTCTCGCCCAAAGGTCAAAGTCAAAAGTGGGAACGAGGGAAGCCTTTAGTAAGCAGTGTACAGAGGAGGTAAAAGGTTTATTTTTACATCTTGTATCCAAATATCACCACTTATCATCTCTCTATATTTTGTTAGATGCCCACAGACCCATGCCATAGCGAATAGAGAAGGAACCAGTGAGAGTGCCTGTACGCAGAAAGACCAGACTAGCAGACAACATATTTTCTTCTTCTTTTTATCCACAATGTCTACCCCAGAGTACTGGCACTGTTCGAGTCCACAGTCTGGATTCAGTCTGATTCAGGTGGAGTCAGTGGTTTAGTGGCGTAAGGAACTAGCTTCCGGGTACACATCTCACCCTGACGGGATTGCAATACCTAAACAAGAAAACTTAATAAGAGGATAGTTCCATATTGTTACTCTCTGCTAAAGCATGGTAGAAGAGATGTTCAAAAAAGTATCTAAATCCCAATGTGAAAATTGTCTTGTTTTTTTTTAGGAATAATGCTTCTCCAACTGTGACAAACCATAAATTCAATCTGATGCCATAGAACTGCCAGTGAGATACTTTTAGCGGTCAGTCCCCTCGCAGCTCTGGACCAAAACATTTTGATAAAGTTCACAAAGTTTTTCTGGTTCCCAAACAACCACAGAAGTACACTTCCAAGGCCCCACGACCTCACAGAAGCACTTAGAGATTTTCAGGGTGTCAGGCAGAGGGCAACAGCAAAGTCCAGTCCAGGTCCTGTTGCCACTGGTCAACTGGGATTCTTCACAGAAAAGTCCTCTTCAGCTTTTTTATCTTCCTGGAGCCGAGCAGGGGATCAAACTTAAGATTCTTAGGGATATGTCTGTCCTTGTATTTCAAGTGCACATGGCTTCAACCTCTTCAGGCCCTTCTCATAGGTCACAGATGCCTAGTGAAGCAGGTTCGGTCCAAAAGATTTCCTTTTGCAAGTCCAGCAGTTCTTCGTAAGGCTCGGTAAAGGACCAGTGGGGTAGGGTTCATCAGCCTGTGGGTTTGGGACACCAGAATACATTCCTAGTTCCTCTCTGACCAATGGAGTGAAGGTTCCCATACCCTCACTTACCTACTTTTGCAGTAGCTCCTGTTTACTTTACTGCAAAGTGCAAACAGGCCAAAAGTGATATGTGTCATGGCATTTTCAAGATGGGGAAAGTCTTCAGCCACATTAACCATGGACTCTGAGGACTGAGGGTTGATGTAAGGGTGGGCTGAACTTGCAGAGTTTCACTCCGTGGAATTCTGTGGAGTTACATAAAACACTGAGCAAGATTCTGCAGAGTTCCACCAATGGGCGGAAACATGCATGTCGCACTGCTCACACTGAAATTTAGTACCAGTAGTGTGAGCAGAACAGAAAAATCAGCACAAATGCCACCATCTGGTATGCAAGAACGTGTGGGCATTTGAGTTGATCTTGCTGCCGTTAGAGTAGAAAGTCTACTCGAGCTGCAGCAATCCTACTCGAGAGGCAGCCCTTTCACCACGACCGCTCATGATCACCCATGTTAGAAAATGGTTCTAGGTGTATGCCAAATCCCACTTGCACTTACATTTCTGAAGCCTTGCTGGAAAACATTCAGCTATGTGGTGATTGGACAAAATTGACCGGAAGTCCACATTACAAGAGTAAAGCTGAGTCACCAAATTACGCCAATGCCGTGGGCTTAATGAGACATTCCACCCATTCCTAGGTTTGTGTGTGGGGAATGTACTATGACAATCCTAGTATCCTCCTACATCTACCACTAAAATCCCATTTGAAGCAGGCACTCTAACTACAACAAACGCAGATAGAGACTTCTGGTGTGACATAGGTAGGATCCATCAGCAACCAGACAGGCGATACACGAGAATTGTCCTGGTATCCTGTTTGCTCCCTTTCAAGGGTACAAAACCTTTACATGTGCTTCAGTCAGACATGTCATGCAGGAGGTGACACTTTGGTGTCAACAGGAGCGACACAATACCCGCCTTCATATTCTATTTAGCTCAGAGGAGTCATATCTACCCATTCGAGATATCCATTGTGTGCTCCTAGGAGCTAATTTTCTATTAGGAAGCTCTGGCAGATAAAGGGTAACATTCTGTAAGTTACTTTTCTTAATATTTTCAAAAATCCCGCTTTACTATTGCATTGGATTTTAATAACTATTTAGAATAGTGGTCTAATTATTTTTCTAGCTGGTCCCTTTCCTGAGTTAGCAGTATGTTTATTGTAATGAGCTCTCTAGTTTTCTACACAGGACACACTGGCAAACAGATTTTGGACCTGGTTACTGCAGGGGCATTTTAACATTGATTGGCTACCTTTCCCACTTTTAAATACCATGCATATGCAGGAGTGACTTACTAATATATAAAAGGAAGGTTTACACCTATCACAAAGGGTATAAGTTCCCATGTTGCACTGCAAGTTAAAATGTCACCAGCTAAGCTACAATGATTAGGCCTGAAGCCATGTTTTCCTTGTCACACTAGTAGTGGGCAAAATAAGTGCAACAGTCCACAGGTGACATTTACCTTTCCATGCATGGGTGCAATCTGTACACCATATACTATGTACTTATGGAAGAGTTAAGTACACCAATCACAAATTAGCCAGTTTCTGCATGCTTTAGGGGTTAGAGCTCATACACTGGGAACTGGAGAGAAGCGTGCCAGTGTTTAGAGACTAAAAACACAGAAATGAAATTTAGCAATATAATTGGAGTGACCACTCAAAAAGGGGCATTTTTTATGGTGCGCAGGGCACTGCGTGTACAAAAGAAGAGTGTGTTAGTGTACTCAATCAAAATTGAGTCACAGGGTGGTGGGGTAGGCCAGAGTTCCTGACTGCAGTGGGACACTATGTTAGGCCATGTTGTCTGGCTGTTTGAAACAAAGCACTATGTTAGGCATCTACATATGAGTATTTAATAGGGTGATCGATGTGGTCACTTCTCTAAGGCTTTGAGCAATTTGATGGTGGTTAGGTCACCTACTGTGACGGTGTGCAAAAACAAAAGTGTCTTAGTGCATTCTGAACAGATGTGTCACAGGGTGGTGGGATAGGTCTGTGCTCATGGCTGCAGCGGGACACTAGGGTAGGCCACGGTGTCAAGTTGTGTGCAACAAAGCACTGTGTTAGATAACATACCTATGAAAATTTAAAAGGGTATTTATTGAAGTCACTGCTCAGGGCTATGAACAATTTGTGTGCAGCCTGTGACTGTGCAAAAAAAGTGTAAAAGTGAAAGACCTAGGTATGACACTGGACAACAAACTTTCATTTGATGCCCAGTCAAACAAAATGGCATCCTCAGTTTGGTACATATTGAAAATGATAAGGAAGCTCCTGCCATTTATTCCCCTTGATGCCCAGAAAACGGTGGTAACAGCTTTGGCCTTATCAAGACTAGATTATGGGAACGCCCTGTACGCTGGAGCACAGGCCCAATATCTAACAGAACTTCAGCGACTGCAAAATGCAGCAGCAAGGCTGGTGCTGGACGTCCCTAAATATGAGCCAATTGCACACAGACTAGCTTCCCTCCACTGGCCCATATTGACAAAAGAGTGAAGTTTAAATCTGTCTGCCTGGCTTATAAAGCTATTCATGGATGTGGCTCTCAGTTTCTAAAAACTGATCACAAACTGCATGAGCTTTCCAGGACTCTTAGGTCTAGCCAAGCCAAACTGATTCAGGTCCCAAAACACAGATTGGCCAGGTGGGGAGGAAGAAGCTTCCTGTTGCATATAGCTTAGACCTGGAACCTTCTCCCAATTTCTATCAAAAATAGCCCATCACTGCTCTCCTCCAGGAAAGAAGTGAAAATCTGGCTTTTCACTGCCATCTAGATCTCAGGCCTGTCGGATCCCGAGTTTCTCTGAATCTACCCAGCGCCAAGACGCCCATGGGCAATCGTGCACTTTATAAATTTATAAATCAAATCATGTGTCATAGGTTGGTGAGTTAGGTCTGCACTCATGACTGTAGTGGGTCAGTAGGTTAGGGTACTGTATCTGTCTGTGTGCAACAAAGCAGTGTTTTAGTTTCTGTCAATGAGTATGTAACAGGGTAGATGCTTAGGTCACTTTATAGCTGTGTGCAACAAGGCAAATATTTAGGTCACTGATTATGGCTGTGGTGGGTTAAGTCATTATTTGTGGATGTGTGAGTGGGACAGTGGATTTTCTGTGTGAGATGAAGTGTTGTGCAGTGGAAACATGAGTTAGTATGGCGTTGCTCAACAGAGTGCTGGGTTAGACTACTACTTGGTCCTACATGGCAGCATGAAATACAGACAGAGTGCTTCCTTTACTTTCTGGACATCCTCCAGAAGGTATGTAATCACCTTAAATAACAGTAATGACATGTTTAAACTCAGACTACGTGTGTGGCTGTAACTGTAAGCAAGAGCGCCTGGCATAGGGCGCCATTGATTTCTCATTTGTTTTCCTTGAATGATATTTGCTGTTAGACCATTGCAAAGTACCTGCCGTGTAATTGTACGCAGGAGTGGCAAAGGGCTCCGAGGTTTCCACACTTGCTCATTTGAAATTATTAGTTTTTAACATTGTTATTCACTTGCACAAGAACTATTTTATGTCACTCACCAGTCACCAGCGCACTTTCCCCGGTCCACCACTGAATATTCAGCTTGAGTGGAGGGAAGTATATGCGCACACCAGAAACGAACTCCACATCATGTGAATTCACGAAGGTCAGCACTCTAGCAGCTGAAACTCCCCCTATAAAATCCTCATGCCAGTCGCTAGGCATGCGCCTAAGGCGCGCCAAAGACAAGCCCGTTTGCACCCATCCACACCTGGACCGGGCCTAGGGCCACCCCCCCCTGGGTCTACTGCTTCAGCCCTGCTCAACAAGAGTATATATTATTCTAGCTCGCAACTTAAAAACTATCGCCTTGCAATCGATGCACATGCCTGCCCTCGCATAGAGATAGGTTCGCTAAGTAATTGCTCCCCCCCGTCTGCTCCAATTGTGCATTCAAATTGGAACCCCAGCCCATATCTGACCCTTCTCAGGTTCTCCCCTGCATTCTAATTTGGAACATATTCACGCAGCGCTCATAAACACGCGCTCTTTAGCTAAGCGTAAATATGAGATATCTGATCTCTTAAAAGACCATGATCTCGATATACTCTTCATCACGGAAACATGGACTGACCCCTCGCCTGGATCCGACCTTAGCGCTGCTACTCCTAACGGTTACGCAGCATACAGACAAGACAGACCCATTAAAAAAGGAGGCGGACTAGCGATAATCTATCGCATCAAATACACAGTTAGGATAGAGACCATCCCCTCTCTGGCCTGTGAAGCCCTGAACTTCTCCATCATGCTCACCCACTCCCAACCCTTCAAGGGCATTCTGCTTTACCGCCCACTGGCGCCCGGGCAGTTTTTCTCTCCACTCTGGGCATTATGCTAGAGCCCTTAGCAGGCGATCCCTCGTTCACCATTCTAGGTGATTTCAATTTTCATCTAGAAAACCACTTAGATAACGACACTGACTCTGATCTCAGAACTAGAGGCAGTAGGCCTCACGCAACTGGTGACAAGCTCCACGCACTCAGCTGGTCACACAGTGACGGCCTGTTCTCCAGTAATAAATCAATCTCCCTGAAGAACATTCTACCATTCGTCTGGACTGACCACATTGCTATCCTATTTAATATCCAATTAAATAAAAAATCTATTGTAATCCCCACACCCCACCCATCCACATTTTTTAAGGCTTGGAACAGCATAGATCCATATGTCCTGAAGTCGCACTTGCTCTATACACAACCAGACCATTTACCGGACCCTGACCTCGCCTCATCGAATTACTCAGAATGGCTTCATAATGCTTTTAATTCCCTGGTCCCACTATAAGAAAAGCCTCCAAAAATCGACTTATCCTTTCTGCTCCATGGTTCTCAGAGGCGCTCAGAATAGAGAAGCAACTATGCAGAAACCTTGAGTGACACTGGCGGAAAGACTTTGGTAATAACGAAAAAATCCGCAACAAAGATGCACTCAGTAAATATAAATTGCTCATAGTGAATGAGAAAAGTAAATACTACATTGGACACATAGAATCCACTCAAGATTCCAACAAACAACTATATCAGGTAGTGGCCAAACTATCAGGGCAATTATCGAATCTCACCATAGCCTCTCACAATCCCTATGCGACTCACTGGCCAGCTACTTCTTTGAAAAGGTCAATGACATCTATACCAACTTCTCCTCTCAACCCAAGATAAATGATCAGCTTTCAAACCCTGTCATCTCTGAACCTTCGCCCTCCTTCTCAGAATTTGATAGCATTTCACCAGACCAGATTACAAACCTAATCTCCACTGTTAAATTAAATAAGGATCGGCCACCGACCCCATCTATTTTGAAACCCATCTCTGATCTTATAACACCCAGCCTCTCCAACATCTGCAACGCGATGTTCAAAACAGGCATCTACCCGCTGATATGGAAAAAAGCCATCATCAAGCCTTTACTCAAAAAACACAACCTTGACCCTACCGACACAAAAAATTACAGACCCATAGCCAGCCTTCCATTCCCAGCAAAAATCTTTGAAAAGGTCATGAACTCACAATTATCCAAATACATTGAGGATAATAACCACCTGGTTGACACACAATTCTGTTTCCGCAAGGGCCATGAAACCGAGACAGCGCTTATTAAGGCATCAGAGGAGATTACACTGACACTGGATCAGGGGGGTGCAGCTATCCTTATTCTGCTGGACCTCTCAGCGTCATTTGACAAGGTCGACCATGCCACCCTGATCGACTGTGTCACAAATATAGGTATCAGACACTCAGCCAGAGCCCTCCTGACCTCCTTTCTCACCAACTGCACCCAATCAGTGAGTCTTGGGACTTTTAACACTCCACAATTCACCCTCCCGTGTGGCGTGCCACAAGGATCATCACTGAGTCCGACAATTTTAATATCTATATGTCGGACCAGGCCAGAGTCATCAAAGCTCATGGGATGGGTCTCATATCTTACGCTGATGACACACAGTTGTTGCTCTCAGTGCATAACGATGGAGGGGCAGTAGCTGCCAATTTACAAGAAGGCATGCTGACCATCAGCACATGGATGGCCCATAATTGCCTAAAACTTAACTCTGGAAAAACAGAGGTAATGATTTTTGGCAAACTATCGCCAGGCTGGTCCCCTCCTGGTGGCCGTCCAAATTGGAACTCCCCCCACTACCGGTATCCAAGGTCAGAAACTTGGGCGTCTTATTTGACGACCAGCTGTCCTTCGTACCTCAGGTCAATTCAGTGGTCTCTTCATCATTCCACAAACTAAGAATGATAAAAAAGCTCTTACCATTCCTCCCACTCAGTGCTGGAAAGACACTAGTGAGCACTTTAGTCATGTCTACTATTGATTACTGTAATGGTCTCTTCATAAATGCACAGAGCAAAATTCTCAATAAACTATAACTAGTCCAGAACTCAGCGGCCAGAATCTTATCAGGAACCCCCAAGTACAAACAAACCTATCTCAAAAGTGCTCCGACAGTATCACTGGCTGCCAATAAAAAAATGCGTTAAAATAAAGGCTCGCTGTATCGCTTACAAGGCATTGCATAACCTCTGACCTAGCTTCTTGAAGGATGCCTTGGGTGCTTACATCCCTAACAGGACTTTACGGTCATCCACAGCAAACCTTCTAAGGGTCCACCGCACCAAGACAGTCTCATGGGGTGACAGATGATTCACTGTCGCCACAGAAAAGCTACGGAACTCCCTTCCAATACACATCAAATACAGCCCAACCCTACTTGCATTCAGGAAAATGGCAAAAACATGGCTATTCAGCCAATAGTCTATAGTCTCTGGTTTTTGCTCGCAGTCCACAGCGCCGAGACACCCAGGGATATTTGCGCGTTTTACAAATTTTAAAAATAAAGAATTAAATTACATGGTTACAACCATGTTTGTTTCTAGTCAAAGCACTCAAGATTTAAAATGGAACGCTAAAAAAGCACCAATAATGAGAAGACGGGTAATCTCAAATGTAAACCTTAGCTACACAGAAACATAGACACACAAATAAACTGCCCCACACACAGACACAGACACAGACACACACACACACACACACACACACCCACAGACAAAGACACACACACACACACACTTATTTCATTTATATAGGTCTTAAACAAGTTCACATGCTCAATCACGGAGCTTCAGCTCCAGAAGAAGTAGCAGACACATAGTTGTGGAAGATTACGGAGGTGTGGGCTTATAGACAAAAGTCCACTTGAATTGATAACACCGCCATATCCATCAGGACTGCCTCAAACCTACTACAATATAGGAAAGAGCTGGAGACACAACTTTAAAGGATACTATGTCATCAAGTAGGGCCAATACTTATTATCTCTTAGAAAGACACTATCTCTCCAAACACTCATGGACTGTGCCTTTAATACTGTGTAGTGCTGCTTCGTCTTTCAGCCAGGTTGGCATTCTATAAATAACACAGGCCTACGTAACAATAATCTATACAAGTTGGCCTTTTAGAATAGAAATGGTGTGGTCAAGTAATATTCCTAATCAATAATAAGAAATAAGTAACGAGTATTGGCAAATCCAATAGGTCTCGCCTTTTGAGCCTATTGTCTTTGCCAATACTGTATGGAGGGTGAGGAGATTACGTGGACAGAGCAACAAGGAGTTCAGGGTGCAGGAAGTGTTTTCCAGAAGGGGGAGCTCATGATGGGGAGAGCAGAATGAATTGCAGGGTGCAGTGAGCTAAGAAAATGAGGGACAGAGCAACACAGCATAGAGGTGGGGGATGTACTAGAATTGCATCTGGGAAGCACACAAGGCAAAGAGTAACCCAGAGCACAGGGGAATAGTAAGAGAGAGACTGTGGTTGAAACGCCGTCGACACATTGGTGGCACCAAAATTATAAAGGGCTCATGATTTGATGTTTATATTGAAACCCCTCTATTTTGAACAGAAGTTGTGTTCGCCACTTGTTTGGTTTTTACTGAGGTACTGTATTTTTAGCAACCAACAATTGACTCATGAGCGTACTATTCTGATTAACAATAATAATAACAAAGTTTTTTGATATTTTTCTAAATCACTTGTTGATTTTTTTCTGTTGCACTAATTTAAAAAAAATGTTTGGTCCCTTGTTCCCTTATCCTTTCTTACTTTTTCTCCTTTCTTTCTTCTTTACTAATTTTTCAATAATTTTCAGTGCTCACTGAATTTTTTCTGTACATGTGTTGAACTATATATATTTTTTCTCCTGAACTATTGTTTGGAACAATTATTCACTACCCCTGGTTCAGGTGGGTGGGTTGCCTCTGTGGTTATATACTCAATGGTTAGAGCGGCAGACCCTGATGCAGAGGTCTAGCCCGGGACCAGGGTTCAATTACCCGCCTCGGCGGGTCTTGGGCTCAAAATTCCACGGACCTGATCATTCTCGCCTCGGTGCCTATTCCAATCATGGAGTCCCACTCTGCAACTCTGGGCAATAGCTTGCTTAATCTCCACAACGGCCCCCACAACGCTAAGGATGCCTGGCCTCCACCTTGGGGGTGCCCAGGAGTGGACACCTCACAGGGAAAGCCAGGATGGGTTCCACAGCGGTTTTCGTACAAGCGCCTTGAGACCCTTGCAGGTGAGTAGTGCGCTATACAAGTATCAATTTACAATTTATTTTTTTACAAATCCATTGCTTAGATCTCTTGACTATGGTATTTGGCTCTACGTCCTCTGAAATGAAGGCGAAAGTTACGAGGTCTTGTTCTGGTCTGTCAACAGGTATCACATGGTCTGCACTCAGATCACCTCCTTGTGCAACACGAAGGTCCCAGATGGACCCTTGTATACGTGTGGGACCATACTGTCAGGTCATTGAAAAGTAAGACAGATGGATTGCTCTAGGAAAGTTTCAAACAACCTAAAAGATGTTATAAAATGTGATAAGGAAGTGCTCTCAGGTTTGATACAGGAAATTATTACACACAAAGATATTTGTGTAAAGTTATTACAGAACTTGTTAAAATGAGTCACAAAATGCAAAGATATCTTATGAGAGGAGACAGAGACATACACAATTCGTCTGAACTGAATTGAAATCAAAATATTTGGTTAATATGGTTAATATTGTCACAGAATACAACTTACATGATGATGTATGGAACATATAACCGAAAGTAGGTTGTGTGGTTGTCTTTTTGTGCATAAATGTGTACCAAAATTATTAGAGATGTAGTAGTAACCATTCCAGACAAGATTACATTAGCGGCCACCATATGTAAGATTACTAACAGTAGTCACCTCCGTGCATCAGGCAAGGTTGCCAACAGTAATGTAAGAAAATGCTTTGTCAATGTGGGCTGCCTCTACATGAGTAATACTTACAACCATAAATGCAGTGTCCCCAGAACCAAGTTACTAATGTTAGTAATAGTCTCCCCAACACTGTTTCACTTTGATTACTCAAATGTCCGCTTTAAATTGTAGTTTAAAATACATACTTTTCAATTGTGGTTTACATATATTAATTCAACCAAGCAAACGTTTATACTTTAGTTCACATGGTTGCACACAACATAACTACTTAAAGGTAGGTTGAGAGCTACCAGCAGCTTGCAAACACCTCGCGGGAGAAGCCTGGATATAATAATCAATCAATCAATCAATACTTGTATAGCACAGCTTATCACTGGTGAGGGTACCCAGGCGCTGAGCTCCTGGGCTAGTTAAAAAGCCAGGTCTTGCGTCTCTTCCTGAAGTCTGTCTGCAAGGGTGATGTTTGGAGGTGGAGAGGGAAGGAGTTCCAGGACTTGGCTGCTAGGTGGGAGAGGGAATGGCCTCCAAAGTGGCTTCAGGGTATGGGAGAGATGCAGAGCAAAGTTTTCTGGATGCTTGGTGGAATTTCCGGGTTCAGGTATTAATTCTATAAGGCAGCCAGTGTCAGTAACAGTCATGTTGAGTGGGCTCTTGCACCAGTCCATGTCAAGGGTATACGTCTAGTCACAGATGCTCAGGCATCATAATTATGATGACAGGGCAACCCCTCTGGTGGCCAGGGTGAAAGGGGTAAAGGTGTTTTCCTAGCCTGGCACATATGTCTGGTATGTGAGTCACATGGAGACCCAATGAGCACAGTATTGCACCACATGGGGTTACTTTCCCAAACTGGTTCCATGAACAAGCACCTCAATACAAAATTACTAATTGTAGTCACTTTTTACTAGGTAAAAATCATTTTTTAGATGAAAAATAATTAGATTGTGTTAGGCATGCAAGGGGACTGCGATTTAGAGTGTGCCCCAGGTGTGAGGCATAGAGTTTGAGGCATCTGGGGTCTGATGCACAAAGGTACTTTGCACTCACAAATCCAGCACAGCTGACTTTCTAAATAAACAGTGCGCTTTAATTCACAACTGCCTCAGCGAATAGCAAACCCTGCAATCCTTCATGATTCACCATGAGAAGGGGTATGAAAGAAGCATTTCTTCCTCTGCCAGACTTGCATGACTATAAATAAACACTATGCAGTCTCTATCACAGTTGCAAGGTGTGGGTTGGTTGCCAGCTGCAGAGAGAAGACAATAAACATTGGCAAAGTTAATTTTAGACAGTTTATACTCTGGATGTGCAAGCTGCAGAGGGGCATACACCGGTCCCATGTACAGCTTCTTGCTCTCGCCAATGTACCATTCACCATGCACTTTTTTGTGGCACTGTGACCCCTGTTTCTTTAATGGTCAGGGGTGGTAATTGGGAGTAGCCGTAACTCACGTAATTTCTGGTGGTAACAATGCAAAATTACCCAAAAATTACACATAATTGAATAAGAGGCATTTCGCACTAAATTTTTTTAAGTCAAAGCATAGTTTTTAGTTGATTTCCAGATACTTGCGTTCAAAACACTTGTACTCGCTTTCTGATTTGCAGTTTTATGCTTAAATATTACCCGAATGATCCCTTCGTTGAAAATAGCTACCTGAAATTTTAAACGTTAAATGAACTGCAGGTCGCCTTCAAGACACTGGCATTCATGTTCAGATTTGCAGTTCTGCACTAAACAATTACCTCAATGGTCCGGTCAGGTAAAAAATCTATCTGAAATGCCGTTCGCATGAAAAAATTACCTGAACGGTACATATTGCATTAAAATGTCTCCTAGAAATTACACAGTGGATAGTAATTTCATAATCTCAGTAATTTTGCTTAATTTTGTTATGCAAATTTAAAAAATGTACGCCAATTTCTCCGGCGTGATTAAAATATCAGCCATGCCTTGTGGCAATGCTGGCGCACTGTGAATGTTTATGCTGAGTTAGAGGTTTGCTGCATCCTGCAAGTCTCCATCGCAACTAAGCATGGGCGTAAAATCCGTTCTGAATTGATGGGATAAAAATACAATAAATACATGTTGTTGGCCTAGTATATACAACATAACCGTATAGCCTTACGTTAGCCTTGCATTAGTCGCATCATATTATTGTAGTTAGGAACGATTCACTCCCTGCTTATTCGAGCCTATTGGTGTGACCGGAGCCCTGCTGTTTCGTTTCTCCGTTTCTAGTACCATTTCCCTGAAGTCACGTGATTAAGTTTTCTGCACGAAACCATGATGGCAGACCTAGCTGTCTGCTCCACTCGTTAGTTTGTTGCTAAGGGAAACCCAAGGTCACACCTGCCCTTTTAGTGGGATGCGCACATTCTAGTAGAGCCCGTTCTTGTCCTCCCCGAGCTTCAGATAGAAAGGGAGGCACCTTACTGACCTGCCCCCGGAATAGCTTAGGCCAAGCTACTATTAATCAATTGTGCCTTATATGGGTATTCCTGTTGGCTCTTCGACAAGTTGTATCTTTCCTTCTAGGGTGACATCGTGCTATGTGTGAAACGTATATTTGCTTTGTACTGCGGGTGTGAAGTCAGTCTCCTCTGTGCGCCTTTGTGGGTTGTGCAGACTGGGGTTCCCCTGTCAGGGTTTGTATTTTGGAATAAACGATTGAACCTTCTCCATTGTTGACTAACTTATTATTTATGGATAAGATACATGGGCTATTGGTGAGTATAGTCCAATAGTCGAAAATTTGGTTCCTTCAGTTGGCGACTCCGCCGGGACTCCGCGATAGGTTCGTCCCCTCCTGTAAGCAGGAGTAAGAGGGACAGGGAGGAGTTCTGGCCGAGTGGGTGGACAGAAAGAGGATCCTGATTTGAGACACCCGTTTGTGGTACGTAAACTAGTATTTCCACTCTCGAGCCCAGTATCCCTCCCAGCTGCTGAAGACCCTACGCCGGAGTCCTACGGGCTTAACCCGAGAAAGAAGAACAGACTGTCGGTCTGTTTAGGAGTCGGAAGTGGAGAACTTGCAATCGACCTGAGTGCACCAGGTGAGTGAACTTCGGTTGTATTTGGTACGAAATACTTGGAAGAAGTGTTTCTTTGGTAGCTGTTAACTGCTTTTGAAGGTGGCCGGTTAAGCCGGACCACAAGGGAATCTGGGGGTCTGCCGCGGCGGCGAAGGGGCTGCGCGTTTGGATACCTCACGGACTTGTTGGGTGAAAATTTGAGACTACACCTGATGCCTTAGTAGAGTACGTAGTTACTCGCTCGGCCGAATCCTCTTCGAGAAAGCCCTGGGAGCAACTGGGTAAGCGAGGGTTCTGGAGCTACGTGCCCAGACGCCCGGCCCAACCAGAACAGGACCATGGGATGGCCTGTAAGAGGGTTCGTGGTTTGCCTATCAGGTGATCTCAGAACAGTCAGGTGACTGTTCCTTTTTGGTTGAATTTTGTTGGTCTGGAATTCTTTTGAATCGATTCCCCGAACAGGAGTCGACGGGCTCTGTTCGTATTTTGGAGAAGTCATTTGTATGAAACTAGTAACGGCCTTGCGACACTTTACAGCACTTTATTGTGGAAGAATACGAGAGTGTGTGTGGTGAGAAGGATGGTGAATGGTTTTTGGAGTATGTGAGTAGAAGTGAATATATATATATATTATTGAGATGCCTTGTTTTAGTAAAATATGTTTTGGGTGCTGCTATCGGCGAAGTGCAAGTTTGGAAGAAAGACAGCCTGCCCCTCCCGAAGGCAGTCCCAGTTTCGATATGTATGTGAAACACGGTCTCACACCAATTTTGTTTAACACGCTCTGGCACAAATACACTTGAGACAATTCTGATCTGCAATGGCCTCTAACGGGGTCGTTTGATGAGAAGAAGATCAATTACATTCAGAATAAGCTATTTATGAAGAAAAGCCGCCAGTCAATGTTTGACTCATTGAACTTATGGTTGAAGGAGGCAAAACGACGACGGATAAGGGAAGAGAAATTAGGAAAGCTTAAATCAGGACAGACGGTTACGCAGAAAGCGGTAGCCTATGATAAAGCAAAGGTGGAGGAAAACATTGTACCGATGGATAGGCAGTTCCGTTTAGAAACGGACAAAAGTTATGTAGCCCGACCTGATACAGGAGATGAATTAGAGGATTTATTAGAAACTAGACCACCTCCTCCTTATGCTCCGCAGGGCTTATATCCCGCTTATATCCCGCTACAAGATCATCCGAAAGGACCGCATCAACCAAACAGTAGGAGGCATCGCCATCGTCCATAAGGACACCATCCGCATCACAACCAGTTTCGATGACAACCTCACAACCGCCGAACACATTCACTTCCAGATTCACACCGACCCTAAGACCACACTCAGAGGCACCCTCATCTACAGACCACCCGGACCCCGCACACAATTCAACGAAGACATCACTGACTTCATCAGCCCACACGCCCTCCCCTCCGAGGACTACATTCTACTGGGAGACCTCAACTTCCACCTGGAAAAGAACGACAGCAACACCACCACCCTTCTGGACAACCTCGCCAATATCGGACTCAAACAACTTGTTGACACCCCCACCCACTATGCCGGGCACACGCTCGACCCAATCTTCACCTCCAGCAAGCACGTCTCCTTTAATCACACCACAGCTCTTCATTGGACAGACCACAGTTGCGTTCACTTCAACTACAATAAAACTACGACCCACAACCACCCATAACCAATTCCCCGGAGAAACTGGAACAAAATTACCACCGACCAGCTCTTCGCATCGCTTCTCCAAAACCCTCCTGCAAAATCATCGGACCCAAACCAAGCAGCCACCAACCTCACACAATGGATCACCCTCAGCGCTGATGAATTGGCACCCTTGAAAAACCATCAAATCAAGCAAGGCAGCAAAAAAGTCCCCTGGTTCAATGATGACCTTAAGAAGACCTGTTGTACCCTCGAGAAAGCCTGGCGAAAAAACCCAACCACTGACAACCTAGCCACCTTCAAGAATGCCACCCGCAAACACCACCAACTGATCCGATCCACCAAGAAATCAGCATTCAAAGATCGACTTGACAACAACGCCCACAACAGCAAGGAACTTTTCAACATCGTCAAAGAGTTTTCCAACCCCACCGCCGGCACCAACGACATCACCCCCTCCCAAGACCTCTGCAACTCTCTAGCCTCGTTCTTCCACAACAAAATCGCTGACATACATAACAGCTTTGGAGACCAGTCCACCCCACCCACCTCCGAACCAAAACACCCCTCCAACAACCTTTGCGCCTGGAACCCAATCACCACTGAAGACACCATCCGCCTGATGAACACCATCCACTCAGGATCGCCAACCGACCCATGTCCCCACCACATTTTCAACAAAGCAGACTCATTGATCGCTCCCCATCTCCGAGACATCATCAACTGCTCCCTCAACTCCGCTACCTTCCCGGAAAGCTGGAAACATGCCGAACTCAGCGCCCTCTTGAAGAAACCCACAGCAGACCCCACTGAACTAAAGAACTATCGCCCCATTTCGCTCCTCCCATCCCCTGCCACAGTCATCGAGAAAGCCGTCAACAGTCAACTCGCCGCCTTCCTCGAATCCAACAAATCACTCGACCCTTCACAGTCCGGCTTCCGAGCCAAACACAGCACTGAGACCGCCCTCATCGCAGCAACAGACGACATTCGAACTCTACTGGACAACGGAGAAACAGCTGCCCTCATCCTACTTGACCTCTCCGCAGCCTTCGACACAGTCTGTCATAGCACCCTTATACAACGCCTCAGCAACGTTGGAATACAAGGAAAAGCATTGGACTGGATCATCTCGTTCCTCACCGGAAGAACCCAGAGGGTCCGCCTCCCCCCGTATAAATCAGAGGCCACTGAAGTCATCTGCGGCGTACCACAAGGATCCTCACTCAGCCCCACCCTGTTCAACGTATACATGAGTCCCCTCGCATCCATCGCACGCCAACACAACCTCAATATTATCTCCTACGCAGACGACACCCAGCTGATCCTCTCCCTCACTAAAGACCCAAACACCGCCAAAACCAACCTACACGAAGGGATGAAAGAAGTAGCCGAGTGGATGAAGAACAGCCGTTTAAAACTGAACTCGGACAAACGGAAGTCCTCATCTTAGGATCATCCCCCTCCGCCTGGGATGACTCCTGGTGGCCACTACCCCTGGGAACCGCACCCATACCAACGGACCACGCATGTAACCTGGACTTCATCCTGGACTCCTCCCTCTCGATGACCAGACAAGTCAACGCGGTCTCAGCATCATGCTTCAACATCCTACGTATGCTCAAAAAAATCTTCCGTTGGATCCCCACCGAAACAAGAAAGATGGTCACCCATGCACTGGTCACAAGCCGACTGGACTACGGGAACACCCTTTACGCCGGAACGACAGCCAAACTACAGAAAAAACTCCCAACGCATCCAAAACGCCTCAGCCAGACTCAGCCTAGACATCCCTCGCCAAGCTCACATTTCCGGTCACCTGAAAGACCTCCACTGGCTCCCCGTCAACAAGAGAATAACGTTCCGTCTCCTCAGTCACACACACAAAGCCCTCTACGACCTAGGATACCTCAACTCGCGCCTGTCCTTTTACACCCCCCACCCGCCAACTACGATCGTCCAATCAAGCCCTCGCCGCAATTCCACGCATCCAAAGATCCACCATGGGGGGAAGATCCTTCTCCTACTTAGCGGCCAAGACCTGGAATTCTCTCCCCACCCACCTCCGCCTTACACAGAACCACCTCTCCTTCAGAAAACAACTGAAAACTTGGATATTCGATAAGTAATGTTCCCCCCTCCCTCAAGCGCCTTGAGACCCTCTGGGTGAGTAGTGCGCTATACAAATTTTGACTTGACTTGACTTGACTTGACTGGCCCTACCTTTGGTACGGGCGGATCAACTTGGAGCAGCATCGGCTGTTAGAGCACCGGTAGGAACGGTTGCCACAGCCCCTGCTGACGGTTCAGTACGGAATGCGTTACTTCCCCCTCCCACTCTCAGACAAACTACCTCACCTTTGATATCTTTACAGCCGGACGGTGCAGTTCCGTCCCCTTCACACTCTGTATTCCTCTCCCCTCCAATTCAGAGTGCTATAGATCCCCAACATGTGGCTTGTCTGGATACCACACCCAAGCGCCTCAAGTCTGATCTGAGTGATCAGCGAGTATATACGAGGTCGCTGTTGGGTACGGAAGAAAGAAGGGCTATAGTAATTTAGGCATCCCAATGGATGCGAAATGACATTTACACTTTGGAAGATATTTGGAGTACCATGAAAGATTTCGAACCAGTTGCGTAGCAACTGGCTTTGGAGAACATGGCGATTCGATTGATTTCACTATGGGAACAGTGTTTCGAGGAAGGGTTTCCTCCTCAGATACTGCGCGATATAAGAGATTGAGCCCATAAATTCCAATTACAGGCTGATGAAGTGTATCAGAATGTAGAAACTCTAATACATTATCGTGAACGAATGCACCGAAAGTGTGCCGATTGGGGAGCTCAGCATCCCATGAGAGAGGTGCATCCCCTCTTTTATCCTGAATTACCAGAAATAAGAGATGCCAATAATGCGGTAACTAGGGCTCATGTGGATGCTAGGCTTCAGGAACAATGGGTTTATACCCCTTGGAAACAAAGCGAGGTCCTCACTTTAAAAGCTCAGCTCCCTGATCCTCGTAAAAATCCTACGGCCTATTATAAAGAACTGAATGAGGCCGCCAATTCTGCTATCATGACAATACCTGACATTGAGCTATTCTTTGGTCTTTTGATCCCGGTGGATATTTGGAGACAGATTCATGATACTGACCATGGCCCCGAATTAGGAGGAACATGGGAACAATTGAAAGCATGGGAAAAGGAGCGAAAACCCGGGGAAAAACCTAGAGACGAGGTATTGGCTGTACCAGCTAAAATTGTTACTTATACAGAATTCGGGACGAGCAGGCGGCGGCCAACTTCAGGAGGAGTCCGAATGGGTCACAGCGGACGCAACATCACCGGGCGGACAGGCACTCACAGCGAACACCCTACCCGCCTCAGCAGCTGGCGGCCGGAGGATCCCAGGGAGGCGGCGCCACTGCCACCACTGGAGATACCACTCGGGGGTCGAGATACAGGTGCCTGCTCTCGGAATCGGAAACTGCAACAGATCGAGAGGATGACGCGAACATCTCGGATATGGAAGTCCAGACGGAGCAATCCCTACACCCATTAGCTGTTGCCATCCGAGATTTGGAGCAGGGGGTGCCGGGCACCACGGAGGCTACTGACCCTGACACGCAGGACTCCCATTCCTGAGTAGCTGAGAGACTGAGATTCAACATAGCAGTTCTTTGCCATGGGGCACGCAAGTAACTATTTTTGTTCTTTGGGGTGGGCACATGCCACTTCCAGACTCAGACTTTGAACAGCTAGACATTTCTTAGCTGGGGTTGTTTGAGGGGTGGGCGACAGACCTTGCTGCCTGGTGGCTCACACCATCGATGGTTGTACGGGTGGGACGGCCGGGAGGTACAGGTGGGGTGGGGGTGGGGGGTATGGGGGTTGTTCATACAGTTTGGTTGTTTGAGGGGGGGGGGGAGTGATGTGATATTAAGTGAACACAGTCATGGGGATTGGCACATTATTTGGTTCTTTCGTTTTGGGCGCTGGCCTGCCTGCTTGACCCCTCGACCTGGAATACACATGCCTCACTGTTGTACCCATGGCCACTGACAAACTGAATATACTGACATGGAACGTAAATGGTCTGGGTAACAAAATTAAGAGAGGTCTGGTGAACAACTTCCTCAAGAGAATAGGTCCTGATATCGTTTTCTTACAAGAAACGCATCTGAGGGGCACGGCCTGTGCATTCATAGCACGGGGTAGGTATAAGGTATTGGGCCATGCGGGATACACATCTGACTCCAGGGGCGTAGCGATTGTCGTTAAGAATACTTTCCCATTTCAGGTCACACGGACGTGGGGGGACCCTCTGGGGACATGTGTAGGAGTGCAGGGATCCTGGCGCAGACGTACTTATACCCTAGTTTCAGTGTACGCACCACCTAAACTGCAGGCGAATGCGCTAAAGATGCTAGCTACCATACTCTTAGACACCTCAGACACAATTCAGATAGTGGGAGGTGATTTTAATGACGTAATGGATAGGGGTATGGACAGGTCAGGAGCGGTTAATAACCAAGGTACTCAGACCCCCCTGGCTAACATGGTATCTGAGCTAGGACTGACCGATGTATGGCGACTGTTACACCCGACCACTATGGCCTACTCCTTTTACTCGGCGGCGCACAAAGTTTCTCCAGATTGGACTATGTCTTTATGTCTAGACAGGAGCTGTCTATGGAAGGCGCAGCGGAATATTTGGCAAGAGGTCTTTCGGACCACTCGCCACTGCTCATATCGATGGGAAGGTCTGGGCACAAGAAAGAGACACCGTGGCGCCTTGCCGCTTGGGACCTGGCGAACAAGACAATCCTCAAAGGCGTTAGGGCGGATGCTCGAGTCTACCTGGCTGAAAATGAGGGGTCGGTGGACTCGGCGGTAATCCTGTGGGAAGCACTGAAACCGGTGATGAGAGACAGGATTAATGGCAGATTGGGGGAGGAGAGGAAGAGACTACTGGAGGAGGTGGAGGCCGTAGAACGCACTATTGTGGAGCTGGAGAGGGATCACTTGCGTACTAAAAACACGACTACCTTGCGTAAGCTGCTAGATCACCAAAGACGCTATCGAGACTTGGTGTCGAACGAGGCGAGAACACAAAACCTGGCCACATTACACCGTCTCTACGATTTGGGGGATAAGTCCGGCAAACTCTTAGCCTGGCTTAGCCGTAGGGAGAGGGCGGCGCGGTGGGTAGATGCAGTCACTGACGAGAGGGGGAGGACAGTGTGCCCGGACCTCCACATTGCGGATACATTCGCAGCCTACTATGAGCGCTTTTACGAAGCCAGGCAACTGGGCTCGTGTGAGGACTCACTTCTCTATATGTCGCAGGTCGACCTCCCCGTTGTGGACGATGAGACCCTACCTGCATTGGAGGCCGATATCACCCTAGAAGAAGTCAAAACCGCCATTGCCGGACTAAAGCCGGGCAAGGTACCAGGGCCGAACGGTTTCCCCCCGGAATTCTTTAAGTGCACGGCCGACATATTGGCTCCGCACCTGAAAAACTTATTCCTTGAAGCGCATGACGAAGGAGGCTTACCCAACGACCTCACCCTGGCAATCATAGTCCCTATTCACAAGGAAGGCAAACCGCGGGAAGACTGCGCGTCCTACCGTCCCATCTCCCTGTTGAACACGGAGGTGAAAATCCTTGCCACAATCCTGGCGAGACGCCTTAAGACGGTCCTCCCTGATCTGATACACCTGGACCAGACCGGCTTCCTACCGGATAGAGCCACGAAATTCAACCTCCGGCGCACGCACAACTGGCTGCAGGAGGTGAGAGATAGGGACCCGCCCCATTGGTTCCTCTCACTAGATGCGGAAAAGGCCTTCGATTCCGTACACTGGCCATTTCTTGAGGCTACTCTAGCAAAATTCGGTCTCGGCCCCAAATTCCGCTCATGGGTACACCTGCTCTACACCAACCCGCGGGCCAAGGTGCGGGTGAACGGGAGGCTCTCCCGCGAAATCTTGATCCAAAGAGGCACCAGGCAAGGGTGTCCCCTGTCACCGCTTCTCTTCACACTGACTATCGAGGTGCTGGCGGCCAGGATCAGGCAAAACCAGAGGATCTCCGGCTTTCGACTCACGGACGCAGACGGTCCGCAGGAGAAACTATCCCTTTACACGGATGATGTACTCCTCTATATCACTGGCTGGTGTCTTGTCCACAAGTGGATCATTAAAAGAACACTTATCTTTGCATTCCACGACTCAGCGTCTTTATACAAGGATATTCCAGAGATTTGTTCTCCCAAGATTGGTGGAGATTTATTTATGTAGCGGTGCTTTTTCCACTTTGGACAAAAAATTGACTTTTTCCCAAGGTTTGGGTAATGCTCCTGGGACAGGGGGCATGTGGAATGTGCACGCTGATTTATTGAGAACTAATTAAGTTGGGATCATTTGGATTGGTGCTTTGAGTGTGCGTTTGGGTGGTCCACTGTCCATTTCATGTTGTAATATAAATCAAATTTGGACCTATTTGTTGCACAATCCAAACCGACTGATCTGTTATCACTTTATGGTCTTTCCACCCTAGGGAGATTTTTGTGCAGGACCGCTTTTTGTGTGGATAGGCTGGTGTCTTGTCCACAAGTGGATCATTAAAAGAACACTTATCTTTGCATTCCACGACTCAGCGTCTTTATACAAGGATATTCCAGAGATTTGTTCTCCCAAGATTGGTGGAGATTTATTTATGTAGCGGTGCTTTTTCCACTTTGGACAAAAAATCCTCTATATCACTGCTCCACAGACCTCAGTGCCTGAATTGTTCCGGGAGTTAGAAGGCTATGGCAGTCACTCCGGTTACGCAATAAATTGGCACAAGTCTGTCCTCTTTGACCCCAAGGGGGACACGAGCGAGGGGGACCTTCCAGATAGACTGGTGGTGTTCACGGAGGGCTTCCAGTACCTGGGAGTATTCGTCACGCTGGATAGGCAACTGTCACATCTTAAAAATATTGAGAGAATCCTCGTGAATTCCACGGCAGATATGGCCCGGTGGCGTCAGCTCCCTTTGACGCTTCTAGGTAGGGCGGCGATGTATAAAATGATTATATTGCCCAAATATCTTTATGCCCTACAGAATGAATATTATCCGATTCCGGACAGCCTCCTCCGCAGAATACACGCCGACTTCAGATCTTTCCTCTGGCTGGGTAAACAGCCGAGAATAGCGCTGACCACCCTCCAACGCCACCAGTACAGTGGGGGTATCTCGCTACCGAATCTTGAAGCATACTATTGGGCGGAGCACTTGTCCCCCATTAACGATTGGCTCCACGCCCCGGCGGACCACCCTACGTATGCACTGGAACGGTCCAAACTGGCCCCACGCCCTCTGCTTTCGTACTTATACGGTGGTGCGGCGAGACGGTCTTTACTCCCGGCCACGCAAATCACACTCAAGGCCTGGAAAGGGGCGACGAGACGCACGCGATGGGATAGGAAACCCACCCGACAGACCCCACTCTGGCACTGCGCGTGGCTCTCTGAACTCCACAAACTCACAGGATTTAAGCGCTGGGACGACATTGGGATTTCCACGGTGGGGGATGTCATTGCCGGGGGAAACTTAAAACCCTACTCAACCTTGAGGGCGGAATATGGGCTCCATCTCTCACAGTTTTTTAAATACATTCAATTACGCCACGCATGGCGGGCACAGGCTTTAACCCTAGAGGGCCTACCAGAATATGCGCCCCTGGAAGGCAGACTGCTGCAGGAACAGATACCACACAAGGCCGTGTCACTCACTTACAAAACACTCACAAACAACATGCTGGGGGACCTGGCGAAGCTTAGAGCCACGTGGGAACGGGAAGTAGGGGCACTGGAAGACATTGACTGGGACCTAATACTCATGCACCAGCGAGAGGTGGCTATCAAATCCCGGCTTCGCCTGATCCAATATAACGTGCTCCACAGGACGTACTATGATAGAGTGAGACTGTTCAAAATAGGGAAGACACCAGACGATAGGTGCCTGAGATGCCATCTTGAGGGAGGGGATTTTTTCCACATATTATGGGATTGTGTGAAAATACAATCCTACTGGACGCTCATTTTCACCGAACTGCGTGAGATCCTGTCTGTATGGCTAGACCAGGAGCCCAAACTGGCCATTCTGGGAATGACTAATGATGTTGACCTCCCCCGCCCCCTACTGGTGTTCCTGACATTAGCTCTGGTAGTAGCAAAACGTGACGTCGCAAAATATTGGGGGGCTGAGACGGTACCCACTATGGAGGAATGGAGAAGGGGACTAGACCTTTACATGGCGGCAGAGCGAGTGACATATAAATCAAGGGGTTGCCCGAAAAAGTTCAACAGGGTTTGGTCGAAATGGAGGCAATATCATGGGCTGGATGGGGGGCTTGGGGAGGGGGGCTCGTGAGTGGAACCGGAATGGGAAGATAAACGAGTTCGGGATGAAAGGACATGCTACGAATAGACACTGTTACTTCAGTCACGGAATGCATGCTTGAATGTTTTCATATTGCTTGTTTACCAGGTGTGGGGGGGAGGGACGGGGTAGGCGGGAAATGTCTACGCCCTTAACATGACTGTAATGTTAGATCTCGTTTAACCGCATGCGTGCGGGCGGAATTCCACCCGTACGCTGAGATTTTCAAAAGCGCACTTTACGTGACGAGCTGGGCTCGTCATCAGCGTGCGAGGAGGCTACCTCATGACGAGCCCAGCTCGTCATCAGCATGCAAGGGGTTAAGCAGTCGATGTGCCGACTTTACATTCATAATAATGCTTGTTGGGGGAGGAGGGGGAGTTCAACCAAACCAAAAAGCAGATGCCCAGATGGCTAATGTGGCCACCAAAGATGTTATGGCGGGGGCACACCGAGAGAGAACCGAGGATTTGGTAAGACTGATCTATGGACTATGCACTGCTACGGCATCGTGGACTCTGTGAGGTGTATCTCAATATGTAACTGTCTTATTTGATTAACGCTACCACTGCTACCTTTGTCATGTCTAAGTATCTGCAATAAAAATTGTTTAAAAAAAAAAAAAATTGTTACTTATATGCAAACCCTCCTACCTCCTAGGAAAGTCGATTGGGATAAATTAACGGCTTGCAAACAGAAGAAGGATGAAAGTGTATCGGACTTCTTTACTAGGTTTGAGAAAGTCTTTATAGATTTTAGTGGGCAACATCTGTCTACGAAAGAGGGAATACGATTCTTTGTTAACAGGTTTGTTACAAATTTGCTCCCCGAAGTGATGTCCCGCCTCCAAGCAGCCGAGAGCACGTGGACTATGGCTGCTCCGTCCGTGATTCTTAGTATGGCCCAATATTATGAACATCGGGAGAATTAAAGTAAAGAAAAATCAGAGAAGAAGGCTAAAGACTTAAAAACTAGAGTTTTGTTGCAACAAGTTAGTAGAGGTCAGAATGCTGGACGGGGAGTTTGTGGTTCTTTCCAAAGGGGTGCAGTGATGGGAAGAGGTAGAGGAGGTCCCCCGAACATTGGCATAAATCAGTGTTCATATTGCAAACAAGAGGGACACTGGAGAGCAGACTGTCCTCTTTTGCAAGCCAGAAACGGTCCTACAAGAGGACGAGGAAGAGGTCGAGGAAATGTAGACCGAAATAGCATGCGATGGGAAGAAATGCAACATGAGGGCTCTCAGAAGACTTATTTCGATAATCCCCAGAATCGACAGTATTACTATGAGACTTATAGGGATGATGGATATGATGGACAGGATTATGCATGAGACAGCCAAGGACAGAGCGGGTGCCATATTACAGTACCAGTCGACCAAGAGGGACCTTATGTTAAAGGAGAACTGTTGGGAGCGTCAGGAAACTTTCTATTGGATACTGGGGCAATGAATAGTTTGGTTGCCCATACGTTGGTCCCAGGGGCTGCTCTGTCTGGCCAAAATAATGTCTCGGTAGGATTCTCTGGAATACCTGTGGTGAGCCCCGTATTTAAGCATCTGTCTTTTACTGTGGGTCCTATTTCTATATATCGCCCCTTTTGTTGACTTCTAATTGTGGAGAAAATCTCTTGGGTCTAGACATACTAAAAAGGTTAAACGCGCGAATGTATTGTTCCCCTGATGGTGTTTACTTGACAATGCAAAACCCCCCTTTAAATGCAACTCAGTATTTTGCTAAAAATGAAAACCTCCCTTCTGAGGTCTCTACTATTTCTTCTACACTATGGGCCACGGGAGACACTGATGTTGGTCTGTTAAGAATAGCTCCGGTGTCAATAACCTTGAAACCTAATGCCCAGCTGCCTCGCATTCCCCAGTATAAGATATCACCAGAAGGTGAACAGGCCTTGCTGCTCATTATTCGGGACCTCGTGAAACGGGGGGGTAGTAGAAGAAACAGCTGCCAATGTCTGTAACAGTCCGATTTTGCCGATTCTGAAGAAAACACCAATTGATGGTGCCCCGGATTATAAAGATACATATCGTTTTGTAATTGACCTTAGAGAGGTAAACAAGATTGTAGTTCCACAATATCCGGTGGTGCCTGACATTACTGCAATTTTGACCATGATCCCCCCTACAGCTCAATATGTTTCAGTAATAGATTTAAAGAACGCGTTCTTCAGCATCCCAATTCATCCTGATAGCAGACACCTCTCGGATTCTCATTGGCTGGCCGAAGCTTTAGATTTACACGCGCACCCCAAGGCTATACCGAAAGTCCTAGCATTTATAGTCAAGCTTAAAAAACTGTCCTTGATGAATTAATTGTGCCCCCAGGAAACTCTATCATCCAGAATGTGAATGATATCCTAGTGGCCTCCGATACAGAAGAAGGTTGTAAGGAGGCCACAGTTAAATTGTTGAATCATTTGGCTCACAAAGGGAATAAAGTGCCCCTTTCTAAATTTCAGTATTGTCGACAGGAAGTGATCTACCTTGGCCACTTGCTGTCGAAAGCGGGGAGGCGATTGACCCCCAAGCGAATATCTGTAATTACTAAAATGTCTGTACCTCGTACTCAACGTGATGTTCGTGCTTTCCTGGGCAAAACCTCTTACTGTCGCCAGTGGATTCCTAACTATTCACTTATCTCTAAACCCTTGTTGTATTTGACAACCAAAGATGTGCATGAACCCCTACCCTGGACGGATGAATGTCAAGAAGCCTTTGATTCTTTAAAGTCTGCTCTATGTTCGGCACCCGTTTTAGGTACTCCAGATTACGGAAGCCTTTTTCACTTTATGTGCACGAGGTTGACGGTTGCTCACTTTCAGTGTTAACACAGTGTTTTGGCGGAAAGCAGAAACCCTGTGCTTTCTTTTCATCAGTCTTGGATATAGTTGCTCGAGCCCTCCCGAGTTGCCTGAGGGCCACTGCTGCAGTGGCACTAGCCATCCGGCAATCACAGGGAATAGTCTTGAATACGGATCTCACAGTCATGGTACCGCATGCTGTGGATATTCTTTTGAATAGAACTAAGACCCAGCACCTCACGAGTGCCAGATTAACAGGATATGAGCTGACTTTGTTTGCTCCACATATTACGATCAAGAGATGTGCCACTTTGAACCCAGCCACATGCTGCCCCTTCCCTCGAATAATGTAAAGGACGATGTCATGACTGTATATTCAGAACTGAAGAAGAAACAAAGGGGCGCGTAGATCTCTCTGACACCCCTTTATCCTCCCCCCAGGGGGAGATGTAAGTGGATGGCTCTTGTTTTAAGTTACCAGATGGCACTGCAACAGCTGCCTATGCAATTACGACATTAATGATTGTGGTAGAAACAGCAAGGATTTCTCAGCATTCGGCTCAAGCAGCTGAACTAATAGCCTTGTTAAGAGCATGTGAGTTGAGTGAAGGATTGAGGGTGAACATTTTTACGGACAGCCAGTACTGTGATGTATTCCTATAGGTTCTGTATCGATCCCCCTATTCCTGACCCTGTTCTGGTTAATAATTAACTAGCAGCCATCCCACGGTACAAAAAAACGTTATCTGATTAAGCCACACCACGGCACAGGAACGTGTTATCTGAATAGGTCATAACGCTTGCCATCTAATTAGGCAAGCACTATTCCTCCAGCCCCTGATAAGGCATACGGAGTTCTCAAAACAAATCAAACCTATGACAACCTGGGAAAATCCCTGCGGCCATTGTTTTGATTTCACCGAGAACTTCAGCAAAAGAATGTGCGAACAAGCCCGTTTGTATGACATCCTTATTGACGTATCCATGTCCATCCTTACGTCAATCTCGGCACCTTACAGGTATAAATATTACCGACATTGCCTTAAGCAAACACACGCGGTGGTGACGAGATCGGAGCAGCGAGACGTGCTGAGGAGCCCAGCAGAGAGCGAAGCCCACACGCGCTGCCCCGCCTTCCTGACGCGCTGAGAACGAGACGCTGCTTTTCTCCTACCGAGAAATCCAGCTCCGGCGCTTCCAAGCAGCCCTCGCAGGCAGCTGGAATATCAAGACCAGAGACGAGAGATACCAGCCCTCAATCATTCTAGACCTCAGGTACAGAACTGAACAACCCCTTGCAGAGAATTCTTGAGTCAGTCCCTTGGCAAAACAAACTTAACTTAAACTGCTACTTATCTACTCCCGCTCACGTATTAGGCTTAGGTCAGGTACACTGGGGTAGGCGTGGTTAGAAGCACCAGTTGAGTACGATTAGTCAAATGTATATATGTATGTATCTATTTTATCAGTTTTAAATATCATATGGCTTAGAAACCATATCAATGCTTCTGCAGTATTATTTTATACTCCTGCTTTTATTGTATGCACTTTACTTAACCATAAGTATCACAATAATATCGATTCATTTCTCTTGTACGAGAAAAGAGACTGATCAATAAATACCATCTTTTATTGAACACGCCCGTCTCTTCCTTTTCTCTACAATCTGGTGAAACTAAGAATGCACGTACTGACTGAGTGAAATAAGTTGTCTTTTGTTTTCACACGACTCTAGAGATACACTCTTGATTAGGGGAGAGCAAAGTTGTCATGTTCTATGGTTGTCAGAAACTAAATCCCTTCTTGTCTATCCAGGGAGGTTAAACTCCTCCTTGCCTATTCGAGAAAGTTTCTAGTGAACTCTGAGCTAGCTGGCAAAACCAAAAACTTTAAGTCTAATATCGTCAGTAGAAGACCTAGTTAACCCCTGCCCTAGGTCTATACTATTGAAGATATTATTCCAATGCGCAGAGCCTATTGGGATAATAGGAACTACACTACATGGCGCCCAAACGTTTGGATAGGCGATAAAACTAACGCAAGACATTAGAGTAACTCAGTCGTGCTTTTTCACACAGAACCCCTTTTTTTCCCATAATACTCCAAAGACGTCTGGAGTGGGTGAAAGGTTATATCCGCCAAACCTCGCAGGAGGAGACTCCTATGTATGGTTCTTGGTTTAGTCAACGTTGAAGGATACACTGTTCCAAAATATTGTGCATCTAATCTTTGTTTCCATAGAAACCTGATCTGCAAACAAACAGAATAACCTTCCTGTCGGTAAAATGGTAGACAGTGATGATGAAAGGGAGTCAGTTAGACTAGCAGCTGAACTCCTAGTAGCTGATAATACACTGCTACAAAATGACCCGGATATAATACTCATCCCGGTCAACATAAGGAAATCTATAACCTTAAAACGTATAGAAAATGGACTGACATCGAGAGGTGGTACAGTCATATTCGTAATTGAGGCACACGAATATCGGCAGACAGAGGTATTCTATTCATGGATAAACTTTCCAGCAGCAAACGCTGTAACAAAAGAGTTCCACTATTATAAAATAGAGGAACCACCGGATACCTACACTCCTTTCGAGGAGGTGGAAGTACCACTCAAATTCCAAGAGCACCTGCTCTTGTTTAAAGGCGCCCTAAAACATAATAATCACATCACCAGGCTCGGTCCACTAGGTAGACCAGGGGCAACGTGGCCGGTCCTAGCCGGATATACACCACATCCAGACATTGAAGAAATACCTGCACCAGATCTTTTAATACAGCTAAAACAACTAATCAAAATACATAGACAATTAGTCCAATATGTAATGCGGACTTCAACAGTCCAACCAGCAAGTAAAATTCCACAGCTGAACCCTCATCAGGGTAACACAAATAAAATTACACCACAGAACATACAGTCCTGTCTGGGTAAAGTACCCGCAAAACGGGAACAAATACCCTTCTGGCTAGCACAAAAAATCACTCAAATAGAGGCGGTGTTTCCAGACACCACCCCGGTAGAAAAACACAGGATTCTGACTATCTGTCTTCCAATGGGAATCGCACCACACGTGGAGGACTGTGACACTTGGGGTACAGTCTTTGCTTCCATATACACAAAAACACATGGTGTACCATCCATGTCAGTAATACCAGATGTGCTAAAACAGATTCAAGATGAATATGGTCCAGAACCCGCTTTAACTCTTGGTATGAAATTACTGAAAGACTTCAAGCAGGTCTCGGCTATATTATTAGCCAACATAAAGGGAGAAGCAGCAAACGTGGCGATCCGCCAAAGGTTAAAAGAGACAGACATAGCAGACCAACCAACTGAAATTGCCAGAATCATAGAGAAATCCTATGAAGAACTAGGAAGAGATAGTCTGGGTGGAATACCGGTAAAACCCCAACTGATTGAAAGTCCTGAAAAGGCATTTATAAAAAATAATTTAAACACTCAAAAAAAGAGCTGGGATGGAAACAAACAATCCAATCCTAAAGAAAAAAGATTCCAGTCCAGAGGAAGGTCTCCTCGGCGGAGAGAAAGATCTCCGAACCAAGGACGCAGGTCTCCCCAAAGTGAGCCCTCTGGGAAAAAATACAACCTTAGAAATAGGGATAATCTGAAGAAACCTGATAGATATCAAGATAATGATACACGTCCCTCTCAATCTTTTCAGACTTCCTCGCAGAAATCGGAAAGAAGAGGACGATCAGAACACAGGGAAGAGCACGTCAAGTCCAAAGACAAGGAACCTGCTCATCCAAATAAAAAGTTACAATTTCCAAAAAAGAAGGTAGCCAGTATTAAAGTAATCAAAAATTCCGAGAATACTGAGAACACAGCTGAAAAACGGAGAATGGGCTCAGACAATGCTAGACAGCGCAGCAGAAGTGAGCATAGCTCGCAAAGTCCTTATTAATCATCTGGAGACAGTGGACACGAATGAATACATTCAGGTGGAAACTGCAGATACCAGAGTTAGCAAACCTCATAAAATATATGAAATAACATTACGTATAGAAGGGGATAAGACTAGAAAAATAAGGGGACTATTTGGGGATAATCTCTCCCAGGGCTATGACATCCTTCTAGCTGAGAAAGACTGGCCACCAGAGTTTGTCAGGGAGTCTCCTCATGGCGAAGAAATAATTATGCCTGCCTTCTCAAATCATATTCCAATTCATAAAAATATACACTTGCTAGAAAGTGGGCAGTAGCTCAAGCTCCTGCTTTATATAAAAATCATGTAGGATGGGATGAGGACTCTCCTCCTCACAAAATCCAGTTAAACTCACAACCTACTGCACAGAGGCAGTACCCAATTAAGCAAGAAGCTAAAAAACAGGTAAAAGAGATCCTAAATCAACTTGAATACCAGGGGGTGATTGAAACTTGCACCTCACAAATGAACAATCCTTTGTTTCCTGTCTCCAAACCAGACAACTCATATCGTCTAGTTTTGGATTACAGACACCTTAACTCATGTTGCAAAACCTTTGCAGTGCAAAACTCGCATAGTGCTGCACTAATGAATACCATAGTGTGCAAAAAATACAAAACAACATTAGACATCTCTAATGGATTCTTTTGTCAAAATATAGCACCAGAGAGCAGATATTTGACTGCGTTCTCGGTAAATGGCTCGCAAAAAAGTTTCTGCCGTTTACCCCAGGGGCACAAGAACAGCCCAGGATTATTCTCAAAGAGAGTAACAGAATTACTACAAACATACGATGACGAGGCATTATCATATGTCGACGACATTTACCTAACAGATGATGACTTGGATACTCACTTGAAGAGAGTGAACACCATAATACTTGGGTTCGCAGCAGAGGGTTACAAATTCAACTTTAAAAAATCAAGAATTGCCCATCTAACAGTCCTGTTTTTAGGATATAAATTATCAAGTGAAGGCAAAAGCCTGGCTGACAATTTCCTAGAGAAATGTGCTGTACTCCAAGCTCCTAGAACACTAAAAAATGTACAGTCAATTCTAGGCTTCCTAAACTTCGGAAGAACATACATTGCAAATTACGCAGAAAGGGTTAAACCCCTTTATGATCTAATAAAACCAGATTTTAAAAGAATCAATTGGACTCAAAAACACACAGAAATTTTGAGATCTTTACAAACAGACATGTTAATTAAAACAAAATTAGAAACACGTGACAACACACGCAATCTTGTGATTCGAGTCATCCCAGGAAGATGCGGATTCACATACCTGACCTCTAATGAGGGAGAAAAGGTACCAATTGCATACAAATCACACTTGTACACAAAGGCTGAAATGAAATTTAGTCCAACGGAAAAAATTCTGACCGCGGTACAGACTGCTGTAGCAAAGGAGCGGGCCCTAGCACAAGGTAAACGAATAATCATCGTGACACCGATACCAGCCCTGGAGGCGGTAACAAAGGCAAGCATTCCGAATGCTAAAGCACTCCATCCAAGGTGGATACAGTGGGCTAATTCTCTTGCTGCAACATACGTGGTATACGAATTTGATCCCAACTTAAAAACACAAGAATTTCTCCAATACGAATTTGAATGTCCTCTGCCAATCGAAATTCTGCCTCTAGAACATTACGGCTGTATAATATATACAGACGGGTCAGCACAACCCGCAGTAGGGGGTAAATAAGCTTACAGTGCTGCGTGCGCGATTGTTAAAGGTCGCTGGCACGAAGGGAAATTTAAACCAGCGGTCACTAAAACACAATCTCTAGGAGATTGTACAGCTCAGCGAGCTGAACTACTGGCATTCTCAGCCACAGTATCGTTATTAAAACAGAGATACTGGTGGCCACAAATGAGAAGACAAACACGGAACTATGTTCTAGAATGTGAAATATGTCAAAAAATGAAAGTATCAACAGTGAGACGACCAGCGCAGACGCCCCTTCTAATCTCGGATAAACCATTAGCCTGTGTTTACCTGGACCACTGCGGTCCCTTACAAAGGGATGGTAACTATAAATATATCTTGGTTGCAGTGGATTCATGCACGAGATTCATATGGATGTGGCCCCAGCGATCGGCTGATGCCAGAACTGTTATAAAAAGATTTGCGAGTCTATAATGGCATATACGCTAGAGGCATGCTACGTCTGGCTGAATGTTTTTTCTTCTTGCCCTAAAGCGTATGAAAAAACATGGCCAAATGAGCATAGCATAGCGGGACTCTTCTCACTTCCTACCTGAGGGAACGGGATGGTGTAAAGAAAAAACCAAAGGCATAAAGCAATCTATAACAGCGAAGGTATTAGGTTCGGGAGCTGGGTGGGTCAAACATCTAATAAGTGTCCAACATAGTCTAAATAACCTGCCAAGAAATTCTCTGAGGGGATTCAGTCCGTACGAATTATTGTTTGGAACTAGAATGATGATCTTAGATCTTGACAGTCAGACTTCAGTGGTTAAAGAAAAAAGCTTTGATATCAAAGATCGTTTGGCTATTTTACATGACTTAAACGAAACAAGGAAAGACCTGAGCAACATAAAGTTGAAACAACAGCCAACGACCACTGAAGAAAAACCACCTGTCCCAGCAAGACCTGTCTGGATTCCAAAAGTCGGGGATCTAGTCAGAGAAAAGATCGCGGTAAAGAAGGAATTTGGGCCTTCTTACAGAAAAGCAGTTCCTGTCTTGTCTATCAACGGGACAAGATCAGTAGTACTACCGCCCCTTGCTGGTAAAAAGGAGAACAGGGTTGTATCAATCGACCTGATAAAACCACAGTCATGTGACCGATAACAAACAGTAGGCCAAGTGGACTCCCGATAAGTAGCAGACTACCAAGGTTTGCTACAAATACAGAGGTTCAATCTAAGAGGCTACTCACATTTGAAATGCCAACAGAACAACAACAAGTTCTATGCAACAATGCTATGGAACTTAAACCTCTAAAAACCCAAATAAAAACATTTAGCAGAGACACACCAATCTACAATGAAGTAACAAATGACTATGCTGCTGCAACAAAACACACTAATAAAGCAAACAGCAATCCTGAAACAATAGGAACAATAGACAGAACGGCATCCGGTTACTTCATCAACTTCAGTGATTCATCTGAAGACCTGAGTGAATCAAAGGAACAAACATCAACAAAAACCTTTAAAGATAAAGCTAAGGAACTTTTTCAACATCTGAAAGAAACCTATCTGATTTCTCCATGGATTGAATTCTGGGTGGCCTTAGGTGCAATAATCCTCATACTTTGGCTCATCATGGTACTATGTTTGGGACACTTCATTGAGGGAAAATATGCTAAAATGGACACAGCAAGCCAGAAAATCAACCTGGTCCTCAAACCACACACGTCTTCACACGTCGAGAAAAGAGAACTTTCTTCAGTCAACTTCACAGCCAATCCTATACCCGGTGGGGTAGCATGGGACAATACTGATTATGAAATCTATGGTCCGGTTGAAATCCTGAAGTATCCACATCAAATCAAGATCTCATTGAGTGACTTTCTAAAACCAAGCTCAGTTGCTGATGATTGGGACGTTGAAAGCATTAATAATATGATGTCTGACCTAGTGATGTCTGCTAAATTTACAAAACATGATTATTTGCAGGGTTCGTCTAATTATGATAAAATGTTCTGCTATAATCACTATAGTAATCATTATCTGCATAAATCTGCACAACCTAGAAATGTTTTGAATTATAATCAATGGGAACACTGTGCAACCCCTCCAAAAGGTAGCTCAAGAACTTTTTATGACAAATATTCATATTTTTCAGGGTTCAACACAAGCAATGCAGAAACATTTTATTTCAAATTATCAAATAAGACAGGTACAAAGACCATGCTTACAAACACTAAATTGATATATTCAGACTCGTTTTTTGAGCAAATGAGTACATTTGGTTTTGATTACTGGGACAAAAATGTTGAAGTAAAAAGTGTTTGGGGTACAAAGGAATGGCAAGTACAAGGTATAGAATCATTGTTTAGAGCCTGCATGATCCCAGAACAAATTATATTTTTGAATGACACTGTTCAACAAACTACCTGTCTTGGCCTAGCCAAAATCAAAGACTTAAACAAACCGTCTATTCCAAAGCCATCAATGAACAGTAATAGCTCTAAAGATGTTGAGATAGACGTAAACCATATATTAAGCCAAAACAGAACACATCCTGATTGGAAAAAGTGGTTGATCTGGCCCACAGATACAAATAACTGTCAAGACAGATTCCTGAACAAAATCCAAGGGTTCACATTGACCAGGCCAGACCCTAGATATTCCCAAAGACAACACCCAGGGATAATTACCACGTACAGTGTGGGCAAGCTCTGCCTTCAATGGCTACAAACATCCACACTGGCAGAAATTAAGCAACACCTGACTTTACTTACTGATGGTGCTGACTTGCGTGATTTCATTATGGGACCGCGCAAACAGCGTCAAAAACGCTTCATAGCAGCCTCTGTATATGCAGCTTATAACGAAGCCTGGAAAATAACTCAAATTGAAACATCAGAGAGAATACGGGAAATTGACCGTATTAATTTGGAAAAATCACTTTCTGTAGTGGACAATGGGTTAATGACTCTGTCCTCCAGAATATACTCTTTGGACAGCATTGTGTCTTCAGCAATCGACATAATATCGCAAGACTTACTGTTGTTACAACACGGTCAGTCTCAATTGCGTTCTATTGTACAACTTGGCTGGACGTTACAAAATCTGCGTTCAGGCTATGTGCCTTGGCGTTTAATCAACACAACGTCACTGTTCAATATCTTTAACCTTACTGATAAACAAATCAGTATGGCACAGAAGGGTGCTGATTATACAATCCTGAGCATTGAGAAACTCGGGAGATTTCCATTGACAATGTCAGAACGACCTGTCAGTGAATGGATAATACATGGAATAATTAATATTCCAATATCTACTTTCAGGTTTCAATATTGCCAAAAATATATACAGGCTGGCATGTACGAAAAATTGGGTAAAGGGTACATTAAGTCAACATGGAACTTGCCCTATTCACATGCTTGTGTCAGTAATAAAGGCCGGAAAGTGTTTCTTAGTGGCAATAATTGTGCCATGTCACTAAGCGGTACACTTCTGTGTAATGGTATTAGTTTACACGGAGCCTGTGAAGGGTCCTCAAATAACCTTTCATGTCACCAGCTAGGCACACCTGCGACACAAATAGAACCATTCTTTAGGAGACTATCGAACGGGAGTTACATTATAATCGTAGACCGCAGATGTTGTAGCTTGGTGCCCGGAATAGCTTATCTCATAACTACGACTGCGAAGGTTATGTGCTGTGAACGAGTATTGTTCCCCAGCGCAATGCCAGACAGGGAGGCAAGGTTATGGCCGAATTTGAAAATTGCTTCCATTCGAGTTGATACTTTAAGCAGAATGAAAACAGTGCTCCTTCAGACGCCGACCAGGCTCACGTCATCAAAAGAAACGTATGATCTCCAAGTTGCAAGGACAACGGCAGAGATTCATTCATTGTTATCAACTAATTCCCCCATACATTTGGCAGAAATCCTGAACGAAATCTTAAATATTTCTGATACCAGTGGAGTCTCAAATGTATTTAAGACAGTGTTTTCGGGGGCTTTAACACCATTTAAAGCCATTCTGGGTATTTTTCCGGACTTTGTCCATTCCATCTTTGGTGGACTTCCTCTCCTTTTGGGACTAGTGGCAGGAATCCTATTTTTGATTCTGTTATTTCGCTATGGCAAACCGTGTCACAGACAAAACACCTGCGACAAGGGAAGAAACAATCCTAGCCATTGGATACCGGGACCGGATATCTAAAATCCTTGGAATGTCCCGGCTTAGAGACCTAAACATGACTTGGTTTCTTTCATTTAGACCAATGTGGCAAAGCTGTGTTTTACCTGTATTAAGGTGCTTGCTATGCGGAGAAGAATGCGTGTTAGACACCTGTCTGACGCTACAATCAGATGCGCCAATGGATGCAGAAACTTTGTTGGGTCCGGTCACGGCTCATGCATTGTGCTGTCCCCTGCGGCTACCAATCCTGATGACGGCATTCGTGGAGACTTCACCACTACGATTGAGAGGTAGTGAGGTTCAAGATGAAAGCAGCATCGATCAGGTACGACCTTCTGTCAGTTATGCTGATCAAAACATCAATGAAGGCAATCATGCTCATGAATGCATGGTAACATCTTTTTCCGAGTTAATGGAACTTTCGCAGGAAGCTGGTGACAGTTTTTTCGAGAGTCTAAATGATATGATGTTCTCACCAGAGCAGAAATAATGACTTTTGAGCAGGCTAGCACACGGCGTTCCCAACACCCTGAATTTGGCCTTTAACTTTGATAATAAAGTATCATGAACAATTTTTTCCAGTTTACGGACAGCGGAACATAATTTTTTCAGCGGCCCCAAAATATTTTGCAGTTTTTCGGAACACTTATCTTCTGCTTAAAGTAGAAACTATTCTTAGGGAACTAAATTTCTATTTTAGGAACTTTAGAGACATTAGCTGCCCTCTGGCATGTTCATAAATATTTTATTTTGTGATGAAATGGTCTCGCATTTTTTTCTTCTGTATTAAGAGCCATTTCATGTGTTATTTTTCAATATTTTATTAATAATGATGTATGAATATGCGTGATTAATTTAGCATTTTTCTACTGCTTGAGTGCATATAATGCATATATTTATCTTTTAGTATACTTCATGGTTTCAAAATGCATATGAATGTATTTTGGGGTGGTACGGTATACACATGCTCTACTAGTATATTTACTATGACTAGATTTGTAAATATGGACATAGTCTGCGTGGAGTGGGTGTGATGTATTCCTATAGGTTCTGTATCGATCCCCCTATTCCTGACCCTGTTCTGGTTAATAATTAACTAGCAGCCATCCCACGGTACAAAAAACCGTTATCTGATTAAGCCACACCACGGCACAGGAACGTGTTATCTGATTAGGTCATAACGCTTGCCATCTAATTAGGCAAGCACTATTCCTCCAGCCCCTGATAAGGCATACGGAGTTCTCAAAACAAATCAAACCTATGACAACCTGGGAAAATCCCTGCGGCCATTGTTTTGATTTCACCGAGAACTTCAGCAAAAGAATGTGCGAACAAGCCCGTTTTTATGACATCCTTATTGACGTATCCATGTCCATCCTTACGTCAATCTCGGCACCTTACAGGTATAAATATTACCGACATTGCCTTAAGCAAACACACGCAGTGGTGACGAGATCGGAGCAGCGAGACGTGCTGAGGAGCCCAGCAGAGAGCGAAGCCCACACGCGCTGCCCCGCCTTCCTGACGCGCTGAGAATGAGACGCTGCTTTTCTCCTACCGAGAAATCCAGCTCCGGCGCTTCCAAGCAGCCCTCACAGGCAGCTGGAATATCAAGACCAGAGATGAGAGATACCAGCCTTCAATCATTCTAGACCTCAGGTACAGAACTGAACAACCCCTTGCAGAGAATTCTTGAGTCAGTCCCTTGGCAAAACAAACTTAACTTAAACTGCTACTTATCTACTCCCGTCCACGTATTAGGCTTAGGTCAGGTACACTGGGGTATGCGTGGTTAGAAGCACCAGTTGAGTACGATTAGTCAAATGTATATATGTATGTATCTATTTTATCAGTTTTAAATATCATATGGCTTAGAAACCATATCAATGCTTCTGCAGTATTATTTTATACTCCTGCTTTTATTGTATGCACTTTACTTAACCATAAGTATCGCAATAATATCGATTCATTTCTCTTGTACGAGAAAAGAGACTGATCAATAAATACCATCTTTTATTGAACACACCCGTCTCTTCCTTTTCTCTACAATCTGGTGAAACTAAGAATGCACGTACTGACCGAGTGAAATAAGTTGTCTTTTGTTTTCACACGACTCTAGAGATACACTCTTGATTAGGGGAGAGCAAAGTTGTCATGTTCTATGGTTGTCAGAAACTAAATCCCTTCTTGTCTATCCAGGGAGGTTAAACTCCTCCTTGCCTATTCGAGAAAGTTTCTAGTGAACTCTGAGCTAGCTGGCAAAACCAAAAACTTTAAGTCTAATATCGTCAGTAGAAGACCTAGTTAACCTCTGCCCTAGGTCTATACTATTGAAGATATTATTCCAATGCGCAGAGCCTATTGGGATAATAGGAACTACACTACAGTACACCTTTGGCGTGGCCCATAGCTTTGGGAGGCTGTGGAGGGAAAGGGGTTTCTTTACCACACATGGTCAGAAAATTCAACATGGTCCTTTAATTGATCGATTGTTATTTGCCTTAACGTTGCCAAAGAATGTGGCCATTATTAAGTGTAGTGCCCACAAGAAAATTGTTGATTCTACTGGAAAGGGAAATGCGTTTGCTGATTCAGTAGCGAAGGAAACGGCCCAGATTACAACAAATACCATGATCCCAAGTACATCGGCCCCATGGGTAGCAGAAACATCCTTGTTAGATAACACTATTGAAAGTGTGAAAGAATTGCAGAAGGAAGCCACGATAGATGAAGTACAGAGGTGGGAACAGGAAGTAGGGAAACTAGATAAGAATGATTGTTGGATAGACCTCTCCGAGAAACAGCGATGGTTACTGCCTAATGCATTGGTGTATGCTATAGTGACCATGGCCCATGGTCCGGCCCACATAGGCACGAAAGGTATTTGTGCTGTGTTGGACCCAGTATGGAACAACCCGAATATTTCCAAAACTGCAGCACACATAGTGAAATATTGTCCAGTGTGTTTGCGCCATAATCCAGGAGGTAGAGAATCCGTTTTGAGTGGAAGTTTTGCCCCGCCATCCTTGCCTTTTGAGGTAATACAAATTGATTATATACAAATGGAAAGAGTAAATAACCTGAAGTATGTATTGGTGGTGGTATGTGCTTTCAGTAAATGGGTTGAAGCCTACCCCACCAAGGAAGCTACCGCAGTTGCAACTGCCAAAGCTCTGATTAAGGAATATCTGCCCCGGTATTGTTTGCCCCGCATTATTTGGTCCGACAACGGGCCTCATTTCAATGCCCAGCTAGTCCAGAGTGTGTGTGAGGGGTTGCAGATCAAGCAAAAGTTCCATGCTGCTAGGCATCCTCAGTCGGCTGGATTAGTTGAAAAATATAATGGTACGCTAAAGCTGAAAATGGCCAAAATCTGTGAGAGTACTGGATTAAAGGGGCCTGATGCGCTTCCATTGGCACTACTGTCCCTAAGAACGACCCCACATACTAGAACCGGGCTGTCCCCTTATGAAGTGATTTTTGGCCGGCCCGCCAATGTATGGGGAGTCCCCAGACCCCGATCGTTTAGGGACATTGATTACCCATTGATGACAGATTATCTGCACGCTTTGACTAAAGATTTACGTTCTATTCATCAACAGGTATCGGACACACTGCAGCCGCCACCGTAGGGTCCTGGACATCGCTTGGAGCCCGGCCAGTGGGTGATGGTGAGGAATTTTCAACGGAAATCGAGTCTGGAGCCGAGATGGTCCGAACCCTATCAAATCATCTTGGTGACCAGAACCGCGGAGAAGGTGCATGGCAGAAAACATTGGATCCACGTCAGTCATTTGAAACGTCTCCAGCTGCCCCTGCCATTTGATCTCAGGAATCGAGAAGGAATTCTGAGTCAGGAAGGAGAGCTGAATCAAAGCTTTGTGCCCTTTTCGGATGCCCTAGAAATAGGCCAACCACGTGAGGTGTTGCCCACCGTCGAAAGTGCGACAGCTCAACCAGCAGAAGCTGTTATTTCTAGGGCACCACAGGTTTCGAATGCATCAGAAATTTTTGCAGCAGAGTTGTTTTCTGACCAGGAGCAACCTGGCCGTTGTAATTACGACCTGCGGCCCCGAAAACAGCGCGGTACCCCAGCTCCCCATAGACCTGAGTTGAGGAATATCGGATAGAGCTACTGGGGTACTGAGCGAGACACTGGACTGAACCCGTTGAGAGCTTGGAACATTGTGTTAAATAGCTCTGTTCAGAAAGAAAGACTGAGTTAAGGGCCGCGGTTGTACTACTGGAATATATAAGTTGGTTCTTTTTGATGAACGATAGGAGTCTGCCTGTAAGACTCTGACCGACACAGGGAGAAGATCCCTTGGTGGAAAGAAGAACCCTCTGGTGGTGTGCGTGCTTTGTGGATACCAAGATTAGATTTGGACTTATAGAGAGGGACCGAGTTAGATTTGGACTTATAGAGAGCATGTTTCCTTTTGCCCGATTGCGATGGAGGACGAACGACCACTTGCCCCTCGACGTTATGTTGATAACATGCATTTGTTTGCCGGATGACCTACCAGAGTGAAGGTGGCATTCTTTGCTTTTATTGTTATAATCACAGTGATTTTAATGTGTGTAGTTGCATATTTAGAATTTCAGCACCCTGTACAGAAACTGTTAGGAACTACCCCTGCCCCGGAAGACCACCTCTTTTAGTCCTTACCTCCTAATAAGGCTCGGCATAGGGAAACTTATGTGAAGAATGCTTTTATTGAAATGCTACATCAGACCCACAGCACCACGAACAAAATGAACTGTTGGGTTTGTCGGTTACTTCCGTCAGTCAGGCATCAGCATGAATTGTTTATTTCCCTACCATTATCTTACCTAGCTAGCTGTGAAGCCTGGTTCCAATTATTGTCATTGATGTATTCTCATTATGTAGCTGAACCTACGATATATACTGAAAGGGATTATGAGGCCATTCTGAAGTATATAGAACAGCATCAAGGATTTGATGCCAAGGGAAATGGAGGAGAGGGATCTTTGGATCCACATGCTTGCATGAATGTATATACTGATTATAAAAATGTTACTTGGTTACAAGAGGAGATGCAGGATTTTGAGCTTTTCAACTACACCATGTATTTTCAGCATTTTAAAGAACGAAATGTCACGAATGACAAAGCCCTGCCAATCCCTATTATTAACACTACCTCCCCCGTTTGCATACAGGGACGGGGTCATGATAAGGTAGGGAAGAGTAAATGTAATTACACTTACACCTTGCAGACATATAGTACTCCATCAATGATCACTCCTCCCGATGTATATTTTGTGTGTGGAGAAAACGCGTATACTTGGCTCCCAAGGGGATGGGCAGGGCGTTGCTACCTCTCATTCCTCTATCCTCCAGTTTATATTGCCCCACCTGATTACCAAGGACCCATCAGTTGGTTCGAAGAGAGGTAACAGCTAATCGAAGCATTAGGAGTTTTGATACTGAGGGTACTGACCAGACCGACACCTCCCTGCAACAATTCGTGGATTTTGCTAAACGTTTTACTCCTTTTTGGGGACCTATTTTTAATAGCCGTAGCATACGACGTTTGTCAAGAATAGTGGAAAATGTGGTTCAGACCACAACTGGGATTCTGACCAACATTACTGTTGAGCTTCAGGCGACTAGGCTTGTTTCGCTTCAGAACCGAATGGTTCTTGAAGACATCCTCGCAGATAGGGGCGGAGCTTGCCGCGTGATATGCAGCTCTTGCTGTGTGTTCATTCCTGATTCGGCCCCTACCATTCACCTTGCCATATAGAAATTACATCGATTAGCTAGTGAAGCCCATGTGGAAAATGGTACTTGGTCCCTTAGTGGCTGGTTTTGGGGTCTCTTGGCTACCTGGGGTTGGAAGATATTTCTGGTCCTGGCTGGAGCCTTTGGAGTAATATTTACTTGCTGCCTATGTCTCCATTGCGGCCTAGCCTGTTGTTCTTTCTGTGCAGCTAGAATAACGTCTGCCTTAAACATCTCAAGACAAGCCAAAACCGACAAACAAATGATACAGAAGGAGGTGTCGGATCTGATGCAAATTGATGAGGGAGTGTTTGTAGAATAAATCTAGTTATATTGGCTATTGTAGGCCAAAAGGGCCGTCTGATGGGATATAAATACAATAAATACATGTTGTTGGCCTAGTATATACAATATAACCTTATAGCCTTACGTTAGCCTTGCATTAGTCGCATCATATTATTATAGTTAGGAACGATTCACTCCCTGCTTATTCGAGCCTATTGGTGTGACCGGAGCCCTGCTGTTTCGTTTCTCCGTTTCTAGTACCATTTCCCTGAAGTCACGTGATTAAGTTTTCTGCACGAAACCATGATGGCAGACCTAGCTGTCTGCTCCACTCGTTAGTTTGTAGCTCAGGGAAACCCAAGGTCACACCTGCCCTTTTAGTGGGATGCGCACATTCTAGTAGAGCCCGTTCTTGTCCTCCCCGAGCTTCATATAGAAAGGGAGGCACCTTACTGACCTGCCCCCGGAATAGCTTAGGCCAAGCTACTAGCATTCAATTGTGCCTTATATGGGAATTCCTGTTGGCTCCTCGACAAGTTGTATCTTTCCTTCTAGGGTGACATCGTGCTAAGTGTGAAACGTATATATGCTTTGTACTGCGGGTGTGAAGTCAGTCTCCTCTGTGCGCCTTTGAGGGTTGTGCAGACTGGGGCTCCCCTGTCAGGGTTTGTATTTTGGAATAAATGATTGAACCTTCGCCATTGTCGACTAACTTATTATTTATGGATAAGATACATGGGTTATTGGTGAGTATAGTCCATTAGTCGAAAATTTGGTTCCTTCAGAATTTGCGGATTTTCTGCAATTTCCCGGTCCGCGAATCTCGCGAAATTGCAGAAAAATCCGTGAAATCCCGTGCGGGACAGGTTTTCCAAAATGGAAGTACATGAAGCACTTACAGGGTTACAGCAGGTGCCCAAGTTGAAGCTAATTTCTTTGTAACCATTTACAAAATGGTTACAAAGAAATTAACTTCAACTTGGGCACCTGCTGTAACCCTGTAAGTGCTTCCTGAGCGGCGCCTCCAGAGTTGTTGCCTACTTGCAACTATTCTCTGACCCTGCTCTGACCCTCGAAGCAGGGTCAGAGAATAGTTATAAGTATGGCACAATGCTCCAGGCTGTCACAAAAATTAAACCACAACAGGAAGCACTTACAGATAAGGAAGCAGGTGCTGGCCTTGAAGCTCAAATTCAGTAACACATTATCCAGCCCCTGGTTGAGGCTGGGCAGGTGTGCTTTCTCTCCCCATAATCTACAGTGGTGAACCAGAGGGTGCTGTGATGAACCGTGCAGTTGTGAACCAGAGGGTGCAGTGATGAACGTGAGGGTGGCCGTGGTGAACCAGAGGGTGGCAGTGGTGAACCAGAGGGTGGCAGTGATGAAGCAGAGGGTGACAGTGATGAACCAGAGGGTGGCAGGGGTGAACCAGAGGGTGGCAGGGGTGAACCAGAGGGTGGCAGTGATGAACCAGAGGGTGGCAGTGGTGAACCAGAGGGTGTCAGTGGTGAACCAGAGGGTGACAGTGGTGTACCAGAGGGTGCTGTGATGAACCAGAGGGTGGCAGTGATGAACCAGAGGGTGACAGTGATGAACGAGAGGGTGGCAGTGATGAACCAGAGAGTGGCAGTGATGAACCAGAGGGTGGCAGTGGTGAACCAGAGGGTTACAGTGATGAACCAGAGGGTAGCAGTGGTGAACCAGAGGGTGGCAGTGATGAACTAGAGGGTGGCAGTGGTGGACCAGAGGGTGGCAGTGATGAAGCAGAGGGTGGAAGTGATGAGCCAGATGGTGGCAGGGGTGAACCAGATGGTGGCAGTGGTGAACCAGAGGGTGCTGTGATGAACCAGAGGGTGGCAGTGGTGAACCAGAGGGTGGCAGTGGTGAACCACTGGGTGGCAGTGATGAACCAGATGGTGGCAGGGGTGAACCAGAGGCTGACAGTGATGAACCAGAGGGTGGCAGTGATGAACCAGAGGGTGGCAGTGGTGAACCTGAGGGTGATAGTGATGAACCAGAGGGTTGCAGTGGTGAACCAGAGGGTGGCAGTGATGAACCAGAGGGTGACAGTGGTGAACCAGAGGGTGGCAGTGATAAACCAGAGGGTGGAAGTGATGAACCAGAGGGTGGCAGAGGTGAACCAGAGGGTGGCAGAGGTGAACCAGAGGGTGGCAGTGATGAATCAGAGGGTGGCAGTGATGAACCAGAGGGTAGCAGGGGTGAACCAGATGGTGGCAAAGGTGAACCAGAGAGTGGCAGTGGTAAACCAGAGGGTGGCAGTGATGAACCAGAGGGTGGCAGTGATGAACCAGAGGGTAACAGTGGTGAACCAGAGGGTGCTGTGATGAACCAGATGGTGGCAGGGGTGAACCAGAGGGTGGCAGTGGTGAACCAGAGGGTGCTGTGATAAACCAGATGGTGGCAGTGGTGAACCAGGGGGTGGCAGTGGTGAACCAGAGGGTGGCAGTGGTGAACCGGAGGGTGGCAGTGATGAACTAGAGGATGGCAGTGATGAACCAGAGGGTGACAGTGGTGAACCAGAGGGTGGCAGTGATGAACCAGAGGGGGACAGTGGTGAACCAGAGGGTGGCAGTGATAAACCAGAGGGTGGAAGTGATGAACCAGATGGAGGCAGGGGTGAACCAGAGGGTGGCAGAGGTGAACCAGAGGGTGGCAGTGATGAACCAGAGGGTAGCAGTGATGAACCAGAGGGTGGCAGTGGTGAACCAGAGGGTGGCAGTGGTGAACCAGAGGGTGGCAGTGATGAACCAGAGGGTGGCAGTGATGAACCAGAGGGCAACAGTGGTGAACCAGAGGGTGACAGTGGTGAACCAGAGGGTGCTGTGATGAACCAGGTGGTGGCAGGGGTGAACCAGACTGTGGCAGTGGTGAACCAGAGGGTGCTGTGATAAACCGGATGTGGCGAACCAGGGGGTGGCAGTGGTGAACCAGAGGGTTGCAGTGGTGAACTAGAGGATGGCAGTGATGAACCAGAGGGTGGCAGTGGTGAACCAGAGAGTGCTGTGATGAACCAGAGGGTGGCAGTGATGAACCAGAGGGTGGCAGTGGTGAACCAGAGGGAGCTGTGATGAACCAGAGGGTGGCAGTGATGAAACAGAGGGTGGCAGTTGTGAACCAGAGGGTGCTTTGATGAACCAGACGATGGCAGTGATCAACCAGAGGGTGGCAGTTGTGAACCAGAGGGTGGCAGTGATGAACCAGAGGGTGACAGTGATGATCCAGAGGGTGGCAGTGGCGAACCAGAGGGTGGCAGTGATGAACCAGAGGGTGGCAGTGATTATCCAGAGGGTGGCAGTGGTGAACCAGAGGGTGAATGTAGTGAACCAGAGGGTGCTGTGATGAACCAGAGGGTGGCAGTGATGAACCAGAGGGTGACAGTGATGAACCAGAGGGTGGCAATGGTGAACCAGAGGGTGGCAGTGATGAACCAGAGGGTGACAGTGGTGAACCAGAGGGTGGCAGTGGTGAACCAGAGGGTGGCAGTGGTGAACCAGAGGGTGGCAGTGGTGAACCAGAGGGTGGCAGTGATGAACCAGAGGGTGGCAGTGATGAACCAGAGGGTGGTGCTGCTAAACTGCCCGGGAGCCCTGTGGGTGTGAGCCCCGCGCTGATGAGCTGCCCAGGGGTTGTGAGCCCACGCGCTACTGAATTGCCCTGGGGACCAGTGGGTGTGAGCCCCCGTGCTGCTGAACTGCCCCAGAGCCCTCTCATTTTGAAAATCATTCGTGCTCAATTGCCTGGGAGTCCTCTGGGTGTAAGCACACATTGTGCTAAGTGCCCCCCTGCCCCCGTTACATATATACCCGTACCACACAGCACCATTATGCTCTTGCACCATGAAGTCTGGTGCCTGGATGCTTCTGATCCATGTAGGTGGTACCACCGTCTGGTGCAGTCAAAATATAAAGTCATAACTTGCTACACAGTACCAATAAACAAGTGTCCCCCCTGGCACCGGTATGCGCATGTACCAGGCGTGGAGCACCCGCATGCCACTGCACCCTACTGCCCAGCGCCAGCATATGTCTGTACGGGGCAGTTTAGTATGAGATGGGACATTGTCCAACAGCAGCAGCTGCATGCGCCTGAACCCACTGAGCAGGATCAGAATGGCTTTGTACCAACACGCGCAGCAGAGCTATCTTGGGCATCTGAGGAATCTGGGGTCCTGTGCCAAACGTATTTTTGCATCCATGAGTTTCCCGAGCGCCATCCCTGTGTAGCTCCTGTGACCAGGAGGCTGCTTTCTCCTCATCTGCTACTCCGCTCGGTCTCTGACCCTTTATAAACAAGATGCATGTGAACTCGCATAGAAGCCCCTCCCGTTTGGCCCCGTCCACCACACACTAGCGGTATGAAACGTCTTCATGCCCGTCCCCACTATAATGGCCAGCTCACTCAAGGGACCTCGTTACCTTTTGGCGCACTGGCAAAGTTATAGGCACACGTGGTCACATATTTGTGCAAGTGACACAAAAATCCGCGGGAAAATTCGCGAACTCGCGGATTTTATTGCCATGTGCCACGAATTCCCGGACCGCGAATTCGCAAATTTCACCCATACTTAATCGCAACACTCTCTGCTCATTGTCCTGTGACATCGCAAAACACTAATGAATCCTTCACTGCACAAAAGCAGAGGTTGCTTTAAATGCAATGCCAGCTTTTGCACTGTGAAAGGCCACGTTGATAATCACCCCTTTGGACATGTATTAATAGTGTTAACGCGGGGTTTCTGGTCTCTAGTTACCTTACCAGATCCCTAATCATGTCGACTGAATCGTTGGTACCTGTCATTGAGTAAAAGACAATCTACTACTAGGTTAGTCAATTAGGAACTTAAACCACTCTAAAGAACCACTTACCACTGGGAAAGGTTAAAAAGTTTTAATTCAAAGTCAAAAGTATCTGGAGATACAAACATCTCAGAATAAGATTCAAAAAGTATACAGGTATTAATACAAAAAGGTACTCTCTGAATATTCTCAATCGGCAAAAGGAAATTATCAAAAATATCTCAAAGAACATGAGTGTTGCAAGAATCGCTGTGAGTTGCAACTTGAGAGTCATTTACAGAAAAGAAAAATACAAGTTAGTCTGTCCCTACACTAGACTAAGTGACATCCCTACTTAACAAGATCTTTACCTAAAAAGGTGTCAGCAGTGGTGACTTCCAAAGAAGATCACACACTTCCCTTAGTCTTTGTCTCAAAGTTGAAGTCTTCTGGTTCTCTATCTGCCTACCCATCCGCTCTCTAAGGCTTCTCAGATCATCTGCTCTAACTCCACCCCGGGGTGCTATCCCTAATACAAAATCACATTTCCAATAGGAACGCCCATGTCGACGCCTCTCACGTGGTGCAGTTTTGAGCGGCAAACTCCGTACTGGTGCTCCTCTGGACTCTTCATTAAAGTTGACCTTGCTTCCCAGGCTTCTTCTTCAGCGAGACAGTACCCCCTAAAATTCCTGAAGACTCCTCCAGGCCTGCGCCTGGCTCTCTTGAACAAAGGAACCGTTCATCATAGTACTGATTAGGGCTCCTCGCACCTGCGACAGACACATGTACTGTGGGCCTCAATTTCCAACCTCCACCATATCTCGGACCATAAAACATGTGTAAGAATTCTCAGTTAGTGCCTAGCACAACTTTCCCCTAACGAGCACATTTCAGATCAAAGAGAATTACTTGGTCTTTTTCAGGCCTAGTTGATTTACATAAAGCGGGTCTCTGCCTTCTAAAACATTTCCTTTCTTTGGTTTAAACAGCATTTTAACTAACACGTATTACTATAGTATAATGCAACACATCTATATAAAACATATATTTCAATTCTATGATTAAATACTTCTAGAAAACAATGTTAACCACGTCTCACATCAGTTCAGCAGCACTTTATCTTTACTGTGAATGGCCCTGCGGCCTACACATTCTCATTGGTTTGCTAGGTTTCATTTCCTTTACACACAATCACTTAACATGAGAAACGTGAGGTTTCACATCATTCTAACATTTCTACATTAGTTTTCATACTGCTATAAGTACCTCTATGCTAGCCAAACACTCTTATATAAGTTCACTCTATGAATATGTGTGCAATAAAATTTAAACTAACACTACGTGCTTGTAAATATGGTGTACTTATACATTTTTCAGATTTGTGCTCTCTCAGTCCCCCCTTTGATGACTTTCAGGAGTCATCACCATCAAAACACCATCTCTAAAATGTAGGATCTTTCAGACTGAAGTTGTTGCAATACCCCCTCGTTTCATTGTCTCTAGAGCCTTCAGACTCTTATATTGTGTATCCTGCATCGCAGTCAGTCTTTTCTCCTGTTCCCTCATGGATCTCTGCAACCTGCTTGCTCTATACCATTTGTACAGCCGCACCAATCCCCACAAAGTGATTACACAAATCACAATTATGATGATGGGTTTCAATATGTACCAAATGATACCCTTTCCTAGATTGGAAAACCAACCTCCAACTTTACCCATTCCTTGGCCTACTTTTTCCCACACATTTATCTTTGTCAGATCCTCAATTTCGTGATGAATCGCAGTAATATTTCGTATGTACTTCTCTAGAGGTTTTGAATTGTCTGGAATGTAAGTGCAACATTCCTGGACCTTCAAAGCCTTACAGACTCCGCCCTCTTTGGCTAACAGAACATCTAAAGCAAGTCGGTTCTGAAGAACCATTGCTCTTATCGATTGCATCTCTCCCTCCACCAGCATTAGAGATCTAGCAGTACTGGCAGATAACCTATCTACGACTGTAGCCAATCTTCTAATTTTTATGTCATTCAGTATCAATCCCAAGAGAGGGAATGCAGCACCGAATACATCCCCAACTACCTCTTCAGCACCTAGATCTCTTCTCCCTCTTGTTGGTATTCCTCTCTTTGTCGTTTCTAAATTCTCAACATGGTATATTTTGGGGAAGACAATTGCTAAATAGCATGATCCGTACCAATTATCTGGTAGCTTCACATACGCATTTCTTCCACATACAAAATATACATTTGGAATTGCTTGCATCTCCTTCAAAAAAGTCTTTGGAGTAGTACTCCAATTGGAAAGCATGTTCACAACTAACTTGACCTACATACATATTCTCATAGTAGGAGTAACTCCTGTGAATGCACAGTTTCCCCCGTTTCTCCTTGTCTAAAGCAATTGGACCAAGGCTACCCTTTCTTTGATGTATCCTTTCTTCCTTGGTCCAATCTGTTTCCCATTGTCCTGAAGCTTTTAGAATCTTCTGCCTCCTGTATCTAGTATCCACCTGCCCTATAAACTTTTTCTCAATTTCTGACACTTGACAAGTCAGATTATTTCTTCGGGCATGTGAAGTATCTAACGTTTTCCTTGGAATGAAAAATTTCTGTAAGCTGTCTTCGCACTTGCAATAGTCCCACTTATTCAGATGCTTATAATTTGGGACCTCTGGCAATGTCGAGTCAAAATTCCAGAAATAATACTCAAACCCATCTCGTCCATAGAATATGCTCAACAACAAACTACATGTGATTCCATACGTCAATGGAAGATGATGGTATCTGATACCCTCATCCACAGAAGCTGGTAATTGCATACAAACGTAGCAAATCTTCGCCTCCATGACATCAATGTATTCGCAGAGCAACTTGGCATAAGCATTTGACCTAAAGTTCCCCTGTGATTCGTCAACATGTAATCTTTTGATCTCAGCATCTAGCAAAGCCTTTTCTTTCTCAGTGTTTTCTCCTTTTACCCCAGCAACAGTGGTAGGCTTTTATGTTGATGCTTTCTTTGTTTCTGATCTTGTCTTTGTTTCGTTCTCATGTCCCATTATAAAATCACTACCACTAAAAGTGTACCTACTATGCATTTTGCCCTGCGGTTCGGGTTGCCAGTCTCCATGATCTCAAACAGTGTAGCTCTGTTTGTCGTTCTCAGCAAAGTCTCTTACTTCTTCTCAATGTCCTTTTTGCTTTGCACAAAGACTTCCTTCATTTGAACCACAATGTCTTTCTTTGAATCACACTTGGAAGCTGACAATTCTCTCCCGCAAGAACAGTCATTAAGTTCTGTAGCAATAGACAACTCTAGCCCTTCTCCATCCACTAAAATGGAAGTCCATAGTTTCTGTCTTCTTACATTTGGCACTAGGTTATCCTTTTGATCTGTATTAGCAAATGTTCTTTATCAAAGTCTTTTTAGCAATCTGAAACTATGCGTGTTCCCAGAAGTTCTACCACTTCCTCATATATGTCCATACGAAGAAGGATTCCCTCAATTATTGGACATTTCGTACAACAACATGGGAATTCGACTGTCTCTAGTATTATCCTTCTTATTTCGCTTAGAACAAGAGGACAGACGAAGTTAAGAGTTAGTAGTTTTTCGATCTCCACTCCTGGTACTACCAACTCTACGTCCACAGTTACAAAGGGGTCAGTTCTGGTCAGGGTCACTTTCTTCACCCTCCCAGTTTTGCGCCCCTTTGAGGACATCTGCAGCGAGGTAGGTCCACTCAGGTGTAGAGTATCTTCTGCTAGGCACTCGTACTCTCCTTGATCTCCTTAGACCCTCCTGCTCTTGGTCCGATACCTCTTCTTCCAGATCCGAATCTTCGGATATAGGAGCAAGAGTTTCTTCTCGAGCTAGCTTCAGGCTCGGCCTCCTTCTTCTTTCAGGCCAAGTAGCTGCCCCACTTCTTGTTCTCCTATTGCTTTCCCTCCTGCTCGGTTCCTGATCACTCTGTTCCTGATCTGTTTCCAAATCACATTCACAACTGCTCTCTCCTTCTGTTGCAGCTTCAGTTTCGCTACCGCCTTGCCCTTCTTCTTCTGGATCTGCAACGCTCCCAACTTCTTCAGACACCCCCGCAGCTTGACTGATCCCCTCTAATGGTTCACCGTCTTCAGCTGGATTCTCATCTGTGAGAGGAGCTGTTTCTTCCAGGGGTGCTGGAACTCTTCGGGTGTGGGAAGCGTGTATCCAATTCGGCAGGCCTCCACACTTGACAGCCGTATTCGTGGTCAGTATGACCTGAAAAGGTCCTCTCCAGCGCACGTCTAGGCAGTTTTTCCGGATGTGTTTCTTCACCAGCACCCACTCTCCTGGGCACAGGTCATGACACAACTCTCTTGAAGATGGGACCTCAGCAGCCTGCACCTGGAAGGACACAGAATGAATGGCGTCAGACAGTCCTTTGCAGTAATCCAGGATCAGGTCATCTGTAATGTTTAATAGTGTCGCAGTTGGTACAGAAGGAAGCCTCATTGCCCTCCCCATCAGCACCTCGTGTGGAGAGAGACCTGTCCTCCGGTCGGGTGTGCTGCGCATGCTCATCAACACTAAAGGCAAAGCATCTGGCCAACTCAAGGAAGTTGAAGAACACACTTTGGCAATTCGACACTTTAGTGTCCCATTTATCTGCTCCACAATTCCTGAAGCCTCTGGTCGATAGCTACAGTGCAACTTCTGATCAATGTTCAATGCGGCACAGAGCATCTTCACAATTTCACTGTTAAAATGTGTTCCTCGATCAGATTCCAGAGAGCCTGGCACCCCGTAGCGCGGGATCAATTCTCTAAGTAACAGTTTTGCTACGGTGAGTGTATCGCACCTACGTGTAGGGTATGCCTCGACCCACCTGGAAAATATGCATACGACCACCAACACATACCTAAGGCGGTTGACTCTAGGCATTTCAATGAAATCTAATTGCATTCTGTTGAAAGGCCCCCCAGACCTCCCAATGTGACTCATGGTAACTGGTGTTCTTTTCCCTACATTCAGTTGCTGACATGTGACACATCTCCTACAGACTGCTTCTGCTGCAATCCTGAACTTTGGGCAATACCAAGTTTGCCTAAATACTCTCAGCATGGCATCCCTTCCTAAGTGTGTCGGACCATGTATTTGTCGTGCCATTGGACTCACTAATTTCTCTGGTAACACTGCTCTTCCATCTGCTGAAACCCAAAAATCCATTTCACTTCTCACACAACCTGCTGCTTCCCAGGACCTTTTCTCTGACTCAGGTGCATTTTCTTGCATTTGTTTCAGATCTTCCCATGTATCTACGGTCTCTAACATCATATTGACTTCTGTTTTTTCCTTTGCCCCGCCTACTTCCACCTCCGTGAAAGTATACCCTTGCTCCGCACAATAGGGGGCAACTTCATCTGCATATCTGTTTCCTTGTGACACAAAATCTGTATTTTTAGTGTGAGCTATACACTTGACCACTGCAATTTCAGCTGGACCTTGCAATGCTTCTAACAGCAGTCGTACAAATTCCCCATTTCTGATTGGCGAACCAGAGGAGGTCATGTAACCCCTCTGAGACCACAATTGCCCGAAATCATGAACTACACCGAAACCATATTGGCTATCGGTATAGATGGTGACTCTCTTTTTGCTACCTGCTATACAGGCACGTGTCAATGCAATGATTTCTGCTACCTGAGCGGAGTGTACTCCTTCCAGGCAAGCGGCTTCCACAACTCCAGTAATGGTGCAAACAGCATAAGCTGCTCTCAACCGACCAGTATCGTCTCTTAAGCATGAGCCATCAACAAAGTAAATTTCATCAGGGTCGATCAATGGCTCATCCACAATATCTGGTCTGGGCTTCGTGCATAGTTCAGTCACATCTAGGCAATCGTGATCTTCACATTCTTCGCCTTCTATATCATTGGGAAGTGGCATCAATGTAGCAGGATTCAAGACCGAGCACCTCTTAAGGGTCACGTTCTCTGCAGCAAGAATAACTTGCTCATAGCGCGTGAGCCTACTATTGGTCAAGTGCTGCGTCTTGGTCCTTGTCATTAACAATTCTACCGAATGCGGTACATACACCACTAATTAATGTCCCATTACTATGTTCTCACACCTCTCAATGCTGACACCTGTTGCAGCAACGGATTTGAGACATCCGGGCAACGCTGCGGGTACCGGATCTAATGTAGCCGAAAAATATGCAACTGGTCTACGGGCATTTCCGTGTACTTGCACCAACACTGATAACGCACATCCTTCTCTTTCACAGCAGTATAATGAGAAAGTCTTCTCATAATCTGGCATTCCCAAAGCCGGAGCACGACACAAATCCTCTCTCAGCTGTAGGAACGCCATTAGGCACTCGTTGTCCCATGGTACCGGATCACTCACCTCCTTGTGCGTCAGTTTCTGTAAAGGTTTTGCTTTCAGTGAAAAGTTAGCTATCCACTGTCGGCAGTAACCAACCATTCCTAAGAACATCCTAACTTCTCTCTGTGTCGTTGGCGCATTCATTTTCATGATGGCCTCTATCCTGTCTGGAGACACCTTGCGCTTCCCCTTCTCTATTCGGTGACCCAGATACTGTACTTCTGTCAGACAGTACTGTAATTTGTTCGGAGATACCTTATGTCCATTCTCAGCTAAATGATTCAGTAAAGCAATGGTGTCTTCCTTACAAGCTTCCTCTGTTTCTGACGCAACAAGTAGGTCGTCTATGTACTGGACCAGAACCGAGTTCTGTGGCAATACCAGACTTTCAAGGTTCTTCTTCAACAGCTGACTGAAGATCAAAGGGCTATCTGTGAACCCTTGTGGGATTCGACACCATGTTAAGGCGCGATCTTCCATTTTCAATGCGAAAAGATACTGACTGTCCTCATCTAATGGGATGGAAAAGAAGGCTTGACAAAGGTCTATCACTGTAAACCACTCAGCTTGGAATGGTATTTGAAACAGTATCACTGATGGATTCGGTACCACTGGACAACATGAAACCACAATGTTGTTAATCTTTCGAAGGTCCTGAACTATTCTGAACTTCCCACTAGGTTTCTGCAAACCCATAATCGGGGAGTTACATGGACTACCCACAATTTCTTTCAGTATTCCCTGTTGAATCATTGAATCAATCACAGGTTTTATTCCTGCAATCGTTTCCTGGGACAGTTTATACTGAGGCGTTCTTGGAAATTCAGCGTTTGGTTTTATCATGATCTTCACTGGTTCCACCCCTTTGATCAGTCCTATCTCTTCCCCAGTAAAATCCCATACTTCAGCTGAGACAGCATCTCTTAGGTCACAAGGAAGGTCTTCCACAGTCAGAGTAGGATATAGTTCTATACATGTTCTCTCATTGGCAATCTTAAAGATAGCATCATCATCTGCGGTCTGTACCTCCACACCCTGAGGGGTGCAGTATATGGTGCAATTCAATTTGCACAACAAATCCCTCCCTAACAGACATACAGGACTAGAATCACATACCACAAACTGATGTTCATTTGTGTAATTCCCTATTTTCACTGACACTGGTTCTGTCAAAGGACTAGTCATTCTTCTATTTGCGACTCCAACCACCTGAATTGTTTCCCCCTACATTGGTAGGTCAGGAACCACTGCTGATCTCAGAGTTGATCGAGTAGCTCCAGTATCCACCAAGAATGTCATCGGCACCCTGCTACCTCTGCCTCAACAAATGGCCCTCTCTGATCTACTTCTAGAACTGCCCCGAGGGTACAGTCCTCTTCTCTGTTCACACGTTGACCGGTCATTGGGTCAATGTAATAACATTTTTCTTCTTCAATAAAAAGAGGCATTTGTTTATAGACTTTTCCCCCTGTCGCGATCTTTGGTGGCTGTGGAAACTGAGCTCGTGGAGCCGAAGTCCCCCCTTTGACCACCTTGCTTCCTGGGACTGTCGCCCTTTGAACTGGAACCTCCTGAACTTCCTGTTCTAATTCTAGTTCTCCACTTTCAGGGTTAAAGGGACACTCGCGTCTCCAATGTCCCACCTGGTGACACTGGTGGCACTTTGTCGTTTTCTTTAAAGTGGCAAAATCTATTCTAGGTCTCTGACTTTCTTCACTATCCTTGTTCTGACCATTCGACTTCCGTCCCATTGTCCCCGTTCCCTGTTTCTGCTGTCCACCCTTTCCGGCTGACTGCATCTGTACCACCATCAGCTTCTCCTTCATTTTCTTTGTCTTGGAATCTATCTCATCGCTACAGTATCTGGCATACCTTAAAATTTCATCTAGTGGTTTGTTTTGCCAACAAATTAAATGTTGCTGAATCATCAAACAAATATCAGGTCTCAACCCCAAAACAAACTTTGACACAAACTGTCCTATATCTTTGGGATCCATTACATCGAGTCCACTGTATTGTTTGAATGTTTTCAACAACCTTTCATAGAACTCATGAACTGTCTCCTTTGGTTCTTGTCTTGTTCGGTCTATTTTTACCCAATCTATGTCCTGGGGTGGTACCTTATCTTTCAGCCAAGCTATTACCCTTTCATACTTTTGCATGACAATTTCAGATGGTCCATTTGTCTGAGCATCCCTCACTGGTTCAGTAGTTGGCCATTCAACACTAGTCTTGCACGATGTCCACAAGTCAGATGGGACCACAATGTCAAACAAAGTGTTCAAATCAATCCACAATACTTTCGAGATCTTTACAAACCTTCTACCTGCTTATACCACTCTACTGGATTGTCCCTTAACTTCGGAAATGAGTTGGTAAATGCAACTAAATCTCCTCTACTCCAGGGCACATGTACATAATTCCCATTTGATATTTCTCTCAAAGGGAATGCCTCCATCTGCATTACCCTTCCTTCCGGAGACATCACACTCATGCTCCGTCTGACAGTGCCCCTTTTGGACCACCTCTCTTCCCATTTGTCCAGATCCCTCCACGCTCTTATTCCTGCTATCAGTTCCCTTATGTGTGTTTTCAATCCGGTTGTCCTTTTTTCATCTAAATCCTGATCTGTGTATTGTAACCTATGGTTACTCTGTAGGGTCTTTGTTCTGGACAAATTTACTGTGTACCTGTCTGCCAGTTCAGACAGTTTCTCATGAGTCGCTCTCGCCTTTCGAGTAACATCTTTCGCTATGAACAGCAACTCATCTTGTTCATACAAGTCGATCCTTTCTAAGGCCAACGTACCATCTATGATCTCATCCAAATCAGATTTTAAACTGGTGACATCAAGTCTTTTCGCCTTTATTGTAGCTTTCAGTACGCTAGCTCTAGGGGGTCCAATCACATCTTTCCCATCCCAGCTCCGAGTCCTACGTCTGGGCTCAGGTGAGTTACGTGGAGTCCTCCCATGCTCCCACCCCTCCAGGTCCCATGCTGTTCCGTCTTCTCTGGGTGGATGATGAAACACTCCATTGTGCCTCATAGTCCCACCTTCCCCTTCATGCCTGGATTCTCTGGGTTCATGGTAAGACATTCCATTACTCCCCCTTTCTTCACAATTGGTCTGTGACCTCTGATCACCCGATGTATGGCAAGATCTTTCATTGTTCCCCCTATTCCAGTGTTGCACATTCTCCCCTAGCACGTGATGAGTGCACCTAAACCTATCTCTGTATGCTAGTACCATTTGGTCTCCACCCTTTTCAAAGAGCCGAGACATCTCTTCACACTCCATGCTTCTACCATCTCGCTCCTGCTGGTCCCTCCCATCATTAGGACGTATTACTCCTCTGTTCTCCTGGCTTTGACCCTCACGTCCCTGACTGCTTTCACTAGCCCCGCAGTGAGATACTGTCCCATTGCCTCGATTTCCCCACTCAGCTTCTGCTCTTGACCTATTGCTCTGCGTTTCTGCGGACCCATCCCATTCTCTCAAGTCAACTCTTAACTCTTTAAAGGATTTCGGACGTGGTCCCCTTAGGTCCATTGGTCCTCTTTGACCCCCCTGCTCTGTTGCGGGACTCACTGTCGGTTCGAATGGGGTGTTCCACGTTACCGGTCCTGGCAATTGCTTCCAGGCATTTGTCGTGTTATTCCTCCTTTCCATCTCTGCCCTTTCTCTGTCTAACCGTATCTGTTCTTCCTCTCTCCCATTCTCTGGGTTGTAAATCGATACTATGGGTCCTATGGTAACGGGTACTTGGAGAGCATCTGGCAATCTACAAGGTTCAGCCCTCTCTGCGGTTGGCATTTTCTGTACCACAAACCTTCCGACTACACTCTGTGCTGTACTATGTTGAGGTGTCTCCCCACCTTTGATAGGTGTCCATTCCGATATAGGAAGTGGTACATACCCCTCTATGGCAGCCCCATCTTCCCTTGCGAGTCCTCTACTTTCAATCTCCCCAACTCTCGGAGGCGGTCTATCCATCAGTAATCTATTTATCAAGTTGTCCTCCGAGTCGCTCTCCTCATCTTCTTCCATGAGTGTCTTTTCATCTGCCACCTCTCTCACTGGGTACAACTTATCCACCTCAATAGCCTGTACCCTCCACCTCTTGGCGTCCTCATCCCATTTGGAATCTCTCACTGCTCTTACCGATCGCGTCAGCCTTTCTTGACGCCTATTCAGATTCCTATCGTGTGCCGCCCTAATCCATGCGTTAAGGGCCTCAAACTGGGTCGGTCTAGGCGGGGGTTTCAATGCGGACATGGTTGCTTTTAGCCGATGTAACACCTCTAACTTAAACGTCCCATACTTTGGGAACGACATTTCCTCATTCCCTTCCGTAAGATTGTTCCAATACCCAATCCATAATATAGTGTGCAGCCCAACATTCGCTGCCATATAATGAGCTGGTGTACCCTCTGGCGGTGCCTCTTGCCCGTAAAAAGACTCTCTCCTTTTTCTTTTAAAAATATCCTTCAAACTTTTAAAACACTTCATTTTCAATCTACTAGTTTCTGTTTTCTCCGGTTTGTTTACTTCCTGATGACAATCCACCAATCTCAGCTCGGTTCTCGCCAACTGGCCTATCAGAACGCGACTTCTCCCTGACGTCGCACCAGCCACCCAATCGCGTCGCGGCTCTTGCCGACGTCACACCAACCGTCCTATCGCGTCACGGCTCTTCACTATCCACCCTATCTCAGCGCGGCTCTTGCCAACGTCACTCGTCCCCCTTCGCAGCAGTTCCCATCCTTTTTCAGCTCGTCTCCGCGTTTATGCATGCGTCCCATTCATACTTCGAAAAAATGATTACTTCCGTCCAAGCGATCACTTTTCTTTGACTGTACGCCCACAGTCAATCTGTAATTGTCACCTTAACTGGCAAAATGTCTTTCCGTTTATGTCCAGACAATCGCCTTCTCTGATAGGTTACTTACACACAGTAACTTTCGACCAGCGTCCGTTACTCACACACTCACTCTTGCACTCCCCCTATCTCGGTTCTGCGGCGGTCAATGGTACCTCATGACCTCCTTACTCTGGTCGACAATTACTCTGGATGTTCGATACACCCGAACAACTTAAGCTCTACCCCGAACTTAAGATTTTACCAGGTTGCGCGCGCTCACAACCTTCTCACAATCACGCTACAGGCATTCAACTCCGCAAGACATTACAATACAAATACAACACAAAACACCGCAATCTGTTCACGCATGACCCTTGTTATACTCACTCTCCTCCGATACTGCTGCTTTTCTCGCACCGTCAGCACCCTCTTCGGCACGCGATTCTTCCGCTGCTCATCTCTCGATGTCTAGCTCTAGGGGCCTTGGGGTAAGCTAACCTAGTCTAGATTACCTTCCTCAAGAAGATAACCATCCCACACTGCTACCAACTGTTAACGCGGGGTTTCTGGTCTCTAGTTACCTTACCAGATCCCTAATCATGTCGACTGAATCGTTGGTACCTGTCATTGAGTAAAAGACAATCTACTACTAGGTTAGTCAATTAGGACCTTAAACCACTCTAAAGAACCACTTACCACGAAAGGTTAAAAAGTTTTAATTCAAAGTCAAAAGTATCTGGAGATACAAACATCTCAGAATAAGATTCAAAAGGTATACAGGTATTAATACAAAAAGGTACTCTCTGAATATTCTCAATCGGCAAAAGGAAATTATCAAAAATATCTCAAAGAACATGAGTGTTGCAAGAATCGCTGTGAGTTGCAACTTGAGAGTCATTTACAGAAAAGAAAAATACAAGTTAGTCTGTCCCTACACTAGACTAAGTGACATCCCTACTTAACAAGATCTTTACCTAAAAAGGTGTCAGCAGTGGTGACTTCCAAAGAAGATCACACACTTCCCTTAGTCTTTGTCTCAAAGTTGAAGTCTTCTGGTTCTCTATCTGCCTACCCATCCGCTCTCTAAGGCTTCTCAGATCATCTGCTCTAACTCCACCCCGGGGTGCTATCCCTAATACAAAATCACATTTCCAATAGGAACGCCCATGTCGACGCCTCTCACGTGGTGCAGTTTTGAGCGGCAAACTCCGTACTGGTGCTCCTCTGGACTCTTCATTAAAGTTGACCTTGCTTCCCAGGCTTCTTCTTCAGCGAGACAGTACCCCCTAAAATTCCTGAAGACTCCTCCAGGCCTGCGCCTGGCTCTCTTGAACAAAGGAACCGTTCATCATAGTACTGATTAGGGCTCCTCGCACCTGCGACAGACACATGTACTGTGGGCCTCAAATTCCAACCTCCACCATATCTCGGACCATAAAACATGTGTAAGAATTCTCAGTTAGTGCCTAGCACAACTTTCCCCTAACGAGCACATTTCAGATCAAAGAGAATGACTTGGTCTTTTCAGGCCTAGTTGATTTACATAAAGCGGGTCTCTGCCTTCTAAAACATTTCCTTTCTTTGGTTTAAACAGCATTTTAACTAACACGTATTACTATAGTATAATGCAACACATCTATATAAAACATATATTTCAATTCTATGATTAAATACTTCTAGAAAACAATGTTAACCACGTCTCACATCAGTTCAGCAGCACTTTATCTTTACTGTGAATGGCCCTGCGGCCTACACATTCTCATTGGTTTGCTAGGTTTCATTTCCTTTACACACAATCACTTAACATGAGAAACGTGAGGTTTCACATCATTCTAACATTTCTACATTAGTTTTCATACTGCTATAAGTACCTCTATGCTAGCCAAACACTCTTATATAAGTTCACTCTATGAATATGACACTCGTGTGCAATAAAATTTAAACTAACACTACGTGCCTGTAAATATGGTGTACTTATACATTTTTCAGATTTGTGCTCTCTCAATAGCTATTAGTTTGCATCGTAGGTCAATAATGTGCAATTTCAGGGCATGTTGTTGCAAAAAATGTAATATCTTACAACCGCGCCGATTTTTGTTCCATCACTCAAATTGACTAAATCAGGTTTCACATAAATCTGCCCAGTGGAAGTCATGACAACTGAAGGTAGTGTATTCCCTTCACTATTTCCAGTCTTCTTTATGTCCTTTTTCCAGCCATACACTTAGTCATTCATCCATCTATTTTACCATGTATTCATCTCATCATTCTTTCCCCATCCATCCTACTCTCCCTATTTCCTTCCTCCACATATTCATCCATCTGTCCATCCTTCCATCTATCCTTTCTTTTCTTCACCCATCCACTCGTCTCTGTATACATTATTTATCTATTTCTTTCCATCCATAATCCTTCTCGTCTCGTCTCCTCCCCTCACCTCTTCTCGATCCCCCTCCACACCACTCAAATCCTCTCCTCTCCTCTCTCCTCACCTCCCCTCACCTCCCTCCCCCTCCACTCTTCTCTCCTCCTCTCCCTCTCTTCTCTTCTCTGCCCTTTCCTCTCAGCTTCTATTCTCTCCTCAGTCTTTTCCTCTCCTCCTCTGTCCTCTCCTCTTTTCCGCTACTCTCCTCTGTCCTCTCCTCTCCTCTGTCCTGACTTGTCCTCTCCTGTCCTCTCCTCTCCTCTGTCCTCTCCTCTTCTCTCCTCTACTCCTCCGTCCTCTCCTCCATCCTCTCCTCCTCTGTCCTCTCCTCCTCCCCTCTGTCCGCTCCTCTCCTCTGTCCTGTCCTCTGTCCCCTCCCCTCCCCCCACCCCTTCCGCTCTCCTCCTCTCCTCTCCTTTTCCGTGAAATGTAATTGTTTTATCAATACTTTGAACAAATTGTTCTTTAAATCCCGATTTTTAAATTATTAACTTCAAAGTTGTTGATAGATGAAATTTACTTTTTCATAGACGTCATGTGCATTTTTTTGTATGTCTGATGTATATTTTGGAAAATTTTGTATAGTGCTGTAGATTGGTCAAAAGTAGACAAAAGTTGACCACAAAAAAATTTGCAAAATAATTTTGCTGCATTACTTGAAATAGTCTAAAACCTCTGTGATGCAGGAAATAATTCACCTTATTCGATTAAATACAAGATTTTAATCATCCCAGATCTCTTTTAGAGACAAAAATACAGTCACAACTGAATTACCAATTACAAAAATAAGACAAGGGCTTTGCCAGACAATCCAAGAGCACTATATTCATGCGGACAACACACCATAAAAAAAAACACAATCACAGCCAGCGAGGCATTTGCATCTGCGAGCGCAGAGGGAGATTTAACTCCCGTTGCCACGGTTACCACCGCGCCAGGTCCGCGGAGGGTACGCCGATGTGCACGAAAACTTTCTTTGAGACTAGAAAGGGTTTTATTTTTTTGCTTGACTGAATGTGAAAGGCATATATTTCAGGGATTAATTAAAGGGTAATTAAATGACCTGTTGTTCTTCAGACATTAATTAAATGCCAGCAGCTTCAATAAACAATGTTTCCCAGGGCTGCAGGGATGACTGGGATGCTGCCTCGTCTCGTTAGCAGAGGAAGGCTGGAAGAAAGGGACATGTGCCGGACACAAGTCGCCACACACAGATCGCAGCTCGAGGGCATCCGTCATGCGCAGCCTTGAAGCTCTGCAAGAAAGCAGAGGTCGACAGAGCGTGCCTTTCCTGCGCCGCAAGGGAGTGGAGAAATGACCACGTAACGTGTACGATGCAGCGTTTAATTCAGCACAGTGCTTTAGTTTATTCCTTTACAAACTTTGATTGCAGTTCCTGGCCTCATTTACACCCCTGCGCCCAGGTTTACAAATAAATCACACAGCTCCTGCACAAAAACAATTCAAAGAGTCAATTTCATCTATTCTAGGAGGCATACAAAAGAGAAGTAAGAAGGTTAAATAGAGATGTTTCTTCTTGTTAGGGCTTTCTGTGGTAAGCATACCATTATGGGAGAATCCCCGGTCCAATGCCAGTAGTAAACCTGGGATTACGCCACATTCTATTGTTGGATGCACGAGTATGTCAGTGCTCCACCCATGAAATACCTACCACAATATGGTTTTAGAAAGTTGGGCACAATTGAACAATGTATACATTTGGAACTTTAAATTGGTAAATATACTCATGCTAAGCAAGGGCGGCTTTTTCTATGTTTCGCTGATCTTAGCATCGCCTTCGATCTTGTGGACCACAATATACTCTGGCAAGTTCTACTCAATCTAGGAGCCCCAGAGCCCATCATTTATTTTTTAGCTAGGCTGTATGAGAAATTAATGACCAGAGTACGGTATTGCCAAAGGGGGGAGTGTACAACTAATTTTAAAGTGATACGTGGTATCCGCCAGGGCTGTGTCCTAGCACCTTTGCTTTTTACTCTATTTATTAACGAAGTCGACACCGTCCTCAAAACGATTCAGGCGGACGCCCCCCAAGCCGAGGGCCAGGAAGTACCAGTTCTGCTGTACGGGGATGACGCAGTGCTTTTATGCCGAACCCCGAGAGGCCTCCAGCGGTTAATCGATGGGTTTGCAAATTTTGTTAATGGAAGAAAGCTCATGATTAACAAGGCTAAAACCTACACATTGGTCTGTAGCCCCAAATCAAGGGATATTAAATCATTTTTTATAGACGGAAAGAAAATCCAGAACATTGATACTTTCTGTTATCTGGGGTTATCGTTTGCCGGCGATGGCAAATGGGGGAATGAAATGTCAAAAGTTTGGGCTAAAATGACAAAAAGTGTGTAGGGGATTTTTAGGTTCACATCTAAGTTGGGGGATCGCCGCATCAAAGATACGATCGATATCTATAAAGCTAGATGCACATCAATCGCATTATATGGTGCAGAGGTCTGGGGTCATCAGTCTAGAAAAGATATGCAAATAGAGGAGAACTCTTTTTAAAAAAAGCTTTTATGTTTGCCTGCCTCAGCATCGTCCGAATTGATTCATTGTGAGGTAGGGCTCAACTATTTGTCAAATTTGATTGCACTTAGACCCCTACTATTGTGGAGGTCAATATGGGCAAAGGAGGCTACCATCTTTACAAAAACTATTATCAAGGATTGCCTCCGATTAGACAATTGCCTTAAGATCCCTTGGCTTAAATATATAGATATGGTATATAGAGACATATTAAATATGCCAATCGTGGAAAATACAAATATTGTAGTGGGATTGGCTAAACAGGAGATAAAGAATAATTTCTTGTACCATAAGAGGGAGAATAGGCTGAGAACTGTAGAGATGCAACCTACATATCAGCTTTACCATCAGCACATTGGGATTGATGGTTTTCAAGGCTATTTAACTTCGTTTACAAGACCATCTCATCGCTTTGTTCTAACAAGGATGAGACTTGGCCTTGTTCATCACCTAGTACAATCCCCCTTCATGAAAAAGAGAACAGCCTCCCCGTGCCCGTGTGATGGGCACACTAAACAGAGCACATTGCACTTTTTACTTTTATGCGATTTGTACAGGAACTTGAGACTTGCCTTCCTCAAACCACTGTTTAAGAAATATATGTAGAAGGTATTAATGCTGCTATGAGTCTATTGTTTACATTAAGAGAGCCCGATATTTGTTTTTATACTGCTACATATATTCTAAAATCGATCTACGCCAGGAAAAGTATGGTGTTTTAATGATATCATAATGTGATTAAATCTTCGATATTTTGTTGTGATTAACTTTTTAAGATCAATTTGTGCCCGAATTTATACATTGTTTTAATGTCAATATGTTTTGTGACTGCATTTTGTAGTTTCTGTTATTTATCTGATTATAACATTTGTGTATGTATACCTGCTTTTATGGTTGACATTTCTTAACCGAATAAAGATTATTGAACTGAACTGAACTGCCTACCACAATGAAATGTAATGCAACACACTGCAAGCATATACATTGTGTTAAATTATTTACGAAGTTACACAAGGTGGCGTGAATAGTCCCTTGCATGGCTTTGCAAATTTCATTTAAGGACTTGCACTGCATTGCAACGACTTGCGTCACACAGTGGAGAAGTGTGGCTCAATGGTTAGAGTGGCAGACCCTGATGCAGAGGTCTAGCCCGGGACCACGGTTCAATTCCCCACCTCGGTGGGTCTTGGGCTCAAAATTCCACAGATCTGATAATTCTCGCCTCGGTGCCTATTCCAATCATGGAGTCCCACTCTGCAACTCTGGGCAATAGCTTGCTTAATCTCCACAACGGCCCCCACAACGCTAAGGATGCCTGGCCTCCACCTTGGGGGTGCCAAGGAGTGGACACCTCACAGGGGAAGCCAGGATGGGTTCCACAGCGGTATTCATACAAGCGCCTTGAGACCCTTGCGGGTGAGTAGTGCGCTATACAAGTATCAATTTACACAAGGACAACACAAGTAAATCTGTCCCCCAGGACTTATCATGTTATGCATGATTCTGGTCATGCTCAGGGTATCCTGACTGGCAGGAGCAGGTGTAAAGAAACTATTTAAATTACATAGTTATAACCTTCCACCAGCCTGTGCAGTGAAATCTAAGATAACTACTACATGAAGAAGGGCTGAAGCAAAACTCAATAAACAACCTATTTTTGAAAAAAAATTGAGGGGCTGGAGTTTTTGGAACCCATCCAACCAGCCTTTGTGGAACCTACCACATAAGCTGTAGGCGGCCTCTATTTTACTTAGCTAAGTATCGGTACATCTATAGCATGATATGTATTTTAAAAACTTTTAACATATGATAATATTACCCCATTTTGTATAAGTTCTTATGTATTTATTGTTTCGCATGTTTTTATAAAGCACCACTTCCTACACATAGCAATAGCGTTCACTGAAGTGTCTGAGGTTGAGCTGCTCCATATTATGGTTAGAAGCTTAAAATCTTGGTTGATGCAAATTGCAATCCTGTATGAATATGGGCAGAGGAGCCTAGGGGGAAGGTGGGGTATCCTGGAGGCAACTAGTGGGTCAAAGGGATCAACATATTCTTTGAAGGAAATCAGGGTAGGAAGCCCCAGGGTATAGTTAAGTTACATCCCCTGAACTTGATTGTTTTACTTCCCTGCTGTTTGTAATAAAATTTTGCTTGGAGGCGTAGCTTGGAATTGCCAATCCTGATTGTGCATTTGGAGGTGTAATGAGGAACTATTTACCACTTACACTTTAGAAGTTCACCTGTAAATGCTGTGAAGCAGGGGCGGCTCCTCCACTAGGGTGGAGGAGAGTCGCCCTACTGCTTTCTCGCAGTGCGAGAAGCAGAAACATAAAATGGTAATAACTTTCAGTTATTACCATTATATACTTGCATTGCGCATTGCGGGTGGGTGGTGGGATGGGGCTGCTCTGCTCTTTGAGTAGGGCAGGGGAGCAGTGCGTTTGCTCACTCCTGAGTGCCCAAAGACTGTTTGGTCAGCCCTCTTGGGCTGCCAAAACCAGACATGCGCACTCTGCCCTTCTCCATGCAGGTTGCATTTGAGCCAACTAGCCCCTGGCTGTGTGCTGTCCTGACCAATCAGCAGAGTTGTGATTGGCTTAGGGGAGGAAGCCTGCCTGGCTGCTTCCTTTTCCTGTTGGAGGCAGGAGAGCAGGAATACAGGAGAGCAGGAGCAGAGAAGATGCGGGACCCGGCGGAAAGGTATGTTTAATTTATTTTATTTTATTTTTTTAATTCCACGTGACACACCTATGATTCCCCCCGTGAATCCCACCTCCCCGTGACCCCTCGTTTCCACCCGCGAGCAATGCTGGCCGCTACTGCTGCAAAGACTGAACAAATCTTTCAGCTTGATTCCTTACTCCGCAGGGAATCAGAGGAGCTTATTCAGTGCAGGGTCAATGCCATCTGACTTTCTTAAGTCTCGAGTGTTTGTATTTTGTATTCTAAGAAGGGTTTGGTTCTCCCACACTCACACCCCTACATATACAACATTTCAGTAAGCCAACTAGGATAGAGCCAGAGCCCTGTTTCATTCTGTGGAACTGGAGACTCTTCTCTGCATCAAGGGGCACATTTACAAGCCCCATATCGCCACCACAACGTAATTTTTCTCTACGTTTTGGTGTGATAGAGGCTTCGCCTTATTTACAAGGCAGCATTAAGCCAAGTAGCGTGTAAATTAGGCACCCTTTCACGCTACACTTAGCGTGAAAGGGTGGGCATTGGATGTTGTGGTGGGCATTCCACGGCAACACCCAATGATTTTGACTCTGCCCCATATATATAAGGGTGGCGTAAATATTGGGCAGCACCAAACTTACGAAAAGGGAAAACCTTGTCTTACCCTGGCGCAATGAGGGTTGTGCCAAATAATTAATTTCTTCTCGTTTTTTGCTATTTCCATGTGAGCTGCGTCTTGCAGCACACATGGAAACAGCAAAACGCCATTGATTGTTTATATGCAGGAAGGTGTCCCTTCCTGCACATAAACTATCATTGAAAAAAATTATTATGTTTTGCAACTTCTATGTGTGTTTGCATTAAGAAGGACACTTAGAAGTTACAAAATGCTGTTTAAAGATTGTTTATGTGCAGGAAAGGACACCTTTATGCACATAAACAATCTTCCTCTGCAACACAGACATACTTGCACTATGGTGCAAGGGCACCTGCGTTGGTGCCAGGCAGCTAAATTTAGCGCCAGCACAGGGGGAAACACAGAGCTGAACCATATTGTTGTCAATATGGTTCAGCCCTACTTTTAGAAGTGGCGGAGTGCGGCGGTAAGTCTAGAAGGCTAACACCGCGCTCCATCAGTTCTATTGTAAATAGGCTCCCATGTAGGTTTGTATGGATATGGTATTTCCATTGTGCAAATCTAGCTAAATGGTAGTGGAGCACTGGGATGTGGCAGATTAATGCGTTACAAGACGAATGATGAGGTTGCTTAAGAAGGCTCAGATCTAGTGTTAAAAGGTGAGGTCAAAGGCAAACCTGAAACACTTTCTATGCAGGATTAAGTCCTACGCCCTATGTCTAAGGCCACAGCAATGTAATTGCATGTGGGGTAAATTCTCCGCTTTCAGTATCTCAGCTTTGATGCTAATAGAGAGATAGAGTTAGTTTTCCCTAATCCAAAATGCAAGATGATAATTTGCTTCACTTATCGCAGCTGCTCTCTAGGCTTGTGCAAATCCATAAACATTAGGAATTACAATTTGGAATCTCTTCAGTCATGAATCGCATATAGTAGCTGAAAAGCTGCCAAACAAGTGTAAGGGGGCAGCACTTAAAATAACTGTCCAATTAATTGGTACTGCCAATTCTGCCTTTTCCTTTCAATGAGTCAGAAAGGATAAAACCCACTGTCCATCTACTCATGCCATTCCAACCTAATTATTCAAGATGGCCTGGGACACTTTCCTGGTCATACCCAAAACATAGAGGCCCGGAGATCCAGGGGAATCCTACAGTACCAAAAGGGTAGAGAGATCATGGCCCACCATGTCAAATGTTGCCAACGGTCCAGGTTGAATAAGGACTTTGGTTTCCCATTTGTGCAGTGATGGGAAAAGTTCATTTCTACTGAACCTTGAAGTTAACCTGCATCTATCAGTGCGGCAATGTCTGGGCCTACCATCTCAATGTGCACCAAAATCTCTGCTGGCAACCAAGTGTTTGCTGGGAAATCTGAAGTGTTCCTCTCTGCTGCTGCATTACGAATCTTTATGATACCCGTTGGAATGAAAGGTGGGCACAGATGCCAGGTACTTAGGTGGTACGATGACATCAACAGGTTTATCCATGCTATTTGCTTTTTGCCTCAAGGGGGAGACACTTTGAACGGGGAACAGCGTTTATAATGCAACTTTTACAACAAAGTACCTTTACGCCGCAACCACTACGACGCAACTTTTACAACGACTTGCTCTGGGGGGTGCTCTAGGATAGGGAATAGTTTTAATTTACTATCCAACACCTTCCCTACTATCCACGGGGACTGGAGTTGGAATAGTAAATTAAACTATTCACTATCCAGCGCCCCCCAATGCAAGTCGTTGTAACGACTTGCGTTGTAAAACTTGCGTCGTAAAGGCATGCGTTGTAAAAGCATGCGTTGTAACGACGTACATCCCTTTGAACTGTTGCAGTGAAGATGGGAGTAATCTGGGTTGCTCCAGTTCACTCAATTCTCAAAAGGTTTTGAACTGTACATTTGATTGGCTTTGCTCCTGCAATAGCATGTAGGTAGAAATCAAAATAGTGGGCAGGTGAGGTGCAGTGGCACCGGGGTCAAGGGATTTTAGGAGCCCACTGCACCCAAATCATTGCCCTATTTTAGTATTTAATCATTAGCTTACTTTCATCAGGTCAGATAAATATGTTTTCTTTTCTAACAATAGAACAAAAAAGTCTCATTAGGAGATGCTTAATTATGAAATTTGAGCTCTAAATGTTAAAAGAAGTAGCAATGGTGTAGCTATGTTACCATGGGTACTAGTGCCAACAAAGTAACTGGGCCGCCTCACTTGGGGGGCATCTCAGTCTTTTATCATCTGCCCTGAAACTCCTCAACCTTCTTTGGCAGAGTCTGCATCTTCCATATCAAAACTCACTACCATTCTCATACACACAGTATTGGATTTCCACTTCACTGCACTGCATTCTTGCAAGTTCACATAATATTTGTTGCACAATAGCCATACAAAATTTTGCCTTGGCTCATCTCGAATCTCAATTCTTACAGCCAAGACGGTCTCTTAGAGGCAAGACAGACATAACTAAGCTCTCCCTGTTAATTTGTTCGCTTGCCTACCTCTACCACATGTTTGTGTATAACAATTACTTGAGTTCCCCATTTTTCAGATTTAGATTCATTATTTCCTGCATAGTTACTTAAAACCATTGCAATATTGTTACACTTAATCTGCTTATGCAAGGACCTGCGCCAAGCACGGAATCAGCTTCTCAAAGAACCCTTCAGACAGAAAGGCATTGGGACAAGGAGACAAGTGGTGTTAGCATGCTTTAATCCAGAAAATATACACCTAAACTGTAGATTGGTCAAATTCCCTATGCTGGCTGAACAAACAATGCCCAAGTTAGCAGAAACTGAACTAGGTCTGGCCGGCACACTGCTAAAATGGAACATGTTCCTAACCAGACCATAATAAGAACACACTGCCAGAAGTAAAGGGTTAACCCTTACAACAAGCGGAGAAAACTGGGCTAAAACAAACACGATGATCGGCAAAGAAACCCATGGCTGGACTAAAATAATACGTATCCGTAATACATAGCAGCAAGACACTCAAAGTCTCATACTATGCCTACAATTAACTCGGATTTTATACTTGTAAAGATGTTCCCAACACTAGGGTTTAAATTTTGTTTTAACTAGATACACATACTGATGAAATTGTAAAGTTATTTTCGTATATTTCTTTAAACAATATTGCAATGGTTTTAAGTAACTGTGCAGGAAATAAAGAATCTGAATCCATCTTTCAGTATCTCACTCTGGGGAGCAACATCTTGCTTTCTGAGATTCTGGCTGGTTTCAGAAGGATAAGTATTCCTACTTCTGGTTTTAATAAGATAGAATTGTGCATTAGTGACCCCAAGAAGTTGTTTTAAAATTTCCTGTGCATTTGTGTAACATAAAATAAAACAAACCATGTTCACATCATTCGTTTTCCCACTTCCAGCACTCTATCCTAACTATGTTTATGTTGTTTTACTAACTGTCATCATCGGCCCTCTACCCATCCGGCTGAATGCAGTGATTACTGTGACTGTCTTGTCCTGAAGCCACACAGCAGCATGGGCATAACTTCTTCTTTGACCCATGCTGTTAGGCAGCGAGGGCCAAATGACTCTGCATTTACAAAAGTGAGTGCATGCACTGCTCGGCCATTCAGTGCCTGAATGAGGACACCACATTGCCCCCACAGGTGCTTCAATCAGGCGGGCAACTAGTGCCAAATTTCGGGGGGGGGCTGGAAAATATTTCGGGGGGGCTAATTCTTCCAACCACGGACAGTGTGGCTGTAAGAAGGGGTGAACACACAACAAAAGCCTCATTTACAATTAAATGGTCTTTTAAAGACCTGTTAAGTAGTACTCGGGTGCGGCTGCAGCCCGCGAAGACGTGTCAGCCCAGGCTGATACACACGACGGGGGGGGGGGGGGGGGGGGGGGGGAGGGTGGTGGTCATGAAGCCCTGTGAGCCCAATGGGTGTTGTGCGCCTGGCTTCAATAGATTCTGCAGCTCAATTTCTTACTCTTGAGGCTGCGGGAATCAGACAGAATTATGCTAGCGCCCAGTGCTGTAAAAGCTCCTGCATCTCTAGTACACTTGCCATCAATGTTACATCACTGAACTAATTGGAATTCAGAAACATCCAAGCCGGGTCGGGACTAGGACAGAAAATAGGCCTGGGCACCAAAGTAAAAGTGGCCCCCATTAGTGGTAGAGAAAGCTAAAAAAGTGGCCCATGTTTCCAAATTCGGTCAGTTTTAAACCGTTAAAGCCATGCTGCATAAGTGTTTTGCAAGGTATGGAAGACTGCATGGATTTAAGCTTGCTGCAAGCAATGTTTATTTTTATATCGGGGAAATCAACAGCAAAAACCGGATGACCAGACCATAAGACAGGCTCACAAACAGCCAAAAAACCAGCCTACACTCTGCCTTGTCAGAGCAGCTCTTTGGGCCCTAACTGACTGACCTATAGGCCAGTCGGACCCTGAATCTAAGCATCCCACAAAGAACAAGTGTCACTAATGCGCCACGCCGAATCAGCAGTAGACTAGTAAGGGTGCAGTATGTAGCTGGTGTTGCGTTTAGGAGAACACTGTCCCTAAAATAATATTAAAGTATGGTGTTGTGGCCACTGGTGTTTACAGACATCACGTCTTCTATTGAAATGAAGCTAAACTTGCACAGACATCCATTATAGTCATTAAACTACATACCGCACAAACGATCATGTGGAAAAATTGGGTGTCAGCTAATATTTGTCATTTGCGCATCATCAAGTACTGTTTATTTTGATTTTGGTCCCATGAACATCTGTTTCCACCACACTTTAGAATTTGAAAATACATGCTTTATTTGTGTTTTCTGTTTATTTAGAAATATTTGTACAGTCCACTTATATGTATTTAAATGTTGCGTGAAAATTACATCCTACAGCCTTTCGTTTCATACCAGCAAGATTTTCACAAGTTCACTTTACAAAACTCTCACACATTACAGTAAATGAAAGAAAAGTAAACACCAGTCTCCATATTCAGAGAATAAGCAGAACATTTGCTAGAAGACAAGACTGACTTTTGACCTCTGTCTTTGAAAGTGCACCACACATGACAAGATTAAAACAAAACGTAGAGTCATCTTCAATGCTGTTCACCTTCAGGACTCCAGTATGGTCATTTAGGTGCCCAAACAGGGCTTAAGGTGCTTCTGTAGTTGGGCAACTCCCACCTCTGGGCCCAGTGCATTGCACCAGCTGCACCACTGGTAGCTATGCCCCTGAGAAGTAGCAACCATCACTACAAGTGCAGCTGTGCTTTATTGTACAATTTTTAAAACAGCTATAGAGCTCTCCCATCTGGGTTTCCAAATGTTCTGCATTGCCTGCTCTGTTATGCCTAGAGCGATGAATGCTTTATTACATCAATGCCTTTGAATTTATTTTGTAGAAACCTCTACTTATGCTGGGTTCTTTTCTTGTTTTGGTTTGATGTCACATGGAAAGAAAACCACAGCAAGGGTTGGTCACTGTAACACCCCTCAGAAGAGGCATCACAGAGCACACTCCATGTAGAATAGGAGCAAAGAAAGACAAGGGCTCGTATCATATATCAGGCGCACTGTTCATATCTAAACAGAAGGGGGGTTGGGAGCACAATGCCTCACATCCCAGCATAGCTCGCCCCTTTGCATTATGGTAAATGCAGTACACAATTAGAGTTTACTTCAAAATTACCTGTAGTTTTGCACCAAAGTTTGTGCAGATAGTGCTGTATATCTATAGAAACATATGTGTTTCCGTTGTGATGACTTTTTGGTCTAGGGCACATAAAGACAAACCTCTGTCCTTATTGCTTGAAATCAACCACCATTCGAAGTCCTGTCTTACAGTCTGAGTCACAGGCATGCCCTTCTCGTAGTCCTGAGACCAAAGGTTCCAGTGATTCAACAGATGCTGCACCAAGGGGTATGGTTGAAGACGACACCAATAAAGAATGCATAGACACAAAACCATTTTCTCTTAAGCCCCAAGCCATTCTCTTGCTGATGCAGAAGTCTTTTTTTGGAAACTCTTCAAATGCTAACTTCAACTTCTTTTGACGGGGAAAAAAACACCTTGGCTTCCATTTTATGAGAAACTAACCCTCGTACTGGAGTATCTGAGAATGCATCAGATGTGTTTTTTTGTTGTTCAATAGGAATCAAGGCTCCTGGAGAAATTTGCAATCAATTTGTACATGTTGGTGTGCCCTGGAAAAAGAAGACACGCATATTAGAAGGTCATCCAGAAAAGGGAAAAGATGAATGCTTGGATTAAGCAGAACTGCTACCAAAGGGGCTAGAACTTTGGTAAACACCCTAGGAGTTAGAGAGACCATGAAAGTTAACACGGTGTACTGAAAATATTTCCCCAAAACACAAACCCACATGCCTTTATTAATATGTCTATGAATAGGTGTTAGCCCTGACAGCAGGGTAGTCTTTCCCCCAACTTTTTGCCTTCCTCCTCCACTTTTTGACCTCGTTTTTGCTGGGTCTAAGACTCTGCGCACTTTATCACTGATACACAGGGCTAAAGTGCTTGTGTTCTCTCCCCTAAATGTGATAACATATGATCATTCCCAATTGGCATATTTAGTTTACAAATAAGCCCCTAGTAAAGTGGTAATACATGTAGCCAGGGCCTGTAAATTAAATGCTACTAGTGGGCCTGCAGCACTGATTGTGCCACTCACTGAAGTAGCCCTTTAACCATGTCTCTGGCCTGCCATTGCGGAGCATGTGTGTACAGTTTACACTGCCATGTCGACCTAGGAAAAGAAACATTTGGCCAGGCCTAAACCTTCCCTTTTTAGGCCGAGCATTCAAGACCTCTTGCATATACTTTAGTATATACTTATATGCGCATTTACTTTGTGGGCTATGGAGATCAGCCCTAGGACTTGTCTGCTTCCGCGTAGGGACTTTAGACAATGACCAGTAGATGTCAGTCAATACCAGAATTGCTTTCTGCTGAGGGACTTTCTTTTTTTAATAATTTTTCTGGCAACTACCTCTATTGAATTTCCTTGGTAGAATACGACCAGCAGAAGTCAGTAAAATACCAGAATCACTTTAGGATTCTCTAGATTCCAGTCCATACAAATTGTCTTCCACAAGCGCCCATAGACAATAGTATTTTTTAAAATCTTGTATTTTCAGTGATATGACCACCGAAGGCCCTGATTTTATATTAAAAACAGAGCTTTGGACTACACCATTTCCCGCCGAAAGGCAATATTTTTCTCTATGTGTTCCCATATCTGGTGTGTTACGCAGTTTGGTGCTTACTTTCCCTCCATGTTAAAGAACATTAGATGTTTCAGCACCCTGGCTCATGTGCTGCATAGCCAAATACATGTAAGGTCCCAAAGTCAAGATCGATTGCATTGCAAATGCTTGTTATACATATAAGTCATCCCTATGGTCGGTCCTGGACAACCCAGAGGGCAGGGTGAAATGAATTTACAATGAAGGACATGTATGATGAAGCTTTACAGGGGCTGGTAGTGAACATTTCTCAAATTCATTTTCAGTACTGCAAGCCCTAGCACCCACATAGGGTAAAATTGGGATTACTTTATTACATTTACAGTGTAATATCCAATTGGGAAGAAAAAAAACCTTAACGTTTGGTGTCCTTAGAATCATAATTTAAAATCCAAACCTATGGTGAAGTCGGATTTTAAATTGCGATTCTGAAAATGCCTTTTGGTGCCTGTAGCCTGTCTCTGATAAATGTATTCCTCCTAGACGGCCACACACAATGGGAGCTTAGGTGTGTCTCAATGGGCCATCTCTGGCAGTAGGGGAGGGAGGAGCTGGGCACAGCCTCACTTACACCTGAATAGGCTGTGTCCTGTCCACACACAACGGGCTGCATACCTTCCTGTAATGAGTCTGGAGTCAAGACAGGAAGGGAGGGCATCTATGGACTGAAGTGCAAGTCTTAGAAGTCTCCTCCACTTACAAGACACCACTGGGTAGCTGGACCTCGGACACCACCACCTCAGTACACTTCTGGACCTGTGGATACTCTACAAGAAAGAAGGACTGCTGTGCTGCTGAAGGACTGCCACTCTGCTGGACTGCACTCTGCTGCCCTCTTTCCTGGTTAGATAGGAATGAACCTGCATCTTTTGACCCCAGAGTGACTTCAAGGGCTAGTTGGCTTGCCTCCTGATCTGAAGCCTCAGAGACATTACAGGTTTCTAAGCCTGGCACCTAGACTTTGCTTTCTGCGAGTCTACCCTGCCAAGTGTCCTGGACCCTTGGAAGTGGGCCTAAGGTGCTTGACAGTGGAATCGACTTATCTCTGAGCAGAAGCAATGTATCTCCTCAGCTGGATGGAGCATCCCTGAGGATACCTGATGCATCACCACTGCTGCGTGTAATTGGACCCATCGAAAAAGACTTGGATCGCCGCTGCACTCATCTTGGGACCAATGCATCGCCTTCAGAACCCCTCCCGTGCAACAACATTTCAGATGCAAAACTCCTCACATCCCTCGCTGATGGCTGCCTCGACTGAGAAGCTGAAACTCGGCATCACAGCCTCACTGCTCATCGGAACTGACACATCGCCTTGGCTGCGCCTCACATTCTAGACACCGGACTTTGCAATGCAAGTGCCGCCAACAGGATCCCTAACATCGATGCATCAGGACCTCGTACCACAGCCTCAACCCATCTCGGAACGGACATATTTTCTCGGCTGCATGACGTATCATCGACGCGGATCCACGCAACGCTCCGCAATCAGGATTTAAGGCACTCTGTTCAGGGCTAGGTCCCTGTGGCCAGCCTGTGCCATGTTCGGCTTGAACATTTGACTTTGACCCAGTCCAGCGCAACCAGATATCCCCAATAGAGATTTCTGCTTTTTGGTGCTATTTTTCATTACAAACTTTGAAAATCAATATCTACTTTTTGGTCTTGTTTTATTTATTAAAGTCAGATTTGTTTTTATAACTTTAAGTGTTGCACAAATACGTTACCTACTGCCTTTAAAGTTAAGCCTGACTGCTCTGTGGCAAGCTATCGGAGGGTGAGCACAGGTTATTTTCGGGTTTGCCTGTCCCTAACCCTGACTAGGATTGTGGTTGCTGCTTGGCCAGGGCAAACAACCCAGTCAACCAACAACCAAATTTCTAACAATAGGGATATGAATATATGTAATTAATAGATCTAAACCTCTTGAGAAATCAAAGAAAAAATCAGTTGCAGAGTTGCCATATTGAAGGGTCTATGCTGCATAAAAGCATTAGGATTTTTGAGATCCAAGATGGGTCGGAGGTTCCTTAAGGCCTTTTCACCACAACAGTTATTAATTAACAATCCTTTCCCCATTCTTCCTGAAGAACTAGCAATATGGCTGCTTTGTCCAAAAATTCTTGAATCCCTAGGAGAATTGCTACTCTTTTGTGAGATTTATGAGGGATCAGAGTCTCTACAAAAATGTATTCCGAAACGTTCCCGAAACGCTATCTTGTGTCCCTTTCTGAAAATATCCAATACACATGCATCTGATATTGACTTCTTCAAAGCCAATCTCCATCTGGATCGGCATAGTCATGCTTTTGGATGGTTGGAGGACTGTGATGCTCCTGCTGGCAGAGACTGGGATTTTTCAGATAAAGGGGCTCTCTGGCCATGCTCCCTTCTTCAAAAAGGCTGACAAAAACATCCTGTGCACATTTGAGGAACTAATCCTTGTTTTCTGTGGAACCAAAACCTCTGCCTGGAAGACATGGAGGGTCATTAACGTTCTGTCTTTAGCCTATTTATTGACTAAATTCTCCAACAGAGCTCCAAACAACTTAACTCCAGTAAAAGGAAGGTGGCTTGACATAGCTTTCAGGGTTGCTATGGATTTCATCTGCTAATGCTTGGAAATCCCTCAACAGGGATTGATCTATGTAGTATGTATAGGAAGAAGCTTGTAAGGCAAAATGTGATTTTGCATAAACTCTCCTTATTGCTGCATCTACCTTTTTCTCAACAGCATCAGCAGGTGATGTGTCCTCTGAAATAATGGACCCAGTAGAAGTTAATCTTGCAATGATGGAATCAACCTCAACAGATTGCGAGAAAATCATCCTTTTTGCACTGTTCACCCCCATTTTTCTGGACTGGTACTGGAGGTAACTGACTCTGACTGTGCCCTGGGCTATGCTAACCAGGCCCAGGACCAGTGCCTGATAACAAATGTATGGTAATTAGGTATAATTACAATTGGCAACAACAGACCCCTGCAAGTCCCTATTATATACTAAGGCAAGTGGGATTCAAACTACCTATACATCCATACTAATATTATAAAGAGAGAGCCCAAACCTTTGAGGCGGGTAATCTCAGTAACCACAGCACCAATCACAACACCCAATACAGCGTTGGAAAGGGCAGTTGCAGCAGAAGGACATAGGCTATGAAGACGGCCACCATATATTTTTTTTTAAATTTAATTGTTTTTATTAACTTTTCAAGAAACAGTGGTGTTCATCACAATCATACAGTGCAAGACATACAATTGTACCGTAGGACACCATATACATTTAAAAGGTAAAAGAACCGTGGCAACAAAGTAGTCCCTTGTGGGCGTGTCTGCGTTGTGCTGTGGGCGTGGGCTGGGGGCGTGACTAACGCTGGGGGCGTGTGGTACGACCAACAGTAGACTAATTACACGCGCCTGATAACATCAACCAGGGCTGCAGCTGGGCCTCAAGAGTGGGAACACACGCCTGCTAACATCAAACAGGCCTGCATCTGGGCCTCAAGCGGGGGAACACGCAAATGAGCGTGTCTGCGGGGACAATTACTGCAGCCTCTCCTACTCGCTGTCACTGAACTCTCTCATTAAACGGATTTACCCGCGGCTGATAACGCTCTCATTCAACGACATTACACGCGTCTGCTAACATCAACCAGGGCTGTAGCAGGGCTCAGGCGGCGGATCACTACACCAATTACACGCGCCTGCTAACATCAACCAGGGCTGCAGCTGGCCCTTCTCCGTCCCTATTCTAATGAAAAATGTTGTCTACCGCGAGATTTTTAAATAAATTGCCCTTGCCAAATACACACATTACACACATTCTATTTCATACCCGGACAACGTCGGGACGGGCTGTTAGTCTCTAGTATATAATAGGGCAGGGAGGTTTAGAGGCCCAGTAGAATTCCTGCACTGGAGTGTGAAGAAGGAAGAGCATGATGCTGTGGGTGACAGTGGTGTTGGCAGCATTCATGTACTTTTCTAAAGGTTTTTTTTACCCGAGTTGCCTGCCGTCATTAGGTCGAGCCGAAGGCAGCACTTGCTCTGTCTGCAAGACATGTAATCTCTTCTGTGGGCTTTTGGCATGCTCATCTATTGGCATTTGCTCTTTCTTGTTCTTGTCTTAGAATCTTCCTTTTTATTGGTGCATTTTGGAAAATGCCCCTCCTTTCACTCTTGGTTCTTCGCAGGCGTTTTGACCCACTAAACATTTTTGTTGGCCATCGCATACCACACAGTGTTCAGTGCGTTATTACTTTATCTTGTTACATTGCGTGACGGCCCCACCTCCGTATTCTTACTGGGTGTCCATAGCAATGTGTTTACACAACACCAGTGCAGCACTTTTGCGTTGCCGAAATGTCACTTTTTGAAGTTTCGGTGGCATAATGTGCCACAACATATTTATAATGCCATGAAAAGCCACTTTACGTGGCTTTTCATGGCCTTGTAAATATATGCCCTTTTTTCCGTAACGCCCATAGAATCTGAAGCATTCCCAGATTTACGAGAAATCGTAAACCTGAGAATAAGTCCAAATCTAATGCCACCTTAGGGGTGGCATTAGGGAGGCGCAGCAAGGAGAAATGTTTTCATTTCTCCTCAGATTTTCCTTTTTCTATGTGTGCAGCATTCATCAGCACACATAGAAAGAGAAAATCACCTGAATTGATTGATTTTGTGCAGGAAGGTGCTTGGATGAATAGCGGAGGGACAGCTCACTTTACAGGGCTTCTAATCTTTAGTTTTGAGATTCCCGTGATCAGTCCCATGAGTAACATTTCCAAGCACCCCTTTAGCCCCAGACTAAAAAATGCAGACGTTCACGAAACAGGCAGGAGTCAAAACTTGCTAAAATAAACTTAACGATCGGTGCGGGGCATGCAACTGCCTCTGACACCATCTATCATGTTGTGGGGCAGCAGGGCAGAGGGCGTCAAGGTATGCACGCATCATGTTGTGGAGTACCTAGCCTTTCTTTTGTGGTATGACAGAGAGTCTGAGTGCGGGGCACTGGGGAGCACTTCCTGTGGTGGAAGCACGCAGTTAGTGAGAAAGATGGCAACCGGGTAAACTCTCTGGTGACCTGTTGGCGAAAAATGAGCAAGCTCTGTTTGCTGTGCCTGGGCCTCTTACCTTCAGAAACTCATCCATACACTCGGGGTTGCAGTGTGCACCAGGGCACTTTTCCAGCTGCACATATTTCCCAGGCCATCCGTCAGCGGCACATCCTGGCACTTGCATAGCAGCATCTGTTCCCAGTCTTGCCCACTGTCAACATTTGAAACATCACCTAGGTCGAGGGTGGCAGGAGCAGTAAAAGTTCAATTGTATTCACTCTTTTGACATCTAACTCAGATTTCTTCATTGTGGATATTCACAATGTAAATTCCGTTTGTCCAATAATCATTAGGTTTATCCATCTTGCATTATAAAATAATTGGCATGTCTCAATAGTTTGACATTTCACTATAGCCGATCCCACCTTCAATGGCGGCCCCTCCATTAGGGCAGAGAAGCGCCGACTCCCCAGCCACCACCCTCACATTAAACAATAATAAAACAGGTTTTAAACCTATTTTATTATCGTTTTATTTTAATCCCCTGGATCCACCCCCAGGAATCTGACAAACCTTGGGGTGGGTCCAGGGGATGACACTGATGGTAGGGGAGTGGTAGTGCACTTCCTTCACTGCGCATGAGGGTTTGACCGGCCATCTCAGGTTGGCCAAACACTCATGTGCAGTGAAGCTCTCTCCATCTCCTGCTGCGTTGCTGGTGCTGGAGAGAGCAGACACAGGCTTCCAGTCCGCGTGAAGAATAGTTAATTCCGCAGGCGTTGTTTTTGTTACAAGTATTTATTTCTCCTTATATACATGTACACAATAGTCAATGCATTTCACCCTACAAAGGGCTTCTTCAGGGCAAAGGTGAGAAAGGCAGATTCTTGTCTCAGTCATTAGAATCCACCAGAGTGTATTCGTATAAAGCGTCCCTGTTAGTGGGCGTAGCTTCCACAACTGAGGCCTATAGCTTGAGAGTATCACACTTAAACTAGCACAAGCACAACGTACTTAATATCCAATTTCGAGAAAATGCGTCTTAAGATGTGGTTAGGCCTCCAGTGTAGTTAGCTAGAGTACCTTTTGCCTGTAAAAAGTATCACTATTTTCTGAGTCTAAGCAGAACGTACTACATCTCCAATATCAAGAAATTGGGTCTCATGAAAAGTTAGGGCTCCAGTATGGTTAACTGAAGTACTTCAATTGCCACGTGTGTCAAGTAATTGAGCCTGTGTCTGGCAGCATGACACGTCACGACTGGCCACACTGCAGTCTGGCTGCCTGTGCCTAGAAGAAGGAAGAGCACAATGCGGTGGGTGACATTGGCGTTGGCGGCATTCATGTACTTTTTTTTAGGGTATTTTCACCCCACCCCCTCCCCTTTGCCCACTTTCCTCCTCCAACCTGCCCTGCCACTTTGGCAGGGGATGGGCTGCTATTGTCCACCTGCTTTACTCGCACCCCAGAGTTTAATTTAGGAAGGAATTCACCCTCCTAAACAAAGTAGGAGTTGTCACGTTGCAAGTACACCTGCTTTTGTACATGAAGGGCAACCCCTAACACTGACTATGGACTTTTATGACAACATAGGGATCAGAGAAGCAAAAAAGCAGCTGAGTGTATAATTTACACGTATGTATGGTCCACCAACAAAATTACAACATTTTAGACCGATAGGTGCTAAAGTACTGCCTGTGCTGTGTTCATGTGGTTGATGTTACTATAAGTTCTTAACTGGGACCTGTTTTTCTAATCCTTCATGTATGTAATTTACATGATGTATAAAGCGCACATGATTCGCCGTTGGACATGTCATATATATATATTCACTGAAAAAAACACAGGTTTCAGGGACGCTGTTGCGGGAGGTTATCATTCATGGAATATTGAGTGTGCAGAAGTTTGAAAGTAAGACTAAGCATCATCCCAATGTGGCCGTAATTTGAACTGTTAATATCACGTTATCATGAAGATGGACTTCATGATAACACCCCGAACGCCTCCGGCACCAACCAGCTGACCTCCTGGTGCCACGTCAACGACGAAGAGACACGCAAGGACATGAACTCCATCCACTCAGGATCCCTGTCAGACCCCTGCCCACACCACATTTTCAACCAAGTTGACACAACCATCGCACCCCAACTGCGGAAGATCATCAATATCTCCTTCGACACAGCGACATTCCCGGAAAGTTGGAAGCACGCCAAAATCAATGCCCTCCTCAAGAAGCCCAAGGCAGACCCCAAAGACCTCAAGAATTTCTGGCCCATCTCCCTGCTCCCCTTCCTGGTGAAGGTCATCGAGAATATCGCCAGCTGACCCGCCACCTCAAGGACAACAACATCCTGGACCCATCCCAGTCCAGATTCAGACGCAACCACAGCACCGAGACTGCCCTTATAGGCACCACAGACGACATCAGGCGCCAGCTAGACAACGGCGAAACGTCAGCCCTCATTCTCCTGGACCTGTCAGCCGCCTTCGACATGGTCTGCCACTGCACACTAAGAACACGCCTCCAAGAAGACAGAATCCAGAAGAAGGCCCTGGACTGGACCACGTCCTTCCTATCCGGCCAAACCCAGAGAGTCCGCCTCCCGCCCTTCCTATCCGAAGCCACCGACATCATCTGCGGCGTACCACAGGGCTCATCCCTCATGGCTGGTATACACCCACACCACACCCATCCAGCACAGGTGTCACCAGACACGTGATCCTAACAATAAAACAGACCAGGCGCACGTGCTCTACGCCATTTTAGAGTTGCTCCCATCGCAAGCGCTGTAATGACCCGTCCTGGTGGTTTGGACGCCTCATGTAGGCCCGAACCACAGAGCAGGAGGGCCCAACACTACATGCATGGCCAACAAAGTAAAAATATAAAAGGTAGTGTATGTGACAGTTGAATATAAATAAGTATACATAAGGCTCAGTGATTGTCTGAGTGACTGTATAGAAAACTATATACTTGTATTAGTGATTTTATAACACACTAACTATGAATTACTATCTATATGAATAAATAAAGTGGTGTTTTTATAGGTGTGTAGCTGAGTAAATGTAAGTATGATCAATTGTTTGCATAAGTGAGTAGGATGACTGCATAAGTGAATAGGATGTGTGCTGATGTGTAATGTTGATATAGGTGTATAAGTATATTTAATAGTGTTCTGACGATCTTTCTCAGCATGTATGAGTGAATCTATAGGTAAGTGTTTAGATGTGTGTGTAGATCTACAAACCATTGAGTGGGTTTTTAGAAACTTGTATTGGTGTGTCAATGGTTTAAACATGGTACTCTATATTTTATAGTGAGTGATGAAAGGTTATACTAGTGTTTGATGAGGTGTATCAGATTCTCACGTGGATGATGTCATTTGAGATGTCATCAGTGATGTCACTGACCATGTCATGTATGATGTAATGTGTGACCTCATCAGACTTATGTCTGTATCGACTACTGCCTTTGATCTACACTGCGGACAGCAGTGTTCACAACTTGAATTCAGATTTGGATCTACACTACAGACAACATTGAATCTAGCCTTGATTTATTTAATGCGGAGACAATTGTACTCCATGTCCTCAGATTTTGTTAAAGGATGTGACAAAAAGTATTCTTTGATGTCTCTGCTGACTACTGCCTTTGATCTGCCCGTCTGCGCCCATCTGCGCCCGTCTGCGCCTGTCCGCGCCCCGTAGAGCCCTGCGGCCAGAAACCCTGTGCAAACTGGGGTCGTTTATTGTTACCCTGTCACTTATTCATCCGAGGAGTTACGAAGGATCAGAGGTACCTCTCTCACATGCTCACTCCTCGACCCATTAGCTAATGATCTGGCAAAATGCCCTCACTGTAACTTCGTATTCAGTCACGAGAATGTGCCCACAGTGCCTCGGCCCCTACCTTACAAGTTTTGGAGCATTAATTGCCGCTCTTTGCCAAAAAATAAAGATCACATTTTTGATCTTCTGTCCTCCGCCCAGCCAGATGCTCTGTTCTAGACTGAAACCTGGCTCCCTGCCAGCTCAGGTCCAGATGTGGCCAGTGCTCTGCCACCCGGCTACGTTATGGTCAGACAAGACAGGGACTCCGGGAAAGGTGTCGGGATAGCGATCATTTTTAAAGCCACTAACTCTTGTCAATTGGAAGATCTTCCATTCCCTGACTGTGAAGCCGCTTTATTTAAACTTGCAGTCTCCTCCCAAATGACACTCTCGGGAATACTTATCTACCGCCCCCCGATAAATCTACTCGGTGGCTATCATCGTTTGCTAAACGAATAGACCCGCTTGTATTGAAGTCAGCCAATTTTACGATCTTGGGGGACCTAAACCTCCACTTAGAAGACACTCAAAACAGCTCAAGTAGCACGTTCTTATCCGACTGTGAGGCTATTAACTTAATACTTCGTAATCACAGTCCGACTCACCAGGCTGGTCACCTACTTGACCCAGTCATCTCGAATATCCCGCTCGATTGCAGTGCCCCTGCTCTTCCTCTTGACTGGTCAGATCATTTTGCCATCTATTTCAGCCTGACCCCAGAGAGTATTAGGAAAGCGCCTCTTCCTGTCACTATGGGCAGTTATAGAGTCTGGTCCAAACTGAACATTCCTGCGCTCAATGCCACACTACTTGCCAGCCGCCCTAATCCCAAGCTAATGTGCACCTCGTTGAACCAGGAAGTCTTCCACTGGCTGTCTTCCAACATTACCGCCATCTGCCGCTAAGCCTCAGATGTCCTATCACACATTTCCCTCCAGTTCCATGGTTCACGGACGATTTGAAAATTTTGAAGTCCAAATGTAAACAGCAGGAGAGATTCTGGAGGAAAAAATATTCCCTAGGTGATAAACTGACTTATCGCTCAGCGCTTAGGCAGTACCATCGAGCCTGCAGAAAGGCGAAGGCCTCCTACGTCTCGGAGTCCATCAATAATGCTACTAGCCGGCCGAAAGCTCTCTTCTCAATGGTGAAGAAGCTAGCAGGCTCGAATACCTCCCCTACCCCACCGGCTTTGGGGGAAACCCAATGCAATGAAATATCCGATTTCTTTATTTCTAAAGTTGATACGATCTACAAATTGCTTTCCTTGGCTCCCTCTAGGACACCATTTGATCTTCCCATTCCGGGTACACCTGGACCTCCATCCCAGGCAACACAGATTTCAGAGTGGCCCCAGTTTCATCAGAGCTTGCTTCGCGACTGCATGGCCAAGGTTAATTCAGGTTCTCCCCATGACCCAATTCCCATTGACATTCTCCGACAGCTATCTCCCGACCTACTCCTGGTCATTCAAAGGCTCTTGAATTCCTCATTACGAGAATCTATTGTCCCGGATGAATGGAAAAGAGCCATGGTGATTCCACTCCTGAAAAAACCTGGTGCCTTCCAGAGGAAACTCCAGCTTGTTCAGAACTCGGCCGCCCGCCTACTCTGTAAAATTCCATGGAGACCCCCATCTCCCCCTATCTTAAAGATCTACACTGGCTCCGCATCGAAAGCAGAATCAAATTTAAGGCCCTTTGCTTTATGCACAAGATCAAGCAGGGGTCAGCTCCAGCTTACCTCCAGTCCCTTGTCCAACTATACTCTCCCCCCCGCCTTCTTAGATCCTCTTCTCAAGAAAATTTTCAGATTCCACGTTTCAAATTGACAAGAATGGGAGGACGCTCATTCTCCTGTCTTGCCCCCAAACTGTGGAACTCTCTTCCAGCTGCATTGAAACTCGAACCTTCCCTGACGAAATCTTGCAAAGAGCTTAAAACCTTTCTTTTCCCTCAGTGATAACGATCGGACTCATGTCACGGCTACCTTTAGCTAGCACCGGGAGACCCCATGCGGGTAGCTGCGCGCATTATAAGCTTAATTACAATACAATACTACAATCTATACTGCGGACAGTAGGGTTCACAACTTGAACTCAGATTAGGATCTACACTATGGACAGCATGGAATTTAACCTCGATTTATTTAATGCAGAGACAATTGTACTACATGTGTTCAGATTTTGTTAAAGGATGTGACAAAAAGTATTCTTTGATGTCTGTGCTGACGACTGACTTCCATCTACACTGCAGACAGCAGGGTTCACAACTTGAATTCAGCTTTGGATCTTCACTACGGACAGCATTGAATTTAGCCTTGATTTATTTAATGCAGAGACAATTGTACTCTATGTCCTCAGATTTTGTTAAAGGATGTGACAAAAAGCATTCCTTGATGTCTGTGCAGTACAGTAGCAAAGACACATTGTACCAGTGCGGCCTGCCCAGACCACGCATCATCGCAGGGTGCGCACACCCTGAGTTCTAAAGGTACTACTAACTCACTCCACCACAAGTCATCGCCATGTGATCTTATTAAGGCACAATTCTTTAGACAGAAGACATTGTTCCCAGGTCGGCCCGCTCGGACCACGCATCATCGCAAGGTGCACACACACTGAGCGCCAGAGATACCACTAACTCAGTGCACCATAAATCATCGCAAAGAACAGTGAACAGTTTTATGTCAGCAATGAGGCATACTACCACTCGAAAATCGAACTGATACAGAATTCAATAGACAACAGACATTGGTCCGAGTACGCCCCCCCGCCCCTCGGACCACGCATCATCGCACCGTATAAACACTTTAAGCGCCGAAGGTACAACTAACTCAGTGCACCATAAATCATCACCCGTGGCCTTCTTAAGGCAGATTTCACTAGGCAAAAAACATTGCTACCAGTGTGGCCTGCCTGGACCACATATCATCGCAGACTCCACAGAACCTTGCTTCAAGTGCCACTAACTCAGTGTTATCATCACTGGTTGCACACATGCTAAATTACCAATACTGTGCAGCTCTTGCTGAGCACCAGACGTACCACTAACTCAGTGCACCATAAATAATCAGCACGTGTCCTTATTAAGGCAAAATTCAGTAGGCAAAAGACTTGTTACCAGTGCGGCCTGACTGGAGCACGCATCATCGCAGGCTCCACACAAACCGCCCATACCTTAGTGCACCATAACTCATGAACCCTCTATGATAGAATCTTCTGTGTATTATTTCACATGTAGTGCTCCTAACTTTGTACAGCAGAAGTCATAAACCATTTATGATGGAATATCTGTGTATGACATGATGATTACTATTGTACTTGTTACCAACAGCAACGTAAGAAAATGGAGTCGAGCACACGTGCCCGTACCCACTTTAACTATCTATCTGTGTCTGTGTATTCATTATGTTTGTAAAATGCTGCCCCAGCGTATGCAACCATCTTACCACTGACAGTAAGAAAAACTTTGGTTATATAACTTTCTCTCGCTTATTCTACAAATACGAACGTGGAAACTGGATCATTACAGTACTGCAAGCAAAATGTATAGTAAATTTATAAGTGAGATCGATTGCTCGAGTTTTTTTTTTTAGCATTTTTATATAGCGCGAAGTCAACCCAAAACTATTTCACCGGTTTACATGACCACAGTATTTACAGTACATTTTTCAGGCACACGCAGATTATGTGATTTGTCTACAATAACAGGATGTGGACGCGACTCCGAGGCTCGAACACTGATTTCCAGCACCAAGTTCGCCAGTATACCCGAATGACCGCATAAGTATATTTATTAGCTGCCCTTCATGTGCCAAAAACTGCAACCTAAAGCTTTCATAGCCCTGTATTGCTACAGCTACAACACTCCCCTGAATGTATATTCGCAGAAATGCGTCATGTTCACCATCTGTTATGTGTGAAACTATGGATGAATATAGGGTCAGTGATACCCAGTACCTTCCATGTTGTGGGACTTCACAGACACAGTGACACATTTGCGTTTCAGATCCTGATGACAGCATAATTACAACACGGACACCCGAATCAGTTGATTTCTCAAATAGCTCAGAACGGACCACACCCATACCTCCGGAGTCATTGTTCATAGCTTCGCGCAGCACTGGCATACGTCAGGCCAACACACTTCGCTTACGCTTACAGGAAAACACAACAACGCTACATGTCCCAGATTTTCATTGTAGTGATCTGCTAGTTACAGGTCTAGTTGTCAGAATGGCGCACACACTCTCTCATGGCTGGTATACACCCACACCACACCCATCCAGCACAGGTGTCACAAGACACGTGATCCTAACAATAAAAAAGACCAGGCGCACGTGCTCTATGCCATTTAAGAGTTGCTCCCATCGCAAGCGCTGTGATGACCCGTCCTGGTGGTTCGGACGCCTCATGTAGGCCCGAACCACAGAGCAGGAGGGCCATCACTACATGCATGGCCTCTTTGGTCGCTGAGTTAGTGGTACCGCAAGGACTGAGCAGGTGAGCAACCTATGATGATGATGGGTGCACGAGTATGTCCTTAGCCATAGTGATATCAAGACTCATCACCATATGTGAGACTTCTTGGTGGCAGAGAAGGACTGCCTGATGTAGAAGGTGCCCTGTCCATGAAAAGATGAGCAGTGAGGCCTGGGTGCGCAGCGGAGGGAGTAGATGGGGTGCAGCAGACTGGATACAAAAAGGCAGCATTTTAGACATACGAAGTCCTATATACCCTGTCTTATTGCATTTGGATTTCTTTTTCCAATAGCAGGGAAGTATTTATAGTCGGTCAAATGTCCATCGCTCCCACATGTGTAGCAAAGTAGATGAGTATTTATTTTTTCTACTATGCACCCTTAAATTTACCATCTTATCTTGACAACCTTTCCTTTCTCAATTCATTTAGGAGTCGGCCTCCGTTGCTGTGCGCAGTACAGCTCATGCCTTCATTGTAGTGCACACCACTGCTCACACAGCGCGAGACATTTCCTAAGTGAAAAAACGGGGATACCAATCTAACCTATGAATCATAGACGCTTGTGCATGTCCGTTTCCTTCCGTGCTACCCCATTGGCCTTTGCGTGCGACGTATTCTAATAGACTGCACACAATTGGCCAGAGGCGGGCGCATTGCTCCCCCCCATGGCCTATTGGTGTCTATTACGCCTCCAATAGGACATGGGATTTCAATTATTGTGCACAGACACGGACGTGTTGATTGAAACCACCTGTATGGCTGCGCACCACTTGTTTTCTATAACTGGATGGAAAACATTACTACTTAACTAATTGTTGATAAATCGAAGCCCATTAAACAAGCCAGAACCGTACAAATGGTTGTATTTTTAATGGGGGGAGGTGTGTGAGAGGGTGATGTTATTCTACTCCGCATTAAGATAGTGGCAATTACCAATCATAACATCTTTCTTCTCCTATCTTTTAGATGTGGAGCTTCAGGGTGCACTATGTCCCAGCACGTGGTGGGAAACACACCGGTGACAAAAAGGTGAGCTGCTAATATTATTTTCAGTGTCACTCTCTCACTCTCTATCCTCCTCTCTCCTTTGATGAACAAATGATGCACAACCTTATTTCCTTTTTATCTAACAGATTGTGCTTCACAAATTGGCGTCCCTCACAACCCCCCGAACATGACCAAAGCTCAACGTCTGAGTAATCTGCGATGATGCAGGGCCATCCTAACAACGCCTGAGAAGGTTGCTTCGGTACGTGGTGGAAAGTCTTTGAAACACGCCAATGCCTCAAGGTGAGCAGAGAAGCTTCTTTCCGCAGCAGCGAGAAGTCACCTCTGGGTGGTGAGAGTGGATAGTGTGCAGCAACCTGAGTGCGTAGGAATGGACAATAACCTCGGGGCAGTGGAAGTGGATAGGGTGCAGCAGTTTGGGTACGCAGGAATGGGCACTCACTTCCGGGCACCTGGAGTCGATGGGGTGCAGGAGTCTTGGTGCCCAGTAATGACAAGTCATCGCTGTGCAGTGGGAGTGCATGGGGTACAGCACTCTGGGAAGAAAAGAGCGTACAGACACCTCCTTGCAGTGGGAGTAGATGGAACACAGCAGGCTGGGTGTGCATCACCCAGAAAAATAAGTGTGCAGTTGTATGTACTCTCAATTACTAATTGTATACTATCTTTCAGATCACTAAACTTGAGGGTGCTTAATAACCCGGCACGTATTTGGACACACACCGGTGGCAAAAAGGTGAGCTGTGAAGATTTTCTCAAGTGTCAACATTCCCTATCCTGCACCATCTCTTCCTTTCTCTCTCCCACACTTTCAATGTCTTTCTTTCTATCTTCCTCTCTCTCTCTCTCTCTCTCATTCTTTCTTTCTCTCTCTTCCTCTCTTCACTCTTTCTCTCTCTCTTCTACTCTCTCACACTGTTTCTCTTTCTCTTTTCGAGTTATGAACCCTGCTGTCCACAGTGCAGATTAATAAATCAAGGCTAAATTCAACGCTGTCCGCCATATAGATCCAAAGCAGAATTCAAGTTGTGACCTCTGCTAAAAGTAGTGTTTGAAACAGGTAAGCAGAGCGGCCTAGATGCACAAGGCCTCCAATTAAATGCGTTGCGAACGAACTATATTGTCCTGCATAATGATGTGATCTCTCACCTCATTCAGTCTCATTTCTAAATCATTTTAAAGACCTGCTTGACCATACTGTAGATCTCATTCAGCGGGCACTTACCTACAGACACCTCTCCAGTGCGAGCCTGCGAGAGGGGTGGGATGCATAAGGCAGACTGCACACGTGCGAATAACCAATATTGCCAAGTGTTATGTTAATTTGTGATCTTTCACCTCATTCAGTCACATCTCTGTCTCATTTCAAATACCATCTGTACCATAAGATGTGCCTAAGCCTACAGGCAGCGCTGCCCTACGGACTCCTATTGAGGGTGATTCTGCGGGAGGTGTGGGGTGCACTACCCTGAGTGTGCATGTGAGAAAAAGCAATGTTGCTGTCTGTAATCATGTAATCTCATACCTCATTCAATCACATCGATCTAATTTTAAGGACCTCTTGCACCGTAGTATAGACATCAGCCATCATCAAGTGATGCTCTACAGACACATGTAGTTGGCTTTTAGGACACTGTAGTTAGCTCCTTACGTACATGCACACAGGCTCCCCCCACTGCATTACGTGCGAACATTGAGCAAACATTAAGCTTCTAGCAAACGCTCTATTCCTATGTATATAAATATTAGCATGATATATTATTAATTAAACTTTTGTTTTCTCGTGCACTCCAACTCCTCTTTGAACCACGATTATCATTAACGATTGATCGTACTTCAAAAACGAAGGATGCACTCAACTCCTATATTTTATCAAGCTTAAAATAAACATTCATTTACCTCCAAACGTATCCACCATTAAATTACTTCTCTCTTTACAGATTGGCTGAAAGGGGCTGAGCAGGAACTCTTACCTGTAATGATGCCCTGAGCAGTCTAACACCTACCATTGCAGTATCAAGACACTGTTCCATTGTGGAGATCTGCTCTTCTATACAAATGTACCCCGGTCTCGGAGCTTGCACTAACACGTCGTGGGATACCAGTGGTGGCAGGTGAGTTGTGAAGCCTCAGTGTGCAAGACCTATAATTGAACACATTCCGGGGTAGGAACTGGGATGCAACACTCTTGATGCACAGGTGCATACAAGCGATTTTACAGTAAGTACAAATGTACAACTATATTATCAAATAACGGCAATAACATTATCACCAGGTTAGCGACAGGAAACTGCCGGTAAAGCGACTATAAATGATTGATAATATGCCCTTGTAAATTCCCCTTGAATTCCAGGTTCACACCAAAACCTGAGCTTCTAAGAAAATTTACACCACCATATTATAAACCCCTTATTGCCTCTTTAGCAGAGGTTTGCTGACGCTAAAACTGTGATAATGTTATCGCCCTTCCTTCATAATATGGCCCAAAATATCTGGCTTCATATATTTAATTTTAAAGACTTCCTAAACCACACTCTATATCGCAGATCCCTGCGTCATAGACAAACGAATGACGAACAGTAAACACTAAGGACTAAGTGCAATAAGACAACGCTTTATCGCCTCCTGCCTCTCTACTTTTAACTCTCCCTCCCCCTCTCACTTCCACCCACTACCCTCCCTTCCATTTTCACTATGATTCTTTAATTAGAACTAGCTTTTTTTTACCTCTTCCACATAGCACACAAACTTATGTTTCATTTTTGTCTTGCAGGTTACCTACGCTGCTACCACTGGAGTCCATCCCACGTTTTGTTTATTATACTGTTCTATTAAAGTTACGTTTCTATTTATTTATTCTGTTATAATAAAGGATAATTTAAAAAAAATAACTGAGTGTATATGTCTTCTTTTTCTGACAACATTTGACTATTATTTAGTGTGATAACCATCTGTTTAGAGAAGATTTTAAAGGCAAAATTATTTAACATCACAGTGCACCTACAAAAAATAATGTTAGTAACTCTTAGGCACATAACTCCTGTGTAATTATACAACTACAAGAGTTCTATGAGTGTATCACTTTATAACACCATAAATTATACCCCTTAATTTGTAAAAGAATAACTGATGGGGCTCAAAGTTTTACTAAGAAAAAAATGGTGTTTATAACTGGAAGTGTAATACCCGGGCTGACTCTTTACCAGCTCTTCTACCTTTTCAATAAGAGGCTGTAGCTGCGATTAACGGTTCCTATGGAAAATTTTGAAAAGTCAAGCACACTTGCTGTTTGGATTAGCAACATTGTGTGCTGAACTTGTGGCCTGTGTGCTCAGTTAAGTGTTCCATGAGCTGTTACTATGGTAAAAAGCAGTAAGCAGTTTGGAGGTAGGGTTCAAAGGTGCTGGCTGTACAGAAGCCGTTATATTTACCCAGCATCCTCTACATGACAGAGGGGAAAGGACACAAAGACGACAGAACACTGTGTACATTAGGAGCAGAAGAAGAACACAACTCTTCGAATTAACCTCAAGAAAGGGCGTGAGCAATAGCCACTGGCGTTACAAAACCCCATGTACAATTTGCCTACTCTGTACTCAAGAATGGGCAATTCTTTATCGATCCCAAACAGACACTGCTGCTTCACGTGTCACAGTGTGCACTTCACTAAACACTTTGTGGCTATTTAAATGGGAGACGGGATTGTCGACATTCCAAACCGTAGGGGCATATTTACAAGGACGGCGTTAAAATTATTGCCGCTTTAGCTGCAGCAAACTGCCGCTAAAACAGCGATAATGGACTTGAAAATCCTTTGTTGTCTTACGGAAGATTTCTTCTACACTGTTGTTTGCTATGGCAGGGTGTGAGCTGAGGCCCCCTCCCTGCCATAGCAAACTTGTTTAGATTTTGAAACAGAGAACAAGAAAACCGTCTCTCTGTTTCAAAATGCAAAGCACATTGCTTTTCCCCATGGGTAACTGCATATTGGCAGGTCCCCGTGTGGAAAAGTAATGGTGGCTTCCGAAGGACGCGGTGAGCTGGCTGGGACAATAGGGACGTAGGGGTTCCACCCACGGTCCCTAACATTGTATATATACCCATTGCATGGGATCCCGGGGAAGAATACAAATTAGTAGTAGGTGATACATTTTTTATGGTAAAATTAGGAGTCTATAATGGGCATATTTACAAGGACATTTTAAAACTGGGCTTCTATTGTAATTCTCAAGAATTCTCAAGAGCCTATTATTAAGCCCATGATCGCCGCTTCAGCGGCACTTTCCTGATGCTAAAGCGACGATAATTTTAACGCTGTCCTTGTAAATATGTCCCCAATATCACGAGAAATACAGCGATAATTCATGTTCGCAACTGAAAAGCTTGTTAATATAAGACTGGGGACTTAACATATCAATCCACCTCACATATTAAACATGCTTAAGTCTACTTTAGAGCAGATGTTAGGATCCAGCATAAATCGCAATTAGCAAGAGTTTTGCTATTGCTCCTCAAGTCCAGCGCCACCTTGTAAATACAATGCTGTTGTCGTACCTCCCTCTTCCATGTTCTATTGCCATAGGAACACCTACCTTGCCTCTGGGAACACCTACATTGCAACTCATTGGAGATGTGAGGCGAGCCGTTAGCAAACCGGCTGCTAACATGCGCTAATGCATCTTAGCGTCGCCGAGTAAACAGGCAGATAAATTTTTCACCGCATTTTTGGCTTTTTAAAAAAAATTGTGGCGAAATGGCCCTTGTTAATATGCCCTCAAGTTTGCTATGACAGAGCAGGAACCTCGACTCCCACCCTGCCATAGCAAATAGCAGTGTCCTCGGGGTAGGCACCCGGAGACACAGCAGGAGCCGGTCCTGGGGGGTGGTGTTCCACAGGGCTCTCGACTGCTCCAGAATGGGGGCCACGCCCCCCTCCCACAATATAAAAAGCCCCGAAGGGTGGTGATCCCCGGGGCTTAGAGGGACCTTTGAGCCCCCACCCATTTTTTGAAAGCCCTAGAGAGTAGTGGTCTCCGGGGAAGGAGGGGGCCTTTAAGCCCCCTATCCAAGTATTTTACTGGGAGAGTAGCCTTTGAACCCCCCCCCACCCATTTATTTTGTAGCACCGAGAGATGGCGGTCCGCGGGCTACGGTGCCCCTCTGGATCCCATCAACTTTAATATTTTAGACTCCAGGATTTGGGATAATTTTTAAACAAGCGCAGGAGGCCACGCTTTGTTTTTATGGTTTTTTTTCTTCTGTGGATCCATGCACCCTGCGCACATTTTTCTGTTTTTTCCAACCCAAAATTTTTTGGGGGGCCCTAGGTGTCCTTGTGAAACCCCCTAAGTAGGCCTAGAGGGGATGCCAACACTTCCTGGTTTGTCCCACGGTGCGCTCAGGATGCGTGGATACACCGCAGCCATAGATATATCTATGATTTTACTCTTAAATTTTCTCAGCAACTACTGAATAAATTTGCACCATTTAACCAAAAAGCACAAGTCTGATTCAAGGTCCAACTCTTTGCCAAATTTGGTGTAATTCCTTTCAGCAGTTCGGGCTGTAGCCGCGATTAACGGTTCCTATCAATCAATCAATCATAACATTTGTATAGCGCGCTACTCACCCGGAAGGGTCTCAAGGCGCTTGGGGGAAGGGGTCCGCTACTGCTCGAACAGCCAGGTCTTGAGTTGTCTCCTGAAGGCGAGGTGGTCCTGCGTCAGCCGAAGATGGATGGGGAGGGAGTTCCATGTCTTGGCCGCCAGGTAGGAGAAGGATCTGCCTCCGGCGGTGGCTCTTCGGATGCGTGGTACGGTGGCGAGGGAGAGGCTGGTAGACCGTAGCTGGCGGGTGGGCGTGTAGAAGGTCAGGCGGTCGTTGAGGTACTTGGGGCCCAGGTCGTGGAGGGACTTGTGTGTGTGGGTGAGGAGCCTGAATGTGATCCTCTTGTCGACAAGGAGCCTGTGTAGGTCCCTCAGGTGGCCGTAGATGTGGCTGCGACGGGGGATGTCCAGAATGAGTCGGGCGGAGGCATTCTGGATGCGTTTGAGTCTTTTCTGTAGCTTGGCTGTGGTTCCGGCGTAGAGGGTGTTTCCGTAGTCCAGTCGGCTGGTGACGAGGGCCTGGGTGACCGTCTTCCTGGTTTTGGTCGAGATCCATCGGAAGATCTTGCGAAGCATGCGAAGGGTGTGGAAGCATGATGAGGATACGGCGTTGACTTGTCTGGTCATCGAGAGGGAGGAGTCCAGGATGAAGCCCAGGTTGCGTGCGTGGTCTGTTGGCTTGGGGGCGGTGCCCAGGGCTGGGGGCCACCAGGAATCGTCCCAGGCAGAGGGTGATGGTCCCAGGATGAGGACTTCCGTCTTGTCTGAGTTTAGTTTCAGGCGGCTGTTCTTCATCCACTCGGCAACGTCTTTCATCCCTTCGTGTAGGCTGGTTCTGGCGGTGTCGGGGTCTCTGGTGAGGGAGAGGATCAGCTGGGTGTCGTCGGCGTAGGAGATGATGTTGAGGTTGTGTTGGCGTGCGATGGCAGCAAGAGGTCTCATGTAGACGTTGAAGAGGGTGGGGCTGAGTGATGATCCTTGCGGGACGCCACAGATGACTTCGGTGGCCTTGGAACGAAACGGGGGGAGGAGGACTCTCTGTGTTCTTCCGGCGAGGAATGAGATGATCCACTTCAGTGCCTTCTCTTGGATGCCGGTGTTGCCGAGGCGTTGGACTAGGGTGCGGTGGCAGTCCGTGTTGAATGCTGCGGAGAGGTCCAGGAGGATGAGTGCCGCTGTTTCCCCGTTGTCGAGCAGGGCTCGGATGTCATCGGTGGCTGCGATGAGGGCGGTCTCGGTGCTGTGGTTGGCTCTGAAACCGGACTGCGAGGGGTCGAGGGATCCGTTCGTCTCGAGGAAGGCGGCAAGCTGTTTGTTGACGATCTTCTCGATGACTTTGGCAGGAAACGGGAGGAGCAAGATGGGGTGGAAGTTTTTGTGGTCGGTGGGTACGCTGTTGGTTTCTTCAGTAGGGCGCTGAGTTCGGCATGCTTCCAGCTCTCCGGGAAGGTGGCAGTGTTGAAGGAGGTGTTGATGACGTCCCGGAGTTGGGGTGCAATGGTGGAGTCGGCCTTGTTGAAGACGTGGTGGGGGCAGGGGTCGGTTGGAGATCCTGAGTGGATGGTGTTCATCGTGCGGGCTGTGTCTTCGGTGGTCACCGTGGTCCAGGTGCGGAGGGTGGCGGTGGGGTTCGTTGGTTCGGCGGTTGGGTGCGTGGATGGTGCGCCGAAACTGTTGTGGATGTCGGCAATCTTGCGGTGGAAGAACGAGGCGAGGGAGTCGCAGAGGTCTTGTGAAGGGGTGATGTCGTTGTTGCCGGTGCTGGGGTTGGAGAACTCCTTGACGATGCTGAAGAGTTCCTTGCTGTCGTGGACGTTGTTGTCCAGTCGCTCCTTCAGTGATTTTTTCTTGGTGGTGCGGATGAGCTGGTGGTGCTTGCGGGTGGCGTGTTTGAGAGCGGTCATGATGTCAGCGGTCTGGTCGAGGAGCCAGGCTTTCTCGAGGGCGCAGCAGGTCTTCTTAGAGTCCTTGAGTTCGTCGGTGAACCATGGGGCTTTCTTGCTTCTGGGTCTGCCGGGCGGGTTCTTCAATGGTGCGAGGTCGTCGGCGCAGGCGGTCAGCCACTGCGTGAAGTTGCGGGCTGCTTCGTTGGCGTCCGATGTGCTGGCAGGTGGGTTCTGGCTGAGGGAGGTGGAGAGCTGGTCGGCGGTGATCTTGCTCCATCTCCTGTGAGGAACCTGTTGCGGGTGGTGGTGGGTTGTGGTTTTTCTGAAGCTGAAGTGGACGCAGCTGTGGTCGGTCCAGTGGAGTCCGGTGGAGTGGCTGAAGCTGATGTGCTTACTGGAAGAGAAGACGGGATCGAGCGTGTGGCCGGTGTAGTGGGTGGGGGTGTTGACCAGTTGCTTGAGCCCGAGGTTGGCGAGGTTGTCCAGCAGGGTGGCGGTGTTGCGGTCTTTGTTGTTCTCCAGGTGGAAGTTGAGGTCCCCTAGGAGGATGTAGTTGGCGGAGGGGAGGGCGTGTGGGCTGATGAAGTCCGTGATGTCTTCGCTGAATTGCATTCGTGGTCCCGGGGGTCGGTAGATGAGGGTGCCTCTGAGGGTCGTCTTTGGGTCGGTGTGAATCTGGAAGTGGAGGTGTTCGGCGGTGGTGAAGGTGTTGTCGGCGTCGGTCGTGATGCGGATGGTGTTCTTGTGGACGATGGCGATGCCTCCTCCGGTCTGGTTGACGCGGTCCCTCCTGATGATCTTGTATCCATCCGGGACGGCGATGGCGATGTCGGGGGCTGAGGCGGCGTTCATCCAAATTTCAGTGAGGAAGGCGATGTCTGGTGATGTTGTGTCGAGGAGGTTCCAGAGTTCCACGGCGTGTCTGTGGATGGAGCGGGTGTTGAGCAGGATGCACTTGAGGTCACTGCTGGAGGTTGGCTTGTCGGGCGCGGTGCATGTGCGGAGGCAGGTGAACTTGCAGGTTGTGCAGGTGAAGGGTCCGTGGAAGCGTTTTGGGGCGGCCCGGCAGCAGGTGGGGTTCCGGCCGGTATTGAGTGCGATGAGGGCCGCGGTGTCGTAGGTAAATCGGGTCGTCTTGCGTCGGTGGGGGCCAGGGGTCCTGGTGCTGGCCGCGGTCGGGCGTACGCGCCGTCGCCATTTATGGCTAAGTGGGAGGGAGGAGCAGCTGGGAGGTGGGAGCAGGGTGGACACAAAGCAAAAGGGGGCGTGGCCACGAGAGCGGCGGCGGGAAGCGGGGAGCGGGTTGGGCAAGGCACAGGGGGACTACAATAACTTTAAACAAGCCAATACAATAACTTTTCACAAGGCTATATAAAAGGCACAGGCACAGGGGGACAGCAGCAGAGGAAAACAGAAGGCAAACAAAAATATACACCAGAACAACAATCTATATACAGACACACGGCAGAGGGGCAGGGAGCGACGAGGCAGGCATCTAGGGCGGCAGAACAACAACACACGAGGCACAAAGAGGCTGCGAGCAGCAGCGAGGGGCACTCACACAGCTGGTGGCCGTGCGGCGCGGGGGTGTCCTGAGGACTGGTCTCCTATGGAAAATTGCATGGGGAAAACACATTTTGGGAACCCCCTTTTTTCTCAGCTCCCACCTGAAAAACCACCTGAGACTTTCAGGATAGGAGCGGATTGGAGCGTGCCACCAGTTTTGAAAATTTCGCGAAAATTCATCAACCTGCGCCAAAGTTATTCCAAACAGAATGTTGTGGATTTCCTATGGATAATTGGTCCTAACTATAACTACCTACAGTAGGTAATATATATATTTATATATATATATACATATATATGCAGCAGCTGCAGCTTCCCGAAGCTCCTTGTTGAAACGACCAAGGAAAACTACACGAATCCAATGTACATGTAGGCACAAAGTTTTATTTAAAAGTTGAGCTTAACCAAATCTGACGCGTTTCGGGCATCTGCCCTTGCTCACAGACAGTCAGTAAGTAAGACAACCAAGTTTAAATACCCAGTGCTTTACAGTTTTTTTCAATTGACATTTTTTTCTCTTACTTCAGCATTGCACCATGTGATAGTAGAGGTAAAGGACATACTACATTCTTAGTACTATAGAGTCTGTTTTCCAAACAAATTATTTATCACGGTCTATTGTTCACTGATTTAAAAAAATGGTTAAAATCCACATTATTTAAAGATGACTCCATTGTTTCTTAAAAATAAATCTAATAACCTGCAAAAAGTGGATCAGACACTTACTGGTGTCAATCAAACAATGTAAATGCATATAATGCTATAAAAATCCAATTCAGTGATTACATTAAAATACAATACAGAATAGTAGATAGGACCTTGTCAATGTGCAAATGAGCAATAAAGTGCAATTTATAAAAAAAAAAATTTATAAAGTGCAAATGCAAAGTGCAAATACCATAACTCTCTGAAAGTTATTATAAAGTGCAAAATGCATAGTGCAAATACCACAACTTTATATGTAGTTTAATAAAGTGACAAATGCATTAGTGCAAATTAGGCAAATATGTAAACAATTGGGTATAGTCCAAGAGGACAAGGTTCTTATGTATTCGAAATATAATATAGCAACAATCAATATAAATACTTATAATGCAGATAAGAACAATGGTCAAGATACCAAAATAAAAAAGAATGGTATAACAGTGAAACAAGACCGCTATTGAGTATTCTTAACACAATGATAGATAAAGAAACAGGAATTAACAGATAGTACCCAATGGCTATGTCCGAAAAATAAAATAAAGTGTATTCCCAAAATAAAATAAGGGAAAGCTAATATGATAACAACCATGAAATCATATGTGATGGGAAAACGGGGAAGTGATAAATGAATGAAATTCCGTAAAAACTTGAACCGTGAAGGTGTATGGCGGCTGACACTTAAACTAACCCAGAATAATAAGCAAAGAAATTTACAGGAAAACATGCAAATCATCCGTAGTATTAAGCCCGTTTGGAAATTTGCTATCTAATTCCAAAATGAATTGGGTCTCAAGTCTCCTAAGCATCCTATCTCTGTCACGGCCCCTAAGCGGCTTATCCACTGAGGCGATGACAAAGTAAGTCAGGCATTGTAGATCATTTTTGTGATTAGTTTTAAAATGCCTGGCCGGCTATGATGAATCATTGTTTACGATGGCACGGAGGTGCTGGAGAATCCTGACATGCACAGGTTGTCGTGTACTGCCGACATACCTAAGTCCGCATGTGCATGTCAGGACATAGATGGCGAATTCAGTCTTGCAGGTAAAATGACCCTTGATGTTAACTGGGTCAGGACTGAAGGGTGTATAATATTGAGTAGTTGTTTTACCAAATTTGCATGCCCTGCAGGAGGTACAACATTTGAACCCAAATGGGATTTCATCCACTCAACTTCTTTCCTAAGTTCGGGGAAATCATGAAAAATGTGAGTCCTAAGGGAAGGGCCCTTCCGAAAGGTCACAGTTGGACCATCAGGCAGTCTGGGTTTTAGTACCAAATCAGTTTTTAAAACCGACCATCTTTGTGTTACAATGGATTTAATTTGTCTAGCTTGTCTGCTGTAGGCAGTTATGAACCTCGGTGCCTCGGTATTGTCAACAGAAGTGCTGTCTAATTTGTTGTTATGTGTTAGATCAAGCAGGGAATCACGGGTTCTACTCTTGGCTTTTTGCACTGCCAATTTTAGGACAGATTCACGGTAACCCCTCTGCCTGAATCTGTCCAAAGCTTCCAAGGTGCAGACTTCAAGATCATTCTCTGTACTACATATTCTTTTAATCCTGAGTAGCTCGCCTAACGGAATATTGTCTACTACATGTCGTGGATGTGCACTACTGGCGTGGAGGATACTGTTGCCAGCAGTGCTTTTCCTATGTAGTTTAGTAGCTAGGTGCCCATTGTGTACAAATATTTTAACATCCAGAAACTCTGCCTCACAATTACTGATGGATTTAGTAAATTTTAGGTTTTCATGATTGATGTTTAAATTTGTGATAAAATTGTCTGCACTGGTGAAATCCCCGCGCCATAAAACAAAAACATCATCAATATAACGAATCCATAACAAAACATGTTCATCAAAAATAATCGCATGTTGTTGCCTGAGGACCTGCTCCTCCCACCAGCCGACGTGTAAACACGCATAGCTGGGAGATACATATATATATATATATATTTCGAAATCCACAAAAGAAGAAGGGTCCTTCCGGGATCGTTCCTCCCGTTGTCAGTTGGCGCGTTTTCGACAGACCCAAACGCCGAACTTTTTAATGTTCAAAAACAACTTGCAAATAAGCAATACGTGCACTCGGGAGTATGGATGCTATTTTTTTTTTTATAATCCTTAGGAAACGTTACGCGTTTCGACACCTGCTGTGCCTTGATCACGCGTTAACCGAAAGGACATCTTGGCACATTTAAATAAAGTTCAATGAAACCAAAATAGACATAAACGAGGGAACAATGAATGTCAGTCAAACAAACAAAGATAAATGTCGGCCATATCGGAGGAGCAAACTGTTGTAGTAAACAATATGTAACACAGCATATACTTGTACGATAAACTCTTTTTCACAAATATTTGTTGAAACAAATTGCAGTCAATATTAGTAATACCGCATTTTTACCAAAATCAGAGATAAATCCCCTAAATCATGCTATGCATATTTTGTAAACAAAAGGGGGGCTGAGCTCCTAGAATTCATAACGGCAACCCACAAATTAAGTATAAGGCCTACCCTATACATAGTAAGTAATACAATGTATAAGTAAATTGCCCAAGTAGAACACTTCATTAAGACTACTTAGAACAAAAAGAACCCACCTCTGTTGAGCGTAGGTCAAAAGATAGGACTATAAATTAATTTCTTTCGGTCTAGTGCCCGATGGATGCTCCAAGGAGACAGCCATACTGTTCGGTGAATAAATGTCCATAACCAGATATCTTAGTACTACAGACTCTGGTCATAAAATAGGCCTGAGGGTATACTCTTCAAAGAAAAATGGTCGACTATTTACAATTAGACCCCTCGCCTCATAAAATAAACACTTAATAAAGCCAACAATGTCCAAAGTGCAAAACAGTGAAAATCTTATCTCTAAATAGTGCAGTGATCCTCTTTACAGTCCGTGAAGAAAGGTGGGAAAAAGTGAATTGCAAAAACAATGTGTTCTCCCTTCCTCTCTTCCTGTAAAAAACATATAAACATACAATTAAAATGTTATACATTAAAATATTATACATTAACTTAAGACAGTTAGTTACAGTAAATCTTACGTGAAAGGGCAAATAACTAGACAATCAAGGTATCTTTCAAAAATTGTTAACTGTAGTTATATCACAGACCATGTGTATTATAGGTGGATGGCTAATCCACATGTAGATGAGTTGCCAGTTCCTCATCTAAATTGTGCCCTCCGTGGAATTTAGTTTCTAATTCCATGATCCATTTGGATTCCCTCTTTCTCAATGCTAGGTCAGGATTGCCACCCCTCCTGCCCATGTTGACTTGTTCCAATGCAAAGAACTTTAGCAGTGAGTTATCCGATTGATGGTGTTCTCAGAAATGTCTAGCTACAGGGTAGCGAACATCTGAGTGTGTTATTGCTCTTAGATGTTCTTGAATGCGTTTTTTGGCCATGCATCTCGTACTGCCACCGTACTTCAGTTTGCAGGGACATTCCAGCACGTGGACAACAAAGTTGGTATTACACGTAAGGAATTGCTTGATCTCATATTTAGCAGTACGTCCTGGGATTTCTATTTCTTTAAGCATGAAACTAGTTGTACAAGCCCTGCAGTGGCCACAGGGATAGAATCCTTTTAAACCTTGGATATGCTGTTTTTTTTGTATCGGATATATCACCTCTGACTAAGTGATCTCTAAGGTTTTTACCTCTCCTGTAGGTGATTTGGGGCCTTCTTTTGATCTGATTCCCTATTACATGGTCTGTTTGTAAAATGTTCCAGTTGTCTGCCAGGATTTTGCTAACCTTGTTGGACTTTTGATTGAAAGTGGTGATAATTCTGATAGAATTCTCATCACTTTCATCAACGGGCTTGGGCTGAAGGGTTTCTGTTCTCTCAACCTCAGAGATCTTTCTAGTGGCTTTGGTGAGTACCCATTCGGGATATCCTCTCTCTCTAAATCTCGACAACATATTGGCTTGTTCCTGGACAAAACCTTCTGTGTTACTACTTATCCTCTTTGCCCTCAACAGCTCCCCATATGATATACTCCATTTGAATGGCTCAGGGTGGGCGCTAAGGGCATGTAACAGGCTGTTGCCTGCCGTCTCTAAGTTTTGGAATGTCGACAATCCCGTCTCCAACTTAAATAGCCACCAACTATTTAGTGAAGCCCACACTGTGAAGCGTTTCACAAAAAGTGAAACAGCAGTGTCTGATTGGGATCGATAAAGAATTGCCCACTGACAAGCACACAGTAGGCAAATTGTACATGGGGTTTTATAACACCAGTCGATGCTGCTCACACCCTCTCTTGAGGCTAATTCGAAGGGTTGTGTACTCCTTTTTCTCCTAATGTACACAGTGCTCCGTCGTCTCTGTTTGCTTTTCTCCCTGTAATCCAGAGGCCCTGGGGGAAATATGACGGCTTCCCTACAGACAGCACCTCTGAAAAGCTAGAAGAGCTGGTAAAGAGTCAGCCAGGGTATTACACTTCCCGTCATACAACTCAGTACTGAAAATGGCACAAAGTGGAATCAAGAATATGCAGAATTTAGGGTCGGACTGGGACAGAAAATATGCACAGGCACCAAAGTAAAAGATGCCCTCATTAGTGAATTAGTCAGCTAGAAAATAAACCAATGTACACAAATTAAGGCACCTTTGAATTTGTAAAGCACGCTGTATGAGTACTTTTAAGATATGGAATTCCTCGTGAATTTGAGTTTGCTGTAGATAATGTTTGGTTCAATACCAGGGAACTCAACAGTAAATACCAGCCCAGTAGACCTTAAAACATGCCCCAAAACAGCCCAAACAAATGGCCCATAGTCTGACGTGTCAGAGCAGCCCATCACTACTTGATTGTCCTGTAGACCTGGCCGAGCCTGTCAGCCTTGGCATTCTGCACGATGACATTCAGTAGCACCAACCATTCTCTTCTTATTAAAGCTTTGAGCCCCGGAACCTATTCTTTTACAAATTAAGTACTGTCTTAATGTCACATGTGAATTGGGCGTGTTTTTTCAGTCTAGGAGAGCGCCACCTTCCCGGGTATTGTTTACTAATTGTTCGGGGAGTTCAAGGCCAAATTAAGTTGGGGGATCATCATACTCAGGGTCTTTATTTAAATATGCAGGCTGGGCCTTGGCATTCCCTGAAGCCTCGGTGGTCCCAGTCAGTGCCTTATTTGTTCTGTAATCACACGAGCAGTACTTATGGTCTTATAAAGTGATATACTCATAGAACTTTTGCAGTTGTACAATTACCCAGGATTCATTTGTCTAACAGTTAGTTAGAATATTTTTTGTAGGTGCACTCTAATAATAAATAGTGTTGTAATTAAAATCTTCTATAAACAGATGATTATCACAATAAATAATAGTCGTGTTGTCAGAAAAATAAGACCTATGCGCTCTTTTTTTTTTAAAGTAACCTTTATTAAAATAGAAATAAATAGAAATGTAACTTTAACAGAACAGTATAATAAAAAAACATAGGTAGGATTCCAGTGGAAGCAGCGTAGGAAACCTGCAAGACAAAAATGAAACATAAGTATGTGTGCTATGTGGAAGAGGTAAAGAAAGCTAGATCGAATGAAAGGACCAAAGTGAAAATGGAAGGGAGGGGCAGTGGGTGGAAGGGAGAAGGGGAGGGAGAGTTAAAAGAAGAGAGGCAGGAGGAGACAGAGCGTCGGCCTATTGGACTCAGCCCTTAGTTTTTACCCTCCGTCCCCGATTTGTCTAGGATGCAGGGATCTGCGAGAAAGAGTGTGGTTTAAGAAGTCTTTAAAATAAGATACATGAAGCCAGAGATTATGGGCCATATTATGAAGGATGGGCGATAACATTAGCGACGATAAGGGGTTCATAATATGCCCTTGTGTATTCCCTTAGAAGCTCAGGTTTTGGTGTGAACCTGGTATTCTTTGGGAATTCACAAGGGCATATTATCAACCCCTTATCGTCACTTTAGCAGCAGTTTCCTGTCGCTAAAGTGGAGATAATGTTATCGCCCTTCTTTGATAATATAGTCCTACATTATTAGTTACTGGAAAATCACTTGCATGCACCCGTGCACCCAGAGTGCTGCACCCTAGTCCCTTCCCCGCACTGTGCTCAATTGTATGTCTTGCATACTGAGGCTTCATCACTGCTCACCTGCCACCACTGGTGTGTCCTAAGACGTGTTGGTGCAAGCTCCGAGACCGGGGTACATTTGTATGGTAGACCAGGTCTCAAAAATGAAACGTGTCTTGATACTGCCATGGAAGGTGTTAGAATGCTAAGGGCATCATTGCGTGAGAGAGTTCTGGCTCAGCCCCTTTTCAGCCAATCAATGAATTTCTGTGAAGGGAGAAATAATGTAATGGCGGAAACGTCTGGAGGTAAATGGAGGTTTATTTTAATCTTGATAGAAAATAGGAGTTGAGTGCATCCTTGGTTTTTGAAGTACGATGAACCGTTAGTGGTAATTGTGGTTCAAAGAGGAGTTGGAGTGCATGAGAATACACAAAGTTAAATAATAATATGTTATGGTAAGGTTTACGTCCAAAGGAATAGAGCGCATGCTAGAAGCTTAATGTTCGCGTGTAATGCAGTGGCGGGAGCATGTGTGCATGTACACTCAGTAAGAAGCTTACTACAGTGTCGTAAAAGACAATGCCACATGGCTGTAGGGCAGCGCTGCCTGCTGGGTCAGGTCTATAGTACGGTCCAGCAGGTCCTTAAAATTAGACCAATGTGACTGAATGAGGTCAGAGATCACATGATTAGGGAAGGCAACATCGCTTTTTCACACATGCACACTCAGGGTGATGCACCCCACACCTCCTGCAGAATTTCCCTCAACAGGTGTCTGTAGGGCAGCGCTGCCCGTAGGCTCAGGCCTACCTTATGGTACAGATGGTGTTTAAAATGAGATGGAGATGTGACTGAATGAGGTCAAAGATCACATCATAACACTTGGTAATATTGCTTATTTGCACGTGCGCAGTCTGGCTGATGCATCCCACCCCTCTCGCAGCACCGTGCTGCAGAGGTTTTGTAGGGCAGTGAAGCCTGCTGACTCAGCTCTACATTACAGTCCAGCAGGTCTTTAAAATGAGACAGAGATGAGCCTGAATGAGGTGAGAGATCACATCATTATGAACGGCAATATCGTTTGTTCGCACCAGCGCAGCGAAGCTGATGCACCTCACCCCTCTTGCCGCACCGCATTCAATTGGAGGCCCTGTGCACCTAGGCTGCTCTGCTTACCTGTTGTCATTGTTGTATGAGCAACCACTACAGGCAGCAGAGCTCACAACTTGAATTCAGCTTTGGATTTATACTGTGGACAGCATTTGAATTTAGCCTTGATTTATCAATCTGCACTGCGGACAGCAGGGTTCACAACTTGAAAAGAGAAAGAGAAACAGTGTGACGGAGAGGAAGAGAGAGAGTGAAAGAGTGAGAGAGAGGAAGAGAGAGAAAGTAAGAATGGGAGAGAGAGAGGAAGAGATAGACAAAGAGAGAAAGTATGAGAGAGAGAAAGGGAGAGATGGAGCAGGTGAGGGACTGTTGACACTGGAGAAAACCTTCGCAGCTCACCTTTCTGCCACCGGTGTGTGTCCAACCACATGCCGGATCTTTGTGCACCCTCAAGTTTAGTGATCCGAAAGATAGTATAGAATTAGTAATTGCAGATTACATACAACTGCACATGCATATTTCTCTGTTATGCCTCTGCGCACCCAGACTGTTGTATTTCATTAACTCCCACTTCAAGGAGGTGTCTGTGCGCTCTTTTCATCCTAGGGTGCTGTACCACATCCACTCACACTGCCCAGCAGTGATTTCCCATTACTGCACACCCAGACTGCTACACCCCATCCACTCCCAGTGCCCGGAAGTGAGTGCCCATTCATGTGCACCCAGACTTCTGCACCCTATCCACTCCCACTGCCCAGAGGTAATTATCCATTCCTGCACATCCAGACTGTTGCACCCCATCCACTCCTACTGCCCGGAGGTGACTGTCCATTCCTGTGCACCCAGACTGCTGTACCCCACCCACTCCCACTGCATAGAGGTATTTGCCCGCTCCTGTACACTCAGGCTGCTGCAAACTATCCACTCGCACCGCCCAGAGGTGAGTTCTCGCTGCTGCAGAAAGAAGCTTCTCTGCTCACCTTGTGCCACTGGCATGTTTGAAAGAGGGTGCACCATGTGCCGAAGCAACCTTCTCAGGCATTTTCAGGATTGCCACGCATCATCGCAGGTTTTACATATGTTGAGCTCTGGTGGTGTTGGGGGGGACGCCAATTTGTGAAACACAACCTTTTAAATAAAAAGCAAGATAAGATTGTGCGTCATTTGTTCATCAAAGGAGAGAGGAAGAGAGAGAGAGAGATAGAGAGTGAAAGTGACACTGAAGAGAATCTTCGCAGCTCACCTTTCTGTCACCGGTGTGTCTCCCACCACCTGCCAGGTCCTAGTGTACCCTGAAGCTCCACATCTGAAAGATAGTAGAGAATTAGTAACTGTAGGAAAGTCCAGTATGCAGGAATGAAAAGACAGAGATGGTAATTCTCTTGATGTAAATTGATCCTCAGAACACGTCTTGTATGCAGCAAGTTTAAAGCAGGAATGACTGAACACCCGTTAATTTCTACTTCTCAACCTTCTCATATTTAAAACATAACAATCCGAAAGTGACGCGAGGCAGCCACGAGCTGTGACACGAATGTCACGCTCGTGTCTGCATTCTACGATGCTCACAACACACCTTACCTCCTTAAAAAGAAGCATTTCCAATGCACTAGGACTCGCATTATTAAAGTTTGAGCTATTGGCATTGCTAAACAATGCAACACCAATAGCTCAAACTTTAATAATGCAAGACCTATTGCATTGCAAATGCTTGTTCTATGATAGAGTTCAACTTAAAATGATATTGCAGAAACCATTATGTCTGACACAGATTCTTTAACAGGAATAACACGATGGAAGATATTACGACTGGTAATTGCCACTATCTTAATCTGGACTATAATAACACCACCCTCTCACACCCCAGCCCCCTTAAAAACACAACCACCTGCACGGTCCCAACTATTTTAATGGGCTTCGATTTATCAATAATTACTAACAAGTAGTAATGTTTTCCATCCGGTTATAGAAAACAACTGGTGCGCAGACACACACGTGGTTTGAATTATCACGCCCGTGTCTGGGCACGATAATTGATACTCCATGGCCTATTGGTGTCTATAACACGCACCAAGCGTGTAATAGACACCAATAGGCCATGGGCGGAGTAATGCGCCCGCCTCTGGCCAATTGCTTGCAGTCTTTTAGAATAAGACGCACACAAAGGCCAATGGGGTAGCACAGAAGGAAACGCTCATGCACAAGCGTGTGCGATTCCTAGGTTAGCTTCATATCCCCGTTTTTTCACTTACAAAATGTCTCGTGCTGCGCAGTGCAACGCTAGGTGCGAGACCTGAGAAGGTACGCGTAAGCCATAGTACTGCTGCCTACTGGATAATATTGCTTAGGCTGCGGAATGCTTTCTACGTGTCTGCCTCAGAGCAGGGAGGTCGCGATCCTTCCTTCAATGTCTATGTGTAGATATCGGTGAGGGGCCAGGCCAGTCCCGAGCCGTGGGGGAAACCAGTGGTGCGTGCATACCACAAAGAAGCAGGGGAAGTGAGCACGGCAGCGGCAGCATGGCGAACGAGCGCTGCTGCATGTGCTACCCATTGTCGGGAATGGGCATTACAAAGGCGGGACATGTGCCCGCCTTTGCCCAATCGCGAGACTTTTTTTTTTTTCAAAACATGCTTAAGCCATTGCCTGACGGCAAAAGCTGATCACATGCACGAGTGTGTGATCAGCTTTGAAAACCAAAGGGCTCTCGCTGCACGAGCAGTGCTGCGCACTGCAATGGCGGCACGAGCCGTGCTGCGCACAGCAACGCAGGCTTCAGCCCTAAAACAACTGAGAAAGGAAAGGTTGTCAAAATAAGATGGTAAATTAAAGGGCACATAGTATTAAAAAATAAATACTCATCTACTTTGCTACAGATATGGGAACAACAGATATTTGGCCAACTCCAAAAACTGCTTGCTATTGGAAAAAGAATCAAAATGCAATAAGACACGGTATATAGGACTGCGTATGCCTAAATCGCTGCGTAGCCATTTTGTATCCAGTCTGCTGCTCCCCATCTGCTCCCTCTGCTGTGCACCCAGGCCTCACTGCTCACCTTTTCACGGACAGGGCACCCTCCACATCATGCAGTCCCGCTCTGCAACCAAGAAGTCTCACATTTGGTGCTGAGTCTTGATATCACTATGGGAAAAGACATATTCGTGCACCCATCATTGTCGCAGATTTCTCACCTGCTCAGTCCTTGCGGTGCCACTAACTCAGTGACCAAAGAGGGCTCGCGCGTGGTGGTGGGCCCCCCTGTTCGATGGTTCAGGCCTACATGAGGTGTCCGGACCACCAGGTTGGGCCATCACAGTGCATGCGATGGGATCAACTCTAAAATGACGTAGAGCGCGTGTGCCCGGTCTTTTTTATTGGTAGGGTCACATGTCTTGTAACGCCTGTGCTGGATGGGTGTGGTGTGGGTGTATACCAGCCATGAGAGAGTGTTTGTGGCGTGCTGACAACTAGACCTGCGACTAGCAGATCACTATAATGAAAATCTGGGCCATGTAGCGTTGTTGTCCTTTTCTGTAAGCATAATCAGAGTGTGCTGGCCTGGTGTATGTCAGTGCTGCGTGAGGCTGTGAAGAATGACTCCGGAGCTATGTGTGAAACTCCATAGCCTGTTGGTGTCTATTACGCGCACCAAGCGCGTAATAGACACCAATAGGCCATGGGCGGAGTAATGCGCCCGCCTCTGGCCAATTGCGTGCAGTCTTTTAGAATAAGACGCACACAAAGGTAACCCTAGAATTCAGCTTGCGTAGTTTTGGTAACTTTGCACAGTGATACAATGCGACCTTACAGTTTTTGTCTTCTTCGCGCGCTCAATGTGCGTGCTCGGGAACGCGATAATGACGTTTTGTACAGTTCGCGCTGCCGAACACGCCGAATTTGCATTCTCGCGAGCAATATCTCTCGAGTTGCCTAAAACCTTCCCGAAAATGTAGATGCTGTTCATTTTGCTAAAATAAACTCCTCAGGTTATCATTTGCTTGTAGTTTTTGGAGCATGGACCACTTACTGTTTCTGTCCTCTATGTACTTTGTTGTTTGAGGGTGGCCTGACCATGTGGGCGGCTTGGCGGCCATTTTGTCAAACCAAGCATTGTCCTTTTGCCATAGGAATGTATTGTCTGTCTTCTCTTTCTTTTCATGTTTTTGGGGGTGGCCAGGCCATGTGGGGGCGGCCATTTTTGTGTGACCTTCTATCGTGCTTTAGTTTTTTTGCCGCAGGCCTACAAACTGGTGATTTTTTCTGCCAGTAGGCCTAGAGTCCCAGAGGTAGTCAGCGGGGATGCTTGATGTAGCGGTTTCCATTTTTTTTGTTGAATTTACCATCATTTAGGGCATGGGTGGCAATGCATTGAATTTTCAAATGTGGTGTTTGGGGTGTAGTTAACTGTTTCGGTGTAAACTCTAAATGCCTTTGTTGTTTGTGTTGTTGTGTAACTTTCAAACCTTTTAGCCATGGGGATTTTCTTTTTTGCATTAAGCTGTGATGTGTAACAGGCATCCTCCTTTTTCTGGCCATATATGGTTATTGATAGACCTGCTTAAGTTTATTTAAATTGTATGGGGCAGATTTATGAAGGCCTTGTGCCGCCGGTGCGTCATTTTTAACATGGGAAAAAGTGACGCACCGGCGGCGCAAGGCCTTCATAAATCTGCCCCTATGTACTTTCTTGTTGGTGGGCTGACCATGGGGCTGGTGCCCATTCCCATTTGGTGAAGCCATGCATTTTGATTTTCCCTTAGGCCTGCTTTGTCTGTTTTTTATTTTTATTCCTTTCTTATTTTTTTATTCCTTTTCTTTTTTTTATTGTGACCGCCTGTCCATGTCTTGGCGGCCATTTCCTGGTACTAGTAGTAGCCTCTGTGATTTTTCCATAGGCCTCCAAGCTTGTGGCCTACTCTGCCAGTAGGCCCAAGGATACTACTAGAGTCCTCATCATGGGTGCATGAAAGTTGTTCAACTGTTATTGGGGTGTTTAAGTTGTAAGTGTAACATCATGTAGGTCATGGATGGCTTTGGAGTAATTAGCAAAATGTGCTGTTGGTGTTGAATTGCAGGTTTTGGGTGTGTGTTGAATAATATGGCTTTTTCTGCGCACTAGATAACCCTAGAATTCAGCTCGTGTAGTTTTGGTAACTTTGCACAGTGCTACAACGCGACCTTACAGTTTTTGTCTTCTTCGCTCGCTCAATGTGCGTGCTCGGGAACGCGATAATGACGTTTTGTACAGTTCGCGCTGCCGAACACGCCGAATTTGCATTCTCGCGAGCAATATCTCTTGAGTTGCCTAAAACCTTCCCGAAAATGTAGATGCTGTTCATTTTGCTAAAAGAAACTCCTCAGGTTGTCATTTGCTTGTAGTTTTTGGGGCATGGACCACTTACTGTTTCTGTCCTCTATGTACTTTGTTGTTTGAGGGTGGCCTGACTTGGCGGCCATTTTGTCAAGCCAAGCATTGTCCTTTTGCCATAGGCATGTATTGTCTGTCTTCTCTTTCTTTTCATGTTTTTGGGGGTGGCCAGACCATGTGGGGCGGCCAGTTTGTGTGACCTTCCATCGTACTTTAGTTTTTTTGCCGCAGGCCTACAAACTTGTGATTTTTTCTGCCAGTAGGCCTAGAGTCTCAGAGGTAGTCAGCGGGGATGCATGATGTAGCGGTTTCCATTTTGTCTGTTTAATTTAACATCATTTAGGGCATGGGTGGCAATGCATTGAATTTTCAAATGTGGTGTTTGGGGTGTAGTTAACTGTTTAGGAGTAAACTCTAAATGCCTTTGTTGTTTGTGTTGTTGTGTAACTTTCAAACCTTTTAGCCATGAGGATTTTCTTTTTTGCATTAAGCTGTGATGTGTAACAGGCAGCCTCCTTTTTCTGGCCATATAGGGAGGGATATAGGCCTGCTTGAGTTTATTGTTTTCTGGCCTTTACCCATGTACCTGTGATGAGAGTGCCAATGTGAAGCTGTGGTGGTAGTTGTAGTGTGCTGTTTTGTTTTTGACAAATTGGCCTGTGTCTTGCCATTGTTCCTGTTGGCTTACTACTGTTCACATCCTCATTGCTATCTGCTGCAGGTCACTGATGCTGCATCCATCCGAAATGATGCACAAATTAAGGATAAACAAGTTCCACTTCCACTACATTTGCATTTTAGTTCTTTGCTATTCTTACTCTTACTGAGTGTACTAATACTTCTAGTAGTAATTAAAATTAAAGCTAACAAAAATCCACATTCGACTGATGTTGTTCTGCCTTCTTTGCTTGTAGGTGCACAAAAGACTGAAGCGGAGGTGTCTGTCATCATTCATCGCCTGTTCTACTGCCAGACGGACGTCCTTCTATACTACGTCACGTGTGATGTGACTAACCTGACCAGACATCATTCTCAGCAACTTTTGCAACTGAGTGCTGCTGCTGACATCTGACGAAGATGGGCCCAAAGAAAGCAGGTACCACGTCCTCCAAGACCAAGAAAGTTGCTGAGAAGAAGAAGGAAGAACAGAAGAAGGAAGTGAGACTTATGTCTGGTGTTGACCCGAAAACCTTTTTTGGGAGAAAAAAAAAATACGCCTGCAGCAGTAGTGACCAGGGTCCAAGCTGGGGCCAGCACCTCCGCATCAGTGGGCCCAAGCCACCAACCCAGGCCCAAGCAGATGAGTGGGGAAGAGGTAGCCAGCCTAATGGTGGAAAGCAGTGATACTGAGCCTGACCTGAACTTATCGCTATCTCAAAGTAGTGCACATTCCACGCAAGAGGGAACACAGCAGAAAAGTGGTGAACAACAACCACCGCCCGCAATAGTAGATGTTCAACCTGAGCCACCGCCCGCAATAGTAGTTGTTCAACAACCACCGCCCGCAATAGTAGATGCTCAACGAAAAGAACAACCACAACCACCGCCTGCAATAGTAGTTGTTCCACAACCACCGTCCGCAATAGTAGATGTTCAACGAAAACAACAACCATAACCACCGCCTGCAATAGTTGTTGTTCAAGAACCACCACCGGCCATAGTAGTTGTTGTTCCTCCTGAAGTCGGGGCAGTTCAGGAAATTGAGCCTGATGCAGAGCAAGAAGAGGCAGCACCTCATGCAGGAGATCTATTGTTTTCCAAATTCCCACCAAGGAAAAGGAGGGTTAGTCCATCGAGTTCTTCGCCAAGCATCCCTTCTGATGATTTTGATCTCAATTGGGAGCCACAACAATCTGAGCATGAGAGGGAGAGACATCCCAAGAAGACCAGGCTAGGGAAAAGTAAGGTTCCAGGAAGCCTACCACTTATGAAGTGCGATGTTGAACAGCCGGATAATGATGGTGATGACGAGTCAGACCCAGTCATCACAAGCATTACTCCTGGCCCTGAGGACATGGAGACCAACATATTAACCCTAGCGAGAATGGCTGCGACTACGGATGTAGCACGCATACCACCAACACAGGCCACACCAAAACTACACCCAGCTTCCATTTTTACATTTGCACAGAGCCGGCATCGTCCTGCATCCAGCACAAGTTCCACTTCAGCAGAAGTAGGTAGTGGTGCTACTGCGCAAGCCACATAGTGAAGTTCAACACACAACCTCCAGTTCATCCGGCATTGGGAGTGGCACCTCTAGCAGGAGACAAAAGTTAAGCTCCCCAGTGTGGGACTTCTTTACAGTTAGGGCAAATGAGGAGAACATTGCTATATGCTCCATTTGTCATTCCTCTGTTAGTCGTGGTAAGCTTGGTACAAACTATGGTACCGGAGGCCAAATGACCCATATGAAAAAACACCACACAATCAAGTGGGAGGACCACCTACGTCTCATAAAAGCAGGAACCATTAATGTTGGTGGGGAAGCAGTAGAAGGTCCACGGGTCGAACAGGAAGAAGAGGGAGACATTCCATCTGGTAGTGGTACACTAAGTACCCCTGTCCGACTCCCCAGCACTGCAGTGATAGATCCCACATCCTCCGCATAAGCAACATCTCAGTGGCACCAGAGTAAGAGTAACCCGGAGACACCAAGGAGTACGGGTGCGAAGTCTGCGACGCGAAGTACTGCATCGGGCATAACTGAAAGAAATACGAAGCAGAGTACCATTGTTAGCATGTTTAGGCAGGAGGGAAAGTACGAGCGCAACCACCCAATAGCACGTTTGTACAATGCTAAGCTTGCTAAAATGTTAGCTCTGGACCTTCTCCCTTTTTCTTTTGTTGAAGGGGTGGGTTTCCTGGAATTTGTGACAACCCTCTGCCCAAAATGGAATGTTCCCAGCCGCTACTATTTTGCCAGAGTTGCTGTTCCAGCACTACACCACGACGTGCTGGAATTGCTTGGAAAAGCCTTGCAGCAGAGTGCTGTGCATAGTATCCACCTGACAACAGGCATGTGGACCAGTTGCCAAGCCACTGATTACATGTGCATCACTGCACACTGGATCTCTTTTTCAGGTGTTAGAGACAAGATATCTGCAGGCATTGACACTACTGAGATTTTTAATGATACTCACAGACATGCTACTGTAGCCATGTTTGCTATGGAGAAATCGCATACTGCTGCAAACATTTTGGATGAGTTCAACAGCAAGGTCTTTGAATGGCTGCGACCAAGAGGCCTTAACATTAGTTTTGTTGCCACCGACAATGGCAGTAATGTAGTTAAGGCCATGGAAGATGGTCGCTATTTCAGGGTCCCGTGTTTGGCACACTGCATTAACATTGTGGTTCAAGACTTTCTGAAAAATGAAAGCAAAGTCAGCAACTTACTGACTATTTGCAGAAGAATCTGCACGCATTTCAATAATTCTTTTAAAACCCGGAAGCAGCTACGGGTCATTCAACGTGAGTATAAAACGCCAGTCAAAGCACTCATCCAGGAGGTACCAACACGTTGGAGCTCTATTTATTACAACGTGAGTATAAAACGCCAGTCAAAGCACTCATCCAGGAGGTACCAACACGTTGGAGCTCTATTTATTACATGCTTGATCGGCTGTTTGAGCAGTACATACCACTTAATGCTTATGTCATGACAATGTCAAGAAGATCAGGGGATCCAACTGTTATTAAAGCCATGACAGTTGAGATGTCGCAATGGGACCTCATTAAATGCCTGACAGAGATGCTACTTCCTATTGAGGTCTTCACATGTGCAGTCAGCAGGGAGGACTGTACTATGGGCCAAGCTATCCCATTGTTGTACATGCTTGAGCAAGAGCTGAAGGAGGTGTCTGAAACATACAAAGGTGTTGAAGGAAAACCTGAAGCATGTAATTTGGTGAAGTCCTTAGCCGGCCACTTATCTGAGAATACAAGGATTCAAAACAAGATTGTGTCACATCAACATTACATTACTGCCACAATTTTGGATCCACGGTACAAATTATTTGTGAACAGTAATGCAGTAATTCCTTTTTCAGAAGGGGATGTTGCCAAGTACAAAACTGTAATAGCCGAGGAAGCCACTGATTTAGAAAACGAACGGCTCTCAATTAGAGGCCTGCCAGTGCCAGCCCAGGACAGTGCAAGTACTACAGAGCATCCTACAGAGTCAAGTTCTTCTTCACAGCATGCGAGCAGTGCGTTTGCTTCCCAGCAGTCACCAACACAACCAATAACAACAACCGCACCAACAGGATCTGATTCATCAGACACAAGCAAAAAAATAGCTGCTTGGTTTCTACAGAAAGGGATGGGTAAGTCCGTTGCTGTCACAAAGCAAAAAGAGGACGAGCAAACTCGAGCACCAATGAACATTGAGCGGTTGGTCCAGGCCTATCTGGATGACACAACAGAGGTGTTCATGGAGCAAAGCCCATTGGTGTATTGGTATAGGACAAGAAAGCAATGGCCAGTGCTCAGCAGGCTGGCGATAAAGTATCTAGCTTGCCCTGTTGCAAGTGGCTCTTCTGAGGGTGTTTTCAGTGCTGCTGGTGCCATTGTGACTGTGAAAAGGACCAGTCTCTCGCCCAAAAGCGTGGAGAGGTTAACCATGATCAAAATGAATCAGGCTACAAAATACGTGAATCAGAGCTGGAAGAGGAGAGCGAGTCGGAAGACATAACTAGTGGGTTACATGACCTACTTCTGTCAGAAGAACCACCAGGGTTTGAGGACGAGCTCCTCTTCCCTAACAACTAGGCTTTTAAATTGTTACATTCTCCCTTCCTTTATTTCTCCCTTCCTTATTTGTGTGTATCTGTCTTTCTGGCTCAAACTTCAAAACCAACACCATCTTCCTTTCTCTTTTAATTACCTATTGGAGTTGCACATCTGAGCATTTACTGTGCACTCCACTAATCAGAGTCCTGCTCCATCTTCCTGACTCACCCTAAATAAATTTCCATCTTGCCATACATTGGATGGAGATCGACAATAGTGCAATAATGTAGCCTCTTACAGTCCCTCCATAACAAGTGAAATGTACGTGACTATAGCCATCTTTTGTTCTGTTTCCAATCTGAAATGCATCACTGTCTTGAGGCTACACCTCTGTCTGCAGGAATACACAACTCTTCAATGTCAGAACTTGAGCAGGGCTCCAAAATTAAAGTAAACTCGTCATCACTTTCAGAAGGTTCTGCTGCATCTGTGATCTGACAGCCACAAAGAAGAGAAAGACAGGTATATGAAATGAATGATGCCATACATTGCATTGGATGCTTACTGACTCAGAGCAAATGTGCATGAAGTAGAACTATACTAGTAGTTTAATATAATAACAAAGTACTTGTGTCTCAAGTGATGGTCAATGTTTCCATGTTGTTTAATAATATGTATCCAATTGTACTCCTACTACTGCAGGTGAAGTCTGGACTTAATCGTAGTCACTCACTACAGACTGAGTTGCTGTTGGTGGTCTGTTGGAGAACACGTACACGTGCCACACCGGATGATGATGATGATGACCACCATACCATCTTTGCACGCTGTCAGTCAGTTTGATCTGAGATGATTGACGGAATATGTTCAGGAAGTGGAATACAAGGTAAACACACAACCAATCAACAAGAACCACAGCAGACCTAGGCTACATGTGTGTGCAGTGGTGGAATAGAATAGTGGTAAGATTGACTGACATTGACGCATTGATTTAATCACTTGTTTTGGAAAATGCTAGGTTGATGTATATGCCTTTTGTCTGAAACTGTGAAAAATGTAGGTACATGGAGTTTGGGCCACAGACTCTAAGCCGGTGTTGTGGTGTGGCCCTGTAACTGTTCTGTGCTGGCTCCTATCTTGTTGTTCTTTTCGATGACTGCTGTGCAACTAGAAGAGTAGAGTTAATCAATGTATCCAAGCAGCCTCAGTCTGAAAATCTTCTCGCTCACGAGTCTTGTCTTTTTTGCACTACACCGTAATTGATTTTTATGTTTTAATTCAGTTAACTTATTTTGTAATACCCCATTTCTTCTTTCATCAACACTTACAGGCCGGCCTTTCACCCAGCGCTATTATACGTGGAGCAACAACTCACACTTACCTTACCAATCCTCCTCATCATCCAGCCAGAGGCGCCCAAGAATGATATTCAGTCACAGTGTCCATGGAAGGGAGGACAAAGATGAATGAGGAGATACAACTACACATTTGGCCCTGGATAATACATTAACTTTAGTATCATTTTCATATTTTTCTTTGATTCCTTTTTCCTCTTCATTTATTTTACGCTTGTGTTTGGTAATTGATTGTTCACTTAAACTATCTCTTAATTTTCTTTGCTAGCTTTCAGCCCGCTACATCAGGTATTACGGTTTCTCAGAGGGCATACAGCCTAGGCAAAAGTCATATTCATAATATCATATATAAGAAATACTTCCTTTGAATTGTGTAGTAGTAGTTAAGTAATTACCACTTATTATTAACCATCAAGTTAATAATAAACCTTTATCATGCATCCATTTTGTTTTTCTTACTTGACTTTACATTTATTGGGTAGTAGTGGATCAGCAATCATCGTCATTGTTTTGCTTTTGTTGTCTCCATGCGCACTGTTTTTCTTTGTCAAACCTTTCCCCAAACCCCTGTTCCCTTCCATTCATCAAACCCTAACCCTCTTCCCCCGGGCTGTGTGGTTTTATATTGAGGTGTGATGTTACTACATTAAATCTACACCAACAATTGATCACACGCTTGCTGGGGCAGATGTGGTGAAAGCAACACTAATGAAATCAAATGTCAACGAGGCAGAGCGAGGATCTTCTTCTGCTTGCCCACCCAAGCTCACTTTATGTACTAGTGTACAAGGCAATTAATTTCCCAAAGTGACCCAACGAATAAATGTAAATCATTGCTGGCATTGTTTGAATTTAATTTTAGAGCATTTAAGTTTACGATTTGTATTGTGTTTTAATGACTCCAACGCAACTACAGTTATCTTCTTGTACTTGGCACAGTCCCCGACACCATTGATTTCTTTGAGTTCGTTTAGCAGTTGCAATATTGATTGTATTTTTTTGTCAGTATTATGTACTCTAATTTTCTACTTCTCTCACATTCTCTCTCAGGCAAATGACTGTGTCTTTGTTTTTGTTTGCCAATGCTAGTGCCAGTGTCTAGTCTACTAATACCATCACACAACCACGGCATATTCTCCGTTGTCTTGGGAAACCATGCAGCCCTTGCGCTGCCAAACTTAATCATCATCAACACAGGTAAGAAGAGAAGTTTGCTGGGAGGTATAATGGAGGAGAGGCTGGTAGTACTAATAGGATAAATATAACTGAGTGAGGGGTACCACATCTATCTGTTTGCATGTTACACATGTGGTCAATTAATAAAGTATTTCAATCAAACACTGGCCGCTGCCCTGCATCTAGAGTAAACCTTGTGACGTACAACAGTAACCCCACCACAAAACAACATCATATGTGTACGTTGAAAATAAATAACATTTATTGATGTAAAAAAATATCCTCCTAGTCCTCCTATCCCACCCCTATCCCCACCCTAACCCCAACCAATGTACAAGTCCAAAGAATGTCCCACAACAATAACCCCAACACCCAATTCCCACCCACCAACAAAAGTATTAAAAAAGGGGCAAATCAACAGGGTCCATTACAATTGGCAGGCTTTGAGGTGTTTGTCCACTATAATCTTGACGCGCTCCTCTAATTGGTCCTCCAGCTTGGCCACCCGGAGGAGAAGTTGTTGCCGGAATGCACAGCACCTATATTTGCATCCATGCTGTGTGGGGGTGGCAGATGTTAATTGCCGGCGGTGAGCGGCTGCCTGGCCGCGGCACCGTACTCCTGCAGGTGGGGCCTTGCTGGGGCCAGATGCATTGGAAGAGGCAGCAGCTGCTGCCGCCGCCTCTTCCTCCTCCTCCTCGGCCTCGGCCACCAGCTTACGGTACTCCTCCACAATGGCCTGCAGTTCCTTTGCCGGGCCCTGGCTGCCAACTCCTTCCGTGATGGTTTTTTGGAAGGAGTATGAGTATCTATAAAAAAAGAAACAATTGTAACTGAAACTCTTCAAAATTAATTCAACAGTACATTGTGGCATAGTAGCACTACCAAGCGCAGTACATACAATTGGTGTCAACTTTTAGTATCTATCTAATCTATCCTCCTGCTTCCCCTGCCTGTAGCATTTGTTGAAGTTTTTTCCGGCATTATACTTGCCCTAGTACTGGGTCGCCTTGAGTACACAGAAGAACATCAGTTTTTTTTTAATCTCCTTTTATATTTTCAAAGTAAGACTCTGCTTCCAGTGACAGTCTCCACCTATGATGAATACAATACATTTAGGGGGCATCCACCCATTAAAAGTAAATGTCTATCATTCTTTATTATCGGTTTAGCTGGTTTCACTTTCACCAGCAACCCCCCATGCGTCCACTCCTTCCTTGCATTGGGTTTCATTGACACAAACTCCGCTCATGATTCTTGCTATCCACTATATCCATGCACCCATATTGTTTTGCCCAACCACACCTGCATTTTCTTTCACCTTCCAGTTCTACCCATCCTTTAACAACCCATGCATCGGATTCATATCATCCACGTGCATGAACCTTCCAAAGTATCCTTCTATGGTAGTTAGTCTTATTATTACATCTCTTTAGTCCTTCCTCCTTCCACCCTAGTTCACTTCTTTCCCTTTTTGTTCAACACATCCCTCAAGGTCATCTGATCTGACTTTTAGTCTTCTCCATAACTTTCAGTTGGAGTCTGATGGAAGAGGCCTTGTTTACTCAACTCACACTGGTAATGCTACAAAGGGTGTCTTCTTCAACCATTGTATATTGTCGAGTACAACTTCAAATTCATACTTTCTTGATAAGTCTCATAGCACAGTGAGGGAAATGTTCCCCTTCCACCTAGTAATGCAAATAAGTAATGAATATAACTTACCACCGCCCACCGCTGAAGTTTCCTCCCCCACTGATGCTCCTGCAGGTGCCGCAGCCCCTGTCCCCTCCTGGATGGCAAACGCATCACCGCTGGCCCCGTCGGCACTGGTGGTTGGTAGTGATTGTGCACCTATAAAAGCAAGTACACCTTTTTAGATGCCTGCACAACTCCCCCTATTTTACTAGTTGTACTTTTTTCACCAGGAAGGAAGATTGAAAAAACAGTTACGTACTACATAAATCGTTGTTGTAACTAGTCCAAATTGCGTCCTACTGTACAACAGTCACATCAGACAGAGTTTAGTTTTAATTTATTAGATGGTCCCTAGGGTCATCTAATCTCTACTCCTACTCTAGTCTTTGGAAAGTTAGCCTGAGCCATATAACCATTTTAAATCCGGGTCTACTGCTTTGCCCATGTTACCTCGCAGCTTGTTGCACAGTAAGAAGGACACCTTTGAGGCCACTTGAGTGTTGCATACAACTAAAGAGGTTGACAAACTAGTATTGTTGTTAGTCCCTTTTGCTTATCCATAATGTTGCACTTTTTGCCTTGACTGCTAAAAACTGGCATAGTTGTATTCACTGTCTAACGTGCAACATTCTTCTCATAGGCAGATGAGAAGATTGCCTTCTACGAAACAAGGGATTTGCAGAGCTTTCAAAAGATGCATGTGTAACCAGTATACGTTCAACGGTGAGGGGTCTCCCACAATTCACACATTTCTCTATCGTGCACTAGATGTACAAAATGTATAGTATTTAATCTTCTTCATTTTGCATGGTGGAGCAGGATGTTTTTCATGGAAATACTTACAAGTTACAACAATACAAAGCTTGTTATTAAAAAAATTAAGTTTTTGAACTTGCACATAGACTTTGTGGTATATTTTGTCTGGGGTGTTGTGGACTGAAACGAGTGAGTGAGCGAAAGGGTGTTCTTCTGTTCTGGGTTGTGTAATAAAATGATTGGGTATATGTATCTAACTATCTTCGTGTAGGGGTCGGGAGTGGGACAAATGACTATGACCGAGACACTTAGGTAGGTAGACGGGTATTCGTTTGTGGGTTCTTCTGACTGAGTTCTGTGACTAGGATGTAAGGTGTAAGGTCCAACCTCCCATCACCAACATCAACATCCTATTTTCTTGTGCATAGTTCTGTATGTGTATGAGCAGAGAATAATAACCACAACAACAGTAGTAGTATACTAACTGAACAAAAATTAGTAGGCAAACATCTGGTTGTGCATTTTGTTGGTGGGAATTGACAAAGACTGGAGATTACAGAGGACAACGCAAAAGACAGAGTGGACCCAGTGGCTACAGCTATTCTATCACAGCTTTATTCAAAAGAATACCTTAACTAGAGGGTGGCCAACAGGGCAAGCTTAGCTACACACAGTCTAATAGTCGTAGCACAGAGAGTCATAGGGCAGAGGCAGTTTGAAGGAACTGAAAGTCAGGGATGGCATTGGATACCCAAAATTTGGAAAACAAATTTAAGACCAAAGAAGGTTTTGCTAACATTGAATTAGGAAGGAGGTTTAATAGTTGGAAAAAATAAGGTGCGTTAAAAAGTTAGGGAAATATAATTGTTAATAATATAAGCACTGTAGGACTTTCTGGGGCCAGCAGCAGGATCCTCGGTGGAGGAGCGCACCTCTTGTGGTTGTCCCGCCAACTCGGACCCCGTCTTCTTGCCCCTGGGTGGTGCTGATCATGTAAGAAATAATAAAGAAAGAGAAACATTAAGTGCTGTGAAACAAAGACATCATTCAAAAATCCTCTCAAACATTTTAGGAAACAACAATTCCAATGAAATTGACTTAGAAGTATAAATGACTACTGGCTTGCAGGACTCACAGACCGTCTACTTATAGAACACTAATCAAATGTTCCATAAACATTCTGATTGCAGAATATACTAACGAAGCCAGTACCACCTGACCTACACCACCTATTCCAGAATCCAGATGGGCCAATTGTTCAGTAAGTCGGCATTTCCATTTCATTTTTGCCCGCAAACATGCATGAGATGGAGGACACATGCATAAATTTGTGCATACACGGAATTGTTGGTTGCTTGCGTCATATGAACTGCTACTGACTCACCTGACCATGCTATTGCTGCTAAGCCTACCACTCAGTAAACAAACTTTAAACCGGTTCTATGGAGGGGTGGGGTTAATAAGAACTAAGCATTCAGTGACAGAGGAGGCGTCATGCAGACCGTTAAAAAAATATGAAATAATACTATCCATCCACCACTATTTCACTAAAGGACAATATAAGGAAGGACTAGACTCCAGCAATAGCATTAACTAACTTCAGTTCTCTAAAAACTCTAACATCAATAATCACCAGCCCAAGCTAGCGAAAAGTTGCAAACCAGTAGGAGAAGTGGCGAGCAGCACCTGTGTCATACAATAACAGAAGATTTCGAGACGGAATTGATCTGCAATGTAACTAAGCGCACCAGTAATCGTGTTACGTATTTGTCCAAGAAATATACACAATACTTATACTACTATATTATATATTAAAATATTAATATTACTAGCTACTCACCAAGCCCCATGACCTCGACACCTAGCAGGTCCAACAGGTCCTGCTCGCTGTCCAAAATGTCTGCCCACCTGTGCGCCAGCTGCTGGTGGGTGCGCCGGATATCCGAGCGACGGTAGACTGCACGGCGCACCTTCGCCACACCAGCGGTGATGCTCCTCTGGGAGGTAACTGGAGCCTGGCCTGCCGCCTGCTGCCAAGGTCAAGGGGAGGTGGCGCTGGATGAAAAAAACCAGGGCGGCCACCTCCGCCTCCCCGAAAAGATTCCGGGCATGCACCCCTGCAGGTCTCATTCTGCCGCAAGGCATTCGGCTCTTGGACGAAGGCTCCTTGCCCTTCGAGCCGGTTCTGCTGCTCCCCTTTGCCATGGTTGTGGGGTGGAGGTGGAGGTGGGGGTGGAAAAGAAAAATTAGAACAAAAGGAAAAAAAGTTAGGGGGAAGAAGTAGGAGCTTACATAAAGAAGTAAAATAAAACAGTAGAAAAGTTTAAAAAAAGGTAGAAAAGTAGAAATAAAATGCAAAATATAAACTTAGGGACAGAGAGAGATAGATAATAAGTAAAAAAAGTAAGAAAAACCATGAAAATAGGTAACGATTGCACAGATATAAGGTGGATAGAACACTAGGCCCAGATCCAAAACATAGAGAGTGAAAAACAAGATGGCCGCGCCCATCGCGACCATGTGGGTAAGTTCGCGCGCGATTTCACGCGAACATGCACTTTGTCAGCGTGAACAAGTAGTTGTGTTCCCGAACAAGACGTGCACCGCGCGAACACGTTATACGCGACCCGGAAGAGGAAATAGGGGACGCGAGCTGGCGGGACAATTGAAAAAACAAGATGGCCGCGCTCATAGCCCACCACATGGGTAAGGTCGCGCCCTACAATCCCCCGAACTCGCAAACAGCGCCCCGAACACGCACAACGCGCTCCCGAGCAAGAAAAACGGCTTGCGAACGGGTCCAGCAAGCTACTACGCACACTCGCGAAGCTCGCGTAGTGCGAGAACGTCTTTGCGTAGCTTTGCGTAGCGTGACTACGCGTACTACGCCCAGGGTTACTATATATGCAAGCAAATGGATGTTTGAAAGTTTATTTGCATGTGTGAGTATGTGTGTGAGTTACTCTATGGATGAGTGTCGGTGTGTAACAGGATGTATCGGTGTATGAGAACATATGATGAGTGAGTGCATGTATGACTGACTATATAGAACTGTTGGTGAATGAGTGGATGTGTATGTAGATTTTGGAATTACTGAATAGGTTGTTGTAACTGGTATTGGTATCTCCATTTTTTGAAAATTTTAGTTTCTATTTTTGAATGTCTGTATCAAGGGTTATATTACGCTGAGAGGAGGTCTGCCACTCTTTCACAAGGATGATGTCATCAGTGATGTCATCAGTGATGTAATTTGAGATGTCATCAGTGATGTCCGGAGTGATGTCACTGACCATGTCATGAGTGATGTGATATGTGTCGTCATCAGTAGTGCATTGCGGGCGCGCGAGTTATAGTTAGCTGAACTAACTATAACGGAGGAATTTCAATGGTTTTGTATGAGAGAAATGTCCAGCTAACTATAATACGGGTGAAACCTATGGTTTCTTCAGTGAATTTCTAAGGTTTTTTAAATGCTAATTCCTAACTATAACAAGGCTGAAACCTATGGTTTTTTCAGTTAATTTCTAAGGTTTTTTAAATGCTTTTTCATAATTATAACATGCCTGAAACCTATGGTTTTTTCTGTGAATTTCTAAGGTTTTGTAAATGATAATTTTAAAATATGCTAATTATTATATTTCTTTCTTTTTATAGTAATTTCCTACATTTTTATTATAAATACTTATATTTATTTTATTTTTAAAGTTACATTTCATATTTTTAATGTAAAATAATAACAAAAGTAAATTAAAAAGAATGCACTGCTAGTGAAACTGCCTGGGTGAATTTGTAAGTGTTTGTTAAAGGCAGATTTACAACACCCTTGTGCCTCTTTTACACCGCCGTTGCATCACTTTTCTGATGAAGCGGTTGTGCAAAAGATGAGCCATGGTATGTGGTATTTAGAATGTGACGTATCTGGGAGGTGCGTCACATTGTAAATCCCTGTACCAGAAGGAGACATTCCTATATGGGGGGAGAGGGGGCGTTCCGGTGCAGGAACACCTCCTAAAAGTGGCTGACTGAAATCTACAAGATTTCACTTTGTCACTTTTGGGCTCATATTGTGTCAAAACCCTGCACTACCTTGAAGCAGGTGTAAGGATTGACACAGCAGTGTGAGCATAGAGCCCCCAAAGCATTGCTGGAGATACTTTGCACTTGCAACGTAACTCAAACATGGTACACCGCATTTTAAATACGTCACATCCATGATGGTGGTGGCATGGAGCACAATAACTGACATATTCCTGGGGATATGCCAGTTATTGTATATGTGCCCATTAGTGTTTTAATGTAGTGAATGGATTACTACATAACGATGAATGAGTCACTACAAAACTAAAACAACAGTGACAGAGTGTTTGGTGGAAGTGTAAGGATACAAACTGGTAAATTGAACGCATAAAAGACGCATTTGCAAGTACATAGAAGACTTCATACATCATATATAAGGGTTTGAAGCAGTCTATGCCCTAAGGCCTATTTTAATGCATGAGTACTTAGGTAGTGAGTGGATGATTACAGTTTTGCAAGGAAAGAACCTGATTGAATTTATAACAGCCTCAGTTTTACCACAGTATACAGATAAACACATAATGCTGAATGGCTCACTACAATATTGAAACAGTAGTGTGAGAATGTTTGCTGGAAGTATAAGGATACACATTGAGGAATTGAACGTATACAACATAGGTTTGCTGGTGCTTAGAACAGTGCATGCAAAATCTATAGAGGTTTGAAACAGCCTATGAACTAAGGCCTCTTTTCATCCATGAGTATCTAGATAATGACTGGATCATTACACGTCTGCAAATAAAGTTCCTCACTAAATTTATTATAGCTTGAGTTTTACCATGGTACAATGGAAAAGAACATACTGCTGACTGGCTCACTAAAATACTAAAACAGCAGTGTCAGAGTGTTTGGAGGAAGTCTAAGGATACAGACTGGCGAATTGAAGGCATAAAACACAAGTTTGCAGGTGCATACAAGACTGCATGTATACTCCATACCAATTTTAAGCAATCCATACCCTCAGACCCACTTTGCATATTTTACATCAATACAAACATTTAAAGAATATATAAGTGAATCTATAAGAGCTTCACTTTTAGTACAATAAATACATTAGTAGATAGTGCTCAAACCTTTATTATTTTTAAACAATAAATGTATTCTAATAACATCTCATAATTTAACACACATTACAATACAAGTTCATCAGATATGGGGTAGTCGAGTTGTGCCAGGGCATGAAGAAAATAAATCAATGTTATTTCTTTTGGAAGAAATTACACTAATTCACTTGAGTGATATTAGAAATATTTATTTATTCTTCTGGGCATCATGAATAGTGCAAGTGGTGAACAGCCAACACGTGTTTTGCCCCTACATGGCCACCTGGTCTGGGGGTTCATCAGGGCGGTATAATGTAGAAATATGAGGGAAATGTAATCTGCTGTCGGCGTCCCATGAAAATTCTGAATCAAATTCGAAATCGCGGCGTAATGCCTAATCTACGTTTCTCAGGTCATCAGATATGTCATTCAGATCAATTCCCTCGTTAGCAGTTTCTGAATTAATTTGTTCTAAACTTTCAACATAATTTAATACAGAAATTCTCCATCAAAACTTTCGTCTTTGAAATCACACCTCATGTCTGGAGCACTAATTTCCCCCTCTTCACTCTCATTGTCTGTGACAGATACGATTAGTTCTTCAATTATACTCAAGGTGATATCCAAAATCTCCTCAGTATGAGGCTGTTCTCTTTCCATCATTTTTCCTTTATGTTCTTGCTCCTTGTATAAAAATATAAACAGTTAATTGTATCACTTTTCGTAATATATAATACAAAACTACCGTTTTCACCTATTTTGGCCTCCAAAAAATACTATATAAATACTAATATCTAATAACATTCCATTAGTAGGGTTTTAGTCCTTTGCAAAGTTATATAAATATAATTACTTATAAGAATATCCTGATCTTAGCTTTTCCTAAATTTTGAAACCAGTCATCCTTATGACTAAAGGAAAAGACTCAGGATGTTATAGTAAAATACACTACTAAAAAATGTAGAATATGTCTATTCACCTTACCCATTCCAAAATAGTAAATGTGTTTTACTGAAATGCAAAAGATACTATTCATCGTCCAGAATAACTCTGTGTATCTGTGTATATTTAGACATCATTATCACACTACTTTTTGAATACTTCATGTGTTTACTCTATCTCTTTTCCTCATCTATAACTTAGTCCAACCCTACTAATTACCTAACCCTTCGACTTTCAAACTAGCCTCTCCTCTAGTATTTATCTGCAACCTTGTAGCTTGCGGTTCTTTATTTTTCTCACTGCTTATAACCTATAATTACGTAACATTCATTAACCTAGGCCTCTCAGTTTATTGTCTAATTTTTATAGTATTAATTTCCTTGTGTTCTTCTACTAACCTTTCTTTATGCAGTTGCTTGCTATCTATTCTGTCAATCCTTGAATATCTTGTGTTTTTCACTAATGTTCCTTCTTAATTCAAAAGTCTTTCTAGTATTCCTTACTCAATGTGTTCTTTTCCCTTAAGACCTTGCTTAACACGAATTTTATCGTTTCTTGTTTTGAGTTAGAGAAAATACATCAACTGAGTACATTCAATATTGTCTATAATGTCAGGTAAGTTTACTTACTCACTAACTTGTCATACAACGTTCTTTAACTCTCACAGAAATATTTGCACTTACTCTTCAGGAATATCTAAGGAGCAATTGAAAATGGGTCTGAACTCCGGATTGTCTTCGGTGAAGTGCGCACTCGTTAGTGAGCGCGCGCCTCACCAAGGATTCCTCACAACTCTGTGGTAAATGACTAGATCACTACCGCGTCTTTCTGCCGCGGCCCGTGGAGGGAGTTGCGGAGGGCAGGCAGGCGGGGCAGGGGAGGGGCTGGGTGGGAGGTGATAAACAACAGAATCTGGATTATTGCAGGTAAGTAAACATTTAAATTAATAAAATGAATTTCGTTCCGTGCCCTGCATCGCATTTTGCGATGCAGGGCACGCTCCGAAATTCATTTTATTAATTTAATTGTTTACTTACCTGCAATCATCCAGATTCTGCTGTTTATCACCCCCCACCCTGCCCCTCCCCGCCCCACCTGCCTGCCCCACCGCAACTCCCTCCACGGGCCGCAGCTGACAGTTACTTGTACTTACCGTAAGCATAATAAATAATAAAAAAATTATATATTATAAAATTATCACCTGTGGAAGACACAAAAAAATACAGTTACAATCTATATTTTACAACACAAAATAATTTGTAAACCATTTCATTTGCCTTTTTTGCTGTTCTCAGAATATATTGAATTTAACTAGAAACAGTGAGTTCAATAGTACTCATCACCTAACAGCAGGCAAAAAATAGACAATCAATAAGATTATCTTAAAAAAACCCATTCAACATTCTCAATAACAATTTGAAAAATAGAAATAAAACATATCTTAAATGTTTTTTTCTAAGAGCAATTTCTTACGCAAATATGACACATCTCAAACAATCATAAAATAACAAAACATTATGATTCATTTTCATACACTGTAAATAATGTTACTTACAAATATATGCTGACAAAATACACAACAAAAAGTCTTTAATGGTTTCACATACTTTTCCTTTTACGGCCAAATAGTATGCATCAAATCCTTTGTTTGGAAGTTGTTCAATAGTAATCCTGAGCGTCCGCCTCCCAGCCTTCTGATCCAAGACCACCGACATCATCTATGGGTCCCCAGGACTCATCCATCAGTCCGACGCTGTTCAACATCTACATGGCCACCCTCACACAAATAGCCCACCATCACAACTTCAACAACATCTCCTACACAAACAACACCCAGCTCATCCTCTTCCTCACCAAGAAGCCACATACCACCAAAAGCAATGTCCACAACACAATGAAGGACGTCACCAACTACATAAAGAGCAGCACTGTAAACATAAACTCGCACTAGATAAAGGTATTCATCCTCAGACCCACCCCCTCAGCCTCGTACAACTCCTGCTACCTGGCTACACTGTGAACAGTACCAACACCTACCAACCATGTCCCCAACCTAGGATTCAACCTCAACTCCTCCCTCTCCATGTGTAACCAAGTCTACACCGTCTCCTCGTACTGCTATAACACCCTCCACATGCTCCGCAACATTTACAAGTGGATCCTAACCAAAAGAAGAAGAACAATGACACAGGCCCTCATCAGCAGCAGACTACACTGTGGCAAAACACTCTACACAGGAATTCCAGCCAAACACCTACAACAACTACAACAAATCCAAAAGACCTCCAGCTGAGTGATCATCAATGTCCCCTGCTGCAGCCATATCACCCACCAACTGATACACCTACACTGCCTCAATATCAACAAAAGGATCATCTTCAAGCTCCTCACCCTCACTTACAAAATACTCTACAACACCAGACTAATCTATCTTAACAGCAGTAATCCTAAAGGGCAAATTTTGATCTTAACATTTTGCCTTTAAAAATATTAGGTAAGAATTTGGTAACTCTTTCGGCAAACGTTGCTTAAAACCTAATTGACTATCATTACAATGTATCCAAACCTTCAGACATTTTAAATAAACAATGTAATGTCCAGATGTGGTAGAAGGTCCATCATGAAAAATAATTGCAACAGCTACAAAAGTTCTTCCAGATATTGAACATTGACCAGCTATAATGTTTTTATTAAAGTTTCCAATTTTCTTCCATCAGATCTACAACGTTGCAGAATTAAAATAACATACTTTCCATATCTTTGTATAAGTAATGTTGATGACATTTCTGATTTACATTGGCTACACTCTATGTTTTGACTTGCTCCTGTAATTAGATTGTTAAAAGACACTCATTCACAGTCAGGTAAAGTCAAATATATGAATCTTTCAGTGTCTATGTTAGTGCTACATGTAAACAAACAATTTTGACAGTCATGTTGCCATTAATAAGAAAGGCCAAAAAGGTCCTCAACATCTATACCTTCATCTTCCAGTACACCAAGCATAAACATTAAAAATTCCTGACAATCTTGCTGAATATTCTGCGTAAATTGAGTACAACCAGAACATATGTCCAAAACATTTTGAATATAAGAAACACTTTGTATTTTACTTTTATCACTACAACATTTCTCATAAACAGAATTCAACAATGAACAGAATATTTTGTCCCGATTTTCTACAATTTGCTGTTGCAAACTTTCAAGAAAAAACCAACATTAACAACTACATTAGCATAGCAGTTGACACCACAACTATTTTCAAACCGATAACCAACATTCTCTTCAACACTGTCCTTTCTCTTTTTACTTGCAGGCACAACTTCATCTTGTTTTTTTTGTTTCTCTACAGTTTCACTACAGATATTCTCAAATCTTCTTCTTCTACATACCACACGCTTTTCAAATACTGGATATTGACCTAAATTGGGTGCATATTCTCTTCTTAACCTATTATACTCTTTCACACAATTTGCACCTGCACTAACCTTTGTCTCATCAAAATCAATCAAGTACAATCCAGATAAAGTTCTGACTCGAGACAAAGCAACATATGCCATAACTTCTTTAAACACAGTACTTCCAATATTCACTAAAGCACAATCTACACTTAAACCTTAAGATTTATGAATGGTCACCGCATATGCCAAAGAAATAGGAAACTGTTTTCTGCAGACATACAAATCTTTTACAATCAAAAATCGAGCTGGACAACGACCAAGTTGTTGTACTTCAGCAATTTCATCAAATTTGATTTTCAAAAATTCAATCCCATCTCTATTTACATAATTAACAAAATCAACAATTTTACTCATTGCTCCATTTACTAAACCTTTTTCCACATTCAAATTACATCGTAAAATTACCCGACAGTTTACACATGCATACACATTCTTTTCTAAACCAGCAGTTTTACTTATTGATTTCTCTAAAGAATCCAATTTCCTCTTCAACTTTTCACTCAAAATAATAGTGATTCCTTCATGTTCTATTTTATCAATTGCTTCCAATTTTATAATTTCTTTATTTCCAACTTTAACATTTCTTCATTGAATATAGAACATTCATGCAGTGTTGGCATTAAGCAGATTATAGATTTGTTTTCTGCAATTCCCATGTATATTTTCTCTGGGACAATGTTTTCATTTGGAAACAAATTGGAAAGTAATCGTCTCTGTAAAGCTTGTTTGCCATGTTCGGTCATTTTTCCAATTGTTATATCTTGAAGAATAGTTCCATAATCAGCATCATTTGCCTGTCGCATATTTGTAATAAGTTCCTTATACTCAAAATATGACCAAATGTTTACATTTCCAATGCTCCCCAAAGACTTTCTAGTATCTTCATGCACCAGTGTTTTAAACACTGGTTGTCCTTTTACAGGAGTAAGTTGTAGAAGAGCTCCAAAAACGATGACGTGTTTTTTTCCGAATAATATGTCATACTCTGCTTTAAGAATTTGCTGCATTCTTAAATGCAAAAAGGCAAGCATTAAGTTTGATTCCATGCTTACCTCATCAATAATGAGAAGTTTCATTTTCCTCAACAATCTTGAAACTTCACAAGAAGGTTCTCCAGATAGCTTGTGGTATTCTCATTTGTTTTCATGCTCTACTGATAGCATTAATAAACGATGTAAAGTGATTTCTTTAAGATTGTGGGCTGCTAATCCAGTTGGAGCAGTGACAACACAAGACAAATGCGACTCAGTTCTTTTCTGTAGAAAACTTGTGATTACTTTAATTAAAAAACTTTTTCCTGTTCCAGCTTGTCCACTCACATACATACGGATAGGTTCAAATGATGAGCAAGAGCACTTTTTCTTCTCATGAAGTATTCCATGCTGAATCTGTCCTCTCACTTGCTTATATATTTCTTTCTGCTCAAGATTTAGTTGTTCTTCCAAATTTCCTAAGTTTGTTACATCTTCTTGAGCTTGATACATTGCTGTTTCCACCTCTTCCATAGCAGTTGCTGCTTCATTTTGAACAATTGGTTCTCCTAGTGGGTCCTGACTCAACGGAGCAGAAGTTTCACTGTCTTGAGAACTATCTCTAGCAATCTCAGCTGCAATTGTAGCTTCTTGCTCAATTTCGTCGTTCAACATTTTCACATAATTAGCAAAAACAGGACATTCCATAGTATTTTTAGTTGCATTGAAGGAATCTTCATAGATCTCAACATCCTCCAAGTAATTCCAATTCTGAACGCCATGGCTTGAAAAGTTGCAAAAGAGCTAAATAGTAAAATTCCCTTTTGTCAGGTGTTTCGCAACTCAGTTTACGGTGATTAATCAAATTTCCTTTTCTTTCTTTCACCAGATACCCTTCAGAACCAATCACGGCATATATAACATTATTGATGTTTTCTGTAATATTCCGTTTAAAAATATAGTTTTGCAGCACTTCATAGAGACACATGTTCTCAAGATGATGACTTCTATTTGGATAATATGTATCCAACATATTTGTTTTCACAATATCTGTACTTTCTGGGTCTTTTTCAGCTAAATACTCAATTACTTGTACATATTTAGGTACTTGGTTTCGTGTTGCAGCAAGACCTAGACTCACCCAAATGATTCTTCTAGATTTGGAGTATAGACTTGCAGATGATAAGCGATCCGAGCATTCATACGCTCCAATTTCTCATCTTCAAAATGTAACTGTATAATTTCTTACTTAGACTCTTCTCGTGGGAAATATCTTCCCACATTTCCTTCAATTCCGTCTTTTCTGACTTTGTTATGTACGATGACACATATCGAGCAACAGCAGTGGAATTGTCTGCAACCTATTGAATATCCATATCAGCATTCCACATGGACAAAATGACTGGGTTATAGTCATTTATGTATTTTGACTCTTCATTTCTTCTTAAGTTGTAGGTATTTTTTGGGGACTTTCTTGTGATAGTTTGTCGCAAAGATGACATAAAACTGTTCACTCTTCCGTTCGGTATTACAGGTTGTGGAAATGCAAAACGGCATTTGCTGTAGAATTTGTCCTTAGATTTATACTTTCAACGACAGTATTTCCCACAACGATGGCTTTGGAATCGCAAGACTTGTTGTCTCAAGTCCTTATCTTGTGTACTTTTGGGTACATCACATGTAGCATATTCTTCAATAAAAGACAACACAGTATCATCTGAGTCTGTTCCAAATTTGGGACCATCTTTGATCCATAATAGCATATGTATGTGAGGAGCACCTCTCGCTTGATACTCCTTTCTCCAAAAGAAATCCAGAACCTCTCCAAGAGGAGGATTTTTTTTATTGGTGATAAAAGACATCATAGCTTCGAATCTATGATTGAAATACCTGCATACATTAACAGGATCCAAAGAGCACAATTCTCCAGGTGTCTTGTATTCGATATTTAGTATATTTAGATTTGCCTCTCGAAGAAATTGAAGTAAATCATCCCAAGCATATTCAGCAAAGCTTAGAGTATGGAACCATGTAGGAGTTCCTAAGTTCCTTAGCATACATTTGAGTTATCCGTGATGACGGTACCAGTACTCATTAGTACCACGCTGACATGCCATCAGATCAATCAGCTGACATTCCAAAACGTTATCTTTCTGCTGTACTTTATCCATAAATTCCTTTGCCGAAACATTTTGCAGATGTACACCTGTTTTCAATATATGGTTTACAGCATAAGAAAGTCCAGACAAATCACTCTCAAACAAAAGATGAAACAAATACGGAATACATTGTCGAAATCTTGGATCTTCTGCATATAATCTTGATGTCCGGTATTCAAATGCAGGAATCTGCACAGGTCATTCATCATATCATCCTTTTCCTGTAGGAAACAACTGACGGAAACAACGAGCTTCCAAGCTGTTTTCCCATACACTAATGGGACTTCCTTTTGCTTCTTTCATTTGGAATAACTCTATAGCATTCCCCATCATTTCTTTGGAATGCAGTGGATGAACACTGTAATGTTCGTAGATTTCTTCAGTTCTGGACACATCCACTTTTTCAATTTGTCCAGATGGCAAGTCACTATCTTCTTGTACAGTTATTTCTTCTTCTCCCACATACACATTTTTGTAATATTGATTATTTTTTACCAGATACAACGTTGCCTTTTTCACTTTCCTAACATCCACTAATTCATGCCAGATTTTCGTACTCTTAGTAGGAATGCCATTAACAAGAATAACTAAAGGTTCATCCTCTACATTTTCTACACCAATAGTTTCAATATTTTTTTTAAATCTAGAGGCAAATATACAACTCTTCCCTTTAATCCTCTCTGTAAATCTGAAGGAGGCAATTTTTCCTGTCTTAGGCTCCATACGAACAAAAACCTGAAATGGATGCACACATTGAATAAGAATAGACTCATAGGTATTTAAATCCATCAGTTCAGAAGGAATATTTACCAACTCAAGATTATTATGCACAGCTCTAGCAGGCATTTTGTTCTCATCTAATTTGTTATAACAATATTTACAAATACGCTGATCAGAACCCAAATCAAAACAATTCTCAACCAACAAATAAGTTGCAAAATCCTTCCACTCATTATTATTTTCCATTTCACTTTTTAAATAAAAATTAACACTCCTGGTCTGATTTTTATAATGAATTCGTCGATAACAGTTACAAGAATAATTTGGCCTTTCACCTGAAATCACCTTAAACTTTATAATTTCTTGCTCAAAATTGTCTACACTGCAATGTTCTACAGTCTCTTCCACATCTTCTATTAATTTCTCGGTTTCTGCATTGTCTTCCTGAGGACCAAAGTAACTAACCTGAATTTCATCACAAACATTTGTTACATCTGATACAGATCCACGCAAAAGAGCACTGTTCAACTTTTTTAACATTAGTGCTGGACTTTTTGCATAATACAATGTTCTCACTAATTTCCTCATTTCAGAATGATGTACTGTTAACATCCTGAAATGGTGGAAAACACTTCGACATACTTTTTTAGAAGGACAAGCCAGAGAATAACCTTGCAAACCAGTATTTTCTCTCACTCTGCAAGGGTCTAGTCCTTACAACATCTTAATCTTTTGTTAGTATAGTTACGTAGGAAATTGCGCAAAAAATCAATAGATTCTTGCCGTACACTGCAAATACTACTACAATTCCAAGTGTACACTGGCGCTTTAGGACCTCTCCCAAAAACTTCATTAGCTAACAGCTCTTCTGCATTTCTAGGAACACTTTTCTCTTTCTCAATAGGACAACCATTTCTAACCTCATAAGCACAACCACTAGTGTCAACTGCATGCAACAAATCATGACTCTGAAGATAACTTTCTTCATTAAAAAAAGGCTCAGAACTTGAACTATGTTTCCATTCACCCAAAAAAAACTCACAAAAATGACTTCTGTTAATTACTTTTCTCCACTTACTTTTGGCCTTCATTAAATAGATTGGCTTATCTAGTGATCTAATTCTATTGATTACTAAAATGAACAACTTTCTTTTCAATTCAAAAGCTTTCTCAACTACATTTTCTATACCTTTCTTCTTCTTATAAAATACTGTTTTTTTTTACAAACCTTAATTTCTTTAATTAAGTTTGATACAAATCTAATATAAAACATTTTTTCATAATTTCCATAAATTGTTTTTTCCTCCTTTTACTATACACAGTTTTCTCTGCACTTGATTTTCCATGATTGTTCTCTTTATTTGTATTTTTCTTTTTCGTTACAGATACACTAATAACATTTTTCTGTTTGTGCACACTACTCTTAGTCTTGAATATTTTCCTCAAAAACGTGTTCCTTGTCTTACCAGGACTTTCTTTCTCTTTGTTAACACATTGCTCTTCATGTAAATCTTGTTGATAACTTCTTTTCAAATACACACCTTTCTTTCGTTGTTTCCGCTTTTGAAACTTAGTAGGCATCATACAGTTTTTTCAGTATTGATAAACAGAATCTATAATAAAAAAATATATATAACATTACAAAAATAAATATATCAAATATTCTATTATATTACTTACAAGAACAGAGGGAGGATTATGAGGACAAACGTGGGACTATACAAATAAAAGAACTTACAACAAAAGAGGAAGCAGTATGAAACAAGGGAAAATATAACCAAAAAGGGGAGTATAAACAGACACTGCAATATAACGGAATAAATGAAGTATGAATAAACTGGAAAGTATGAATAGGTAAGGGAGAGTATGAAGAGAAATATGGAAATATGAGGAGAAGAAAGAGTATAAGAAGAAAAAAGAGAGTAAGAGGACAGAGGGGGCACTATAAGAAGAGAGAGAAAGACTCTAAAGAAAAAAAGAAGGAATCTGTGAAAAGATACGCAACTATAAGAACGAAAAAGGAATACTAGCAAAGGACAGTATGTATAAGGTTAGAGAGAACAGTACTAAAAGAAAGCACGAACAATATCAGGAAATGTGGAGCAAAAGGAAAAAAGGGGTAAACAAGAACAGAGGATACAGTCTGAGGTGAAAAGAAGGAGTATAAACAGATGGAGGATTATAAAGAGTGAAAAGTGTATGACGAAATAGGCAGAAGTATGACAAGACAAACAAATATAAAGAGAGAGGCCAGTATGAAAAGACAGAGAATATGAGGAAAGTGCTGCAGAGTGTATACAGTGAATCAAGGAGCAGTAACAGATGTGAGCAGACAATATAAACAGATTTAAGAAGTATAAACAGAGTGTAGTGTAGTTCCTATATTCCCAATAGGCTCTGCACATTGGAATGACATATACTATAGATTAGACGTAGGACTGAAGTCGACTAGGTCTCTATCGTATATATTAGACTTAATTGTGAGAGCCAGCTAGCTTAGAGGTCACTAGAAACTTTCTTGAATTCACAAGAAGGGATTAGTTTCTGACAACCGCATAAACATGACAACTTTGTTTCCCAAGAATAATAAATCAATCACTACAGTCGCGGAAACAATAGATAGCTATTTCACTCAGTCAAGCATGCATGCTTTGTTTCACCAGAGGTGCTGAGAAAATAGAGAGACGGGCGTTTTCAATAAAAGTATTTATTGAACAGTCTTATTTCTCAAGCATAAGAAATGTACTACTATAATCGTAATACTGGTAATAAAGTGCAGAGTATATAATACGAACAGTATTATAAAGTAGTACTGTAAAAGCATGATATGGTTTCTAAGCCATAAATTGCCTTAAAACGCATAAAATACATACAGTGTTAAAATGATGGCTAATAAAAGTACTCAACTGGTGCTTCTAAAATACGCCTACCCCGGTGTACCTGACCTAAGCCTAGCACAAAGGAAGAAGTAAGTGAGGAGCAGTTTAAGTTTAGTATTTTCTGCCAAGAATCTAATCAAGAATTCTCTAAGGGTCTAATCAACTCCGTACCTTGCTTTAGAATGAAGGATGTTTTGTATCTCTCTCTCAGGACTTGATTTCCGAGTAACCCGCAAGGGTAGCCTGGAAACACCGGAGCTGGATTTCTCGGCAGGAGAAAAGACAAAGTCTCTCAGTGCGTCAGCTGGAGGGTCGGTTTCTTTCGGCACTTGCTGCTGCAGGGCGTCGGGCAAGTAGTTAGTCGATCTGCTCCAAACCAGTGTGTGTTTGTCTGGGCAAATCTAGGCATATTTATACTTTTAAGGTGCCGAGTTTGACATGTGATTGGACTTAATAATGTCATCAAAGACTCAGTTCTTCGAAAACTCCATGATTTCCTAGATAAATTAGCATTCAGGCAAGGGGATGTCCCTAGCTGCTGAAGGCGGATTTTTCTAAGAAATCGTTGCTGATTCTTGGAACATAATGGAAGTAGCCATGCCGTATTTGGGCTGCATAGGCTCAGTCTAAATATGGTAATGATTTCTATGCCTATATAATGATCGGATAATCTATACCTATGTAAGGGATGAATCGGGAAAATTTACACTAGGGTCCGAGATTCAATTACAACAAGACAGAATTCCAATCAAAGCTCATGTTAGATGTGAAGAACATCTAACATGAGCTTTGATTGGAATTCCATAGAGCATATTATAAAGCCCATTATCACAACTTCATCTGCAGTTTCTCGTCGATAAAGTGGTGATAATTTTAACGACCAGGCTTGATGATATGCCCCGTAGGGGCATATTATCAAGGACCGCTGTTAAAATTATCGCCGTTTTATCGGCAGGAAACTGCCGATAAAACAGAGATAATGGGCTTGATAACACCCCCTTGTTAATTCCCATAGAAGCCCATGTTCTGGTTTTAACATGGGCTTCTATGGGAATTAACAAGGGCGTATTATCAAACCCATTGACGCTGTCTTATCGGCAGTTTCCTGCCGATAAAACAGTGATAATTTTAACACCGGTCCTTGATAATATGCCCAATATGCCCCATAAATCCTTAATGTACACACATGCACAGTGTGATATTACACAAAACAAATGAGACCATGTATTTTACCATTTACTACTGAAAAACGTTTAACGGACTATACATATTCCATGTATATAATTACTACATATCAGGGAACAACACTGACTCATTTTCCAAACACATATGCATTTTACTACATTATTTCTGCCACTATTACATCAAAAAAACTAACACTATAAATCAACAAAGACGCACAAGGGGCTTGTAAATATGCCCAGACTATAGACAGACGGAGAGAAACAAGAAGGAAGACAGAACAGGGAGTATCAAGAAAAAAATGAAATAAGATGAGAGAGGGAAGAAAATGAAGAGACAGAAGGAACAAGGTGAGAGACAAGAAAATATAAACACATAAAACGACAATATGAGCACAGAGTACAATATAAGAAAAAGAAAGTAGTACCGAGAGAGAGAAAGGAGTAAGAGGAGAGAGAGGGAAGTATAAAAACAGAGGCTACAAATTATTGAAAAAAGGGAAAAATATAGGAGCATATTATCAAGGACCGGTGTTAAAATTATCGCCATTTTATCGGCAGGAAAACGCTGATAAAACAGCGATAATGGGCTTGATCAGCCGTGGCCCGTGGAGGGAGTTGCGGTGGGGCAGGCAGGCGGGGCGGGGGAGGGGCAGGGTGTCGGGTGATAAACAACAGAATCTGGATGATTGCAGGTAAGTAAACAATTAAATTAATAAAACAAATTTCGTAGCGCGAGCCGCATCGCAAAATGCGTTGCAGGACACGGAACGAAGGAGCATATTATCAGCAAAAGGTGATACATTATTGCCGCTTTTATCAGCAGGAAACTGCAGATAAAGCGGCGATAATGGGCTTGATAATAAGCCCTTGCAATATCCCATAGCAGCCCAGGTTCTGGTGTTAACCTGGGCTGCTATGGGAATTCACAAGGGCATATTATCAAGCTCATTATCACCGCTTTATCGGCAGTTTCCTGCCGATAAAAGCGGCAATAATGTATCGCCTTTTGTTGATAATATGGCCCGAAATTCGTTTTATTAATTTAATTGTTTACTTACCTGCAATCATACAGATTCTGTTGTTTATCAACCCCCACCCTGCCCCTCCCCTGCCCCGCCTGTCCCACCGCAACTCTCTCCACGGGCCGCGTCTCGGCTTGATAATATGAATTTGTTAATTCCCATAGAAGCCCATGTTAACCCCAGAACATGGGCTTCTATGGGAATTAACATGGGCGTACTATCAAGCCCATTTTCGCCGTTTTATCGGCAGTTTCCCCCCGATAAAACGGCGATAATTTTAACACTGGTCCTTGATAATATGCCCGTCATTGCCATACTATCAATAAAGGGTGACACATTATCGCCGCTTTTATCGGCAGGAAACTGCTGCTAAAGCGGCGATATTGGTCTTGATAATATATCCTTGTGAATTCCCATAGAAGCCCAGGTCAACACCATAACCTGGGCTTCTATGGGAATTCACAAGGACATATTATCAAGCCCATTATCACCGCTTTACCGGCAGTTTCCTGCCGATAAAAGCTGCGATAATGTATCGCCCTTTATTGATAATATGGCCCATAATCCCTTAATGTACACAGACGCACAAACTGATATTAAACAAAAACACATAACAGCATGCATTATAGCAAAACACATTTACTACTTTAAAATGTTTAACAACGGACGAATATAGGGGCATATTATAAAGACAGGTGATAACATTATCGCCGCTTTATCGTCAGTTTTCTACCATAAAGCGGCAATAATATTATCGCCTGTCTTGATATACCCCATAATTCCTTAATGTACAAAGATGCAGCGCACACATTCCCATACAACTTAGCAACTCACCTTTCAAATTGATTTCTGGATTAAGAACGATACCATTCACACAGTGGATATTCTTATACAGAATCTCTCTAGTTCAGTGTTTACAGCAGAACCGTGAAATGGAACATTTTCCCTCTCATTTTACACATACATACATATAAATAACCAATTAAAATCCTGTACACATTAATTCAAAACAAAACACACATTTCTATTGGTTTAACATTCCAAACCTTTCCAACTGACATAACATTCCACCCTACCCCCAACAGAGGTCAAAAGTTCAGTACTGTATAAAACATTGCTCCTCAACAAATTTAGACTATGAATAAGCACTTACTTATAAGTACCAATAAAGCGAAAAGGTCTCATTACAAGCAACCAAGATATAAACACATAAACTTGATAGATATCTGTAAAATATTGATTTTTAATTGATTTTTCTTGCCTACGTACGCTTATGGAACAACGTTCATAATTCGCATTGTACGTGCACAATAAATATACGGTAAAAAAGAAAAATAGCATCTATCACTAATTTTTTACAATCCCCGGAGACCCCATCCACCGGGGCTCAAATGTAACGTTCAAGACCTGCGGAGAACCCCAAATCCCCCTCGGTCCCAGCCGGCTCCCTGCGTCCTTCGGGAGCCGGAATTGGTTTTGGTCAGAGAAACCAGCTTACATACTGCTCTCTCAAACGAAAAACAATCTGCTTTCCTACTTGAAAGAGAACTCTCGCCCAACCATAGCAAACAGCAGAGTCCCAGGAATAGGCACCCTATAACACTACAGGAGCCGACCCTCGGAGATGGTGCTCCCCAGGGCCATCAAAGGCTCAACAAAGGCCATCAAAGATTTTGACCTCGGGGATCATTGTAAATCCCCCTAAGCAGTCCTACGGGATCAGGAAGTCCTATAGCAAATAGCAAACTTTTCCGATCAATCTACACACATATGCAAATAAATTAAAAAATTCACATTTATTCCTACATTAAATTCAAAACGAAACACACATTTATATTGCTTGCACTTGTGCACCCTTTCCAACTGACAAAACTTTCAACCCTTCCCCCATTCCACAATCTGCCAGTTACCATAGAAACACTTCAGGGAACACCTAACTCAGCACACAGGGGAAAAGTTCATCATAAATTGTTGCAAATTAAAACAGCAAGTATGTTTGACTTGAGAATATACCAGCTTATCTTATGTAAAGTTCTTTTCTATCAGTTTTTCTTAACCAAGAAAAATAAGGCTTTTAAAAATAGAAACATGCATCCTAGTTTTCTGTAAAATGTTGTCAAACAACCAATCATTTCTTTTCTTTTTTCAAAACTGCATGTTGTCCACCATTTTAGAAAAATCTTACTTTTCAAACTGCCATTTCATTTACAGATACCATCAGAGTTCATCCATACCTCTCTTCAAAATGCTTACAGTGTGGATTGTGTTACACAGCTATATTTTCTGGAGCCAAAGGTACGCACAACAGAAAAGAATTCACAAGGACCTAGGTTTACCAAATGTAGACATTAAATAGATTGGACAGAGAGGATTAAAGTGGCACCAATTCATGCCAATGGTGAAATCCTTTTTACATCTCCAACACCCTGACCTCATAATTGTGCATTGTGGTGGCAATGACCTAGGCACTTTGACTGGGGGTAGGTCTGGAAATGCTCATGAAGGACACCTTTAGAGAATTGATGGCACTTTTCCCCCAAACTGCCTTTGTCTATTCTAATATATGCCAAGTCAGAAAGGGAACTGGTCCAACCACTATTGTCAACAGATTGAAAAAGATAGGAAATATGTGAATAAATCTGTTGCTGCCTTTCTCCGAGACTATCGAATGGGGTCCATTTACAACAACAATCTGCGTTTCAATATGCATGGCATCTTTAGGAGAGATGGTGTACATTTTACAGATGAGGGTAACAGAGTCTTCCCGATAAACTTAAAAGTCTGCATCGGTACTTACTTGTGGGTACTAAAATCTCCCAATAAACACAAGGGCTCTTTTTAGAGCCACACAACACATAAACCAATACACTTCATAAATATCTAAAATTATTTTTATTTTTCTTGCTTAGGTATGCCTACAGGACGACTTCCAATATTCCAGCTGTACGTCGTCCATACGTGCTTGGGACGCGTACGATAAATCAACCATGAAAAAAAATAGCCTTTATCACTAATTTTCTATCATTCCCGAGGACCCCATCCCCCGGGGCACAAATCTAACGGAACAGTCCCAAGGCCTCCACGATCCCAGCCGCCTCACCACTTCCTGCAGGAGCCGGCATTGCTATTCCTCACAGAGAGCAGCTTACATGCTTACATTCTAATTTCAAACATGATTTCAACAGTTTGTTATACATTTTATAAAATAATATAGTACTGCACGCTAAAGCAGAAAAGTCAGCACAATTATGATAGAATACAACATAGAAATAAAATATATATACTTCTACACTCAACAAATTTGTAAGCAGAGTACACAGTTTAATTTAAAAGCACCCTACCACAACTAGTTTTTGAAACGCATTGTACAATAAAATGCGTCACAAAATAGGCTACATACATGGTGACTCTATAACGTCTAATAGAAAAAAGGAGGCCACTCATATGCTACCAGGAAAACACAACCAAAGTACAAGGCCCAAACTTCCATTGTAGTGATTTCTTAGTTGCAGATCTAGTTGTCAGATCGACACACACACTCCCTTGTGGCTGGTACACACCCACACCACACACATTCAGCGCATCCGTCACTACACACGTGACCCTATCTATAAAAAAGATGGAGCGCACGTGTTGTACTCCATTTTAGAGTTATTCCCAAAGCACTGAACAAGGGGCCCACTACTACATGCGTGGCCTCTTTGGTCACTGAGTTAGTGGTGCCCAAAGCACTGAGCGGGTGAAGAACCTGCTATGATGATGATGATGGGAGCACGAGTATGTCGTTAGCCATAGGGATATCAAGACTCGGTACCATATATGAGACTTCTTTGTTGGAGATCGTGACTACATCATGAAGAAACTGTCGTTTCCACAAAAGGTGACCGGTGACACTTGAGTACGCATCAGAAGGAGTCAAAGGGTTGTTGCTGACTACATACAAAAATGCGACTTAATATTTCTTTTTTTTAATTTTTTTTATTGTATTTATAGCGTTTTTTACACCTTTTTTCCTCAAAAAAAATTCCAATACATGTTACATTACACATATTTCAAAATACACATTTGTAGAAGCAAACAACGACAAAAAACAAACAGCTTCCCATTCCAGTTTCCTGTACTTAATATATATACATATTACCCTTTAATTGACATATATATATACTACCCTCCCCTTTACAGTGAAGGATTGCTCACCCCTGGCCCACCCTGTTCTTCCATTGTTCAATGGGCATCCATATCCTTTCACCCAATGCTCTTGCCCTTCTACCCTTCCTGTTATATATAGCTTTCTCCATATTATACGTCGATAGTAGCCTTGCTATCCATATCTGAAATGTGGGAGTTGTTCTATCAAGCCATGTTCTTGCGATGCCAATCCTATAAACTGCCATTACCATGAATAAAAATTCTATGGGGAGGCCTTCTGCTCTAGTAATTACCCCTAACATTATTAGTTCGTCTGTCATTTTGGTCTTAATCCCAAGGGAACCCTCCAAGAATTCCTCTATTGCCAGTTTCAGTGTATGCAATTGCGGGCATTGCGCAAACATATGTACAGCATCAGCATTAACCGAGTTGCAATGCGGACAGGTTGTTCCGGTAGTCCCTCCCCACTGTGCGATTCTAGCGGGGGTGTGGTATAATAAATATACTGTTTTATAATGCTGCGCTTGTAGTGTTGCCGAGCACAGCACTGACCGGCCTAAGTTTAAAGAAGCCTGTAGGCCATCTGGACACGAGCCCACTTTTTCTACCCATTTATTGGCATATTTACCCCTGTCATCCCCTTTTAGTGCACAAAGTTCTGCATATATCTGTCTGATTTTACAATGATTACCTCGTTCTATATAATCCAATAGCCTACTGTGGCTGAACCCTAGTTGGCCACCCTGTTTGTTATAAAAATAGCTCCTTACTTGCAAGTACTTAAAAAAGTTACTTCTTGGTATCTCAAATTTACTTAGAACCTCCTGGAATTGTAGAAACACTCCATCCGAATCCATCAAGTCCCCTAGTTTCTTAATTCCCTTCTTATCCCATTCTTTCATGACTGCATCCCTAAAAATCTCTTCTGTAAGTGAGTGATTTGTGTACATTCTCATATATCTATTGTATCTGCCTATTCCCAATTTCTTTGTAACGGCCTTCCAGATTTTAAATATTGCTCTTAGGGTCTTGAACCTAGTGTGCTTGAAGTAGGTATAATCTACCGTATTTAATAATGCATTCTCCGCCTCTCTGCCCACCAAAGCTTTATAAACATTCACAAGACCAAATCTGTCAGCTCCTGACCCAGCTCTTCCCCCCAAACAACCCTTGTGAGTATTGCAGTGCAGCCGCCCAGTAATAAAATCTAAAGTCGGGTGCTCCCCAGGCCCCCTTGTCCCTGGGAAGTGTCATGAAGCGATAGGCTCTCCTTGTTTTTCCCTGCGCCCATATCAGTCTATTTAGTATTTTTTCTAATTTGTTAAACCACACGCCGTCGAAGAAGAGAGGTATAGCTCAGAATAAGTACAGAAATTTTGGGAATGTGACCATTTTGATAACATTGATTCGCCCCATTAAGATCAGGTGTAAATTATTAATCCTTTCAGTATTTCTTTTTACTTTCCCTAACAGTGGTTCCATATTTATCCCTACCAGATTCTCTAAGTCCGCTGTCACTCTGATTCCCAAGTATGTCGCTTCAGATACTACCCTGGCATCCTGATAAGATGTAAACCTATTCTGCACTATCTGGGTCTTCTTTTTTTTTTTAAATATATTTTTATTGCAGAATCAGGAAGAAACACAACCAACAAACCAACCCATGCACCAGCGGGTCCCATCATACAGCACTATAGCAATGCAATACACAGCCGATTAGCCCACATCCCGGAGGCTGGGCGGCGCGTCAATGAAGCAGTTCGCTGGAGGTACCTCGGTGCATGCCCTATGCGGGACACGGGTCAAGTGTAGTACTTCGTTTCTGCTTTTATCCCAAAACAACCAACCGTCCCAGGTCACTTCAATGTCATATCACAAAATCAACACGACTACGTTCCTGGGCCATCCGGTTCCGGGAAGTCGCTGGCAACCCACCCCTTCCCACAACTCCTACTCTAAGCCCCCCCCCCCCGACTGCTGCTAACGCGGGTATCTCCAATCCCCTCCTGCTCTAGGTTGACAACTATCAGGAAGTTGTAACAAACAAGCGGTCACATGGAATCCCTGTTCATAACTGATCAGTTTCGTCGCCTTCAGTTAAGTGGTCCCTCAATGCCTGCACCACCATCTCCCATGACCGTGCCAGATCCAAGCTCTTTTCATTACCCGTTCTAGTCGCCTGGCGCATTCGTGACACACTCTCACAGCCCGACCACTTCACCAATTCGTTCCTCCACCTCCGTGCAGACGGCCCCTCTTTAGACTTCCAATGCCAAGTGAGTTCTCGCTGCGCCAGTATCAGACCCAACCCAATGAATTTACTCGTCACCTTGGTCTTTTTGGTATGCGGGAACCAAAGAAGCAGGCACGCGGCCATGTCAAAGTCCACCTCCCGATCTGTGACAGCATTCAAGAGGTCTCCCACCTCGGCCCAGTAGTCCCCTAACCTCGGGCAACCCCACAGCATGTGGTCAAGATCTGCCTCGGGCTCCAAACATCTCGGGCATATGGCGTCAAGCACTTGGAAGTGTCGACGTAACCTCTCCGGGGTCAAATATGCCCTATGGAGCACAAAATAATGCACCTGTTGGAATCTCGCATTCCTTGTCTCTTTCCAGGCCCTGTGTAGCACCTGACCCCAAACAGAGTCCGGAATTGGCCTACCGATGCTGGCCTCCCAACGCGACTTCAACTCGACCAACGGAGCCAGACCCTCGTTCAGCATCCTATTGTGGAGGCAGGTCACCGCCTTGACGGTGCCCGCAGCCATCACCACATATTGGCACACCGCCGACACCTCCGGTTCAGCCAATCCGCCCCCCCCAGTGCTTCCGCAGAGGCGCGACCACCGCCGCATGCAGCAAGAAGGAACCATTCGGCAGGCCGAACTGCTCCTGCAAGGTCTGGAACGGGGCCAGCGTCCCATCCACATACAGGTCACCTACCCTCTGCAAGCCCAGGTCCTCCCACTCCAACAATTGGGACCAATCACCCCCGTGCGGTAAGGCAGTGAGCATTCCCAACGGAATCTCCGGGGCGTACGGCCGGCGCTTCCCAGCCTTTTTCATATATCTGTTCCAACACAATCTGAGTGTCCACTCCTCCATCGTGACTTCCCTACTGGCCAGTCTCTGTTGCATCACGATAGACGACAAGACACGCCTCTGAACGCCGACCCCCCGGCCAACCTCGGGCCCCCTGAATTCTCTGGCCACGTTCTGCGTCAGGACCTGGAGCTGCGCTGCCAAATAGTATAACTCGTAGTCGGGGACGGCCATCCCTCCCTCACACTTGGGTCTCAGCAGGGTGGTCAGTGCCACCCGTCTGCGACCGTGGCCCCAGAGAAAACCAGTCACCATCGTCCTCAGCTCCCGAAAGATGCCCTGCGGGATCCACACCGGCAACGTTCTAAAATAGTAGAGCAGTCTCGGGAGTGCTACCATTTTCAACAGCGCCACTCGGCCCAGTACAGCCAGCGGGAGGGAGGCCCAGAAGTCCATACTGCCTCTCAACACCCTAATGCAGCGCCCCACATTCCCCTCAAGGAGGTCCGCCGTGGCATGGTAGATGCGCACCCCTAAGTACAGAAAACAAGATGGTTCCCACACCACCGGCCTCGTGAGCTGTGGGCAGAGCGTGGCCTTCCGCAGCGGAAACACACAAGTCTTAGTCCAGTTCACCCTGAGGCCTGAAAGCCTCCCAAACCTGCCCAGCATATCCACCGCGCCTTCCAGAGCCCTTCCAGCGTCCGCTAGGTACAGTAACAAGTCGTCAGCGTACAACGATATATAATGCGAGTCAAGTCCCTGCGCAATCCCGTCGTAAACAACTCCCAGCCTTGCCTGTGCCGCTAAGGGTTCCATCGCCAGAGCAAAGAGCAGAGGGGATAGCGAGCAGCCCTGCCTCGTGCCCCTACATACCGGATAAACCGAGGAGACCAGTGTCCCTAGCCGCACCCGTGCCTTAGCCGATGAATAGAGCACTCTTGTCCAGCCTCGGAACCCCTCCCCAACCCCGAACTTCAACAGCACACCATCTAAAAAATCCCATTCCAAACTATCAAACGCCTTTTCAATATCAACCGCCAGCACCACCGGGCCCGGATACGACAAGGCAGCACTATCAATGACCCCAATCAGCCGACGGATATTAATCGAGGTACTCCTGGAGGGGATGAATCCCGCCTGATCCCCATGTACCAAAGAGGTCATCAATGGCAGGAGCCGGGTGGCCAGGATTCGGCTCAGAATCTTATAATCCACAGTCAACATAGACAACGGACGAAAAGAAGCGACATCTAAAGCATCCCTGCCCGGTTTCAGCAGGGGCACAACCAGCGCCTCCGTCATAGAATCAGGCAGTCGCCCCAGTTCTTTCGCCTCCGCATATACAGCCTGCAGTCTGGGCGCCAGCACTTCGATAAATTTGGCGTAGAACTCGATCGGCAGCCCATCCACCCCAGGGGTCCTATTCCGCGCCATATGGCTAATCGCCCCTCTAATTTCGGCCAGGGTGACAGGGCCCCCCATACCCCGGGCCTCCTCCTCATCCAATACCGGCAAAGGAATCTGATCTAAATAATCGCTAATGTCCGTGGCTTCCACTTCGAGGTGGCTGGTATAGAGGCCCGTGTAGTAGGATTGAAAGCGCTCCAGGACCGCGGACTGCGAGCAAACCACCACCCCATCCCCCTTTCGTACACTCAGCACCGGACAACCCCTAGGGTTCGGATCAGCCAGCTTCGCGAGGAGCGTGCCCACCTTATCACGTTCCTCATGCACTTTCACCGCATACAACTTATAGTCATAGCACCGCAGTCTCTCTGTCTCAGTCGCCACCGCTTCCTTAGCACGCAACAGGCTGTCCTGCAGCTCCGGCTTCTCTGGACACTGCTGTTCCACCCCTCTCAGCACCGTCTCCGCTTTCGCGAGGTCAGACAGCACGGTTCCCCTCACAGTCAGAAACCGGCCCATGCATATCCCCCTCACCACCACTTTCATCGCATCCCATTCATACGCTCTGGTCGCCGTCGACCCAGCATTGATCGCGAAATAGTCGTCAACGCTTTGACGGACCGTATCGCAGAACGCTGGGTCCTCCAACGTCTCCGGGCGGAGTCGCCATGTGGGGACCGCCGATCTCGCCAACTGCCATTGCACCGAAATCAGCAGCGGGTTATGGTCCGAGATGGTTCTAGACAAGTACTCAGTGTGCCGCACCACCTTCGCCAGAGACTCACAACACAGCACCGAATCCAAACGAACATGGAGATCATGCAGCGCCGAGAAATAGGAGTAATCACGAGTGTCGGGGTGCTGCGCCCTCCATACATCCACCAAGCCCCATCTTTCCTGCCAGTCCCGCCTATGGGTCGCAAGTCTGCGCACTGGGGAGTCCACCAAAGGCGGGTGTGACCTGTCCAACTGCACATCCGTAATGGAGTTAAAATCCCCTGCCAGGAGGATAGGGCCTGCCAAGTAGCACGCCAGTGAGCGCGACAAGCTCTCAAAGAAGTGGGCCTGCTCAGCGTTGGGGGCATAGATGTTACACAGCACTATTTCCCTTCCATACAGCCGTCCCTCCACCACTACATAACGACCCTCCGGATCTATTTTCTGACTCGTGACCTGGAATGGCGTGCCTGCTCTGACCCATATCAACACTCCCCTGGCAAATGCCGAGTAAGTCGTGCCAAACACCTGACCCCGCCACCTCCTCTGCAATGCCCCGCATTCCTGCTGTGTCAAGTGAGTCTCCTGAAGCATTGCTATCTGAACGCCCCGCCTCACCAAGTAGGCATGCACCTTGTGGCGCTTGACCATAGTACGAAGACCCCGGACATTCCATGTGACACATTTCAAATTAGGTAACGTCCCCATAGAGCATCAAACCCAACAGTGGCACACGCCAATAAATGTGACCCGCATCGCAGCAATTGTACAACCCCCTCAAAACATCCCCCACAACTCCCACCCTCCCCCTCCCCAGGACAGGGCCTAGTAACCCAGCTTCAGCCCCGTTCCAAACCTCAAACACCCCACACATCACACTAATCTGTGGTCGACACCACAGAAGACCTTAAGGGTCTGATGGGGACTATGGAGCCCCGAACCAGGACGACAGAGCAACCACCCGCGCCCATAGCCCCGTGCTGCCAATGCAGCCCCATACCTGGCAGTCCAATAGAAGTCAGGAGCGTCCAGGCCATACCAAAGTCCAGCCGCCACAAGCCTCATCCATTAAAGATACCATCGGATGTCTGTGGAGTAACCTCCGGCCCCTGCGCTCCCCCCACCTCTGAGTCCTCATCTCCAGTCTTCAAACCTTCACTCTCCGAAGCCGAACCCCTGGAGGCGTCCTCTTGCTGCGATCCCGTTATGCTCGCTGTGGCCTCCAACGCACTCCGTCTATCGGCCAACATTTGCGCCTCTCGCTCGGCCCGTTGACGTCGATTCCGGGAGCGGATGCGCTGCGACTTCCTGACCCTGACCGGTTGTTCCCGATCTCTGGCTGGCCTGTGCGCCCGATCCGTCCCCGCTCGATACAGTTCCAGCCAGGACCAAGCTGCATCGGGCGTTTGGAAAAATTGAGTCTTGCCGTCAACGATGATCCGCAGCTTGGCTGGGAAAAGCAAGGAGTATTGAATCCCCTCCTCTCTCAGCTCCTTTTTCACCGACAGGAAAGAAGCCCTGTTCCGCTGCACCTCCTGCGTATAGTCCGGAAATATTGTCACCTTGCTGTTGTCCACTTGGAAGGGCCCACGATCTCTCGCCTTTTGGATCAGCAGATCCCGATCCTTATAGTGCATCAGTCTGGCCACCACCGGCCGGGGCGGTCGGCCCTCCAGGGGAGGCTTCGCGGGCACCCTATGCGCCCTTTCCAGGGAGAAGAAGGGGGACAGGCCCTCAGGCGCCACCACAGTACGGAACCAGTCTTCCAAATAGGCTACTGCATCATCCTTCTCAATTTTCTCCGGAAGCCCCATCACCCTCACGTTGTTCCGGCGGTTGCGACCTTCCGCGTCCTCCACCCTACGCTCCAAAGTCGCCAGTCGATGGACAACGTCATCAAGTTTATGCTCCGCCGTGACCACCGCTGGTTTCAGCTCCTGGAGCAGTTGTTCATTGGACTTCACCCGGTCCAAGAGCTTGGCGTGGTCCGCCCTCAGCAGGCCGAGCCCGGACGCCACCTGCGCAATATCCTGGCGCAGCTCCTCCTTCGTAGCGGTTATCGCGGCCAAGATTGCGTCAAGGCGGAGGTTGAGCCTCTGTTCTTGCGGCGAGGACTCCGTCGGGAAGCCGCCAGTCACGTCCTCCGGCCTCCGGCTCCCCTGTCCAGATGGCTCGGCGTCGCCATTTCCCTGCGCGGCCATCTTGGATGCAGATATTCGGCCACTCGAGCAGCCCCTCCGGACAAAGGCGAGGCCCACCAGAAACGCCCAGCGGAGCACCCCCACGAGCGCGGCTCACCAATCCTCAGGACAAGCGGGGGCTCGCGGCGTCAACTGCACCCCACGCACAATCCTCCGACCAGATCCAGTCCGGAAGTGCGCTCCACTGTGCCCCACAGTTACTCAGGAAACACCCGCAAGGCCCACCAGGGCTAGGGGGGGCAGAGTCCATGAAAGGGGCGGCCAGTGAATCAGGCGAGGCCCCGGGCAACACCGGCCCCCGCGAGATACTATGCGCCGTGGGGCTCAGCACCACGCCACCAGCCCGGCGCGTCCTCGCCGTCCAGCGGGCGGGACCCCCGCCTCCGATCGGGCCGACAGCCACCTCCAATTCACCGGGCCCCTGGATGTCGAGGCGCCGTGGGCGGCCGCCCCCCCAGCGCCCCACCAGCTCACTGTCCACTTCTGCGTCCCGTTGGCCCTTATGACGGGTCAGCCAGTGGGTGGGCGACCTCCCAGGCCAGCAGTGCCTCTGCCGGCACAGCGCAAGTGCAGGCTCCGCTCCTCTGCCGTCCCAGGATCAGGTGGGGGAGGGGCGCCACACACGCCGCACACGCCGGCAATTCTCCGCCGGTCTCCTCCGCGGCGCGGGGTCCGCTCCGATGGGCCCCCGCTCGGCTCACAGCCGCACAAGTGCTCCGCAGGAGCCTATAGCCGCACCGGTGCCCCACACCGCTCCGCTCTCGGAGCACTCAGGCAGTCGGCGCCGCCATCTTGGCTTTGTCCGCTCGCCAAGCGAGCCGAGCACCAGGTCCGCCCGCGGCCACCGGCCAGGGTCCCGACGGAGCCAAACGCTCCTCAACAGGTCACCAGCCCCCCGGACCACGATTCCAGCCGCCAGGCAGCTCGGGGCGACGGTCAGCAGGAGAAAAGCCGGGGCATGGCGTGGAGCAACTCTCTCACGCAGCCATCCCGGTCGGCGCTGTAGCCACGCCCCATCCACTATCTGTGTCTTCCCTTTATTTATAAGGTATCCTGATATTAAACCAAAATTCCTGGCCTCTTGCGCTATTTCGTCTATTGCTCTCCCTGGCTCCGGAGTTATAATGGCCACGTCGTCCGCATAAGCAAATAGTTTGTAGTTCTCATTATGCAACCTGACAGGGGGGATATTATGATTACTCACAAGTCTCCTTAACAGCGGGTCCAGGTATAAAGCAAACAATAGAGGTGAAGCTGGGCAGCCCTGCCTGGTCCCTCTTTTTATCTGTACTTCCTTTGTATAAGTTTTATTAATTCTTATTCTTGCTGTCGGCTGTTTGTATAGGGCCTGAATTGCTTTTATATACCCCTTGCCTATTCCAGACCACTCCAAGACCTTCCACAAATAGTCCCAGGAGACCCTGTCGAAAGCCTTCTCTGCATCCAGAAAAATAGATGCGACAGGGTCTCCTGCAACCTCTGCGGCATCCAGGATGGTAATCATCTGCCTTGTATGCTGGGTGGTCCCTTTCCCTGGAATAAATCTGTGCTGTGATGTAGTTACTAAACCCTCAATGACCTTACTTAACCTGTATGCCAGTGATTTCGAATATATTTTTGCGTCCGCATTCAGAAGTGTTATTGGCCTGTATGACCCTGGTTCTACTGGTGATTTATCCTTTTTTAAAAGCACTATTATGTCTGCCCCTGCCCAGGAGTGTGGTATTGCCCTACCTCCCTGTGCCTGTCTAAAACTAGCCCACATGTCCTCCCCTATTACCTCCCAGAATGTCTTATAAAACTCTGCAGGTATTTGGTCGGGCCCTGTTGCTTTCCCTGATGGGAGATTAAATACCGCTTCTCTTACTTCTTGGATAGTTAAAGGACTATCCAACTTTCCTTTATCCTCCGGGCATAGCCCTATGTGTGGTATTTGTGACAGATATTCCGTAATTCCTGCCTCTATATTTGTTAGGTTCTGTTCATATAGTTTTTCATAGAATCTCCTAAAAACTTCTTGCACCTCTTCCACCTTGTTTACTATATTTCCTAACTCATTTTTAATCTCTTTTATTTCCCCTGCTGCTAGTGTTTGCCTAGTCCGGATTGCCAGCAAGTGACCTACCCTCTCATTGTATTCATAACATTTTTCTTTTTTTGCTAGAAAATTCCGTGCTGCCTTCCGTGCAAGGCTTTTGCCTGCTTCTGCTTTATTTAGCTCTATTTCCAGCAAAATCTGCTCTATAGGGTCATGGCTACTTATGGCTGCAATTAAATCATCTTCCAGCCTTCCCAGTTTCCTCCCCCTCTCTTCCATCCTAGTTTTTTCCCTTTTAATCCTCTGTAGCGTATAACTCAAGGTCTCCCCCCTAACTCCTGCCTTGAACGCATCCCACACCATATGTGCTGGGGCTGAATCCCTATTGATATCCCAGAACTGTGTTATCCATTCCTTCATCCGAGTAACATAATCCTCTTCCTTCAACTGACCAAGCTGAAATGTCCATGTGCTCTTTACCCTTTCCCCTCTATTAGACAATGGGATACTTAACACCAACGGATTGTGATCCGATACTATCCTCGGATAGCGTTCTATTTGGACCCTGCCAACCAGAGAGCTAGAAATGAAGAAGTAGTCCAGCCTGGCATACATCCTATGGGGTGCTGAGTAAAAAGTGCTCCCTGTCCCTGCTAAATAATACTCTGCCCACACATCCACCAGAGCATTATGCCAAATTAAGTTCTGCAGTGCTTTATGAGTCTTCCTCTTTCGTCCACTATATCCTCCCCCAACCCCACCCCTTCCACCCAAGCCATCCAGGCCATTGATATTAAAATCCCCGCAGCATATTACAGGCTCTGGCCAAAGCGGCAGCTCAAGATCAAGATATTCCAGCAATCCAGGTTCATCGTCTGTATAGCCACACACAGAAGCAAGCGTGAAGCTCCCAGCTGCTGTCTCACCTTCCATCATTATCCACCTCCCATCTTGGTCCTCTTTCTTCCTTTTAAGTTTAACAGCACCTTTTTTAGCGAGTATGGCCACCCCTTTAGTTCTGGTTTCTTGTCCTGTATAGGCAAGCAATTCCAGCCCCATCTGATCTAACATAAACTTGTCCTTTCTCGCAACATGCGTTTCCTGTAAACATATTACGTCCACTCTCCACACTCTTATCATGGCGGCTACCTTCTGCCTCTTCACACTATTATTGAGGCCGCATATGTTCAATGAAGCTATCCTTACCGCCATATGTTCTTGTTGGCCTTTTCCCTATTCATCGCCCATTTAGCCCCTTTTCTATTCCTTTTTCTGTGTCTATTTAGCCATCTATCCTCTACTATGTGTATTTTGAGTTCTTGTTCTGTAAGTCCTTTGCATCCACCACCATCACCCTTTCGCTTCGCCCCCTTCCCCACGCCCCCCACCTTTCCCCCCCTCCCGTTATAAGCCCGCCCCCCCTGTCCACTGGCAAATAGGTCAGGCATGACCTATATGTGGCCGCTACGTGCTGTAGTGCCGCCTCCCTCTCCTTCCCTACATAACATCTGATTACTATCTAGCTGCATAATACAAAAAGTCTAAACAGCAAGCAACCCTTGGTAATTTATCATTATCACACGTTATTACTTCTCCCCCTGTGCTGCTCTGTCAATTCAGTTAGGAATTCCCCCGCCTTTATTTCGGAGAAGAACATCCTGGTATGTCCGCCCGTAATAACCTTAAGCTTGGCCGGAAACATTAGATATGCCTCTGCCCCTTGTCGCTGAAAAGCCGCAATTAACTGTCTGAGCCGCCACCGCCTCTCCACGGTCGCGTGGCAAAAATCTGGTCTAGAAAAAAAAGTCACCCCCTCGAATGTTCTCTTTGAGTCTGGCCTTGCTTTCTCTATTATTTCTTGTCTAGCCAGGAAGTTCCCAAAAAACACTAACATGGCTCTTGGAAGAGTAGCAGAGTCTCCATCCTGCCTTTTTTTCCTTGTCAGTGGAAACCTGTGCGCTCTCTGCACTTCCAGCTCCCACTGCCAATGTACATCTGGAAAGGCCCCTTTTAATAGTTTGATAACAAATCCTCTTGGATCCTGCCCTTCCAGTCCTTCCTCTATTCCAAGCAGTCTCGCATTGTTACGCCTCTGGCGATTTTCAAAATCTTCAATTTTCCAGCTCATATCTTCCATAGCCTTAGTTTGCTCCAATTTGAATGCTTGCCAGTCTGTAACTTTGTCCTCCAACCTGCCAGTTCTTTCTTCCACCTCTACCACTCTCTCCTCAACTTCTTCATATTTCTTATTAACTTTCCTGATTGCGGCTTGAATTTTCTTGGTATCATGCCTAGCTCTCCGGCTCTCCGCTCTGGCCTCCGCCTGCATTTGCTTTAAAGTGGTGAACATCATGTCCAGTGTTATACGCTGAGGAGAGCCCTTATCACTACCACCTGCTGCCCCTTCTTTTGATGCATCCTCCTGATACAGGCTAGAAGTGGCAGAATAATCCCATAGTAGTTTTTTGTGGGTGCTAGAAGGGGATCCCCCCCCAGTCTTGCTGCTGACTTGCGCCTTTTCTGTGTGCTTTTCCCCTTAGAGCCACTGTCCTCTGATTCAGAGCTTGCATCTGTTATAGCTTTGTCTTCCCCACTACTTGCCGTGGTTTCAGAACCTTCATTGACAGAGTGAAATCTGTCTCCCTCAAGCTCCGTGTGTTCCTTCAGTGACCCGGTACTTGCCAGGCTTACCAGACTCCCCCACATTGCTCCCTGCCGCTGTGCATTCTCCTCACTCATTTCATTTTCTAGTTGTGCCAACGCATTCATCATTTGTACATTGTTATGTTTTTCAGTTCCCTCTGTGGCCCCCACACTGACATCCACTCTCACCGTTTGCTCGAGGCTTCTACTCGGTTCCTCCTGCTCCAGAACAGCTGCATCGAGCGCCCCAGCGCGCGGCGTATGCTCTGACACTGAAGCCTGTTTCTTAGCAACCTCGACGCTTGCGTCCTCGAGGACAGCGCCTTCCGTAGTCTCGTCCTGGTGAGGAGGGTGCTCCGGGGATTTTCCAGTTGCCGTTACCGCCACCTTTGCTTCGAATACCTCTGTCAGAGTGGGTTGCCTGAAGGTAGGATCTCTCCCATCTTTTTTCCCTGACAGCGTATTTCTACTGGGATCCACGGTGTCTTTGTTTCCCCCGCGCGAGTCATGAGTCAGCTCACTGCGGGCTGCCACGTCCTCGGTCAGCTTTTTCTCTTTGTCCATCTTTCCCTGCTGTGCTTTGGAAGGCACAGGAACTGTCAGGGTTGTACGCTTGGCTGATGTGGGCTTTAATGTCTTCTGGATCGCTCCTGGGTTAGTTCCTGTGCCCATCCCGTCCCTCTGCGCCCGTTCCTTAGATGCGCTGACAGGGACCGGCAGAAGTCTCTCTTTCTCCTGTCTTCCACGTTGCGCCATTGTTCCGGGCGTCCAACTGGCATACAGGTCCTGTACAAGCCCTCTCAGATTTTTTAACGCTATAAAAATGCCTCGCTGGAGCTGCAGTTGTACCCTACTGCCACCGTAGGTATTTGACTCTCGTTGCCAGTCAAGCAGCCGATAAATCCACAGCATGCTGCCTCATGCAGCCATCAATAATACCATGGTCCAGAGAGGGAGCAGAGTGCGACTTCCCTCTACGGCTCTATAGCGGCCATCTTGCCCCTGTATTGTTCGCGACTTAATATTTTAGACGATCGCACTCCTATATAATGTATTAATTTACATGTTTAAGTTTTTTTTCCCAATAGCAGTAACGTTTTTATAATCACTGAAATGTCTGGAATATATTCACAATAAAAACAGGTACATATTATCAAGGACCGGTGTTAAAATTAACAAGGGCGAACTATCAAGCCCATTATCGCTGTTTTAGTGGCAGTTTCCTGCCGATAAAACAGCGATAATTTTATCACCGGTCCTTGATAATATGCCCCTTGGTACGTAGAAATATGACAATGAACGTCTATAAAAGCGCGATGTTATCTAACTCCAAATTAATATAGCAACAATTACCAACCATAACATCTTTCTTTTAGACGTACAACTTCACGATGGATTATGTAACAAGGACAATGGCAGTAGCACAAAGTGAGCAAAGAAGCTTGTTTCTGAAACAACAAGATATCTGTAAAAGGAGAGAATCTATAGTATGCAGCAGGCGCGCAAAACACACATTGGGCTAACAAGGCTTTAGCTAGGATGACATACCTTCCTGCGCCTACACACAGTCACACCTGAGTACGTCACAGGTCTTTTAAAGACATTTTGCTTGTTAATGAGGCTTTGATGTCCCCCCCTTACAGCCCCTGCAGCTCCACTCTTCTTCTTGCTTGAACTTAAGCCCCCCCAAATTTTTTTACTGTGGTTGCGCCTCTGGCTTCACATACACCCCCTGTCATGTGTGTCTCCCATGTTTTAATGTCCTTTTTTCTCTTTCTTACTCTCTCACATCATTTCTCTTTCTTTTTTAAAGTTTTGGACGCTACTATCTCCACTCTGCTATATACAACCTTATCTGAATTGAAGTAGTTAACTCTCTTGATTACAGTGAATACTTCTTCCACACGTAGAGCACCATCTTTCAATCAACCCCATGGCACTAGGTGACAAAGAATTGAGGGCCATATTATCAAGCAAGGGCGATACATTATCGCCGCTTTTATCGCCAAGAAACTGCCGATAAAGTGGCGATAATGGGCTTGATAATATGCCCTTGTGAATTCCCATAGCACCCCAGGTTCTTGTGTTAACCTGGGCTGCTATGGGAATTCACAAGGGCAAACTACCAAGCCCATTATCACCGCTTTATCGGCAGTTTCCTGTCCATAAATGCGGCGATAATGTATCGCCCTTGCTTGATAATATTGCCCTTTGTTTCCGAAACAACAACAAATTATTTGTGAAAGGAAAGACTAGGTAGTCTGCAGCAGCTTCACTGTGTGGAAATGTATAATTACCTCCGAGCAGTAACAACAGATAGGTTACAACAGTCTGACAAACAGATCTACAAGCTTATTACACCACTTTTCTGTCACTTTTAACATGAGGAAAGTGACGCAAGGAGCTTGTAAATCTGCGTCTGACTTTTCAAGAAACAATCTCAACTCCAGACTCTGCGAGACAGTTTTAATGTTGTTTTCTCTCTCTTTCTCTCTCTCACTCTCTGTGACATCATTTCTCTTTCTCTCTCAAACTTATAGACACTGCTGTGTGCTTGGACGTGTAGAAGAATTGCTCAAAACAAGTTGTGATTTCCACTGCCTGAAGTGTTTGGGCGCAGTGTTTATACAACGGTAAGCACAGAGGCCTAGATCCACAAAGCCTACATAGCAATACATTAGAAATAAGTTGGCATATTTACAATCCCGTTATGCCACTTTTGTGTCAGTAGCACACTAGGCACTTCCATATAGATCCACTTGAACGTGGCACAATAACAAGTGAAATGTACCCGACACACTGCACTCGTAAAACCTTAGTGTTACCTTTATTTGTGAAAGGAGAGAGTGCGTAGTGTACAGCAGGTTCTCTGTGTAAAACCTATAATTACCTCCAAGCAGTGACAACAGATAGGTTACAACAGTCTGACAAACAGCTCTACAAGCTTATTACACCACTTTTGAGTCACTTTTAACATGGGTAAAGTGACGCAAGGAGCTTGTAAATCTACGTCTGACATTTCAAGGAAAAAATCTCAACTCCAGACTCTGCGAGACAGTTTTAATGTTCTTTTCTCTCTCTTTCACTCTCTCACTCTCTGTGACATAATTTCTCTTTCTCTCTTAAACTTATAGACACAGCTGTCTACTTGCACATGTAGAAGAACAGCCCAACTGAACTTGTGAATTCCACTGCCTGAAGTGGTTGGCCGCAGTGTTTATACAACGATAAGTACAGAGGCCTAGATTTACAAATCATTCATAGCAATGCATTAAAAATGAGTCCGCATATTTACAATCCTGTTATGCCACTTTTGCGTCAGTAACGCAGTAGGCACTTCCATATAGACTCCACTTGAACACGGCACTATAACAAGTGAAATGTACCAGACACACTGCACTCGTAAAACCGTAGTGTTACCTTTATTTGTGAAAGGAGAGAGTGCGTAGTGTACAGCAGCTACTCTGAGTAAAACCTATAATTACCTCAGAGCAGTGACAACAGATAGGTTACAACAGTCTGACAAACAGATCTACAAGCTTATTACGCCACTTTTGAGTCACGTTTAACATGGGTAAAGTGACGCAAGGAGCTTGTAAATCTGCTTCTGACTTTTCAAGAAAAAATCTCAACTCCAGACTCTGCGAGACAGTTTTAATGTTCTTTTCTCTCTCTTTCTCTGTCTCACTCTCTGTGACATAATTTCTCTTTCTCTATTAAACTTATAGACACTGCTGTCTACTTGCACATGTAGAAGAACAGCCCAACTGAAGTTCTGAATTCCACTGCCTGAAGTGTTTGGCCGCAGTATTTATACAACGGTAAGCACAGAGGCCTAGATCTACAAAGCCTTCATAGCAATGCATTAGAAATAAGTCGGCATATTTACAATCCCGTTATGCCACTTTTGTGTCAGTAACGCAGCAGGCACTTCCATATAGACTCCACTTGAACGCGGCACTATAACAAGTGAAATGTACCAGACACACTGCACTCGTAAAACCATAGTGTTACCTTTATTTGTGAAAGAGAGAGTGCATAGTGTACAGCAGCTTCTCTGTGTAAAATCTATAATTAACTCCGAGCGGTGACAACAGATAGGTTACAACAGTCTGACAAACAGATCTACAAGCTTATTACGTCACATTTCTGACACTTTTAACATGAGGAAAGTGACGCAAGGAGCTTGTAAATCTACGTCTAACTTTTCAAGAAAAAATCTCAACTCCAAACTCTGCGAGACAGTTTTAATGTTTTCTCTCTCTTTCTCTCTCTTACTCTCTGTGACATTATTTCTCTTTCTCTCTTAAGCTTATAGGCACTGCTGTCTGCTTGTACGTGTAGAAGAATTGCTCAAAACAAGTTGTGAATTCCACTGCCTGAAGTGTTTGACCGCAGTGTTTATACAAAGGTAAGCACAGAGGCCTAGATCTACAAAGCCTTCATAGCAATGTATTAGAAATAAATTGGCATATTTACAATCCAGTTATGCCACTTTTGTGTCAGTAACGCAGTAGGCACTTCCATATAGACTCCACTTGAACGAGGCACTATAACAGAAGTGAAATGTACCAGGCACACTGCACACGTAAAACCGTAGAGTTACCTTGACTTGTAATGCCTCAGCTCATTTACTCACATCTACATAATTCTAAACTCTAATTTTCTTTTTTGTTTTGCAGATTACCAATCGGACATCTTTTGGAGTCCAGTTAACAATTTGTTTATAATATTGTTTTTTGTTAACGTTATTTTTCTAGTTGCTTCTAATATAGTTATAATTAAGTTTCGTTTACAGGTATTGTTTTAATAAAAGACAATAAAAAAATGACATACTTCTTTTATTTTGTGGGGGGGTATGACGGTCCACAATAAAAATAATGTTGAAATACTATAGTAAGCTGCTCAAGACTAGTATTGAAAACTACTGAGTTATATTTCCTCTGGTTAACTACAACTTAGAAAAGAAATCAAAATAATACCAAACAATGTGTACCACATTTACAAACCTCATGCAACATTTTCCCATGCAAACCTACCCCCCTACAAAATTAAATGTGTGGGCCTCAATTACGCCCCTCAAACCACGGAAACAATCACCCGCCAAAGATTTCTATATTGTATGAGGAGCTGCGTGGCCCTCCGCCTACTGCCCTGGAGTCCACGACTCCCAGACCCGGTTGCTGCAGTGCCCATTGGGGAGAAACAGCCATTACAACGCCTGATCGTCACCACGAAGCCATTAGCATGCATATAGCTTTACCACGCATGCCTTTACCACACATGCTTTTACAACTAGTATGTATTTACCACGCATGATAAACGCATAATCTTAATAATGTCTTTGTTTAGACGAACACGCGTTGTAATGACTGTGGCTTACGTCTTTCAAATTAGTTTTTAGGTATACATGTGACCAAGTCTGATAACATCAGATGCCAAGGACAAACACCATGGTGTCTGTGGCAGGAAATCTCAGCGATCACAGAGAAAATAGGAGGACGGTAAAATGAAAGTAACAGATATAATAAAAATAACGGTGAAAAACTACTAAAATGGCGGTGGACGGAGTACGTAATCAACGTTTGGCGCCTCGGCACTACGTTTCAAATAAATATAGATAAAATATGATTATTAATATATTACAAAAGTACAGCAGCGGATTACACTCACGACCCGGGAAAATAAAGCGGAAAATTTAATTCCTGAACTAAAGAAAGGTTTGCTTGTTGAACTTGATGAAAAAGAAAAAAACGTGGGCTTTGAAATCAGGCTGCGCATGCGTAGAGAGTACAACTGCTGCACAAAAAAAACCGGAAAGTTTTACATACTATCATAGAAATATAGCTCTTTTTTTGACCAGTAAACTTAGGTGAATATGATCAAGGACCGGTGTTAAAATTATCGCTGTTGTACCGGCAGGAAACTGCAGATAAAACGGAGATAATGAGCATGATGATATGCCCTTGTTAATTCCCAAAGAAGCCCATGTTAACACCAGAACATGGGCTTCTATGGAAATTAAGAAGGACGTATTATCAAGCCCACCCTCCCAACATTAATAAAAAAAAACAGACAGTGCAGGTACCTGGATCTGGAAGGTCATTTTACATATTACTGCCCCAGAAATGTGGCGTTCCCCACAACGTGTATGGGGAGAGAGGGAGGGAGAGCTCAAAACATATATTTTTTTAAAAAGCCCCGAGGAGTGCCGCTCCCTGAGACTGCAGGGAGTAGGACCGTAACCCCCCCGCATACTTCAAAATAAAACCAGAGGAGTGGAGTTCCCAGTGCTCGGGGCACCTTACAAGCCCGCATTATGCAAAAAATTGCCCCCCTAATTTGCCCCCCCCGGGACCTAATGAATAAAACGGACTTCTAGTTTTTTTTCACCTTTTCCACCGCGAACGAGTACTGGGCAAGTACCCCGCGATTTTTTATTTAAAAATAAAATACAAATTGAGCCTAAAGATCCATGTACCACCCCCTGAGCAAGACTATAGGGTCAGAATGTTTCTACCCTGCCCCCTTTCCTTATTTCTCAACTTTGTTTTACTGTTTTCTTGTGACTCGGTTTTCGCAACAAACAAGATGGCTGCCAACACTTCCTGGTTTGGAGTGTTGACAGCCAATCAGCATGCAGCTCTTGCTCGTAATTGTACGGATTTCCGTACGCGTACGCCGCGATTTTTCTTTAAAAAAAAAATAGAGCCTAAACATCCATGTAAGACCCCCCGAGCAAGCCTAGAGGGTGAGAATGTTTCAGCCTGCCCCCTTCCCTTATTTCTCAACTTTGTTTTACTGTTTTCTTGTGACTCGGTTCTACCGAGGCACAAGATGGCCGCCAACACTTCCTGGTTTCGAGTGTTGACAGACAGTTGACAGCCAATCAGCAGGCAGCTCGCGCTCGTAATTGAACGATCTCAGTCTGCGTGTAGAACTCTGTCTCTAGATATCGCTATGATTTTACTTGTCATTTTCTCAGAAACTACTGAACGGATTTAAACCATTTAACAAAAAGCACAATCTGCGAACCGAACTCTACCTCTCTGCCAAATTTGATGTAATTCCATTCAGCCGATTGGGACTGTAGCCCAGGCTAAAGGTCCCTATGGAAAATTGCATGGGGAAAACAGTTTGTGGTACCCCTTTTTTCTCAGCCCCCACTTCACGAATCACCCCCAAACTTTCTGGGAAGGAGCGGAGCGGAACAGGCCATATTCTTGGAGAAATTCGAGAAGATTTGTCCGCCGGCGCCAAAGTTATTCCAAATAGAATGTTGTGGATTTCCTATGGAAACTAGGTCCTAACTATAACTACCTACTGGCGATCGCCCATCGGTAATATATATTTATATATATATATATATTTATCTATATATCAAACGAAGATTTCCACAAGTTGTCGCGCACACCAGCCGGTAATGCTTGAAAAACGGGAAGCGGACACCAGAAGTTCGTGGTGAAGCAGGTCTTGAATGTATTACAGCTTCAGGTCAGACGCGATTCGAATAAGAAGTATTCTTGTTCACTTGGCGGAAACGCAGTCCGCTTTCTATATTTATGCTCTGTTTTTTTGTGTGATGCTTACACCCCAATCATGTGATCACTAAACATAGAAAAAACATTCAATGGCATAAATGCTGGTGTGTTATAAATTTGCCGATAAAATACCTAAAAGCGCATATATTTTCTGCACACATCGGTCAGAATTTTTGCACATGCGATAATACACAGGAATTATTTTCCTTGAATGCGCTTTGCAATATCGCAACTAAGTACTTGAGATTTAGCATATGTGTAATAACAATGATAACATTCATGTATTTGGCTATTATATAAATTTAAATATAGAGTAAAATAGCAAAGCGAGTTATATATATTAATAAATAAATACAATCCATCTGTATAAATACTTTATCATTATAAAAATCACGAATGTTAAAATATGCAATGATTACAGTACTAGTAGACAAATAACAACTTTACGGAATAAATTCCTAAAGTTAAAATTCCCTTTAAAACGTGATCAATATGGGTAACGTTCTAGTCGTAAGTGCAAAAGTAGCAATGTGCTATGTGCAAATAGGTGTATTTGGACAAAATAGCAGCTGCCAAATGAGTTTCAGAAAATAGTGCAATGAGCGTGTGCAAAGTTGCTTAATGTGCAAAATAAGATTAAAGGGGAAAAGGGCGGGGTATGCTAAAAGATATATACATAAAAAATACAATGTATATATTAAAATTGATAAAAACAGATTCTTAAGGGTCGGAGGAAACAGTAAGATTTCAAAATTTCAATATAGTAAAATAAGTAGATGATGTAGATGTATATAGAGTTGCAGTAAGGCAGAGGCTGCCGGATCAGAGAAAGTTGTGTAAATCCTCCGTGTTGTTTAGTCTTTTAGGGTGTTTGCTGTCTAATTCTAAAATGTACTTTGACTCCCAGAAGGTATTCAGGGACGGTAGCAATTACAAAGTATTCCACGTGTTGAAGATCATTGTTGTGGACAGCTTTGAAGTGTCTGGCTACCGGGTAGGCCGTATCATTATTGACTATAGCTCGAATATGTTGGAGTATCCTGACATGCACTTGCAGTTTAGTATTGCCTACATATCTGAGGCCACAAGTGCATGTCAGGACACATACGGAATACTCAGTTTTGCAGTTAAAACAACCTTGTATTTTGGACTCATGTGGACTGAAGGGGGTTTTGTATTTGGTAGTTGTAATACTAAATTTGCAGGCCCTGCATGATGTACATCTGTAGAAACCCTCCCTACATTGTAACCAAGTGCTTTCGCTGGTTGTAGTAATTTCCGGGTTGCTACTTACTACCTGTGATCTCATTGAGGTGCCTCTACGGTATGTAATGGTAGAGGTGTTGGGCACCTCAGGGGCCATAACGGCATCTGTCAAAACAGTCGGCCAATTTTGGTTAATGATAGATCGTATTTGACGATGCTGATTGTTAAAAGTGAGGATTAGTCTAGGTATCTGCTTCCCTCCTCACCCCCTTCAGTTTCATTTTTGGAGTTACTGCTAACAGATGGAGGATCTAGTAGAGATTCTCTGGATCGGGTTCTGGCCTTATTGAGAGCTTTATTAAGGGTAGATGTAGTGTATCCTCTTCTACAGAATCTTTCTAATGCCTGTCTCATGCAGATTTCTTGTTGTTCAGTAGTACTGCAAATGTGTTTTATTATCAGGAGCTCACCTTACGGGATACTTTCAGTCGGATGCTTCGGGTGGGCACTAGTCGCGTGCAGCGTAGAGTTGCCCCCTGTGGCTTTCCTATGGAGAGTGGTTTTAATTGCTTTGTTTTCCACATATACTTTCACATCTAAGAACTCAACCTCCTTATCACTGATGTGTGAGGTGAATTTGAGGTTAGCCTGGTTGACATTGAGATCAGAAATAAAATCATTGGCGCTGTCATTGCTGCCCTGCCATATGATAAAAACATTGTCAATAAATCTCAACCACAACCTGACATGCATATCATATTGTTCTCGATGTTTCATCTTTAGGGTCTGCTCCTCCCACCATCCAACCATCAAAGAGGCATAGCTGGGGGAGAAGCAAGACCCCATCGCTACACCCCTCTGCTGTTTATACATTTGAGTTCCAAACATAAAATAATTGTTGTTTAGACACCATTCAATGCTTTTGATGATGATTTTGTTGTGTTCATAACACTCCGCTGGTTTGTTGTTTAGGAAGTGTTGAGTTGCTGTAAGTCCCACATCATGATCAATGCATGCATACAGTGATTCTACATCCAAAGTTATTAGTGTCATATTTTCCTCCCATTGGATATTTTTGATCATATTCAGAAAATCACCTGTGTCCTTAACAAAGGTCGGCAGTTCTTTAACTAGATCTTGCAGGTAGTAGTCTACATATTGTGATAGGTGTTCACCTGCACTGTTGATTGCCGATATGATTGGACGTCCTGGAATCAGCCTGGTGTCTTTATGTGTCTTGGGAATAAAAAAATATCGAGGGTATAGTAGGAAATTCACTCCATAGGAAGTCAAATTCATCTTTTGAGATCATGCCATCCCGTTTGCATTGTTGAAGGTGTTTTCTAAGTAACTCAATTGCTGCCTTATATTCTTTGCTGTTTGTTTCTTTATAGCATGCTTTGTCGGATAGTTGTCGATGGGCTTCTCTGAGGTAGTCTTCCTTTGGCCACAAGACAATATTTCCTCCTTTGTCCAGGGGTTTGATGATCACTTTTGTATTTTTACTAAGTTTAGTCATCAGCTTGACATATTGTATTTGGTTGTAGTTGGGTCTCTTAGGTTCATGATTGAGCCTGTAGTAAAGTTGTTTGATGTCATATGATATCCTCTCATGGTATATGTCAATAGCATCTTGGGGCATCTGTGGGAAAAAATTGGATTTCTTCTTGAAAGGACTGCTGCCTGCCCCTATTTGACTTATTGCAGCTTGTTGTAGTTGTTGCTGGGTAGGTAGATCCGCTTCATTGTCTTCATCGTTGGAGGCTATTGATTGTGCCGCAAGTAGTGTTTGGATGTCCGTGACCAGCAATTTACTTATTCTGCCGGCATGATAGGTGTTTGCTTCTTTGCTAGACCTTTTTTTCACGGTGAAGAATTTTATGAGTATTAATTTGCAGATGTAATTGAAAATATCTATCCTTGTTTGGGTATAGTTAAAGTCGTTTGGCGGGCAGTAAGAAAGACCAAGTTTTAGGATTTGTTCTTCTTTATCATCTAGTTGCATCTTTGTAAAATTTGTGATAGTTTTGTCATCTTTATTGCTCTCCATCATCTGCGCCAATATCCTCTATTTGGCTTTACATTTGACTTTATTGCGCCTTTCTCGCCTTTTGATATTTCTGCTGTTGTTTGCGGTTGGGGCTGTGTTGGTTTCCGGGGCCTCAGGGTGTTGCGCCGGTCCTCCACTAAAAAATCTATTTCTTCCCCTAGATCAAGTGTTCTAGTCTCTGTGCTTTCCTCATAGGTGCTGCCATTGCTGCAATTCGAGCTGGTTTCACTGAATGTTAAACTTGCATCAGAAATTGCTTCTGTAGATAATCCTGCTTTTGAAGTATTGGGCTGCACCTTATCCTTGTTGGGATTGGCTTTGAGTTTCTTTGCTGTATCGTATTTGCCCTCAAAGGTTTATATTTTTCCTTGCTCGTAGTCCGCTAAGTCTCTGGCGAATTTGTACACTTTCCTTTGCTTGATCTTTTCTTCTTGTTTATTAAACCTGTCTTGTATTTCCTTCCGTGTTTTATCAATAACATTATTAGGTTCTAGTTTGCCCAAAGCCTCATTGATGCTATCGATTTCTTCCAATAATTTGAGTCTATCTGATTCAGCATATTTGATAAGTATCCGGACCAGGTTCATGGACGCCTCGAGGTTACTTGTACCCCATTTTCTTAACATTTCGGGATCTGGATTCTCATAACTAGGGGCTAGGAGAATGCGAAGTCCTCTGGGTACCCGGCCTGCTTCCTCATATTTACCCAATGATTTTTTCTCCCACCATTTGGTGATTTCCGATTTCATGCATTTTTCCAAACGTTTTAATAGTGTTTTTGCAGTATCATCTACTTTGACATTGGATTCAGCAGTATCTCTGTTTCCCCGCTTTGTAACAATTGGCAGTTTGCTGAAAAGGTCGTCAGCTGCTGCTTCCCTAGCGCGGGCCGCGTCCGCTGACATGTCGGTTGTGTAGTATTCTTTTGTAGTGCTGGCTCAAATACGAGAGTCAGCTGTGCCTGCCCACACCTACCCACCGAGTCAAACTGCGCTTGGACACTCACAGCCGTATGTGCTGCTCCCGAGAGTCCTCCGACCCCGCTGAAGTCGCACCCGTGTCGGTACCAGTCCTTGCACGTCACTCGGGGGCTGCAGCAAAAATTCTCCTTACAGGAAACAAGTCGAGGGCGGTTGCTGGCGGCCACCACTTCCGGGGTAGGGGGTCCGTTGGCGGAATCAACCTGGCTTCCGCTGGGTAATATAAAACGAAGATTTCCACAAGTTCTCGCGCACACCAGCCAGTAATGCTTGAAAAATGGGAAACGGACACCAGAAGTTCGTAGTGAAGCAGGTCTTGAATTTATTACAGCTTCAGGTCAGACGCATTTTGAATAACGAAGTAGTCTTGTTCACTTGGCGGAAACGCAGTCCACTTTCTATATTTATGCTTTGTTTTTTTGTGTGATACTTTCACCCCAATCATGTGATCACTAAACACATATATATATATTTCTTTGGCGCCGGTAGACGAATCTTTGCGAATTTCTCCAAGAAAATGGCCTACTCCACTCCGCTCCTTCCCAGCATGTATGCTGCGCTCTCTGTCAAAGCAATGCCGGCTCTCGAAGGATGCGTGGAGCCGTCTGGGATCGTGGGGGCATTGGAGATAAAATAAAACAGTCATTTTTGAGAACTAACTTTACTGGTGAAAAAAAGAGCTATATTTCTATGATAGTATGTAAAACTTGCACATTTTTTTGTGCACCAGTTGTAATTTCTTTGCATGCGCAGCCTCGTTTCCAAGCCCATGTTTCTTTCTTTTTCTTCAAGTTCGCCAAGCAAAGCTGTCCTCATTTCAGGTATTAAATTTGCCGCTTTCTTTTCCCGGGCCGTGTGTGTAATCTGCTGCTATACTTTTGTAATATATTAATAATCATATTCTATCTATATTTATTTGAAACGTATTGCCGAGGCGCCAAACGTTGATTACATACTCTGTCCACTGCCATTTTAGTAGTTTTCTTCCGTTATTTTTATTATACCTGTTACTTTCATTTTACCCTCCGCCTATCTTCTCTGTGATCGATGAGATTTCCTGCCACAGACACCACGGTGTTTATCGTTGGCCTCCGATGTTATCAGACTTGGTCCCACGGATACCTAAAAACTCATTTGAAGCACGTAAGCCACAGCCATTAAAACGTGTGTCCGTCACCACAAAGCCATTATCATGCTTACGCCTTTATCATGGGTGGTAAATGTATACTAGTCATAAAAGCATGCGTGGTAAAGCCATATGCGTGCTAATGGCTTCATGGTGACCATCACGCGTGCTTATGACCGTGTTTTAATGGCTGTTTCCCCCCATTGGACACTGCAGCAACCGGGTCTGGGCGTCGTGGATTCCAGGGCACTAGGCGGAGGGCCACGCAGCCCCTCTCATACAATATAGAAATCTTTGGGGATGATTGTTTCCGTGTTTTGAAGGGCTTTTTGAGGCCCACACAATTAATTTTGTTGGGGGGTAGGTTTGCCCGGGAAAATGTCGCAAGAGGTTTGTAAATGTGGTACACATTGTTTTATTTTACTTTGATTTCTTTTCTAGTCCATCCAGAGAAAATATAACTTATTGTACAGTTAGTACTTTTCAACCCTACTCTTGAACATCTTACTATAGTACTTCAAATTATACATACTATTTTTATTGTGGACCGTCACCACCCTTCCCCCCAAAAAAGAAGTATGTTGGTTTTTTTATTAACTTTTATGAAAACAACAATAACTGTAAACGTAACTTAATGATAACAATATAATAAACAAGTACAAAAATAACTTTAATAAAACATTATAAACAAATTGTGATGTGGACTCCAAAAGACGTACAATAGGTAATCTGCAAAACAAAAAAGAAAATTTGAGTTTAAAATTATGTAGATGTGAGTAAATGAGGTGAAATATTACAAGTCAAGGTAACACTACGATTTTACGTGTGCAGTGTGCCTGGTACATTTCACTTCTGTTATAGTCCCGCGTTCAAGTGGTGTCTATATGGAAGTGCCTACTGCGTTACTGACACAAAAGTGGTAGAAAAGGATTGTAATGCATTTAATGGGAGGCATTGTATATCTAGGCCGCTGTGCTTACCTTGTATAAACATTGCGGCCATCAGAGTTCACAACTTCAATTGAACTCTGTTTGTATACGTCAAAGTATATTCAATACGTTGCGGACAATTCCATTGCTGTTGCTCGATGTGCCGTGATTGCTCCTGAAGGATGTTTGGTGAAGCAAACAAAAGGACATTTGATTAATCACCGTAAACTGAGTTGCGAAACTCCTGTTAAAAGTGAATTTTAATGTGAGTTCTTAATATTGCGTACCTAGACTGTTGCACCCCATTGACTCGCAGAGTCTGGAGTTGAGATTTTTTTTAAAAAGTTAGATGCAGATTTACAAGCTCCTTGCGCCACTTTTCCAATGTTAAAAGTGACACAAAAGTGGCACAATAAGCTTGTAGATCTGTTCCTCAGACTGTTGTAACCTATCTATTGTCACTGCTCTGTGGTAATTATACATTTCTACAAAGTCAAGCTGCTGCACACTATCGACTCTCTCCTTTCACAGATAATTTGTTGTTGTTTCAGAAACAAGTTTCTTTGCTCACCTAGTGCTATATACATGATTAAAAGAGGGTTGAAGCAGGCTTCACTGTAGCCAAGAGAGTTCACCACTTAAACTCGGTTTTATACGGCACAGTGGAGACAGCAGCGTCCATAACTGAAAAAAAGAAAAAGAAACGATGTGAGAGACAGTAAGAAAGAGAGAGATAAAAGGACATTAAAATGTGGAAGAGACACAGACGATGGGTGGGGGGCTGAAGCCCCGTTAGCCTAATGTGTATTGCGCGCCTGCTGCATACTACATATTCTCTCCTTTGACAGATAACTTGTCGTTGTTTCGGAAACAAGCTTTACGTTTAACCATATACGATCAATTAGAATAGAGGCCTGGGAAGGCCACGTGAGGCAGTAATAAATAATAAAAGTCACGGGAGGGAGCAAATACGAAGAAGCACAAAGCATGTTGCGCACAAAAATAAAGTAAAACAGAGCCGGGAGGGGCACATGATGCAGTAAAAAAATAATACTATTTTGAACGCACAATTTATAACAATGCAGGCTAAATCACGTGACACAGTTCAAAAATACGACACAGAAATTCATGCACGCACAATTTATTTAAAAAAGGCCTAGGGGGGCCCCGTGACGCAGTTGGAAATATTCCGATCACCAATATACGATCAATAAGAATAGAGGCCTTGGAAGGCCACATGAGGCAGCAATAAATATTAAAAGTCACGGGAGGATTAGGAAGGAGCAAATACGATGTAGCACAAAGCATGTGGCACACAAAAATAAGGCAAAACAGAGCTGAGAGGGCCATGTGACGCAGTAAAAAAAATACTATAATTCAGGTACAATTTACAGGGGAGGCTGATGTTGTGACGGCTTCTCTTACCTTTGCTTCTGTCGTCTCTTGTCTTGTCTTCAAAGGCTGGGGCTTCGGCTGGGCCTTAAGTGGGCTGTGCGCGGGCGCAGCTGCCACCGCGCCTATGGTGGCCTGGCGGGCCGGCAGCAGCAGTGACACCACGCTGAGTGTCACCAGTCCTCCTCCGCTTGAGCAAACAGTTTGTAGTACAATCGACGACGACAGTCTGTCTGTCACCGCAGCACAGGCAGGCAAAAGAGAGCGTGCTCACGTCAGTGCTCGCATTATATGAGAACCACGGGGGCTCACCAAACCAAGCCCAGGGCCGTCATTGGTAGCCTTTTCACGCTCTACAGGAATGACAGCCCTGGGGGACCTCCCATTGGCTAATGTATTGGCTTCCAGGCTTAGTAATAGCACGAGAGCTCGGTGGTGACATCTGGGGAGTGTGGGCTGGTGTGCACCGTGCATGTGCAAGTGTGAGTGTGTGCACCATTAATTAACAACAGAGAGAGACGGGGTGGGGTTATCATGTGCGCAAAGGCAGGCCCAGAATCGGATCTCCAATGAGTGACCACTTGTAATCATTCTCGTAGCGCGCCCTGTGCTCTGATTTGACACTAAGAGGGTGTTTGCACCATACTTTGTACTGCTAATCATACTCAGCGCGTACCCACGCATACGCTTCGAATACGCTTTTGACGTTACGCGTCGCATCAAAGCTTCCATGTGACGTCATGTACATCGCCCTGTACGCGAAAGGCGCTAATGTTTTTAATTGTTTAAAAACATATATTTATGTATTTAATGTACATACTAAGGGTAGACATTATCTGGGATAATTATGAAAATAGTTTTTTAAAACTTTTAACAATCGTATATTTCTTTTAAAAGCAATTACACAAATCGCGGTGGAACGTCATGCGTACTCGCATCATAAGAGTACCGTAAGCCCACTGTAATAGTACGCAAAGCCATGTGACTTTAAAAGAAGAGATTTGATTGGTTCATAACACTTCCTATTCCAACTGCTAAAAGTTCCATCCCATTTTAATCATACTACTTTGACTTTCTAAAAAGAAGCATCTCTTCTGAGAATCCTGTCAAATAGAGGGAAGATCACCATGATAACAGCAATGGACTCATCTTCCAGTTATTCTTCAGAGGGAGATTTCATTCCTGAAGAACCTCCAAAGAAGAAGAAAGAAGCTCTAATTTGGAAGTTTTTTACTTTTCCTGAAGGGCAAAAAAAGGTTAATGCTCCAAAAGTAACCTGTAAAATTTGCCAAACAATTCTTTCACGGGGTGATTGATGCTGATTTTGGTAAAGTTAATACTCTATGCATTTATTGCAATAACATTTTGTGTTATGGGGAACAGTCTATTTACCTGATAAAACACAGGAAGCAGGAGCATCGCTGTCCTGGACATTAGTTTTTTTTTCATTCTTTTGTTCCTGTTGGACACTTTTTGGGTTCCAGTTCAATTTTTTTGGTTTTAAAAAAAATTGTTGAAAAAACACAAAACAAATAGTTCTTTTTAGAACTACCTTCACTGGTCAAAGAAAGAACTATATTTCTATGTTAGTGTATAAAAGTTTCTCAGAATGAATGTGTAGTTCATGAATGAATGAATGGATACATTAATAGTGTATGGTGAATGTGAAAGTGCAGAACTATAAGGAACTTCTACAGCATAAATCTATAAGCAGTTTACCTATAGTATACTGTAGTACCTCCAAAGCACTTGAATGTAGCATATGCACATAAATTTGTTACAAGTCTATGTTTCAATTTGCACTGCTGGTGAAACTGCCTGGATGAATTTCTAAGTGTTACGGGTGGATTTACAACCCCCTTGTGCCTCTTTTAACACAGCCGTTGCTTCACTTTTGTGATGCACTGGTGGTGCAAAAGATGTGCCATGGTGTGTAGTATTTACAATGTGACACATCTGGAAGGTGCATCACATTATAAAGCCCTGCGCCAGAAGGAGGTGATATCACAGTACACAATAACTGGCATATCTCTGGGGATGTACCACTTATCATAAATCTGCTGATTAGTGTTTTAATGTAGTGAATGGATTCTTTTAGAACAGTGTATAGATAAGCATATAGTGCTGTATGGTCACTACAATACTGAAACAGAAGTGCGATAGTGTTTACTGGAAGTGTAAGGATACATATTGGGGAATTGAAGATATAAAAGACAAGTTTTCCGGTGCATGATTGATTCATAACACTTCCTATTCCAACTGTTAAAAGTTCCATCCCATTTTAATCATCCTACTTTGACTTTCTAAGAAGAAGCATCTCTTCTGAGAATACTGTCAAATAGAAGGAAGATCACCATAATAACAGCAATGGACTCATCTTCCAGCTATTCTTCAGAGGGAGATTTCATTCCCGAAGAACCTCCAAAGAAAAAGAAAGAAGCTCTAATTTGGAAGTTTTTTACATTTCCTGAAGGGCAAAAAAAGGTTAATGCTCCAAAAGTAACATGTAAAATTTGCCAAACAATTCTTTTAAGAGGTGATTCATCTAAAAAATACTGCTTTGGCACAGCAAATATGGTGCGACACGTGAAGAACTTGCACCCCAACAACTTTGCTTGAGCTGCAACATTGAGGTTGCAGGACAACCCACCTGCTTCTGCACCAAGAACATCAACTGCTGCAGCAGTATTTTCAGCAAGCAGTCCACACCCACAAATTGATGTTGAATTTGGTGAAGTTAAAATTCTATGCATTTATTGCAATAAAATTTTGTGTTATGGGGAACAGTCTATCGACCTGATAAAACGCAGGAAGCAGGAGCATCGCTGTCCTGGACATTCGTTTTTTTCATTCTTTTGTTCCTGTTGGACACTTTTTGGGTTCTAGTTCCATTTTTTTGGTTTTTAAAAAAAGTGTTGAAAAACACAAAAAAATAGAAAACTAAAAACACAAAAAACCAGTTCTTTTTAGAACTACCTTCACTGGTTTAAAGAAAGAACTATATTTCTTTGGTAGTTTATAAAAGTTTATCAGAATGAATGTGTAGTTCATAAATGAATGAATGAATACATTAATAGTGTATGATGAATGTGAAAGTGCAGAACTATAAGGAACTGCTACAGCATAAATCTATAAGCAGTTTACCTATAGTATACTGTAGTACCTCCGAAGCACTTGAATGTCGCATATGCACATAAATATGTTACAAGTCTATGCTTCAATTTGCACAGTTGGTGAAACTGCCTGGATTCATTTCTATGTGTTACGGGTGGATTTACAACCCCCTTGTGCCTCTTTTAACACAGCCGTTGCTTCACCTTTGTGATGCACTGGTGGTGCAAAAGATGTGCCATGGTGTGTACTATTTACAATGTGACACATCTGGAAGGTGCATCACATTATAAAGCCATGTGCCAGAAGGAGGTGATATCACAGTACACAATAACTGGCATATCTCTGGGGATGTACCACTTATCATACATCTGCTGATTAGTGTTTTAATGTAGTGAATGGATTCTTTTAGAACAGTGTATAGATAAGCACATAGTGCTGTATGGTCACTACAATACTGAAACAGAAGATTGATAGTGTTTACTGGAAGTGTGAGGATACAGTAGTTTCCCGGTGCATAGAACACTACATGCATAGTCTATAGGGGTTTTCTCAGGAACTACTGAATAGATTTACACCATTTAACAAAAAGCACAATCTGTGAACTGAACTCTACCTCTCTACCAAATTTGGTGTAATTCCGTTACCGTACGGTACGATTACAAAAAAAAAACAATGAAAAAGGAATTATATAGAATTCAATTTTAATATATTGGAGAAAAAAAATCAAAAAAATAATTTGCAATTTAGTTTTGTTAATATTTAACAATAAGAATATGAAATACAATTTAAAAATAAAATAAATATACATATTTATATTACAAGTGTAAGAAATTAGTATAAAAAGAAAGAAATATAATAATTATTACATTTAAAAATTTTCATTTACAAATCCTATGAAATTCACTGAAAAAACCATAGGCTTCACACACGTTATAGTTAGGAATTCGCATTTTAAAAACCTCGCAAATTCACTCAAAAAACCATAGGTTTCACAAACGTTATATTTAGGAATTAGCATTTAAAAAACCTTGCAAATTCATTGAAAAAACCATAGGTCTCACACATGTTATAGTTAGCTGGACATTTCACTCATACAAAACCTTTGAAATTCCCCCGCTATAGTTAGTTCAGCTAACTATAACTCTCGCGCTCGCAATGCACTGCTGATGACGTCACATATTACATCACTCATGACATGGTCAGAGACATCACTCATGACATCACTGAAGTCATGCAAGGCGTGTGCAAACAGTAAAAGGGTCTTAACATACACATTACCAGGTAAGACAAAGGAAATCACCAAGTTCATAACGTGTTGCACAACACATGCAGTATACTGCCTAGTATGCCCTTGCGGGCTAAAATATATAGCCAGCACCATTCATCAATTAAAGATAAGAATTCTGGAACATCAAAGAGTCATAGATAAAGTGGACCCTGCATATTCGGTGGCCCGCCACTTGTGGAATTTCATGGTAGTGATAGTAACAAATTACAGTATTTTGGCTTAGATTTTGTTCCTATTAATCCGCGTGGGGGTGATAGACTGCATAGATTGAGACGTTTAGAGTTGAGATATATTATTGATCTTCTTACAAAGTTTCCTAAAGGAATGATTTGTGGGGAAGAACTAGGGGTGCATCTGGGAAAATGAGTGCAATGAACTATACAGGATATCAAGGAATAGATATTACTAACATGAAGTATAAGCACAATGAATGTACTGACCAGTATTAATTTTAAAATTATCTTTTTTCTCTCTCTTTTTGTGTACAATTTTTTACAATTTGCATGTCCTATTTTGGTCTCTTGGAGATACATCATAAAGCTATAAATCAGTGGGGCATGAATGGACAATTGCCGATCTATGGCTGGATTGAAGTACTGCAGGAGTTTTTGAGTAGTAGGCATAAGAAAGGCCAATAGATGGCAGAAATAAATTGTATCTAACATACAGGTTTGATCGAAAGTGAAATATACTTATGAAAAACCTGTGCAGTAATCGTATCTACATGATGTATTAGTATGGTTTCTATGTGAAATCTGAAGTTACATGTACACTTCAAATTGGCGTCCATGAATTCAAATGGAATTGTGTCCCTTCTTTGTTTCAATGCCCTTTAAACAATGCTTTATTAACATGCTCTTACGAATGAATAACGAACACTAAGGAAGGCTTTACGCCGAAACGTTTGTTTCCTACTCTGCCGAATAAAATTTAATTGAGCCCCCCCTCCCCTGTGAGTGCGGTAAATTTCTTTGAGGAGTTTTGGAGGAATGGAGCGTTAATATTTAGCGGTTCATCACTACTGCAACCAGCAACAGCCTGCAAGTGCACTGCCTGCACTAAGTGCCAACGGATCTTTTGGCGCGGACGATCTGCGGACTATCAGCGGACCGTGAGTGTATTGTAAGCGCACTCTTCCGATGACGCGCTGAATGCTAATTGGCTGTCAAGTGGTTGTCAACATTCGAAACTAGAAACTGTTGGCAGCCATTTTGTGCCTCGGTAGAAGCGAGGCTGAAGAAGTCAGTGGAGTATGTGTGCAAAACGTAGAAAGGGGGCAAGGTAGAAATACTTTTACCCTCTAGACCTGCTTAGACGGTCACAGAAGGACCCCCAGGGCCCACAAAATTGTATTTAAAAAAAAAAGAAAAAGACCCAGCAGGTGCGTGTAGGGTGTGCATACTCTGCCGTAAAAAAAAGAAATAAAATAAAACTGAGCTTTTTTTATAATTAGCCCCCAGGGGGGCTAAATACTGGGTGCAAAATTAATAAATGTTATGGGGGCCCAGAGGGGCCCCCCAGCCCCGGGGATCGTCACCCCCGGAGAAAAATATATGGTGGGGGGAGGTGTCCAAGGTCCCCAAAGCCGCGGGGACCACCACCTCCCTTTGTATTGTGGGAGGGGGACTGCGTGGCCCCTCTCCTGTAGCACTCGAGGGCCCGTCACCCCCTAGGGCTACAAAAAAAAATGGGGGGAGCTGCAAGGTCTCCAAAGCCCCGGGGACCACCACTCCCCGGGGCTTTATGTATTGTGGGAGGGCTGGCTCCTGCAGTGTCCCGGGGTGTCCATCCCGCCCTCCCATAGCAAGGAAATCTGATCTCTCTTTCAAAATCTAAATCAGATTGCTTTTTCAGATGGGGAGCTGCATGTTAGTAGCTCCCCATTTGAAAAGCAATGCCGGCTCCCAAACGCGCAGAAGTTGTGCACTAAAGGCGCTAGAGTCGCACACCCTACAGATTATGGGGCTTATTTACGAGGCTCTTGCGCCACTTTTGCATCATTTTTAACATGGGAAAAGTGATGCAAATATGGCGCAAGGGCTTTGTAAATGATTCGTGCATCCACCGGGTTCACACCAGGGGTCCGCACTGAGTGCCGCGCTGGGTGCGCGACTTCTAATCTTACCATAAAAAATAGCCCCTATCAGTAATTTCTAATATCCCCGGGGACCCCATCCCCCGGGGCTTACATAAAATGCTGGGTACCGTGGGGGTAGCCAAAATGCCCCCACGGTCCCAGTCATCTCCCCGCGTCCTTCGGGAGCCGGCATTGCTTTTCCACATGGGGAGATGCTAACTTGCATGTGGAAAAGTTATCCTGGTTGGATTTTGAAAGTGAGAACAGATTTCACTGCTCTGTCTTTCAAAATGCAAACCAAGTTTGCTATGGTCCTGCCCTCTCATAGCAAACAGCAGTGTCCCGTTTGTAGGCATCCCGGGACACTGCAGGAGCCGGCCCTGGGGGTGGAGGACCCCAGGGCCCTCGAGGGCTCCAGGCAGAGGGCCAAGCAGCCTCCCTCCCACAATACACAAAGCCCCGGGGGCGGTGGTTCCCGGCGCTTGAGAGGGGTCATTGACGCCCTTTCCCTTCTAATTTTTCAGGGGGGCTGTGGAGCCCACTCCAACCATTTATTTTATAGCTCGGGGGTGGCAGTCACTGTTGCATAGCAAACAGCAATGTTGAGAAAATCTTCCGGTAAGATAACAAAGGATTTTGAAGTCCATGTTTGGTGTTTTTGTTGTAGGTTGCAGTCGTTAAAGCGGAGACAATTTTAACTCCGTCTTTGTAAATATGCCACTAAGTTTTGTAATGTCGACAATCTTGTCTCCCATTTAAATAGGCACAAAGTATTTATTGAAGTGCATTGTGAATCGTGAAGCAACACTGTCTAATTGTGATCAATAAAGAATTGAAAGAGTTGTGTACTTCTTTTGCTCGTAATGTGCATGGGGAAGATTTACAAGTTCATTGCCTTACTGTTGCATCCTTTTTAAGATTGGAAAAGTGACGCGAAAGTGGCTCAAGGGGCTTGTAAATCTGCTACACAGTGTTCTGTCTTACTTTCCTTTCCTTCCTGTCATGTAGAGGATCATAGGTAAATATAACGGTTTCTGTACAGCCAGTACCTTTCAACCCTACCCCCAAACTGCTTACTGCCTGTTACCATAGTAACAGTTCATGGAACACTTAAGTGAGCACAGAGGTTAGAAGTTCACCAAACTATGTTACTAATTGAAACAGTTACTGTGCTGGAGTTTTAAAAGTTTTCTATAGGAACTGTTAATCATAGAAGAAGTCAGTGGAAAATATAATAAAATAATAACGGAGGTTCGCTGGGGCCCCCACAGTCCCAGGGCTTCACTCATGTTGGTAGGGGTGTGAAGTAGGCTGTGTAAATTATATCAGGAAAACAACAATGCGGCTTATTGCGGCTTTTCTTTAATATAATGTGGAATAATGTTTATTTATTAGGCAGTGTTCACTTCTGTTACGGATAGAGTCACTTTGTTTCAGGAAATGTATTAATATGTAGGACGGCGTGTTCTGTATGTGTGAGTGGAACACATTTAACGTTTAATTGGCTAAGGTGTTCCAACAACAAGCTTAATGTTCATTGGGTGCGAACTATTGAAAGTAGAAGTGTTTTCTGCAATTAACTTCTGCTCCGGCGAGTAGAAAGGACATCTAATTGGCTTACATGTTGTGAAGGAGGACTTGCCTGAGCTTTATGTTGGTTGGTTGCAAACTATTGAAAGTAGAAGTGTTGCCAGCCATTCACTTCTGCTCTGTGGAGATCTGATTTGCTGACGTGCTCCAACGAGGACTTTCTCAAGCTTAATGTTGATTGGCTGTAAACTGTTGAAAGTAGAAGTGTTGTCAGCCTCTTCGCGGAGTATTAGGTACATTTCATTAGGTAACGTGTACCAAGCGGGACCTTACAAAGCTTAATGTTCATTGGCTATGAAGCAATAAAAGTAGAAATGTTGGCAGTCATTCCTTCCTCCTCTGTGGAACAACATGGACATTGTATTGGCTAAAGTGTTTTGAGCACAAGTTTGCTCCTTACTGGGTGGGAACGGTCCACTGTTGTCAGTGATTTTGTGACCCTCTTCCAAAGGAGTATGGGAAAAGAAAGTAGTTGAGGGGAGGTTAGGAACACGATTAACTCTGTACAGTGGTCACAAGGTGATGGACAGGGTTTATGAAGGTAAAAATTGTTTTTATATGTTTTAAGAGCCATTTAGATAATTGCCGTGTGGTGTACAAATCACGGCGGAAAAATGACACTGTCTTGCGGTGTTTTTTTTATCAAGTTTGCGGGTGGGATACTTCCCATGAGCACTATTTACTTATAATGTAGTGTTTACTTTTCTGACGGGGAAGTGTGGCTCCGCAGCAAAAATTTCAGTCTAGATTTGAAACAGTTTTTATTTAGCAAATACAAATAAACTTTCTCCAGAAACTGACGCTGTATATATGAAAGGGGTGACAATTAAAAATGCAATTTCATAAAATATCAGTTAAGCGTGTCGATACCCTCCTTTTTTCTGCTACAGTTTGTAAAAGTGTTGCCCCATATTCTTGAAAATGTAAGAGGGCATCAGTTACTTTCAGATGAAGTAGAATAGAAGTGCTACAACAAACACTCCCGCACTATATTATCTGAGGTCAGGAGAACAAGTAAAAAAGAGTTAAATATAAGTGACTTCATATTACATAGAAATGTATGCATTATTATTTTTCAAATTTGTATTCTGTAGAATTCAGGAACCTTCTGTCTAGTGCTTGGAGGTCGCACACTGTTCCGCTAACATATCACATACTCACTTAAGAATATATGGGATAGTGCTAGTATGCTAGTATAATATACAGAACTGGTTCTATATTAGGGAGAAGTTGAATAGGAACCGCAAATTAGAAGAATAGAAATTAGAAAATAGCATTCAGAAATGTAGGGTTTATCAAATATTTTAAGTAACAAAGTATGTATGAAAGCTATATTTTTTATCATGCAATTTCGTAAAATATGCTCCCTGAATTAAATATGCTCCCTGAATAAAAGATCAAGTACGTTCTAATGTTTGTAAGCTGTATTACAGATGGCGCAGAAAAATCTCCTATTCCTCTTCTGTAACAATAGGACAATCTATTACAATATAACGATTGATACCATTGTTAGAGTAAAAAGAAAAGGACAATAAAGTTATCTATTTAACAGAAAATCCATAACGAAATACTTTCGAGCTGTAATTATTTTCTAAACTTCTTTTCTTCGGGAGGTCAAAAAGTTTGATCTTTGTGGCGACAGGTCATAAACTCCTCTGAGATCATGACTGTGAAAATTATAATATATATATTCAAAGTATATGATCAAAAGGGGGGAACAGACAAAAAAACAGAAGCTGGTGACGTTGCTTATATATCTTTACTCTTTGTGGTGACGGGTCATGAACTTCACTTAGATTAGCATAACTGTTAATATTATAATATACATATTAACAGTATATAATCCCTAGGGGAAAACACATTAACAACTGGAAGGTGGTGACGTTGATTTTAAATGTTTAGTGTTTGCGCCGACGGGTCACCAACACCTCTGATGCGAAGTACAGTGTCAATATTATAATATAGAAAGTCACAATATATAAGCTGAAAGGAGCCAGAAAAGGAGCAATGTTTGTTGTAATCTATCTTTTTCTGAAAACAAGCTGCTGACGTTACAGAGAAAAAGGGAAAAACATGCAATAATACTTTTTTCTAGATATAAATGTTTAAATATTGACAAATAGCCACAAATTATAACTATCTACTATGCCATAATGAAACAACTTACAACTCCGGAATATGTTTGTTGACGCAAAACAAGAATCCGATGCTAGAAAAGGGAACCTGCATCACAGATTGGCGACGCAGAAATAACTCGCGAAAACAAAACTAATTGCACAATAGGTGTGGTTTATATAGTTTTTGGTTGTTTAGTAGTCTATGGAAGGAAGATTCGGCTCTGCCTATGTAGTTGTCACGTTTTACAGATTACACATGCTCACGTTTTAACTGTTTTACTTGTGCACGTGTTGGGAAAAGTTACAAACTGTGAAGCTGTAAAGGTTTCGATTTCCATACTAACACGTATAAGGTCCTTATTATCGACATACGTTGGAGAGTTTAAAAAGTGTTACCCGGTAAACTGTGTCCTTTGCATTCTCAAGATTAAAAACATCCAAATAGAAGATATAAAAAAAAGTATCATTTATATTAGAAGAAAAAAACGTATTAATATTTGTTATCACTATGCTTTTTCATAAAAAAAATGCCAGCATTTGTAAAGCATAAAGCTACCCCGGAAAGGTGTGCCGGCACTTGGGGCGTTGGGAAGATTAAGCAAGGTGTTACATACAGTGAGATAGTGGTGGGCTAAGATAGTGATGGACTTCGGAATCAAACTGTGAACACTGTTCTTAAAAGTCAGATATTATAAGTGCTGCGTCATACTTTTACCACACTTATATGTTAATTGCTGCTAATTAAGTTGAAAATATTCTTAAATTATACGTAGGACTCCTTTATTTATGTTTTTACTGATTTTTACATATAAATAGAGACAGAAAAGTATTTATTTTCCTCTCTGTATTTATTTTCAAGTGTGGATAAATACGGAAATTGGGTTAATTTTTGAGCGTTTGTAAATGCTGTCAATGATGAGTAGTAGGCCAATAGGTCTGTCGTTCTAAAAGTAAAAGCAATAAAATACTTTTAGTTAAGAGCTTTAGAAAGGAATATATATCCTTGATTAAGAAAATGTGCACATTTTAATATGAAGGTTGTGCATAGTTTATCATCTAAGAGTGTTACATGAGTGAAAACGGTCAGTCTTTCAGCCATGAGTGCATATTTATCAGTAAAATAAATGTGGAAATATACTAATTTCAGATTAATTTTTTTACAAAACCTGTAATATATATGGGCAAATACACATACACATATTTAAAAAAATATATGGATAAATACAGATGTAAATGTCCCAAAAATAAATACTATAAAACCAGGAGGTATAATTATAAGTTTTAAAACACTACTGTTAAGTTTGTTTTTACTATAAAAAGTATGTACATGTTTTTACATTTTACTTAACAAACACTATAGGTGAAATTCACTGAAAAAAATAGGTTTTAGGTAGGTTGTAGTTAGGAATTATCATTTAAAAAACCTTAGAAATTCACTGAAAAAAACATGGGTTTCAGGGGTGTTATAGTTAGCTGGACATTTCACTCGTGCAAAACCATTGAAATTCCTCCGTTATAGTTAGTTAACTAAGTATAACTCGCACGCCCGCAATCCACTGCTGATGATGTCACATATTACATCATTCATAACATGGTCAGTGACATCACTGATGACATCACTGATGACATCACTGATGACATCTCAAATGACATCACTGAAGACATCACTGATTACATCATGCACGTGACAATCAGATACACCTCATCATACACTAGTATACATTTTCATCACTCACTGTAAAATACAGAGTACCATATTTGAATCCATTGACACACCAATACAACTTTCTAAAAACCCACTCAGTGATTCCTAGATCTACACACACATCTAAACACTTGCCTTTATATTCACTCATTCATGCTAACAAAGTTCAATAGAACACTATTAAATATACTTATACACCTATATCGACATTACGCACCAGCACACACCCTATTCACTTACGCAGTCATCCTACCCACTTATGCAAACAATTGATCATACTCACATTTACTAAGCTACACACTTATACAAACACCACTTTATTTATTCATATAGATAATAACTCATACTTAGTGTGTTATAAAATCACTATTACAAGTATACAGTTTTCGACACAGTCACTCATACAATCACTGAGTCTTATGTATACTTATTTATATACAACAACTGTCACATACATTGCCTTTTATATTTCTACTTTGTTGGACATATATCACTCACCCAAAACAACTGTTTTCACTTACAGTCTTAACCTCATATATGTACTTAATCAACTATTTATACATCTTTAGACAATTACACACCATCCATCCAACTACACACATTCACTCTCTCATACAAATACTCTCTTAACTAATTAAACACTAATATAGTGTTTAACTTACCAAGTAACCAATGTATGCAGTAGTTTACACAAGACCCAGTTGTGAAACAAATATTCACACAGTTAAATCACTATCCCATATATTTAGTGAGACACTTAAAATTACTCACTTACACAGTCAATCACAGTAGTACTAAATTCTCCATCCAGACACTTCTCCATCCACTCAGTCTTCAATGCAGATTCCTATATATATATAATAATTATATAAATAACAAACAAAACCACATTCACTGGATGATGTCATTAGTGATATCATTTGAGATGTCATCAGTGATGTCATCAGTGATGTCACTGACCATGTCATGAATGATGTAATATGTGACATCCTAGTTGAAAAACAAGTGCTATCACAAAGATTGTGAGGGCATCCCTGAGTCGGGCACACCGTAGGTTCTTGAATAAGACTCCTCAAAAAAGCTTATGAAGAATATTTATTCTTGTTCCAAATTTATGCATAATTCTTCTTGATATTCCAATTCATATCAATCGTTTTACATCTTGATAATAACTTGATATATCGTAATCCACTCTTTTAAATACTCCAATGCATTTCGGGCAATGAAATGAAACTTCTAGAAAAAAGGGACATCATTCATTCCGACAACCCAGAACAATCAACTGGAGTTAGACGTCAGCACTGTTAAATTTACCCGAAAACTAAGGTTGAGACACTTTTTTAATAATGTGTTACCTCCACCCATACACCAAAAACCAGATCAACTTATGGGCCTAAGACCACATAGTTCCTACCAAGCACCATGCAGCCACAAATGTATTGATCTCTTTGAAAATTTAGTCAAACAAGACATTTCCAAAATCAACTTCAAAAAGAAAATTCATAAAAACTTTACACAGAAAGACCAAAATACCTAAAAAAGATTGCGAATAACAAAGACATTAAATGCATTAAAGCTGACAAAGGGGGTGCCCTGGTGATTTTGAATACTGAGATGTACAACAGGAAGATCATGGAACATATCTTGGATGACAAAACATACTTGAAACTGGATGGCAATCCCACTAAAATTTTCAAAGATAAACTCAATGAGATTCTAATGAAAGCTCTTGAAACAGGAACCTTCGATGAAAAAAACAAAAAATATTTGCTTCAAGAACATCCCAGAAGTCCATCCATCCACATGACTCCTAAAATACACAAAAGTCTCGAAGATCCGCCTTTTAGGCCCATAGTATCTACCAGAGGATCCCTACATGAACCGGTGGGGAAATTCTTGGACAGATACCTACAACCCATGGTTAAGAGTATGAAAAGTTACATTAAAGACACTACTGAATTTTTGGTAAAACTGTCAGAGGTTACCATCGACCCAGACGACCACTAAACCTTATGTACTGCTGATGTGAGTTCACTGTATACCTCAATCCCCCATGGAGGGGGAAATGAGGCCATCGAAAATGCCATCTTGAACAGTAATATCGAAGCTTCCATGCAACAATTTTTAATGGAATTGATGATATTCACGCTCTATCACAGCTATTTTGAACATAACCAGGAATGGTATCTGCAGCTATCCGGGATGTCCATGGATAATTGTGCAGCGCCCACATATGCAAACATTTATATGAAACTATATGAGGAAAACAACATCTATGGAGATATCAATTGGGCAAAAAACGTGACATTTTCTGTTCGTGATATTGATGATTTATTCATTATATGGAAAGACACGAGGGAAAATCTGGAGCAATCTTTGACTAAACTGAATACCATTGATGACAGAATTCAATTAACATGGGAAATCAATGACAAATCAATTACTTTTCTGGATGTAATAATTACCTTAACACCTATGGGCTTTGTAACTGATTTACATCGCAAAACTACTGACTGTAATAACACACTCCATTTTTCAAGTTTCCATCAGGGGTCATTAAAAAGACATTTACCTTTTTCTCAAATGCTACGTGCTAAACGGATTACATCTAACCAAATCATGGCCAAAGAACGAATCAAAGAAATGGGTACAAGATTCCTGGAAAGAGGCTACCCCGCTTCGATAGTGGAACAAGCTGAAGCTCGAGTAACATTGATTCCCAGAGAGGAAACACTTAAGACAAGGACTAAAAAGGATGATACCAGAATGGTGCTAGTATCTAAACATTCTACTGTGAGTAATATCAACAAAAAAATTATACTGAAACATTGATCAATCTTAAGCAGTGAGCCTGATTTCCAAGATTTGTTTAAGGACCCACCCATTTTCGCATATACCAGACAAGCGAACATCAAAGAAATCCTAACTAAGGAACCTGTCGAAGAAACAGTAACTAAAGGCACGCAAGCATGTATGAATTGCAGTAACAGCAATAATGTCATTAAAAGCAATGTGGTTACTCACCCTATGAAGGGTTACGATATTAAGGTAAAAGTGAATGCCACCTGTGATTCAGCTAATTTAATCTACCTGGTGAAATGCCCATGTGGCAACATTTATATAGGTAAGATTGAAAGAAAAGTAAAAGTTTGTATTAACGAACATAAATCCAATATAAGAACAAAAAATGAAAAATCGAACATTGCCTTACATTTCATGGACTACAAACACAACATTTCTCAACTGAAATTCATGGTACTTGAGATCATTAAAAAATGTGAAGGTAGATACAATAATAAGTCCTTATTACAACGTGAAATCTCATGGATTTATAAATTGCAGTCAATGAAGCCCTTTGGGCTTAATGATCGGATGAAATTCAGTTGTTTTATTTAACCACCTATTTTGTGGGTTTCTGATGCTTAATCTCTTTGAAATGTGGCTAATACCAAGTATAGCATGTATATACTGCAAGCATATGTATTTCTCATATTATGTTTTCCAACTATGTTTCACATACCGGTATACATATTCAAATATGGCCGCCACACTTTGTTCAACATCGTTAGTCCGTCATTTATCTCTATCACTTAGATTCCACACATGTCATAATCACAGGCGGTAACAAATCATCGTTCACCTTCTACCGGCACACTGACCAAAATGGCTAGTCCTGACATTTCGCTCAGACGCCTGACATCTTGACTCTAAGTAAGTTTGGCGGTTTTACTCTCTGTGAGTTTTCTCACCGTTTGAGCCCTCGATTAGCGTTCTCTGGTTAAAAATGGCAATTGTAACCCTGTTACAATTCGTCATGATGCATGTCTCTTTTCTAACGTAAGACCACACTCGAGACAGTTATGTCTTTTTCACAGATAGTCACGGTGTAGAACTTATCATTATTTTTGACCTGGGTCGCACGGTTCACTTTTTTTCACTTTACTTGTTTTTTTATCCATTCACGCTCCCTTCGTGTAAAGCAACATGATTGTATACACAATAGTTTCACCACCAGTGGGCCACCTACTACACATAACATGTACCCAGCACGGTTTATTAGCTATGCAGTGTTTTAACAGTACACTGCACACGAGTACTGATGGCTATATCCTTGTTTTCAGAGCTCCTTGATAAAGGGCAAGGCTGCCCGAAATGCATTGGAGTATTTAAAAGAGTGGATTACGATATATCAAGTTATTATCAAGATGTAAAACGATTGATATGAATTGGAATATCAAGAAGAATTATGCATAAATTTGGAACAGGAATAAATATTCTTCATAAGCTTTTTTGAGGAGTATTATTCAAGAACCTACGGTGTGCCCGTCTCAGGGATGCCCTCACAATCTTTGTGATAGCACTTGTTTTTCAACTAGTATTTGATGTGTATGGATGGACACGCCTCCTGTTGGAGCACCCTAACAAAGTTGAACTTTTGAGGTTTTCTTTATAATTAGTGGAAACTTTTGTTGCTGTGCACCCCCTCGCGACAGTGTTTATAAGTAATATGTAACTGGAGTCGTGTGCGCATCACACATGCAACCACATCCCAAGGAGGCACACCGGGGTGGTTCAATCAAATGATTCCAAGGTTTTCAAGTAGAATACTTTATTTCTGTAGAGATAAGTAGTTCATTTCATGATATTGTCATCATATCAATAAGAATTCATACATATTTAATCCATAGTATGGTCGTTTCAACGAAAAGCTCCGATGCATTTCGGGCGGGCTGCCCTTTATCAAGGAGCACTGAAAGAAGAAGAGAAAGGTACTATTGAAAACGAAAGGTAAAAGTCCGGTGAAGAAATGCTACTTGGGAAGGGTTGTGGAGGGCTCGTGAAAACAATAAGAAATCGAGTTGTGGTGAATAGTGAAAGCCGTCAATAACATGAGGTGAATGAATATCCAGTGCAAGAGGTTAAATAGTTGAAGGTGAACGGGTGATGTGAACTAATGTGTTAATCAAGGGTGCTTGGGCTATAACAAGATACACGAGTTAAAAAGGCGGCGTGCCGGATGGTCGGGGAACTAGAGTGGTCATGCGTAACGGTGAGAGGTCATGCAAAAATACGCGCAACGGGTAATGCTTACTTCGTAAACGGGACGTCAGTCGTCTCTGATGCGGTCGCTCGAAGTTTGTGAAAAGGGCGTGGGTGGAGTTGCGATTAATGGAGAAAAGATGTGATAATAGAAAACGGACTGCTAGATGGTGATCTATGGCGGCCATCTTTAAGTTGTGGACGAGTGGTGGGCATGCAAGGGAAACATGTGTGTCTAAACCCAAGGGGTGATGTTTAAAGTGGGACGTGGTGACGGTCGTGAAGGAGGGCAAGGATTAAAAGCAAATATGATGAATGGAAGAGAAACTGTGTGATTGGGGTGGACTATAGCGGCCATCTTTAAGGGGTGATCAGATGGAGGGTGTAAACGAAACACAGAACAATGCGAAGAATGTCAAACGGAACAGTATACAGATGCAATACATTTATAGGTAACAACTATATTCAATACGATCATTTAATCCATGTGGTTTAAGAGACTGCAATCGGTATATCCATTCAAGTTCTCTTTTTAGAAGGAGTTTATGATTGTCAATTCCCTCTTTCTTGATGATTGTCTCCAGCACAATGAATTTAAGCTGTGCAATGGTATGATGAGCTTCATTAAAATGTACGGCTACATTAGATTTCTCATTTTTTGTGCGGATGTTCGATTTGTGTTCGTTTATGCGTGTCTTAACTTTCCTTTCAGTTTTGCCAACATACAGTTGGCCACACGGACATTTGATGGCATAAATCAGATTCATAGAGTCGCAAGTGGCGTTAACATGAAGTTTAATTGGGTAACCTTTCATGGGGTGTCTTAAGATGTTACCTTTGATTACACAATTGCAATTGCTACAATTTCTGCAGGGTGATGTGCCTTTGTACTCAATCTGAGTGATGGGTTTCTTAGAAAGAATTTCCTTAATGTTGTTGCTGCGAGTGTAGGCAAACAGTGGTGGCATTTGAAAGCAGTCCTTAAAATCAGGTTCCATTTGTAGTACTGGCCAGTGTTTGAAAATAATTCTCTTGAAAGTGGTGCTGGTGGTGGAAAATTTAGATACTAAAACCATTCGTTGGTCAGAGGTTTTTGGCGTTTTGGAAAGGCTTTCATTTCTGCTGATGGCAGCTACTCTAGAGTGGGCTTCATCAAGGATGGATTGAGGATACCCTCTATCGATGAATCGATTTTGCATTTCTTTCAGTCTGATGTCAGATGTGTTCTTATCTGAGACAATACGTTTCACGCGTAACATTTGGGAAAAAGGCAAATGCCTTTTCAAGGATCCTTGGTGAAAACTCGTATAGTGCAACGTGTTGTTGCGGTCGGTGGGTTTGCGATGTAAGTCTGTGATGATCCCGTCTTTAGTAATTTTGACAATAACATCCAAAAAGGAGATTTCTGTTTCGCTCATTGACCAAGTAAGTTTGATGCGTTCGTCTTTAGTGTTCAATTCATTTAGAGCGTTGTTTAAGGATTCCTTGCTGTCCGTCCACATGAAGAAGAGGTCGTCGATGTACCTGACGTATAGTTTGATTTTGTTAAAGAAGTTCGTGTTGCCATAGATGTATTGATTTTCAAAATTTTGCATGTATATATTTGCGTACGTTGGGGCCGCACAGTTTCCCATTGCCATTCCTGAGAGTTGAAGGTACCACTTGTCGTCTTGTTGGAAGTAGCTATGGTGCAGGGTGTATACCATGAGTTCAAGTAGGAAAGTTTGCATAGGCGTGTCGATGTTGCTGTTAAGTAGGGCTTGTTCGATGGCATCTATACCCCCTTGGTGGGGTATAGAAGTGTACAAGGCATTAACATCGGCTGTGCAAAGGATGATGGATTCGTTGGTGTTAACGTCAATTTGTGCCAGTTCAATAAAAATTCAGTTGTATCCTTGATGTAACTTGTCATGTTGGCGACTAATGGTTGCAGATATTTGTCAATAAATTTGCCTACAGGCTCATGTAGTGATCCTTTGGTGGAGACTATTGGTCTGAATGGTGGGTCCAATAGGTTTTTGTGAATTTTGGGTGACATGTGAATGACTGGGCTTCTGGGATGATCACAAAGCAAATATTTTTTGGTGCGGTCTTGAATGATACTGGCTTCCTGAGCATTAACTACCAGGGCTTGTAACGTGGCTTGAAATTCCCGGGTGGGGTTGTGATCAAGTTGTAAATAGGTGTTCTCATCTTGGATATGCTCTTGTAGCCGTTTGGTGTACATGCTAGTGTTCAAGATCACAAGTGCGCCTCCCTTGTCGGCCTTGACGCATTTTATCGATGTGTTATTTGCCAAGTTTTTGAGAGTGTCTCTATCTTTTTGTGAAAGGTTTCTTTGTTTGGATGTAGTTTTAAAATTTATTTTAGACAAATCCTGACGAACCAAATTTTCGAAAAGGTCAATACATTTATGACTGTTCGGGGCTTGGTAAGTACTAGGAGGACGTAAGCCTCTGAGCTGATCAGGTTTTTCGTTAGTGTCCGTTGAGAGAATGTTGTCGAAAAAATGTCGCAGTCAAAGTTTGCGGGTGAGTTTGAAAGTAGAAACTTCAAGTTCTAATAAATTGGTGTGTGTGACAGGTATGAACGATGTGCCTTTTTCTAGGAGGTTCATTTGATGGTTGGTAAGCATAGTATCTGAGATGTTGATGACTAAGTGGGTTTCTTTGGTTTGGGATCCTTTTTGGTCACTGTGCTTCTGGTCATAGGCGGGCTTTTTTCGATCTCTTTTCTTCTTGCCCCTCCTGGGTCTTCTATGGTTTCTGGACCTGATGCTAAAAAATGAACCAGGGATGGTTCTGTGGAGGATGTGCTTGCTTGATTGTTGGTTGAGGTTATACTTATATTGGAACCCACGGTTGTCTTTTGTCCTGGACGATAGGTAGAGTCACAACTGGAAGATGAAGTGTCTGTTTGAGTGTTCGGGGGTCGATTGCGGCGTCGTTGTGCGTATACATCGGCCCAAGTGTATACTTCATCTAACTTGTAATCTAAAGTGTCTCTCCTAAATTTTCTTACTTTACGATCATTGATGTCTTTACTGTGTTTGTCGAGAATGGATTTTATATCTTCCAGGGTAGAGGTGAGTTCTTCAGGAGTTATTAAATTTTTCAGTTCTTTGTCTGTTCTTTTTCTAAATCCTTGAGAATGCCTGCGAGTTCTTCAACTATCAGTAATATTAAATCGAGACTACATTTGTTCAGGATGCCATCCCATTTCTCTCTGAAGACATCAATGATCGTAAAGTAAGAAAATTTAGGAGAGACACTTTAGATTACAAGTTAGATGAAGTATACACTTGGGCCGATGTATACGCACAACGACGCCGCAATCGACCCCCGAACACTCAAACAGACACTTCATCTTCCAGTAGTGACTCTACCTATCGTCCAGGACAAAAGACAACCGTGGGTTCCAATATAAGTCTAACCTCAACCAACAATCAAGCAAGCACATCCTCCACAGAACCATCCCTGGTTCATTTTTTAGCATCAGGTCCAGAAACCATAGAAGACCGAGGAGGGGCAAGAAGAAAAGAGATCGAAAAAAGCCCGCCTTTGACCAGAAGCACAGTGACCAAAAAGGATCCCAAACCAAAGAAACCCACTTAGTCATCAACATCTCAGATACTATGCTTACCAACCATCAAATGAACCTCCTAGAAAAAGGCACATCGTTCATACCTGTCACACACACCAATTTATTAGAACTTGAAGTTTCTACTTTCAAACTCACCCGCAAACTTCGACTGTGACATTTTTTCGACAACATTCTCTCAACGGACACTAACGAAAAACCTGATCAGCTCAGAGGCTTACGTCCTCCTAGTACTTACCAAGCCCCGAACAGTCATAAATGTATTGACCTTTTCGAAAATTTGGTTCATCAGGATTTGTCTAAAATACATTTTAAAACTACATCCAAACAAAGAAACCTTTCACAAAAAGATAGAGACACTCTCAAAAACTTGGCAAATAACACATCGATAAAATGCGTCAAGGCCGACAAGGGAGGCGCACTTGTGATCTTGAACACTAGCATGTACACCAAACGGCTACAAGAGCATATCCAAGATGAGAACACCTATTTACAACTTGATCACAACCCCACCCGGGAATTTCAAGCCACGTTACAAGCCCTGGTAGTTAATGCTCAGGAAGCCAGTATCATTCAAGACCGCACCAAAAAATATTTGCTTTGTGATCATCCCAGAAGCCCAGTCATTCACATGTCACCCAAAATTCACAAAAACCTATTGGACCCACCATTCAGACCAATAGTCTCCACCAAAGGATCACTACATGAGCCTGTCGGCAAATTTATTGACAAATACCTGCAACCATTAGTCGCCAACATGACAAGTTACATCAAGGATACAACTGAATTTTTATTGAAACTGGCACAAATTGACATTAACACCAACGAATCCATCATCCTTTGCACAGCCGATGTTAATGCCTTGTACACTTCTATACCCCACCAAGGGGGTATAGATGCCATCGAACAAGCCCTACTTAACAGCAACATCGACACGCCTATGCAAACTTTCCTACTTGAACTCATGGTATACACCCTGTACCATAGCTACTTCCAACAAGACGACAAGTGGTACCTTCAACTCTCAGGAATGGCAATGGGAAACTGTGCGGCCCCAACGTACGCAAATATATACATGCAAAATTTTGAAAATCAATACATCTATGGCAACAAGAACTTCTTTAACAAAATCAAACTATACGACAGGTACATCAACGACCTCTTCTTCATGTGGACGGACAGCAAGGAATCCTTAAACAACGCTCTAAATGAATTGAACACTAAAGACGAACGCATCAAACTTACTTGGTCAATGAGCGAAACAGAAATCTCCTTTTTGGATGTTATTGTCAAAATTACTAAAGACGGGATCATCACAGACTTACATCGCAAACCCACCGACCGCAACAACACGTTGCACTATACGAGTTTTCACCAAGGATCCTTGAAAAGGCATTTGCCTTTTTCCCAAATGTTACGCGTGAAACGTATTGTCTCAGATAAGAACACATCTGACATCAGACTGAAAGAAATGCAAAATCGATTCATCGATAGAGGGTATCCTCAATCCATCCTTGATGAAGCCCACTCTAGAGTAGCTGCCATCAGCAGAAATGAAAGCCTTTCCAAAACGCCAAAAACCTCTGACCAACGAATGGTTTTAGTATCTAAATTTTCCACCACCAGCACCACTTTCAAGAGAATTATTCTCAAACACTGGCCAGTACTACAAATGGAACCTGATTTTAAGGACTGCTTTCAAATGCCACCACTGTTTGCCTACACTCGCAGCAACAACATTAAGGAAATTCTTTGTAAGAAACCCATTACTCAGATTGAGTACAAAGGCACATCACCCTGCAGAAATTGTAGCAATTGCAATTGTGTAATCAAAGGTAACATCTTAGGACACCGCATGAAAGGTTACCCAATTAAACTTCATGTTAACGCCACTTGCGACTCTGAATCTGATTTATGCCATCAAATGTCTGTGTGGCCAACTGTATGTTGGCAACATTGAAAGAAAAGTTAAGACACGCATAAACGAACACAAATCGAACATCCGCACAAAAAATTAGAAATCTAAAGTAGCCGTACATTTTAATGAAGCTCATCATACCATTGCACAGCTTAAATTCATTGTGCTGGAGACAATCATCAAGAAAGAGGGAATTGACAATCATAAACTCCTTCTAAAAAGAGAACTTGAATGGATATACCGATTGCAGTCTCTTAAACCACATGGATTAAATGATCGTATTGAATATAGTTGTTACCTATAAATGTATTGCATCTGTATACTGTTCCGTTTGACATTCTTCGCATTGTTCTGTGTTTCGTTTACACCCTCCATCTGATCACCCCTTTAAGATGGCCGCTATAGTCCACCCCAATCACACAGTTTCTCTTCCATTCATCATATTTGCTTTTAATCCTTGCCCTCCTTCACGACCGTCACCACGTCCCACTTTAAACATCACCCCTTGGGTTTAGACACACATGTTTCCCTTGCATGACCACCACTCGTCCACAACTTAAAGATGGCCGCCATAGATCACCATCTAGCAGTCCGTTTTCTATCATCACATCTTTTCTCCATTAATCGCAACTCCACCCACGCCCTTTTCACAAACTTCGAGCGACCGCATCAGAGACGACTGACGTCCCGTTTACGAAGTAAGCATTACCCGTTGCGCGTATTTTTGCATGACCTCTCACCGTTACGCATGACCACTCTAGTTCCCCGACCATCCCGCACGCCGCCTTTTTAACTCGTGTATCTTGTTATAGCCCAAGCACCCTTGATTAACACATTAGTTCACATCACCCGTTCACCTTCAACTATTTAACCTCTTGCACTGGATATTCATTCACCTCATGTTATTGACGGCTTTCACTATTCACCACAACTCGATTTCTTATTGTTTTCACGAGCCCTCCACAACCCTTCCCAAGTAGCATTTCTTCACCGGACTTTTACCTTTCGTTTTCAATAGTACCTTTCTCTTCTTCTTTCAGTGCTCCTTGATAAAGGGCAGCCCGCCCGAAATGCATCGGAGCTTTTCGTTGAAACGACCATACTATGGATTAAATATGTATGAATTCTTATTGATATGATGACAATATCATGAAATGAACTACTTATCTCTACGGAAATAAAGTATTCTACTTGAAAACCTTGGAATCATTTGATTGAACCACCCCGGTGTGCCTCCTTGGGATGTGGTTGCATGTGTGATGCGCACACGACTGCAGTTACCAGTTTTGCAGGTGTTTTGACGGAAACACCACTAAGAAGTGCACCCAAGTGATTAACTTTAGTAGCAAAAACACAGTTTTAACTCGCTGTGCTCCCTCACCTCTCACTTTTTATAAGTAATATGTGACATCATCATCAGTGGATTGCGGGTGCGCGAGTGATACTTAGTACAACTAACTATAACAGAGGAATTTCAATGGTTTTGTACGAGTGAAATGTCCAGCTAACTATGACACCCCTGAAACATATGTTTTTTTCAAGGAATATATATATATATATATATATATATATATATATATATATTTTTTTTTTTTCTCACAAATGCACAAGCTTTGAGAGGTCACAGGCACTGCTCTACCATCCGGCTATTCAAAGCAGCCTGCCTTCCAGCTTTTGTTTTTTTGTATGTGCCAACGCGTTTCGCGGCTACACGCCGCTTCTTCCTGGGCTTGCAACATCAAAACGCTGAACGCACACCTGTAGAATTTTCCTTTTTATTGACATGCTTGCATAGGTGGGCGTTTGCTTACAAGTTCCGTTTCAGGTGCATGATGGACTTTATAGTCCTGTAGTTGTGAGTTCAGCGTCTAGAAGAAAGTTTTTAGCAAAATGTTAATTCCTTGTAGTAAGGTTCAAAGCTTTTCAGCATGCCAATTATCGCTCCTTGAGCAGTGCACTTGAGTATTCACGAACAGTTCGCAAAACAAGCTTTCCCCTGCAGGACCTCATTTCATTACCTGCAAGGGACGGTGCTCCTCTCCACGGCAGGACGGCCGTGTTATTTAACATTTTCTCACAAATGCCCCAGCTTTGAGAGGTCACACGCACTGCTCTACCATCCGGCTATTCAAAGCAGCCTGCCTTCCAGCTTTTGTTTTTTCGTATGTGCCAACGCGTTTCGCAGCTACACACCGCTTCTTCCTGGGCTTGCAACATCAAAACGCTGAACGCACACCTGTAGAATTTTCCTTTTTATTGACATGCTCGCATAGGTGGGCGTTTGCTTACAAGTTCCGTTTCAGGTGCATGATGGATTTTATAGTCCTGTAGTTGTGAGTTCAGCGTCTAGAAGAAAGTTTTTTGAGCAAAATGTTAATTCCTTGTAGTAAGGTTCAAAGCTTTTCAGCATGCCAATTATCGCTCCTTGAGCAGTGCACTTGAGTATTCACGAACAGTTCGCAAAAAAAGCTTTCCCCTGCAGGACCTCATTTCATTACCTGCAAGGGACTGTGCTCCTCTCCACGGCAGAACGGCCGTGTTATTTAACATTTTCTCACAAATGCCCCAGCTTTGAGAGGTCACATGCACTGCTCTACCATCCGGCTATTCAAAGCAGCCTGCCTTCCAGCTTTTGTTTTTTTGTATGTGCCAACGCGTTTCGCGGCTACACGCCGCTTCTTCCTGGGCTTCCAACATCAAAACGCTGAACGCACACCTGTAGAATTTTCCTTTTTATTGACATGCTCGCATAGGTGGGCGTTTGCTTACAAGTTCCGTTTCAGGTACATGATGGACTTTATAGTCCTGTAGTTGTGAGTTCAGCGTCTAGAAGAAAGTTTTTAGCAAAATGTTAATTCCTTGTAGTAAGGTTCAAAGCTTTTCAGCATGCCAATTATCGCTCCTTGAGCAGTGCACTTGAGTATTCACGAACAGTTTGCAAAACAAGCTTTCCCCTGCAGGACCTCATTTCATTACCTGCAAGGGACGGTGCTCCTCTCCACAGCAGGACGGCCGTGTTATTTAACATTTTCTCACAAATGCCCCAGCTTTGAGAGGTCACACGCACTGCTCTACCATCCGGCTATTCAAAGCAGCCTGCCTTCCAGCTTTTGTTTTTTTGTATGTGCCAACGCGTTTCGCGGCTACACGCCGCTTCTTCCTGGGCTTGCAACATCAAAACGCTGAACGCACACCTGTAGAATTTTCCTTTTTATTGACATGCTCGCATAGGTGGGCGTTTGCTTACAAGTTCCGTTTCAGGTGCATGATGGACTTTATAGTCCTGTAGTTGTGAGTTCAGCGTCTAGAAGAAAGTTTTTAGCAAAATGTTAATTCCTTGTAGTAAGGTTCAAAGCTTTTCAGCATGCCAATTATCGCTCCTTGAGCAGTGCACTTGAGTATTCACGAACAGTTCGCAAAACAAGCTTTCCCCTGCTGGACCTCATTTCATTACCTGCAAGGGACGGTGCTCCTCTCCACGGCAGGACGGCCGTGTTATTTAACATTTTCTCACAAATGCCCCAGCGTTGAGAGGTCACACGCACTGCTCTACCATCCGGCTATTCAAAGCAGCCTGCCTTCCAGCTTTTGTTTTTTTGTATGTGCCAACGCGTTTCGCGTCTACAGGCTGCTTCTTCCTGGGCTTGCAACATCAAAACGCTGAACACACACCTGTAGAATTTTCCTTTTTATTGACATGCTCGCATAGGTGGGCGTTTGCTTACAAGTTCCGTTTCAGGTGCATGATGGACTTTATAGTCCTGTAGTTGTGAGTTCAGCGTCTAGAAGAAAGTTTTTAGCAAAATGTTAATTCCTTGTAGTAAGGTTCAAAGCTTTTCAGCATGCCAATTATCGCTCCTTGAGCAGTGCACTTGAGTATTCACGAACAGTTCGCAAAACAAGCTTTCCCCTGCAGGACCTCATTTCATTACCTGCAAGGGACGGTGCTCCTCTCCATGGCAGGACGGCCGTGTTATTTAACATTTTCTCACAAATGCCCCAGCTTTGAGAGGTCACACGCACTGCTCTACCATCCGGCTATTCAAAGCAGCCTGCCTTCCAGCTTTTGTTTTTTTGTATGTGCCAACGCGTTTCGCGGCTACACGCCGCTTCTTCTTGGGCTTGCAACATCAAAACGCTGAACGCACACCTGTAGAATTTTCCTTATTATTGAAATGGCCGCATAGGTGGGCGTTTGCTTACAAGTTCCGTTTCAGGTGCATGATGGACTTTATAGTCCTGTAGTTGTGAGTTCAGCGTCTAGAAGAAAGTTTTTAGCAAAATGTTAATTCCTTGTAGTAAGGTTCAAAGCTTTTCAGCATGCCAATTATCGCTCCTTGAGCAGTGCACTTGAGTATTCACGAACAGTTCGCAAAACAAGCTTTCCCCTGCAGGACCTCATTTCATTACCTGCAAGGGACGGTGCTCCTCTCCACGGCAGGACGGCCGTGTTATTTAACATTTTCTCACAAATGCCCCAGCTTTGAGAGGTCACACGCACTGCTCTACCATCCGGCTATTCAAAGCAGCCTGCCTTCCAGATTTTGTTTTTTTGTATGTGCCAACGCGTTTCGCGGCTACACGCCGCTTCTTCCTGGGCTTCCAACATCAAAACGCTGAACGCACACCTGTAGAATTTTCCTTTTTATTGACATGCTCGCATAGGTGGGCGTTTGCTTACAAGTTCCGTTTCAGGTGCATGATGGACTTTATAGTCCTGTAGTTGTGAGTTCAGCGTCTAGAAGAAAGTTTTTAGCAAAATGTTAATTCCTTGTAGTAAGGTTCAAAGCTTTTCAGCATGCCAATTATCGCTCCTTGAGCAGTGCACTTGAGTATTCACGAACAGTTCGCAAAACAAGCTTTCCCCTGCAGGACCTCATTTCATTACCTGCAAGGGACGGTGCTCCTCTCCACGGCAGGACGGCCGTGTTATTTAACATTTTCTCTCAAATGCCCCAGCTTTGAGAGGTCACACGCACTGCTCTACTATCCGGCTATTCAAAGCAGCCTGCCTTCCAGCTTTTGTTTTTTAGTATGTGCCAACGCGTTTCGCGGCTACACGCCGCTTCTTCCTGGGCTTGCAACATCAAAACGCTGAACGCACACCTGTAGAATTTTCCTTTTTATTGACATGCTCGCATAGGTGGGCGTTTGCTTACAAGTTCCGTTTCAGGTGCATGATGGACTTTATAGTCCTGTAGTTGTGAGTTCAGCGTCTAGAAGAAAGTTTTTAGCAAAATGTTAATTCCTTGTAGTAAGGTTCAAAGCTTTTCAGCATGCCAATTATCGCTCCTTGAGCAGTGCACGTGAGTATTCATGAACAGTTCGCAAAACAAGCTTTCCCCTGCAGGACCTTATTTCATTACCTGCAAGGGACGGTGCTCCTCTCCACGGCAGGACGGCCGTGTTATTTAACATTGTCTCACAAATGCCCCAGCTTTGAGAGGTCACACGCACTGCTCTACCATCCGGCTATTCAAAGCAGCCTGCCTTCCAGCTTTTGTTTTTTTGTATGTGCCAATGCGTTTCGCGGCTACACGCCGCTTCTTCCTGGGCTTGCAACATCAAAACGCTGAACGCACACCTGTAGAATTTTCCTTTTTGTTGACATGCTCGCATAGGTGGGCATTTGCTTACAAGTTCCGTTTCAGGTGCATGATGGACTTTATAGTCCTGTAGTTGTGAGTTCAGCGTCTAGAAGAAAGTTTTTAGCAAAATGTTAATTCCTTGTAGTAAGGTTCAAAGCTTGCAGGTAATGAAATGAGGTCCTGCAGGGGAAAGCTTGTTTTGCGAACTGTTCGTGAATACTCAAGTGCACTGCTCAAGGAGCGATAATTGGCATGCTGAAAAGCTTTGAACCTTACTACAAGGAATTAACATTTTGCTAAAAACTTTCTTCTAGACGCTGAACTCACAACTACAGGACTATAAAGTCCATCATGCACCTGAAACGGAACTTGTAAGCAAACGCCCACCTATGCGAGCATGTCAATAAAAAGGAAAATTCTACAGGTGTGCGTTCAGCGTTTTGATGTTGCAAGCCCAGGAAGAAGCGGCGTGTAGCCGCGAAACGCGTTGCCACATACAAAAAAACAAAAGCTGGAAGGCAGGCTGCTTTGAATAGCCGGATGGTAGAGCAGTGCGTGTGACCTCTCAAAGCTGGGGCATTTGTGAGAAAATGTTAAATAACACAGCCGTCCTGCCGTGGAGAGGAGCACCGTCCCTTGCAGGTAATGAAATGAGGTCCTGCAGGGGAAAGCTGGTTTTGCGAACTGTTCGTGAATACTCAAGTGCACTGCTCAAGGAGCGATAATTGGCATGCTGAAAAGCTTTGAACCTTACTACAAGGAATTAACATTTTGCTAAAAACTTTCTTCTAGACGCTGAACTCACAACTACAGGACTATAAAGTCCATCATGCACCTGAAACGGAACTTGTAAGCAAACTCCCACCTATGCGAGCATGTCAATAAAAAGGAAAATTCTACAGGTGTGCGTTCAGCGTTTTGATGTTGCAAGCCCAGGAAGAAGCGGCGTGTAGCCGCGAAACGCGTTGGCACATACAAAAAAACAAAAGCTGGAAGGCAGGCTGCTTTGAATAGCCAGATGGTAGAGCAGTGCGTGTGACCTCTCAAAGCTGGGGCATTTGTGAGAAAATGTTAAATAACACGGCCGTCCTGCCGTGGAGAGGAGCACCGTCCCTTGCAGGTAATGAAATGAGGTCCTGCAAGGGAAAGCTGGTTTTGCGAACTGTTCGTGAATACTCAAGTGCACTGCTCAAGGAGCGATAATTGGCATGCTGAAAAGCTTTGAACCTTACTACAAGGAATTAACATTTTGCTAAAAACTTTCTTCTAGACGCTGAACTCACAACTACAGGACTATAAAGTCCATCATGCACCTGAAACGGAACTTGTAAGCAAACGCCCACCTATGCGAGCATGTCAATAAAAAGGAAAATTCTACAGGTGTGCGTTCAGCGTTTTGATGTTGCAAGCCCAGGAAGAAGCGGCGTGTAGCCGCGAAACGCGTTGGCACATACAAAAAAACAAAAGCTGGAAGGCAGGCTGCTTTGAATAGCCGGATGGTAGAGCAGTGCGTGTGACCTCTCAAAGCTGGGGCATTTGTGAGAAAATGTTAAATAACACGGCCGTCCTGCCATGGAGAGGAGCACCGTCCCTTGCAGGTAATGAAATGAGGTCCTGCAGGGGAAAGCTTGTTTTGCAAACTGTTCGTGAATACTCAAGTGCACTGCTCAAGGAGCGATAATTGGCATGCTGAAAAGCTTTGAACCTTACTACAAGGAATTAACATTTTGCTAAAAACTTTCTTCTAGACGCTGAACTCACAACTACAGGACTATAAAGTCCATCATGCACCTGAAACGGAACTTGTAAGCAAACGCCCACCTATGCGAGCATGTCAATAAAAAGGAAAATTCTACAGGTGTGCGTTCAGCGTTTTGATGTTGCAAGCCCAGGAAGAAGCGGCGTGTAGCCGCGAAACGCGTTGGCACATACAAAAAAACAAAAGCTGGAAGGCAGGCTGCTTTGAATAGCCGGATGGTAGAGCAGTGCAGTGCGTGTGACCTCTCAAAGCTGGGGCATTTGTGAGAAAATGTTAAATAACACAGCCGTCCTGCCGTGGAGAGGAGCACCGTCCCTTGCAGGTAATGAAATGAGGTCCTGCAGGGGAAAGCTTGTTTTGCAAACTGTTCGTGAATACTCAAGTTCACTGCTCAAGGAGCGATAATTGGCATGCTGAAAAGCTTTGAACCTTACTACAAGGAATTAACATTTTGCTAAAAACTTTCTTCTAGACGCTGAACTCACAACTACAGGACTATAAAGTCCATCATGCACCTGAAACGGAACTTGTAAGCAAACGCCCACCTATGCGAGCATGTCAATAAAAAGGAAAATTCTACAGGTGTGCGTTCAGCGTTTTGATGTTGCAAGCCCAGAAAGAAGCGGCGTGTAGCCGCGAAACGCGTTGGCACATACAAAAAAACAAAAGCTGGAAGGCAGGCTGCTTTGAATAGCCGGATGGTAGAGCAGTGCGTGTGACCTCTCAAAGCTGGGGCATTTGTGAGAAAATGTTAAATAACACGGCCGTCCTGGCGTGGAGGGGAGCACCGTCCCTTGCAGGTAATGAAATGAGGTCCTGCAGGGGAAAGCTTGTTTTGCGAACTGTTTGTGAATACTCAAGTGCACTGCTCAAGGAGCGATAATTGGCATGCTGAAAAGCTTTGAACCTTACTACAAGGAATTAACATTTTGCTAAAAACTTTCTTCTAGACGCTGAACTCACAACTACAGGACTATAAAGTCCATCATGCACCTGAAACGGAACTTGTAAGCAAACGCCCACCTATGAGAGCATGTCAATAAAAAGGAAAATTCTACAGGTGTGCGTTCAGCGTTTTGATGTTGCAAGCCCAGGAAGAAGCGGCGTGTAGCCGCGAAACGCGTTGGCACATACAAAAAAACAAAAGCTGGAAGGCAAGCTGCTTTGAATAGCCGGATGGTAGAGCAGTGCGTGTGACCTCTCAAAGCTGGGGCATTTGTGAGAAAATGTTAAATAACACGGCCGTCCTGCCGTGGAGAGGAGCACCGTCCCTTGCAGGTAATGAAATGAGGTCCTGCAGGGGAAAGCTGGTTTTGCGAACTGTTCGTGAATACTCAAGTGCACTGCTCAAGGAGCGATAATTGGCATGCTGAAAAGCTTTGAACCTTACTACAAGGAATTAACATTTTGCTAAAAACTTTCTTCTAGACGCTGTACTCACAACTACAGGACTATAAAGTCCATCATGCACCTGAAACGGAACTTGTAAGCAAACTCCCACCTATGCGAGCATGTCAATAAAAAGGAAAATTCTACAGGTGTGCGTTCAGCGTTTTGATGTTACAAGCCCAGGAAGAAGCGGCGTGTAGCCGCAAAACGCGTTGGCACATACAAAAAAACAAAAGCTGGAAGGCAGGCTGCTTTGAATAGCCGGATGGTAGAGCAGTGCGTGTGACCTCTCAAAGCTGGGGCATTTGTGAGAAAATGTTAAATAACACGGCCGTCCTGCCGTGGAGAGGAGCACCGTCCCTTGCAGGTAATGAAATGAGGTCCTGCAGGGGAAAGCTTGTTTTGCGAACTGTTCGTGAATACTCAAGTGCACTGCTCAAGGAGCGATAATTGGCATGCTGAAAAGCTTTGAACCTTACTACAAGGAATTAACATTTTGCTAAAAACTTTCTTCTAGACGCTGAACTCACAACTACAGGACTATAAAGTACATCATGCACCTGAAACGGAACTTGTAAGCAAACGCCCACCTATGCGAGCATGTCAATAAAAAGGAAAATTCTACAGGTGTGCGTTCAGCGTTTTGATGTTGCAAGCCCAGGAAGAAGCGGCGTGTAGCCGCGAAACGCGTTGGCACATACAAAAAAACAAAAGCTGGAAGGCAGGCTGCTTTGAATAGCTGGATGGTAGAGCAGTGCGTGTGACCTCTCAAAGCTGGGGCATTTGTGAGAAAATGTTAAATAACACAGCCGTCCTGCCGTGGAGAGGAGCACCGTCCCTTGCAGGTAATGAAATGAGGTCCTGCAGGGGAAAGCTTGTTTTGCAAACTGTTCGTGAATACTCAAGTTCACTGCTCAAGGAGCGATAATTGGCATGCTGAAAAGCTTTGAACCTTACTACAAGGAATTAACATTTTGCTAAAAACTTTCTTCTAGACGCTGAACTCACAACTACAGGACTATAAAGTCCATCATGCACCTGAAACGGAACTTGTAAGCAAACGCCCACCTATGCGAGCATGTCAATAAAAAGGAAAATTCTACAGGTGTGCGTTCAGCGTTTTGATGTTGCAAGCCCAGAAAGAAGCGGCGCGTAGCCGCGAAACGCGTTGGCACATACAAAAAAACAAAAGCTGGAAGGCAGGCTGCTTTGAATAGCCGGATGGTAGAGCAGTGCGTGTGACCTCTCAAAGCTGGGGCATTTGTGAGAAAATGTTAAATAACACGGCCGTCCTGGCGTGGAGAGGAGCACCGTCCCTTGCAGGTAATGAAATGAGGTCCTGCAGGGGAAAGCTTGTTTTGCGAACTGTTCGTGAATACTCAAGTGCACTGCTCAAGGAGCGATAATTGGCATGCTGAAAAGCTTTGAACCTTACTACAAGGAATTAACATTTTGCTAAAAACTTTCTTCTAGACGCTGAACTCACAACTACAGGACTATAAAGTCCATCATGCACCTTAAACGGAACTTGTAAGCAAACGCCCACCTATGCGAGCATGTCAATAAAAAGGAAAATTCTACAGGTGTGCGTTCAGCGTTTTGATGTTGCAAGCCCAGGAAGAAGCGGCGTGTAGCCGCGAAACGCGTTGGCACATACAAAAAAACAAAAGCTGGAAGGCAGGCTGCTTTGAATAGCCGGATGGTAGAGCAGTGCGTGTGACCTCTCAAAGCTGGGGCATTTGTGAGAAAATGTTAAATAACACGGCCGTCCTGCCGGGGAGAGGAGCACCGTCCCTTGCAGGTAATGAAATGAGGTCCTGCAGGGGAAAGCTTGTTTTGCGAACTGTTTGTGAATACTCAAGTGCACTGCTCAAGGAGCGATAATTGGCATGCTGAAAAGCTTTGAACCTTACTACAAGGAATTAACATTTTGCTAAAAACTTTCTTCTAGACGCTGAACTCACAACTACAGGACTATAAAGTCCATCATGCACCTGAAACGGAACTTGTAAGCAAACGCCCACCTATGAGAGCATGTCAATAAAAAGGAAAATTCTACAGGTGTGCGTTCAGCGTTTTGATGTTGCAAGCCCAGGAAGAAGCGGCGTGTAGCCGCGAAACGCGTTGGCACATACAAAAAAACAAAAGCTGGAAGGCAAGCTGCTTTGAATAGCCGGATGGTAGAGCAGTGCGTGTGACCTCTCAAAGCTGGGGCATTTGTGAGAAAATGTTAAATAACACGGCCGTCCTGCCGTGGAGAGGAGCACCGTCCCTTGCAGGTAATGAAATGAGGTCCTGCAGGGGAAAGCTGGTTTTGCGAACTGTTCGTGAATACTCAAGTGCACTGCTCAAGGAGCGATAATTGGCATGCTGAAAAGCTTTGAACCTTACTACAAGGAATTAACATTTTGCTAAAAACTTTCTTCTAGACGCTGTACTCACAACTACAGGACTATAAAGTCCATCATGCACCTGAAACGGAACTTGTAAGCAAACTCCCACCTATGCGAGCATGTCAATAAAAAGGAAAATTCTACAGGTGTGCGTTCAGCGTTTTGATGTTACAAGCCCAGGAAGAAGCGGCGTGTAGCCGCAAAACGCGTTGGCACATACAAAAAAACAAAAGCTGGAAGGCAGGCTGCTTTGAATAGCCGGATGGTAGAGCAGTGGGTGTGACCTCTCAAAGCTGGGGCATTTGTGAGAAAATGTTAAATAACACGGCCGTCCTGCCGTGGAGAGGAGCACCGTCCCTTGCAGGTAATGAAATGAGGTCCTGCAGGGGAAAGCTTGTTTTGCGAACTGTTCGTGAATACTCAAGTGCACTGCTCAAGGAGCGATAATTGGCATGCTGAAAAGCTTTGAACCTTACTACAAGGAATTAACATTTTGCTAAAAACTTTCTTCTAGACGCTGAACTCACAACTACAGGACTATAAAGTCCATCCTGCACCTGAAACGGAACTTGTAAGCAAACGCCCACCTATGCGAGCATGTCAATAAAAAGGAAAATTCTACAGGTGTGCGTTCAGCGTTTTGATGTTGCAAGCCCAGGAAGAAGCGGCGTGTAGCCGCGAAACGCGTTGGCACATACAAAAAAACAAAAGCTGGAAGGCAGGCTGCTTTGAATAGCCGGATGGTAGAGCAGTGCGTGTGACCTCTCAAAGCTGGGGCATTTGTGAGAAAATGTTAAATAACACAGCCATCCTGCCGTGGAGAGGAACACCGTCCCTTGCAGGTAATGAAATGAGGTCCTGCAGGGGAAAGCTTGTTTTGCAAACTGTTCGTGAATACTCAAGTTCACTGCTCAAGGAGCGATAATTGGCATGCTGAAAAGCTTTGAACCTTACTACAAGGAATTAACATTTTGCTAAAAACTTTCTTCTAGACGCTGAACTCACAACTACAGGACTATAAAGTCCATCATGCACCTGAAACGGAACTTGTAAGCAAACGCCCACCTATGCGAGCATGTCAATAAAAAGGAAAATTCTACAGGTGTGCGTTCAGCGTTTTGATGTTGCAAGCCCAGAAAGAAGCGGCGCGTAGCCGCGAAATGCGTTGGCACATACAAAAAAACAAAAGCTGGAAGGCAGGCTGCTTTGAATAGCCGGATGGTAGAGCAGTGCGTGTGACCTCTCAAAGCTGGGGCATTTGTGAGAAAATGTTAAATAACACGGCCGTCCTGGCGTGGAGAGGAGCACTGTCCCTTGCAGGTAATGAAATGAGGTCCTGCAGGGGAAAGCTTGTTTTGCGAACTGTTCGTGAATACTCAAGTGCACTGCTCAAGGAGCGATAATTGGCATGCTGAAAAGCTTTGAACCTTACTACAAGGAATTAACATTTTGCTAAAAACTTTCTTCTAGACGCTGAACTCACAACTACAGGACTAGAAAGTCCATCATGCACCTTAAACGGAACTTGTAAGCAAACGCCCACCTATGCGAGCATGTCAATAAAAAGGAAAATTCTACAGGTGTGCGTTCAGCGTTTTGATGTTGCAAGCCCAGGAAGAAGCGGCGTGTAGCCGCGAAACGCGTTGGCACATACAAAAAAACAAAAGCTGGAAGGCAGGCTGCTTTGAATAGCCGGATGGTAGAGCAGTGCGTGTGACCTCTCAAAGCTGGGGCATTTGTGAGAAAATGTTAAATAACACGGCCGTCCTGCCGTGGAGAGGAGCACCGTCCCTTGCAGGTAATGAAATGAGGTCCTGCAGGGGAAAGCTTGTTTTGCGAACTGTTCGTGAATACTCAAGTGCACTGCTCAAGGAGCGATAATTGGCATGCTGAAAAGCTTTGAACCTTACTACAAGGAATTAACATTTTGCTAAAAACTTTCTTCTAGACGCTGAACTCACAACTACAGGACTATAAAGTCCATCATGCACCTGAAACGGAACTTGTAAGCAAACGCCCACCTATGCGAGCATGTAAATAAAAAGGAAAATTCTACAGGTGTGCGTTCAGCGTTTTGATGTTGCAAGCCCAGGAAGAAGCGGCGTGTAGCCGCGAAACGCGTTGGCACATACAAAAAAACAAAAGCTGGAAGGCAGGCTGCTTTGAATAGCCGGATGGTAGAGCAGTGCGTTTGACCTCTCAAAGCTGGGGCATTTGTGAGAAAATGTTAAATAACACGGCCGTCCTGCCGTGGAGAGGAGCACCGTCCCTTGCAGGTAATGAAATGAGGTCCTGCAGGGGAAAGCTTGTTTTGCGAACTGTTCGTGAATACTCAAGTGCACTGCTCAAGGAGCGATAATTGGCATGCTGAAAAGCTTTGAACCTTACTACAAGGAATTAACATTTTGCTAAAAACTTTCTTCTAGACGCTGAACTCACAACTACAGGACTATAAAGTCCATCATGCACCTGAAACGGAACTTGTAAGCAAACGCCCACCTATGCGAGCATGTCAATAAAAAGGAAAATTCTACAGGTGTGCGTTCAGCGTTTTGATGTTGCAAGCCAAGGAAGAAGCGGCGTGTAGCTGCGAAACGCGTTGCCACATACAAAAAAACAAAAGCTGGAAGGCAGGCTGCTTTGAATAGCCGGATGGTAGAGCAGTGCGTGTGACCTCTCAAAGCTGGGGCATTTGTGAGAAAATGTTAAATAACACGGCCGTCCTGCCGTGGAGAGGAGCACCGTCCCTTGCAGGTAATGAAATGAGGTCCTGCAGGGGAAAGCTGGTTTTGCGAACTGTTCGTGAATACTCAAGTGCACTGCTCAAGGAGCGATAATTGGCATGCTGAAAAGCTTTGAACCTTACTACAAGGAATGAACATTTTGCTAAAAAATTTCTTGTAGATGCTGAACTCACAACTACAGGACTATAAAGTCCATCATGCACCTGAAACGGAACTTGTAAGCAAACTCCCACCTATGGGAGCTTGTCAATAAAAAGGAAAATTCTACAGGTGTGCGTTCAGCGTTTTGATGTTGCAAGCCCAGGAAGAAGCGGCGTGTAGCCGCGAAACGCGTTGGCACATACAAAAAAACAAAAGCTGGAAGGCAAGCTGCTTTGAATAGCCGGATGGTAGAGCAGTGCGTGTGACCTCTCAAAGCTGGGGCATTTGTGAGAAAATGTTAAATAACACGGCCGTCCTGCCGTGGAGAGGAGCACCGTCCCTTGCAGGTAATGAAATGAGGTCCTGCAGGGGAAAGCTGGTTTTGCGAACTGTTCGTGAATACTCAAGTGCACTGCTCAAGGAGCGATAATTGGCATGCTGCAAAGCTTTGAACCTTACTACAAGGAATTAACATTTTGCTAAAAACTTTCTTCTAGACGCTGTACTCACAACTACAGGACTATAAAGTCCATCATGCACCTGAAACGGAACTTGTAAGCAAACGCCCACCTATGCGAGCATGTCAATAAAAAGGAAAATTCTACAGGTGTGCGTTCAGCGTTTTGATGTTGCAAGCCCAGGAAGAAGCGGCGTGTAGCCGTGAAACGCGTTGGCACATACAAAAAAACAAAAGCTGGAAGGCAGGCTGCTTTGAATAGCCAGATGGTAGAGCAGTGCGTGTGACCTCTCAAAGCTGGGGCATTTGTGAGAAAATGTTAAATAACACGGCCGTCCTGCCGTGGAGAGGAGCACCGTCCCTTGCAGGTAATGAAATGAGGTCCTGCAGGGGAAAGCTTGTTTTGCGAACTGTTCGTGAATACTCAAGTGCACTGCTCAAGGAGCGATAATTGGCATGCTGAAAAGCTTTGAACCTTACTACAAGGAATTAACATTTTGCTAAAAACTTTCTTCTAGACGCTGAACTCACAACTACAGGACTATAAAGTCCATCATGCACCTGAAACGGAACTTGTAAGCAAACGCCCACCTATGCGAGCATGTCAATAAAAAGGAAAATTCTACAGGTGTGCGTTCAGCGTTTTGATGTTGCAAGCCCAGGAAGAAGCGGCGTGTAGCCGCGAAACGCGTTGGCACATACAAAAAAACAAAAGCTGGAAGGCAGGCTGCTTTGAATAGCCGGATGGTAGAGCAGTGCGTGTGACCTCTCAAAGCTGGGGCATTTGTGAGAAAATGTTAAATAACACGGCCGTCCTGGCGTGGAGAGGAGCACCGTCCCTTGCAGGTAATGAAATGAGGTCCTGCAGGGGAAAGCTTGTTTTGCGAACTGTTCGTGAATACTCAAGTGCACTGCTCAAGGAGCGATAATTGGCATGCTGAAAAGCTTTGAACCTTACTACAAGGAATTAACATTTTGCTAAAAACTTTCTTCTAGACGCTGAACTCACAACTACAGGACTATAAAGTCCATCATGCACCTGAAACGGAACTTGTAAGCAAACGCCCACCTATGCGAGCATGTAAATAAAAAGGAAAATTCTACAGGTGTGCGTTCAGCGTTTTGATGTTGCAAGCCCAGGAAGAAGCGGCGTGTAGCCGCGAAACGCGTTGGCACATACAAAAAAACAAAAGCTGGAAGGCAGGCTGCTTTGAATAGCCGGATGGTAGAGCAGTGCGTTTGACCTCTCAAAGCTGGGGCATTTGTGAGAAAATGTTAAATAACACGGCCGTCCTGCCGTGGAGAGGAGCACCGTCCCTTGCAGGTAATGAAATGAGGTCCTGCAGGGGAAAGCTTGTTTTGCGAACTGTTCGTGAATACTCAAGTGCACTGCTCAAGGAGCGATAATTTGCATGCTGAAAAGCTTTGAACCTTACTACAAGGAATTAACATTTTGCTAAAAACTTTCTTCTAGACGCTGAACTCACAACTACAGGACTATAAAGTCCATCAGGCACCTGAAACGGAACTTGTAAGCAAACGCCCACCTATGCGAGCATGTCAATAAAAAGGAAAATTCTACAGGTGTGCGTTCAGCGTTTTGATGTTGCAAGCCCAGGAAGAAGCGGCGTGTAGCCGCGAAACGCGTTGGCACATACAAAAAAACAAAAGCTGGAAGGCAGGCTGCTTTGAATAGCCGGATGGTAGAGCAGTGCGTGTGACCTCTCAAAGCTGGGGCATTTGTGAGAAAATGTTAAATAACACGGCCGTCCTGCCGTGGAGAGGAGCACCGTCCCTTGCAGGTAATGAAATGAGGTCCTGCAGGGGAAAGCTTGTTTTGCGAACTGTTTGTGAATACTCAAGTGCACTGCTCAAGGAGCGATAATTGGCATCCTGAAAAGCTTTGAACCTTACTACAAGGAATTAACATTTTGCTAAAAACTTTCTTCTAGACGCTGAACTCACAACTACAGGACTATAAAGTCCATCATGCACCTGAAACGGAACTTGTAAGCAAACGCCCACCTATGAGAGCATGTCAATAAAAAGGAAAATTCTACAGGTGTGCGTTCAGCGTTTTGATGTTGCAAGCCCAGGAAGAAGCGGCGTGTAGCCGCGAAACGCGTTGGCACATACAAAAAAACAAAAGCTGGAAGGCAAGCTGCTTTGAATAGCCGGATGGTAGAGCAGTGCGTGTGACCTCTCAAAGCTGGGGCATTTGTGAGAAAATGTTAAATAACACGGCTGTCCTGCCGTGGAGAGGAGCACCGTCCCTTGCAGGTAATGAAATGAGGTCCTGCAGGGGAAAGCTGGTTTTGCGAACTGTTCGTGAATACTCAAGTGCACTGCTCAAGGAGCGATAATTGGCATGCTGAAAAGCTTTGAACCTTACTACAAGGAATTAACATTTTGCTAAAAACTTTCTTCTAAACGCTGTACTCACAACTACAGGACTATAAAGTCCATCATGCACCTGAAACGGAACTTGTAAGCAAACGCCCACCTATGCGAGCATGTCAATAAAAAGGAAAATTCTACAGGTGTGCGTTCAGCGTTTTGATGTTGCAAGCCCAGGAAGAAGCGGCGTGTAGCCGTGAAACGCGTTGGCACATACAAAAAAACAAAAGCTGGAAGGCAGGCTGCTTTGAATAGCCAGATGGTAGAGCAGTGCGTGTGACCTCTCAAAGCTGGGGCATTTGTGAGAAAATGTTAAATAACACGGCCGTCCTGCCGTGGAGAGGAGCACCGTCCCTTGCAGGTAATGAAATGAGGTCCTGCAGGGGAAAGCTTGTTTTGCGAACTGTTCGTGAATACTCAAGTGCACTGCTCAAGGAGCGATAATTGGCATGCTGAAAAGCTTTGAACCTTACTACAAGGAATTAACATTTTGCTAAAAACTTTCTTCTAGACGCTGAACTCACAACTACAGGACTATAAAGTCCATCATGCACCTGAAACGGAACTTGTAAGCAAACGCCCACCTATGCGAGCATGTCAATAAAAAGGAAAATTCTACAGGTGTGCGTTCAGCGTTTTGATGTTGCAAGCCCAGGAAGAAGCGGCGTGTAGCCGCGAAACGCGTTGGCACATACAAAAAAACAAAAGCTGGAAGGCAGGCTGCTTTGAATAGCCGGATGGTAGAGCAGTGCGTGTGACCTCTCAAAGCTGGGGCATTTGTGAGAAAATGTTAAATAACACAGCCGTCCTGCCGTGGAGAGGAGCACCGTCCCTTGCAGGTAATGAAATGAGGTCCTGCAGGGGAAAGCTTGTTTTGCAAACTGTTCGTGAATACTCAAGTTCACTGCTCAAGGAGCGATAATTGGCATGCTGAAAAGCTTTGAACCTTACTACAAGGAATTAACATTTTGCTAAAAACTTTCTTCTAGACGCTGAACTCACAACTACAGGACTATAAAGTCCATCATGCACCTGAAACGGAACTTGTAAGCAAACGCCCACCTATGCGAGCATGTCAATAAAAAGGAAAATTCTACAGGTGTGCGTTCAGCGTTTTGATGTTGCAAGCCCAGAAAGAAGCGGCGTGTAGCCGCGAAACGCGTTGGCACATACAAAAAAACAAAAGCTGGAAGGCAGGCTGCTTTGAATAGCCGGATGGTAGAGCAGTGCGTGTGACCTCTCAAAGCTGGGGCATTTGTGAGAAAATGTTAAATAACACGGCCGTCCTGGCGTGGAGAGGAGCACCGTCCCTTGCAGGTAATGAAATGAGGTCCTGCAGGGGAAAGCTTGTTTTGCGAACTGTTCGTGAATACTCAAGTGCACTGCTCAAGGAGCGATAATTGGCATGCTGAAAAGCTTTGAACCTTACTACAAGGAATTAACATTTTGCTAAAAACTTTCTTCTAGACGCTGAACTCACAACTACAGGACTATAAAGTCCATCATGCACCTTAAACCGAACTTGTAAGCAAACGCCCACCTATGCGAGCATGTCAATAAAAAGGAAAATTCTACAGGTGTGCGTTCAGCGTTTTGATGTTGCAAGCCCAGGAAGTAGCGGCGTGTAGCCGCGAAACGCGTTGGCACATACAAAAAAACAAAAGCTGGAAGGCAGGCTGCTTTGAATAGCCGGATGGTAGAGCAGTGCGTGTGACCTCTCAAAGCTGGGGCATTTGTGAGAAAATGTTAAATAACACGGCCGTCCTGCCGTGGAGAGGAGCACCGTCCCTTGCAGGTAATGAAATGAGGTCCTGCAGGGGAAAGCTTGTTTTGCGAACTGTTCCTGAATACTCAAGTGCACTGCTCAAGGAGCGATAATTGGCATGCTGAAAAGCTTTGAACCTTACTACAAGGAATTAACATTTTGCTAAAAACTTTCTTCTAGACGCTGAACTCACAACTACAGGACTATAAAGTCCATCATGCACCTGAAACGGAACTTGTAAGCAAAACGCCCACCTATGCGAGCATGTAAATAAAAAGGAAAATTCTACAGGTGTGCGTTCAGCGTTTTGATGTTGCAAGCCCAGGAAGAAGCGGCGTGTAGCCGCGAAACGCGTTGGCACATACAAAAAAACAAAAGCTGGAAGGCAGGCTGCTTTGAATAGCCGGATGGTAGAGCAGTGCGTTTGACCTCTCAAAGCTGGGGCATTTGTGAGAAAATGTTAAATAACACGGCCGTCCTGCCGTGGAGAGGAGCACCGTCCCTTGCAGGTAATGAAATGAGGTCCTGCAGGGGAAAGCTGGTTTTGCGAACTGTTCGTGAATACTCAAGTGCACTGCTCAAGGAGCGATAATTGGCATGCTGAAAAGCTTTGAACCTTACTACAAGGAATTAACATTTTGCTAAAAACTTTCTTCTAGACGCTGTACTCACAACTACAGGACTATAAAGTCCATCATGCACCTGAAACGGAACTTGTAAGCAAACTCCCACCTATGCGAGCATGTCAATAAAAAGGAAAATTCTACAGGTGTGCGTTCAGCGTTTTGATGTTACAAGCCCAGGAAGAAGCGGCGTGTAGCCGCAAAACGCGTTGGCACATACAAAAAAACAAAAGCTGGAAGGCAGGCTGCTTTGAATAGCCGGATGGTAGAGCAGTGCGTGTGACCTCTCAAAGCTGGGGCATTTGTGAGAAAATGTTAAATAACACGGCCGTCCTGCCGTGGAGAGGAGCACCGTCCCTTGCAGGTAATGAAATGAGGTCCTGCAGGGGAAAGCTTGTTTTGCGAACTGTTCGTGAATACTCAAGTGCACTGCTCAAGGAGCGATAATTGGCATGCTGAAAAGCTTTGAACCTTACTACAAGGAATTAACATTTTGCTAAAAACTTTCTTCTAGACGCTGAACTCACAACTACAGGACTATAAAGTACATCATGCACCTGAAACGGAACTTGTAAGCAAACGCCCACCTATGCGAGCATGTCAATAAAAAGGAAAATTCTACAGGTGTGCGTTCAGCGTTTTGATGTTGCAAGCCCAGGAAGAAGCGGCGTGTAGCCGCGAAACGCGTTGGCACATACAAAAAAACAAAAGCTGGAAGGCAGGCTGCTTTGAATAGCTGGATGGTAGAGCAGTGCGTGTGACCTCTCAAAGCTGGGGCATTTGTGAGAAAATGTTAAATAACACAGCCGTCCTGCCGTGGAGAGGAGCACCGTCCCTTGCAGGTAATGAAATGAGGTCCTGCAGGGGAAAGCTTGTTTTGCAAACTGTTCGTGAATACTCAAGTTCACTGCTCAAGGAGCGATAATTGGCATGCTGAAAAGCTTTGAACCTTACTACAAGGAATTAACATTTTGCTAAAAACTTTCTTCTAGACGCTGAACTCACAACTACAGGACTATAAAGTCCATCATGCACCTGAAACGGAACTTGTAAGCAAACGCCCACCTATGCGAGCATGTCAATAAAAAGGAAAATTCTACAGGTGTGCGTTCAGCGTTTTGATGTTGCAAGCCCAGAAAGAAGCGGCGCGTAGCCGCGAAACGCGTTGGCACATACAAAAAAACAAAAGCTGGAAGGCAGGCTGCTTTGAATAGCCGGATGGTAGAGCAGTGCGTGTGACCTCTCAAAGCTGGGGCATTTGTGAGAAAATGTTAAATAACACGGCCGTCCTGGCGTGGAGAGGAGCACCGTCCCTTGCAGGTAATGAAATGAGGTCCTGCAGGGGAAAGCTTGTTTTGCGAACTGTTCGTGAATACTCAAGTGCACTGCTCAAGGAGCGATAATTGGCATGCTGAAAAGCTTTGAACCTTACTACAAGGAATTAACATTTTGCTAAAAACTTTCTTCTAGACGCTGAACTCACAACTACAGGACTATAAAGTCCATCATGCACCTTAAACGGAACTTGTAAGCAAACGCCCACCTATGCGAGCATGTCAATAAAAAGGAAAATTCTACAGGTGTGCGTTCAGCGTTTTGATGTTGCAAGCCCAGGAAGAAGCGGCGTGTAGCCGCGAAACGCGTTGGCACATACAAAAAAACAAAAGCTGGAAGGCAGGCTGCTTTGAATAGCCGGATGGTAGAGCAGTGCGTGTGACCTCTCAAAGCTGGGGCATTTGTGAGAAAATGTTAAATAACACGGCCGTCCTGCCGGGGAGAGGAGCACCGTCCCTTGCAGGTAATGAAATGAGGTCCTGCAGGGGAAAGCTTGTTTTGCGAACTGTTTGTGAATACTCAAGTGCACTGCTCAAGGAGCGATAATTGGCATGCTGAAAAGCTTTGAACCTTACTACAAGAAATTAACATTTTGCTAAAAACTTTCTTCTAGACGCTGAACTCACAACTACAGGACTATAAAGTCCATCATGCACCTGAAACGGAACTTGTAAGCAAACGCCCACCTATGAGAGCATGTCAATAAAAAGGAAAATTCTACAGGTGTGCGTTCAGCGTTTTGATGTTGCAAGCCCAGGAAGAAGCGGCGTGTAGCCGCGAAACGCGTTGGCACATACAAAAAAACAAAAGCTGGAAGGCAAGCTGCTTTGAATAGCCGGATGGTAGAGCAGTGCGTGTGACCTCTCAAAGCTGGGGCATTTGTGAGAAAATGTTAAATAACACGGCCGTCCTGCCGTGGAGAGGAGCACCGTCCCTTGCAGGTAATGAAATGAGGTCCTGCAGGGGAAAGCTGGTTTTGCGAACTGTTCGTGAATACTCAAGTGCACTGCTCAAGGAGCGATAATTGGCATGCTGAAAAGCTTTGAACCTTACTACAAGGAATTAACATTTTGCTAAAAACTTTCTTCTAGACGCTGTACTCACAACTACAGGACTATAAAGTCCATCATGCACCTGAAACGGAACTTGTAAGCAAACTCCCACCTATGCGAGCATGTCAATAAAAAGGAAAATTCTACAGGTGTGCGTTCAGCGTTTTGATGTTACAAGCCCAGGAAGAAGCGGCGTGTAGCCGCAAAACGCGTTGGCACATACAAAAAAACAAAAGCTGGAAGGCAGGCTGCTTTGAATAGCCGGATGGTAGAGCAGTGCGTGTGACCTCTCAAAGCTGGGGCATTTGTGAGAAAATGTTAAATAACACGGCCGTCCTGCCGTGGAGAGGAGCACCGTCCCTTGCAGGTAATGAAATGAGGTCCTGCAGGGGAAAGCTTGTTTTGCGAACTGTTCGTGAATACTCAAGTGCACTGCTCAAGGAGCGATAATTGGCATGCTGAAAAGCTTTGAACCTTACTACAAGGAATTAACATTTTGCTAAAAACTTTCTTCTAGACGCTGAACTCACAACTACAGGACTATAAAGTCCATCCTGCACCTGAAACGGAACTTGTAAGCAAACGCCCACCTATGCGAGCATGTCAATAAAAAGGAAAATTCTACAGGTGTGCGTTCAGCGTTTTGATGTTGCAAGCCCAGGAAGAAGCGGCGTGTAGCCGCGAAACGCGTTGGCACATACAAAAAAACAAAAGCTGGAAGGCAGGCTGCTTTGAATAGCCGGATGGTAGAGCAGTGCGTGTGACCTCTCAAAGCTGGGGCATTTGTGAGAAAATGTTAAATAACACAGCCGTCCTGCCGTGGAGAGGAACACCGTCCCTTGCAGGTAATGAAATGAGGTCCTGCAGGGGAAAGCTTGTTTTGCAAACTGTTCGTGAATACTCAAGTTCACTGCTCAAGGAGCGATAATTGGCATGCTGAAAAGCTTTGAACCTTACTACAAGGAATTAACATTTTGCTAAAAACTTTCTTCTAGACGCTGAACTCACAACTACAGGACTATAAAGTCCATCATGCACCTGAAACGGAACTTGTAAGCAAACGCCCACCTATGCGAGCATGTCAATAAAAAGGAAAATTCTACAGGTGTGCGTTCAGCGTTTTGATGTTGCAAGCCCAGAAAGAAGCGGCGCGTAGCCGCGAAACGCGTTGGCACATACAAAAAAACAAAAGCTGGAAGGCAGGCTGCTTTGAATAGCCGGATGGTAGAGCAGTGCGTGTGACCTCTCAAAGCTGGGGCATTTGTGAGAAAATGTTAAATAACACGGCCGTCCTGGCGTGGAGAGGAGCACCGTCCCTTGCAGGGAATGAAATGAGGTCCTGCAGGGGAAAGCTTGTTTTGCGAACTGTTCGTGAATACTCAAGTGCACTGCTCAAGGAGCGATAATTGGCATGCTGAAAAGCTTTGAACCTTACTACAAGGAATTAACATTTTGCTAAAAACTTTCTTCTAGACGCTGAACTCACAACTACAGGACTAGAAAGTCCATCATGCACCTTAAACGGAACTTGTAAGCAAACGCCCACCTATGCGAGCATGTCAATAAAAAGGAAAATTCTACAGGTGTGCGTTCAGCGTTTTGATGTTGCAAGCCCAGGAAGAAGCGGCGTGTAGCCGCGAAACGCGTTGGCACATACAAAAAAACAAAAGCTGGAAGGCAGGCTGCTTTGAATAGCCGGATGGTAGAGCAGTGCGTGTGACCTCTCAAAGCTGGGGCATTTGTGAGAAAATGTTAAATAACACGGCCGTCCTGCCGTGGAGAGGAGCACCGTCCCTTGCAGGTAATGAAATGAGGTCCTGCAGGGGAAAGCTTGTTTTGCGAACTGTTCGTGAATACTCAAGTGCACTGCTCAAGGAGCGATAATTGGCATGCTGAAAAGCTTTGAACCTTACTACAAGGAATTAACATTTTGCTAAAAACTTTCTTCTAGACGCTGAACTCACAACTACAGGACTATAAAGTCCATCATGCACCTGAAACGGAACTTGTAAGCAAACGCCCACCTATGCGAGCATGTAAATAAAAAGGAAAATTCTACAGGTGTGCGTTCAGCGTTTTGATGTTGCAAGCCCAGGAAGAAGCGGCGTGTAGCCGCGAAACGCGTTGGCACATACAAAAAAACAAAAGCTGGAAGGCAGGCTGCTTTGAATAGCCGGATGGTAGAGCAGTGCGTTTGACCTCTCAAAGCTGGGGCATTTGTGAGAAAATGTTAAATAACACGGCCGTCCTGCCGTGGAGAGGAGCACCGTCCCTTGCAGGTAATGAAATGAGGTCCTGCAGGGGAAAGCTTGTTTTGCGAACTGTTCGTGAATACTCAAGTGCACTGCTCAAGGAGCGATAATTTGCATGCTGAAAAGCTTTAAACCTTACTACAAGGAATTAACATTTTGCTAAAAACTTTCTTCTAGACGCTGAACTCACAACTACAGGACTATAAAGTCCATCATGCACCTTAAACGGAACTTGTAAGCAAACGCCCACCTATGCGAGCATGTCAATAAAAAGGAAAATTCTACAGGTGTGCGTACAGCGTTTTGATGTTGCAAGCCCAGGAAGAAGCGGCGTGTAGCCGCGAAACGCGTTGGCACATACAAAAAAACAAAAGCTGGAAGGCAGGCTGCTTTGAATAGCCGGATGGTAGAGCAGTGCGTGTGACCTCTCAAAGCTGGGGCATTTGTGAGAAAATGTTAAATAACACGGCCGTCCTGCCGTGGAGAGGAGCACCGTCCCTTGCAGGTAATGAAATGAGGTCCTGCAGGGGAAAGCTTGTTTTGCGAACTGTTCGTGAATACTCAAGTGCACTGCTCAAGGAGCGATAATTGGCATGCTGAAAAGCTTTGAACCTTACTACAAGGAATTAACATTTTGCTAAAAACTTTCTTCTAGACGCTGAACTCACAACTACAGGACTATAAAGTCCATCATGCACCTGAAACGGAACTTGTAAGCAAACGCCCACCTATGCGAGCATGTCAATAAAAAGGAAAATTCTACAGGTGTGCGTTCAGCGTTTTGATGTTGCAAGCCCAGGAAGTAGCGGCGTGTAGCCGCGAAACGCGTTGGCACATACAAAAAAACAAAAGCTGGAAGGCAGGCTGCTTTGAATAGCCGGATGGTAGAGCAGTGCGTTTGACCTCTCAAAGCTGGGGCATTTGTGAGAAAATGTTAAATAACACGGCCGTCCTGCCGTGGAGAGGAGCACCGTCCCTTGCAGGTAATGAAATGAGGTCCTGCAGGGGAAAGCTGGTTTTGCGAACTGTTCGTGAATACTCAAGTGCACTGCTCAAGGAGCGATAATTGGCATGCTGAAAAGCTTTGAACCTTACTACAAGGAATTAACATTTTGCTAAAAACTTTCTTCTAGACGCTGTACTCACAACTACAGGACTATAAAGTCCATCATGCACCTGAAACGGAACTTGTAAGCAAACTCCCACCTATGCGAGCATGTCAATAAAAAGGAAAATTCTACAGGTGTGCGTTCAGCGTTTTGATGTTACAAGCCCAGGAAGAAGCGGCGTGTAGCCGCAAAACGCGTTGGCACATACAAAAAAACAAAAGCTGGAAGGCAGGCTGCTTTGAATAGCCGGATGGTAGAGCAGTGCGTGTGACCTCTCAAAGCTGGGGCATTTGTGAGAAAATGTTAAATAACACGGCCGTCCTGCCGTGGAGAGGAGCACCGTCCCTTGCAGGTAATGAAATGAGGTCCTGCAGGGGAAAGCTTGTTTTGCGAACTGTTCGTGAATACTCAAGTGCACTGCTCAAGGAGCGATAATTGGCATGCTGAAAAGCTTTGAACCTTACTACAAGGAATTAACATTTTGCTAAAAACTTTCTTCTAGACGCTGAACTCACAACTACAGGACTATAAAGTACATCATGCACCTGAAACGGAACTTGTAAGCAAACGCCCACCTATGCGAGCATGTCAATAAAAAGGAAAATTCTACAGGTGTGCGTTCAGCGTTTTGATGTTGCAAGCCCAGGAAGAAGCGGCGTGTAGCCGCGAAACGCGTTGGCACATACAAAAAAACAAAAGCTGGAAGGCAGGCTGCTTTGAATAGCTGGATGGTAGAGCAGTGCGTGTGACCTCTCAAAGCTGGGGCATTTGTGAGAAAATGTTAAATAACACAGCCGTCCTGCCGTGGAGAGGAGCACCGTCCCTTGCAGGTAATGAAATGAGGTCCTGCAGGGGAAAGCTTGTTTTGCAAACTGTTCGTGAATACTCAAGTTCACTGCTCAAGGAGCGATAATTGGCATGCTGAAAAGCTTTGAACCTTACTACAAGGAATTAACATTTTGCTAAAAACTTTCTTCTAGACGCTGAACTCACAACTACAGGACTATAAAGTCCATCATGCACCTGAAACGGAACTTGTAAGCAAACGCCCACCTATGCGAGCATGTCAATAAAAAGGAAAATTCTACAGGTGTGCGTTCAGCGTTTTGATGTTGCAAGCCCAGAAAGAAGCGGCGCGTAGCCGCGAAACGCGTTGGCACATACAAAAAAACAAAAGCTGGAAGGCAGGCTGCTTTGAATAGCCGGATGGTAGAGCAGTGCGTGTGACCTCTCAAAGCTGGGGCATTTGTGAGAAAATGTTAAATAACACGGCCGTCCTGGCGTGGAGAGGAGCACCGTCCCTTGCAGGTAATGAAATGAGGTCCTGCAGGGGAAAGCTTGTTTTGCGAACTGTTCGTGAATACTCAAGTGCACTGCTCAAGGAGCGATAATTGGCATGCTGAAAAGCTTTGAACCTTACTACAAGGAATTAACATTTTGCTAAAAACTTTCTTCTAGACGCTGAACTCACAACTACAGGACTATAAAGTCCATCATGCACCTTAAACGGAACTTGTAAGCAAACGCCCACCTATGCGAGCATGTCAATAAAAAGGAAAATTCTACAGGTGTGCGTTCAGCGTTTTGATGTTGCAAGCCCAGGAAGAAGCGGCGTGTAGCCGCGAAACGCGTTGGCACATACAAAAAAACAAAAGCTGGAAGGCAGGCTGCTTTGAATAGCCGGATGGTAGAGCAGTGCGTGTGACCTCTCAAAGCTGGGGCATTTGTGAGAAAATGTTAAATAACACGGCCGTCCTGCCGGGGAGAGGAGCACCGTCCCTTGCAGGTAATGAAATGAGGTCCTGCAGGGGAAAGCTTGTTTTGCGAACTGTTTGTGAATACTCAAGTGCACTGCTCAAGGAGCGATAATTGGCATGCTGAAAAGCTTTGAACCTTACTACAAGGAATTAACATTTTGCTAAAAACTTTCTTCTAGACGCTGAACTCACAACTACAGGACTATAAAGTCCATCATGCACCTGAAACGGAACTTGTAAGCAAACGCCCACCTATGAGAGCATGTCAATAAAAAGGAAAATTCTACAGGTGTGCGTTCAGCGTTTTGATGTTGCAAGCCCAGGAAGAAGCGGCGTGTAGCCGCGAAACGCGTTGGCACATACAAAAAAACAAAAGCTGGAAGGCAAGCTGCTTTGAATAGCCGGATGGTAGAGCAGTGCGTGTGACCTCTCAAAGCTGGGGCATTTGTGAGAAAATGTTAAATAACACGGCCGTCCTGCCGTGGAGAGGAGCACCGTCCCTTGCAGGTAATGAAATGAGGTCCTGCAGGGGAAAGCTGGTTTTGCGAACTGTTCGTGAATACTCAAGTGCACTGCTCAAGGAGCGATAATTGGCATGCTGAAAAGCTTTGAACCTTACTACAAGGAATTAACATTTTGCTAAAAACTTTCTTCTAGACGCTGTACTCACAACTACAGGACTATAAAGTCCATCATGCACCTGAAACGGAACTTGTAAGCAAACTCCCACCTATGCGAGCATGTCAATAAAAAGGAAAATTCTACAGGTGTGCGTTCAGCGTTTTGATGTTACAAGCCCAGGAAGAAGCGGCGTGTAGCCGCAAAACGCGTTGGCACATACAAAAAAACAAAAGCTGGAAGGCAGGCTGCTTTGAATAGCCGGATGGTAGAGCAGTGCGTGTGACCTCTCAAAGCTGGGGCATTTGTGAGAAAATGTTAAATAACACGGCCGTCCTGCCGTGGAGAGGAGCACCGTCCCTTGCAGGTAATGAAATGAGGTCCTGCAGGGGAAAGCTTGTTTTGCGAACTGTTCGTGAATACTCAAGTGCACTGCTCAAGGAGCGATAATTGGCATGCTGAAAAGCTTTGAACCTTACTACAAGGAATTAACATTTTGCTAAAAACTTTCTTCTAGACGCTGAACTCACAACTACAGGACTATAAAGTCCATCCTGCACCTGAAACGGAACTTGTAAGCAAACGCCCACCTATGCGAGCATGTCAATAAAAAGGAAAATTCTACAGGTGTGCGTTCAGCGTTTTGATGTTGCAAGCCCAGGAAGAAGCGGCGTGTAGCCGCGAAACGCGTTGGCACATACAAAAAAACAAAAGCTGGAAGGCAGGCTGCTTTGAATAGCCGGATGGTAGAGCAGTGCGTGTGACCTCTCAAAGCTGGGGCATTTGTGAGAAAATGTTAAATAACACAGCCGTCCTGCCGTGGAGAGGAACACCGTCCCTTGCAGGTAATGAAATGAGGTCCTGCAGGGGAAAGCTTGTTTTGCAAACTGTTCGTGAATACTCAAGTTCACTGCTCAAGGAGCGATAATTGGCATGCTGAAAAGCTTTGAACCTTACTACAAGGAATTAACATTTTGCTAAAAACTTTCTTCTAGACGCTGAACTCACAACTACAGGACTATAAAGTCCATCATGCACCTGAAACGGAACTTGTAAGCAAACGCCCACCTATGCGAGCATGTCAATAAAAAGGAAAATTCTACAGGTGTGCGTTCAGCGTTTTGATGTTGCAAGCCCAGAAAGAAGCGGCGCGTAGCCGCGAAACGCGTTGGCACATACAAAAAAACAAAAGCTGGAAGGCAGGCTGCTTTGAATAGCCGGATGGTAGAGCAGTGCGTGTGACCTCTCAAAGCTGGGGCATTTGTGAGAAAATGTTAAATAACACGGCCGTCCTGGCGTGGAGAGGAGCACCGTCCCTTGCAGGGAATGAAATGAGGTCCTGCAGGGGAAAGCTTGTTTTGCGAACTGTTCGTGAATACTCAAGTGCACTGCTCAAGGAGCGATAATTGGCATGCTGAAAAGCTTTGAACCTTACTACAAGGAATTAACATTTTGCTAAAAACTTTCTTCTAGACGCTGAACTCACAACTACAGGACTAGAAAGTCCATCATGCACCTTAAACGGAACTTGTAAGCAAACGCCCACCTATGCGAGCATGTCAATAAAAAGGAAAATTCTACAGGTGTGCGTTCAGCGTTTTGATGTTGCAAGCCCAGGAAGAAGCGGCGTGTAGCCGCGAAACGCGTTGGCACATACAAAAAAACAAAAGCTGGAAGGCAGGCTGCTTTGAATAGCCGGATGGTAGAGCAGTGCGTGTGACCTCTCAAAGCTGGGGCATTTGTGAGAAAATGTTAAATAACACGGCCGTCCTGCCGTGGAGAGGAGCACCGTCCCTTGCAGGTAATGAAATGAGGTCCTGCAGGGGAAAGCTTGTTTTGCGAACTGTTCGTGAATACTCAAGTGCACTGCTCAAGGAGCGATAATTGGCATGCTGAAAAGCTTTGAACCTTACTACAAGGAATTAACATTTTGCTAAAAACTTTCTTCTAGACGCTGAACTCACAACTACAGGACTATAAAGTCCATCATGCACCTGAAACGGAACTTGTAAGCAAACGCCCACCTATGCGAGCATGTAAATAAAAAGGAAAATTCTACAGGTGTGCGTTCAGCGTTTTGATGTTGCAAGCCCAGGAAGAAGCGGCGTGTAGCCGCGAAACGCGTTGGCACATACAAAAAAACAAAAGCTGGAAGGCAGGCTGCTTTGAATAGCCGGATGGTAGAGCAGTGCGTTTGACCTCTCAAAGCTGGGGCATTTGTGAGAAAATGTTAAATAACACGGCCGTCCTGCCGTGGAGAGGAGCACCGTCCCTTGCAGGTAATGAAATGAGGTCCTGCAGGGGAAAGCTTGTTTTGCGAACTGTTCGTGAATACTCAAGTGCACTGCTCAAGGAGCGATAATTTGCATGCTGAAAAGCTTTAAACCTTACTACAAGGAATTAACATTTTGCTAAAAACTTTCTTCTAGACGCTGAACTCACAACTACAGGACTATAAAGTCCATCATGCACCTTAAACGGAACTTGTAAGCAAACGCCCACCTATGCGAGCATGTCAATAAAAAGGAAAATTCTACAGGTGTGCGTACAGCGTTTTGATGTTGCAAGCCCAGGAAGAAGCGGCGTGTAGCCGCGAAACGCGTTGGCACATACAAAAAAACAAAAGCTGGAAGGCAGGCTGCTTTGAATAGCCGGATGGTAGAGCAGTGCGTGTGACCTCTCAAAGCTGGGGCATTTGTGAGAAAATGTTAAATAACACGGCCGTCCTGCCGTGGAGAGGAGCACCGTCCCTTGCAGGTAATGAAATGAGGTCCTGCAGGGGAAAGCTTGTTTTGCGAACTGTTCGTGAATACTCAAGTGCACTGCTCAAGGAGCGATAATTGGCATGCTGAAAAGCTTTGAACCTTACTACAAGGAATTAACATTTTGCTAAAAACTTTCTTCTAGACGCTGAACTCACAACTACAGGACTATAAAGTCCATCATGCACCTGAAACGGAACTTGTAAGCAAACGCCCACCTATGCGAGCATGTCAATAAAAAGGAAAATTCTACAGGTGTGCGTTCAGCGTTTTGATGTTGCAAGCCAAGGAAGAAGCGGCGTGTAGCTGCGAAACGCGTTGCCACATACAAAAAAACAAAAGCTGGAAGGCAGGCTGCTTTGAATAGCCGGATGGTAGAGCAGTGCGTGTGACCTCTCAAAGCTGGGGCATTTGTGAGAAAATGTTAAATAACACGGCCGTCCTGCCGTGGAGAGGAGCACCGTCCCTTGCAGGTAATGAAATGAGGTCCTGCAGGGGAAAGCTGGTTTTGCGAACTGTTCGTGAATACTCAAGTGCACTGCTCAAGGAGCGATAATTGGCATGCTGAAAAGCTTTGAACCTTACTACAAGGAATGAACATTTTGCTAAAAAATTTCTTGTAGATGCTGAACTCACAACTACAGGACTATAAAGTCCATCATGCACCTGAAACGGAACTTGTAAGCAAACTCCCACCTATGGGAGCTTGTCAATAAAAAGGAAAATTCTACAGGTGTGCGTTCAGCGTTTTGATGTTGCAAGCCCAGGAAGAAGCGGCGTGTAGCCGCGAAACGCGTTGGCACATACAAAAAAACAAAAGCTGGAAGGCAAGCTGCTTTGAATAGCCGGATGGTAGAGCAGTGCGTGTGACCTCTCAAAGCTGGGGCATTTGTGAGAAAATGTTAAATAACACGGCCGTCCTGCCGTGGAGAGGAGCACCGTCCCTTGCAGGTAATGAAATGAGGTCCTGCAGGGGAAAGCTGGTTTTGCGAACTGTTCGTGAATACTCAAGTGCACTGCTCAAGGAGCGATAATTGGCATGCTGCAAAGCTTTGAACCTTACTACAAGGAATTAACATTTTGCTAAAAACTTTCTTCTAGACGCTGTACTCACAACTACAGGACTATAAAGTCCATCATGCACCTGAAACGGAACTTGTAAGCAAACGCCCACCTATGCGAGCATGTCAATAAAAAGGAAAATTCTACAGGTGTGCGTTCAGCGTTTTGATGTTGCAAGCCCAGGAAGAAGCGGCGTGTAGCCGTGAAACGCGTTGGCACATACAAAAAAACAAAAGCTGGAAGGCAGGCTGCTTTGAATAGCCAGATGGTAGAGCAGTGCGTGTGACCTCTCAAAGCTGGGGCATTTGTGAGAAAATGTTAAATAACACGGCCGTCCTGCCGTGGAGAGGAGCACCGTCCCTTGCAGGTAATGAAATGAGGTCCTGCAGGGGAAAGCTTGTTTTGCGAACTGTTCGTGAATACTCAAGTGCACTGCTCAAGGAGCGATAATTGGCATGCTGAAAAGCTTTGAACCTTACTACAAGGAATTAACATTTTGCTAAAAACTTTCTTCTAGACGCTGAACTCACAACTACAGGACTATAAAGTCCATCATGCACCTGAAACGGAACTTGTAAGCAAACGCCCACCTATGCGAGCATGTCAATAAAAAGGAAAATTCTACAGGTGTGCGTTCAGCGTTTTGATGTTGCAAGCCCAGGAAGAAGCGGCGTGTAGCCGCGAAACGCGTTGGCACATACAAAAAAACAAAAGCTGGAAGGCAGGCTGCTTTGAATAGCCGGATGGTAGAGCAGTGCGTGTGACCTCTCAAAGCTGGGGCATTTGTGAGAAAATGTTAAATAACACGGCCGTCCTGGCGTGGAGAGGAGCACCGTCCCTTGCAGGTAATGAAATGAGGTCCTGCAGGGGAAAGCTTGTTTTGCGAACTGTTCGTGAATACTCAAGTGCACTGCTCAAGGAGCGATAATTGGCATGCTGAAAAGCTTTGAACCTTACTACAAGGAATTAACATTTTGCTAAAAACTTTCTTCTAGACGCTGAACTCACAACTACAGGACTATAAAGTCCATCATGCACCTGAAACGGAACTTGTAAGCAAACGCCCACCTATGCGAGCATGTAAATAAAAAGGAAAATTCTACAGGTGTGCGTTCAGCGTTTTGATGTTGCAAGCCCAGGAAGAAGCGGCGTGTAGCCGCGAAACGCGTTGGCACATACAAAAAAACAAAAGCTGGAAGGCAGGCTGCTTTGAATAGCCGGATGGTAGAGCAGTGCGTTTGACCTCTCAAAGCTGGGGCATTTGTGAGAAAATGTTAAATAACACGGCCGTCCTGCCGTGGAGAGGAGCACCGTCCCTTGCAGGTAATGAAATGAGGTCCTGCAGGGGAAAGCTTGTTTTGCGAACTGTTCGTGAATACTCAAGTGCACTGCTCAAGGAGCGATAATTTGCATGCTGAAAAGCTTTGAACCTTACTACAAGGAATTAACATTTTGCTAAAAACTTTCTTCTAGACGCTGAACTCACAACTACAGGACTATAAAGTCCATCAGGCACCTGAAACGGAACTTGTAAGCAAACGCCCACCTATGCGAGCATGTCAATAAAAAGGAAAATTCTACAGGTGTGCGTTCAGCGTTTTGATGTTGCAAGCCCAGGAAGAAGCGGCGTGTAGCCGCGAAACGCGTTGGCACATACAAAAAAACAAAAGCTGGAAGGCAGGCTGCTTTGAATAGCCGGATGGTAGAGCAGTGCGTGTGACCTCTCAAAGCTGGGGCATTTGTGAGAAAATGTTAAATAACACGGCCGTCCTGCCGTGGAGAGGAGCACCGTCCCTTGCAGGTAATGAAATGAGGTCCTGCAGGGGAAAGCTTGTTTTGCGAACTGTTTGTGAATACTCAAGTGCACTGCTCAAGGAGCGATAATTGGCATCCTGAAAAGCTTTGAACCTTACTACAAGGAATTAACATTTTGCTAAAAACTTTCTTCTAGACGCTGAACTCACAACTACAGGACTATAAAGTCCATCATGCACCTGAAACGGAACTTGTAAGCAAACGCCCACCTATGAGAGCATGTCAATAAAAAGGAAAATTCTACAGGTGTGCGTTCAGCGTTTTGATGTTGCAAGCCCAGGAAGAAGCGGCGTGTAGCCGCGAAACGCGTTGGCACATACAAAAAAACAAAAGCTGGAAGGCAAGCTGCTTTGAATAGCCGGATGGTAGAGCAGTGCGTGTGACCTCTCAAAGCTGGGGCATTTGTGAGAAAATGTTAAATAACACGGCTGTCCTGCCGTGGAGAGGAGCACCGTCCCTTGCAGGTAATGAAATGAGGTCCTGCAGGGGAAAGCTGGTTTTGCGAACTGTTCGTGAATACTCAAGTGCACTGCTCAAGGAGCGATAATTGGCATGCTGAAAAGCTTTGAACCTTACTACAAGGAATTAACATTTTGCTAAAAACTTTCTTCTAAACGCTGTACTCACAACTACAGGACTATAAAGTCCATCATGCACCTGAAACGGAACTTGTAAGCAAACGCCCACCTATGCGAGCATGTCAATAAAAAGGAAAATTCTACAGGTGTGCGTTCAGCGTTTTGATGTTGCAAGCCCAGGAAGAAGCGGCGTGTAGCCGTGAAACGCGTTGGCACATACAAAAAAACAAAAGCTGGAAGGCAGGCTGCTTTGAATAGCCAGATGGTAGAGCAGTGCGTGTGACCTCTCAAAGCTGGGGCATTTGTGAGAAAATGTTAAATAACACGGCCGTCCTGCCGTGGAGAGGAGCACCGTCCCTTGCAGGTAATGAAATGAGGTCCTGCAGGGGAAAGCTTGTTTTGCGAACTGTTCGTGAATACTCAAGTGCACTGCTCAAGGAGCGATAATTGGCATGCTGAAAAGCTTTGAACCTTACTACAAGGAATTAACATTTTGCTAAAAACTTTCTTCTAGACGCTGAACTCACAACTACAGGACTATAAAGTCCATCATGCACCTGAAACGGAACTTGTAAGCAAACGCCCACCTATGCGAGCATGTCAATAAAAAGGAAAATTCTACAGGTGTGCGTTCAGCGTTTTGATGTTGCAAGCCCAGGAAGAAGCGGCGTGTAGCCGCGAAACGCGTTGGCACATACAAAAAAACAAAAGCTGGAAGGCAGGCTGCTTTGAATAGCCGGATGGTAGAGCAGTGCGTGTGACCTCTCAAAGCTGGGGCATTTGTGAGAAAATGTTAAATAACACAGCCGTCCTGCCGTGGAGAGGAGCACCGTCCCTTGCAGGTAATGAAATGAGGTCCTGCAGGGGAAAGCTTGTTTTGCAAACTGTTCGTGAATACTCAAGTTCACTGCTCAAGGAGCGATAATTGGCATGCTGAAAAGCTTTGAACCTTACTACAAGGAATTAACATTTTGCTAAAAACTTTCTTCTAGACGCTGAACTCACAACTACAGGACTATAAAGTCCATCATGCACCTGAAACGGAACTTGTAAGCAAACGCCCACCTATGCGAGCATGTCAATAAAAAGGAAAATTCTACAGGTGTGCGTTCAGCGTTTTGATGTTGCAAGCCCAGAAAGAAGCGGCGTGTAGCCGCGAAACGCGTTGGCACATACAAAAAAACAAAAGCTGGAAGGCAGGCTGCTTTGAATAGCCGGATGGTAGAGCAGTGCGTGTGACCTCTCAAAGCTGGGGCATTTGTGAGAAAATGTTAAATAACACGGCCGTCCTGGCGTGGAGAGGAGCACCGTCCCTTGCAGGTAATGAAATGAGGTCCTGCAGGGGAAAGCTTGTTTTGCGAACTGTTCGTGAATACTCAAGTGCACTGCTCAAGGAGCGATAATTGGCATGCTGAAAAGCTTTGAACCTTACTACAAGGAATTAACATTTTGCTAAAAACTTTCTTCTAGACGCTGAACTCACAACTACAGGACTATAAAGTCCATCATGCACCTTAAACCGAACTTGTAAGCAAACGCCCACCTATGCGAGCATGTCAATAAAAAGGAAAATTCTACAGGTGTGCGTTCAGCGTTTTGATGTTGCAAGCCCAGGAAGTAGCGGCGTGTAGCCGCGAAACGCGTTGGCACATACAAAAAAACAAAAGCTGGAAGGCAGGCTGCTTTGAATAGCCGGATGGTAGAGCAGTGCGTGTGACCTCTCAAAGCTGGGGCATTTGTGAGAAAATGTTAAATAACACGGCCGTCCTGCCGTGGAGAGGAGCACCGTCCCTTGCAGGTAATGAAATGAGGTCCTGCAGGGGAAAGCTTGTTTTGCGAACTGTTCGTGAATACTCAAGTGCACTGCTCAAGGAGCGATAATTGGCATGCTGAAAAGCTTTGAACCTTACTACAAGGAATTAACATTTTGCTAAAAACTTTCTTCTAGACGCTGAACTCACAACTACAGGACTATAAAGTCCATCATGCACCTGAAACGGAACTTGTAAGCAAAACGCCCACCTATGCGAGCATGTAAATAAAAAGGAAAATTCTACAGGTGTGCGTTCAGCGTTTTGATGTTGCAAGCCCAGGAAGAAGCGGCGTGTAGCCACGAAACGCGTTGGCACATACAAAAAAACAAAAGCTGGAAGGCAGGCTGCTTTGAATAGCCGGATGGTAGAGCAGTGCGTTTGACCTCTCAAAGCTGGGGCATTTGTGAGAAAATGTTAAATAACACGGCCGTCCTGCCGTGGAGAGGAGCACCGTCCCTTGCAGGTAATGAAATGAGGTCCTGCAGGGGAAAGCTTGTTTTGCGAACTGTTCGTGAATACTCAAGTGCACTGCTCAAGGAGCGATAATTGGCATGCTGAAAAGCTTTGAACCTTACTACAAGGAATTAACATTTTGCTAAAAACTTTCTTCTAGACGCTGAACTCACAACTACAGGACTATAAAGTCCATCATGCACCTTAAACCGAACTTGTAAGCAAACGCCCACCTATGCGAGCATGTCAATAAAAAGGAAAATTCTACAGGTGTGCGTTCAGCGTTTTGATGTTGCAATCCCAGGAAGAAGCGGCGTGTAGCCGTGAAACGCGTTGGCACATACAAAAAAACAAAAGCTGGAAGGCAGGCTGCTTTGAATAGCCGGATGGTAGAGCAGTGCGTGTGACCTCTCAAAGCTGGGGCATTTGTGAGAAAATGTTAAATAACACGGCCGTCCTGCCGTGGAGAGGAGCACCGTCCCTTGCAGGTAATGAAATGAGGTCCTGCAGGGGAAAGCTTGTTTTGCGAACTGTTCGTGAATACTCAAGTGCACTGCTCAAGGAGCGATAATTGGCATGCTGAAAAGCTTTGAACCTTACTACAAGGAATTAACATTTTGCTAAAAACTTTCTTCTAGACGCTGAACTCACAACTACAGGACTATAAAGTCCATCATGCACCTGAAACGGAACTTGTAAGCAAAACGCCCACCTATGCGAGCATGTAAATAAAAAGGAAAATTCTACAGGTGTGCGTTCAGCGTTTTGATGTTGCAAGCCCAGGAAGAAGCGGCGTGTAGCCACGAAACGCGTTGGCACATACAAAAAAACAAAAGCTGGAAGGCAGGCTGCTTTGAATAGCCGGATGGTAGAGCAGTGCGTTTGACCTCTCAAAGCTGGGGCATTTGTGAGAAAATGTTAAATAACACGGCCGTCCTGCCGTGGAGAGGAGCACCGTCCCTTGCAGGTAATGAAATGAGGTCCTCCAGGGGAAAGCTTGTTTTGCGAACTGTTCGTGAATACTCAAGTGCACTGCTCAAGGAGCGATAATTGGCATGCTGAAAAGCTTTGAACCTTACTACAAGGAATTAACATTTTGCTAAAAACTTTCTTCTAGACGCTGAACTCACAACTACAGGACTATAAAGTCCATCATGCACCTTAAACCGAACTTGTAAGCAAACGCCCACCTATGCGAGCATGTCAATAAAAAGGAAAATTCTACAGGTGTGCGTTCAGCGTTTTGATGTTGCAATCCCAGGAAGAAGCGGCGTGTAGCCGTGAAACGCGTTGGCACATACAAAAAAACAAAAGCTGGAAGGCAGGCTGCTTTGAATAGCCAGATGGTAGAGCAGTGCGTGTGACCTCTCAAAGCTGGGGCATTTGTGAGAAAATTTTAAATAACACGGCCGTCCTGCCGTGGAGAGGAGCACCGTCCCTTGCAGGTAATGAAATGAGGTCCTGCAGGGGAAAGCTTTTTTTGCGAACTGTTCGTGAATACTCAAGTGCACTGCTCAAGGAGCGATAATTGGCATGCTGAAAAGCTTTGAACCTTACTACAAGGAATTAACATTTTGCTAAAAACTTTCTTCTAGACGCTGAACTCACAACTACAGGACTATAAAGTCCATCATGCACCTGAAACGGAACTTGTAAGCAAACGCCCACCTATGCGAGCATGTAAATAAAAAGGAAAATTCTACAGGTGTGCGTTCAGCGTTTTGATGTTGCAAGCCCAGGAAGAAGCGGCGTGTAGCCGCGAAACGCGTTGGCACATACAAAAAAACAAAAGCTGGAAGGCAGGCTGCTTTGAATAGCCGGATGGTAGAGCAGTGCGTTTGACCTCTCAAAGCTGGGGCATTTGTGAGAAAATGTTAAATAACACGGTCGTCCTGCCGTGGAGAGGAGCACCATCCCTTGCAGGTAATGAAATGAGGTCCTGCAGGGGAAAGCTTGTTTTGCGAACTGTTCGTGAATACTCAAGTGCACTGCTCAAAGAGCGATAATTTGCATGCTGAAAAGCTTTGAACCTTACTACAAGGAATTAACATTTTGCTAAAAACTTTCTTCTAGACGCTGAACTCACAACTACAGGACTATAAAGTCCATCAGGCACCTGAAACGGAACTTGTAAGCAAACGCCCACCTATGCGAGCATGTCAATAAAAAGGAAAAGTCTACAGGTGTGCGTTCAGCGTTTTGATGTTGCAAGCCAAGGAAGAAGCGGCGTGTAGCCGCGAAACGCGTTGGCACATACAAAAAAACAAAAGCTGGAAGGCAGGCTGCTTTGAATAGCCGGATGGTAGAGCAGTGCGTGTGACCTCTCAAAGCTGGGGCATTTGTGAGAAAATGTTAAATAACACGGCCGTCCTGCCGTGGAGAGGAGCACCGTCCCTTGCAGGTAATGAAATGAGGTCCTGCAGGGGAAAGCTGGTTTTGCGAACTGTTCGTGAATACTCAAGTGCACTGCTCAAGGAGCGATAATTGGCATGCTGAAAAGCTTTGAACCTTACTACAAGGAATGAACATTTTGCTAAAAAATTTCTTCTAGATGCTGAACTCACAACTACAGGACTATACAGTCCATCATGCACCTGAAACGGAACTTGTAAGCAAACTCCCACCTATGCGAGCATGTCAATAAAAAGGAAAATTCTACAGGTGTGCGTTCAGCGTTTTGATGTTGCAAGCCAAGGAAGAAGCGGCGTGTAGCCGCGAAACGCGTTGGCACATACAAAAAAACAAAAGCTGGAAAACAGGCTGCTTTGAATAGCCGGATGGTAGAGCAGTGCGTGTGACCTCTCAAAGCTGGGGCATTTGTGAGAAAATTTTAAATAACACCGCCGTCCTGCCGTGGAGAGGAGCACCGTCCCTTGCAGGTAATGAAATGAGGTCCTGCAGGGGAAAGCTGGTTTTGCAAAACTGTTCGTGAATACTCAAGTGCACTGCTCAAGGAGCGATAATTGGCATGCTGAAAAGCTTTGAACCTTACTACAAGGAATTAACATTTTGCTAAAAACTTTCTTCTAGACGCTGAACTCACAACTACAGGACTATAAAGTCCATCATGCACCTGAAACGGAACTTTTAAGCAAACGCCCACCTATGCGAGCATGTAAATAAAAAGGAAAACTCTACAGGTGTGCGTTCAGCGTTTTGATGTTGCAAGCCCAGGAAGAAGCGGCGTGTAGCCGCGAAACGCGTTGGCACATACAAAAAAACAAAAGCTGGAAGGCAGGCTGCTTTGAATAGCCGGATGGTAGAGCAGTGCAGTGCGTGTGACCTCTCAAAGCTGGGGCATTTGTGAGAAAATGTTAAATAACACAGCCGTCCTGCCGTGGAGAGGAGCACCGTCCCTTGCAGGTAATGAAATGAGGTCCTGCAGGGGAAAGCTTGTTTTGCAAACTGTTCGTGAATACTCAAGTTCACTGCTCAAGGAGCGATAATTGGCATGCTGAAAAGCTTTGAACCTTACTACAAGGAATTAACATTTTGCTAAAAACTTTCTTCTAGACGCTGAACTCACAACTACAGGACTATAAAGTCCATCATGCACCTGAAACGGAACTTGTAAGCAAACGCCCACCTATGCGAGCATGTCAATAAAAAGGAAAATTCTACAGGTGTGCGTTCAGCGTTTTGATGTTGCAAGCCCAGAAAGAAGCGGAGTGTAGCCGCGAAACGCGTTGGCACATACAAAAAAACAAAAGCTGGAAGGCAGGCTGCTTTGAATAGCCGGATGGTAGAGCAGTGCGTTTGACCTCTCAAAGCTGGGGCATTTGTGAGAAAATGTTAAATAACACGGCCGTCCTGGCGTGGAGAGGAGCACCGTCCCTTGCAGGTAATGAAATGAGGTCCTGCAGGGGAAAGCTTGTTTTGCGAACTGTTTGTGAATACTCAAGTGCACTGCTCAAGGAGCGATAATTGGCATGCTGAAAAGCTTTGAACCTTACTACAAGGAATTAACATTTTGCTAAAAACTTTCTTCTAGACGCTGAACTCACAACTACATGACTATAAAGTCCATCATGCACCTGAAACGGAATTTGTAAGCAAACGCCCACCTATGAGAGCATGTCAATAAAAAGGAAAATTCTACAGGTGTGCGTTCAGCGTTTGGATGTTGCAAGCCCAGGAAGAAGCGGCGTGTAGCCGCGAAACGCGTTGGCACATACAAAAAAATAAAAGCTGGAAGGCAAGCTGCTTTGAATAGCCGGATGGTAGAGCAGTGCGTGTGACCTCTCAAAGCTGGGGCATTTGTGAGAAAATGTTAAATAACACGGCCGTCCTGCCGTGGAGAGGAGCACCGTCCCTTGCAGGTAATGAAATGAGGTCCTGCAGGGGAAAGCTGGTTTTGCGAACTGTTCGTGAACACTCAAGTGCACTGCTCAAGGAGCGATAATTGGCATGCTGAAAAGCTTTGAACCTTACTACAAGGAATTAACATTTTGCTAAAAACTTTCTTCTAGACGCTGTACTCACAACTACAGGACTATAAAGTCCATCATGCACCTGAAACGGAACTTGTAAGCAAACGCCCACCTATGCGAGCATGTCAATAAAAAGGAAAATTCTACAGGTGTGCGTTCAGCGTTTTGATGTTACAAGCCCAGGAAGAAGCGGCGTGTAGCCGCGAAACACGTTGGCACATACAAAAAAACAAAAGCTGGAAGGCAGGCTGCTTTGAATAGCCGGATGGTAGAGCAGTGCGTGTGACCTCTCAAAGCTGGGGCATTTGTGAGAAAATGTTAAATAACACGGCCGTCCTGCCGTGGAGAGGAGCACCGTCCCTTGCAGGTAATGAAATGAGGTCCTGCAGGGGAAAGCTTGTTTTGCGAACTGTTCGTGAATACTCAAGTGCACTGCTCAAGGAGCGATAATTGGCATGCTGAAAAGCTTTGAACCTTACTACAAGGAATTAACATTTTGCTAAAAACTTTCTTCTAGACGCTGAACTCACAACTACAGGACTATAAAGTCCATCATGCACGTGAAACGGAACTTGTAAGCAAACGCCCACCTATGCGAGCATGTCAATAAAAAGGAAAATTCTACAAGTGTGCGTTCAGTGTTTTGATGTTGCAAGCCCAGGAAGAAGCGGCGTGTAGCCGCGAAACGCGTTGGCACATACAAAAAAACAAAAGCTGGAAGGCAGGCTGCTTTGAATAGCCGGATGGTAGAGCAGTGTGTGTGACCTCTCAAAGCTGGGGCATTTGTGAGAAAATGTTAAATAACACGGCCGTCCTGCCGTGGAGAGGAGCACCGTCCCTTGCAGGTAATGAAATGAGGTCCTGCAGGGGAAAGCTTGTTTTGCGAACTGTTCGTGAATACTCAAGTGCACTGCTCAAGGAGCGATAATTGGCATGCTGAAAAGCTTTGAACCTTACTACAAGGAATTAACATTTTGCTAAAAACTTTCTTCTAGACGCTGAACTCACAACTACAGGACTATAAAGTCCATCATGCACCTGAAACGGAACTTGTAAGCAAACGCCCACCTATGCGAGCATGTCAATAAAAAGGAAAATTCTACAGGTGTGCGTTCAGCGTTTTGATGTTGCAAGCCCAGAAAGAAGCGGCGTGTAGCCGCGAAACGCGTTGGCACATACAAAAAAACAAAAGCTGGAAGGCAGGCTGCTTTGAATAGCCGGATGGTAGAGCAGTGCGTGTGACCTCTCAAAGCTGGGGCATTTGTGAGAAAATGTTAAATAACACGGCCGTCCTGGCGTGGAGAGGAGCACCGTCCCTTGCAGGTAATGAAATGAGGTCCTGCAGGGGAAAGCTTGTTTTGCGAACTGTTCGTGAATACTCAAGTGCACTGCTCAAGGAGCGATAATTGGCATGCTGAAAAGCTTTGAACCTTACTACAAGGAATTAACATTTTGCTAAAAACTTTCTTCTAGACGCTGAACTCACAACTACAGGACTATAAAGTCCATCATGCACCTGAAACGGAACTTTTAAGCAAACGCCCACCTATGCGAGCATGTAAATAAAAAGGAAAATTCTACAGGTGTGCGTTCAGCGTTTTGATGTTGCAAGCCCAGGAAGAAGCGGCGTGTAGCCGCGAAACGCGCTGGCACATACAAAAAAACAAAAGCTGGAAGGCAGGCTGCTTTGAATAGCCGGATGGTAGAGCAGTGCGTTTGACCTCTCAAAGCTGGGGCATTTGTGAGAAAATGTTAAATAACACGGCCGTCCTGCCGTGGAGAGGAGCACCGTCCCTTGCAGGTAATGAAATGAGGTCCTGCAGGGGGAAGCTTGTTTTGCGAACTGTTCGTGAATACTCAAGTGCACTGCTCAAGGAGCGATAATTGGCATGCTGAAAAGCTTTGAACCTTACTACAAGGAATTAACATTTTGCTAAAAACTTTCTTCTAGACGCTGAACTCACAACTACAGGACTATAAAGTCCATCAGGCACCTGAAACGGAACTTGTAAGCAAACGCCCACCTATGCGAGCATGTCAATAAAAAGGAAAATTCTACAGGTGTGCGTTCAGCGTTTTGATGTTGCAAGCCCAGGAAGAAGCGGCGTGTAGCCGCGAAACGCGTTGGCACATACAAAAAAACAAAAGCTGGAAGGCAGGCTGCTTTGAATAGCCGGATGGTAGAGCAGTGCGTGTGACCTCTCAAAGCTGGGGCATTTGTGAGAAAATGTTAAATAACACGGCCGTCCTGCCGTGGAGAGGAGCACCGTCCCTTGCAGGTAATGAAATGAGGTCCTGCAGGGGAAAGCTTGTTTTGCGAACTGTTCGTGAATACTCAAGTGCACTGCTCAAGGAGCGATAATTGGCATGCTGAAAAGCTTTGAACCTTACTACAAGGAATTAACATTTTGCTAAAAACTTTCTTCTAGACGCTGAACTCACAACTACAGGACTATAAAGTCCATCATGCACCTGAAACGGAACTTGTAAGCAAACGCCCACCTATGCGAGCATGTCAATAAAAAGGAAAATTCTACAGGTGTGCGTTCAGCGTTTTGATGTTGCAAGCCCAGAAAGAAGCGGCATGTAGCCGCGAAACGCGTTGGCACATACAAAAAAACAAAAGCTGGAAGGCAGGCTGCTTTGAATAGCCGGATTGTAGAGCAGTGCGTGTGACCTCTCAAAGCTGGGGCATTTGTGAGAAAATGTTAAATAACACGGCCGTCCTGGCGTGGAGAGGAGCACCGTCCCTTGCAGGTAATGAAATGAGGTCCTGCAGGGGAAAGCTTTTTTGCGAACTGTTCGTGAATACTCAAGTGCACTGCTCAAGGAGCGATAATTGGCATGCTGAAAAGCTTTGAACCTTACTACAAGGAATTAACATTTTGCTAAAAACTTTCTTCTAGACGCTGAACTCACAACTACAGGACTATAAAGTCCATCATGCACCTGAAACGGAACTTGTAAGCAAACGCCCACCTATGCGAGCATGTCAATAAAAAGGAAAATTCTACAGGTGTGCGTTCAGCGTTTTGATGTTGCAAGCCCAGGAAGAAGCGGCGTGTAGCCGCAAAACGCGTTGGCACATACAAAAAAACAAAAGCTGGAAGGCAGGCTGCTTTGAATAGCCGGATGGTAGAGCAGTGCGTTTGACCTCTCAAAGCTGGGGCATTTGTGAGAAAATGTTAAATAACACGGCCGTCCTGCCGTGGAGAGGAGCACCGTCCCTTGCAGGTAATGAAATGAGGTCCTGCAGGGGAAAGCTTGTTTTGCGAACTGTTCGTGAATACTCAAGTGCACTGCTCAAGGAGCGATAATTGGCATGCTGAAAAGCTTTGAACCTTACTACAAGGAATTAACATTTTGCTAAAAACTTTCTTCTAGACGCTGAACTCACAACTACAGGACTATAAAGTCCATCAGGCACCTGAAACGGAACTTGTAAGCAAACGCCCACCTATGCGAGCATGTCAATAAAAAGGAAAATTCTACAGGTGTGCGTTCAGCGTTTTGATGTTGCAAGCCCAGGAAGAAGCGGCGTGTAGCCGCGAAACGCGTTGGCACATACAAAAAAACAAAAGCTGGAAGGCAGGCTGCTTTGAATAGCCGGATGGTAGAGCAGTGCGTGTGACCTCTCAAAGCTGGGGCATTTGTGAGAAAATGTTAAATAACACGGCCGTCCTGCCGTGGAGAGGAGCACCGTCCCTTGCAGGTAATGAAATGAGGTCCTGCAGGGGAAAGCTTGTTTTGCGAACTGTTTGTGAATACTCAAGTGCACTGCTCGAGGAGCGATAATTGGCATGCTGAAAAGCTTTGAACCTTACTACAAGGAATTAACATTTTGCTAAAAACTTTCTTCTAGACGCTGAACTCACAACTACAGGACTATTAAGTCCATCATGCACCTGAAACGGAACTTGTAAGCAAACGCCCACCTATGCGAGCATGTCAATAAAAAGGAAAATTCTACAGGTGTGCGTTCAGCGTTTTGATGTTGCAAGCCCAGGAAGAAGCGGCGTGTAGCCGCGAAACGCGTTGGCACATACAAAAAAACAAAAGCTGGAAGGCAGGCTGCTTTGAATATCCGGATGGTAGAGCAGTGCGTGTGACCTCTCAAAGCTGGGGCATTTGTGAGAAAATGTTAAATAACACGGCCGTCCTGCCGTGGAGAGGAGCACCGTCCATTACAGGTAATGAAATGAGGTCCTGCAGGGGAAAGCTTGTTTTGCGAACTGTTCGTGAATACTCAAGTGCACTGCTCAAGGAGCGATAATTGGCATGCTGAAAAGCTTTGAACCTTACTACAAGGAATTAACATTTTGCTAAAAACTTTCTTCTAGACGCTGAACTCACAACTACAGGACTATAAAGTCCATCATGCACCTGAAACGGAACTTGTAAGCAAACGCCCACCTATGCGAGCATGTCAATAAAAAGGAAAATTCTACAGGTGTGCGTTCAGCGTTTTGATGTTGCAAGCCCAGAAAGAAGCGGCATGTAGCCGCGAAACGCGTTGGCACATACAAAAAAACAAAAGCTGGAAGGCAGGCTGCTTTGAATAGCCGGATGGTAGAGCAGTGCGTGTGACCTCTCAAAGCTGGGGCATTTGTGAGAAAATGTTAAATAACACGGCCGTCCTGGCGTGGAGAGGAGCACCGTCCCTTGCAGGTAATGAAATGAGGTCCTGCAGGGGAAAGCTTTTTTGCGAACTGTTCGTGAATACTCAAGTGCACTGCTCAAGGAGCGATAATTGGCATGCTGAAAAGCTTTGAACCTTACTACAAGGAATTAACATTTTGCTAAAAACTTTCTTCTAGACGCTGAACTCACAACTACAGGACTATAAAGTCCATCATGCACCTGAAACGGAACTTGTAAGCAAACGCCCACCTATGCGAGCATGTCAATAAAAAGGAAAATTCTACAGGTGTGCGTTCAGCGTTTTGATGTTGCAAGCCCAGGAAGAAGCGGCGTGTAGCCGCAAAACGCGTTGGCACATACAAAAAAACAAAAGCTGGAAGGCAGGCTGCTTTGAATAGCCGGATGGTAGAGCAGTGCGTTTGACCTCTCAAAGCTGGGGCATTTGTGAGAAAATGTTAAATAACACGGCCGTCCTGCCGTGGAGAGGAGCACCGTCCCTTGCAGGTAATGAAATGAGGTCCTGCAGGGGAAAGCTTGTTTTGCGAACTGTTCGTGAATACTCAAGTGCACTGCTCAAGGAGCGATAATTGGCATGCTGAAAAGCTTTGAACCTTACTACAAGGAATTAACATTTTGCTAAAAACTTTCTTCTAGACGCTGAACTCACAACTACAGGACTATAAAGTCCATCAGGCACCTGAAACGGAACTTGTAAGCAAACGCCCACCTATGCGAGCATGTCAATAAAAAGGAAAATTCTACAGGTGTGCGTTCAGCGTTTTGATGTTGCAAGCCCAGGAAGAAGCGGCGTGTAGCCGCGAAACGCGTTGGCACATACAAAAAAACAAAAGCTGGAAGGCAGGCTGCTTTGAATAGCCGGATGGTAGAGCAGTGCGTGTGACCTCTCAAAGCTGGGGCATTTGTGAGAAAATGTTAAATAACACGACCATCCTGCCGTGGAGAGGAGCACCGTCCCTTGCAGGTAATGAAATGAGGTCCTGCAGGGGAAAGCTTGTTTTGCGAACTGTTTGTGAATACTCAAGTGCACTGCTCAAGGAGCGATAATTGGCATGCTGAAAAGCTTTGAACCTTACTACAAGGAATTAACATTTTGCTAAAAACTTTCTTCTAGACGCTGAACTCACAACTACAGGACTATTAAGTCCATCATGCACCTGAAACGGAACTTGTAAGCAAACGCCCACCTATGCGAGCATGTCAATAAAAAGGAAAATTCTACAGGTGTGCGTTCAGCGTTTTGATGTTGCAAGCCCAGGAAGAAGCGGCGTGTAGCCGCGAAACGCGTTGGCACATACAAAAAAACAAAAGCTGGAAGGCAGGCTGCTTTGAATATCCGGATGGTAGAGCAGTGCGTGTGACCTCTCAAAGCTGGGGCATTTGTGAGAAAATGTTAAATAACACGGCCGTCCTGCCGTGGAGAGGAGCACCGTCCATTACAGGTAATGAAATGAGGTCCTGCAGGGGAAAGCTTGTTTTGCGAACTGTTCGTGAATACTCAAGTGCACTGCTCAAGGAGCGATAATTGGCATGCTGAAAAGCTTTGAACCTTACTACAAGGAATTAACATTTTGCTAAAAACTTTCTTCTAGACGCTGAACTCACAACTACAGGACTATAAAGTCCATCATGCACCTGAAACGGAACTTGTAAGCAAACGCCCACCTATGCGAGCATGTCAATAAAAAGGAAAATTCTACAGGTGTGCGTTCAGCGTTTTGATGTTGCAAGCCCAGGAAGAAGCGGCGTGTAGCCGCGAAACGCGTTGGCACATACAAAAAAACAAAAGCTGGAAGGCAGGCTGCTTTGAATAGCCGGATGGTAGAGCAGTGCGTGTGACCTCTCAAAGCTGGGGCATTTGTGAGAAAATGTTAAATAACACGGCCGTCCTGCCGTGGAGAGGAGCACCGTCCCTTGCAGGTAATGAAATGAGGTCCTGCAGGGGAAAGCTTGTTTTGCGAACTGTTCGTGAATACTCAAGTGCACTGCTCAAGGAGCGATAATTGGCATGCTGAAAAGCTTTGAACCTTACTACAAGGAATTAACATTTTGCTAAAAACTTTCTTCTAGACGCTGAACTCACAACTACAGGACTATAAAGTCCATCAGGCACCTGAAACGGAACTTGTAAGCAAACGCCCACCTATGCGAGCATGTCAATAAAAAGGAAAATTCTACAGGTGTGCGTTCAGCGTTTTGATGTTGCAAGCCCAGGAAGAAGCGGCGTGTAGCCGCGAAACGCGTTGGCACATACAAAAAAACAAAAGCTGGAAGGCAGGCTGCTTTGAATAGCCGGATGGTAGAGCAGTGCGTGTGACCTCTCAAAGCTGGGGCATTTGTGAGAAAATGTTAAATAACACGGCCGTCCTGGCGTGGAGAGGAGCACCGTCCCTTGCAGGTAATGAAATGAGGTCCTGCAGGGGAAAGCTTGTTTTGCGAACTGTTCGTGAATACTCAAGTGCACTGCTCAAGGAGCGATAATTGGCATGCTGAAAAGCTTTGAACCTTACTACAAGGAAATAACATTTTGCTAAAAACTTTCTTCTAGACGCTGAACTCACAACTACAGGACTATAAAGTCCATCATGCACCTGAAACGGAACTTGTAAGCAAACGCCCACCTATGCGAGCATGTCAATAAAAAGGAAAATTCTACAGGTGTGCGTTCAGCGTTTTGATGTTGCAAGCCCAGGAAGAAGCGGCGTGTAGCAGCGAAACGCGTTGGCACATACAAAAAAACAAAAGCTGGAAGGCAGGCTGCTTTGAATAGCCGGATGGTAGAGCAGTGCGTGTGACCTCTCAAAGCTGGGGCATTTGTGAGAAAATGTTAAATAACACGGCCGTCCTGCCGTGGAGAGGAGCACCGTCCCTTGCAGGTAATGAAATGAGGTCCTGCAGGGGAAAGCTTGTTTTGCGAACTGTTCGTGAATACTCAAGTGCACTGCTCAAGGAGCGATAATTGGCATGCTGAAAAGCTTTGAACCTTACTACAAGGAATTAACATTTTGCTAAAAACTTTCTTCTAGACGCTGAACTCACAACTACAGGACTATAAAGTCCATCATGCACCTGAAACGGAACTTTTAAGCAAACGCCCACCTATGCGAGCATGTAAATAAAAAGGAAAATTCTACAGGTGTGCGTTCAGCGTTTTGATGTTGCAAGCCCAGGAAGAAGCGGCGTGTAGCCGCGAAACGCGTTGGCACATACAAAAAAACAAAAGCTGGAAGGCAGGCTGCTTTGAATAGCCGGATGGTAGAGCAGTGCGTGTGACCTCTCAAAGCTGGGGCATTTGTGAGAAAATGGTAAATAACACGGCCGTCCTGGCGTGGAGAGGAGCACCGTCCCTTGCAGGTAATGAAATGAGGTCCTGCAGGGGAAAGCTTGTTTTGCGAACTGTTCGTGAATACTCAAGTGCACTGCTCAAGGAGCGATAATTGGCATGCTGAAAAGCTTTGAACCTTACTACAAGGAAATAACATTTTGCTAAAAACTTTCTTCTAGACGCTGAACTCACAACTACAGGACTATAAAGTCCATCATGCACCTTAAACGGAACTTGTAAGCAAACGCCCACCTATGCGAGCATGTCAATAAAAAGGAAAATTCTACAGGTGTGCGTTCAGCGTTTTGATGTTGCAAGCCCAGGAAGAAGCGGCGTGTAGCCGCGAAACGCGTTGGCACATACAAAAAAACAAAAGCTGGAAGGCAGGCTGCTTTGAATAGCCGGATGGTAGAGCAGTGCGTGTGACCTCTCAAAGCTGGGGCATTTGTGAGAAAATGTTAAATAACACGGCCGTCCTGCCGTGGAGAGGAGCACCGTCCCTTGCAGGTAATGAAATGAGGTCCTGCAGGGGAAAGCTTGTTTTGCGAACTGTTCGTGAATACTCAAGTGCACTGCTCAAGGAGCGATAATTGGCATGCTGAAAAGCTTTGAACCTTACTACAAGGAATTAACATTTTGCTAAAAACTTTCTTCTAGACGCTGAACTCACAACTACAGGACTATAAAGTCCATCATGCACCTGAAACGGAACTTGTAAGCAAACGCCCACCTATGCGAGCATGTAAATAAAAAGGAAAATTCTACAGGTGTGCGTTCAGCGTTTTGATGTTGCAAGCCCAGGAAGAAGCGGCGTGTAGCCGCGAAACGCGTTGGCACATACAAAAAAACAAAAGCTGGAAGGCAGGCTGCTTTGAATAGCCGGATGGTAGAGCAGTGCGTTTGACCTCTCAAAGCTGGGGCATTTGTGAGAAAATGTTAAATAACACGGCCGTCCTGCCGTGGAGAGGAGCACCGTCCCTTGCAGGTAATGAAATGAGGTCCTGCAGGGGGAAGCTTGTTTTGCGAACTGTTCGTGAATACTCAAGTGCACTACTCAAGGAGCGATAATTGGCATGCTGAAAAGCTTTGAACCTTACTACAAGGAATTAACATTTTGCTAAAAACTTTCTTCTAGACGCTGAACTCACAACTACAGGACTATAAAGTCCATCAGGCACCTGAAACGGAACTTGTAAGCAAACGCCCACCTATGCGAGCATGTCAATAAAAAGGAAAATTCTACAGGTGTGCGTTCAGCGTTTTGATGTTGCAAGCCCAGGAAGAAGCGGCGTGTAGCCGCGAAACGCGTTGGCACATACAAAAAAACAAAAACTGGAAGGCAGGCTGCTTTGAATAGCCGGATGGTAGACCAGTGCATGTGACCTCTCAAAGCTGGGGCATTTGTGAGAAAATGTTAAATAACACGGCCGTCCTGCCGTGGAGAGGAGCACCGTCCCTTGCAGGTAATGAAATGAGGTCCTGCAGGGGAAAGCTTGTTTTGCGAACTGTTCGTGAATACTCAAGTGCACTGCTCAAGGAGCGATAATTGGCATGCTGAAAAGCTTTGAACCTTACTACAAGGAATTAACATTTTGCTAAAAACTTTCTTCTAGACGCTGAACTCACAACTACAGGACTATAAAGTCCATCATGCACCTGAAACGGAACTTTTAAGCAAACGCCCACCTATGCGAGCATGTAAATAAAAAGGAAAATTCTACAGGTGTGCGTTCAGCGTTTTGATGTTGCAAGCCCAGGAAGAAGCGGCGTGTAGCCGCGAAACGCGTTGGCACATACAAAAAAACAAAAGCTGGAAGGCAGGCTGCTTTGAATAGCCGGATGGTAGAGCAGTGCGTTTGACCTCTCAAAGCTGGGGCATTTGTGAGAAAATGTTAAATAACACGGCCGTCCTGCCGTGGAGAGGAGCACCGTCCCTTGCAGGTAATGAAATGAGGTCCTGCAGGGGGAAGCTTGTTTTGCGAACTGTTCGTGAATACTCAAGTGCACTGCTCAAGGAGCGATAATTGGCATGCTGAAAAGCTTTGAACCTTACTACAAGGAATTAACATTTTGCTAAAAACTTTCTTCTAGACGCTGAACTCACAACTACAGGACTATAAAGTCCATCAGGCACCTGAAACGGAACTTGTAAGCAAACGCCCACCTATGCGAGCATGTCAATAAAAAGGAAAATTCTACAGGTGTGCGTTCAGCGTTTTGATGTTGCAAGCCCAGGAAGAAGCGGCGTGTAGCCGCGAAACGCGTTGGCACATACAAAAAAACAAAAACTGGAAGGCAGGCTGCTTTGAATAGCCGGATGGTAGAGCAGTGCGTGTGACCTCTCAAAGCTGGGGCATTTGTGAGAAAATGTTAAATAACACGGCCGTCCTGCCGTGGAGAGGAGCACCGTCCCTTGCAGGTAATGAAATGAGGTCCTGCAGGGTAAAGCTTGTTTTGCGAACTGTTCGTGAATACTCAAGTGCACTGCGCAAGGAGCGATAATTGGCATGCTGAAAAGCTTTGAACCTTACTACAAGGAATTAACATTTTGCTAAAAACTTTCTTCTAGACGCTGAACTCACAACTACAGGACTATAAAGTCCATCATGCACCTGAAACGGAACTTGTAAGCAAACGCCCACCTATGCGAGCATGTCAATAAAAAGGAAAATTCTACAGGTGTGCGTTCAGCGTTTTGATGTTGCAAGCCCAGAAAGAAGCGGCATGTAGCCGCGAAACGCGCTGGCACATACAAAAAAACAAAAGCTGGAAGGCAGGCTGCTTTGAATAGCCGGATGGTAGAGCAGTGCGTGTGACCTCTCAAAGCTGGGGCATTTGTGAGAAAATGTTAAATAACACGGCCGTCCTGGCGTGGAGAGGAGCACCGTCCCTTGCAGGTAATGAAATGAGGTCCTGCAGGGGAAAGCTTTTTTGCGAACTGTTCGTGAATACTCAAGTGCACTGCTCAAGGAGCGATAATTGGCATGCTGAAAAGCTTTGAACCTTACTACAAGGAATTAACATTTTGCTAAAAACTTTCTTCTAGACGCTGAACTCACAACTACAGGACTATAAAGTCCATCATGCACCTGAAACGGAACTTGTAAGCAAACGCCCACCTATGCGAGCATGTCAATAAAAAGGAAAATTCTACAGGTGTGCGTTCAGCGTTTTGATGTTGCAAGCCCAGGAAGAAGCGGCGTGTAGCCGCAAAACGCGTTGGCACATACAAAAAAACAAAAGCTGGAAGGCAGGCTGCTTTGAATAGCCGGATGGTAGAGCAGTGCGTTTGACCTCTCAAAGCTGGGGCATTTGTGAGAAAATGTTAAATAACACGGCCGTCCTGCCGTGGAGAGGAGCACCGTCCCTTGCAGGTAATGAAATGAGGTCCTGCAGGGGAAAGCTTGTTTTGCGAACTGTTCGTGAATACTCAAGTGCACTGCTCAAGGAGCGATAATTGGCATGCTGAAAAGCTTTGAACCTTACTACAAGGAATTAACATTTTGCTAAAAACTTTCTTCTAGACGCTGAACTCACAACTACAGGACTATAAAGTCCATCATGCACCTGAAACGGAACTTTTAAGCAAACGCCCACCTATGCGAGCATGTAAATAAAAAGGAAAATTCTACAGGTGTGCGTTCAGCGTTTTGATGTTGCAAGCCCAGGAAGAAGCGGCGTGTAGCCGCGAAACGCGTTGGCACATACAAAAAAACAAAAGCTGGAAGGCAGGCTGCTTTGAATAGCCGGATGGTAGAGCAGTGCGTTTGACCTCTCAAAGCTGGGGCATTTGTGAGAAAATGTTAAATAACACGGCCGTCCTGCCGTGGAGAGGAGCACCGTCCCTTGCAGGTAATGAAATGAGGTCCTGCAGGGGGAAGCTTGTTTTGCGAACTGTTCGTGAATACTCAAGTGCACTGCTCAAGGAGCGATAATTGGCATGCTGAAAAGCTTTGAACCTTACTACAAGGAATTAACATTTTGCTAAAAACTTTCTTCTAGACGCTGAACTCACAACTACAGGACTATAAAGTCCATCAGGCACCTGAAACGGAACTTGTAAGCAAACGCCCACCTATGCGAGCATGTCAATAAAAAGGAAAATTCTACAGGTGTGCGTTCAGCGTTTTGATGTTGCAAGCCCAGGAAGAAGCGGCGTGTAGCCGCGAAACGCGTTGGCACATACAAAAAAACAAAAACTGGAAGGCAGGCTGCTTTGAATAGCCGGATGGTAGAGCAGTGCGTTTGACCTCTCAAAGCTGGGGCATTTGTGAGAAAATGTTAAATAACACGGCCGTCCTGCCGTGGAGAGGAGCACCGTCCCTTGCAGGTAATGAAATGAGGTCCTGCAGGGGAAAGCTTGTTTTGCGAACTGTTCGTGAATACTCAAGTGCACTGCTCAAGGAGCGATAATTGGCATGCTGAAAAGCTTTGAACCTTACTACAAGGAATTAACATTTTGCTAAAAACTTTCTTCTAGACGCTGAACTCACAACTACAGGACTATAAAGTCCATCATGCACCTGAAACGGAACTTGTAAGCAAACGCCCACCTATGCGAGCATGTCAATAAAAAGGAAAATTCTACAGGTGTGCGTTCAGCGTTTTGATGTTGCAAGCCCAGAAAGAAGCGGCATGTAGCCGCGAAACGCGTTGGCACATACAAAAAAACAAAAGCTGGAAGGCAGGCTGCTTTGAATAGCCGGATGGTAGAGCAGTGCGTGTGACCTCTCAAAGCTGGGGCATTTGTGAGAAAATGTTAAATAACACTTCCGTCCTGGCGTGGAGAGGAGCACCGTCCCTTGCAGGTAATGAAATGAGGTCCTGCAGGGGAAAGCTTTTTTGCGAACTGTTCGTGAATACTCAAGTGCACTGCTCAAGGAGCGATAATTGGCATGCTGAAAAGCTTTGAACCTTACTACAAGGAATTAACATTTTGCTAAAAACTTTCTTCTAGACGCTGAACTCACAACTACAGGACTATAAAGTCCATCATGCACCTGAAACGGAACTTGTAAGCAAACGCCCACCTATGCAAGCATGTCAATAAAAAGGAAAATTCTACAGGTGTGCGTTCAGCGTTTTGATGTTGCAAGCCCAGGAAGAAGCGGCGTGTAGCCGCAAAACGCGTTGGCACATACAAAAAAACAAAAGCTGGAAGGCAGGCTGCTTTGAATAGCCGGATGGTAGAGCAGTGCGTTTGACCTCTCAAAGCTGGGGCATTTGTGAGAAAATGTTAAATAACACGGCCGTCCTGCCGTGGAGAGGAGCACCGTCCCTTGAAGGTAATGAAATGAGGTCCTGCAGGGGAAAGCTTGTTTTGCGAACTGTTCGTGAATACTCAAGTGCACTGCTCAAGGAGCGATAATTGGCATGCTGAAAAGCTTTGAACCTTACTACAAGGAATTAACATTTTGCTAAAAACTTTCTTCTAGACGCTGAACTCACAACTACAGGACTATAAAGTCCATCATGCACCTGAAACGGAACTTGTAAGCAAACGCCCACCTATGCGAGCATGTCAATAAAAAGGAAAATTCTACAGGTGTGCGTTCAGCGTTTTGATGTTGCAAGCCCAGAAAGAAGCGGCATGTAGCCGCGAAACGCGTTGGCACATACAAAAAAACAAAAGCTGGAAGGCAGGCTGCTTTGAATAGCCGGATGGTAGAGCAGTGCGTGTGACCTCTCAAAGCTGGGGCATTTGTGAGAAAATGTTAAATAACACGGCCGTCCTGGCGTGGAGAGGAGCACCGTCCCTTGCAGGTAATGAAATGAGGTCCTGCAGGGGAAAGCTTTTTTGCGAACTGTTCGTGAATACTCAAGTGCACTGCTCAAGGAGCGATAATTGGCATGCTGAAAAGCTTTGAACCTTACTACAAGGAATTAACATTTTGCTAAAAACTTTCTTCTAGACGCTGAACTCACAACTACAGGACTATAAAGTCCATCATGCACCTGAAACGGAACTTGTAAGCAAACGCCCACCTATGCGAGCATGTCAATAAAAAGGAAAATTCTACAGGTGTGCGTTCAGCGTTTTGATGTTGCAAGCCCAGGAAGAAGCGGCGTGTAGCCGCAAAACGCGTTGGCACATACAAAAAAACAAAAGCTGGAAGGCAGGCTGCTTTGAATAGCCGGATGGTAGAGCAGTGCGTTTGACCTCTCAAAGCTGGGGCATTTGTGAGAAAATGTTAAATAACACGGCCGTCCTGCCGTGGAGAGGAGCACCGTCCCTTGCAGGTAATGAAATGAGGTCCTGCAGGGGAAAGCTTGTTTTGCGAACTGTTCGTGAATACTCAAGTGCACTGCTCAAGGAGCGATAATTGGCATGCTGAAAAGCTTTGAACCTTACTACAAGGAATTAACATTTTGCTAAAAACTTTCTTCTAGACGCTGAACTCACAACTACAGGACTATAAAGTCCATCATGCACCTGAAACGGAACTTTTAAGCAAACGCCCACCTATGCGAGCATGTAAATAAAAAGGAAAATTCTACAGGTGTGCGTTCAGCGTTTTGATGTTGCAAGCCCAGGAAGAAGCGGCGTGTAGCCGCGAAACGCGTTGGCACATACAAAAAAACAAAAGCTGGAAGGCAGGCTGCTTTGAATAGCCGGATGGTAGAGCAGTGCGTTTGACCTCTCAAAGCTGGGGCATTTGTGAGAAAATGTTAAATAACACGGCCGTCCTGCCGTGGAGAGGAGCACCGTCCCTTGCAGGTAATGAAATGAGGTCCTGCAGGGGGAAGCTTGTTTTGCGAACTGTTCGTGAATACTCAAGTGCACTGCTCAAGGAGCGATAATTGGCATGCTGAAAAGCTTTGAACCTTACTACAAGGAATTAACATTTTGCTAAAAACTTTCTTCTAGACGCTGAACTCACAACTACAGGACTATAAAGTCCATCAGGCACCTGAAACGGAACTTGTAAGCAAACGCCCACCTATGCGAGCATGTCAATAAAAAGGAAAATTCTACAGGTGTGCGTTCAGCGTTTTGATGTTGCAAGCCCAGGAAGAAGCGGCGTGTAGCCGCGAAACGCGTTGGCACATACAAAAAAACAAAAACTGGAAGGCAGGCTGCTTTGAATAGCCGGATGGTAGAGCAGTGCGTTTGACCTCTCAAAGCTGGGGCATTTGTGAGAAAATGTTAAATAACACGGCCGTCCTGCCGTGGAGAGGAGCACCGTCCCTTGCAGGTAATGAAATGAGGTCCTGCAGGGGAAAGCTTGTTTTGCGAACTGTTCGTGAATACTCAAGTGCACTGCTCAAGGAGCGATAATTGGCATGCTGAAAAGCTTTGAACCTTACTACAAGGAATTAACATTTTGCTAAAAACTTTCTTCTAGACGCTGAACTCACAACTACAGGACTATAAAGTCCATCATGCACCTGAAACGGAACTTGTAAGCAAACGCCCACCTATGCGAGCATGTCAATAAAAAGGAAAATTCTACAGGTGTGCGTTCAGCGTTTTGATGTTGCAAGCCCAGAAAGAAGCGGCATGTAGCCGCGAAACGCGTTGGCACATACAAAAAAACAAAAGCTGGAAGGCAGGCTGCTTTGAATAGCCGGATGGTAGAGCAGTGCGTGTGACCTCTCAAAGCTGGGGCATTTGTGAGAAAATGTTAAATAACACTTCCGTCCTGGCGTGGAGAGGAGCACCGTCCCTTGCAGGTAATGAAATGAGGTCCTGCAGGGGAAAGCTTTTTTGCGAACTGTTCGTGAATACTCAAGTGCACTGCTCAAGGAGCGATAATTGGCATGCTGAAAAGCTTTGAACCTTACTACAAGGAATTAACATTTTGCTAAAAACTTTCTTCTAGACGCTGAACTCACAACTACAGGACTATAAAGTCCATCATGCACCTGAAACGGAACTTGTAAGCAAACGCCCACCTATGCAAGCATGTCAATAAAAAGGAAAATTCTACAGGTGTGCGTTCAGCGTTTTGATGTTGCAAGCCCAGGAAGAAGCGGCGTGTAGCCGCAAAACGCGTTGGCACATACAAAAAAACAAAAGCTGGAAGGCAGGCTGCTTTGAATAGCCGGATGGTAGAGCAGTGCGTTTGACCTCTCAAAGCTGGGGCATTTGTGAGAAAATGTTAAATAACACGGCCGTCCTGCCGTGGAGAGGAGCACCGTCCCTTGAAGGTAATGAAATGAGGTCCTGCAGGGGAAAGCTTGTTTTGCGAACTGTTCGTGAATACTCAAGTGCACTGCTCAAGGAGCGATAATTGGCATGCTGAAAAGCTTTGAACCTTACTACAAGGAATTAACATTTTGCTAAAAACTTTCTTCTAGACGCTGAACTCACAACTACAGGACTATAAAGTCCATCAGGCACCTGAAACGGAACTTGTAAGCAAACGCCCACCTATGCGAGCATGTCAATAAAAAGGAAAATTCTACAGGTGTGCGTTCAGCGTTTTGATGTTGCAAGCCCAGGAAGAAGCGGCGTGTAGCCGCAAAACGCGTTGGCACATACAAAAAAACAAAATCTGGAAGGCAGGCTGCTTTGAATAGCCGGATGGTAGAGCAGTGCGTGTGACCTCTCAAAGCTGGGGCATTTGTGAGAAAATGTTAAATAACACGGCCGTCCTGCCGTGGAGAGGAGCACCGTCCCTTGCAGGTAATGAAATGAGGTCCTGCAGGGGAAAGCTTGTTTTGCGAACTGTTTGTGAATACTCAAGTGCACTGCTCAAGGAGCGATAATTGGCATGCTGAAAAGCTTTGAACCTTACTACAAGGAATTAACATTTTGCTAAAAACTTTCTTCTAGACGCTGAACTCACAACTACAGGACTATAAAGTCCATCATGCACCTGAAACGGAACTTGTAAGCAAACGCCCACCTATGCGAGCATGTCAATAAAAAGGAAAATTCTACAGGTGTGCGTTCAGCGTTTTGATGTTGCAAGCCCAGAAAGAAGCGGCATGTAGCCGCGAAACGCGTTGGCACATACAAAAAAACAAAAGCTGGAAGGCAGGCTGCTTTGAATAGCCGGATGGTAGAGCAGTGCGTGTGACCTCTCAAAGCTGGGGCATTTGTGAGAAAATGTTAAATAACACGGCCGTCCTGGCGTGGAGAGGAGCACCGTCCCTTGCAGGTAATGAAATGAGGTCCTGCAGGGGAAAGCTTTTTTGCGAACTGTTCGTGAATACTCAAGTGCACTGCTCAAGGAGCGATAATTGGCATGCTGAAAAGCTTTGAACCTTACTACAAGGAATTAACATTTTGCTAAAAACTTTCTTCTAGACGCTGAACTCACAACTACAGGACTATAAAGTCCATCATGCACCTGAAACGGAACTTGTAAGCAAACGCCCACCTATGCGAGCATGTCAATAAAAAGGAAAATTCTACAGGTGTGCGTTCAGCGTTTTGATGTTGCAAGCCCAGGAAGAAGCGGCGTGTAGCCGCAAAACGCGTTGGCACATACAAAAAAACAAAAGCTGGAAGGCAGGCTGCTTTGAATAGCCGGATGGTAGAGCAGTGCGTTTGACCTCTCAAAGCTGGGGCATTTGTGAGAAAATGTTAAATAACACGGCCGTCCTGCCGTGGAGAGGAGCACCGTCCCTTGCAGGTAATGAAATGAGGTCCTGCAGGGGAAAGCTTGTTTTGCGAACTGTTCGTGAATACTCAAGTGCACTGCTCAAGGAGCGATAATTGGCATGCTGAAAAGCTTTGAACCTTACTACAAGGAATTAACATTTTGCTAAAAACTTTCTTCTAGACGCTGAACTCACAACTACAGGACTATAAAGTCCATCAGGCACCTGAAACGGAACTTGTAAGCAAACGCCCACCTATGCGAGCATGTCAATAAAAAGGAAAATTCTACAGGTGTGCGTTCAGCGTTTTGATGTTGCATGCCCAGGAAGAAGCGGCGTGTAGCCGTGAAACGCGTTGGCACATACAAATAAACAAAAGCTGGAAGGCAGGCTGCTTTGAATAGCCGGATGGTAGAGCAGTGCGTGTGACCTCTCAAAGCTGGGGCATTTGTGAGAAAATGTTAAATAACACGGCCGTCCTGCCGTGGAGAGGAGCACCGTCCCTTGCAGGTAATGAAATGAGGTCCTGCAGGGGAAAGCTTGTTTTGCGAACTGTTTGTGAATACTCAAGTGCACTGCTCAAGGAGCGATAATTGGCATGCTGAAAAGCTTTGAACCTTACTACAAGGAATTAACATTTTGCTAAAAACTTTCTTCTAGACGCTGAACTCACAACTACAGGACTATTAAGTCCATCATGCACCTGAAACGGAACTTGTAAGCAAACGCCCACCTATGCGAGCATGTCAATAAAAAGGAAAATTCTACAGGTGTGCGTTCAGCGTTTTGATGTTGCAAGCCCAGGAAGAAGCGGCGTGTAGCCGCGAAACGCGTTGGCACATACAAAAAAACAAAAGCTGGAAGGCAGGCTGCTTTGAATATCCGGATGGTAGAGCAGTGCGTGTGACCTCTCAAAGCTGGGGCATTTGTGAGAAAATGTTAAATAACACGGCCGTCCTGCCGTGGAGAGGAGCACCGTCCATTACAGGTAATGAAATGAGGTCCTGCAGGGGAAAGCTTGTTTTGCGAACTGTTCGTGAATACTCAAGTGCACTGCTCAAGGAGCGATAATTGGCATGCTGAAAAGCTTTGAACCTTACTACAAGGAATTAACATTTTGCTAAAAACTTTCTTCTAGACGCTGAACTCACAACTACAGGACTATAAAGTCCATCATGCACCTGAAACGGAACTTGTAAGCAAACGCCCACCTATGCGAGCATGTCAATAAAAAGGAAAATTCTACAGGTGTGCGTTCAGCGTTTTGATGTTGCAAGCCCAGGAAGAAGCGGCGTGTAGCCGCGAAACGCGTTGGCACATACAAAAAAACAAAAGCTGGAAGGCAGGCTGCTTTGAATATCCGGATGGTAGAGCAGTGCGTGTGACCTCTCAAAGCTGGGGCATTTGTGAGAAAATGTTAAATAACACGGCCGTCCTGCCGTGGAGAGGAGCACCGTCCATTACAGGTAATGAAATGAGGTCCTGCAGGGGAAAGCTTGTTTTGCGAACTGTTCGTGAATACTCAAGTGCACTGCTCAAGGAGCGATAATTGGCATGCTGAAAAGCTTTGAACCTTACTACAAGGAATTAACATTTTGCTAAAAACTTTCTTCTAGACGCTGAACTCACAACTACAGGACTATAAAGTCCATCATGCACCTGAAACGGAACTTGTAAGCAAACGCCCACCTATGCGAGCATGTCAATAAAAAGGAAAATTCTACAGGTGTGCGTTCAGCGTTTTGATGTTGCAAGCCCAGGAAGAAGCGGCGTGTAGCCGCGAAACGCGTTGGCACATACAAAAAAACAAAAGCTGGAAGGCAGGCTGCTTTGAATAGCCGGATGGTAGAGCAGTGCGTGTGACCTCTCAAAGCTGGGGCATTTGTGAGAAAATGTTAAATAACACGGCCGTCCTGCCGTGGAGAGGAGCACCGTCCCTTGCAGGTAATGAAATGAGGTCCTGCAGGGGAAAGCTTGTTTTGCGAACTGTTCGTGAATACTCAAGTGCACTGCTCAAGGAGCGATAATTGGCATGCTGAAAAGCTTTGAACCTTACCACAAGGAATTAACATTTTGCTAAAAACTTTCTTCTAGACGCTGAACTCACAACTACAGGACTATTAAGTCCATCATGCACCTGAAACGGAACTTGTAAGCAAACGCCCACCTATGCGAGCATGTCAATAAAAAGGAAAATTCTACAGGTGTGCGTTCAGCGTTTTGATGTTGCAAGCCTAGGAAGAAGCGGCGTGTAGCCGCAAAACGCGTTGGCACATACAAAAAAACAAAAGCTGGAAGGCAGGCTGCTTTGAATAGCCGGATGGTAGAGCAGTGCGTGTGACCTCTCAAAGCTGGGGCATTTGTGAGAAAATGTTACATAACACGGCCGTCCTGCCGTGGAGAGGAGCACCGTCCCTTGCAGGTAATGAAATGAGGTCCTGCAGGGGAAAGCTTGTTTTGCAAACTGTTCGTGAATACTCACGTGCACTGCTCAAGGAGCGATAATTGGCATGCTGAAAAGCTTTGAACCTTACTACAAGGAATTAACATTTTGCTAAAAACTTTCTTCTAGACGCTGAACTCACAACTACAGGACTATAAAGTCCATCATGCACCTGAAACGGAACTTGTAAGCAAACGCCCACCTATGCGAGCATGTCAATAAAAAGGAAAATTCTACAGGTGTGCGTTCAGCGTTTTGATGTTGCAAGCCCAGGAAGAAGTGGCGTGTAGCCGCGAAACGCGTTGGCACATACAAAAAAACAAAAGCTGGAAGGCAGGCTGCTTTGAATAGCCGGATGGTAGAGCAGTGCGTGTGACCTCTCAAAGCTGGGGCATTTGTGAGAAAATGTTAAATAACACGGCTGTCCTGCCGTGGAGAGGAGCACCGTCCCTTGCAGGTAATGAAATGAGGTCCTGCAGGGGAAAGCTTGTTTTGCGAACTGTTCGTGAATACTCAAGTGCACTGCTCAAGGAGCGATAATTGGCATGCTGAAAAGCTTTGAACCTTACTACAAGGAATTAACATTTTGCTAAAAACTTTCTTCTAGACGCTGAACTCACAACTACAGGACTATAAAGTCCATCAGGCACCTGAAACGGAACTTGTAAGCAAACGCCCACCTATGCGAGCATGTCAATAAAAAGGAAAATTCTACAGGTGTGCGTTCAGCGTTTTGATGTTGCAAGCCCAGGAAGAAGTGGCGTGTAGCTGCGAAACGCGTTGGCACATACAAAAAAACAAAAGCTGGAAGGCAGGCTGCTTTGAATAGCCGGATGGTAGAGCAGTGCGTGTGACCTCTCAAAGCTGGGGCATTTGTGAGAAAATGTTAAATAACACGGCCGTCCTGCCGTGGAGAGGAGCACCGTCCCTTGCAGGTAATGAAATAAGGTCCTGCAGGGGAAAGCTTGTTTTGCGAACTGTTCGTGAATACTCAAGTGCACTGCTCAAGGAGCGATAATTGGCATGCTGAAAAGCTTTGAACCTTACTACAAGGAATTAACATTTTGCTAAAAACTTTCTTCTAGACGCTGAACTCACAACTACAGGACTATTAAGTCCATCATGCACCTGAAACGGAACTTGTAAGCAAACGCCCACCTATGCGAGCATGTCAATAAAAAGGAAAATTCTACAGGTGTGCGTTCAGCGTTTTGATGTTGCAAGCCCAGGAAGAAGCGCCGTGTAGCCGCGAAACGCGTTGGCACATACAAAAAAAACAAAAGCTGGAAGGCAGGCTGCTTTGAATAGCCGGATGGTAGAGCAGTGCGTGTGACCTCTCAAAGCTGGGGCATTTGTGAGAAAATGTTAAATAACACGGCCGTCCTGCCGTGGAGAGGAGCACTGTCCCTTGCAGGTAATGAAATGAGGTCCTGCAGGGGAAAGCTTGTTTTGCAAACTGTTCGTGAATACTCACGTGCACTGCTCAAGGAGCGATAATTGGCATGCTGAAAAGCTTTGAACCTTACTACAAGGAATTAACATTTTGCTAAAAACTTTCTTCTAGACGCTGAACTCACAACTACAGGACTATTAAGTCCATCATGCACCTGAAACGGAACTTGTAAGCAAACGCCCACCTATGCGAGCATGTCAATAAAAAGGAAAATTCTACAGGTGTGCGTTCAGCGTTTTGATGTTGCAAGCCCAGGAAGAAGCGGCGTGTAGCCGCGAAACGCGTTGGCACATACAAAAAAACAAAAGCTGGAAGGCAGGCTGCTTTGAATATCCGGATGGTAGAGCAGTGCGTGTGACCTCTCAAAGCTGGGGCATTTGTGAGAAAATGTTAAATAACACGGCCGTCCTGCCGTGGAGAGGAGCACCGTCCATTACAGCTAATGAAATGAGGTCCTGCAGGGGAAAGCTTGTTTTGCGAACTGTTCGTGAATACTCAAGTGCACTGCTCAAGGAGCGATAATTGGCATGCTGAAAAGCTTTGAACCTTACTACAAGGAATTAACATTTTGCTAAAAACTTTCTTCTAGACGCTGAACTCACAACTACAGGACTATAAAGTCCATCATGCACCTGAAACGGAACTTGTAAGCAAACGCCCACCTATGCGAGCATGTCAATAAAAAGGAAAATTCTACAGGTGTGCGTTCAGCGTTTTGATGTTGCAAGCCCAGGAAGAAGCGGCGTGTAGCCGCGAAACGCGTTGGCACATACAAAAAAACAAAAGCTGGAAGGCAGGCTGCTTTGAATAGCCGGATGGTAGAGCAGTGCGTGTGACCTCTCAAAGCTGGGGAATTTGTGAGAAAATGTTAAATAACACGGCCGTCCTGCCGTGGAGAGGAGCACCGTCCCTTGCAGGTAATGAAATGAGGTCCTGCAGGGGAAAGCTTGTTTTGCGAACTGTTCGTGAATACTCAAGTGCACTGCTCAAGGAGCGATAATTGGCATGCTGAAAAGCTTTGAACCTTACTACAAGGAATTAACATTTTGCTAAAAACATTCTTCTAGACGCTGAACTCACAACTACAGGACTATAAAGTCCATCAGGCACCTGAAACGGAACTTGTAAGCAAACGCCCACCTATGCGAGCATGTCAATAAAAAGGAAAATTCTACAGGTGTGCGTTCAGCGTTTTGATGTTGCAAGCCCAGGAAGAAGCGGCGTGTAGCCGCGAAACGCGTTGGCACATACAAAAAAACAAAAGCTGGAAGGCAGGCTGCTTTGAATAGCCGGATGGTAGAGCAGTGCGTGTGACCTCTCAAAGCTGGGGCATTTGTGAGAAAATGTTAAATAACACGGCCGTCCTGCCGTGGAGAGGAGCACCGTCCCTTGCAGGTAATGAAATGAGGTCCTGCAGGGGAAAGCTTGTTTTGCGAACTGTTCGTGAATACTCAAGTGCACTGCTCAAGGAGCGATAATTGGCATGCTGAAAAGCTTTGAACCTTACTACAAGGAATTAACATTTTGCTAAAAACTTTCTTCTAGACGCTGAACTCACAACTACAGGACTATTAAGTCCATCATGCACCTGAAACGGAACTTGTAAGCAAACGCCCACCTATGCGAGCATGTCAATAAAAAGGAAAATTCTACAGGTGTGCGTTCAGCGTTTTGATGTTGCAAGCCTAGGAAGAAGCGGCGTGTAGCCGCGAAACGCGTTGGCACATACAAAAAAACAAAAGCTGGAAGGCAGGCTGCTTTGAATAGCCGGATGGTAGAGCAGTGCGTGTGACCTCTCAAAGCTGGGGCATTTGTGAGAAAATGTTACATAACACGGCCGTCCTGCCGTGGAGAGGAGCACCGTCCCTTGCAGGTAATGAAATGAGGTCCTGCAGGGGAAAGCTTGTTTTGCGAACTGTTCGTGAATACTCACGTGCACTGCTCAAGGAGCGATAATTGGCATGCTGAAAAGCTTTGAACCTTACTACAAGGAATTAACATTTTGCTAAAAACTTTCTTCTAGACGCTGAACTCACAACTACAGGACTATAAAGTCCATCATGCACCTGAAACGGAACTTGTAAGCAAACGCCCACCTATGCGAGCATGTCAATAAAAAGGAAAATTCTACAGGTGTGCGTTCAGCGTTTTGATGTTGCAAGCCCAGGAAGAAGCGGCGTGTAGCCGCGAAACGCGTTGGCACATACAAAAAAACAAAAGCTGGAAGGCAGGCTGCTTTGAATAGCCGGATGGTAGAGCAGTGCGTGTGACCTCTCAAAGCTGGGGCATTTGTGAGAAAATGTTAAATAACACGGCCGTCCTGCCGTGGAGAGGAGCACCGTCCCTTGCAGGTAATGAAATGAGGTCCTGCAGGGGAAAGCTTGTTTTGCGAACTGTTCGTGAATACTCAAGTGCACTGCTCAAGGAGCGATAATTGGCATGCTGAAAAGCTTTGAACCTTACTACAAGGAATTAACATTTTGCTAAAAACTTTCTTCTAGACGCTGAACTCACAACTACAGGACTATAAAGTCCATCAGGCACCTGAAACGGAACTTGTAAGCAAACGCCCACCTATGCGAGCATGTCAATAAAAAGGAAAATTCTACAGGTGTGCGTTCAGCGTTTTGATGTTGCAAGCCCAGGAAGAAGTGGCGTGTAGCCGCGAAACGCGTTGGCACATACAAAAAAACAAAAGCTGGAAGGCAGGCTGCTTTGAATAGCCGGATGGTAGAGCAGTGCGTGTGACCTCTCAAAGCTGGGGCATTTGTGAGAAAATGTTAAATAACACGGCCGTCCTGCCGTGGAGAGGAGCACCGTCCCTTGCAGGTAATGAAATGAGGTCCTGCAGGGGAAAGCTTGTTTTGCGAACTGTTCGTGAATACTCAAGTGCACTGCTCAAGGAGCGATAATTGGCATGCTGAAAAGCTTTGAACCTTACTACAAGGAATTAACATTTTGCTAAAAACTTTCTTCTAGACGCTGAACTCACAACTACAGGACTATTAAGTCCATCATGCACCTGAAACGGAACTTGTAAGCAAACGCCCACCTATGCGAGCATGTCAATAAAAAGGAAAATTCTACAGGTGTGCGTTCAGCGTTTTGATGTTGCAAGCCCAGGAAGAAGCGGCGTGTAGCCGCGAAACGCGTTGGCACATACAAAAAAACAAAAGCTGGAAGGCAGGCTGCTTTGAATAGCCGGATGGTAGAGCAGTGCGTGTGACCTCTCAAAGCTGGGGCATTTGTGAGAAAATGTTAAATAACACGGCCGTCCTGCCGTGGAGAGGAGCACCGTCCCTTGCAGGTAATGAAATGAGGTCCTGCAGGGGAAAGCTTGTTTTGCAAACTGTTCGTGAATACTCACGTGCACTGCTCAAGGAGCGATAATTGGCATGCTGAAAAGCTTTGAACCTTACTACAAGGAATTAACATTTTGCTAAAAACTTTCTTCTAGACGCTGAACTCACAACTACAGGACTATAAAGTCCATCATGCACCTGAAACGGAACTTGTAAGCAAACGCCCACCTATGCGAGCATGTCAATAAAAAGGAAAATTCTACAGGTGTGCGTTCAGCGTTTTGATGTTGCAAGCCCAGGAAGAAGCAGCGTGTAGCCGCAAAACGCGTTGGCACATACAAAAAAACAAAAGCTGGAAGGCAGGCTGCTTTGAATAGCCGGATGGTAGAGCAGTGCGTGTGACCTCTCAAAGCTGGGGCATTCGTGAGAAAATGTTAAATAACACGGCCGTCCTGCCGTGGAGAGGAGCACCGTCCCTTGCAGGTAATGAAATGAGGTCCTGCAGGGGAAAGCTTGTTTTGCGAACTGTTCGTGAATACTCAAGTGCACTGCTCAAGGAGCGATAATTGGCATGCTGAAAAGCTTTGAACCTTACTACAAGGAATTAACATTTTGCTAAAAACTTTCTTCTAGACGCTGAACTCACAACTACAGGACTATAAAGTCCATCATGCACCTGAAACGGAACTTGTAAGCAAACGCCCACCTATGCGAGCATGTCAATAAAAAGGAAAATTCTACAGGTGTGCGTTCAGCGTTTTGATGTTGCAAGCCCAGGAAGAAGCGGCGTGTAGCCGCGAAACGCGTTGGCACATACAAAAAAACAAAAGCTGGAAGGCAGGCTGCTTTGAATAGCCGGATGGTAGAGCAGTGCGTGTGATCCCTCAAAGCTGGGGCATTTGTGAGAAAATGTTAAATAACACGGCCGTCCTGCCGTGGAGAGGAGCACCGTCCCTTGCAGGTAATGAAATGAGGTCCTGCAGGGGAAAGCTTGTTTTGAGAACTGTTCGTGAATACTCAAGTGCACTGCTCAAGGAGCGATAATTGGCATGCTGAAAAGCTTTGAACCTTACTACAAGGAATTAACATTTTGCTAAAAACTTTCTTCTAGACGCTGAACTCACAACTACAGGACTATAAAGTCCATCATGCACCTGAAACGGAACTTGTAAGCAAACGCCCTCCTATGCGAGCATGTCAATAAAAAGGAAAATTCTACAGGTGTGCGTTCAGCGTTTTGATGTTGCAAGCCCAGGAAGAAGCGGCGTGTAGCCGCGAAACGCGTTGGCACATACAAAAAAACAAAAGCTGGAAGGCAGGCTGCTTTGAATAGCCGGATGGTAGAGCAGTGCGTGTGACCTCTCAAAGCTGGGGCATTTGTGAGAAAATGTTAAATAACACGGCCGTCCTGCCGTGGAGAGGAGCACCGTCCCTTGCAGGTAATGAAATGAGGTCCTGCAGGGGAAAGCTTGTTTTGCGAACTGTTCGTGAATACTCAAGTGCACTGCTCAAGGAGCGATAATTGGCATTCTGAAAAGCTTTGAACCTTACTACAAGGAATTAACATTTTGCTAAAAACTTTCTTCTAGACGCTGAACTCACAACTACAGGACTATAAAGTCCATCATGCACCTGAAACGGAACTTGTAAGCAAACGCCCACCTATGCGAGCATGTCAATAAAAAGGAAAATTCTACAGGTGTGCGTTCAGCGTTTTGATGTTGCAAGCCCAGGAAGAAGCGGCGTGTAGCCGCGAAACGCGTTGGCACATACAAAAAAACAAAAGCTGGAAGGCAGGCTGCTTTGAATAGCCGGATGGTAGAGCAGTGCGTGTGACCTCTCAAAGCTGGGGCATTTGTGAGAAAATGTTAAATAACACGGCCGTCCTGGCGTGGAGAGGAGCACCGTCCCTTGCAGGTAATGAAATGAGGTCCTGCAGGGGAAAGCTTTTTTGCGAACTGTTCGTGAATACTCAAGTGCACTGCTCAAGGAGCGATAATTGGCATGCTGAAAAGCTTTGAACCTTACTACAAGGAATTAACATTTTGCTAAAAACTTTCTTCTAGACGCTGAACTCACAACTACAGGACTATAAAGTCCATCATGCACCTGAAACGGAACTTGTAAGCAAACGCCCACCTATGCGAGCATGTCAATAAAAAGGAAAATTCTACAGGTGTGCGTTCAGCGTTTTGATGTTGCAAGCCCAGGAAGAAGCGGCGTGTAGCCGCAAAACGCGTTGGCACATACAAAAAAACAAAAGCTGGAAGGCAGGCTGCTTTGAATAGCCGGATGGTAGAGCAGTGCCTTTGACCTCTCAAAGCTGGGGCATTTGTGAGAAAATGTTAAATAACACGGCCGTCCTGCCGTGGAGAGGAGCACCGTCCCTTGCAGGTAATGAAATGAGGTCCTGCAGGGGAAAGCTTGTTTTGCGAACTGTTCGTGAATACTCAAGTGCACTGCTCAAGGAGCGATAATTGGCATGCTGAAAAGCTTTGAACCTTACTACAAGGAATTAACATTTTGCTAAAAACTTTCTTCTAGACGCTGAACTCACAACTACAGGACTATAAAGTCCATCAGGCACCTGAAACGGAACTTGTAAGTAAACGCCCACCTATGCGAGCATGTCAATAAAAAGGAAAATTCTACAGGTGTGCGTTCAGCGTTTTGATGTTGCAAGCCCAGGAAGAAGCGGCGTGTAGCCGCGAAACGCGTTGGCACATACAAAAAAACAAAAGCTGGAAGGCAGGCTGCTTTGAATAGCCGGATGGTAGAGCAGTGCGTGTGACCTCTCAAAGCTGGGGCATTTGTGAGAAAATGTTAAATAACACGGCCGTCCTGCCGTGGAGAGGAGCACCGTCCCTTGCAGGTAATGAAATGAGGTCCTGCAGGGGAAAGCTTGTTTTGCGAACTGTTTGTGAATACTCAAGTGCACTGCTCAAGGAGCGATAATTGGCATGCTGAAAAGCTTTGAACCTTACTACAAGGAATTAACATTTTGCTAAAAACTTTCTTCTAGACGCTGAACTCACAACTACAGGACTATTAAGTCCATCATGCACCTGAAACGGAACTTGTAAGCAAACGCCCACCTATGCGAGCATGTCAATAAAAAGGAAAATTCTACAGGTGTGCGTTCAGCGTTTTGATGTTGCAAGCCCAGGAAGAAGCGGCGTGTAGCCGCGAAACGCGTTGGCACATACAAAAAAACAAAAGCTGGAAGGCAGGCTGCTTTGAATATCCGGATGGTAGAGCAGTGCGTGTGACCTCTCAAAGCTGGGGCATTTGTGAGAAAATGTTAAATAACACGGCCGTCCTGCCGTGGAGAGGAGCACCGTCCATTACAGGTAATGAAATGAGGTCCTGCAGGGGAAAGCTTGTTTTGCGAACTGTTCGTGAATACTCAAGTGCACTGCTCAAGGAGCGATAATTGGCATGCTGAAAAGCTTTGAACCTTACTACAAGGAATTAACATTTTGCTAAAAACTTTCTTCTAGACGCTGAACTCACAACTACAGGACTATAAAGTCCATCATGCACCTGAAACGGAACTTGTAAGCAAACGCCCACCTATGCGAGCATGTCAATAAAAAGGAAAATTCTACAGGTGTGCGTTCAGCGTTTTGATGTTGCAAGCCCAGGAAGAAGCGGCGTGTAGCCGCAAAACGCGTTGGCACATACAAAAAAACAAAAGCTGGAAGGCAGGCTGCTTTGAATAGCCGGATGGTAGAGCAGTGCGTTTGACCTCTCAAAGCTGGGGCATTTGTGAGAAAATGTTAAATAACACGGCCGTCCTGCCGTGGAGAGGAGCACCGTCCCTTGCAGGTAATGAAATGAGGTCCTGCAGGGGAAAGCTTGTTTTGCGAACTGTTCGTGAATACTCAAGTGCACTGCTCAAGGAGCGATAATTGGCATGCTGAAAAGCTTTGAACCTTACTACAAGGAATTAACATTTTGCTAAAAACTTTCTTCTAGACGCTGAACTCACAACTACAGGACTATAAAGTCCATCAGGCACCTGAAACGGAACTTGTAAGTAAACGCCCACCTATGCGAGCATGTCAATAAAAAGGAAAATTCTACAGGTGTGCGTTCAGCGTTTTGATGTTGCAAGCCCAGGAAGAAGCGGCGTGTAGCCGCGAAACGCGTTGGCACATACAAAAAAACAAAAGCTGGAAGGCAGGCTGCTTTGAATAGCCGGATGGTAGAGCAGTGCGTGTGACCTCTCAAAGCTGGGGCATTTGTGAGAAAATGTTAAATAACACGGCCGTCCTGCCGTGGAGAGGAGCACCGTCCCTTGCAGGTAATGAAATGAGGTCCTGCAGGGGAAAGCTTGTTTTGCGAACTGTTTGTGAATACTCAAGTGCACTGCTCAAGGAGCGATAATTGGCATGCTGAAAAGCTTTGAACCTTACTACAAGGAATTAACATTTTGCTAAAAACTTTCTTCTAGACGCTGAACTCACAACTACAGGACTATTAAGTCCATCATGCACCTGAAACGGAACTTGTAAGCAAACGCCCACCTATGCGAGCATGTCAATAAAAAGGAAAATTCTACAGGTGTGCGTTCAGCGTTTTGATGTTGCAAGCCCAGGAAGAAGCGGCGTGTAGCCGCGAAACGCGTTGGCACATACAAAAAAACAAAAGCTGGAAGGCAGGCTGCTTTGAATATCCGGATGGTAGAGCAGTGCGTGTGACCTCTCAAAGCTGGGGCATTTGTGAGAAAATGTTAAATAACACGGCCGTCCTGCCGTGGAGAGGAGCACCGTCCATTACAGGTATGAAATGAGGTCCTGCAGGGGAAAGCTTGTTTTGCGAACTGTTCGTGAATACTCAAGTGCACTGCTCAAGGAGCGATAATTGGCATGCTGAAAAGCTTTGAACCTTACTACAAGGAATTAACATTTTGCTAAAAACTTTCTTCTAGACGCTGAACTCACAACTACAGGACTATAAAGTCCATCATGCACCTGAAACGGAACTTGTAAGCAAACGCCCACCTATGCGAGCATGTCAAAAAAAAGGAAAATTCTACAGGTGTGCGTTCAGCGTTTTGATGTTGCAAGCCCAGGAAGAAGCGGCGTGTAGCCGCGAAACGCGTTGGCACATACAAAAAAACAAAAGCTGGAAGGCAGGCTGCTTTGAATAGCCGGATGGTAGAGCAGTGCGTGTGACCTCTCAAAGCTGGGGCATTTGTGAGAAAATGTTAAATAACACGGCCGTCCTGCCGTGGAGAGGAGCACCGTCCCTTGCAGGTAATGAAATGAGGTCCTGCAGGGGAAAGCTTGTTTTGCGAACTGTTCGTGAATACTCAAGTGCACTGCTCAAGGAGCGATAATTGGCATGCTGAAAAGCTTTGAACCTTACTACAAGGAATTAACATTTTGCTAAAAACTTTCTTCTAGACGCTGAACTCACAACTACAGGACTATAAAGTCCATCAGGCACCTGAAACGGAACTTGTAAGCAAACGCCCACCTATGCGAGCATGTCAATAAAAAGGAAAATTCTACAGGTGTGCGTTCAGCGTTTTGATGTTGCAAGCCCAGGAAGAAGCGGCGTGTAGCCGCGAAACGCGTTGGCACATACAAAAAAACAAAAGCTGGAAGGCAGGCTGCTTTGAATAGCCGGATGGTAGAGCAGTGCGTGTGACCTCTCAAAGCTGGGGCATTTGTGAGAAAATGTTGAATAACACGGGCGTCCTGGCGTGGAGAGGAGCACCGTCCCTTGCAGGTAATGAAATGAGGTCCTGCAGGGGAAAGCTTGTTTTGCGAACTGTTCGTGAATACTCAAGTGCACTGCTCAAGGAGCGATAATTGGCATGCTGAAAAGCTTTGAACCTTACTACAAGGAAATAACATTTTGCTAAAAACTTTCTTCTAGACGCTGAACTCACAACTACAGGACTATAAAGTCCATCATGCACCTGAAACGGAACTTGTAAGCAAACGCCCACCTATGCGAGCATGTCAATAAAAAGGAAAATTCTACAGGTGTGCGTTCAGCGTTTTGATGTTGCAAGCCCAGGAAGAAGCGGCGTGTAGCAGCGAAACGCGTTGGCACATACAAAAAAACAAAAGCTGGAAGGCAGGCTGCTTTGAATAGCCGGATGGTAGAGCAGTGCGTGTGACCTCTCAAAGCTGGGGCATTTGTGAGAAAATGTTAAATAACACGGCCGTCCTGCCGTGGAGAGGAGCACCGTCCCTTGCAGGTAATGAAATGAGGTCCTGCAGGGGAAAGCTTGTTTTGCGAACTGTTCGTGAATACTCAAGTGCACTGCTCAAGGAGCGATAATTGGCATGCTGAAAAGCTTTGAACCTTACTACAAGGAATTAACATTTTGCTAAAAACTTTCTTCTAGACGCTGAACTCACAACTACAGGACTATAAAGTCCATCATGCACCTGAAACGGAACTTTTAAGCAAACGCCCACCTATGCGAGCATGTAAATAAAAAGGAAAATTCTACAGGTGTGCGTTCAGCGTTTTGATGTTGCAAGCCCAGGAAGAAGCGGCGTGTAGCCGCGAAACGCGTTGGCACATACAAAAAAACAAAAGCTGGAAGGCAGGCTGCTTTGAATAGCCGGATGGTAGAGCAGTGCGTGTGACCTCTCAAAGCTGGGGCATTTGTGAGAAAATGGTAAATAACACGGCCGTCCTGGCGTGGAGAGGAGCACCGTCCCTTGCAGGTAATGAAATGAGGTCCTGCAGGGGAAAGCTTGTTTTGCGAACTGTTCGTGAATACTCAAGTGCACTGCTCAAGGAGCGATAATTGGCATGCTGAAAAGCTTTGAACCTTACTACAAGGAAATAACATTTTGCTAAAAACTTTCTTCTAGACGCTGAACTCACAACTACAGGACTATAAAGTCCATCATGCACCTTAAACGGAACTTGTAAGCAAACGCCCACCTATGCGAGCATGTCAATAAAAAGGAAAATTCTACAGGTGTGCGTTCAGCGTTTTGATGTTGCAAGCCCAGGAAGAAGCGGCGTGTAGCCGCGAAACGCGTTGGCACATACAAAAAAACAAAAGCTGGAAGGCAGGCTGCTTTGAATAGCCGGATGGTAGAGCAGTGCGTGTGACCTCTCAAAGCTGGGGCATTTGTGAGAAAATGTTAAATAACACGGCCGTCCTGCCGTGGAGAGGAGCACCGTCCCTTGCAGGTAATGAAATGAGGTCCTGCAGGGGAAAGCTTGTTTTGCGAACTGTTCGTGAATACTCAAGTGCACTGCTCAAGGAGCGATAATTGGCATGCTGAAAAGCTTTGAACCTTACTACAAGGAATTAACATTTTGCTAAAAACTTTCTTCTAGACGCTGAACTCACAACTACAGGACTATAAAGTCCATCATGCACCTGAAACGGAACTTGTAAGCAAACGCCCACCTATGCGAGCATGTAAATAAAAAGGAAAATTCTACAGGTGTGCGTTCAGCGTTTTGATGTTGCAAGCCCAGGAAGAAGCGGCGTGTAGCCGCGAAACGCGTTGGCACATACAAAAAAACAAAAGCTGGAAGGCAGGCTGCTTTGAATAGCCGGATGGTAGAGCAGTGCGTTTGACCTCTCAAAGCTGGGGCATTTGTGAGAAAATGTTAAATAACACGGCCGTCCTGCCGTGGAGAGGAGCACCGTCCCTTGCAGGTAATGAAATGAGGTCCTGCAGGGGGAAGCTTGTTTTGCGAACTGTTCGTGAATACTCAAGTGCACTGCTCAAGGAGCGATAATTGGCATGCTGAAAAGCTTTGAACCTTACTACAAGGAATTAACATTTTGCTAAAAACTTTCTTCTAGACGCTGAACTCACAACTACAGGACTATAAAGTCCATCATGCACCTGAAACGGAACTTGTAAGCAAACGCCCACCTATGCGAGCATGTCAATAAAAAGGAAAATTCTACAGGTGTGCGTTCAGCGTTTTGATGTTGCAAGCCCAGGAAGAAGCAGCGTGTAGCCGCAAAACGCGTTGGCACATACAAAAAAACAAAAGCTGGAAGGCAGGCTGCTTTGAATAGCCGGATGGTAGAGCAGTGCGTGTGACCTCTCAAAGCTGGGGCATTCGTGAGAAAATGTTAAATAACACGGCCGTCCTGCCGTGGAGAGGAGCACCGTCCCTTGCAGGTAATGAAATGAGGTCCTGCAGGGGAAAGCTTGTTTTGCGAACTGTTCGTGAATACTCAAGTGCACTGCTCAAGGAGCGATAATTGGCATGCTGAAAAGCTTTGAACCTTACTACAAGGAAATAACATTTTGCTAAAAACTTTCTTCTAGACGCTGAACTCACAACTACAGGACTATAAAGTCCATCATGCACCTTAAACGGAACTTGTAAGCAAACGCCCACCTATGCGAGCATGTCAATAAAAAGGAAAATTCTACAGGTGTGCGTTCAGCGTTTTGATGTTGCAAGCCCAGGAAGAAGCGGCGTGTAGCCGCGAAACGCGTTGGCACATACAAAAAAACAAAAGCTGGAAGGCAGGCTGCTTTGAATAGCCGGATGGTAGAGCAGTGCGTGTGACCTCTCAAAGCTGGGGCATTTGTGAGAAAATGTTAAATAACACGGCCGTCCTGCCGTGGAGAGGAGCACCGTCCCTTGCAGGTAATGAAATGAGGTCCTGCAGGGGAAAGCTTGTTTTGCGAACTGTTCGTGAATACTCAAGTGCACTGCTCAAGGAGCGATAATTGGCATGCTGAAAAGCTTTGAACCTTACTACAAGGAATTAACATTTTGCTAAAAACTTTCTTCTAGACGCTGAACTCACAACTACAGGACTATAAAGTCCATCATGCACCTGAAACGGAACTTGTAAGCAAACGCCCACCTATGCGAGCATGTAAATAAAAAGGAAAATTCTACAGGTGTGCGTTCAGCGTTTTGATGTTGCAAGCCCAGGAAGAAGCGGCGTGTAGCCGCGAAACGCGTTGGCACATACAAAAAAACAAAAGCTGGAAGGCAGGCTGCTTTGAATAGCCGGATGGTAGAGCAGTGCGTTTGACCTCTCAAAGCTGGGGCATTTGTGAGAAAATGTTAAATAACACGGCCGTCCTGCCGTGGAGAGGAGCACCGTCCCTTGCAGGTAATGAAATGAGGTCCTGCAGGGGGAAGCTTGTTTTGCGAACTGTTCGTGAATACTCAAGTGCACTGCTCAAGGAGCGATAATTGGCATGCTGAAAAGCTTTGAACCTTACTACAAGGAATTAACATTTTGCTAAAAACTTTCTTCTAGACGCTGAACTCACAACTACAGGACTATAAAGTCCATCATGCACCTGAAACGGAACTTGTAAGCAAACGCCCACCTATGCGAGCATGTCAATAAAAAGGAAAATTCTACAGGTGTGCGTTCAGCGTTTTGATGTTGCAAGCCCAGGAAGAAGCAGCGTGTAGCCGCAAAACGCGTTGGCACATACAAAAAAACAAAAGCTGGAAGGCAGGCTGCTTTGAATAGCCGGATGGTAGAGCAGTGCGTGTGACCTCTCAAAGCTGGGGCATTCGTGAGAAAATGTTAAATAACACGGCCGTCCTGCCGTGGAGAGGAGCACCGTCCCTTGCAGGTAATGAAATGAGGTCCTGCAGGGGAAAGCTTGTTTTGCGAACTGTTCGTGAATACTCAAGTGCACTGCTCAAGGAGCGAAAATTGGCATGCTGAAAAGCTTTGAACCTTACTACAAGGAATTAACATTTTGCTAAAAACTTTCTTCTAGACGCTGAACTCACAACTACAGGACTATAAAGTCCATCATGCACCTGAAACGGAACTTGTAAGCAAACGCCCACCTATGCGAGCATGTCAATAAAAAGGAAAATTCTACAGGTGTGCGTTCAGCGTTTTGATGTTGCAAGCCCAGGAAGAAGCGGCGTGTAGCCGCGAAACGCGTTGGCACATACAAAAAAACAAAAGCTGGAAGGCAGGCTGCTTTGAATAGCCGGATGGTAGAGCAGTGCGTGTGATCCCTCAAAGCTGGGGCATTTGTGAGAAAATGTTAAATAACACGGCCGTCCTGCCGTGGAGAGGAGCACCGTCCCTTGCAGGTAATGAAATGAGGTCCTGCAGGGGAAAGCTTGTTTTGAGAACTGTTCGTGAATACTCAAGTGCACTGCTCAAGGAGCGATAATTGGCATGCTGAAAAGCTTTGAACCTTACTACAAGGAATTAACATTTTGCTAAAAACTTTCTTCTAGACGCTGAACTCACAACTACAGGACTATAAAGTCCATCATGCACCTGAAACGGAACTTGTAAGCAAACGCCCTCCTATGCGAGCATGTCAATAAAAAGGAAAATTCTACAGGTGTGCGTTCAGCGTTTTGATGTTGCAAGCCCAGGAAGAAGCGGCGTGTAGCCGCGAAACGCGTTGGCACATACAAAAAAACAAAAGCTGGAAGGCAGGCTGCTTTGAATAGCCGGATGGTAGAGCAGTGCGTGTGACCTCTCAAAGCTGGGGCATTTGTGAGAAAATGTTAAATAACACGGCCGTCCTGCCGTGGAGAGGAGCACCGTCCCTTGCAGGTAATGAAATGAGGTCCTGCAGGGGAAAGCTTGTTTTGCGAACTGTTCGTGAATACTCAAGTGCACTGCTCAAGGAGCGATAATTGGCATTCTGAAAAGCTTTGAACCTTACTACAAGGAATTAACATTTTGCTAAAAACTTTCTTCTAGACGCTGAACTCACAACTACAGGACTATAAAGTCCATCATGCACCTGAAACGGAACTTGTAAGCAAACGCCCACCTATGCGAGCATGTCAATAAAAAGGAAAATTCTACAGGTGTGCGTTCAGCGTTTTGATGTTGCAAGCCCAGGAAGAAGCGGCGTGTAGCCGCGAAACGCGTTGGCACATACAAAAAAACAAAAGCTGGAAGGCAGGCTGCTTTGAATAGCCGGATGGTAGAGCAGTGCGTGTGACCTCTCAAAGCTGGGGCATTTGTGAGAAAATGTTAAATAACACGGCCGTCCTGGCGTGGAGAGGAGCACCGTCCCTTGCAGGTAATGAAATGAGGTCCTGCAGGGGAAAGCTTTTTTGCGAACTGTTCGTGAATACTCAAGTGCACTGCTCAAGGAGCGATAATTGGCATGCTGAAAAGCTTTGAACCTTACTACAAGGAATTAACATTTTGCTAAAAACTTTCTTCTAGACGCTGAACTCACAACTACAGGACTATAAAGTCCATCATGCACCTGAAACGGAACTTGTAAGCAAACGCCCACCTATGCGAGCATGTCAATAAAAAGGAAAATTCTACAGGTGTGCGTTCAGCGTTTTGATGTTGCAAGCCCAGGAAGAAGCGGCGTGTAGCCGCAAAACGCGTTGGCACATACAAAAAAACAAAAGCTGGAAGGCAGGCTGCTTTGAATAGCCGGATGGTAGAGCAGTGCGTTTGACCTCTCAAAGCTGGGGCATTTGTGAGAAAATGTTAAATAACACGGCCGTCCTGCCGTGGAGAGGAGCACCGTCCCTTGCAGGTAATGAAATGAGGTCCTGCAGGGGAAAGCTTGTTTTGCGAACTGTTCGTGAATACTCAAGTGCACTGCTCAAGGAGCGATAATTGGCATGCTGAAAAGCTTTGAACCTTACTACAAGGAATTAACATTTTGCTAAAAACTTTCTTCTAGACGCTGAACTCACAACTACAGGACTATAAAGTCCATCAGGCACCTGAAACGGAACTTGTAAGCAAACGCCCACCTATGCGAGCATGTCAATAAAAAGGAAAATTCTACAGGTGTGCGTTCAGCGTTTTGATGTTGCAAGCCCAGGAAGAAGCGGCGTGTAGCCGCGAAACGCGTTGGCACATACAAAAAAACAAAAGCTGGAAGGCAGGCTGCTTTGAATAGCCGGATGGTAGAGCAGTGCGTGTGACCTCTCAAAGCTGGGGCATTTGTGAGAAAATGTTAAATAACACGGCCGTCCTGCCGTGGAGAGGAGCACCGTCCCTTGCAGGTAATGAAATGAGGTCCTGCAGGGGAAAGCTTGTTTTGCGAACTGTTTGTGAATACTCAAGTGCACTGCTCAAGGAGCGATAATTGGCATGCTGAAAAGCTTTGAAGCTTACTACAAGGAATTAACATTTTGCTAAAAACTTTCTTCTAGACGCTGAACTCACAACTACAGGACTATTAAGTCCATCATGCACCTGAAACGGAACTTGTAAGCAAACGCCCACCTATGCGAGCATGTCAATAAAAAGGAAAATTCTACAGGTGTGCGTTCAGCGTTTTGATGTTGCAAGCCCAGGAAGAAGCGGCGTGTAGCCGCGAAACGCGTTGGCACATACAAAAAAACAAAAGCTGGAAGGCAGGCTGCTTTGAATATCCGGATGGTAGAGCAGTGCGTGTGACCTCTCAAAGCTGGGGCATTTGTGAGAAAATGTTAAATAACACGGCCGTCCTGCCGTGGAGAGGAGCACCGTCCATTACAGGTAATGAAATGAGGTCCTGCAGGGGAAAGCTTGTTTTGCGAACTGTTCGTGAATACTCAAGTGCACTGCTCAAGGAGCGATAATTGGCATGCTGAAAAGCTTTGAACCTTACTACAAGGAATTAACATTTTGCTAAAAACTTTCTTCTAGACGCTGAACTCACAACTACAGGACTATAAAGTCCATCATGCACCTGAAACGGAACTTGTAAGCAAACGCCCACCTATGCGAGCATGTCAATAAAAAGGAAAATTCTACAGGTGTGCGTTCAGCGTTTTGATGTTGCAAGCCCAGGAAGAAGCGGCGTGTAGCCGCGAAACGCGTTGGCACATACAAAAAAACAAAAGCTGGAAGGCAGGCTGCTTTGAATAGCCGGATGGTAGAGCAGTGCGTGTGACCTCTCAAAGCTGGGGCATTTGTGAGAAAATGTTAAATAACACGGCCGTCCTGCCGTGGAGAGGAGCACCGTCCCTTGCAGGTAATGAAATGAGGTCCTGCAGGGGAAAGCTTGTTTTGCGAACTGTTCGTGAATACTCAAGTGCACTGCTCAAGGAGCGATAATTGGCATGCTGAAAAGCTTTGAACCTTACTACAAGGAATTAACATTTTGCTAAAAACTTTCTTCTAGACGCTGAACTCACAACTACAGGACTATAAAGTCCATCAGGCACCTGAAACGGAACTTGTAAGCAAACGCCCACCTATGCGAGCATGTCAATAAAAAGGAAAATTCTACAGGTGTGCGTTCAGCGTTTTGATGTTGCAAGCCCAGGAAGAAGCGGCGTGTAGCCGTGAAACGCGTTGGCACATACAAAAAAACAAAAGCTGGAAGGCAGGCTGCTTTGAATAGCCGGATGGTAGAGCAGTGCGTGTGACCTCTCAAAGCTGGGGCATTTGTGAGAAAATGTTAAATAACACGGGCGTCCTGGCGTGGAGAGGAGCACCGTCCCTTGCAGGTAATGAAATGAGGTCCTGCAGGGGAAAGCTTGTTTTGCGAAATGTTCGTGAATACTCAAGTGCACTGCTCAAGGAGCGATAATTGGCATGCTGAAAAGCTTTGAACCTTACTACAAGGAAATAACATTTTGCTAAAAACTTTCTTCTAGACGCTGAACTCACAACTACAGGACTATAAAGTCCATCATGCACCTGAAACGGAACTTGTAAGCAAACGCCCACCTATGCGAGCATGTCAATAAAAAGGAAAATTCTACAGGTGTGCGTTCAGCGTTTTGATGTTGCAAGCCCAGGAAGAAGCGGCGTGTAGCAGCGAAACGCGTTGGCACATACAAAAAAACAAAAGCTGGAAGGCAGGCTGCTTTGAATAGCCGGATGGTAGAGCAGTGCGTGTGACCTCTCAAAGCTGGGGCATTTGTGAGAAAATGTTAAATAACACGGCCGTCCTGCCGTGGAGAGGAGCACCGTCCCTTGCAGGTAATGAAATGAGGTCCTGCAGGGGAAAGCTTGTTTTGCGAACTGTTCGTGAATACTCAAGTGCACTGCTCAAGGAGCGATAATTGGCATGCTGAAAAGCTTTGAACCTTACTACAAGGAATTAACATTTTGCTAAAAACTTTCTTCTAGACGCTGAACTCACAACTACAGGACTATAAAGTCCATCATGCACCTGAAACGGAACTTTTAAGCAAACGCCCACCTATGCGAGCATGTAAATAAAAAGGAAAATTCTACAGGTGTGCGTTCAGCGTTTTGATGTTCCAAGCCCAGGAAGAAGCGGCGTGTAGCCGCGAAACGCGTTGGCACATACAAAAAAACAAAAGCTGGAAGGCAGGCTGCTTTGAATAGCCGGATGGTAGAGCAGTGCGTGTGACCTCTCAAAGCTGGGGCATTTGTGAGAAAATGGTAAATAACACGGCCGTCCTGGCGTGGAGAGGAGCACCGTCCCTTGCAGGTAATGAAATGAGGTCCTGCAGGGGAAAGCTTGTTTTGCGAACTGTTCGTGAATACTCAAGTGCACTGCTCAAGGAGCGATAATTGGCATGCTGAAAAGCTTTGAACCTTACTACAAGGAAATAACATTTTGCTAAAAACTTTCTTCTAGACGCTGAACTCACAACTACAGGACTATAAAGTCCATCATGCACCTTAAACGGAACTTGTAAGCAAACGCCCACCTATGCGAGCATGTCAATAAAAAGGAAAATTCTACAGGTGTGCGTTCAGCGTTTTGATGTTGCAAGCCCAGGAAGAAGCGGCGTGTAGCCGCGAAACGCGTTGGCACATACAAAAAAACAAAAGCTGGAAGGCAGGCTGCTTTGAATAGCCGGATGGTAGAGCAGTGCGTGTGACCTCTCAAAGCTGGGGCATTTGTGAGAAAATGTTAAATAACACGGCCGTCCTGCCGTGGAGAGGAGCACCGTCCCTTGCAGGTAATGAAATGAGGTCCTGCAGGGGAAAGCTTGTTTTGCGAACTGTTCGTGAATACTCAAGTGCACTGCTCAAGGAGCGATAATTGGCATGCTGAAAAGCTTTGAACCTTACTACAAGGAATTAACATTTTGCTAAAAACTTTCTTCTAGACGCTGAACTCACAACTACAGGACTATAAAGTCCATCATGCACCTGAAACGGAACTTGTAAGCAAACGCCCACCTATGCGAGCATGTAAATAAAAAGGAAAATTCTACAGGTGTGCGTTCAGCGTTTTGATGTTGCAAGCCCAGGAAGAAGCGGCGTGTAGCCGCGAAACGCGTTGGCACATACAAAAAAACAAAAGCTGGAAGGCAGGCTGCTTTGAATAGCCGGATGGTAGAGCAGTGCGTTTGACCTCTCAAAGCTGGGGCATTTGTGAGAAAATGTTAAATAACACGGCCGTCCTGCCGTGGAGAGGAGCACCGTCCCTTGCAGGTAATGAAATGAGGTCCTGCAGGGGGAAGCTTGTTTTGCGAACTGTTCGTGAATACTCAAGTGCACTGCTCAAGGAGCGATAATTGGCATGCTGAAAAGCTTTGAACCTTACTACAAGGAATTAACATTTTGCTAAAAACTTTCTTCTAGACGCTGAACTCACAACTACAGGACTATAAAGTCCATCAGGCACCTGAAACGGAACTTGTAAGCAAACGCCCACCTATGCGAGCATGTCAATAAAAAGGAAAATTCTACAGGTGTGCGTTCAGCGTTTTGATGTTGCAAGCCCAGGAAGAAGCGGCGTGTAGCCGCGAAACGCGTTGGCACATACAAAAAAACAAAAACTGGAAGGCAGGCTGCTTTGAATAGCCGGATGGTAGAGCAGTGCGTGTGACCTCTCAAAGCTGGGGCATTTGTGAGAAAATGTTAAATAACACGGCCGTCCTGCCGTGGAGAGGAGCACCGTCCCTTGCAGGTAATGAAATGAGGTCCTGCAGGGGAAAGCTTGTTTTGCGAACTGTTCGTGAATACTCAAGTGCACTGCTCAAGGAGCGATAATTGGCATGCTGAAAAGCTTTGAACCTTACTACAAGGAATTAACATTTTGCTAAAAACTTTCTTCTAGACGCTGAACTCACAACTACAGGACTATAAAGTCCATCATGCACCTGAAACGGAACTTTTAAGCAAACGCCCACCTATGCGAGCATGTAAATAAAAAGGAAAATTCTACAGGTGTGCGTTCAGCGTTTTGATGTTGCAAGCCCAGGAAGAAGCGGCGTGTAGCCGCGAAACGCGTTGGCACATACAAAAAAACAAAAGCTGGAAGGCAGGCTGCTTTGAATAGCCGGATGGTAGAGCAGTGCGTTTGACCTCTCAAAGCTGGGGCATTTGTGAGAAAATGTTAAATAACACGGCCGTCCTGCCGTGGAGAGGAGCACCGTCCCTTGCAGGTAATGAAATGAGGTCCTGCAGGGGGAAGCTTGTTTTGCGAACTGTTCGTGAATACTCAAGTGCACTGCTCAAGGAGCGATAATTGGCATGCTGAAAAGCTTTGAACCTTACTACAAGGAATTAACATTTTGCTAAAAACTTTCTTCTAGACGCTGAACTCACAACTACAGGACTATAAAGTCCATCAGGCACCTGAAATGGAACTTGTAAGCAAACGCCCACCTATGCGAGCATGTCAATAAAAAGGAAAATTCTACAGGTGTGCGTTCAGCGTTTTGATGTTGCAAGCCCAGGAAGAAGCGGCGTGTAGCCGCGAAACGCGTTGGCACATACAAACAAACAAAAACTGGAAGGCAGGCTGCTTTGAATAGCCGGATGGTAGAGCAGTGCGTGTGACCTCTCAAAGCTGGGGCATTTGTGAGAAAATGTTAAATAACACGGCCGTCCTGCCGTGGAGAGGAGCACCGTCCCTTGCAGGTAATGAAATGAGGTGCTGCAGGGGAAAGCTTGTTTTGCGAACTGTTCGTGAATACTCAAGTGCACTGCTCAAGGAGCGATAATTGGCATGCTGAAAAGCTTTGAACCTTACTACAAGGAATTAACATTTTGCTAAAAACTTTCTTCTAGACGCTGAACTCACAACTACAGGACTATAAAGTCCATCATGCACCTGAAACGGAACTTGTAAGCAAACGCCCACCTATGCGAGCATGTCAATAAAAAGGAAAATTCTACAGGTGTGCGTTCAGCGTTTTGATGTTGCAAGCCCAGAAAGAAGCGGCATGTAGCCGCGAAACGCGTTGGCACATACAAAAAAACAAAAGCTGGAAGGCAGGCTGCTTTGAATAGCCGGATGGTAGAGCAGTGCGTGTGACCTCTCAAAGCTGGGGCATTTGTGAGAAAATGTTAAATAACACGGCCGTCCTGGCGTGGAGAGGAGCACCGTCCCTTGCAGGTAATGAAATGAGGTCCTGCAGGGGAAAGCTTTTTTGCGAACTGTTCGTGAATACTCAAGTGCACTGCTCAAGGAGCGATAATTGGCATGCTGAAAAGCTTTGAACCTTACTACAAGGAATTAACATTTTGCTAAAAACTTTCTTCTAGACGCTGAACTCACAACTACAGGACTATAAAGTCCATCATGCACCTGAAACGGAACTTGTAAGCAAACGCCCACCTATGCGAGCATGTCAATAAAAAGGAAAATTCTACAGGTGTGCGTTCAGCGTTTTGATGTTGCAAGCCCAGGAAGAAGCGGCGTGTAGCCGCAAAACGCGTTGGCACATACAAAAAAACAAAAGCTGGAAGGCAGGCTGCTTTGAATAGCCGGATGGTAGAGCAGTGCGTTTGACCTCTCAAAGCTGGGGCATTTGTGAGAAAATGTTAAATAACACGGCCGTCCTGCCGTGGAGAGGAGCACCGTCCCTTGCAGGTAATGAAATGAGGTCCTGCAGGGGAAAGCTTGTTTTGCGAACTGTTCGTGAATACTCAAGTGCACTGCTCAAGGAGCGATAATTGGCATGCTGAAAAGCTTTGAACCTTACTACAAGGAATTAACATTTTGCTAAAAACTTTCTTCTAGACGCTGAACTCACAACTACAGGACTATAAAGTCCATCAGGCACCTGAAACGGAACTTGTAAGCAAACGCCCACCTATGCGAGCATGTCAATAAAAAGGAAAATTCTACAGGTGTGCGTTCAGCGTTTTGATGTTGCAAGCCCAGGAAGAAGCGGCGTGTAGCCGCGAAACGCGTTGGCACATACAAAAAAACAAAATCTGGAAGGCAGGCTGCTTTGAATAGCCGGATGGTAGAGCAGTGCGTGTGACCTCTCAAAGCTGGGGCATTTGTGAGAAAATGTTAAATAACACGGCCGTCCTGCCGTGGAGAGGAGCACCGTCCCTTGCAGGTAATGAAATGAGGTCCTGCAGGGGAAAGCTTGTTTTGCGAACTGTTTGTGAATACTCAAGTGCACTGCTCAAGGAGCGATAATTGGCATGCTGAAAAGCTTTGAACCTTACTACAAGGAATTAACATTTTGCTAAAAACTTTCTTCTAGACGCTGAACTCACAACTACAGGACTATTAAGTCCATCATGCACCTGAAACGGAACTTGTAAGCAAACGCCCACCTATGCGAGCATGTCAATAAAAAGGAAAATTCTACAGGTGTGCGTTCAGCGTTTTGATGTTGCAAGCCCAGGAAGAAGCGGCGTGTAGCCGCGAAACGCGTTGGCACATACAAAAAAACAAAAGCTGGAAGGCAGGCTGCTTTGAATATCCGGATGGTAGAGCAGTGCGTGTGACCTCTCAAAGCTGGGGCATTTGTGAGAAAATGTTAAATAACACGGCCGTCCTGCCGTGGAGAGGAGCACCGTCCATTACAGGTAATGAAATGAGGTCCTGCAGGGGAAAGCTTGTTTTGCGAACTGTTCGTGAATACTCAAGTGCACTGCTCAAGGAGCGATAATTGGCATGCTGAAAAGCTTTGAACCTTACTACAAGGAATTAACATTTTGCTAAAAACTTTCTTCTAGACGCTGAACTCACAACTACAGGACTATAAAGTCCATCATGCACCTGAAACGGAACTTGTAAGCAAACGCCCACCTATGCGAGGATGTCAATAAAAAGGAAAATTCTACAGGTGTGCGTTCAGCGTTTTGATGTTGCAAGCCCAGAAAGAAGCGGCATGTAGCCGCGAAACGCGTTGGCACATACAAAAAAACAAAAGCTGGAAGGCAGGCTGCTTTGAATAGCCGGATGGTAGAGCAGTGCGTGTGACCTCTCAAAGCTAGGGCATTTGTGAGAAAATGTTAAATAACACGGCCGTCCTGGCGTGGAGAGGAGCACCGTCCCTTGCAGGTAATGAAATGAGGTCCTGCAGGGGAAAGCTTTTTTGCGAACTGTTCGTGAATACTCAAGTGCACTGCTCAAGGAGCGATAATTGGCATGCTGAAAAGCTTTGAACCTTACTACAAGGAATTAACATTTTGCTAAAAACTTTCTTCTAGACGCTGAACTCACAACTACAGGACTATAAAGTCCATCATGCACCTGAAACGGAACTTGTAAGCAAACGCCCACCTATGCGAGCATGTCAATAAAAAGGAAAATTCTACAGGTGTGCGTTCAGCGTTTTGATGTTGCAAGCCCAGGAAGAAGCGGCGTGTAGCCGCAAAACGCGTTGGCACATACAAAAAAACAAAAGCTGGAAGGCAGGCTGCTTTGAATAGCCGGATGGTAGAGCAGTGCGTTTGACCTCTCAAAGATGGGGCATTTGTGAGAAAATGTTAAATAACACGGCCGTCCTGCCGTGGAGAGGAGCACCGTCCCTTGCAGGTAATGAAATGAGGTCCTGCAGGGGAAAGCTTGTTTTGCGAACTGTTCGTGAATACTCAAGTGCACTGCTCAAGGAGCGATAATTGGCATGCTGAAAAGCTTTGAACCTTACTACAAGGAATTAACATTTTGCTAAAAACTTTCTTCTAGACGCTGAACTCACAACTACAGGACTATAAAGTCCATCATGCACCTGAAACGGAACTTTTAAGCAAACGCCCACCTATGCGAGCATGTAAATAAAAAGGAAAATTCTACAGGTGTGCGTTCAGCGTTTTGATGTTGCAAGCCCAGGAAGAAGCGGCGTGTAGCCGCGAAACGCGTTGGCACATACAAAAAAACAAAAGCTGGAAGGCAGGCTGCTTTGAATAGCCGGATGGTAGAGCAGTGCGTTTGACCTCTCAAAGCTGGGGCATTTGTGAGAAAATGTTAAATAACACGGCCGTCCTGCCGTGGAGAGGAGCACCGTCCCTTGCAGGTAATGAAATGAGGTCCTGCAGGGGGAAGCTTGTTTTGCGAACTGTTCGTGAATACTCAAGTGCACTGCTCAAGGAGCGATAATTGGCATGCTGAAAAGCTTTGAACCTTACTACAAGGAATTAACATTTTGCTAAAAACTTTCTTCTAGACGCTGAACTCACAACTACAGGACTATAAAGTCCATCAGGCACCTGAAACGGAACTTGTAAGCAAACGCCCACCTATGCGAGCATGTCAATAAAAAGGAAAATTCTACAGGTGTGCGTTCAGCGTTTTGATGTTGCAAGCCCAGGAAGAAGCGGCGTGTAGCCGCGAAACGCGTTGGCACATACAAAAAAACAAAAACTGGAAGGCAGGCTGCTTTGAATAGCCGGATGGTAGAGCAGTGCGTGTGACCTCTCAAAGCTGGGGCATTTGTGAGAAAATGTTAAATAACACGGCCGTCCTGCCGTGGAGAGGAGCACCGTCCCTTGCAGGTAATGAAATGAGGTCCTGCAGGGGAAAGCTTGTTTTGCGAACTGTTCGTGAATACTCAAGTGCACTGCTCAAGGAGCGATAATTGGCATGCTGAAAAGCTTTGAACCTTACTACAAGGAATTAACATTTTGCTAAAAACTTTCTTCTAGACGCTGAACTCACAACTACAGGACTATAAAGTCCATCATGCACCTGAAACGGAACTTGTAAGCAAACGCCCACCTATGCGAGCATGTCAATAAAAAGGAAAATTCTACAGGTGTGCGTTCAGCGTTTTGATGTTGCAAGCCCAGAAAGAAGCGGCATGTAGCCGCGAAACGCGTTGGCACATACAAAAAAACAAAAGCTGGAAGGCAGGCTGCTTTGAATAGCCGGATGGTAGAGCAGTGCGTGTGACCTCTCAAAGCTGGGGCATTTGTGAGAAAATGTTAAATAACACGGCCGTCCTGGCGTGGAGAGGAGCACCGTCCCTTGCAGGTAATGAAATGAGGTCCTGCAGGGGAAAGCTTTTTTGCGAACTGTTCGTGAATACTCAAGTGCACTGCTCAAGGAGCGATAATTGGAATGCTGAAAAGCTTTGAACCTTACTACAAGGAATTAACATTTTGCTAAAAACTTTCTTCTAGACGCTGAACTCACAACTACAGGACTATAAAGTCCATCATGCACCTGAAACGGAACTTGTAAGCAAACGCCCACCTATGCAAGCATGTCAATAAAAAGGAAAATTCTACAGGTGTGCGTTCAGCGTTTTGATGTTGCAAGCCCAGGAAGAAGCGGCGTGTAGCCGCAAAACGCGTTGGCACATACAAAAAAACAAAAGCTGGAAGGCAGGCTGCTTTGAATAGCCGGATGGTAGAGCAGTGCGTTTGACCTCTCAAAGCTGGGGCATTTGTGAGAAAATGTTAAATAACACGGCCGTCCTGCCGTGGAGAGGAGCACCGTCCCTTGCAGGTAATGAAATGAGGTCCTGCAGGGGAAAGCTTGTTTTGCGAACTGTTCGTGAATACTCAAGTGCACTGCTCAAGGAGCGATAATTGGCATGCTGAAAAGCTTTGAACCTTACTACAAGGAATTAACATTTTGCTAAAAACTTTCTTCTAGACGCTGAACTCACAACTACAGGACTATAAAGTCCATCAGGCACCTGAAACGGAACTTGTAAGCAAACGCCCACCTATGCGAGCATGTCAATAAAAAGGAAAATTCTACAGGTGTGCGTTCAGCGTTTTGATGTTGCAAGCCCAGGAAGAAGCGGCGTGTAGCCGCGAAACGCGTTGGCACATACAAAAAAACAAAATCTGGAAGGCAGGCTGCTTTGAATAGCCGGATGGTAGAGCAGTGCGTGTGACCTCTCAAAGCTGGGGCATTTGTGAGAAAATGTTAAATAACACGGCCGTCCTGCCGTGGAGAGGAGCACCGTCCCTTGCAGGTAATGAAATGAGGTCCTGCAGGGGAAAGCTTGTTTTGCGAACTGTTTGTGAATACTCAAGTGCACTGCTCAAGGAGCGATAATTGGCATGCTGAAAAGCTTTGAACCTTACTACAAGGAATTAACATTTTGCTAAAAACTTTCTTCTAGACGCTGAACTCACAACTACAGGACTATTAAGTCCATCATGCACCTGAAACGGAACTTGTAAGCAAACGCCCACCTATGCGAGCATGTCAATAAAAAGGAAAATTCTACAGGTGTGCGTTCAGCGTTTTGATGTTGCAAGCCCAGGAAGAAGCGGCGTGTAGCCGCGAAACGCGTTGGCACATACAAAAAAACAAAAGCTGGAAGGCAGGCTGCTTTGAATATCCGGATGGTAGAGCAGTGCGTGTGACCTCTCAAAGCTGGGGCATTTGTGAGAAAATGTTAAATAACACGGCCGTCCTGCCGTGGAGAGGAGCACCGTCCCTTGCAGGTAATGAAATGAGGTCCTGCAGGGGAAAGCTTGTTTTGCGAACTGTTCGTGAATACTCAAGTGCACTGCTCAAGGAGCGATAATTGGCATGCTGAAAAGCTTTGAACCTTACTACAAGGAAATAACATTTTGCTAAAAACTTTCTTCTAGACGCTGAACTCACAACTACAGGACTATAAAGTCCATCATGCACCTGAAACGGAACTTGTAAGCAAACGCCCACCTATGCGAGCATGTCAATAAAAAGGAAAATTCTACAGGTGTGCGTTCAGCGTTTTGATGTTGCAAGCCCAGGAAGAAGCGGCGTGTAGCAGCGAAACGCGTTGGCACATACAAAAAAACAAAAGCTGGAAGGCAGGCTGCTTTGAATAGCCGGATGGTAGAGCAGTGCGTGTGACCTCTCAAAGCTGGGGCATTTGTGAGAAAATGTTAAATAACACGGCCGTCCTGCCGTGGAGAGGAGCACCGTCCCTTGCAGGTAATGAAATGAGGTCCTGCAGGGGAAAGCTTGTTTTGCGAACTGTTCGTGAATACTCAAGTGCACTGCTCAAGGAGCGATAATTGGCATGCTGAAAAGCTTTGAACCTTACTACAAGGAATTAACATTTTGCTAAAAACTTTCTTCTAGACGCTGAACTCACAACTACAGGACTATAAAGTCCATCATGCACCTGAAACGGAACTTTTAAGCAAACGCCCACCTATGCGAGCATGTAAATAAAAAGGAAAATTCTACAGGTGTGCGTTCAGCGTTTTGATGTTCCAAGCCCAGGAAGAAGCGGCGTGTAGCCGCGAAACGCGTTGGCACATACAAAAAAACAAAAGCTGGAAGGCAGGCTGCTTTGAATAGCCGGATGGTAGAGCAGTGCGTGTGACCTCTCAAAGCTGGGGCATTTGTGAGAAAATGGTAAATAACACGGCCGTCCTGGCGTGGAGAGGAGCACCGTCCCTTGCAGGTAATGAAATGAGGTCCTGCAGGGGAAAGCTTGTTTTGCGAACTGTTCGTGAATACTCAAGTGCACTGCTCAAGGAGCGATAATTGGCATGCTGAAAAGCTTTGAACCTTACTACAAGGAAATAACATTTTGCTAAAAACTTTCTTCTAGACGCTGAACTCACAACTACAGGACTATAAAGTCCATCATGCACCTTAAACGGAACTTGTAAGCAAACGCCCACCTATGCGAGCATGTCAATAAAAAGGAAAATTCTACAGGTGTGCGTTCAGCGTTTTGATGTTGCAAGCCCAGGAAGAAGCGGCGTGTAGCCGCGAAACGCGTTGGCACATACAAAAAAACAAAAGCTGGAAGGCAGGCTGCTTTGAATAGCCGGATGGTAGAGCAGTGCGTGTGACCTCTCAAAGCTGGGGCATTTGTGAGAAAATGTTAAATAACACGGCCGTCCTGCCGTGGAGAGGAGCACCGTCCCTTGCAGGTAATGAAATGAGGTCCTGCAGGGGAAAGCTTGTTTTGCGAACTGTTCGTGAATACTCAAGTGCACTGCTCAAGGAGCGATAATTGGCATGCTGAAAAGCTTTGAACCTTACTACAAGGAATTAACATTTTGCTAAAAACTTTCTTCTAGACGCTGAACTCACAACTACAGGACTATAAAGTCCATCATGCACCTGAAACGGAACTTGTAAGCAAACGCCCACCTATGCGAGCATGTAAATAAAAAGGAAAATTCTACAGGTGTGCGTTCAGCGTTTTGATGTTGCAAGCCCAGGAAGAAGCGGCGTGTAGCCGCGAAACGCGTTGGCACATACAAAAAAACAAAAGCTGGAAGGCAGGCTGCTTTGAATAGCCGGATGGTAGAGCAGTGCGTTTGACCTCTCAAAGCTGGGGCATTTGTGAGAAAATGTTAAATAACACGGCCGTCCTGCCGTGGAGAGGAGCACCGTCCCTTGCAGGTAATGAAATGAGGTCCTGCAGGGGGAAGCTTGTTTTGCGAACTGTTCGTGAATACTCAATTGCACTGCTCAAGGAGCGATAATTGGCATGCTGAAAAGCTTTGAACCTTACTACAAGGAATTAACATTTTGCTAAAAACTTTCTTCTAGACGCTGAACTCACAACTACAGGACTATAAAGTCCATCAGGCACCTGAAACGGAACTTGTAAGCAAACGCCCACCTATGCGAGCATGTCAATAAAAAGGAAAATTCTACAGGTGTGCGTTCAGCGTTTTGATGTTGCAAGCCCAGGAAGAAGCGGCGTGTAGCCGCGAAACGCGTTGGCACATACAAAAAAACAAAAACTGGAAGGCAGGCTGCTTTGAATAGCCGGATGGTAGAGCAGTGCGTGTGACCTCTCAAAGCTGGGGCATTTGTGAGAAAATGTTAAATAACACGGCCGTCCTGCCGTGGAGAGGAGCACCGTCCCTTGCAGGTAATGAAATGAGGTCCTGCAGGGGAAAGCTTGTTTTGCGAACTGTTCGTGAATACTCAAGTGCACTGCTCAAGGAGCGATAATTGGCATGCTGAAAAGCTTTGAACCTTACTACAAGGAATTAACATTTTGCTAAAAACTTTCTTCTAGACGCTGAACTCACAACTACAGGACTATAAAGTCCATCATGCACCTGAAACGGAACTTTTAAGCAAACGCCCACCTATGCGAGCATGTAAATAAAAAGGAAAATTCTACAGGTGTGCGTTCAGCGTTTTGATGTTGCAAGCCCAGGAAGAAGCGGCGTGTAGCCGCGAAACGCGTTGGCACATACAAAAAAACAAAAGCTGGAAGGCAGGCTGCTTTGAATAGCCGGATGGTAGAGCAGTGCGTTTGACCTCTCAAAGCTGGGGCATTTGTGAGAAAATGTTAAATAACACGGCCGTCCTGCCGTGGAGAGGAGCACCGTCCCTTGCAGGTAATGAAATGAGGTCCTGCAGGGGGAAGCTTGTTTTGCGAACTGTTCGTGAATACTCAAGTGCACTGCTCAAGGAGCGATAATTGGCATGCTGAAAAGCTTTGAACCTTACTACAAGGAATTAACATTTTGCTAAAAACTTTCTTCTAGACGCTGAACTCACAACTACAGGACTATAAAGTCCATCAGGCACCTGAAATGGAACTTGTAAGCAAACGCCCACCTATGCGAGCATGTCAATAAAAAGGAAAATTCTACAGGTGTGCGTTCAGCGTTTTGATGTTGCAAGCCCAGGAAGAAGCGGCGTGTAGCCGCGAAACGCGTTGGCACATACAAACAAACAAAAACTGGAAGGCAGGCTGCTTTGAATAGCCGGATGGTAGAGCAGTGCGTGTGACCTCTCAAAGCTGGGGCATTTGTGAGAAAATGTTAAATAACACGGCCGTCCTGCCGTGGAGAGGAGCACCGTCCCTTGCAGGTAATGAAATGAGGTCCTGCAGGGGAAAGCTTGTTTTGCGAACTGTTCGTGAATACTCAAGTGCACTGCTCAAGGAGCGATAATTGGCATGCTGAAAAGCTTTGAACCTTACTACAAGGAATTAACATTTTGCTAAAAACTTTCTTCTAGACGCTGAACTCACAACTACAGGACTATAAAGTCCATCATGCACCTGAAACGGAACTTGTAAGCAAACGCCCACCTATGCGAGCATGTCAATAAAAAGGAAAATTCTACAGGTGTGCGTTCAGCGTTTTGATGTTGCAAGCCCAGAAAGAAGCGGCATGTAGCCGCGAAACGCGTTGGCACATACAAAAAAACAAAAGCTGGAAGGCAGGCTGCTTTGAATAGCCGGATGGTAGAGCAGTGCGTGTGACCTCTCAAAGCTGGGGCATTTGTGAGAAAATGTTAAATAACACGGCCGTCCTGGCGTGGAGAGGAGCACCGTCCCTTGCAGGTAATGAAATGAGGTCCTGCAGGGGAAAGCTTTTTTGCGAACTGTTCGTGAATACTCAAGTGCACTGCTCAAGGAGCGATAATTGGCATGCTGAAAAGCTTTGAACCTTACTACAAGGAATTAACATTTTGCTAAAAACTTTCTTCTAGACGCTGAACTCACAACTACAGGACTATAAAGTCCATCATGCACCTGAAACGGAACTTGTAAGCAAACGCCCACCTATGCGAGCATGTCAATAAAAAGGAAAATTCTACAGGTGTGCGTTCAGCGTTTTGATGTTGCAAGCCCAGGAAGAAGCGGCGTGTAGCCGCAAAACGCGTTGGCACATACAAAAAAACAAAAGCTGGAAGGCAGGCTGCTTTGAATAGCCGGATGGTAGAGCAGTGCGTGTGACCTCTCAAAGCTGGGGCATTTGTGAGAAAATGTTAAATAACACGGCCGTCCTGCCGTGGAGAGGAGCACCGTCCCTTGCAGGTAATGAAATGAGGTCCTGCAGGGGAAAGCTTGTTTTGCGAACTGTTTGTGAATACTCAAGTGCACTGCTCAAGGAGCGATAATTGGCATGCTGAAAAGCTTTGAACCTTACTACAAGGAATTAACATTTTGCTAAAAACTTTCTTCTAGACGCTGAACTCACAACTACAGGACTATTAAGTCCATCATGCACCTGAAACGGAACTTGTAAGCAAACGCCCACCTATGCGAGCATGTCAATAAAAAGGAAAATTCTACAGGTGTGCGTTCAGCGTTTTGATGTTGCAAGCCCAGGAAGAAGCGGCGTGTAGCCGCGAAACGCGTTGGCACATACAAAAAAACAAAAGCTGGAAGGCAGGCTGCTTTGAATATCCGGATGGTAGAGCAGTGCGTGTGACCTCTCAAAGCTGGGGCATTTGTGAGAAAATGTTAAATAACACGGCCGTCCTGCCGTGGAGAGGAGCACCGTCCATTACAGGTAATGAAATGAGGTCCTGCAGGGGAAAGCTTGTTTTGCGAACTGTTCGTGAATACTCAAGTGCACTGCTCAAGGAGCGATAATTGGCATGCTGAAAAGCTTTGAACCTTACTACAAGGAATTAACATTTTGCTAAAAACTTTCTTCTAGACGCTGAACTCACAACTACAGGACTATAAAGTCCATCATGCACCTGAAACGGAACTTGTAAGCAAACGCCCACCTATGCGAGGATGTCAATAAAAAGGAAAATTCTACAGGTGTGCGTTCAGCGTTTTGATGTTGCAAGCCCAGAAAGAAGCGGCATGTAGCCGCGAAACGCGTTGGCACATACAAAAAAACAAAAGCTGGAAGGCAGGCTGCTTTGAATAGCCGGATGGTAGAGCAGTGCGTGTGACCTCTCAAAGCTAGGGCATTTGTGAGAAAATGTTAAATAACACGGCCGTCCTGGCGTGGAGAGGAGCACCGTCCCTTGCAGGTAATGAAATGAGGTCCTGCAGGGGAAAGCTTTTTTGCGAACTGTTCGTGAATACTCAAGTGCACTGCTCAAGGAGCGATAATTGGCATGCTGAAAAGCTTTGAACCTTACTACAAGGAATTAACATTTTGCTAAAAACTTTCTTCTAGACGCTGAACTCACAACTACAGGACTATAAAGTCCATCATGCACCTGAAACGGAACTTGTAAGCAAACGCCCACCTATGCGAGCATGTCAATAAAAAGGAAAATTCTACAGGTGTGCGTTCAGCGTTTTGATGTTGCAAGCCCAGGAAGAAGCGGCGTGTAGCCGCAAAACGCGTTGGCACATACAAAAAAACAAAAGCTGGAAGGCAGGCTGCTTTGAATAGCCGGATGGTAGAGCAGTGCGTTTGACCTCTCAAAGATGGGGCATTTGTGAGAAAATGTTAAATAACACGGCCGTCCTGCCGTGGAGAGGAGCACCGTCCCTTGCAGGTAATGAAATGAGGTCCTGCAGGGGAAAGCTTGTTTTGCGAACTGTTCGTGAATACTCAAGTGCACTGCTCAAGGAGCGATAATTGGCATGCTGAAAAGCTTTGAACCTTACTACAAGGAATTAACATTTTGCTAAAAACTTTCTTCTAGACGCTGAACTCACAACTACAGGACTATAAAGTCCATCATGCACCTGAAACGGAACTTTTAAGCAAACGCCCACCTATGCGAGCATGTAAATAAAAAGGAAAATTCTACAGGTGTGCGTTCAGCGTTTTGATGTTGCAAGCCCAGGAAGAAGCGGCGTGTAGCCGCGAAACGCGTTGGCACATACAAAAAAACAAAAGCTGGAAGGCAGGCTGCTTTGAATAGCCGGATGGTAGAGCAGTGCGTTTGACCTCTCAAAGCTGGGGCATTTGTGAGAAAATGTTAAATAACACGGCCGTCCTGCCGTGGAGAGGAGCACCGTCCCTTGCAGGTAATGAAATGAGGTCCTGCAGGGGGAAGCTTGTTTTGCGAACTGTTCGTGAATACTCAAGTGCACTGCTCAAGGAGCGATAATTGGCATGCTGAAAAGCTTTGAACCTTACTACAAGGAATTAACATTTTGCTAAAAACTTTCTTCTAGACGCTGAACTCACAACTACAGGACTATAAAGTCCATCAGGCACCTGAAACGGAACTTGTAAGCAAACGCCCACCTATGCGAGCATGTCAATAAAAAGGAAAATTCTACAGGTGTGCGTTCAGCGTTTTGATGTTGCAAGCCCAGGAAGAAGCGGCGTGTAGCCGCGAAACGCGTTGGCACATACAAAAAAACAAAAACTGGAAGGCAGGCTGCTTTGAATAGCCGGATGGTAGAGCAGTGCGTGTGACCTCTCAAAGCTGGGGCATTTGTGAGAAAATGTTAAATAACACGGCCGTCCTGCCGTGGAGAGGAGCACCGTCCCTTGCAGGTAATGAAATGAGGTCCTGCAGGGGAAAGCTTGTTTTGCGAACTGTTCGTGAATACTCAAGTGCACTGCTCAAGGAGCGATAATTGGCATGCTGAAAAGCTTTGAACCTTACTACAAGGAATTAACATTTTGCTAAAAACTTTCTTCTAGACGCTGAACTCACAACTACAGGACTATAAAGTCCATCATGCACCTGAAACGGAACTTGTAAGCAAACGCCCACCTATGCGAGCATGTCAATAAAAAGGAAAATTCTACAGGTGTGCGTTCAGCGTTTTGATGTTGCAAGCCCAGAAAGAAGCGGCATGTAGCCGCGAAACGCGTTGGCACATACAAAAAAACAAAAGCTGGAAGGCAGGCTGCTTTGAATAGCCGGATGGTAGAGCAGTGCGTGTGACCTCTCAAAGCTGGGGCATTTGTGAGAAAATGTTAAATAACACGGCCGTCCTGGCGTGGAGAGGAGCACCGTCCCTTGCAGGTAATGAAATGAGGTCCTGCAGGGGAAAGCTTTTTTGCGAACTGTTCGTGAATACTCAAGTGCACTGCTCAAGGAGCGATAATTGGAATGCTGAAAAGCTTTGAACCTTACTACAAGGAATTAACATTTTGCTAAAAACTTTCTTCTAGACGCTGAACTCACAACTACAGGACTATAAAGTCCATCATGCACCTGAAACGGAACTTGTAAGCAAACGCCCACCTATGCAAGCATGTCAATAAAAAGGAAAATTCTACAGGTGTGCGTTCAGCGTTTTGATGTTGCAAGCCCAGGAAGAAGCGGCGTGTAGCCGCAAAACGCGTTGGCACATACAAAAAAACAAAAGCTGGAAGGCAGGCTGCTTTGAATAGCCGGATGGTAGAGCAGTGCGTTTGACCTCTCAAAGCTGGGGCATTTGTGAGAAAATGTTAAATAACACGGCCGTCCTGCCGTGGAGAGGAGCACCGTCCCTTGCAGGTAATGAAATGAGGTCCTGCAGGGGAAAGCTTGTTTTGCGAACTGTTCGTGAATACTCAAGTGCACTGCTCAAGGAGCGATAATTGGCATGCTGAAAAGCTTTGAACCTTACTACAAGGAATTAACATTTTGCTAAAAACTTTCTTCTAGACGCTGAACTCACAACTACAGGACTATAAAGTCCATCAGGCACCTGAAACGGAACTTGTAAGCAAACGCCCACCTATGCGAGCATGTCAATAAAAAGGAAAATTCTACAGGTGTGCGTTCAGCGTTTTGATGTTGCAAGCCCAGGAAGAAGCGGCGTGTAGCCGCGAAACGCGTTGGCACATACAAAAAAACAAAATCTGGAAGGCAGGCTGCTTTGAATAGCCGGATGGTAGAGCAGTGCGTGTGACCTCTCAAAGCTGGGGCATTTGTGAGAAAATGTTAAATAACACGGCCGTCCTGCCGTGGAGAGGAGCACCGTCCCTTGCAGGTAATGAAATGAGGTCCTGCAGGGGAAAGCTTGTTTTGCGAACTGTTTGTGAATACTCAAGTGCACTGCTCAAGGAGCGATAATTGGCATGCTGAAAAGCTTTGAACCTTACTACAAGGAATTAACATTTTGCTAAAAACTTTCTTCTAGACGCTGAACTCACAACTACAGGACTATTAAGTCCATCATGCACCTGAAACGGAACTTGTAAGCAAACGCCCACCTATGCGAGCATGTCAATAAAAAGGAAAATTCTACAGGTGTGCGTTCAGCGTTTTGATGTTGCAAGCCCAGGAAGAAGCGGCGTGTAGCCGCGAAACGCGTTGGCACATACAAAAAAACAAAAGCTGGAAGGCAGGCTGCTTTGAATATCCGGATGGTAGAGCAGTGCGTGTGACCTCTCAAAGCTGGGGCATTTGTGAGAAAATGTTAAATAACACGGCCGTCCTGCCGTGGAGAGGAGCACCGTCCATTACAGGTAATGAAATGAGGTCCTGCAGGGGAAAGCTTGTTTTGCGAACTGTTCGTGAATACTCAAGTGCACTGCTCAAGGAGCGATAATTGGCATGCTGAAAAGCTTTGAACCTTACTACAAGGAATTAACATTTTGCTAAAAACTTTCTTCTAGACGCTGAACTCACAACTACAGGACTATAAAGTCCATCATGCACCTGAAACGGAACTTGTAAGCAAACGCCCACCTATGCGAGCATGTCAATAAAAAGGAAAATTCTACAGGTGTGCATTCAGCGTTTTGATGTTGCAAGCCCAGAAAGAAGCGGCATGTAGCCGGGAAACGCGTTGGCACATACAAAAAAACAAAAGCTGGAAGGCAGGCTGCTTTGAATAGCCGGATGGTAGAGCAGTGCGTGTGACCTCTCAAAGCTGGGGCATTTGTGAGAAAATGTTAAATAAAACGGCCGTCCTGGCGTGGAGAGGAGCACCGTCCCTTGCAGGTAATGAAATGAGGTCCTGCAGGGGAAAGCTTTTTTGCGAACTGTTCGTGAATACTCAAGTGCACTGCTCAAGGAGCGATAATTGGCATGCTGAAAAGCTTTGAACCTTACTACAAGGAATTAACATTTTGCTAAAAACTTTCTTCTAGACGCTGAACTCACAACTACAGGACTATAAAGTCCATCATGCACGTGAAACGGAACTTGTAAGCAAACGCCCACCTATGCGAGCATGTCAATAAAAAGGAAAATTCTACAGGTGTGCGTTCAGCGTTTTGATGTTGCAAGCCCAGGAAGAAGCGGCGTGTAGCCGCAAAACGCGTTGGCACATACAAAAAAACAAAAGCTGGAAGGCAGGCTGCTTTGAATAGCCGGATGGTAGAGCAGTGCGTTTGACCTCTCAAAGCTGGGGCATTTGTGAGAAAATGTTAAATAACACGGCCGTCCTGCCGTGGAGAGGAGCACCGTCCCTTGCAGGTAATGAAATGAGGTCCTGCAGGGGAAAGCTTGTTTTGCGAACTGTTCGTGAATACTCAAGTGCACTGCTCAAGGAGCGATAATTGGCATGCTGAAAAGCTTTGAACCTTACTACAAGGAATTAACATTTTGCTAAAAACTTTCTTCTAGACGCTGAACTCACAACTACAGGACTATAAAGTCCATCAGGCACCTGAAACGGAACTTGTAAGCAAACGCCCACCTATGCGAGCATGTCAATAAAAAGGAAAATTCTACAGGTGTGCGTTCAGCGTTTTGATGTTGCATGCCCAGGAAGAAGCGGCGTGTAGCCGCGAAACGCGTTGGCACATACAAAAAAACAAAAGCTGGAAGGCAGGCTGCTTTGAATAGCCGGATGGTAGAGCAGTGCGTGTGACCTCTCAAAGCTGGGGCATTTGTGAGAAAATGTTAAATAACACGGCCGTCCTGCCGTGGAGAGGAGCACCGTCCCTTGCAGGTAATGAAATGAGGTCCTGCAGGGGAAAGCTTGTTTTGCGAACTGTTTGTGAATACTCAAGTGCACTGCTCAAGGAGCGATAATTGGCATGCTGAAAAGCTTTGAACCTTACTACAAGGAATTAACATTTTGCTAAAAACTTTCTTCTAGACGCTGAACTCACAACTACAGGACTATTAAGTCCATCATGCACCTGAAACGGAACTTGTAAGCAAACGCCCACCTATGCGAGCATGTCAATAAAAAGGAAAATTCTACAGGTGTGCGTTCAGCGTTTTGATGTTGCAAGCCCAGGAAGAAGCGGCGTGTAGCCGCGAAACGCGTTGGCACATACAAAAAAACAAAAGCTGGAAGGCAGGCTGCTTTGAATATCCGGATGGTAGAGCAGTGCGTGTGACCTCTCAAAGCTGGGGCATTTGTGAGAAAATGTTAAATAACACGGCCGTCCTGCCGTGGAGAGGAGCACCGTCCATTACAGGTAATGAAATGAGGTCCTGCAGGGGAAAGCTTGTTTTGCGAACTGTTCGTGAATACTCAAGTGCACTGCTCAAGGAGCGATAATTGGCATGCTGAAAAGCTTTGAACCTTACTACAAGGAATAAACATTTTGCTAAAAACTTTCTTCTAGACGCTGAACTCACAACTACAGGACTATAAAGTCCATCATGCACCTGAAACGGAACTTGTAAGCAAACGCCCACCTATGCGAGCATGTCAATAAAAAGGAAAATTCTACAGGTGTGCGTTCAGCGTTTTGATGTTGCAAGCCCAGGAAGAAGCGGCGTGTAGCCGCGAAACGCGTTGGCACATACAAAAAAACAAAAGCTGGAAGGCAGGCTGCTTTGAATAGCCGGATGGTAGAGCAGTGCGTGTGACCTCTCAAAGCTGGGGCATTTGTGAGAAAATGTTAAATAACACGGCCGTCCTGCCGTGGAGAGGAGCACCGTCCCTTGCAGGTAATGAAATGAGATCCTGCAGGGGAAAGCTTGTTTTGCGAACTGTTCGTGAATACTCAAGTGCACTGCTCAAGGAGCGATAATTGGCATGCTGAAAAGCTTTGAACCTTACTACAAGGAATTAACATTTTGCTAAAAACTTTCTTCTAGACGCTGAACTCACAACTACAGGACTATAAAGTCCATCAGGCACCTGAAACGGAACTTGTAAGCAAACGCCCACCTATGCGAGCATGTCAATAAAAAGGAAAATTCTACAGGTGTGCGTTCAGCGTTTTGATGTTGCAAGCCCAGGAAGAAGCGGCGTGTAGCCGCGAAACGCGTTGGCACATACAAAAAAACAAAAGCTGGAAGGCAGGCTGCTTTGAATAGCCGGATGGTAGAGCAGTGCGTGTGACCTCTCAAAGCTGGGGCATTTGTGAGAAAATGTTAAATAACACGGCCGTCCTGCCGTGGAGAGGAGCACCGTCCCTTGCAGGTAATGAAATGAGGTCCTGCAGGGGAAAGCTTGTTTTGCGAACTGTTCGTGAATACTCAAGTGCACTGCTCAAGGAGCGATAATTGGCATGCTGAAAAGCTTTGAACCTTACCACAAGGAATTAACATTTTGCTAAAAACTTTCTTCTAGACGCTGAACTCACAACTACAGGACTATTAAGTCCATCATGCACCTGAAACGGAACTTGTAAGCAAACGCCCACCTATGCGAGCATGTCAATAAAAAGGAAAATTCTACAGGTGTGCGTTCAGCGTTTTGATGTTGCAAGCCTAGGAAGAAGCGGCGTGTAGCCGCAAAACGCGTTGGCACATACAAAAAAACAAAAGCTGGAAGGCAGGCTGCTTTGAATAGCCGGATGGTAGAGCAGTGCGTGTGACCTCTCAAAGCTGGGGCATTTGTGAGAAAATGTTACATAACACGGCCGTCCTGCCGTGGAGAGGAGCACCGTCCCTTGCAGGTAATGAAATGAGGTCCTGCAGGGGAAAGCTTGTTTTGCAAACTGTTCGTGAATACTCACGTGCACTGCTCAAGGAGCGATAATTGGCATGCTGAAAAGCTTTGAACCTTACTACAAGGAATTAACATTTTGCTAAAAACTTTCTTCTAGACGCTGAACTCACAACTACAGGACTATAAAGTCCATCATGCACCTGAAACGGAACTTGTAAGCAAACGCCCACCTATGCGAGCATGTCAATAAAAAGGAAAATTCTACAGGTGTGCGTTCAGCGTTTTGATGTTGCAAGCCCAGGAAGAAGCGGCGTGTAGCCGCGAAACGCGTTGGCACATACAAAAAAACAAAAGCTGGAAGGCAGGCTGCTTTGAATAGCCGGATGGTAGAGCAGTGCGTGTGACCTCTCAAAGCTGGGGCATTTGTGAGAAAATGTTAAATAACACGGCTGTCCTGCCGTGGAGAGGAGCACCGTCCCTTGCAGGTAATGAAATGAGGTCCTGCAGGGGAAAGCTTGTTTTGCGAACTGTTCGTGAATACTCAAGTGCACTGCTCAAGGAGCGATAATTGGCATGCTGAAAAGCTTTGAACCTTACTACAAGGAATTAACATTTTGCTAAAAACTTTCTTCTAGACGCTGAACTCACAACTACAGGACTATAAAGTCCATCAGGCACCTGAAACGGAACTTGTAAGCAAACGCCCACCTATGCGAGCATGTCAATAAAAAGGAAAATTCTACAGGTGTGCGTTCAGCGTTTTGATGTTGCAAGCCCAGGAAGAAGTGGCGTGTAGCCGCGAAACGCGTTGGCACATACAAAAAAACAAAAGCTGGAAGGCAGGCTGCTTTGAATAGCCGGATGGTAGAGCAGTGCGTGTGACCTCTCAAAGCTGGGGCATTTGTGAGAAAATGTTAAATAACACGGCCGTCCTGCCGTGGAGAGGAGCACCGTCCCCTGCAGGTAATGAAATGAGGTCCTGCAGGGGAAAGCTTGTTTTGCGAACTGTTCGTGAATACTCAAGTGCACTGCTCAAGGAGCGATAATTGGCATGCTGAAAAGCTTTGAACCTTACTACAAGGAATTAACATTTTGCTAAAAACTTTCTTCTAGACGCTGAACTCACAACTACAGGACTATTAAGTTCATCATGCACCTGAAACGGAACTTGTAAGCAAACGCCCACCTATGCGAGCATGTCAATAAAAAGGAAAATTCTACAGGTGTGCATTCAGCGTTTTGATGTTGCAAGCCCAGGAAGAAGCGGCGTGTAGCCGCGAAACGCGTTGGCACATACAAAAAAACAAAAGCTGGAAGGCAGGCTGCTTTGAATATCCGGATGGTAGAGCAGTGCGTGTGACCTCTCAAAGCTGGGGCATTTGTGAGAAAATGTTAAATAACACGGCCGTCCTGCCGTGGAGAGGAGCACCGTCCATTACAGGTAATGAAATGAGGTCCTGCAGGGGAAAGCTTGTTTTGCGAACTGTTCGTGAATACTCAAGTGCACTGCTCAAGGAGCGATAATTGGCATGCTGAAAAGCTTTGAACCTTACTACAAGGAATTAACATTTTGCTAAAAACTTTCTTCTAGACGCTGAACTCACAACTACAGGACTATAAAGTCCATCATGCACCTGAAACGGAACTTGTAAGCAAACGCCCACCTATGCGAGCATGTCAATAAAAAGGAAAATTCTACAGGTGTGCGTTCAGCGTTTTGATGTTGCAAGCCCAGGAAGAAGCGGCGTGTAGCCGCGAAACGCGTTGGCACATACAAAAAAACAAAAGCTGGAAGGCAGGCTGCTTTGAATAGCCGGATGGTAGAGCAGTGCGTGTGACCTCTCAAAGCTGGGGAATTTGTGAGAAAATGTTAAATAACACGGCCGTCCTGCCGTGGAGAGGAGCACCGTCCCTTGCAGGTAATGAAATGAGGTCCTGCAGGGGAAAGCTTGTTTTGCGAACTGTTCGTGAATACTCAAGTGCACTGCTCAAGGAGCGATAATTGGCATGCTGAAAAGCTTTGAACCTTACTACAAGGAATTAACATTTTGCTAAAAACATTCTTCTAGACGCTGAACTCACAACTACAGGACTATAAAGTCCATCAGGCACCTGAAACGGAACTTGTAAGCAAACGCCCACCTATGCGAGCATGTCAATAAAAAGGAAAATTCTACAGGTGTGCGTTCAGCGTTTTGATGTTGCAAGCCCAGGAAGAAGCGGCGTGTAGCCGCGAAACGCGTTGGCACATACAAAAAAACAAAAGCTGGAAGGCAGGCTGCTTTGAATAGCCGGATGGTAGAGCAGTGCGTGTGACCTCTCAAAGCTGGGGCATTTGTGAGAAAATGTTAAATAACACGGCCGTCCTGCCGTGGAGAGGAGCACCGTCCCTTGCAGGTAATGAAATGAGGTCCTGCAGGGGAAAGCTTGTTTTGCGAACTGTTCGTGAATACTCAAGTGCACTGCTCAAGGAGCGATAATTGGCATGCTGAAAAGCTTTGAACCTTACTACAAGGAATTAACATTTTGCTAAAAACTTTCTTCTAGACGCTGAACTCACAACTACAGGACTATTAAGTCCATCATGCACCTGAAACGGAACTTGTAAGCAAACGCCCACCTATGCGAGCATGTCAATAAAAAGGAAAATTCTACAGGTGTGCGTTCAGCGTTTTGATGTTGCAAGCCTAGGAAGAAGCGGCGTGTAGCCGCGAAACGCGTTGGCACATACAAAAAAACAAAAGCTGGAAGGCAGGCTGCTTTGAATAGCCGGATGGTAGAGCAGTGCGTGTGACCTCTCAAAGCTGGGGCATTTGTGAGAAAATGTTACATAACACGGCCGTCCTGCCGTGGAGAGGAGCACCGTCCCTTGCAGGTAATGAAATGAGGTCCTGCAGGGGAAAGCTTGTTTTGCGAACTGTTCGTGAATACTCACGTGCACTGCTCAAGGAGCGATAATTGGCATGCTGAAAAGCTTTGAACCTTACTACAAGGAATTAACATTTTGCTAAAAACTTTCTTCTAGACGCTGAACTCACAACTACAGGACTATAAAGTCCATCATGCACCTGAAACGGAACTTGTAAGCAAACGCCCACCTATGCGAGCATGTCAATAAAAAGGAAAATTCTACAGGTGTGCGTTCAGCGTTTTGATGTTGCAAGCCCAGGAAGAAGCGGCGTGTAGCCGCGAAACGCGTTGGCACATACAAAAAAACAAAAGCTGGAAGGCAGGCTGCTTTGAATAGCCGGATGGTAGAGCAGTGCGTGTGACCTCTCAAAGCTGGGGCATTTGTGAGAAAATGTTAAATAACACGGCCGTCCTGCCGTGGAGAGGAGCACCGTCCCTTGCAGGTAATGAAATGAGGTCCTGCAGGGGAAAGCTTGTTTTGCGAACTGTTCGTGAATACTCAAGTGCACTGCTCAAGGAGCGATAATTGGCATGCTGAAAAGCTTTGAACCTTACTACAAGGAATTAACATTTTGCTAAAAACTTTCTTCTAGACGCTGAACTCACAACTACAGGACTATAAAGTCCATCAGGCACCTGAAACGGAACTTGTAAGCAAACGCCCACCTATGCGAGCATGTCAATAAAAAGGAAAATTCTACAGGTGTGCGTTCAGCGTTTTGATGTTGCAAGCCCAGGAAGAAGTGGCGTGTAGCCGCGAAACGCGTTGGCACATACAAAAAAACAAAAGCTGGAAGGCAGGCTGCTTTGAATAGCCGGATGGTAGAGCAGTGCGTGTGACCTCTCAAAGCTGGGGCATTTGTGAGAAAATGTTAAATAACACGGCCGTCCTGCCGTGGAGAGGAGCACCGTCCCTTGCAGGTAATGAAATGAGGTCCTGCAGGGGAAAGCTTGTTTTGCGAACTGTTCGTGAATACTCAAGTGCACTGCTCAAGGAGCGATAATTGGCATGCTGAAAAGCTTTGAACCTTACTACAAGGAATTAACATTTTGCTAAAAACTTTCTTCTAGACGCTGAACTCACAACTACAGGACTATTAAGTCCATCATGCACCTGAAACGGAACTTGTAAGCAAACGCCCACCTATGCGAGCATGTCAATAAAAAGGAAAATTCTACAGGTGTGCGTTCAGCGTTTTGATGTTGCAAGCCCAGGAAGAAGCGGCGTGTAGCCGCGAAACGCGTTGGCACATACAAAAAAACAAAAGCTGGAAGGCAGGCTGCTTTGAATAGCCGGATGGTAGAGCAGTGCGTGTGACCTCTCAAAGCTGGGGCATTTGTGAGAAAATGTTAAATAACACGGCCGTCCTGCCGTGGAGAGGAGCACCGTCCCTTGCAGGTAATGAAATGAGGTCCTGCAGGGGAAAGCTTGTTTTGCAAACTGTTCGTGAATACTCACGTGCACTGCTCAAGGAGCGATAATTGGCATGCTGAAAAGCTTTGAACCTTACTACAAGGAATTAACATTTTGCTAAAAACTTTCTTCTAGACGCTGAACTCACAACTACAGGACTATAAAGTCCATCATGCACCTGAAACGGAACTTGTAAGCAAACGCCCACCTATGCGAGCATGTCAATAAAAAGGAAAATTCTACAGGTGTGCGTTCAGCGTTTTGATGTTGCAAGCCCAGGAAGAAGCAGCGTGTAGCCGCAAAACGCGTTGGCACATACAAAAAAACAAAAGCTGGAAGGCAGGCTGCTTTGAATAGCCGGATGGTAGAGCAGTGCGTGTGACCTCTCAAAGCTGGGGCATTCGTGAGAAAATGTTAAATAACACGGCCGTCCTGCCGTGGAGAGGAGCACCGTCCCTTGCAGGTAATGAAATGAGGTCCTGCAGGGGAAAGCTTGTTTTGCGAACTGTTCGTGAATACTCAAGTGCACTGCTCAAGGAGCGATAATTGGCATGCTGAAAAGCTTTGAACCTTACTACAAGGAATTAACATTTTGCTAAAAACTTTCTTCTAGACGCTGAACTCACAACTACAGGACTATAAAGTCCATCATGCACCTGAAACGGAACTTGTAAGCAAACGCCCACCTATGCGAGCATGTCAATAAAAAGGAAAATTCTACAGGTGTGCGTTCAGCGTTTTGATGTTGCAAGCCCAGGAAGAAGCGGCGTGTAGCCGCGAAACGCGTTGGCACATACAAAAAAACAAAAGCTGGAAGGCAGGCTGCTTTGAATAGCCGGATGGTAGAGCAGTGCGTGTGATCCCTCAAAGCTGGGGCATTTGTGAGAAAATGTTAAATAACACGGCCGTCCTGCCGTGGAGAGGAGCACCGTCCCTTGCAGGTAATGAAATGAGGTCCTGCAGGGGAAAGCTTGTTTTGAGAACTGTTCGTGAATACTCAAGTGCACTGCTCAAGGAGCGATAATTGGCATGCTGAAAAGCTTTGAACCTTACTACAAGGAATTAACATTTTGCTAAAAACTTTCTTCTAGACGCTGAACTCACAACTACAGGACTATAAAGTCCATCATGCACCTGAAACGGAACTTGTAAGCAAACGCCCTCCTATGCAAGCATGTCAATAAAAAGGAAAATTCTACAGGTGTGCGTTCAGCGTTTTGATGTTGCAAGCCCAGGAAGAAGCAGCGTGTAGCCGCGAAACGCGTTGGCACATACAAAAAAACAAAAGCTGGAAGGCAGGCTGCTTTGAATAGCCGGATGGTAGAGCAGTGCGTGTGACCTCTCAAAGCTGGGGCATTTGTGAGAAAATGTTAAATAACACGGCCGTCCTGCCGTGGAGAGGAGCACCGTCCCTTGCAGGTAATGAAATGAGGTCCTGCAGGGGAAAGCTTGTTTTGCGAACTGTTCGTGAATACTCAAGTGCACTGCTCAAGGAGCGATAATTGGCATTCTGAAAAGCTTTGAACCTTACTACAAGGAATTAACATTTTGCTAAAAACTTTCTTCTAGACGCTGAACTCACAACTACAGGACTATAAAGTCCATCATGCACCTGAAACGGAACTTGTAAGCAAACGCCCACCTATGCGAGCATGTCAATAAAAAGGAAAATTCTACAGGTGTGCGTTCAGCGTTTTGATGTTGCAAGCCCAGGAAGAAGCGGCGTGTAGCCGCGAAACGCGTTGGCACATACAAAAAAACAAAAGCTGGAAGGCAGGCTGCTTTGAATAGCCGGATGGTAGAGCAGTGCGTGTGACCTCTCAAAGCTGGGGCATTTGTGTAAAAATTTTAAATAACACGGCCGTCCTGCCGTGGAGAGGAGCACCGTCCCTTGCAGGTAATGAAATGAGGTCCTGCAGGGAAAAGCTTGTTTTGCGAACTGTTCGTGAATACTCAAGTGCACTGCTCAAGGAGCGATAATTGGCATGCTGAAAAGCTTTGAACCTTACTACAAGGAATTAACATTTTGCTAAAAACTTTCTTCTAGACGCTGAACTCACAACTACAGGACTATAAAGTCCATCATGCACCTGAAACGGAACTTGTAAGCAAACGCCCACCTATGCGAGCATGTCAATAAAAAGGAAAATTCTACAGGTGTGCGTTCAGCGTTTTGATGTTGCAAGCCCAGGAAGAAGCGGCGTGTAGCCACGAAACGCGCTGGCACATACAAAAAAACAAAAGCTGGAAGGCAGGCTGCTTTGAATAGCCGGATGGTAGAGCAGTGCGTGTGACCTCTCAAAGCTGGGGCATTTGTGAGAAAATGTTAAATAACACGGCCGTCCTGCCGTGGAGAGGAGCACCGTCCCTTGCAGGTAATGAAATGAGGTCCTGCAGGGGAAAGCTTGTTTTGCGAACTGTTCGTGAATACTCAAGTGCACTGCTCAAGGAGCGATAATTGGCATGCTGAAAAGCTTTGAACCTTACTACAAGGAATTAACATTTTGCTAAAAACTTTCTTCTAGACGCTAAACTCACAACTACAGGACTATAAAGTCCATCATGCACCTGAAACGGAACTTGTAAGCAAACGCCCACCTATGCGAGCATGTCAATAAAAAGGAAAATTCTACAGGTGTGCGTTCAGCGTTTTGATGTTGCAAGCCCAGGAAGAAGCGGAGTGTAGCCGCGAAACGCGTTGGCACATACAAAAAAACATAAACTGGAAGGCAGGCTGCTTTGAATAGCCGGATGGTAGAGCAGTGCGTGTGACCTCTCAAAGCTGGGGCATTTGTGAGAAAATGTTAAATAACACGGCCGTCCTGCCGTGGAGAGGAGCACCGTCCCTTGCAGGTAATGAAATGAGGTCCTGCAGGGGAAAGCTTGTTTTGCGAACTGTTCGTGAATACTCAAGTGCACTGCTCAAGGAGCGATAATTGGCATGCTGAAAAGCTTTGAACCTTACTACAAGGAATTAACATTTTGCTAAAAACTTTCTTCTAGATGCTGAACTCTCAACTACAGGACTATAAAGTCCATCATGCACCTGAAACGGAACTTGTAAGCAAACGCCCACCTATGCGAGCATGTCAATAAAAAGGAAAATTCTACAGGTGTGCGTTCAGCGTTTTGATGTTGCAAGCCCAGGAAGAAGCGGCGTGTAGCCGCGAAACGCGTTGGCACATACAAAAAAACAAAAGCTGGAAGGCAGGCTGCTTTGAATAGCCGGATGTTAGAGCAGTGCATGTGACCTTTCAAAGCTGGGGCATTTGTGAGAAAATGTTAAATAACACGGCCGTCCTGCCGTGGAGAGGAGCACCGTCCCTTGCAGGTAATGAAATGAGGTCCTGCAGGGGAAAGCTTGTTTTGCGAACTGTTTGTGAATACTCAAGTGCACTGCTCAAGGAGCGATAATTGGCATGCTGAAAAGCTTTGAACCTTACTACAAGTAATTAACATTTTGCTATAATCTTTCTTCTAGACGCTGAACTCACAACTACAGGACTATAAAGTCCATCATGCACCTGAAACGGAACTTGTAAGCAAACGCCCTCCTATGCGAGCATGTCAATAAAAAGGAAAATTCTACAGGTGTGCGTTCAGCGTTTTGATGTTGCAAGCCCAGGAAGAAGCGGCGTGTAGCCGCGAAACACGTTGGCACATACAAAAAAACAAAAGCTGGAAGGCAGGCTGCTTTGAATAGCCGGATGGTAGAGCAGTGCGTGTGACCTCTCAAAGCTGGGGCATTTGTGAGAAAATGTTAAATAACACGGCCGTCCTGCCGTGGAGAGGAGCACCGTCCCTTGCAGGTAATGAAATGAGGTCCTGCAGGGGAAAGCTTGTTTTGCGAACTGTTCGTGAATACTCAAGTGCACTGCTCAAGGAGCGATAATTGGCATGCTGAAAAGCTTTGAACCTTACTACAAGGAATTAACATTTTGCTAAAAACTTTCTTCTAGACGCTGAACTCACAACTACAGGACTATAAAGTCCATCATGCACCTGAAACGGAACTTGTAAGCAAACGCCCACCTATGCGAGCATGTCAATAAAAAGGAAAATTCTACAGGTGTGCGTTCAGCGTTTTGATGTTGCAAGCCCAGGAAGAAGCGGCGTGTAGCCGCGAAACGCGTTGGCACATACAAAAAAACAAAAGCTGGAAGGCAGGCTGCTTTGAATAGCCGGATGGTAGAGCAGTGCGTGTGACCTCTCAAAGCTGGGGCATTTGTGAGAAAATGTTAAATAACACGGCCGTCCTGCCGTGGAGAGGAGCACCGTCCCTTGCAGGTAATGAAATGAGGTCCTGCAGGGGAAAGCTTGTTTTGTGAACTGTTTGTGAATACTCAAGTGCACTGCTCAAGGAGCGATAATTGGCATGCTGAAAAGCTTTGAACCTTACTACAAGGAATTAACATTTTGCTATAAACTTTCTTCTAGACGCTGAACTCACAACTACAGGACTATAAAGTCCATCATGCACCTGAAACGGAACTTGTAAGCAAACGCCCTCCTATGCGAGCATGTCAATAAAAAGGAAAATTCTACAGGTGTGCGTTCAGCGTTTTGATGTTGCAAGCCCAGGAAGAAGCGGCGTGTAGCCGCGAAACGCGTTGGCACATACAAAAAAACAAAAGCTGGAAGGCAGGCTGCTTTGAATAGCCGGATGGTAGAGCAGTGCGTGTGACCTCTCAAAGCTGGGGCATTTGTGAGAAAATGTTAAATAACACGGCCGTCCTGCCGTGGAGAGGAGCACCGTCCCTTGCAGGTAATGAAATGAGGTACTGCAGGGGAAAGCTTGTTTTGCGAACTGTTTGTGAATACTCAAGTGCACTGCTCAAGGAGCGATAATTGGCATGCTGAAAAGCTTTGAACCTTACTACAAGGAAATAACATTTTGCTAAAAACTTTCTTCTAGACGCTGAACTCACAACTACAGGACTATAAAGTCCATCATGCACCTGAAACGGAACTTGTAAGCAAACGCCCACCTATGCGAGCATGTCAATAAAAAGGAAAATTCTACAGGTGTGCGTTCAGCGTTTTGATGTTGCAAGCCCAGGAAGAAGCGGCGTGTAGCCGCGAAACGCGTTGGCACATACAAAAAAACAAAAGCTGGAAGGCAGGCTGCTTTGAATAGCCGGATGGTAGAGCAGTGCGTGTGACCTCTCAAAGCTGGGGCATTTGTGAGAAAATGTTAAATAACACGGCCGTCCTGCCGTGGAGAGGAGCACCGTCCCTTGCAGGTAATGAAATGAGGTCCTGCAGGGGAAAGCTTGTTTTGCGAACTGTTTGTGAATACTCAAGTGCACTGCTCAAGGAGCGATAATTGGCATGCTGAAAAGCTTTGAACCTTACTACATGGAATTAACATTTTGCTATAAACTTTCTTCTAGACGCTGAACTCACAACTACAGGACTATAAAGTCCATCATGCACCTGAAACGGAACTTGTAAGCAAACGCCCTCCTATGCGAGCATGTCAATAAAAAGGAAAATTCTACAGGTGTGCAATCAGCGTTTTGATGTTGCAAGCCCAGGAAGAAGCGGCGTGTATCCGCGAAACGCGTTGGCACATACAAAAAAACAAAAGCTGGAAGGCAGGCTGCTTTGAATAGCCGGATGGTAGAGCAGTGCGTGTGACCTCTCACAGCTGGGGCATTTGTGAGAAAATGTTAAATAACACGGCCGTCCTGCCGTGGAGAGGAGCACCGTCCCTTGCAGGTAATGAAATGAGGTCCTGCAGGGGAAAGCTTGTTTTGCGAACTGTTCGTGAATACTCAAGTGCACTGCTCAAGGAGCGATAATTGGCATGCTGAAAAGCTTTGAACCTTACTACAAGGAATTAACATTTTGCCAAAAACTTTCTTTTAGACGCTGAACTCACAACTACAGGACTATAAAGTCCATCATGCACCTGAAACGGAACTTGTAAGCAAACGCCCACCTATGCGAGCATGTCAATGAAAAGGAAAATTCTACAGGTGTGCGTTCAGGGTTTTGATGTTGCAAGCCCAGGAAGAAGCGGCGTGTAGCCGCGAAACGCGTTGGCACATACAAAAAACAAAAGCTGGAAGGCAGGCTGCTTTGAATAGCCGGATGGTAGAGCAGTGCGTGTGACCTCTCAAAGCTGGGGCATTTGTGAGAAAATGTTAAATAACACGGCCGTCCTGCCGTGGAGAGGAGCACCGTCCCTTGCAGGTAATGAAATGAGGTCCTGCAGGGAAAAGCTTGTTTTGCGAACTGTTCGTGAATACTCAAGTGCACTGCTCAAGGAGCGATAATTGGCATGCTGAAAAGCTTTGAACCTTACTACAAGGAATTAACATTTTGCTAAAAACTTTCTTCTAGACGCTGAACTCACAACTACAGGACTATAAAGTCCATCATGCCCCTGAAACGGAACTTGTAAGCAAACGCCCTCCTATGAGAGCATGTCAATAAAAAGGAAAATTCTACAGGTGTGCATTCAGCGTTTTGATGTTGCAAGCCCAGGAAGAAGCGGCGTGTAGCCGCGAAACGCGTTGGCACATACAAAAAAACAAAAGCTGGAAGGCAGGCTGCTTTGAATAGCCGGATGGTAGAGCAGCGCGTGTGACCTCTCAAAGCTGGGGCATTTGTGAGAAAATGTTAAATAACACGGCCGTCCTGCCGTGGAGAGGAGCACCGTCCCTTGCAGGTAATAAAATGAGGTCCTGCAGGGGAAAGCTTGTTTTGCGAACTGTTCGTGAATACTCAAGTGCACTGCTCAAGGAGCGATAATTGGCATGCTGAAAAGCTTTGAACCTTACTACAAGGAATTAACATTTTGCTAAAAACTTTCTTCTAGACGCTGAAATCACAACTACAGGACTATAAAGTCCATCATGCACCTGAAACGGAACTTGTAA